>NC_137788.1:162460021-163832521 GCF_963383645.1 Muscardinus avellanarius
TGAATGGAGTTTTATATACTTTGAATAATATTTCCCTAATCTTATAGTGCCGGGTAATCACAATTCCACTCCTGACTTCTGTGAGTCCAACTCTCCTAGACCTGATAGAATAGTAGGATCACGTAGCATTTGTCTTTCTGTGCTTATTTAACTTTACATAATGTGTTTTAGGTTCATTCATGGAGTCACAAATGACAAGATTTCCTCCTTTCCCAGGGCTGAATACTATTCTTATATAGACCATAAGTTTTTTTAAATTAATTATGGAGATCCCATGCTATGGCTACTGTTAATAATTCTGTATTAAATCCGGCAGTGTAAATGTCTCTTTGACATGCTGATTTCATTTCCTTTAGCTAGGACCAGTAATGCAATTACTGTTACCATATGATAGTTCTATGATTATATTTAAAAAAAATCCTCCATAATATTTCCAATCATGATTAAACTAACAGATAGGAGGTAATACCTTATTGTCAACCAGCAATTTTACCCAGTTTTCCAGAAGTTTTGGGCAGTGGTGTAGAAATTAGGAAGTCTGTGTAGTCAGGTCGTCTTGGGTCTGAAAGCGGAGCAGACCTGGGAAGCGTACCTGCAGTACCTCTTTCTCTGTGTGTTGACCATGTTATGTCTTCAGAGAGCAATCTGATGCCACAGCTTCCTGCTCATCTGCCTCAGTGCAGACGCAACTTTTCAGGGAGAAGGAGCACTGGCTTGGACCTTAAGCACCGAATCAGAACCCTCCATAGAGGGGAGAGGGGGAAAAGGGACTCGGTGCTTGTCCAGTGCTCTTTCTGTGCCCTGCCTTGAATAAGCAGGTGTTTATAAGTTCCCTCAGGTAATTCTCACAAACACGTCTGAGGATGGGGCACTTGAGGGGACACACAGGCCTGTCCTTCACTACCCCGCAGAGGAGAAACTCTCCAGAAGGAACGGGTGGGGTGGCTGGTGGTCGGTCTGCAAATGGAGTCCCCATGACAGGGAAGGAAGGATTCTGTGAAGCTTCCCTGTGGATTTTTCAGGTGGGAGGGAGAGAGGGCGGTGAGAACGGGGGAGGGGATGGGGGCACACAGGAGCCTGAGGCTGGAAAGGCAGGGCCACGTGTCCATGCAGCATGTCCCGGGAGCTCGCCTCTGGAACTGAGCTCTGGACAGTGCGAATGCTCTGGGACCAGGGAGGACCCAGCCTGGGAGAGCATTTGAGAGAGCACAGGCTGCACACTAGGGCCACCAGGTCAGGTGAACTGGGGGATGGGTCTAAATCTGTGGCGGTCTCTGCAGGGCCAGAGGAAGAGTCCGGTCGCAGACCTCGCCTGCTCCTCTCTGGTCTGGCTTCTTTACAGCCTTGTTGAACCAGAGCAGAATCTGAGCCTCATGGGCTGCTCCTGCCTCTGCATCCCTGCTCTGGGGCCTCCTGTCCTCCATGGCCGCTCTCCTTCATCGTGTGCCAGTGCCTGCCTTCTACTTTCTCTCCCAGTCTCTTGCCCGTGTCCTTCATCCAGTGTGTTCCACATCTACCTTTCCATCCAGATGTGGTAGCTACACATCCCTGGTGAGAACCCACCAGGCTGCTCTAGAAGAGATTCCAAAGTGCTGTGTGCCTGAGTGGCTCAGAAGAGTGCATCCTGCGAGAGGTCCCACCTGACAGCTGCTGGTCCAGGAATGCCTGCCCCCAGGGGACACAGGGACACCGAGGCACGGAGGGGAGACACCAGGGTAGCAACCTCTGTTGATCAGAAGCGGTTAGTTACCAGCTAGGACGCCCAATGCCCTTAAGAGCAAATGCAGAGAGAAGAGAAAACAGGAAGGAGGGATGGGAAGCCCACACACCTAGTAACTCAGCACAAGGGCCTTCATATCCAGGCAGCATGTCCAGAGAGAGGCTGAAGCTCCATCTTCCTCCCACTGAGGTTTGCCAGAGGGAACTACTCCTTACGTCTTCCCAGGGAAACTGCAATTTCTAAAATTCTGTTTCCATTTCCCAAAGGAAGAGAGTGCCAGCTGCCTCTTCCATGTTTCCCAACCTGAGCCAACCCCACTCTTTAATCACGAGATGGACGTGCCTCTTTTCTTTTAGTTTCTTGCCTTCAGTTGTCTATGGAAATCAGCACTGCATTTGACTTTCACCAGTCTTAGGATCAGGGGAGCATCTAGCTGGTGCAGACACTGAAGAGTGGATGCCTCCTTTTCACCCTACCTACTTTATAACATGGCCCTTTCTCACCCTTCAGATTTATGGGTGCTACCTCCTCCAAGAGGCCGCCTTGACGCCCTTTGTAAAGAATGTTCTCCAGTCCCTGGCTTCCACCACTCATCTTCTGCCCTATTTTCTTATTTTCACACAAAATTGACCAAGAGTGTATGCATGTATGTCATTGTCAACATGATTTACATTATGATGTGAGATTATAATGCACCACAAAAAGCACGCACACACACAAATGACCATTGCTAAACTGGAATCCCACGTGGGCTTTGACCAGGGGCTTCCTGAAGCTGGGACTCTATGGGGTCATAAAGACCTAAGGCCTGTGGTTTTGGGGTCCTGAAGCATGAGTTTGAGAAGTGCCAAGACTTTGCTGCCCACTCCATCTCGGCATCTACATGTGTGAGAATCCATGTAGTCATCGGCGATTAGCCCCGAGAGAGGGCATCGTCTCTGGCCAAAAATCTCCTCCACTCTTAGATATTCTTTCATAACTATTATTCTTTTAGTAATGATTCTTTTAACTTTCCACATGAAATTGCTCCGGTGGAAAAAAGATCAGGACTGCGAGTGAAAATTGAATCCATGTCCTTCCAGTAAACTTTCAGCCTTGCTCAAATGGTAATTAGATGAGCCTTGTTCAAATGGTAATTAGAAGCAGCATTCCAGTCCACCTTTGACCTTCAATACAGCGACACCACCTGGTTAAAAATAGCTATGTCAAAACAAAGGACAGATAAAATAGATATGTAAAGGTGAAAGAAAGAGAATATGGTGAGAATGAGAAAGTATTTTTGTATGAAGAAGAGCTTATCCTGATATTGGCCCGAATGGGAAAGAGAGAATTAGGGTAATCAGAAAAGAAAAGAAAGTTGCAGAAGGTTAGTGATAGGAATATGGATTATTAAAAGAAGGAAAATGCTCAGCTGCTAGAGAAATATATCTGACAACTAAATCTAAAGACCTCATGTTATTTTTTGGTGTTTACCTGCTAAACTGTGTCATGAGTTTGTTTAAGTTTTCAGACAGCGGATAGTATTGCAGACAAAATCCAGCAGACATTCATCGAAATTCCTTAAATCATCATAAAGGAACACGGATTTTCCTTACGATAACTATATGAAAGCTGGAATCTCGGACTTCATCCCCCATTATATATAAAGGAGGACACTGGACTAAGCCCTAGGAACGAGCTCCGAAAGGCTTAAAGAAAACTCTTAAAAAACAAACTGGATTCTTCAAGTGATTTTTGGGTGTGACTTTTAGCCAAATAGAAGCCTCTGCAGCTGCAAGGCCAAAGGGGGCTGGGCTCCGGAGCACAAGACCCACCTGAGATAATGGGACTGATTTCAAACACAAAGACCTGGGATATCCCAGGCTTTACTTTTGTCTTGTTCAGGGTTGGTAATTTGCATGTGTATCTCTCTTTTGTACCTTGGGTGTTTTGCACTTCTTTTGACTAGAAATTCACTGGGAGAGGGGAATATATAAAAAATCTTGTGTCCAAAATAAAGTGTTCGATTGCACAAGAAGCATCGATCCATGTCAGGTTCTTTTTAAAGCGCCGATCATAGGATTATTTTCCTAGGAAAGAACCGCTACAGATAAGAATCTGTAGAAAATCACTCTATCCTTCCCCACCTTTACTGAGACCCTCAACCGCGAGCAAACTCGTGCCCCATTGGACTAGCTGACCTGTGACAGAGAAGAATCTAACACAGAGCTGATTGGGGACCAGCAGAAGAAACTCAAGAGTCTTAATGTTTGACCCTGAGTCAGAAGAAGACATTTTGGCAGTCACTGACCACATTCTATCTGCTCCATCATTACACTTCTACAATTCTGTGCAACACAGTTTTCACTAGTACCCTGACTCTAAAGACCACCTATCCTAGAGCCTGAGAAATAAAGCAATCTGTCCAGAGTCAAACAAGTAAGTCATCTAGAATCCTATCACCAAAGGTAATTCTCTTGCTTTGACAGGATGCCACTTTTCAAAATGTCCTGAGATGTAAACACACTTTATTCCAGCTTTGAGAAGGAATTGGTAACATTTCACCCTGATTCCTGAAGCTCCAGAAGTATCTCACATGTCTATAAGTCTTCCAAGATAATCAAGCCCAGTGTCCTACTACTGTTCATCAATAGACAGCTTTACCTGTTTCTCTCCCACAATAGTAGCCATGTGTTATTCCTTCCCGAAATAAGAGACATTCTTTCCTAACCTAACCCTCTTCCACCAAAGATATTTTCTATTTCAAAGTGGTTGAAATTATGCTGTGATAGTTATGTCTTATTTAATATAAAAATTTCCCCTGTACATTAGAAATGAAATGGTATATTATTCTCCATTTCTTAGTTAAACTAGGAAATTTTCAAATCAAAGCTAAGCAACTAACACATTTTACTCTTAACACCTGGGCATTTATCAAACTTTGGTGTCTTTGTGTTGTTTCCTTAGTACTGAGAATTGTTGATACTTCTGCAAGGAGGCTGTTAAAAGGAACACAACTCACCACAATTCTGTCTCAGAGACGCCTCTGCTTCAGACTCCCACCCCACAATTCCAGTTCCTTGTCTTGCAGATTACTCACCCTAGGTGGCACTGATGAGCCTTGGCAGTGGTTATCAAAGTAGGACCTTTTTGCCACAGTCTTATCACTACCTGGAGATTTGTTAGAAATGCAAGTTCTCTGGCTTCACCCTGATCCATTAAGAATCAGAAATTCTCGGGGGCAAGGACCTGCCCAACACTCTGTGTTTACCAAGCCCTCCAGTTAAAGAACTGCTGGGTTAGGGCTATTGAGAGTGTAGTTCCACCAATATCCCCATTTACCCCTTTTCATTTAGTTTGCAAGAGACCCACCTTCCATGATCATGCCTCTGATTTCTGCCCCCTTTACCTGAAATCTCTTCCTTTGTACTACCTGTTATTTCAGATAACTTCAAACATGCATCTTAAGAAGACTTTTCTTTGTACTGAGTATTGAACCCAGTTGCATTCTACCTGCTAAGTTGTCAGGGATGGCCTGTCTCATCCTCCCAAGGACTGGAATTATAGGTGTGTACTACCATACCAAGCTAATAAGGCATCTCTTGTTTGATCTCTCTTAGAGAGACAACCTCATTCCTTTTCTTTGGGCTGCATCACTTCTGTAACTGAAGTATCCTTTTTGAGCATCACATCTCCTTTTTGTTTTTAAAGAAAAAATAGGAGTATCAGCACCTAGCAGTATGGCCATGAGCAGTTAATGAGACGGCACAGTCAGAGGGAGGTGCCCTAAGGGTGAGGCACACAGCTGTTCTCACACTTAAACCAAGAGCAGCAGCATCTTGAAAAGCAAAAATTGATAAACCTGACCTCACTAAAATTAAAAGACTTTTGATCAGTAGAAAAATAGTTTAAAACTTCATATCTGACAAAGAAATGCCACTTGGAATGTACAGAGGGTTCCCAAAACTCCATACTATCAAAAACCAGTTTAAAAAGCATAAAAATATATTGTACTAGAGGAGAGAAGATAAACCTATAAAAAGATTTCAACACCATTAGCCATCAAAGACATGTAAAGTAAAACAAAATGAGGCATCATTAAATACCTATTAGAAAGGCAAAAATTAAAAAAAAATAATGATGACACATAGGGTTGGCAAGGATGCAGAGAAATGGACTCTCATACATTGTTTGTGGGGATGTAAAATGATACAGCCACTCAAACTCCCAAAAGAAATTGGACAGTTTTTCAGAAAAGTAAACATTCAACTATGATAGAACCCAGAGAATGGAATCCTATTTATCCCAGAGAGATAAGATGTTATGTTCACGCAGATACTTGTTGAAGGGGTGTTCATACCAGCCTTCTTCATAAATGCCCAGAACTGAAAACAACCCAGCGCCTTCCAGAGGTGAATAAGAGAGCCAACGCTGGCACATCTGTATCATGGATACTACTCAGTAAGAGAATGGACTTACCCTACATTCCCATAGCAATCCGGATGGATATTCAGAGTATCATGGCAAATGGGAAAGAATGCCAGCAACAATCATAAGAGTTGTGTGGCTTATATAACTTTATTAAAATACAAAACCTGTAGAAATAGAGAGATTCATGGTGGCCCGGGGTTAAGAATGGGCTTAAGTAAGTGGTTATAGGTATAAAAATGCAACGCTAAGGATCCTTGGGGAGATGAAAATGTTCTGAATACCCACTGCCATCCTGACATTTCCAAATTAGATGTTTAACTAAAAATATAAGCTGGGCATGGTGGCTAATACCTGTAATCCTAGTACTTGAGAGGCTGAGATCGAAGGATCACAGGTTTGAAGCCAGCCTCAGCAACTTAGCAAGGCTCTTGGCAACTTAGCAAAACACAGTTTCCAAATAAAACATAAAATAGGGCTGGGGGTGTGGCTCAGAGGTAGAATGTTCCAGGGTTCAATCCCCGGCCTTCCTTCAAATATATATGTATGTACACACACACACACACACACACACACACACACACCACACACACACACAAAACACACACACACACACACACACACACACACACACACACACACACACAGAGTTTGGCCACTCCTAGAGACCCTATACAATTCTTCCTTGAGCACTGGGTCTTCCTTATGTACTGCTTGTATATGGACACAATTGTGATTAAAAACTTTGATACGCTTACTATACTCCCTGCCAAGTCTCTGCCAGGTTTCATTTGTCTTCCACACATGGTCTGTGTCTACTTGCTCCTCATGAGGGGCTCTGAGTTCAGTGAGCTCTTGGGTACAGCCACGTACAAAAGCTTGATCTCCGAGTGAAGGATCCTGTCAACCCACTCCCTCTTCTGCATCTCGCTATTTCAAGCTCACTCCTCAGACCCAATTCCATTGGCCATTTCTAGAGCTGCTCAGAAATTAAAGTTCCTGAGCCTCACCCAGACCCTCTGAGCCAGAGCCTACATTTTAGCCATATCCCCAGAGATTCATATGCATACCTAAGCTAGAGAAGCACCACTTTATAATGGATAATAATCCTTGACTCACAAAGTTGATATGAGGATTAGCAGACCCTGTCCCAGTCCTCTTCTCCTTTCCAAAGGAACCCACTAGTGTCAGCAGATTACTGTCCTCTGGATCTTCCTTGCACTGGTCAAGAAATGAAAACCACCCTTGAAGCACAGCATGGCCGCAGGGTGGAGCAGCTCGATGCCCTGATGAGCCACGGCCCACGGATCCCATTCTCGTTTCCACAGCTGCAGACATGTGCACGCTGCTACTCGAGAGGCGACAGCTTTCGCTTCCCACTTGAACAGCTGGTTTTTGTTTGCTTCTGTGCTTTTTATCTCCCATCCAAATTCGCCATCTTCGTCTCCCCAGCACTTTGCTTTTTCGTCTTGTTACATTCAGCACCACACACCCTGCGCAGGAAAAGCCATCTGGACTCCTGTTGGCCCCATGTGTCTGCCTCGCTTTTCTGGGCAGGACCTGGCACTCGCTGCTCACGATCCACTGAGCCACACAGCGGGCATCGCCGGACTTGAAGGAGGGATGCCTGTCTCAACTGCCTGCTGGCTCCTCTCTGGAGAGTTCCTGGAGATCAGGAACCAACACATGCATGTTGGCAACCCCAGTAAATAACATCTAACCAAGTAAATGACAATTTGATCTAGGGACCATGAATACTGGTTCTCTCCTAGTGGGTGTTCGAGAAGTGCAGCCTGACTGTGGGCCACCTCACTTTGTAAATAAAGTTCTACTGAAACACAACCACGCCCATTTATTTACATAGTCTCCTGTGGCTGCTTCCATGCAGGGCTGGGTTGACTAGTAACAGAACCTACGAGGCCTGGAACACCAACAAGATTTACCATCTGGTCCTGTGTGAAAAACTGTACCATGCCTTGTCCTACAACATTTATAAAATGGCGAGGAATTGCCACGGCCTACGGACAATGCTTTGAAGGCTTAACTCAAGGACTCTCACACCTAGTGATCTTGGGTGAAGGCCATCAATGATGGTGAATTCCTATGTCATTAAACTGACATCCAAGCTACATGTTTTCACCTTCACCATAGGAACTGGTAGGAGCAGAGTGCCATGTAAATAAGTCCAAGGCCTCCATCCTGCACATGGAAAACCTAGACTGGGAAATGAAGTGACTTCCCCAAGGCTCACAATATGTTAAGTATCAGCTTAGGGCTTTGAACCCAAACCTTCAGACTCCAAGTGCACTTTTCCTTAAGATGATACAGTGCTATCTTTTTTTTATCAAATGCACTGCAATAATTCATTTGTATAATGTCCCTGGTGTCCCCTTATCAAAACCTTATCCAGAAAGAAGCCAGACCAGACCTGGGCTGGTGTCTAGCCACAGGAAGCTGTGACTGACCACAGGATGTCTTTCTTTCTTCTGAGATATGCCTCGAATTGGGATGATTTGTAACGGGATGATTCATAATGTTGTCATCATTTGCAGAACCAAGTTTTTAGTCCTCCTCCTAAGGCTCCTATATATTTTTTATTTTATGAAAATCTTTGGCATATTATCCTAGAAAATCCCCTACATACATTGTTGATTTTCCACATTAATTTTGCTATATGTGTACCTGGTCCTAGGTCCCTGAGGTACCTCTTGCTACCCTATGTATGTACGGTATAGGAAAATAACTTGACAATTTTCTTCCCAATTTATACTAAATGATACTAACAAATTATTAAACATCTTTTCCACTGGAAAACACTTGTGAGCACAAGGTCTAGCTTATCATATGGACTGGAAGGTCTCCTCCTGGGAGTGGGTACCACAGTATGCCATGTGTCTTACATGTTAAATTTCAAGATGTTATGGAATATGCTTTCTATTTTAAAACATGGTTGCAGCCGGGCGTGGTGGCGCACGCTTGTAATCCCCGTGCTTGGGAGGCGGAGACAGGAGGATCGCGCAGGTTCGAAGCCAGCCGCGCTGGCTTAGGAGACCCCGTTTCAAAATATATATAAAAAAAATAGATCTGGGAGTGTAGCCCGGAGGTAGATGGGCTTCCAGGAACCCCAGTACCACCAAAAAAAAAAAAAAAAAAGAAAAACAAAAAAAAAAAAAACCCATGGTTGCAAAGAGTTGTGACTTTTATTTAAAATTTGTAAACAATGCTAGCACCTGTACAGTACAAAGCGAAAACAGACAGAGATATACTTAAATTGTACAGTACTTAAGTTGTGTTTTTAAATATTTTATGCCCTGGGGAAACACTGAGGAGGTGAAAAATATACAAGAAAAAATGTATGTGGAAAGATCTCACAAATGCAAAATGAACACATCAAAAACACAAAGAAAACAGGCAGCCAAACTACTAATCCATTTCTGTGTCATTTGTGGATTCCTGTCTTACAAAGGCCTCTTTTAATTGAGATTATATGAAGAGTATCCTAAATTTTGTTCCTAATCTTTTTATAATTTGACTTTTTATTTGACATCTAGATTAAAACATATCTGGAATTTATTTATATAGATGGCACATTGTTGGGATGTAGGAAGAAAATTTTATTTTCTTTCAACATCACTGATATTTATTAAGTATGGTATCATTTCCCAGTAAGTTAAGATATATCCATACTTCAACCTGTTTATAAAATTTCTAATCTTGGTGTTTTTTTAATTCATTTTCTTTCAGTATCATATTCTTTTGACTAGAATTGCTATGTGATACTTATAGTAGATGACACAAGTCCCTTCATTATTCATTTCAAGTATTTCTTGCTTATGTTTGTGGATGGTTTGGCCTTGGTTAAAACAAAACTCTAGCATTCTGATGAAACTGAATTGCATTTATATACTAACTTTGAAGGTACTGATGTTTTCAATTTTCATTTTCCCATCTGTTTATGACTTGACTAATGTGTCCTCCAAGGGTCTCAATGCTGACCTTTCTTAATCTCCTTAGCAAGCATACAGTCTAGAAATCCAGGCTTAGTAGAGATGAAGAAAGCAAATAAGCAATTTAAAAAAGTCCAACAGCTCCATTAGCATCTCCAGGGCAGAGGGAGAGAGGGAAAGAGAGGGAGAGAGAGGGAGAAAGAGGGAGAGAGGGGGAGAGAGAGAGAGAGAGAGAGAGACAGAGTGTGTGTGTGTGTGTGTGTGTGTGTGTGTGTGTGTGTGTGTGTGTCCTGGACCAGAGACCAGGCCAGTGCTGGGAGAAGATGAAGGCTGGCCAGCAGTGTGGTGATGCTAAGTGGTGGTGGAGCCTTTCAGACATGGGTCTCTGCTAGGCAGCGTTTCATCACTGCATATAATACCCAAGAAAATCAACCAAAAGGAAGAGCAATTACGTCTGGCTCCTGGTTTCAGGCCATGGTCAGCAGGCTCCATGCTGTGGGCCTGAGTGAGGCAGAACTTCGTGGCAGAGAGAATGTCTGGGAGCAGAGCCACTCACCTTAGGGTGGTCAGGAAGCTGAGAGGAGGAGAGAGGAAGGTCAGGCACCCGGTGTAAACCCCAAAACACACACCGAGGACCCACTCTCTTTTCCTATGGCTACCATTACCTCCCAGCAGCCCATTCAGTTATGAACCCATCAATCACTTCTCCAAAGTCCCATTTCCAAGCATTGCTGCATTGGGAACCAAGCCTTTAACATAGGAGACTTTGGGTGGCAATCCAGATTTAAACCATTATGAGACTCTGATGAAAGTTGTCTTGGTTAGACGTAGAATGTCCCCTCAAGGGCTGGTTAATGCGGAGTTGACACAGGCAAGTCACGAGGGTTGCGAGCTCTTCAGTGGATGGATCCATGGTAACAGACTTACTGGGTGGGGACCTAGGCAGATGGGGAGTGGTCTTGGGGACTGTGCTGTTGTCTGAGTCCCCTTGCTGACTTGCTCTTTCTTGATTCTGGCCTCCATGATGTGAGAGCAGAGCCCTTGCTCTTTTCCTGTCTCCATTTCCCGCTGCCATGCTTGGAGGTCTGCAGACCCAGCTCCTCATGGATTGAACCTGGAATCTCCAAACACTGTGAGCAACTAAATCTCCCTTCCTCTAGGTTGTGTGATCAGTCTTTCAGGATTATAACAGTGAGAATGTTGACCGAGACGGAAGGTAATGAGGTCAACGATGGCATCACTCTTGAAAGGCATGACCTAAGTTAGTTATCAAGGGAATCTTTATGAAAAATAAATTTCTCTTTCTTCCTGGCTTCCATGCAATCACGCCCTCTCTTGCACATTTCCACCCTGATACAATCTGCCATGTTGTGATAGAGTCAGAAGCTCCTCACCAAGGCTGAGGAGACAGCAGCACCATGCACTTGGGCCTTCAAAGTTGTGAGCCAAAAATGTTCTCTGTATACATTACCCAGCCTCAGATATTTGTTATAGCAACAGAAATCAAACTGAGACACATTCACAGTACAATTATCCATTTATTTAGATTTTAAAGTCTCTTAATAAATATACATCTCATACTTCTAGTAGTGGGTATGTATTATTATGACAAATTAAAATACAATAAATACAAAATAAAATGAGATTGAAATTTCAAACACGTGTGACTAAATTTGAATTTCCTAATTCATAAGGAGCTTACACCATTGGTAATAAAAATAGCAACTGCCTCAGAGGAAAATGAACGAAAATTATTATTGTAAAAAAAGGAAAAAGACAGATGATAAAGGGTATGAAAATATGTGCCACTTACCACCTCACAAGTAGATAAAAATGAAACAAGATACTCTTTTAATTCTAATGAGACAACACTGGGATAGAATTTCCACCCTCCAGTGGTGGTGAAGATGTGTGGAAACAGGCACCTCAAACATTAACAGTGGGAGAGGGAGTTGAAAAGGACAGACCGGTGGATACTGAGGGTCATGCGTTTTCTCTCATGTGTGGAGGCCAGAGAGAAAAAGGAAACCAAAGGGACTTTAGATAGGTGAGGAGAGAGACCAGTGATAGTGGTTGATAGAGGGGACCGCAGGAGGGTGGTGGGGAGGGGAAAAGGAAAACCGATAAAGGAAATGGTTCAAACAATGCTGTGTCCATATGAGAAGATATTCATACTATCAACCCAACATGTATGGGATGGGAAGCAGCATGGGATTTGGAGGGAAACACACAAAGGGCTATGTGCAGGGATGTTTGTTTGACTTTGAATCTCACGATAATATATAACTATATGCACAGTATAAATATGAGTGAGAGAGAGAGAGACAGAGACAGAGAAAGAGAAAGAGAGTGAGAGAAAGGAAAGCCTGATTCTTCAAGGGACTCTGGCAGGGGAAGGAGACAAGGAGGGACATGGGTGTCCTGCACACTTCCCAGGCCATCGGTGGAAGGAAATATCAGAGAGAATGAGAGAGACATAATGAAAGTATTCAGGGATGCAGTGAACCGGGTCATATCTGGGATTGTGGGAGAAGAGTGGTAGAGTAGAAGGACAGGAGAAAACACAAGAAAGAGGAGGAGGAGGGAGAGAGAGAACACAGGCCACTCCCAAGCTCCACACAGAGTGAAGACCCGGAAGATCCATGTGTCCTGCAGAGGATATGTTAGGCCAGAATTTCAGCTCTGACTGTGGGGCAAAGGGGTGCTATGGCCAAGGACCACAAGATTAAAGCCCCTAAAACTGAAAAGAGGGATAAGGCCCTGCCCCTCTCTGCAGGCATGAACATGACATAGGAAAGAGCAGGAGTTCTGCAGATGTGGAATCTACAGAGACAGAGGCCAGCAGAGGAAGGGCTGTGGACAGAGCCAGCACCATTCTTTGCATGGTAACCTGCACTAAGATGGGCGTGTGAACATGGGCATGTGGCGCGGGATCGGCACAAGGTCAGTGGTGAGATTCCTGGACTGTAATGGTTCGGTTTTAGAGTTTCCCTCTAGCTGGTATGAAAATGTTGGAAGCGGGGCTTGGTTACTAAGGAGGTGTACCTGAGGGAGCGGCCTTGTGTTATACATCCTTCCTCTTCCCCTTGCTTTCTCTCTGCTTCGGGCCCCAAGATGTGAGAGCAGAGCTTTTTGCACTCTCTTCCTCTGCTTCCCACACCATACCCTGGGCTTCAGGCCCTGGACTCACATGGACTGAACCCCAAATCTCCAAAACTGTGAACAATAAATCTTCCTCTTCTAAGTTGTGTGGTCAGATGTTTGGGAACATGGCAGCAAGAATGCTGACCAGGACATGGACACTCCTGAAAGTGACCTCTTTGCTCCTAGGAGTGTTTCCATTGTCTAAGAGGTTATGTGGCCAGGATGCCAGGGGAGGTGGGAGGCCTTGGAGGGACCGAGCATCTTCCACAGGAGGGTCTACAGCCACAGAGAACAGGACAGAGCTGACTGGAAGATTGACGCTGGAGCCTCTCTCTCTCTCCCACCCTGGGGATAGGGGAAGGAGAGAGTCAGAGCACAGGAAGACACATGGTCCTCAAAAGCCAGGCCTCCTCTGCTCTCATGTCTGTGAGCTGCATTTCTACACACACCCTCCACGCATGAAATGCTTTGAAGCTGCCTAAAACATGCGGGGGACTTTCTGAGTGTATAGCCGTGTTATGATTTGGGCTTAGAATGATCCCACAAAAGCCAGCGTGTTGAAAGCATGGCCCCCAGTGCAGGAAGGTTCAGAGGTGCAGTGCCGCTGGCGGACGCGGGTCACTGGAGATGGCTGGGGACTATATGCCTCCCCAGGATCCTCCGCTTCGTCTCTCTCTGCGTCTACCATTTCTACCATTCCTGCCTGGGAGCCTGCAGATTAAAAACTGACCTCCTAAGACTCTGAACTGTGCACTCAATGAATCTTTCTTCCTTTTAATTGTACTAATCAGGTCTCTTGGTCACAGTGGTGTGAATGCTGACCTAAAGGATGTGTGTGTGTGTGCGCGTGTTCATATACATAGGTATATATGTACACACATTATAAACGTGTGTATATAAAATATGTCCATAATTTATTGTTAACCGAAGGAAATAAGTTGCAGAGGAATGTATCAACTAAATTCTGCCGGGCGTGGTGGCGCACGCTTGTAATCTCCTTGCTTGGGAGGCTGAGACAGGAGGATCGCATAGGTTCGAAGCCAGCCTCAGCTACTTAGTGAGGCTCTCAGCAACTTAGTGAGACCCTGTTTCCAAATAAAATAGAAAATAGGTCTGGGAGTATAGCCCGGAGGTAGAAAGCCTCTGGGTTCCACCCCCAGTACCACAAAAAAAAAAAAAAAACACTAAATAAGACAAAACAAAAAGAAGCCCTGTATATAGTCAGATTTGTATAAGTATAAAAACTATACAAAAGGTTAAATGGTACCCTGAAAGATGGGACCAAGCTGAGAAAACTACAAAATAGAGTCACGAGTTACCATATGTACTGATTTTGTAATAAAAACAAGGGATAAAAATGCTATCAGCCATAAGCCTTTGAGTGATAGGATTCTAACTACCAGGTACTTTCATCTTTATTCTTTGTTGTGTTTTCTGAATTTTCCCTAGTAGTCGTATATCAATTTTGCTATAGTTGTATGTCATTTTGGTAATTAGAAAAGCATAGGTATTAAACACAGCAGCATGAAAGTGCTGAAAAGCACTTGTCATTCATCACACAAGAGGCTTCCCCTAGCTGGGCCACAGCATCCAGCTGAATGACAGTAAGCAGGACCCACCTGCACGTGTGCCTCAAGTGCTTGTCTAATGACACCACCTGCCGCAGGGCCACCAGGACTTGGGTTTTATTCAGCTACATCGACATGGGAATCCACACTTGAAACATTTCGTAAGCCAGATTGCTGCCCCCAGCAGAGCAGGTCTCCCCTCTCCACAGTCCACCACACCCATAAAGTGGCCTCCAGTGCTTCACGTAGGTATTCAGGGTGAGAACGAGACCTCACCAACAGGGAACTGACCGGACGGGGCACAGCAGACACAGCCAACAGCTTGCCTGAGTGTGTGGCTTGGGGATCTGGGATGCTTAGCTGTTATGGGAGACAAAGTGTAGAAATTCACAGGTGCTGCTTCTATGCACAGAGAAGTGGGGAACAGACAGAAAAAGGACAGTAGTGGGAGACTTCAGTCCTCCACTGTCGGTTATGGACGGATCATCCAGATAAACTTTGAAAGGAACAAGCAAATATGAAGTACATTCTAGACCCAATGGACCTAACACATATCTGCAGAATGTCTCACTCACAACAGCAGAGGCTCAACCTCCTCACGGCCACGAGGAACTTCTCCAGCTCCTCATAACTGTACATGTGCTGGGCCACAAAATGTGCATAGCAAATCCAGTGAGACTAAAGTCATATTAAGCATTTTTTTCAAACACAATAAAATAAAACTGTCAATAACAAAAGGACGATGGGAAACTTCACAAATAAATGGACTATAAGTAACAGTCTTGAATATCTATTGGGTCAAAGGAGATATCGAAAAGGAAATTATAAAATATCTTGAGACAAATGATAATGAAAATATAAAATACTAAAACTATGGGATGCAGAGAAAAAATTTTTAAGAGATATTTTCTTTAGAAATAAGCAATTATATTTACAAAAAAGAAAGATAACAAGAAAAAGCTATTTTTATACCTCAAAGAAATATAAGCTCAAACTTAGCAGAAGGAAATAATAGGTATTAGAATAGAAATAGTGAAATAGGGAATAAAACAATAGAGAAAGTTAAGGTAAAAGTTTTCTTTTTGAAATAGTAGACAAAGCTGGTTGACCATATTCAGAAAAATAAAAATAAATCCCACTTTCTAACCCTGCACAAGAGTTAATTAAAGATGGATAAAAGACTTAGAAATTAAGCCAAAGACCTTGAGGCTCCTTGAAGAGGGCATAGGTCCAACACTGCAACACAGAGGCACAGCTAAAAACTTTCTCAACAAGACCCCAAAGGCACAAGAAACTAAAACGTGGATCAATACATGGGATTGAATGAAACTGAAGAGCTTCTGTTCAGCAGAGGAAACTGTCAAGAACCTCAATCAAGAGCCAACAGAATGGGAGAAGATTTTTGCCACCTACTCCCCTGATAGAGGACTAATATCTACAATATACATAGAACTCAAGAAACTCAGCACTAAGAAAACAAATAACCCAAACAAAATATGGGCAAGTGAATTAAATAGACACTTCACAAAAGAAGAAATTCAAATGGTCAATAAATGCATGAAAAAATGCTCAACATCATTGGCAATCAGAGAGATGCAAATCAAAACTACGCTGAGATTTCACCTAACTCCAACTAGAATGGCAATCATTCAAAACACAAACAACAACAAATACTGGCCAGGATGTGGAGAAGTGGAAACTCTAAAACTTTGTTGGTGGGATTGTAAATTACTGCAACCACTTTGGAAGACAGTATGGAGGATCCTCAGAAGAATGGGAATTAATTTATCATTTGAAATGCAATACGACTTTTGGGTATCTACTCAAAAGAAAGGAAACCAAACTATCGAACCAATGCATGTGTAACTATGTTCATAGCTGTAAAATTCACCATTGCCAAACTATGAAACCAGCAAAGATGTCCATCAACAGATGAATGGATTACAAAACTGTGTGATATGTACACAATGGAATTTTACTCAGCCATAAAGAAAAACACAATTAATTCATTTCCAGGGAAATGGATGGAACTGGAGGACATTATGCTAAGTAAGTTTAGTCAGTCACAAAAAAGAAGAAATCACATGCTTTCCCTAATATGTGAAAGCTAAGGAGAAATGGTTAACAGGAGGAACTCTAGATGAAGAAGGAGAGCCTATAGAGGAGCAAATAAGGCGACCTGACTGAGGGAATGAGAGGGGGGAAGAAGGAAACTCTCTAAAGCACATGATGTACCTAAACAAATATATCAAAATCATTCACTAAGCTAAGAATGGGAAGGAGGAATGGGGAGGGAATAGGGTAGGGATTGGGTAGGGGCTAATTGGGTGATGTGTGTATGTGTCTACACAAGTCTTTATTCCATTAAGATATATGATTACAATGCACCAATAAAAAATTTTAAAATATTGATACACTGCTATCTACTCTAAGAAGAAAAGAAGATTCAAGTGGGTAAAATCAGAAGTGGAAGAGGAAACATTTTAACTAATCACATGGGAACAGATCATAAAATACTATTTTGAATAATTGCATGCTAATAAATTGAGCAAGCTAGAAGAAATGAATAAAATCCTAGAAATATGTAATCTACTGAGATAAATTCAAGAAGAAATAAAAAGCCTGGAAGGCTAATAACAAATATGAAGACTGAATCAGTAGTCAAAAGCCTCCTACCATGAAACACTCAGGACCAGATGGCTGCAATGGTGAATTATACCAAACATTAAGAATTAAACTCTTCGACAAAATAGAGGTGAAACATTCTAAAACTTGTTTTATGGGGTCACCGTCACCCTGATATCCAAGCCAGACAAAGATACCACAAGAAAACTACAGACTAACATGCCTGATGAACATGGATGAAAACGTCACTAACAAAATGTCAGTGAAGCATGAAGAACAGTAGCAAAAAGAATCACACACCATTACCGTGTGGGATTTACCTCTAGGATGCAAGGATGGTTCAATATATGCAAATCATTCAATATGACACATCACATTACACAGAATGAAGAATTAAAAAACCACAAGATATACACAGAAAAGTCACTTGTCAAAATCTCAACAACTTTTCATGATGAAAATACCAATAAATTAGATATTGAAGGAACATACCTTGACACACTAAAGGGCAATTATGAAGAGCCCCATCTCATAGCCTACCCAGTGATTAAAAGCTGAAAAATTTCCTCTAAGTTAAAAAACAAGAAGCTCACTTATTTAATTTATATTCAAGCATAATATTAGACATCTTAGCCAGCACAATTATGCAAGCAAAAGGTGGAAGCCATCCAAATTGGAAAGAAGGAAAATTATATCCACAGATGATATGATCTTATATGTAGAAAAATCTCAAAGAAAAAAACTACTAGAAATAATAAGTGAATGTAGTAAAGTTGCACCAGCGTATAAAAGTCAGTTGTGTTTGTATACACAAACACAAGAGAAAATAAGAAAATATCATTTTAAATAGTATAAGAAGGAATAAAAAGCCAGGTGTGATGTCACACGCTTATAATCCCAGCATTTGGGAGGCTGAGACCAGAGGATCATGGTTCACAGACAGCCTCAGCTACTTAGTGAGGCTCTTTGCAACTCAGTGAGACCCTTTTCAAAATGAAGAATAAAAAGTAGGGCAGGGGGTGTAGCTCAGAGGTATAATGCTCCTGAGTTCCATCCCCAGACCTGCAAATAAAAAGAGGGAATAAAATAGGAATTTAACTTAACCAAGGAGATAAAAGATTTGAATACTGAAAATTATATAATGTAGATGAAAGGAATTGAAACCCTTGATGAATTAAAAGATATCTAGCACTCACAAATTTTAAGTTATCATGTATTAGGTGTCCATACTGCTCAAAGTGGTCCACGGATTCAATGTAATTTCCATAAAAAATGACATTTTTATAAAAACATAAAAACAATCCTAAAATTTGTATGAAATTTCAAAATACCCTGAATGGCCAAGGTAATTTTGAAAAAGACAAATAGAGCTGAAGGCATCAATACTTTTTCATTTCAAAATATATTACTAAGTAGCCGGGCATGGTGGGGCATGCTTGTAATCCCCGCGTTAGGGAGGCAGAGACAGGAGGATCGTGCTGGTTCGAAGCCAGCTTGCTGGCTTAAGAGACCCTGTTTCCAAATTAAAAATATATAAGAATAGGTCTCTGGGAGTGTAGCCTGGAGGTAGAAGGGCTTCCAGGAACCGCAGTACCACCAAAAAACAAAACAAAACAAAATATATTACTAAGTAAGAGTAATTAAAACCATATAAATTGGCATAAAAACAGACATACAGACCAATGGATGAACTGAAACCCCAGAAAGAAAGCCAGATATATACCGGCAACAGGTTCTCTGCAAGGGTGCATGAAAACCCAACAGGAAAAAGACACTTCACATGGAAAAGAAGGAAACTGAATGCTAATGCTGTTACATACACTGACATCAACTCAAAATGAATTAAGAAATCAAACCTAAGGTCTGAAACTATAAAAATTCTAGAAGTAAATGTGGGGAAAATGCCTACTGATTTCTTAGCTATGATCCAAAAAACACAGGCAATGAATGCAAAACTATAAAAACAGGACTACATTAAGCTAAAATGCAACTGGACAACAAAGGACATAATCAATTGGATTAAAAATCAGCCTACAGAATGGCAGAAAATATTTGCAAACAATCTTCTGTCAAGAGGTTAGCCTTCAAAATATATAAGGAACACATATAACTCATTAGCAAACAGACAAAACCAAGAAAAATGAAAAAAAAACCCAACCAAAACCAAACAAAAACAATTCTGATTAGAACTAAGCAGCGTAACTTAGTAATATAAGTGCAAAGCTGGTTCAATATTAAAAAATTATCTCTGTAATATACCCCATAATTGGTTAAAGAATTGAAAACACATTACTATATCATTCATGATAAAAAAAAATCTCAGAAAACTGGGGACAGAAGGTAATTTTCTTGTTTTGATACAGAAATTCAACAGCTAACAGCATCGTTAATGGTGAAAGACTGAATTCCTCCCCTTGAAATTGGGCAAAGACACAGGTGTCTGCTCCCACCACTTTTACTTAACACAAGACTGGAAGTTCTGGCCCAAGCAATTAGAAAAAAAAGCAGGGAAAGGAACTAAAAGGCATATGAATTAAAAAGGAAGAAATAAAAAACCATCCCTCTATTTGTAAATATCATGACACTCTACATAGGAAATTCCAAAGTAGCTACAAAAGACTCCTGGGATTAACAGGTGAGTTGAGCGAGTTCACAGATGTCAGGCCAGTGCAGAAATATTGTTTTTCTATATACTGGTTTTGAATAAATAAATAGTAAAATAAAATGCAATGGTGTTTACCATTATACAGCAAACAAATGAAATACTTATTTATTAACTCTAAAAAAGCAGGAAGGACCTGAATGCTTAAACTATTAAACATTGATAAACCAAATAAAGGAATATCTAAGTAAGTTTTCTAACACAGCATATTCATGGAATGGCAGATTCAGTAAAGTTGTCAGTTCTTCCTCAATGACCTCTAGGCTTAACATAATTCAAATAAAAATGTCAGCAAGACTCCTGAAGATAAAGAGAAATGTATTCAGTGAGTGACAGGGAAAGACCAAGAGACTAGCTATAAAGTTAAAGCCATATGGCTACAAGTTATTATATTGCTGCCTAAAACAATGGTACAGAATAGAAAAATAGACCTATAGAAGTCAATTCATTTTTTCTTTACATTTTATTTTGTTTATTTTATTTTTGTGGTACTGGGCATTGAACCCAGGGGCTTTCTCCCTCCTAGCTATACTCCCAGTCCATTTTATTTTTTTACTTTTGAAACAGGGTCTAGCTAAGTTGCTGGGGCCTCAAATCTATGATCCTTCTGTCCCAGCCTCCTAAGTTCTGTGATTACAGGCATGCGCCACCATACCTGGTTCTTTTTCCTACATTTTTAAAACAACCTTATGGTGACATAAGTCACATATCATGTCATTTACCCATTTAAAGTATAAAATTCACTGGCTGTGATGCATTACTACACTTGAAAAAAGCCATATGATGTTTGCCATGTTAAGTATTTTCAAGTGTACAACTCAGTGGTCTTAGGAAGTATGGAGTGCTTCACAAAGCTGCATGCTACCTCCACGCACCACACACCAGAGTTTGCTCTATCGTCATTCTACCTTACTGCACGTGCTTTGGCATGTTAATGCGGCATGGAATGGTCAGAGGGCAATACCCCAGGCCCTACTGCCAGGGGAGCTTTGAGGGTCACCCAGGAAAGACTGCAGAGAAGGATGCTGATGCGGGAACGAGGTTGAGGTGGCCCATGCCCCGGGCCTTACATAAGGTGCTGAACAGGGAGACCACAAGACCTAATGGGGTGTTGCAAAATGATTCAATCCAGCCTTTTAAAACACTGCTTTTAGTAGCACATCAACTAATGGGAATAGAAAAACCCAGCCTCGCTCGCTTGAAAGACTTAAATCTCAACTACAGCTAGCTGAGGATGACACAGAGACTTCTTTGCAATATCTCTGCAGGATGTTCACAATATCTCTCCAGGATGGCTGCACTGAGTGGGCAGGTGGTCCTGGATGGCCCTGGGTCACCCTGTGAGCCACTGCCCAACTCATGGATTCCACAGTGCCCCCCAGCTTAGGTGCCATTGAACTCCTGAGGTGAACAGGTTAATAAGGGAGGAGGGGTTAAAACCATTAGGTATACTTAAGGAGAGGTGTGAGCTACAGAAGAGTTGGGTAAAACTCAGCTTTAGAAGGGAGCAGGCTGGAGGAGGGTGGTGTCCTGACTTAGCGGTACTCCCCACCGCAGACAGCTGAGTGCTGCCGGGACATCTTACTTCTTCCCTAAGCTCTGAGCAGCCTCCCCTGGCTCTACTTCCTCTCCTCAAAATTGTCGGCCTCCTTTTCTTTCTCTGACTCTTGTGGTTCACCTCATTTATCATCACTCTTCATGATTCTGCAAACTTCATGCTCCACATGACCTTGAAGACAGCTGATTCCCCAGGGGGAACACATTCCAAATTGTGTGATGTTATCCAGAATACGCATAGAGTTTTGAAAAATAGAAAAATACAGACCCAAGAATGAGACAGGCTCCACCTCCCTGACGTCTCTTAGAACAAGGTATCTTGCACAAATCCACTGGTTTTAAGACTGAGAATGGAGTACCCAGATTGCACTGAAGTTCAAAAAATATATAAGAATGTGCATTCCACATAACTGGAAATAAAGGAGGAGGAATGCACTTCACGTGTGTGTCATCTTAGATAAAGACGATTCCATTGCATCATGAAGTGAAGTCACTAAGTGTCTCCTCCTGTGTGGACCCGCAGTGTCTAGAAGCCAAGAACAAGGACAAAGCTCTGCTTTCCCTGCCTCCTTCTGAAGATGGCTATTGGGTGTCAAAGATTGCTTGAGCAAGGAATCACATCTATGCTCCAGGGCAACACACACTTCTGGGGGTATTGGAGGATTCTCCTTCCTCAGGCATGATGGGCTCTGGGAGACCAGGGAACTCTACCCCAGGCACTGCTAAAGATCCAAGAGAGTTAACTGCCCAGAAAAAGGGAAACTGGTTGAGCAGGACTTGGGGGCTGTCGTCAACGTTTAATCTCTTCTGTGTCCTCCTTTGACCTCTTTAAGTTGCATTTAGTTGAGAGGAATTCAGAAGTCTGTTTCTGACACTAAAGGGTATAGACCCTATGCCTGACACCCATATTCTGCTAGGTGGGGCTGGGGTGGCTGTTAGAGGCAGGACCAGGAAGTTCTGCTTGGGGATCCGACTCCACATCCCGTCTTAGGCTGTGGATGGTGGGGGTTTAATTGCTTCTTCGGAGGGTCCTGTGTTAGGGGTCACTGACCTGAGGCCTTCTTGTCTAGATACCTGCATACCTGCTCTTAGGGATTACTTTTAGGAGTTTCAGCCATCCTAAGAGTCATGTCTGCCTTGTGGCTTCTTGATTCTGTGGTCTCTCTGCCCCTCCACGTGGTCCCAATGACACCACCCCAAATTGCTCCTGCCAGCTTACACGCAACCATAGTCCATCTTGGGCTTGTGTAAAGCCCTCACATACTCTGCGTTAACACCTTGAGGGATGAGCCATGATTCAATATCTCACCCTCTATATGCCCAGAGGTTCCCGACCAAGAGTTAATCTTCAATATCCCTATTGATTCATATCACTGAAGTCTCCAGATAAGAGTTGGGCACCTTCTCCCATCCCCTCAAGTGGAAGAACCTTGTCATAGACATTCTAATGTCTTTTTAAAAAAATCTGTCCTCACAGAATCCTTTATCCTCCAAATAGCTGACGGCTCCTTTGTATTCCTGGTCAGCCACAGGTATCTCAAAACAAAGGAAGTGATCCTTGCTCATTTTGCACTGGAAAGTTCTATTCCAGCACCACATTTTGGGGTGCAGCATCCAGCCAAACTTCAACACTGACACTCTATGCACATAGCACTGTAAAGGAGGTGACATTATAAAACTGGCATTGCAAGCTATTTAGAGAGGATTTATTTCCACAGGAAATGCGGTGGGTTGATGGGTAGCCGCTTGATTCTTACTTCAGAATCAAGTTGAGTTGACGGTATTTAAGAAGGTGAAGAGTCAAATATGAAATTTCCAATATGCAAACATCTTCATAAACTTGGGATGGGCAGAGCCTTCTAAGGCAGGATGTCAAATTTGCCATTAAATTGATAAAGCAAGAATACTAAGAACTTCTTTTTCTTATCCACTCACTGTTGCCAAACGCCTAGGTTGCTTCCATACTCTGGCTTTTGTGGTCTGCGCTGCTATAAACGTGTCACTATAGTATTCTTGACTTTAATTTTTTTGGCAAGGTACCAAGAAGTAGTGTAGCTGGGTCATATGGCGACTCCACTTCTGGTCTTCTGAGGTACCTCCATACCGAGCTGTACATATGTTTTATATGTGGAAGGGAATTGGGGGAGAGTGGTGGGGAGAGGACAAAGGGGACCTGATATAGGAAATAGTTCAAATAATGCTGTGTCTATATATGAAGGTATCACTGCCAATCTCACTAACATGTGAAGAGGGTGGGGAGCAGGGTGCGACCCACAGGGGACATACCAAGTCTTGTGTGCAAGTGTGTTTGTATCACTTTGGACCACACTATGGTGTATAATTACAGTGCACCAATAAAAGCATAAAAGTAAATATTTCTAAACTGAAAATAAATATAGAACATTATAAAAAAGAACTCATTTTCACTTGAAAATATCATAAAAGGTTGAAATGGCAAGCTACACAGAGAGAAAAAAATCATTATGACCCATAAAATCAAGAGCTGACTACTATTTATAACCCATGCAGAAGATGTTAATAAAAATAGATAACTCAGTAAACAAATGGAAAGGTATTTGAACATGTACTCCATAGGATGACACCTTAATGGCCAAGAATCAAGAACAAGTTGCTAAACTTCTTTAATCATCAGTAAAATTAAATTAAGATGGCAATTACAGACCCACTAGAATGTCTAAAATTACAAACAGTGAAAATACCAAGTGTTGGCAAAGCAACCAGAGGCCTCCTACAAGGCTGGCGGCAGTCAAGTTGGTAAGACAACTCAGGAGGAAGACTTAGCAGTATCCACTAAAGCTCATCCCACACATAGCCTGAGCCCAGTTATTTTATCATTTGGTACATACACAACCTAATGTGCATCAAAAGATACAGAAAGTATTGTCATAGCAGCATTACTCAGATAGCTGAGAACTATCAGTAACCCATATGATAACCAATGGACCGACTGGACAAGAGGGATATGGAAAAACTGTGATACAATCACACATGAAAATTAGCATTTTGATAGCATAATGTGAACAAATAAACTTTTGGTACACAAATACTAAAGGTTGAGCATCCCAACATTTTGGAATTTTGGGAGGAAACCCCCAATTCCCACAAATCTGAAACACTTCTGGTCCCAAGCACTTTGGGTAAGGGATATTCAACCTGTATTCAATTCCATCTACCACATTAATTTTTTATACTTTTATAGGTCTGTTATAGTCTCACATCATAATGTAGTTTATAGTAATAGTGACATACATGCACATATCGCATTAAATTTAAAAACAGGTGAGAGTAATCTATAGGCTAAAGGTCATAATTATCAAAAGAGTGGACAGAAGAAACAGAGGTAGGCTGAGGAACAAGCCCCCAGGGGTCAGGATGGCCGCTATTGTTGGACCTGAGTGCTGGTTACAAAGGCAAGTTTAAAATTGTATAACTCAAGTAGCTGTACATTTTGATGTATGTGTTTTTCTACATGTATGTTATTCTTCAATTAAAAAATGATAGGCAATAAAAATCTATGGACCATGAAAGATTCTTTATGTGAAGCTAATCAGCAGGCTGTTGAAGGATTTCTCCAGTCCATCCTCTGTGTACAAATTTTTGAACAACAGTCTTCTTGGCATTTGGCTAAATATTTGCTAGTTCGCTACTGATGATTTCATTCAGTTTAAGTGTTTTTTTTTTTTTATTCACATCAGCAAACCACGGCAATTCCTCCTCAACACAGAAAGATCTTTAAAAGATGTCAATTATGTCATGCCATTTCCTGTTTTAAATTCATCCATAGCTTCCCACTGGTTTGGAATAGAATCTATTCTTTCCAGGCCGTCTCTGGTGCACTGCCAACTGACCACATGCCCCTCTCCAGGTTCCCAGGATGCAGGGCTGCTCTACCCCAGCAGCAGGCTGGACCCTCTGCCTTCCGTGTACATAACTGGCTACCTGATGACTTTTCTTGTGCCGTGATCCAGTTTGCTGGGAGAGCTTCCATGCTGCTTCCTTCTCGCCCCTTTCACTTTAACATCATCACCACTGGAAGGCCTTCTTCCGCTCCCCTTGAGGCAGTGTGTGGCTTTTAGGCAAAAGCCTTAGGAAAATGTATCCCATAACTAAACCAGGATACAGAAAGGAATTTTAACTGCTATTATCTGCTCTTATGCTATGCATGGTATGAGTAAACTGTCTTGGCCACAAGATAGTATCTGAGTAAAATATGTTGTCTGTTCCAAATGAACACCTGGCACTTGTCAAATGAGGTAATGACTTTTATAATCACGAGAATCTGACTTTTCTGTGCCCCTCAACTCTGTAATCAAGGGGTATAAAAGGTGGCTAAAACGGACATTCTGGGCAGCAGTATAATGGGCACTGCTTGCCCTGGCCGGCTGGTAAATAAAACAACCTTTTTGGCACTTTGGAGTCTGGCATGTCTGTGTGGGTTATTTCACAACACCTGTCAGAACCACCATCCCATTTATTTAATTGCATTGCAAGTTTTTCTTTTGCAGCACTATCCTTACCTGTAATAACACTGTGCATTCATCCACCCATTCATTTATACGATTTGTGTAAGACCTTACTAGAGATTTCAAGTTCTGGGAACATGCCTATTTTGTATTCTCTCTCTGGAGAGCTGGTGAAGTTTGCTGTATGCACCAGATGTGCAGTAAGAGCATGTTGAAATAGTCAGTGGACATTTTAAAGGCAACACACCCCTCTGCTTCATATCCGAGCATTTCACCCTTTCTTAAACTCCAAAGTGACCTCCCCGTCCTGGGCATCTTTCCAAAACATTAAAGTCAGGATAATATAAAGACTTATGCACATCCATGTTCATAGTGGCACAAGTCACAATAGCCAAATTATTGAAGCAACCTAAGTGTCCATCAACAGGTAAATGGATAATGAAAATGCCATATATACACACATGGAATTTTTCAGCTCTAAAGAACAAAATGTCATATGCAGGAAAATGGATGGAACTGGAGAATATTGTTCTTAGTGAGTTAAGGCAGTTTCAGAAAGTCGAGTGTTATATGTTGTCTCTTACGTTGTGGAAGCTACAGAGAAAATATGAAGCTTGAGGAACTTCAGGTGAACGAGGCCAGTGGAATAGTGGGATGGGATGCAGTGGGTGGAGAGGAGGAAAAGGAGCGTGTGCATGCGGTGGTGAGTAATGGGGATTGAACCCAGGGGCATTCTGCCTCTAAGGTATACTCTCAGCTTTTTTATATTTTTGTTTTGAAACAGGGTTTTGCTAGGTTACTGAATGTCTCAGTATGCTGCTAGGGCTATCCTGTGATATCCTTGTGACCACAGAACCTGTGATTCTCCTGTCTCAGCTTCCCAGGTACTGGGATTACAGCCTTGTGCCATGACTCCTGGAGACAAAGGGGTTTTGGAAAATGAAACTGTTCAAATAATGCTATGTCCCTGTATGAAGGTACCACTTCCAATCTCGCTAACATGAATAGCAGGGGAGGAGGGGGAGAGGGGTCTGATGGGAAGGGAAATACACAGGTGTTGTGTGCATGTGTATTTATCACTTTGAACCTTACTACAATGTAAAATTATGATGTATTAATAAAAGTTAAAAAATGAAAAGAATAAAAATATAATTTTTTTCTTGCAGAGTACATTGTTATTCCACCCAACAAAACTGTCCCAAGTGTTTTCTATGGGTGTGTAAGACATAGACGCTGCCCATATTTTAGGGGTGGGGTAAGATATAAATAGATCATCTTGTTTTGGACTGCTTTATAAGAAAGCTGTATGTGAGCAGGGTGTGGTGGAAGACGCTTGTAATCCCTGTGCTTGGGAGGCTGAGACAGGAGGATTGCACAGGTTCAAAGCAAGCGTGGCTACTTACTGAGACCCTGTTTCCAAATAAAATATAATAGGTCTGGGAGTACAGCCTGGAGTAGAAAGCCTCTGGGTTCCACCCCTAGTGCAACCAAAAAAAAAAAAAAAAAAAAAAAAAAAAAAAGAAAGCTGTATGTAAAAATCTATGAAAATGAAGCAAAATCTCCAAGTAGCAACCAGAGATAAAGGTTTACTGGTGACTCTGCTGACCTAATAATTTAAAAATTAATACGCATATACATATTTTAATATTTTAAAATACTTATGTTAAATACTGAAATATATATGTATTTATTTAATTATTTCAATACTGCTGTTTGTATTCACACCTTTATTCTGTGTTCTACAAAGAGATTATCTTGCCGAGATACAAGAACACTCAGAGGTGGTAGAGCAAAGCAGTCATACGGTGGTGAGTGGACCCGACCTCCACAGGAAGCAACATGGCAGAAAGGAGCAGGAGCATCAGCTCCTGGCACAGCAGCAGCGCCTGTGTGCGAGGCAATATGGCACAGATGCTAACACCTGCATCACTGCCCCTCAAGGACACCTGGGAAGCAGTGTGAGGATCCAGTGGGGGAGTCCTGGGATGGTATCTGGCCTATCAGTTGTACCGGAACATTTTTTTTTTTTTTGGTAGTCCCGGGGATGGAACCCAGGGGCATTCTACCTCCAACTATAGCCCCAGCCCGATTTTTTTTATTCTATACTTTGAAACAGGGTGTTGCAGAGTTGTAGAGGGCAAATCACACATACCCTTCCATGGTGATAAAGCAACAGAAAAGACCCTCTGTGGTTTAACCTTGTCTAATTCATGAGCATTTTTTAAATGTTGGTATGACTCTAGACCTCCAGAAGTTTTAGAAGCTGTATAAACTTCCCATATATCTTACAAATAGTGCAGATGTTTGGCATTTGCCTTACATTCTCTTTCTGTGAGTAAACTCTATAGACTGCACCCAAATTTCACCTATTCTGCCGGTCTATTTTGCATTGATAATAACATAACACTGCAGACTAGGTAAGTTATAAAGGAAAGAGGTTTATTTTGGCCGAGGGATTTGGAGGTTTTTACCAGTCCAAGGGGCTACATTTATGGATGGCCTTCTTGCGGGTAGGGTCTCAAGGCAGCACTGGGTATCAGAGCTGTAGAGACAGGGCATGCCTGTGACTTGGACCAGAAATATATTCTGGTCTTTCTCCCTCTTTTTATAAAACTGCCAGGATTCAATCATGATGACGTTATTGTACGTGAATCAGCTCCTACAGGCCCACCTCTAAATACTACAGCTGGGTTAGGTTTCCTCTCTCTTAAGACCTCACTGTGGATACCAAATTTCAGCACAGGAGCCCGGGGGACACTCAAAGCATATCCATGCCATAGAAGAGAACTCGTTTTCTGAATAGTGCTCTTTGTGGCATAACCATTGCTTTCTGGTCTAGGCGTCCATCCAGAATTTGACATTCTCTTTTGCTCTCAGGCCTCCAGCATGGTGTTTAGAAATCTGAAGCGGGGTCAGTCTTTCACTCTGTGACTCTGACACACTGCTTAGGAGGAGCAGGCCTCTCAGCTCAGGTCTATCTCCTGGTGCCTCATCATTAGACTGTGTGACGACTGATGATGTACTGTCAGCGGGGAGACTGTGAGGATGGTGCTGTGTCCCAGGGAATCAGCCATTTTGAAATATATCATGCAGTATTATTGACTAGAGGCACCAAGATACACTAGAACATATTCCTCCTACCTAACCATAGCTGTACCTGTGGCCACCTCTCCCTGCCCGTCCTCCCTCACCGCTCCTTGACCTCTGGTGGCCACCTCTCCCTGCCCGTCCTCCCTCACCGCTCCTTGACCTCTGGTGGCCACCTCTCCCTGCCCGTCCTCCCTCACCGCTCCTTGACCTCTGGTGGCCACCTCTCCCTGCCCGTCCTCCCTCACCGCTCCTTGACCTCTGGTGGCCACCTCTCCCTGCCCGTCCTCCCTCACCGCTCCTTGACCTCTGGTGGCCACCTCTCCCTGCCCGTCCTCCCTCACCGCTCCTTGACCTCTGGTGGCCACCTCTCCCTGCCCGTCCTCCCTCACCGCTCCTTGACCTCTGGTGGCCACCTCTCCCTGCCCGTCCTCCCTCACCGCTCCTTGACCTCTGGTGGGCACTATTCTTCTCTCAACTT
This sequence comes from Muscardinus avellanarius, assembly GCF_963383645.1. NCBI lineage: Eukaryota > Metazoa > Chordata > Mammalia > Rodentia > Gliridae > Muscardinus > Muscardinus avellanarius. Next base: position 162,489,704 of record NC_137788.1, read on the forward strand.
CAATGAGTTTGGCTTTTGCTATTTTTAGTTTCCATATATGAGTGAGAGGATTCAGTATTTGTCTTTCTGTATATGGCTCCTTTCACTTAACATCCTCCAGGACAACATCCATGTTGTCACAAATGAACAAATTGCATCTTTTGGTTGAGATGTTGAGACAGGAGGATCACTGGTTCAAAACCAACCTCAGAGCCGGGCGTGGTGGCACACGCTTGCAATCCCCGTGTTTGGGAGGCAGAGACAGGAGGATCGCACAGGTTCAAAGCCAGCTGCGCTGGCATAAGAGACCCTGTTTCAAAAATATAAAATAGGTCTGGGAGTGTATCCCGGAGGTAGAAGGGCTTCCAGGAACCCCAGTAACACACACACACACAAAAAAAAAAAAAAAAAAAAAAACAACGTCAGCAAATTAGTGAGGCTCTCAACAGCTTTGTGGAACAATGTTTCCAATTAAAAAGTAAAATAGGGCTGGGGGATTCAACTGAGAGGTAGAGTGACCCTGGATTCAAGCCCTAGAATCATACACACACACACACACACACACACACACACACACACAAAATTTTGTCATCTTTTTGTGATTGGATAGTTTCACATACCACAATATTGTTAAAACTTAAGTTATGATCAAGTCCTAATGCCCAGGACCCTCCAGTAATGTCCCATTCTTAGAGAAAAATCCAAAGTCATATCACACCCAATAATGCTCCCAATGGCATTGGTACTCTGTTCCACTTCAAGCCTATATACTTCTCTCCCTCTACTTTTCCCCACCAGCCACATCTCTTTGGATTTTTTTCTTGAAAATGTTAGAACATGCCAACCACAGGCCTCTCCCACAGCCTTGCTTCTTGGAATGGTCCATCTCCACAGCCTCCTGGCCTTCCTTAGAGCATCTCTTGGGGAGGCCTTCCCAGACCTCCTGGTCTAATTTGTAGGTAAGTGGTAAAATATGTGGGCTTGAGCTACTCTTTACTATTAAACCATTTTGGAAAATATAAATAAACGAGCATCTCTAATCAAAGAAAATCCAACTGCATAATTATTTTTACTAGCTTTTAAGCTTGCAGGCTAATATACATGGTATCCAGACATTAATAAATGCAGCTGCTCTCTATAAAGACTTAATAAAAATGCAAATGTAATATTAATAGTGAGTTAACTGAAACACTCTGAAACAGAGAAAGAATTGTGGGAGAGTTTTAAATTGCCTTTCAGACACTAATAGAAGGTAGCCCAGGGATTTCCCCACATTTTATAGACTGTTTAAATAAGTGCTATCTGTGATATATTCAATAAAATTGCTACTTGTTTACATACAATCAGTGTGTGGGGGGATTTATGCACGCACACATGCATACCAGTGTAGCTGTGTGTTTGTGATAGGTTTACGTGTGAGTTTGCACATGGATGCATGCATGTAGATCTTTGCGATAATTAGGGAGCAATATTTGAATACTAGCTAGAACATGGTTTTGCAGGTGGGGAAAAGGCTCTGGAACGCCAGCATTAGTTTTGGGTGAAGTCAGGGGCAATGCTACTTCAAATATGTACTTTCTGAAACGTGGAGCTTCCAGGTTATCACTGTGTCCTGTGAAGTCAAAATAAGTGGCTTTAGATGGGCGTGGTGGCACACATGTTTGCAATCCCAGTACATGGGAGGCTGAGACAGGAGGATCACAGTTTCGAGGATAGCCTCAGCAATGTAGGAAGACTCTCAGTAACCTATCAAGATCCCATATTAAAAGAACAATCAATCAACAAATCAATGAAAAGGGCTAGGAGTGTATCTCAGTGGTAGAACACCCCTGGTTCAATCCCCAGTAACACACACACACACACACACACACACACACACACACACACGCATGCACGCACGCTTCGGGGTCTCCTTCCACTCTGATGATCCCGTTCCTCCTTTGTTCGTCTGTCTTTTCTTGTTTCTCTCCCTCTCAGCACAATCTTCACTATTGTGAGCCTTTTAAAGCATTTTTAAAAAAGAAAGGCTGAAAATCAAGCTAAATAACTCTTACCATTCATTTTCTCCAGCACCACTTGAGAAAGACACTAGGAATGTCAAAACACAGTGATGTAATGATTTCTAAAGCTGTGCCATAGTTCGTTACTGGGTTTCCATTTCTTCTGGCCATAAAATTAAAAACTTATTTCAAGTTAAAAGAGTATTGAAAACTCACAGGAGTGTCCCACAGAGAAGCCAAGTGGCGCACAGACCCTCAGAAAGGGTCTCAAGGCCGATGCCCAGCACTTCTGGTTCCGTGCCCAACTCTAGGGTCCTAAGGTCAGGGATTTAAAAAATCAAATTCTCCACACCTAAAACAGTGTCTGACTTGAAGGAGGTGCTTGTCATCGTTTGGATAACGAATGCCCTCCATAGGCTCATGCACTGAAGGCTTAGTGCCCAGTCGGCGGCACTCTTGGGAGGCGGCACCTAGTTGGGAGGGTGGGTCACTGGGCAGCCTCTGAAGGGAACATCTTGTCCCAGACTCCTGGCACGTGCACAGCCTGTCTCACGCCCTGACTGTCTCTCTCTCTCTGTCTGTCTGTCTGTCCACCTCATCTCTGCCATGAACTGAGCATCTCTGTTCTATCACGCCGTCTCCACCATACTGCTTGGCCTCACCACAGGTTAGCGAGGGAGCCAGCCAATCCTGGATCGAAACCCCTGCCACGTGAGCCAAAAGAAACCTTTTCCCTGTTAACTTGATTCTCTCAGGTAGTCTGTCACAGTGAACCAGGCTGACTAACAGTGCTCAATAAAAATCTGTTGACCAGGCCCCCTCAGGTATGTATTTGGTGGTTATAACATAAGGCTTCTTGGTAGCTGTTTCTGGACCTCAAAGAGCAGGGGCAGTTCCTCACAGAACAGGACATGGGTGGCCATGAACTGGCTATGAAAATCCCTTCCCAGGGCTGGAAACAGCAGGTGTGTGAATGTGCTCTGCAGTGCATTTCAGACCAGAAAGTGCAGTTTTTCTACAGAGAATTACTGTCTTCTCAGAATTTTTTTTCAAGTCAACAAAATCATATGCAATCTGTAAAAAAATAAAAATCACCAACGATGAGGGGCAGAGAGCAAAGCTCTTCCCTCTCTTGTCCCCTCCCGAGCACAGAGGATCCCTTCAGTGAAGAGTGTGTCAGGGACCAGCTAACGGCTCTGGCAGTGCGCCACCTTGGGGCTGCAGGGTGTTCAGGTCGAAACGACCCCAGCACCATCTGGTCTACTCCTGGGTCTCAGAGGCGGCTAAACAGAGGCCTGGACAACGTAAGACTACAAACCACAGATGGTGACGCATGAAAAATCCTGGCGCTTCCACCTGCCTGCCAAACAGGGAAGCCCCGATGGCCCAGGAAGCGTGACTGAATCCCCCAGTCCCTTGATGGCCACGAGGACGAGGTCAGAAAAGATGCAACTGGCTGGAGTCCCTGAGGAGGACTCAGTGCTGCTAAAGGGGACAGTGGGTCCTCCTAGCAGAAGCGGCCCCACCTTAGGAGTAGGACAGTGGGTGAGATGTCCAGGGGTGAAGCAGGAATGGAAGGCAAAGGTCACAGGAGTCAAGAGCTGTCAAGGATAAGGAGCCTGGACAAGGGGACAGGAGGCCCCACAAAGCCTGAGGAGCTGGAGAAGTGACTGAGCAAGAGACAGAAGCTGCCAGGGTGTGCGTGTGCATGTGCGTGTGCGTGTGTGTGCGTGTGTGTGTGTGTGCATGTACGTGTGCATGTAAACCGCTTTCTGACACAATTTGCACCCAATGGAGCTGCTGATGCTACTCAGGGCACGGGTGATCTGCCACCCACCTTCTGCATGTCTGTGGTCCATCCGCACCCGTGTGGCATGGGTTCAGAGGGCAGAGACTCCAGCTAAAGGTCATAGTCCATGCTCTTAAGTGATATGTTTTTCATATATCAAAGATGGTATTTTATTTTATTTTATATTTGCTACTGGGGATTGAACCCAAGGGCTTTCTACCTTTGAGCTACACCCCAGCCCTTTTTATTATTTTATTTTTGAAACAGGGTCTTGCTAGGCTGTTGAAAGTCTCCCTAAGTAGCTAACGCTAGTCTCAAATCTGGATTCCACCTGTCTCAGCCTCCTAAGTATTGGGATTACAAGCGTGGGCCACTACACCCAGCTTACCAAAGATAATTCTGCAAGGCAGCAGACAGATAATTCATTTCTTCCCACCAGCTGCATAGCTCTAAATGCCTGGTGTAGATGCACTGTGATTTATCTAATAGTTTCCCTTTCATGGACTTTGTCCTCTTATTTTAAAATAAGAGTGAAATGGGGACACTGGCCTGGCTAGATTGGCCTGTAATTTTAGAAAATGCTGTAGGAAAAATTCTAGAAGAGGAGCTGCTGGATCAACAGTGGAGTTACATGTTCAATTTGAACAGAAATTGCTGCAAGGTCCTTTAAGAATCACACACCACCACCCACTTATCATACATGTGTAGGACCTCCCACACCCTCTCCAAGGCTGGGCTTTTTTAGTTATTGAAATTATTACCAGTATTTGTGTAGGAAGGAGACTGATTCAAATTTGGGTGAGCAGAAAGGTGCTCCTGAATATTCAGAAGAGCCGCACCTGCTGGTCTTCCTGAAGCTACCCAGACAGGTAACTTGCGCTGTCCACTGCAACAGGAGGAGAAGTGACGCGTGCCATTCTGAGCAGCTGGGTTAACAGCCCATGCCTCTTGTCCTTGTCCTGCTCTTCCTCCTGCCACCAAGACTTCCACCTGTCCCAACAGCATCTGCTTCATTAGCCTTCATGAGAAAGGCAAACACCAAGTCCTAGCTGCCCCTTGTCCTGACAGTTAAATAAACCTCTGCGTTTTATTTATTTTTTATTTTATTATTATTATTATTTTTTTGGTGGTACTGGGGGTACCACCCAGGGGCTTTCTACCTCCGGGATATACTCCCAGACCTATTTTATACTTTATTTGGAAACAGGGTCTCACTAAGTTGCTGAGAGCCTCACTCAGTAGCTGAGGCTGGCTCCGAACCTGTGCGATCCTCCTGTCTCAGCTTCCTAAGCGCTGGGATTACAAGCGTGCATCACCACGCCCGGCTAACCTCTGAGTTTTAAGCAGCTAATATTTGAGGGCTGTTTGTTACTGAATCTAACTTAAACTAATTAAACATATCTGCATTCATGGCTTCAAATATCTCTGTCCTGACGACTCTCAGATCTTCAATTCTGATATAGTTCTCAATCCTGCACAGGAAACTATCTTTTTTAAGAAGGAGGGAGGAGGACTCTATCATGAGCATGTGAAACTTTTATAGTTCAAGTGCCCATGGCTCAGCACTGGATTCCTTTTTCTTTTCTACTATACTCTCCTTAATTATGCAGTCTTATCCATACTAGACCTGAAATATCATTTGGCCACCAATGCATTCTAAAGTTAAAACTCTAGCCCTGACTAATACCCTTTTTGTATTTCCTGCCTACTAGAAGTGCTTTTCTAGTATTTCCTTCCTGACTGGTGCCTCCAGTACTCTGGATTCTCAAAGCTGAATATATACATTGAGCTTGTTTCCTGAATTTCAATGCTGCATTAGCCATTGTTACCTACCATAAAAGAGAGCCTTGAAAATACTCAAAGACATATGCACACATTGTAAAAAAAAGTATTTTCATTTTCCTCACGTAGGTTACAATAGAGTTTCTACATATTTCTAGATCTATTTCATAGTCCTCCAGTTCCTTCTCCAGTATTGTCCTCACACAGGAATGCCATGTACCATAGCTAGTGTTATTTAAAGCACTGATACCTAATAGATAAGCCAGTTCTTCATTCCACCCATGTCTGTCCTCCTTACACGCTATTTAATAGGTATTTCAGAGTGAGTTTGTCAAGTTCCATGAAGGGCCATGTTGAAGTCTGGGTGATTCAAACTGATTTGTGAGGAGCTGTCACCTCAACGCATGGCGCCTTGTGATTTACAGTGAGATCACAGTGAACGATCATCTTTCATTCTTTCTTCAACTTGGTACCTCTGGCTTCTGCTTCAGCCATTCCTACAAGTGATTCTGGCCAAGGGCCATCGGCTGGCCGTGGCTCCCATCCCATGGGCGCTGTGGGTTTCCTTCCATCAGATCTCCGTGCAGTGTGCAATGCCTTTGATGAGCTTCTCTTGGCCAGTCTTCGCTGTAGCCTCCTCAACACCTTGCTGTCCTGGTTTTCCCTGTGTCCCAGCAGCCTATTCTCTGCCCTCCCTGCTGGCCCTTGTGGTCCTTGGGGCCCACTGCTGAGTACTGTACTCTGAGCTCTACCTTAGGTTTACCTCTGCTTTCTCCCTAGACAGTTATCTCTCCCTATGCCATTAAATACCATTCTAGTGCCAACAATGCTCATATTTATTTATGCCATTATATACCATTGACATTATAGCACTGATCATATTTATATTTCCAGCCCAAATTTACTTTAAATTTCAAACAATTTTTCTTTTTGTGGTACTGAGGATTGAACCTAGGGCCTCACACATGCTAGGCAAGCACTCACTACTGGGCCACATCCCCAGCCCTATTTTTTATTTTTTATGGTATTGGGGATGGTACCTAGGGGAATTCTACCTCCAAGCTATACCCCTAGCCCTATTTTTTATTCTTTATTTTATTTTGAAAGAGTCTCACTGAGTTGCAAAGGGCCTTACTAAGTAGCTGAGGCTGTCCTTGAATTGCAATCCTCCTATCTCAGCCTCCCAAATTCTGGGATTACAAGTGTGTGCCACAAAGCCTGGCTACCCCAGCCCTATATTTTTTGATTGGAATATTGTACATGTTCATGAGGTATAATTTGATGTTCTGAATCATGTATACAATGGGTAATGATCAATCAGGGTAACTGACATATTTATCACATAAACTTTACTGCTTTGGAACTCTCTTCTGAGTCCCATCTTGGTCTTGTAATCTGACTGCCTTGGTGACATCTCACTGATACTGCACTCGTGTTTAGATTAAAATTCACACCTAACTCTACTCAGTGAATGGGCAATCTTCCACTTTCTTTTCACTGATTGCAGTGATGATTCTTCCATATTCTTCCATTTGATGGAGTCATTGTCCTCGGAGCCATTCTTGACCTGCTTTCTCCCTTCATAAACCATCAGGGATTTCTTCATAAACCATCAGGGATTTCTACCTTCAAATTAGCATCAGGCCCAACAGCTTCTCTCCATCTTCATTTCTAACATCTGCTCCAGGCGTCTGCACACGGCAGGGATGTGGCCCCTCACTTCTGCTCTTTTCCCCACCCACAGGACTATTTCCCACTTAGCAACCTGCATGAACTTTAAAAGTGGGTCATGCCTTTCCTTCACCTTAAATTCCCAGGTGGCCTCCCATTACCCATAGACTATGGTAGGAGCTTTCCTCAGTGACTGGGTGGCACACGCGGTCCAGGCCCTGACTGGATCCCATCTCCCTCTTTATGTATTTTCATCTTCCACCCTGCTCCAGCTGCGTGGGCTGCCTTCCCTCCACAAGCGGCCTGAATTTGTATAGATTCACATGGACTCTTCAGGTCTCAGAGTCTATGTCTCCTGCTCAAGGCTCTCCCAGGTAAAGTCTAAACTAAGTCACATTCATAATTTTTCCAAAAAGCCCACTTCCCCTCTTTATTTTGAAGTATATCCACTGCAATTATGTGCATATACATGGTTATCTTTATCTTTCATTATACTGTGTACTCCAGGCAGGGATGGGCCAGGCCTGTTATTCTCCACTGCGGATTTAGCAGTGAGTATGATGTCTAGAGCACAAAAACCTACAAAGCACAAGTGTATCTGCTTATTGAATAAATAATTCACTTGCAGTTGTGCCCCCATAGACCTCCAAAAAACAAACATAAAATGTTAGGCCTGCTTTGTATCACAACTCTGATGTTGACTTCATAAGAAGAGATAACAGAACAGAGATTTTGGTTCCTAGCACACGGCTTCAGTCAGTCCTGTTAATACGAACCTTAAATTCAGAGTATCAAAGACAGTAGCTACTGGGTATGGCCCTTTAAATGTCCTTCCTTTTAAAGTTAAAACAACACAACAGCTCTGATAGCTAGCTTACCTTCAAGGGCATTTGATAGGGCTCTGGGAAAAATGTGCTGCTAAAATTGGGTGTTACTTTCATCCTCCACTTTCAGACTTTAATCCTCTGCTTCCTGTACCTGTAATCCCATCTTGTCCACGTTCCTGATGGGAGCCCACTCGTGTGCTCCCTTGAGGTCACCTGCATCTCTGCAGAAGACAGCTCCTCCCTCCCTGGACCACTGGGCCTCCTCCACACCGTGGTTCTGGCAGTAGCCTTGCACTCTTGGTCTGAGCTCTGTCTCACTGCCTGCATCTACATTGCTATTTTCTCTCTCTTTCATATTCTGTAGTTTTCTGCCATTTTCTGTCTTCCACTCTCATTTCTATCACTGCATCTTATATATGCTTTATTATTTTTATGTTCCCAAGATACTAATGATCACTGCTACAGACTGAATGCTTGTGTCCTAAAGTCCATACACTGAAACCTTGCCCACAGTGTGGCAGTATTTGGAGATGGGCCTCTGGGGGAGGGTAATGATGCCAGGAGGGTATCACCCTCTCAAATAGGATGAACGCCCTTATACGAAGAGACAGGAGAGGGCTTTCTTCCTCTTCTTATACTCTCACCATGTAAAGATGGGACAAGAATGCAGCTGTCTACAAAGGAGGAGGAGAGAGGCCCTCAGCAGGCCCTCACTGTGCTGCCTCCTTGAGCTGGAACTTTCTCACCTCTAGGAGCGTGACAGGGAGACTTCTGCTGTTTAGGTTACCCAGTCTATGGTATTTTGTTACAGCAGCCCAAGTTGACTGAGGCAGTCTGTACTAAAATCGCTTGCTGTCCCTGATGTGGTTTTCGTTTTCTTTCCTCTTCTCTGGTCCCTGTCTTCTACCCATTTTATTTCTGGCCTCTTCTTTTTCTGGGGGACATGCTGGGGATCTCTGCCATGTCTTGCTTGAGAGAGCCCCTTTGTGTCATTTCCAAAATTTCGAACACCCTCTGTATTTCCCTCTGAAATGTCTACCTCTGGCCAGGCTTTCTACCCAAACTCAGTTCATTTATCTATTGTCCTATTGTAGAATTTTATTTTCTGGAAGGCACACTGTAGCAACCACGATAATATAGGATCAGGTTAGGTTCCTTGGGAGGGGAAATACAGAATGGACTTGGGCAAACATGACCTGGACTCCATCTTATTAACTCTGTGGCCTTGGGCAGGGTACTGAGGCTTTTTTTTTTTTTTTTTTTTTTGGTGGTACTAAGGGTGGAACCCAGGGGCTTTCTACCTCCAGGCTATACTCCCAGACCTATTTTATACTTCATTTAGAAACAGGGTCTCACTAAGTTGCTGAGAGCTTCACTCAGTAGCTGAGGCTGGCTTTGAACCTGTGCAATCCTCCTGTCTCAGCCTCTCAAGTGCTGGCATTACAAGTGTGCGCTATCATGCCCGGCATGTACTGGGGTTTTTTAAAACTTGGTATTCTCATCTCCAACACAGGGTAGGTCAAAGGATTGCTGCCATGCCCCAGGACACAAGCTGATGGACAGTGCAGAGTCAGCCCCACAGGGTCAGTGGGCAGGACCCCAATGGGGTGATAGGGGAAGAAGCAGGGAGGAACACAGACTGCTCGATCTCAGACACCAGACATTTCTACCTGGAGGAATTTAGTGGCATCTTGATCAAACTGCTGAAATGTCAAGCAAAACACCACCCAAATATAGAACTATAAAATATACTAAAGACTGGTGCCAAGTTCCCTTTTTCTTTCTTACAGGGGGCATGATCTCTTTAAACGTGTTATTGTCTACTTGGTGCCAAAATACTGGGATAGTGATTATGTCACACAATTTGGTAGAGCCATGATTCACTTTCTAGAAATCAGGCTAGTGTTTTAATTGTCACTTCTGCTCGGTGTTTTAGCCAAATGCATTTGCATCTTGTGGTTTTTGTTCCTCCCTAAAGGGAGACCTCCTTTTCACATTCCTATAGAATTTGTCCATATTTGGGACATGGGAGATATTTTCTGATTTTGCATTGTAAAAAGGTAATTACACAGATGTTTATAGTAGCCTTCTTCTTAATTGCCAGAACTTGGAGGCAAACAAAAGGTTCTTTAAGAGGTGAATGGATAAACAACTGTTGTTTATCCAGACAATGAAATATTATTTAGTATTAAGAAGAAAGGAGCTATCGACCCAAGAAAAGACAGGGAGGAAGCTTGAATGCATATGTAAGCCAATCTGAAAGGATTATACTCCAGCTATATACATTCTGGGAAAGGTAAACTATGATCACAGAAAAATGACTAGTGGCTCCCAGGGCTTAGTAGGGAGGGAGGGATGAAGAGGTAGGAGAAAAGGACTTTTAGGGCAATGAAACTATTCTTTATAAAATTATAGTAGTGGATACATGGACACATGACTGAGTGGGCTCGTGATTTTTTTTGTTTTTTTTTTTAACTCTAACAAAGACCTGAGATAACCAACTAATAAGGGTAAGAGGTTTACTTTGGCTCACAGTTTTGGAGTGTTCAGACCATGACGGATGGACCTATTGCTTGGAAAAGACAGCACATCTTGTCATGGCTGGAGTCAGTGGTGGGCTAAAACTGCTCATCTCATGACCAGAGAGCAAAACAGAGAAAAAGGTAGAGACTGGGGTCCCATTATCTTCTTTAAGGGCACACCCTCAATGATGTCCTCCTAAAGGCTCCACAGCCTCCCAGTGGTGTGGCTCTGAGGAACAAGGCTTTACCATGTGCATCTTTGGGAGACACTAAACATTCAAACTACAGCAATGACATTATACATTCTTCCAAACCCAGGGCACATACAACAGCAAAACTGAACTGTAATGTAAACTAGGCACACTGGGTGCCAGTGTTGTGTTGGGGCAAATTCATTGACTGCAACATACGTGCCACTCTGGTGGGGGATGCTGATAGTGGGGGAGGCTGTTCATGGGGGCGGGGTGTATGTGAAAATGGTTTCTGTATCAGTCAATTTTTCTGCGAATCTAAAAGTCTAAAAGAAATCTATTAACAATAAAGAGATAGAAAATTAAACCCAATGGAGAAAAATAAGCACATGACTATATATAGACGTTTCCCATGCAGTAACACTTCATGAACAGGCTCTGTTCCTGTGGGAAGCAGAATGCCAGACAGAAAGAGGCTGAGAGAAGAGGGAAAGTATCAGAGGCAGGTCAGTGACCTTCTCAATCTTCCCAGAAATTTTTACTTTCATGTCTGAAGACAGACTGATCATCCCTTTAACCTCACTCCCTCAGTCCAAGGCCCCAGTTTCCTATGTCTATGTTCTTTACTCAGTCACTCAAACAGTGAATACCTGGGGTCAGTGGGACTTCTTAAAGAGCAGGAAGCAAGCCGGAATGCTGTCTGACTGTGTGCACGTGTGGGGTGGATATCTCACCTGCACCAATCGTGGCTGAGAGAACGGTGAGAACCAGGATGTTCTGAGAGATGCCGGGACTGGCTCGAGGGGAACCCGGGATTAAAAGAGCACATTCTGCCTCCTGGTTGCACATGCTTTTAACCAACCATGCTTCATACCTGTATGAAGGCTCAGCTCCACAGGCCTAGGAACACACAGTTCACGTGTTAGAGAGTCTTCATAACACATGGTCAGAACAGCCAAAGCGTTGGTTCATAGAGAAATCCACTGGGGTTCCCTGGAAAATTCACAGTGTGGGTTTCACCTGGAGCCTATCAAGAGGCATGCAGTGACAAGTTTGCTTTATGCAGGTGGCCATAATTATTGAATCACACTTCCTCATAAAACACTGCAGGGAAAATGCTGTCTTAGTAGAGCTGGGTTCAGTCTAATACTGGCAGACCTTTGTCATTCTCCGCACTGCCCACTTCTAAATTATTCTCCAGAGTTTCACTCATAGACTACTTGCCTCAGTTTGTTTGCTACTAGTGTTAAAATACTATGTGGCAGCTGTATATCCCCTTGGCATTAGTCTACTTGCTTTGCAATGAGTCTGACCCAAACTGCAACCCTGGTGTCTTCCTACCAACCACTGGTTCACACCATACAGTCATCCTTCTATCTGCGGGGGACTGGATCCGGGACCCTCAGCATAACCCACATCTGCACATGCTCAGATTCCTCATATAAAAAGATAGAGTATTCGCAAATACTCTAGGTACACTCTTCTGTATACTTGAAGTCATCTCTAGATCCTTTGTAATACCTAACACAATATAAAGTCTATGTATATAGCTGTCATACTGTATTGTTTATGGAATAACAACAAGAAAAAAATATTTGTATGTGTTCAGTACAGATGCATTTTTAACATTTTATTTTGGGGCATAACTGGAACTCATGGGGTTCTACCACTAAACTACATCTTCAGCCCTTTTCATTTTTAATTTCAAAACTAGGTCTCCAAAAGTTAACCAAGCTGGCCTCAAACTTGGGCTCCTCCTATCTCAGCCTTTCTAACATTTTTGATCTGAGGTAGTTGAATTGGCAGACGCAGAGCCTGCAGATATGGAGATCCAACTCTAACTGCTCCCCCACCTGGCGGCCAAACACAGAAAGTATAACTCCATCCGTTCTTGCAAAAAGAAGATAAAAAAATAAATAATTCCCAACAGTGCCGTGGCTTGCCACAGTGGATTATGGTACCCAAGTATTGACCCTGACTTATGGTTTTGCTGGCTGTGAAACCTGGCCAAGTCTATTACTTGTCTGAGCCCGGCTGATGATTTACTTTCTGTACTGTAGTGAGGGTTAGATGAACCACAAAGGGCTGAGAGCAGAGCCCCGCCCAGAGCAGGTCTAACCAGACAGTGGCGATTAGGAGGACATCTGCCATCATTAACTCCCAAGAGTTCAGCACATCCGGGTTCCTCATGCCCCGCGCTCGCCCCTCCAGACTCAGCATGAGTCCCTTGTTCTTGCAGTACTTGGAAGACCTGTGCAGGAGCTGCTGCCTCTGCCTGGATGTGCTTCCCACGCCCCACCTCCTCTGATATACAGGATCTGCTCCTCTGCCTGGCTCATTCACTTCTTCCTCTGGGAAGCCCTCTCTGGTCATGTAGACCAGGTCGGCCTCCCACTCTCTATTCTCAGAGCACCCTCAGTTCCATTAGGAGCAGAGACCACGTGTGCTGCTCACCATTGTCTTTCTAGTACCTCCCATGGCACAGGACCATGAAGATGGCCCCACAAATACCTGCTCAACACATGATGTCACGGCTGGACTGTGACCTTGGGAGCCAGCGACACCAGGAGGCGGACTGGGTGCTCTCCAATAGCGGTTTGGGAGAAAAAGAATTCAAGATTCAAGCCCCAGCCACAGGCCGAGGAAAAAGAGCCAGAACCAGTTGAGAGGAAGAGGAGCCAGCAGCTGGCCACCCCAACCTAGAGTGCTCAGAGAATGGGGACACTGATCGTGTTTCAGCAGAAGGTGACATTATTCAAATGTCAGTTCTTTCAAAAGGAAAGCAACACTAAAAGTATCTATGAGTTCCACAGTTGTGTTTTGGGAAACGATACAATTACTTTGAAGTATTAGACAGGAACTAATAGTAGTATCAAAGCACAGTGACCAGTTTTATACTTGTGGTTGTGGTTGTTCTGATCAAGGGGGAAGGTATTCCTCCCCACCAAGAAAAAGACAAGATTGGCAGCGATTTGGGATTATAGAAGCTGGGTGATGGGTGGGTGCATGAGGCTCAATATATTATTCTCTCTACATTTGTAGATGTTAAATATTCCCATAAATATTTAGATATGTAAGAAAATAAAGTCAAAAGAAAACAGAAGCGAGGTACTATCCTAAGCTCCTTAGAGCTATTAGCTGCTGCTGCTGCTTCTTCTCCTTCTCCTCCTTCTCCTCCTCCTTCTCCTCCTCCTACTCCTCCTCCTCCTCCTCCTCCTCCTCCTCCTCCTCCTCCTCCTCCTCCTCCTCCTTCTTCTTCTTCGGGTGTGGGGATGGAACCCAGGGGCATTTGACCTCTGAGCTACACCTCCCCTGCCCTAGTTTTTATTCTTTAATTGAAACAGGGTTTCACTAAGTTGTGGAGAGCCTCACTAAGTAGCTGAGGCTGTCTGTGAACTGCGATCCTCTAGTCTTATCCTCCTAAATTCTAGATTTACAAGCGTGTGCCACCACGCCTGGCCAGAGCTATTAGCTTCTAAGATGAGGGAAAAACTATTGAACAATCCCAAGGAGGGAAAGTTTGCGTGACCAGAAAGCTGTATCAGTCAATCACCATGAGACAATTATATGTCCCAAGCACTTCATTTCCCCCAGGGAAGAGTAGTTCATTTAGCAAGTAGAGCTGGCAGAAGACAAACTTACTCCAACATCCTCAAAACACACTCATATGGGGCCAGGCGTGGTGGTGCATCCTTGTACTCCCCGTGCTTGGGAGGCTGAGACAGGAGGGTCACACAGGTTGGAAGCCAGCCTCAGATACTTAGTGAGGTTCTCAGCAACTTAGTGAGACTCTGTTTCCAAATAAAGTATAAAATAGGTCTGGGAGTATAGCCTGGAGGTAGAAAAGCCCTTGGGTTCCACCCCCAGTACCACAAAAACAAAAAACCATGCTCATAAAAAATTCCAGGTAAAGATACAATTGTAATCCCTGCGCTTGGGAGGCTGAGACAGGAGGATCGCACAGGTTTGGAGCCAGCCTCAGCTACTTAGTGAGGCTCTCAGCAACTTAGTGAGACCTTGTTTCCAAATAAAATAGAAAAAGGTCTGGTAGTATAGCCTGGAGGTAGAAAGCCTCTAAGTTCCACCCCTAGTACCACACACACACACACAAAAGATACAATTGTAAAAAAAAATTAACTGTAGACATAAGACAATGAATTGCATTTTAATATCTGTATAAGGTTGGCATGAAGAAGACCTTTTTAAGCAATGCAAGATACACAGAAATCATAAAGAAAATGAGAGGAATATGTAACCAGATAATTTCTTTTTTAACTATGGCTCAAAGAAAGTAAATAATACAAAAAGGCTTTAATAGACTTAGAAAAATGGCTGCAACAACATTCATGCAGGAAGGTGATATAGTCCTTGAATAATGAACTACTATACACTGCTAAGGTAACGACGAATGGTCCCACAGGAACGCAGGCATCAGACATGAACCGGGAGGTTACAGAACAGAAAATCCAGATGACCAGAAATGCATCACAGGATGTCGAATCTGAAATTAGCTACGAAAACACCACACAATTTGCCAATGAGGTATCATTTTTCACACAGATTGGGAAAAACCTGGGGAAGGTGTCCAGGCTCAGAGGGACTGTACCGAACTCAAAATGCCTTCACATTTTGGTGAGGACATGAATTTCTATGGCCTTTTGGAAAGTAGTCTGGACACAGCCCTCCAGATTCGAGATATGAGCACTGGTTGACCCAGTGGTCTCATTTTGGGAAGCACGTTTTACAGAAATAAAAGCATTCGTATATTAAACGTGCTCAATGATATTTAATAAGTAATTTATTAATTCTGGGACAGAATGCAGAGGCAGCTTGCTTCCTGCCTGTGTAGAACGGAAGCCACAGCCTCACCTGGGCTTCACAGAAACTAGAGAAAACTGGACTGCTTCACGATGGGAAATGAATACACTGGAAGTGTTTAGAAAGTAAATCAAGCTCGAGGGACCTACAGGCTGAAGAGTTTACTTAGGATGGCATGTCTTATTCAGGGTGACATGTATTATTAAAAAAAACCATAGACATAGCTGGGCGTGGTGGCGCACGCTTGTAATCCCCGCGCTTGGGAGGCAGAGACAGGAGGATCGCGCAGGTTCGAAGCCAGCCGCGCGCGCTGGCTTAGGAGACCCTGTTTCCAAATAAAAATGTAAAAATAGGTCTGGGAGTGTAGCCTGGAGTTAGAAGGGCTTCCAGGAACCCCAGTACCACAAAAAAAATCATAGACGTTTTATTTGTAAGAACAAACATATCTATATCATATTTACAAGTAAAAACACAGGAATAGACAGTAAGGGTGTATATAATACCTATTAGTTCAGAGAGTTACACGTTGAATGGCATGACTAACATTTTTAAAACTTTTCATTGTTTTATTGACTGGAAAACCTTCTTATCTTTGTGATAAAGTGAATTGAGAGCATTTTGGTTAAAGGTGACAGTCTACCAGAGAAACCAAGTGAAGGGGGAATTTTAAGGAGGGGATAATTAGTTCAGGAAGTGTCAAAAGGAACTGGGTTGCAGAGCACGTGTGAACCTGGCATCAGGAGATGGACTCACAGCATGGAGGAGGAGTCCATGGGGCTGGGGCCGGGTGGAGCCCTCATCGTCTATCTCTGTCACTCGTGCCCCAATTGTAAAGAGGAGAGTGGAGGACGTGGTTGGGAACGCAGACCTGAGCACTACCTAGTCAATGGAAGGAAGAGGAGGCACACATCACCTCACTCCTGTCAGCGAAGGCGTCCAGGCAGGGATCCGTGCCAGCATCCTCGTCCAAGCTAGAGGCACTGTGACAGCAGGACGGTGGCCCCCGACTTCCACACCCAGAAGAATGATCTGTCACCAGGGCTGCCTCTGAGGAAAGGACCCTGCCTGCTTGCTGGCAGGGGCTGTCATTACCTGCGGGCACCCGCCGTTCCTCTGAGCATCTTTCTGTGCCAGGTGCAACCTGTTGTGAAACCTAAAATCCAGGCCCATGATAACCATAATCCCCAAAGGTTACGTTTCCTGGGACAGAATGCAGAGGACGCCCGCTTCCTGCCTGCGCAGGATGGAGGCCACAGCCTCACCTGGTTCAGAGTCACAGCGAGTGAGGCCCGGAAGCTGTGTGTGGTGTCGGGGCAGGCTCCACACCTCACTCCTTACACCTTTCTGCTCTGACAGCCAGGATGTGGTGAGGAAAAGTTTGGAAGAGGCCTTCCGAATGTTAAGGCTAAGGTCACTGGTCCTCGGAGGCTTTTAAACCTGTACTTGACCTACCAAATTCCCCTAAATCAGGGTATGCCCAGAAGATGCCAGAACTCAGCATGGGGGCTTCTGGGGGAGCGGAGGACAACTAGGGAGCCCCCCCCCACTGGGTGGCAGCTTCAGAAAGCCCGGGGTCTTACAGACACTCACATCCCTGAGGAGCGGCCCTGGCTTATCAAAGGGAAATTTCTGTGTATGGGGTCTGGAAATGCAATTTTTTAAGTACCTCGGGTATTTTTATGCTACTTGTCTTGGATAAAATGACTCTGAAAACATCTTCTGAGTATTTGGGGCCAATATCGTAATCTATGAATACCTGCAACTTCTTGGTTTCTATAAAGAATTCAATTTATGGTCCTTGGTCCTTCAGTCACACAAAGCCAAAGTCCCAAACTGAAAACACTGGATTCGGTTTCTCATGAAACAAACCAATCTTCACTCTTGCCTATTCCCGTCCTCAAAAATAGAACGGAATGCCATCAACTCCAGTAAGAACAGAATTCAT
This sequence comes from Muscardinus avellanarius, assembly GCF_963383645.1. NCBI lineage: Eukaryota > Metazoa > Chordata > Mammalia > Rodentia > Gliridae > Muscardinus > Muscardinus avellanarius. The sequence goes on from NC_137788.1 coordinate 162,507,228, forward strand.
AAGAGTACAAACAATAATAAATGCTGACAGGGATGTGGGGAAGTAGAAACTCTCATGCATCTTCAGTGGAATTGCAAATTAGTAGGACCATATGGAGATGAAGGTTCCTCAAAAGATAAGAAATAGAACCACCCCATGGCCCGGCCATACCATTCCTCCTTGGTATCTTTCCCAAGGAGTTAAAGTCAGAATACTGTAGTGATGCCTGCGCATCCATGTTTACAACAGCACAATTCACAATAGTCAAATTACGGAACCAGCCCAGGTGCATGTCAACAGATGAATGGACAAAGAGAATATGGTGTGTGCACACAGTAGGATTCTACTCAGCCATAAAGAAAACAGAAGTACACATTTGTAGGAAAATAGATGGAACTGGCGAGTATTGTGCTCAGTAGATCAGCCAGTCACAGGAAGTCAGGGGTCGGAAATTTTCTCTCATATGTGGGAGCCAAAGAGAAAACAGGAAAAAAGGAACTTCAGATACACGAGGAGAGAGACTGAGTAGAAAAGTGGAAGGGGGCTGGGGAGGGAAGTGGGAGGGGAAAAGGAGGGTTGAGAAGGGAAACGTCAAACAGCGTGACGTTCAGAGATGAAGGTATCACTACCAATCTCCCCAACACGTGCCGGAGGGGAGAAGGGGTGAACAGGTGGGCTGTGAGGGAAATACAAGGAGAGATTGTGCATGTGTGCACCCCTCCAAATCTCAATGTGACGCCTAATTACGATGCGCTAATGAAACCATAACCATAATGAAATAAAGTAAAAAGTTAATCGAGTATCTAAAAAGTCTTCACAGGTCATTGTAAAAGTCCAGGAAGGAAAGAGCAGGGCTGGATAACTATACTTTGGTTGATCACATTTACAATGTTGCCTCACATCTATGGGACTGTTACTACATTAGCATGTAAAACTTTAATAAAACAACTACACAGAGAAAAATGCACCCCACATTCCTTCCCCAATATCTTTGGAACATCTGTGGGCTGGTCATAGTAATTTGAAATTCCACTGAAGATGTATAAGAGTTTCTATTTCCCCACATCCCTGCCAGCCCTACTCAAGACACACGGGGTTTGTCAGTGATCAGTACAAGCAGAAATTCCACTGGCACACAAATCAATAAATAAGGTCACAATCAGTGCACTACTCAGGACGTGAGGAGACTAGCTGCAATGGTAAAGGAAGACTAGGAGAGGGGAGAGGACAGGAGGAGGGCTGTGCTGTTTGAGAACAGATTAAATGAGATGTTCAGAGCAGGCCTCATTGAGAAAGTTATTCTGAAACAAGGACTCAGAAGAGTATGTGGTGGGCAGGAGTGCCTGGGCAGGGCCCCCAAGGCTGAGGGACTGTGGTGGGGGCCACAGGCACGGAGCAGAGCCCGGGTCAGAGTGGAGGTCCGGGGTGGGGGCAGTGAGCACCATGATGCTCCTGGCTTCCCCTCCCTGTGGATCCAGGAGTTGCTGCCGGCTTGGAGTTCAGGCATAGCACTCTGGGCTCACATGCTCGGAGGCTCCCTTTGGCGGCTCTCAGTGAGCAGATGGCTGGCAGGGAGGGCGGGAAGTGGGAGGAAGGAGAAGTGAGGAGATGAGTCAGGAGGCCAGTGCCTCATCCTGAGGGAGGAGGAGATGGTCTGGCGAGGATTGCGGCAGTGGGGGTGACAAGATATGGATGAATTCATGATGCATTTTGAAAAACCAAGTTTAAAAGGAATCCAAAAGAAGAAAATAAACAAGGGGGGAGCACGAAGATGTGAAACAAAGAGAAAGTACAAGATGAGATGGGTAGATGTCGACCCAAATGTGCCACGCTAATTAAATTAAATGTAAAGAGACCAGATGCTCCAGTTACAAGCAATAGCCTGGCAGACTGATTACAAATCCAACTATATGCTGGTTAAAAAAGACATCTAAAGTGTAAAGATACAGATAGGGTAAAATTAAAAGGATAAGAAAGAAATGCACGAGGTACATTGTAACCAAAAGGAGACTGGTTGTAGCTCTGTTAATGTGAGACAGAACAGACTAGGAGGTAAAATGCATCTAGTAGTGACGAAGAGAATGACTCTATAATCAGAGGAAAGTAGGACGTGAAGGTTTAAACATACTGCTAACAAACTTTGCCTAAAGGACATCTAGAATTATACTCCTAAGAACTGCAAAATACAAAATATTTTTAGGACACATGAAACAATTTACCCAGTATATATCACACCATGAGAAAGAAAGCGCACACAAAAAGTTTCAAAATAAGAAATCACTCAGTCTTGTGTTCTCTGATTATACTATAATTAAATTAGGTAATTAGAAAAGCTCTGAATGGTTTGAAGATTTAACAAGTATGCCAAAACAACCTACGGGACTTACTTCAGAAGCAAAGGAGGTTGGGGTGGCAGTGTGAACAAGGGGTATAGAAAAACAAGATTTATACAAGCTGATGATTTTAGAAGGTAGATGATGAGTACCTGGGGATTTGTTATACCATCCCATACACACTTACAGATATTTAATACTCTCCATAGTTCAAAATAAAAAAAAAACTAAGTAACATGAAGTAAAGTTAGCAAAATATTGCTATGAAAAATAAAATGCAATTAATGATTCAGACGTTAAAGGAGAAATCACAACCTAAATAAAAATACTTTGAACTAAATGATAAAATATTTCATGTCTCAACTTGTGGGATAAAATAATGAAAACAATATTTATTGCTTTACATAAGAAGGTAAGAAGAACCAGAAGATTATAAATAAGCACCTATTTTAGTAAGTTAGAAAACGTAGCAAAATAAAGACAAAGAAATTAAAAGCAAAAAAATCATCAGGATCAGAAATAAATAAAACAGAAAACAAACATGTAGTGGATAGAATCAATAAAATAAACTTTTCTTAGAAAGTATATAGAGCTGGGCGTGGTGGCGCATGCTTGTAATCCTTGGGCTTGGGAGGCTGAGACAGGAGGATCACACAGGTTCAAAGCCAGCCTCAGCTACTTAGTGAGGCTCTCAGCAACTTAGTGAGACCCTGTTTCCAAATAAAATATAAAATAGGTCTGGGAGTATAGCCCAGAGGTAGAAAAGCCCTGGGTTCCACCCCCAGTACCACAAAAAAGTTCATTTATTAAGAAAGAAGAGAAAATATTTGATGATTTAATTTAACTATTATAGAACTACTCAGGTTTTCTATTGCTTTAAGTAGATTTGGTACATTTTATCTTTCTAGGAGATTATCCATTCTGTCCATATTTATCAATCTGTTGCTGAGAGCCTCACTCAGTAGCTGAGGCTGGCTTCGAACCTGTGCAATCCTCCTGTCTCAGCCTCCCAAGTGCAGGGGTTACAAGTATGTGCCACCACACCCAGCATTAATATATAAACTTTTAGGTATGGATGATTTCCTCAACAAATAAAGAAATGTTTTATAATATCATCCAAAATATGGAATATGAGAATAGAATCCTCAACTCACATTATGAAGCTAGCCATAATCTTGGAATAAAAATGTGAAATAAATTAAAGGGAAGTCTTACTTACAAAAATTGATTTTGTATGTTAATTACATAGCATATAATGACAATTTAGGATTGTTGCAGGAATGCAAGGATGGCTTAATATTACAACTTTGTACAGATCAGTGAATTAAGGAGGAAAATAACTGGATTTTCACACATACCGTCAGAAAAATAATTTTAAAAGCTTGACTTTGAGAGTTTATAAACCTTAAAATCTAGAAATAGTAGAAAATGTCTTTAAGCTGAAATATAGTAACTTACAGAAAAAACTAGCAAAGAAATAATTCATATTTATAAATATCAAAAGCCTTTCCTATCATAGAAATATATACATTTAAACATATAAAAAGCTGAATTAATGTTCATGGACCAAAGCAGAACATTCTTTCCAAGTTCACATAAATAACTCATTTTAGTTAAAAGTCAGAGATGGTCACACTATATAAAAAAGCAAGACCCAACTATATGTGCAATCTCCAAGACACTAGAAATATAAAACACACAAGCTGCTTGGAATGGGAAGGATGGAAGCATGTATACTCTGCCATTTGTGGGCATAAGAAAGATGGAATAGATGTATTACTATCAGACAAAATAGATTTCAAGAAAAAAAATGACCAGACATAGACCATCAGTTCACCAGAAAGACGAAAGATAAATGTGTATAAATATATAACCACAAAATACAGAGAGCAAAACAAGTCTAAAAGGAAATACAGGTGACTTTACAGCCACAAAGGTTGATTTTAATGCCTTTCTCAAGGAATTGCTAGACCAACAAACAGTAAATATAAAGAAGATCTGAACAATGCCATCCACAAACATGACCTAAATGTCATTTACAGATCCCCTGCACCTTAAAACTACAGAATCCAGACTTTTTCCAAATACAATGAGGACATTAGTCTCTTGTTGAATAGGTCATATATTGAGACACAACATATGTCCCAACAATATCCAAAATACTTCCAGGTATGGTGGGGTATACACAGTAATACAGTACTTGGGAAGCTGAGACCGGAAGATCATAGGTTGGAGGCCATAGCCCTGTAACTTAGTGAGACTATGCTTCAAAATAGAAAAGGGATGGGATAGAGTTCAAAGGTAGAGTGCCTTTGAGTTCAATCTCCAGTACCACAAAAATATTCAAAATTCTGAGACAACGTAGAATATCTCTTATGATAACACAGTAATTAAATTATAATCATTAAAAATAAGTTATCAAGAAACTAACACACAGGTAAATAACTCATGAGTCAAAGGAAGTCATTAGGAATGTTAGGAAATATTTGAAATCAAAGAGAGTAAAACATAAAAATTTGTCAATGCAGATAAACTGGCTACAATTTATAGCATTGAGCACATCAAAAAAAGATAAAGAGCTTGGATAGGTAGAATAAATATAGTCAAAATGGCCATACTTCTAAAAGCTATATACACATTCAACATAATCTATATCATGTTTAAATACTATCATTATTTTTCAAAGACATAGAGAAATCAGTTATAAAATTCACATGGAAAATCAAAACACCCAGGATACCCAAAGCAATTCTCAGCAGTAAGAACCATGCTGGAGGCAACACAATACCTCAAACTGTACTACAGAGTGATAGTAATTAAAGCAGCGTGGCATTGGTACAAAAACAGACACACAGACCAATGGAACAGGACTGAAGACTCAGAGACAAAGCCCTATAGCTACAGCCAGTTGATACTTGTAAAGGTGCAAAGGCAAACACTGGAGAAAGGACAGCCTTTTTAATAAACACTATTGGGAGAACTATCCATATGTAGGCAATGGATATGTAGTATGGATTACTAATTTTTATTGGGTGTATTTATATCATAATGAGGTACAGAATATTAGAAAAATACATGCACACAACTCTTATTGCCCTCCCCACTGAGCCCCCCCCACATAGATCTTTGAGATTAGAATTGGCAATATGCGTTTTCTTTTAACCAGTGGTTCTGGGAGAATTTGAAAATATAGGAAGGCCTCCATTACACCCACAGATGAACTAGCATGCTACAGGGCAAAGAATTCACAGCCAAGAACATCTTCAAGAGAAGCTGGTGTTTTAGTAGAGATGCCTCAATCTATCACCAAGTTCTGGCCCGTCCCACTGGGTCATCCTGCGCTCACTGGGGGCCCAGGCTTGTCCCCAGTGGTAAAGACCGGCATCCAGGCATCAAGGTAGATGAGGAGATGCAATGGTTAGCCTTGTCTACCTGGTGTTTACTGGGTAGGAAGACTGCTGCCCACTGGAAGGGGCTTAGAGTTGCAGACACCAGAATCTCCAGTCTAGCCACAGAGCCAGAGCCACGCTAAGGGTTCTAGGCCTCACCTCACCCCCAGCGGGGACTCTACAGAGTGTGGGAAAGTCCAGGTGCTTCCCAGTGTCCCCTTTCCCTCCACTGATCAGGGAGCTGGCCATGTCCAGGCACAAGTGAGTGTCTGAGGGCATCTGATTTCTACCACGACACCTCTGGCCAAGGGCCGTGTAAGTTCCAGCACAAATCCTAATTAAAAGGATTAGTTATGCCTTAAAAAGCCATTTCCCCATCTCAGGTGCCCACTAGAGCCCTGGAGATGCCTAATAAAACTGTGCCTCTGTGGTCCCAAAGGCCATATGGCCAGTACTGAAGCCCAGCGTCATTGTCTTCACTAGGACAATGACCTTCGGCTTCAATGCTCCACCCTGGAGTGCCATCGGAGGCCAGAGTGTGACTCAGAGCTGCCCTCCTGTGCCATTCACTGGGCCCTCGCTGAGCACACAAGTGCAGAAAGCTCACCCATGCCCAATAAAAGTGCATACTTGGCTTTTATTAATCCGGAACCAGCCCAAGTTAAAGAATAATCTGTGGATCCCTATGCAAGATAAATGAACAGGATGAGTTGGCTTAATTTTTCCAAGACTTGGGATATTCACAAAACTTCTCACCTCCACAGCATCTGCTGCAGATCTTACAATGAATCAGCCTTCTTCTCACTGAGCATGGATGAGAGGCCAGGGAAGACTGTGTGCTGGGTACCCGAGGCCCCCTGTGGAGGCTCCATGTGGTAGCAATGATGGCAGAAGACCATTCTCTTCCTCAAAGCAGGAGATATTTCCAGCAGCCACCGAGGGGCCACTGGAATGGGGGATAACTGAGTGTGGGTGGATATTACAGGCACACACTGCATGCAGGATCTTCCCTCCCACACCTGCCTCCTGCCCTCCTGCCTCTGCAGGTGCTGTCCCAGGTGCCGAATCTCCAGGGATCTTACAGATGATCAGGATTCCACTTCCTCTTTTCCAAAGCTGGGGCGAGTTTCTTGCTTCTTCTTTTGGAAAAGGAGGATGAAATTAGCACCTTCCCTTCAGACTTAGTGAAGGGTTGAAATGAGACAATATATATAAAGAAGTAAAGGGCAGTACCTGGCACAGACAAGGGGGTTTGATAGAGAGCTAAAATCTTTCTGTCTCACTGAAACCTACTGCTGCTGCTCCCATGTGGACACCCTACATAAGGGGACATATGCAATATTGTTTCAAATAACTCAGAGGATACATACAGCAGTGAGATGCATACAGGGCTGAGCAGCAACCTGAGAAGAACTTTCCAGGAGCCTGCCGGGGACACTGTGAACTTACCACAAAGTCGCCCCTGTGGGCCACTTCTCGAGAAGACAAAAACCTCTGCTCAAAGGCACAAGCCCACAGTTATGGTGAAATTTCAGGGGAAAAATATTATAGATGATGAATTCAAATTTAATAAGAAAGACTTTAAAAGAATTCCATAGAAAGCTCTGAGCTTTTGAATGGCAAACAAATATTCCATAAGAGCAAATACAGATCTGTGGGGAGGTTTCCACAAGGAAGGGTGATCACAGATGGTCCTAGAACAGCTGAGCAAGCAATGTGTGACCCCAAAGTTATGGCCAGACTCTCACTTGAAACAACTGCACCAATACCCAATGCCAGGCGCTTCGACACATTTTAATAGGACCCATAGAAATAAATCTTAGATTTCTTAGATTTTTGTTTTATAGAACCTCAACATGCAGGCTTTCATTAACATTTTATGTTTATAGATTATAGGTACATTGTAATTACACATTATCATAAGGATGAAAGCAATATAAACACGCATGTACATGACACTGGCGTGTTTCCCTCCTGCCCCCACCATGCAACCCCCCATACACGTCAGAGGTTAGTGTTGAGACCATTATATAAGGAACTCTTGAACTGTCTCATTTGTCAGGTCTTCCTAACGAGTGCAGTCCCCCTCCCTCCCCAAGACTGTATCCTGGTCTCCTTGGGTATCTGAAGGCCTTTTGTTTCCTGTTTTCTCTCTAGCTTTCACATATGAGAAAAAAATATATGACTCTTGGTTTCCTAATCCTGGCTGATCTCACTTACCGTAACATTCTCTAGCTCTATTTTTTTCTGTAAAGGACGTAGTTTTCTCTTTATGACCGAGTAAAATTTTATTATATGTACATGTGACATTTTTCTTTATCCATTCATCTGTTTACAGGCACCAGGTTGGTCCCATGGTCTGCCCACTGCGGATCCCGCTGCTATAAACATGGGCGTGCATGTATTACTACAGCATTCTGCTTGGATTCTCTTGGAAATATACTGAGAAGTGGCGCGTTGGGTGACATGGCAGTATGAAGGAAACTTCATACTGCTCTCCAGAGATGGATTGATTTACAATACCACAGTGTATATGAGAGTTCCTCTTTTACCACACTCTTGCCAACATTTATTATGGTTCATATTCTTGATGACTGCCATTCTCACTGGAGTTAGATGAAATCTCAGCTTTGATTTATCAAATGTAGCTTTGATTTACATTTCCCTGACTGTGTAAGATATTGAATATTTCTTCACATATTTATGGGCCATTTAAGCAAATCAGTAAAGTCGCCAGATTAAAAGCCGACTTACAAAAATCAATAGCTTTTCATTTACTTTTAATGTTGATAAATTATAAGAAATGGATTGAGAGAACTAAAACATCACACAGTCAAAATCCAAAAATGATTTCAAGACACTGGCCTCCTCTTAAGTATGTCTAGAAACATGAAGCTAAGAACACACACACACACACACAAGTGCACACACACATACATACACACACAAGCACACACACACACACACAACTGTTAAGATTCAATTCTCTAATTACAATCTCCAATACTCAAATGGCTCTGCTCCTCCTCTTATCCCAAGGTCTTTAAACTTAGACTGTTCTCAACTTCTATAACCCTCCAACCAGGACCCTGAACTCCACATCAATGATATCATCAGGAGCAGTGCAAAGTGGCAGTTCTGTCTGTCCACGTAGTGACATTCTACCTCCGAGTTACACCTCAACCCTTTTTATTATTTTTTAATTATTATTTTTTGTGGTGCTGGGGATGGAACCCAGGGGCATTCAATCTCCAAGCTCCACCCAACCCAATTTTTTTTATTTCTTATTTTGAAACAGGGTCTCACTGAGTTGCAAAGTGCTTCACTAAGTAGCTGAGGCTGGCCTCGAACTGCGATCTTCCTGTCTCAGCCTCCCAAATGCTGGGATTACAAGCATGTACCACCATGTCTGGCTTTTTTTAAAATTTTGAAACAAGGTCTCATTAATTTGCTGAGGCTGGTTTCAAACTTGCAATCTTACTGTCTCAGTCTCCCAAGTACTGGGGTTATAGACATGTGCCAACATATGTAGCTGCAGCTAGTGAATGATGTCTTGTAGTACCCATCTGCTCTGTCTGCATATCAGAATCATCTGTGCATCTTTTAAAGGGCACTGATGCTCAGAGCTTCTGAATGAATCATTGGGTTTGGAGTTCATCCAGGCATTTTAAAAAGGTACCCAGGTGATTATGATGTATACACAGTGAGGTACCACTTATTGAGCAGTCTGGTACTTACCCCAGAGAGAATTTCTAATTTCTATCCAATGGTCACATACTTAGTGCTGCTTATTTAGTACCAGTTAGTACTACTTATTGATCAGTCTGGTACTTACCCCAGGGAGAATTTCTAATTTCTACAAGTGCCCAGTGGTCACATATACCCATGAATCTGCACTAAGCAAGAGCTCCATTTGTCTGGTCCTGTCACTGTTCTATCTCATCCACCTTCCTGAGTTCTTGCTCTCTGAGGACCTAGCCTAAGAGACACAGCTCAGCCAGCACGCAGGTGTGCTTGTACAGCCATACCTTGCTCATCCTTCCTCCACTCCACTTATTCCACACTCGTATCAAAGCATCTGAATATTACAGGAAAAATCCTGAAATGCCTTCAATAAATATATACGCAACACCTCAAATAGGTACCAAATAATGCCACACTGCTTTACTGCCTTAGAGACTTCACTTTCCCTCTATAAGATGCCCACTTCAAAGGCTGGGGCTGCAGCTCAGTGGTAAAGTGCTTGTATAGCGTACATGGGGCCTTGGGTTTGATCCAGTGCCTTTCAAAGTGCAAAGAAAAAGTAGCCATGATTACTACATAATTTTCTACTCCTTTCAAATCTCCAACATCATTTTATCCTTTCATTTTTACATATGATTTTGCTGCTTGTTCTACATCATGGCCTATGGAGAAGACTTTTTTTCCTTTTTTTGCACTTTTAGAATCAGTTTATTTCACATATATAAACAAGAATACATATGAAATAGACTATTATAAAATAACAAAGCAATAGAATTGAGATAATTTTGATAATTCTGACCAAATCAAAATAAACTCATTAATATTTTAGAAAACTAAGATATGTAGGTAAAATAAACTCATTAACATTTAAAAAAAACTAAGATATGTAGGTAATACTACAAATCTTATACTGATGCACAGAATGGGACTGAAAACATATATTCGACATTACTGTGAACTTGAAAAATCAAGATAGCCATTCATCTCATTTTATACTTTTTATATACAGTGTTTTAAATAAATAAACATTACTAAAACAAAAGTTCAGCAGATTTTTACATTAAAGATTCCTAGTATCTATAAAAAATAGAAAATTCACTGTTCTCTCACATTCGCATCACCCTCGGGTCATCTTATTTGCTCTTCTCTGGTTTCTCCTTCTTCACCTAGAGTTCCTCCTATGACCCTTTTTCTCCCTCGCTTCTGCATATTCTGTTTGTGATTGACTAATCTCACTTAGCAAAATGTTCTCTAGTTCTATCCATTCACCGCAAATGATGAAGAAAGGTCTTTTTTTTTAAACAAATAATGCATTGAAAATTGGTTAGCCACACACAAAAGGATAATGCATTTTGATTTCACACAGTATATACAACTTAACATATAATGGATCACAGACCTCCCAAAGGTAAGAGCTAACATTGTTAAAAACTCTTAGAAGAAAACAAGAGAAAATCTTTGTGATCTTAGTTCAGGAAATAGTTTCATAGACACAATAATAAAAGCACAAAGCAACAAAAGATACACAAACTGATTTCATCAAAATCACAAATGTTTATGATTCAAAGGCAATCCACAGAATGGGAGAATGTAATTTCAAGTCACATATCTAATGAGGGTCTTGGATTTAGAATATGTAAATAAGCCCTGCAACTCAGAAAGCCAGGTGTGGTGGCGCACGCTTGTAATCCCTGCGCTTGGGAGGCGGAGACAGGAGGATCGTGCAGGTTTGAAGCCATGCTGGCTTAAGAGACCCTGTTTCCAAAAAAAAAAAAAAAAAAAAAAAAAGTATAAAAGTCTGGGAGTGTAGCCTGGAGGTAGAAGGGCTTCCAGAAACCCAGTACCACCAAAGAGAGAGAGAGAGAGAGAGAGAGAGAGAGAGAGAGAGAGAGAGAGAGAGAGAGAGAACGAGAACGAACGAGAACGAACACAATAATTAGAAAAGGGATTCAAAATAGAGATTTCCCCAAATCTATAAGAATGTTTAATCATCACATAAGAAGGTATTCAAAATCATTGTGGAAATGCAAATTAAAATCATGAGACACTACCTCATATCCACTAGGATATCCATAATAAAAAACAGACAATAACAAATATTGTAAAAGATGTGGAAAATTGGAACCTTCATACACTGCTGGTGGGGATGTGAAATGATACAAACACTTTGAAAAATAGTTTAGCATTTCCTGAAGATTGAAGCACAGAGTTTTCATGTAACCCCAAAATTTTATTCTTAGGAATATATCAAAGAGAAATTAAAAATACTGGTATATGAATTTTTATGGCATCATTGTTCATATTGGCTAAAGAATAGCAACACCCAAATATTCATCACCTGATGAATAGGTGACATCCAATGTAGTGTAATCAAATGATTAGATATTACTTGGCAATCAAAAGGAATAAAGTCCTGGAGCATGCCACAACATGGATGGACCATTACTCCAAGTGAAAGAATCCAGACACAAATGATAATTTTTATTTATGTTTGTATGAAATGCTCAGAATGAGTAAATCTATAAAGACAGAGAATCGATTAATGGCTGCCTAGAACTGGAGGAAGGGAGGATGCATACAGCATTTCTTTTTGGGGTGATGAGTTGTTCTCAAATTTAGTTATACTGATGGGTACACATATATGAACACAGTAAAAACCATGTACTTTATACAGATGAATTTTATGGCATATGAATTATATCTCAACGAAATTGATTGCCTAAAACTAGTAGTAAAAACTCAATCAAGAAGCTGTAATTCTAAAGGAGAAAGGGCTGAGGCAGTAGCTTCCAGGCACATTACTTAAAATTCTGAGGGAAGAGAATCTTTCTCTCTGACCACAGAGCTATCATCTTGAACATTTGGATAAAACAGTCAATGCATTTTTCTCTCTCTGTCATTCCATCACTTGATCCTGGATTCCAGTAAAATCATAGAAAATGCAAGGCAGAATAGAAAACCAAAGACCTAGATTTCTTTTGCTTCTCTTTCCCTTTCCATTCCCCTCCTTGATTCCTTCCTTTCCTTTTTGTGGGGTTGAGGACAGGACCCAGGGGTGCTTATATATGAGGCAAGTACTTTACCTTGAGCTGTACACACAGCCCAAGCCCTGGATTTCTGGTCATAGGATGTTGAGCAGACCCAAAATAGCCTAGGCAGGACAGTGGGACTGAAGAGGAAGAGCTCAAAACAGCAGCCCTGTAGCACGGTGCATGGATTGCTGGATTGCCTCTGAGCTGCACATGCATCAGTCTAACCTCAGAATAACGAACTCTTTGATAACAGAAATTTAGGACCAGTCATCATCCAGGTCTCAGCCTTGCTACCACAGACATCAGCTTGAAAGTTCCACCTGACCCTGCTAAGGCTCTCAAACTGACTCAACATTGGAACTGCATCCCAAGAAGGTTCAGAACTTGAATCCTGAACTTAAAAAGGTAGATTGCCTGATTAAACCGGCAAAAGACAAACTCAACATCATCCTTAGAATTAAAGAAGATCCAGATTCTTCTCCTACAGTACAGCAGTCCTCCTCTATCTAAGCTTGTGGTGTCCACGGTCTCCATCACCCATCATCTACAGGTAGCACACATTTCTTTTTCCTTCTTCACAGTGTCAGAGAGGAGATTCATTCTTAACAAAGTTCTCAGTACCTCAGAATATGACTTTTTCCTTTGCTTATTAAGTTGAGAACTTTCATCCTTTTTGTTTAATGGGAGCATATTATGGTTTCTCTTTGGCATATCCAAATTGCCCGGGTCACTACTCTTGCTCTTAAAGAGCCATTATTAATTAAAATAAGAAATCTTTGAATGTAATCATGGTGACAATGACTTCTAAGATACTAGGCATGTGAGAAGACCACATTCATATAACTTTTATTACAGTATATTGCTGTCATATAAAATATTCTATTTTATTATGAGTTATAATGGATAATCTCTTACTATGTCCAATTTATAACTTAAACTTTATCATAATTATATGCATAGGAAAAAACACAGTATATGCAGAGTTTAGTATTATCTGCAGTTTTAGGTATCTACTGGGAATCTTGAAATGTATCTATCATTGGTAAGAAAGCACCATTCTATTCAAAGGGGGCCGAGAATTCAATACAAATTACTGAAGATACAAATATCTGGGGCAATTTCATCTTTCAAGGGAAATCACAAGCACCATACCTCATCCTGAGATGAAAGAAAATGGTGGCATCCCAGACCAAAGCAAGTATTATAGGCATGGGGCAGAAAGTAAAGACAGACACATGGAAAGACAGAAAGTCTTGGCCAAGAAGCAAAATAGATAAAGAAGCAGATGGGTGTTTAGAAATGAAAAAATATAAGCCAGCCTTGGTGGCACACGCCTATAATCCTAATACTTGGGAGGCTGAGATGAGAGGATTGCAGGTTTGGAGCCGGCCTCAGAAACTTAGCTAGGCTCTTAGCAACTTAGTGAAACCCTCTTTTTGAGTAAAAATTAAATAAGGTTGTGGGTGTATCTTGGGAGTTAGAAAACCCCTGGATTCCATCCCCAGTACCATTATTTTTTTAAATAAAATAAAATAATAGAGAAGAAGAATATAATAACTAAGATAAGAAAATATTTGTTGGGTGGGTTAAGTAGCAAAACAGGATGGCAGGGGAGAAAACTTGAAGAGAAACCAATAGAGATCTAATTTGAGCATCAGAGGAAAAAGAGATCTAAAAATATTGAGAAACTCAGGGATCTAAGGAAAAACCTAAAAATTTGAACATTTATGTCATCCAAGACCCAAGAGAGGGGTGAAAATCTGGTGCAGAAAAGAATTTGTCAAGAAATACTGGCTTAAATCTCTGTAAATTTAGTGGAAGACAAACTTATAATCCTTTGCAGATATTAGAAATTCAGAGGAACTCCCCTTCCCTAGAAATAAAATATGAACGTTATCCCAGGTAAATCATAATCAAATAGCAGAAAACCAAAGATAAGGTAAGAATCTTGAAAGCACACAGGAAAAATTACTGTATTATAAATAAAGAAACAGTCATTTGAATGGCTGTAGATTTCTTATTAGAAAGCAGAGGCACAACATTTTTAAAGGGATGGAAGGAAATAGCTATTAACTCAGAATTTGATATTCAGAATAAATGATTTTCAAGAATGGGAATGAAATAGGGATAGTCTCAAATAAAAGAAAATTAAAAGAATTAGTCACTGGAACTGCTCTAAGGGAAATGCTATGGAAGTTCCTCCAATATCAGGGGACGGGCATGGGAAGAAAACTTGAAATTAACAGAAATGTTATACTTATAGGTAACACAGTAGAGTCTTCTTGTAATTTTATAAAATATCTATGATTGAGAATAAAAGTAATAACAAAATCATATGGAATTTTCAGTAGTGTCCCCCTCCTCATATATTCAAAATATCACTGTCTGTAGTCAACTACAGTTAAAAAATATTAACTGGAAAATTCCAGAAACAAACAATTCATAAATTTTAAATTACATGCTGTTCTGAGTAGCTCTACCCCACCTGAAAAATGAATCATTCCTTTCCAAGTGTATCCATTCTGTATATGCTACCTTTCCATTAGTCACACTTCGTAGCTGTCTTGTTTACCAGATTAACTGCTATAGTATGTCACTGATTATATTTAGTAACCATTAGGTAATAGCCTAATTCTATGTTACAATGTCTACTTCATCCAACTTATTTAATCTCATCATGTAGACATGGTATCAGTTCACATCATTACAGGAGGAAGGGTGAGTACAGAAAAATAAGATATTTTGAGAGAGACAGCATACATTTTCATATAACATTTATTATAGCATATTGTTATAACTTTTCTATTTTATTATTATTGTTCATCCTTCACTGTGCCTAACTTATAAACTAAACATTATAACAGACATTAATATATAAAAATATAGTATACATAGAGTTTAATTCTATCTATAGTTTCAGGCATCCATTAAGGGTATAAAGGGGGGGGTACTATAGTTGTAATACACAAGACATGTACACATAAAGAAGGGACTTACGTAGTGGTACATTTTAAACATTACACATTAAGTGGCAAGATATTAACTCTCTACATGAACTCTGAGAAGGTAAATATGGATAGTATCTTTTGAGCAATAATCAATATAATATAAAGATAGGTAAATTAGGATGAAATACTAAAAAATACTAAAATAATTTTCTTTGTAGAAGTCTTTTACCTCCGTGGTTAAGTTTATTACTAAGTATTTTATATTTTTGTGGGAAATCCTGAGTGGAAGTGTTTCTGAATTTCTTTTTCAGTGGATTTATGGTTGGTGTACAGAAAATTTTAAAACATTGAAAAAAGAAATCAAAGAAGATCTTAGAAACATGGAAAGATCTTCCATGTTCATGGATAGGCAGAATAAATATCATCAAAATGGCCATATTTTCAGAAGTGATCTACAGATTCAATGCAATACCCATTAAATTACCAAGATCATTTCTCACAGACAGAAAAATAGCCCTTAAATTCATTTGGAACAACAAAAAACCCACAGCAGCCAAAGTAGTTCTCAGCAACAAAAACCATGCAGGAAGAATCACAATACCTCAGTTTAAACTATACCACAAAAGCCGGGCGTAGTGGTGCACGATTGTAATCCCTGTGCTTGGGAGGCAGAGACAGGAGGATTGCACAGTTTCGAAGTCAGCCACGCTGGCTTAAGAGACCTGTTTCAAAAAAAAAAGTATAAAATAGGTCTGGGAGTGTATCCCAGAGGTAGAATGGCTTCCAGGAACCCCAGTACCACACACACACACACACAAAAAAAAAAAAAAAAAAAAAAAAAAAACTATACCACAAAGCCATTGTAATAAAAACAGCATGGTACTGGCATAAAAACATATATAGACCAATGGGGCAGAATATAAGACTCAGAAACAAATCCACACAGTTACAGCCAATTGATTTTTGACAAAGGGGCCCAAAACATACACTAGAAAAAAGATAGTCTGTTAAACAAATGGTGTTGGCAAAACTGGTTGACCATATGCAGAAAAATGTAAATAAATCCCACTTTCTCACCCTGCACAAGAGTCAATTAAAGATGGATAAAAGACTTGGAATTAAAACCAAAGACCTTGAGGCTCCTTGAAGGGGGCATAGGTCCTACACTATAACACATAGGCACAGATAAACACTTTCTCAACAAGACCCCAAAGGCACAAGAAACTAAAAAGTGAATCGATACATGGAATTGCATGAAACTGAAGAGCTTCTGTTCAGCAAAGGAAACTGTCAAGAACCTCAACAGAGAGTCACAGAATGGGAGAAGATTTTTGCTACCTACTCCCCTGATAGAGGACCAATATCTAGATATACAGAGAACTCAAAAAACTCAGCACTAAGAAAACAAATAACCCAATCAAAACATGGGCAAGTGAATTAAATAGACACTTCATGATAGAAGAAATTCAAATGGCCAATAAATGCATGAAAAAATGCTCAACATCATTGGCAATCAGAGAGATGCAAATCAAAACTACCCTGAGACTTCACCTAACTCCAACTAGAATGGCAATCATTCAAAACACAAACAACAACAGATGCTGACGAGGATGTGGAGAAGTGGGAACTATAAAATGTTGTTGGTGGGACTGCAAATTAGTGCAACCACTTTGGAAAACAGTATGGAGAATCCTCAGAAGAATGGGAACAAAGTTACCATTTGATTCAGCAATACCACTTCTGGGTATCTACCCAAAAGAAAGCAAAGTAAACTACCAAACTAATGCATGTGTATCTATGTTCATAGCTGCACAGTTCACCATAGCCAAACTATGGAACCAGCCAAGATGTCCATCAACAGATGAATGGATTACAAAACTGTGGGATATATACACAATGGAATTTTACTCAGCCATAAAGGAAAACACAATTACATCATTTACAGGGAAATGGATGGAACTGGAGGACATTATGCTAAGTGAGATTAGTCAGTCACAGAATAAGAAATTGGATGCTTTCCCTAACATGTGAAAGCCAAGGAGAAGTAACAGGAGGAACTCTAGATGAAGAGGGAGAGCCTATAGAGGAGCAAATAAGGCGACCTGAGGGGAGGGGAGGGTCAGAGGGAAGCTCTGACATGATGGACTTAAACAAACATAAGAAAGTCAGTCACTAAGCCAAGCATGGGGAGGAGGAGAGGGAGGGAATGGGGTGGGGACTGGGTGAGGGCTCATTGGATGATGTGTGCATGTATGTCTACACAAGTCTTTTATCCCATTAAGATGTATGACTGCAATGCACCAATAAAAAAATAAAAAATATTCAAATATCCCAAAGAAACATAGGAAAGGGCACACATGAACAATAAAGAAGGAAAAAACGTAAGGAAATAATAAAATTAAATATCTAAATCCAAACACATTAATAATTTCATTAAATTAAATACAGCAATTGAAGGAATTAAAAAAAGAAGGCTCAATGATCTGCTCTCTCCATGAAATACATTTCAAGTAAAATAAAATAGGCGAGGTAAAAGTAGTAAAGGATAGACGAGGATGCACCATTAAACATGAATAGGGAATTCTGGGGCATTACGTTAACACAGACTACACTGATTGAGACACAGCTGGCACTGCAGCTCCAAGTGTGTACGTACCTAACAATGGAGCTTAAACTGTGCAAAGCCAGAGCCATCCGAAGGACAGTGATTCTTATAAAACTGAACACACCATTACACATGGCCTTAGGCTCTCACTTCTATGTATTTATTTTGATGAAACAACAACTTATTTAAAAACTGTATGTGAATATCCATGGGTACTTTACTTGTGACAGCCCAAGACTGGAACTTCTCAGAATCCTTCAGAGTATAAGTGAATAAATAAACTATAAGGAAGTCCTTTTCATCACATAAAATTTCACTATGTTGTATAAATTCAATGTATTATTAAAGCACACTGTTAGATATCTATAAATGGCATACTAGTCAGCAATAAAAAGAAACTGCATTGATCTTCCTTATTTCTGTCACTATAGCAAATACTGGAGCTAACTCAATTTATAAAGAGAAAAGGTTTATTTCTCCTCGGTTTTTGAGGAACCAGTCAGCGAGCAGTTGGCCTGTCTGTGGCCAGGCTGCACATCATGGTGGGACCATGTGGTAGGAGAAGACTGATCATCTCGTGGTGGCTGGAAAGCAGAAAGAGGGAGAAGAGGAAGGGGACAGAGTTCTACCACCCCTGTGAGGACACACCTCAAGGACCTAAAGACCTCCCACTAAGCCCTGCCTCTTAAAGGGTCTACTGACTCCCAGCGCGCCATGCGGGACACTTTGAGGCACAGTCAACACCTAAACCATAGAAGGAATGAATCACTAATTTGCATGACAGGGATAAAGCTCACATGCGCTATGCTGAGTTGAAAGAAGCCAGTTCCCAACATACTAAATTATTATCTTATTCCGTGTATAGCAAAACTATAGGAACACGGATCAGTAATTTCCACGGTTTAGAAGTAAAGGGGGGTTGACTACAAGCACAGTTTGAGAAAGTTTTATTGGGGAGATGAAACTGTTTTGTATACTTAATGGGGTATGTAAATTTACACATGTGTGTAACTCAGATCTGTACATCAAAAAGTCAGTTGTCCAGTATGCTAATTTAAGAAATAAAATTTTAAATGTAACTATATCATGTCAGAAATCAAATGAGTCAACTAAGTTCCCATCTAGAGAAACTAGAAAGAATACACCCTCATCACTTACACTGTTCTGCGTGAATCAAAACATGCAGGACAGTGGAGATAATGGTGATGAGATATCAAGGAAATGGAAAAAAAATAAAAGAAAATATCATAGCTGGTACTTTGAAAATATAAACAAAATTCACAAACCATTAGCCCGAGAGGCCAAGAACTCCAGAGAGGCAGGAATAGCAAGGACCATGAACAAGAGAGAAGCATCACTACGGAGACCACAGACGCCTAAGAGTATTGCATGGGATATCATGAACCGCTCCACGAAACCAAGTCAGATGACTCACACAAGATGGCCACCTTCGCAAAAAGGCACAGCGACTAAACATTACATAAGGAGAAAGCAAAATCTGAATAGAACAATAACAAGTAAAGAAACTGAATTAGAGACGAGATTTTTTCCCAGAAAGCCAAGCCTAATCCCAAATGCTCTCACAAGAACATTCTACCAAATACTGAGAGAAAACATAATACCAGTTTTTTACAAATACTCTCATGGAATACTCAGGAGGAGAGAGCACTGCTCAAGTTCCATGAAGTCGTCTTCACCACAACATCTCGACCATGAGCTGGCTTTCACTTCCTACAGGCTTTAATACAAATACCTTCAAGTGTTGACTTATTTACCTGCAGACGGACATTCCCTGCTAAAGTTGCAAGGGGACAGTGCTATATCTTTTCACTTGCCCCTATGTGTTCAGCATCTGCTAATGCCTGGCAGCTAGCTTGTGTTTACTCATGCAAATGCACAGTGAATAAAGAATTAAATAAACAATTTGGTAAGTTTATTTTTCTTGGCATGGGTGTGTGCATATGTGTTACTGGGGATGGAGTCCAGGGCCTTGTGCATGTGAGGTAAGCATTCTACGACCGAGTTACATCCCTATCCTTGATAACTTTTTACTCAGACACTCAAATACCAAATCTGCTGATTCTTCATGGATAGCACATACCAGGAGTTCCCAAACTTTACTGTACATCAGAATAACTGGGATAGCATTTTAAAATCCCAATTTGTAGTTTAAATATTACTCTTACTAAATAAAAATGGCTATGAATGAGAACCATATATTAAAACTTTTTAAAAGTGCCTAGGTGATTTTAGTACTTAGGAGGTTAAGAAAGGAGGATCAGAGATTTGAGGCCAGGCTTAGGTTCAGTGAGATCCTGTTTCAAAACAAAAAATACAATGAACTGTCTGAGGATGCTGCTCAGAAGTAAACACCCCTGGATTCAGTTCCTAGTACCATATGCATACTCCTCTTTGGACATTTAGCCACCTCAAGGTACTGAAGAGACTGAAGACACTGATCATCATCCTTATTTACTTTCTGAAAAGACTCATCGATTTTAGGACTAAATGTCAAAATATGTAGACCCATGCACACTTTTAAGATCAACAGGGTGGATTCATTTCAAATAACAAAATACATATATTCATTCATTCAAACAATAATGAAGCAAAGAAGGTTATATTAGGAGCTTAGTACATGTCAGTAAATACCCCCAAATCCCTGTGTTGCTGGATTTTCAATCCCAACAAGCGAGAAGAGACATAATATAAAAAGTTGGCATAAATAAAAAGGAGTTGATAAATCAGTACTGTTGTGGATAAGATAGAGGACCTTGTTGCTGGGTTGGAGAGGGTGGGTCAGGCAGACTGCACAATTAAAGAGCTTCACGGGGAAGGTGATGTTTGCACAAGAATTTGAGGAAGGGGATGTAGCCAGATGTGCAGGAAGAAAAATTTTCTTCAAAGACTGATGTTTTTAATCAACAATATATAATTACCCTCTCCAGAAGAAAGAGATCACTCTTCTAACTCAGCCCTAATGGTTTAGCTGGTAGCTTGAGAAGACTTGCACACAGATCCCTTCAAGAATGACATCAGAGGCAGGCAAGGTAACAGCGGTGGTACGGGACCTAGGAAGAGAATGGTGTCTGGGGTTGGACAAAAGCCAATGACTTGTGGGATCTTCTTGATTTCTCAGTTTAGTTGCTTGGGCTCTGCCTGAAGAGGGCTAGGTGATGGGCTTACAGATCACTTGCTCTACAAGTTGTGTGCAAAAGCTGAAGGCAGGAGCCCACTAGGGGGATGGCCGAGGAATTGGCAGCAGATCCCAGCCTAAAGTGGCTGGAGAGAGTGGGGGCCACAGGGAGGGAGCAGGTGGGAATGAGGAGCAACCTTGGTCCTGGAGGGGCTGGTGGGAGGGGAAGAGGAGCCAGGGTCCCTCTCCTGTCTCTAGGTCTCTGCTTGGATGATGAGGGTGGGGGTTCTTGGGGCCTGTGTGTTTCAGAAGGCTCCCTGAAAGGGCTGACTGGGAAGAAAGAGAAGGAAGGGCTCTTGGACTTAGAATTTTTAGGGGCCATGTGTGGAACAGTGGGATCTAGGAGCCTCAGACTTTGATAAAGGCCTGGGCTGAAGAGACAGATCTGCCTGAGTCAGCCCAAGGAAATGGCAGAGTGTGCAGAGAGGAAATGTAAGGACAAGAGCTATTTATAGTCAGAGAAACAGAGATGGAAAAAGGAGAGGAAAGGAGGGGGAGGGAGGGAGAGAGAGAAAGAGAAACAGAAAGAGAGAGAGAGAGAAATTCTGAGAGAGACAGACACACTCAGAGAGAGAGAGAGATTGCTTGACCACATTAAAAGCCACGTTCAAGGAACCCGGGTCACCTGAAAGCTGTCTGAATGCTGCTCTCAGGAGCTCCAGGGGTCAGCGGGGAGCACTTTGTAGCCAGGATGTCCACGGGGGACACCACAGAGTGATAACTGATGAAGAGAAGCAGGCGACAGGGTAGAAATGGGTGGCTTCAACTGGATTCCTAAAGTGATAAGAATGACTAAGTCATAGCCCATTTTCTGTTGCTAAATAAAAAGCTGGATACTGGGTAATTCATAAAGCAAAGAGGCTGACAAGGCTGGTGAGGGCCTTGTGCTGCTCTCACTCATGGTGGGAGGAAGAACGATGCCCTTTTTGACCCCAACAAAACCCTGTCCCTGTACTCTGACACGACGCCGGCCCCAGAAATAGTCCCACCGGTGCCAATACTAGGTGCAAAGTACACACCACTGACCTAGACTTTTACTCAAGGCCCAGGGAACGTGGCCCTTCGTTATGTTTCTCAGCAGTTGCGTGAGGAACACTGGCTTTTCCTAATGCAAAGTTCTTGCAACTCTTTCAGAGGCATTGTAAAACTATCTGCCATTCAATTCCCTGCATTCTTGTGTTTTAAAAAGTCAATGGCTTCTAAAAGCTCTCCGCAGGGGAAAGGACATACTGACTACAGGCACAAAATATTCTAGGTCAACTTAGCACTTACATTTTTTAAGGCAGATTTTAAATATCGGCATTATGGTTTGGCCCTAGTTGGTCGCCACCGAAACTCGGGTTGAGATCTGATTCCCAGTGTAATTCCCAGCGAGAGGTGTTGGGGCTTTTCAGAGATCGTTAGGTTGTGGGAACTCCACCCTCACAAATGGATGCATGTCCTTCTTGAGAGACTGAGTTAGAGCTCTTGAGACGAGTTTAAGCCCTGAGGAACAAGCTGGGGTTCCTGGGCTGGGCTGAGTCACTGTGAGCAGCACTTGCTAAGGAGCAAGATGACCCTGTGAGTTTTGTGTCATCAACGTATGTCCATTTACTGCTCTCGTCTGGCTCCAGCCATTGTGATACCACCTGGCAAAAGGTCCTCATGCAAAGTCAAGCAAATGCTGGCACCGTGTTTGTGGACCTCTAGAACTGCAAAATAAATATGCCTCTTTTCCTTATAAAGTTCCTTGCCTCAGGGACTTTGTTATAGCAATACAAAAGGCACAAAGTCAGTAATGTTCATATATTACCCTCTTGTTTGGTTGGCTGAAGTTAGAGTAGTGGGATACTATATTTCTAAAGCTTTTCACAGAACTGTCTGCCATTCTGTTAGCTCTTCGAAAATATAAATTACCACCGCCCCATTGAGAGGAGGGCTCTATGACTACTTGGCTCTGGGTAGCTTCAAGATCAATCAAAGACAGTGGATAGGAGGTAGTGTGACTGTCAAGGATAGGCTGTAATAGGTGCTGCAGCCTCATTAGCCGGACCCTTGCACCTTAGTCCTAAGAGCTGATTTAAGAGCAACCACAAGGCTGCCAGGCTGCAAAGAAGCCAAGCCACAAGCCATGCACAGGTGCCGCAGCTGGAAGTCCCAGTCCTTGTCATCCACACCCAGGGCTGAGGATGAGCTTTGGATGTTTCTAATCTCCAACCTTCAAGTCTTCCCAGCTGGGGCTCCAGATATCATGGGGCAAAGATAAGCCATCCCTGCATAACTTGTCTGAATTCAACAAGCATAATTGATAGTTTAATTCCTTAATTTTGCAACTGCTCTCATACAAATGTATTTTTAAAACTTGACCACACTGATTGTTATGATCAGATACAGACTGACCCCTGAAGAGCTCAGGGTGGATATAGTTAAGTTATGAGGACCGTAATCTCATCAGTAGACAGACCCATTGTAGTGTATTTGTCTGGGTGGTGGCCAGGGCCAGTAGGGCGTGGCTGGAGACAGTGGGCACCTGGGGTGCAGCCTTGCAGCTGTGCTTGTGGTTCCCCTTGTGCACGCGCTCTCTCTTCTCTCTTCTCTCCTCTCTCCCCTTTCCCCTCTCCTCTTTCTCCTCTCCTCTTTCTCCTCTCCTCTCCTCTCTTTTCTCCCCCCCCCTCTCTGTAGTCTCCAATACATGGGAACAGTGCTCTCTCCCTCTCTCTCCCTCCCCTGCCATGCTCTGAGCTTCAGACCCTGCCTCACATGGACAGAGCTCTGAGATCTCCAAGAGAGTGAATCTTCCTTCTTCTAAGTTGTGTGGTCAGCTCAGGTTCTGACAGAGGCACTAATGTATCCATCTCTAAAGGTGACACACACCCAAGCCTATCCTAGTTCAGCTAGGCACATAGGCTGTCCCTTTCTAACTGTATGTATGTATGTATGTATGTATGTATGTATGTATGTATATATGTATACACACACACATACATACATGCATACAGATGGGTGAGGCTGAAACAATACATCCCAGGTGAGGTTGATGGAGTAAGAGTAGAAATGGGAATCAAGTTTCTACTATGAAGCCAGATATTAAAGCAATTTTAAAAAAAGTAAAATAATAACTCCCAAGTGGTGGTGCATGCCTGTAATCCCAGTACTTGGGAGGCTGAGACAGGAGGATCATAGGTTCAAGGCTAGACCAAACAGTTCAGGGAGATCCTGTTTCAAAATGAAAAATAAGGCTGGGTGTGGAGGCACATGCCTGTATTCCCAAGCATGAGCCTCCTTGTGAACTGAGACAGGCTCACAAGTTTTAGGCAGGCTCATGGTAATTTAATGAGACTTTATTTTAAAATAAAAATATAAAAATAAAAGGACGAGGGGTGTAGCTCAGAGGTAGAACTCCCTGGATTCAGTTTGTAGTACTAGAAAAAAATGTAAAATAATACCATCCTTTTTATAATTTGTTTTTGAATTTTTAAGCTTATGTATGTGTATATATGTATGTATGTATATATATGTTTATAATTACAATTTTAAAATAAATGAATAAATATATACTTTTACATTCCTGCTTTATTTACACAGAAAGCAAATATGCACAGAATTAACTACACAAAGAAAAGCTTTTTGGAGAATCTCAATAACTTTTAAGAATATAAAGGAGCTGTGATATCAAAATTTTTGAAGTCTAGTGTTCTAAATGATCTGCTTTGGAAAGAGGGTGCTAACCCCCCCCACACACACACCAAAAAAAAAAAAAAAGGAATGGATTACAAAAGCATGGGTTTCATTATAGTATTTTTGATTCCTTGAAATGTTTCACAATTGTATTAACCAAGGAAAAGAATAAGCGCAGCCAGGAAGGCCAGGAGTGAGTGTGGAGAGTTCGCCTGAGTTCCCTTGAGGTGGGCAAGGAAGGGGCAGGGTGGCCGGCTCTCACGGGGCCTGCTCAGTCCCCTGTACTCATCCCCTGGGCGTGGGTAAGGACATCTTGCATGCTAAGCCTACAAGCACCTAAGATCTCTAAGGATGTGCCTGCATCTTCTCTTAGCTGGCACTTTTAAGTAAACACTCAGGGGACTTAAATAAAATCTTTTTAGAACTCCTATACACTGTTGGTGGAGCTGCAAATGAGTATAGCTGCTATGGGGATCAGTGTGGAGATTCCTCAGAAGACACGGAATGGACCCACCATACAATCCAGCTATACCACTCCCGAGTATCTTTCCAAAGGGACTGGAATCGGAACATTATAATGATGCATGCATATCCATGTCTGCAGCAGCACAATTCACAATAGCCAAACCATGGAACCAACCTGCTTGTCCATCAACAGATGAGCTGATTACAAAATTATGGGAGATACGTACAAGAACAATGGAATTCTACTCAACAGTAAAGAAGAAGATAGGAAGATGGAGGGACCTGGAGAATACTGTTAAGTGAGATTAGCCAGTCACAGAAAGTGACAGTTATGTTTTCTGTCATCTGCAGAACCTCGGGAATAATCAGGATGCCAGAGGGAGTTCAGATAATGGAGGAGAAACCCCAGTGGAGCCCGGGAGGTGGTCTAGGGGACGAGAAGGGGAATTAATGGAGGAGACACTTCCACTGATGCAATATACGTATGTGAGAATGCCGATGCCAAGCTCAATATCAGGGAAGCTCACCAAGTACTGTGTGCGTGTATGTCACTATCACTCCGAAACTACACCATCACCATCATCATCACCATCATCATCACCATCATCATCATCATCATCATCATCACCATCACCA
The DNA here is from genome assembly GCF_963383645.1 of Muscardinus avellanarius. Taxonomy (NCBI): domain Eukaryota; kingdom Metazoa; phylum Chordata; class Mammalia; order Rodentia; family Gliridae; genus Muscardinus; species Muscardinus avellanarius. The sequence continues at coordinate 162,533,212 of NC_137788.1, forward strand.
TCACCATCATCATCATCATCATCATCATCACCATCATCACCACCACCATCATCGTCACCATCATCATCACCATCATCACCATCATCACCATCATCACCATCATCATCACCACCACCATCATCATCACCATCATCACCATCATCATCACCATCATCATCATCATCACCATCACCATCACCATCACCATCATCATCACCATCACCATCACCATCACCATCATCATCACCATCACCATCATCATCATTATCATCATCACCATCATCATCATTATCATTATCATCATCACCATCATCATCATCACCATCACCATCATCATTGTCACCATCATCATCATCACCATCATCACCATCATCATCACCATCATCACCATCATCATCACCACCATCATCATCATCATCACCATCACCATCACCATCATCACCATCATCACCATCATCATCATCATCATCATCACCATCATCACCATCACCACCATCATCACCATCATTATCATCATCATCATTATCATCATCACCATCATTATCATCATCACCATCATCATCATCACCATCACCATCATCACCATCAACACCATCATCATCATCACCATCACCATCATCACCATCAACACCATCATCATCATCATCACCACCACCACCATCATCATCATCACCACCATCATCATCATCATCATCATCATCATCTTTTGTGATCCTAGGGATTGAACCCAGCTGTATTCAACCTCCAGGCTACAACCCCAGCCCTATTTTATTCTTTATTTTATAGCAGGATCTCACTAAGTTGCAGAGGGGCTCACAGGTTGGAGAGGCTGGCCACGAAGCTGCCATCCTCCTGTCTCAGCCTTTCAAGTACAAGTGTGCTCCGCCATGCCTGGCTCAGGCTGCTTAGACTGTAATGTGAGGCTATGGTGCGCCAATAAAATTACATTGAAAGTTCTTTAAAAAGTATGTTAAAAAGTTATTTTAACATACTAGTTTTTACTATACTCTTAACAATAGCTCTGGTAACTAGAATGCATTAAAAAGTTCTTTAATATACTTTTATTGGCTGTAATTATGTATCATAGTGAGGTTCAGTGTGATATAAACATGTAAACTGTAAGCTGTATGTGTCTTCACTTGACACTTCTGCCATCCCTTTTCTTAGAAACTTCTGCTCCTACCCCATTTGAAGTAGCTTTTCTTTCTTTTAATGAAGAAATGGAAAAGTGGCCACTTCTACACCCACCCCTGGACTGTCCCACTGACCTTCCTCCACAACCTCTTCCCATCCTGTCTGAATGGCAATGCCAATCACCCTGGCAGTGGTGTGTGTGCGAGGCCTTGGGCAGGCTGTGCTGCACTGGGTGATGGGTACATGATATCGAGCGCTCAGTGCTGCCCCTTCATCAGCCCACCTTGTCATCACACAAGGCAGCTTCAGAGTCCAAGAGTGGAGGTTTCCAGCAAGGAGGTGTATAGAACTTGCTCTGGGTTGGGATGGTGTAGGTGGGTCTTCCCCTGAAGTGTCAAGTGAGAAGTTGTGTGGCTTAGAGTCACAGCATCCCAAGGGCTCTGACCTAGGCCCCCACAGTGATATCAGAGCCACACTCTGGGCCCCTCCCCATTCCATCTCACTATATTTGTGAGATATGTTATTCCCCAAAAGAATAATCCTCAAGGAAAAATGTTTTTATGCTTAAAAGTCAATGGTTATCCCTAGTTAGGCTTGGGGTTTTCAGTGGACAGGTCAAGGGGGATCTGGCCAGATCTCAAAGGTCAATGGTGCTCAGACATGTGTGCATGGGTGGGGTTGTTTAGAAGGAGGCTATAATGACGTAGAATGACAACGTGATTTCTACGCTGGATGCTGTTTTCTAAGTCAGATGAAATTATCTTATTGTAGTAAAAGAAGGCCACTTGGTGTTCATAATGCAAGAAGAAGACAGTGTAGTCATTATTCGGTTTGCCCAATGGAGCTAACTGGTTACCTTGAAATTGAGTTATTAAAGGAAAAGACAAAAAATATCTTACTGTCTGATAGAAATGACCAGCGATTGACAAGGCTATGGATCCCAGGAACTCACACAAAGCAGTGGAATAAATGCAGGCAGGACAGATGCTCTACAGGCAAGGGCAACTCTGGGCTTCACAACTGGGAAACAAGGTCTATAGTTCCTGTGGTCCTCTCTTGATTCCAATTTATTTTCCTGTTTTCCATCCTGATGGCTTTGGCCAACGAAGGCAACAACTTGGTTTCTATGTTATAGAGTGAGCCACTCAAGGAAAAGATGATGCCCATTGTGCCCCGCTTTCATATTCCCATCAAAAAATACATCCCAGCCAGGTATGGTGGTGCATGCCTATAATTCCAGTAGTTGGCAGGCTGAGCAGAAGGATTGCAGGTTCAAGGACAGCCTCAGCAATGTAGCAAGACTCTCAGCAACTTAGAAAGATTTTGTTTCAAAATAAAAAATAAAAAAGGGCTGAAGCTCTGGGTTCAATCTCTAGTACCACCACACACACACACACACACACAAAAGCATCCTCTTCAGGTGTCCCTCCGTGGGCATCTCCATCCCATATGAGGACGGTCTCTGTCAGCCTCAGCTTGACTCACCAATCAGCAACAGGTGGAGCAGAGAGTGGAGAGGACCAGGATGATGTTTTTAATAGATATTGCCACAATGCGAATGGAGGAGAGAAAGGGCATGCTATAACCAAGACGCTAAGGAAGTGACCCCCAAAGTATTCACAGTGTACAGCAAAGCTGTAGTTGGCAGAGCTCTTTGTAGTTTATAAACAGCTAATCCATATTATCTCAATTGCTCTGGCCTTCATGGTAAGGGTTTTTCTTAATATCAATTCTCTACATATATCATCTGTGGATTAATGATATGCAGTGACTTTTCCAAGGCTGTATGATTACTAAATGTCAGGACCCAGGTTTCATATTCCATTCTTTCTTCAGTTATATAAAAATTACCATAATTTTACACCCAGCAGATTTCTGGTATCATTAAAGTCTTGAAGAAGTTAGAAATTAAGTTTGAGTATTTGATAGTTTGGGAGGGGGAATATGCCATTCAACACTAAAGAATGGACACAGAGCGTCAATGAGAATTCACTATAAGCAATCCAGAACATCTCCAAGCCCATGCCTCCCAGAAGGGGCAGAAACTAGAAGAAACTGCTGGATCACAATATGCCTCATGTTGAATACAGTGGGAACATTTATTTCTTTCTCCTCTGTAATGTTTCACAAAACACACAAATAATTGTCTAGATATATCTGAAAGTAATCCTCACCAAATGTTAATGACATAAAGGTTTTAAATACTAAATGCTAATTTTAGAAATAAAAGTGTGAAAGTAGATAACTTTTGTTTGCATGTGTGACACTAGGGATTAAACTCAGGGGCATTATACCTTCAAAGTATACCCACAGCCCTACTTTTTTTAAAATTTTGGAACAGGGTCTCAGTAAGTTGCTGGTGCTGGGCTTGAACCTGCATTCCTCCTGTCTCAGCCTCCTAAGTACTGAGATTAGAGGCGTGCACCATCATGACCAGTTTGAAGCTGGATAACTTTGACTTGAACCCTCTGATTTGAAAGGGCAGCACTTTCTCTTCTTCCATGATTGTTTCCTGAAAACCACGTTCTGTCCATTTTCTCCACTGCAGTCGAGGCTCAGCACTGCATAGCCCATACAAGCTGGACTTCTTTGCTCCTGCTTGAATTCTGACCTCAACAGGGAGGCACATCATAAAGAAACAGACCTGTTTCTGCAAAAAAAAAATTGCTGTGGGTGTTTTCATTGGAGTTAATCTGAGAACAGAAAACCACATCCAGGTCATGGTGAATCTGTGTCCTAAGAACTCTCTGTAGACTGTGTTTTATCCTGTCCATCCATCCATCCATCCATCCATCCATCCATCCATCCATCCATATAATAAAGTTTAATTCATAGAGCAGGGACTGTAAGATATTAACAGTAATAATAAAAATAGAACAATTAACAATTACAATGATATATTGCAATAATCAATGTAATATTATTACATGATTGTGGCCTTTCTCTCTCTTAAGACATGGAATTTCTCATTGAATATTTTCAGACCATGGTTCACCACAGGTAACTAGGCCTGTGGGAAACAAAACTGCAGCTAAGAGGTACTCCTCTATATCACTGAAGCCTCCGATTTTCCCCTACTTTCAAGATCTATCCATTATGCAGCCTGACTGGCACACTGATCCCAGTACAGAGCACACGGGGTGGGAGGGGGGTGCCACAGCCAATGGGGAAAAGGGCCAGAAAACGCTGCTCTTTGTTATTATCACCTCTGCCTCAATTATATCAGCACAGAGATGAGCAACTGTGTTCCTGGGGCAGGAAAAGGCAGAACCATGGAAGAGTGCTGCCTTGTGACCCACCGGCCCGGCCCTGTGGACCAGCTCCCCTTGCTACCACTTAGAGTTGGAGCTCTGAGTTGCCAGAACTGAGAGACTTAGTGGCCAGAGCCCATCAAGTCCCAGGACTCTCAAGAACTAGAAAAAAGGGTGTGGATACAAGTTAAACTCCACACAGCTAACTCCACCCCCACATGTGGAGGAACAGGAACCACTGCCTCCCTATGAAGTTGGTACTGATGGAAGGTCATACTTCCCACATGTTCAAGACACACTGACCAGGTACCTCTAACATCACAGCCTTGAGCGGCTGGGTATTAGAATGCCTGGAGGTCTTGGGGAAACCAGGGGGTTCCCCCCCCCCCGAAGATCTGAGCCAGTAAGGCTCTGGGTAGGCCTTGAGAATCTTCCTCCTCCTCCTCCTCCTCCTCCTCCTCCTCCTCCTCCTCCTCCTCCTTCTTCTTCTTCTTCTTCTTCTTTCTCTCTCTCTCTCTCTCTCTCTCTCTCTCTCTCTCTTTTTCTTTCTTTCTTTCTTTGGTGGTATTGGGGTTCCTGGAAGCCCTTCTACCTCTGGGATACACTCCCAGACCTATTTTATATCTAATTTGGAAACAGGATCTCTTAAGCCAGTGCAGCTGGCTTTGAACCTGCCCTCCTGTCTCCGCCTCCCGAGCACAGGGATTACAAGCATGCACTACCATGCCTGGCGAGAATGCACCTTTCTAGCAAGATTCCAGGTAATGCTAATGGTTCAGGTCTAGGGACCACACTTTGAAAACCTCTACCCTGATGTATCCTAAAACTTTCATTTTAAAGATAAGAACATGAAGCCCTTGAGGGAGAGGCCATGGTGGCACTCAGGTGTCTTGGCTCAAAAAGTAAGAAGTTAGCTGGGCGTGGTGCTGCACGCTTGTAATCCCCACACTTGGGAGGCAGAGACAGGAGGATCGCGCAGGTTCGAAGCCAGCCATGCTGGCTTAGGAGACCCTGTTTCCAAATAAAAATATAAAAAATGGGTCTGGGAGTGTAGCCCGGAGGTAGAAGGGTTTCCAGGAACCCCAGTACCACCAAAAAAAAAAAAAAGTAAGAAGTTAAGTAAAAAAAAAGGAGAAAAGGAACAAAAGGATAGAAGGCAGAAAGGGAGAGACAAAGTAAGGAGAGAAAAAAGGAAGGGAGGGAAGGAGGACAAGAAGGAGAGAGGGAGGGGGAGGGAAAAGGAAGGGCAGAGAGGAAAGAGGGAAGAGAAAAGGAGGAAAAAAATAAACAGAAGACTAATAAAAAGTAAAGCAAAACCCATTTTCCTGAAGTTTAAGAGTGTTAAGGCACAGTTTCCCTGGGATGGGGAGTTTCTACGCTTGAAACTGGCCTGTGGCCTCAGATCTGGCATCCACTGGTGGGATGCCTTCTGGCCAGCATCTCAGATAACTCTTCCGGCAACTCAGACAACATAACTGAACCTGTGATCTACAGACCCTCTGACCCTCTGACCTCAGTCCACTAGTATCCATGCTGGTGGCTCATGACTCCTGAAGTCTGAAGGAGGGATGGCCCCCTTCATGGAACTGGGATGAGAAGGTGACAGTTGACACACCCACTGAAGTGACATTTTCCCCAGAGTATTTGTGGTAGAAATAATGAACTGGGAGGTAGAAGTGTTGAGTTCTAGTTCTGACCTTTTAACTATCTGCCATCTTATGTCTGAGTCACTTGGTCCCTGGCAAGTTAAGTTGTGTTAAATAGATGAAGTGGGCAGAAGATTTCTTTGGGATTTTTTATGCTTTCTACTTCACCATTTTATCCTTTGGGTTTTCCTGCTAAGTCTGTCCCTTTTGAGTAGGAGGGTCAAAGAAATGCCTGCATTTCTGCTTCTAGTTGGTAGCACAGGAAAAACTCAACTTGCAACATAGGCATGTAACAATGAATAAGGTACCAAATGTCCCAGACCAAGGCAGAGTCTAAGAGGCTTCTATTCAGTTCTGTGTTGACTGGCCTGGCTTGGGCTTCTGTAATTAGCCACGCAGTGTATTTCATACTATGCAGAAGCTGGCCCCGCCCTCCTTCGGAAGCACTCTTTCCCTTGGCTTTTCTGACGCTCCTCTCCCTCTTGGTCCTCTTCCCTTTTCCCAAGGCACTGCCAAAACTCCACTGACCAAAGTCCCAGGGTGCAAGACTCAGCCTGGGCTGCTTCTTGTCTCCATTTACACTATTCCTAATGTACTGCATGTGGCATCTGGATGACACAGGGAGGCCACAGTCCTGCCCCCAATTCTGACATCTCACTAAAACTCTGGACTTAACATGCAACTTCTACCCTGACATTTCTACTCATTCCAAACCAAGGGCAGTCCAACCAGAACCCCTGACTTCCTACTTCACGCGCTCTCCAACTAGCTCACTCTCCCTGTACAGCAGAGTCCTCGTAGCCCCTCAAGCCAAACACCCAGGACCTCCTATCTCTTTTGTTCCTCAGGTTCCATGTGCAATCCACAGGCAACTCCTGCTGATGTTCCCAACCTCTCTGCCTCACATCATCTCCCTGCCAACACTGTATCCACCTCAAGACATCTCCTACCTGGGGCCTGATGTATCTGATACCTCTGTGGCTATTCCGTCTGACTACAGTTTGATCCCTATACAGTAGGCAAGGAGATTTGTTTAAAAGCAGAAACCAGATCAATCTGAAACTTCACAATTACTTCCCCTCACACCTGGGCCCAAATCCAAACTCCATGGCCAGGTTCTTGAGATCGCCACCTGCTGGGGCCCCGCCTCCCTATTTGTGGCATCCTGAACCCCGCCCCACCTTGGCTGCCCACCACATTCCCTCCACTCAGCCAACCTGGTCATCCTAGACCAAGCCATGTGCAGTCCTCTCTGGAGCTGTCCACACCTGCTCTTCCCTCTGTTTTGCTTCTCCAGCCCATGCAGGCCTCACCTTGAGTGTCTTCTCTTTGAGACCTCTGCTTCCTCCTGGAGCTGAGGCAGCCCCAGCCTCTATCATAACAGGCTGCTTTACTTCTCTGCACAGTGGTTATCATTCTCTCTATATATGTGTACCCTGCTGCCCCCACAGTCTTCTTAGCATCCTCATCTGCATGTCCATCCCTGCAGACTCAGGTCCTGGAACGACCAGCCCTTGAGGAGCTCAGTAAACAGTCATCTTGATCCGCATAACACAGAGAGTCATTGGAGGGAAATTCTGTGCAGTCCCCAGGCCATAGCCTTGGAGAGGAGGGGCTGCAAGGTAGTGGCAGGATTTCCTGGCTCACCTGGGAACTGTAGGCAGTCCTACTCCACAGGCACACAGAACTGTCTTCCTCCACACCACCATCACCAGAAAACACTGCATACCTCACAAGGACACCAGGGAATGGGGACACTGAAAATGACCACAGAAAACAACTCACCCACCTCACTACTGTCACTGAGAGGGCTCAGGACGCAGTTTCCCAGAACCATGGTACCCTCTGGAAGTGATAGGAATGCCCTGTGTGATGACAGGGTTGAAACCTGTCCTTCTCATCCTTGCTTCAAGAAGAGCAGGGTCTTTGGGCTCTTCAGCCTCCAATGTCTGGCCAGTTCTGGCCCGGCAGCAGCTGTTGCCATCCTCATTTACCCAACCTGAGGCAAAGGAGCATCTGGATGTGAGAGGTGGTAGGAAAGAGGTGAGGCAGACTCTACTGTGGTCAGGAACATCATGTTTTTTTTCCTTTAGTCTCCATGGAAAGGAAAGAGGGCACTTCCTGGCAGAACTTGGTTTCCCACTAGACTCTCTACTCCTAGTCTTCCATTTCCTCTCTATGGCCCACTGTTGCCCTCTTCCTAGAAAAACATCCCTCTTGATTTAAAAGCACATGCTGTAAGGTAGAAATAATGCTTTTGATCACATCAAAATTAAGAACCCCTGATCAGAGAAGGTTATCCTAGAGACCTTCAATAGACGGACAACAGATTGGAATAAAATATCTGCAATATAAAGCAAATATATGCCACAGCCTTTTATGAACCAAAATAGGTATGTTTCCTTCTCATTCTCTGTCCTTCTTAAATAACAGAACTTTAAGGGAGATGGAAGTATTGTTTTCTTAATTTCTTCTGCATCGTAGCTGGAGTTACTAGCAGGAGACTTAGAGAAAGGAGATTCCCATGTCCCTGGCATTTAAAAAGGCCACTCCACCGCTCCAACACACATTTCTCTGATTAAAAATGATGTGGGCAACATTTCTTTGGCTTCTCAGCCTTGGGATGTTCCTGTGTGGTCACACATCTGGTCACACACTTTGCTCAGGCTCCCACTTGGGCTCCTCGAGGTCCCGGTGGGTTTGGAAGATCTCTTTATTTATTATATTGTTCCCTAACATTGCAGATACTTTTCCTCCAGTCTGCCGCCCAACTCTATATGCTCTCCAAGATGGCCTGAAGTGATCAGAAATCCTTGATTTTGATGTAGTGGAACCATGATTTTTGCTTTATAATTTGAATTCTTGAGGTTGTACTTAAGAAACCCTTCTTGCACCCAAGCCCTTTTCAATTAACTTTGCTTTTTTTCTTTTCATTTTTAAACCTCTGTTTTTAACTTTAATATGTGGTATTTTGTATGGATACAGTTTTTTTAAATTTAGAATCTGTTGCCCATTGAGACCTAGCCTAGTTTCCCTTCAGACAATGAATGAAGTGTACTTACTGCAATCAAACACAGAACCAAATTGCTATTTTCTTACTGATATAATATTCTGTTTTTAGCTGGAAGGTCTTTACTGCAAAGTATTGATTCTTTTATGATTGGAGAACTTCAATTTAGTGGATGTGCCTTAATCCCTTTTATTTTGTTCTTTAAACAATAAAATTCTATTAAAAAGAAAATTTTCCTTCTATAGAAAGTTTTGACATAAAAACTTTCCTTCTTGATAGATTTGTGGTTCCATTTTAATGTATATTAAGCTCCTGTTATATAAAAGTTTGTCTTGAATCTCCCTATTCTATGATGTAGACCTATTTGTCCATAATTGCCTCAAGACCACAATTTTAATTACTGTATATTTGTGGTTCACCTTAATACCTCATAAAGTAACTTCTCTTCACACTGACCATGCTTTCTTTAAAGAGATTACTTAGTATCTGCTGCACCAAGCAGAAAACAATATGACGATCTCAGTGATCTATTCAAATACTCAAATATAAAGTGGTTGCTTCTTATTTTTTTTTGCTAAGAGCCAACCATACTCATAGTATGTTTTTTATTCACACTTATATTTAGACAGATGTTTCATTCAAACATCACTCTTGTACAAACACAAAAAGAGAAAGTACAAGTGAAATCAATTGTATAAGTCGGCAAATGAATAGCTGACTCAACAAATGTATATTAGCTGTCTCTTTGCTAGCCGACATTGTTCTGGAAACTGGAAATCGAGTAATGAGCAAGAAAGGAAAAAAAAAAAAAAAGGAAATTCTGCTTTCCTAAAACTTACATTTGTGTGGTAGGCATCAGGGAAAGAGTTCAGTAGCTTGCCTTTCCCAGCCCAGAGTCTTGGAGGTGCATTTATTCCCGGGGTCCTCCATAGGAGCCCCTCTATCTCCTGGAGTAGCTATTTCAGGAGAGAAGATCCCATCTTAACTTAAAAGTAAATAAAATGTTACTGTTTCTCCTGAGGTTTACAGGCAACCCTGATATGTAAATTAATTTACTAAAGATTTATTATTTTTTTTTTGGTGGTACTGGGGGTGGAACCCAGAGGCTTTCTACCTCCGGGCTATACTCCAAGACCCATTTTATATTTTATTTGGAAACAGGGTCTCACTAAGTTTCTGAGAGCCTCACTAAGTAGCTGAGGCTGGCTTCGAACCTGCACGATCCTTCCATCTCAGCCTTCCAAGCGCGGGGATTACAAGCCTGCGCCACCATGCCTGGCTTAAGATTTATTGTTTTAAAAAGTCAATGTGTTTAGCTTAAGTGAAATAACTGGATTTAGCTACTGGTCTGACTTTTAATAAAGAGCTACCAAAATGCAGATGTAATTACTGCCATTATGAGTCTTCTGAATAACAAAATCTATTGAAGATGAAACTCTTCTTTGAAGAAAGCAATTTGGGAGTAAAAGAAATGTAGACAAATTCCGATCTGCCTGTTCCTTCTACTCCTAGGGTAAGAGATTGCTGTGGCAGCAACAGTTCATTTGAGGCCATCAGATAAAGTCAGCAGAGAACTGACCTGGGGGTCAGGTGGGTTTGCCGCCCTCCCAAGAGGGGCCTGCAGGGGTGGGATGAGAAAGTCAGAGATGCAGCTGGCATTAATAGCCTGGCTGATCTGCTCAGTATTTCTGAGGGGTGAGAATGTTGGTGGGTGTTTTGGGGCAGGTCCCTCTACCAGATACCTCCTCAGGGAAGGCGGCCCTTGGGGGTGTGAGGCTCAACTGCACAGCTGCACACACTGGCCCTTTCCCCTCATCCTGGAATGTTACTGCGGCTTTCTCTTAACCAAAGGGGCTGAGAAGACTGCCCCTGAGGGAGAGGCCGGCTTCCACCACACAGCCGGTGATGTGAGGCCTGCTGAACCTCCCTGGGCCTCAGTTTACTCTCTGTAATGCACGGAGCATGTTCTTATCTAATCCTCCAAGGCACAGAGAGCAAGGAAGGTAGTCAATGCCTTCACATACCTTCTCTCAAACATGGTTTCCAGGCTCTCTCTGTGAATCTGACCACTCAGCAAATTCTTTGACTCAATTTTGAGACCTCTCATGAAAAGGCCATGGGAATGGTATGACATCATCATTCAGAGACTCAGTTGAGGTTTGGTGAGCTTGTACCAGATGGAGTGAGATTCAGAACAAGAAACACTACTTTGTTTACCTCACTTGAGTATTTGCAACATTTAGGGCCCTCCAGAGAAATAGAGGTATTAATCTGTGTGTGTGTGCCTGTCTGTCTATCTAGCAATAAAGAGATTTATTTTAAGGAAATAGCTCACATAATCATGGGGACTGGCAAGTTCAAAGTAGGGCAAATCAGCAGACGAGAGGCCCAGGGAAGAGCTGACATTGCAGCTTGGGTGTGTAGGCAGAGATCCTTCTGCTTCGGGGGGTGAGAGTGGGGTTCTGTTCTAGTATCTTTATCTGATTGGCTGAGGCCCATCCATATGATGAAGGGTAATCAGCTTCCCTCAAAATCTACTGATTTAAATGTCAATCACATGTAAAAACTGCCTTCACAGCAATATTTAGATGTGTTCCACTGAATATCTGGGTATCACAGTTTAGGCAAGCTGACACGTAAAACTAACCATCCCCAGTGGTCATGATCAAGAGAGACGTCACTGATACAGCTGAGCACTAAGAATAGGAGCCAGCCACCAAGTTAACTCTGACCCAGTGCATTTCTAGAACTTTCCATTTTTATTCATATTTATACATAGACAGACGTTTCACTCAAGCATCACTTTGCATAAACATGAAAAGAAATGTGAGTAGAACCCATTGGCTGAGACTCACTGGAAGTTCTACATTCTGAGGTAGCTCATCAATGACTGTGCCTCCCTGGCATCCTGTAGTTTGATCTCAGGAACCCTGGGTGGGGGGTTGAGGGCTGCTCCGGTTGCTTCTGAGACATTATTCCACCCTCATTTGCAAGCTGGGTGAGTGATGTTTTCTTACTCAGAGTGGGCAGAGTGATCTTTTTGTATCTATTTTCATTATAAAAGGGAATGCAAATAGCCCTTCTTATAGGGACCTTCATTCCTTCCTTAGGGTTATAAAGCTGCTGATTTGGTAACAAATGTAGACTTGTGGTCACTTCTGAATAACAAGTATTTGTCCTATCAACTTCACGTCCAAGCAAACTGCTGTGTCTGTCTTTCTGCATACCCTGTGGTTTCTCTCTTGGATGAAAGTCAAATGCAAACCTTCCAAAAATGTTTTCACCCACAAGTCAGATTTAACACATGCAAATTGAGGATGCCAGGAAGAGCTCACACATGTACAGCTGTAATGGCCAGTTGTGACCACATCCTGGACTTTGGCTATGGTTGGACTCACCATAATTTGAGGGATGATAAACTGTGGGGTACCAATTAACTATGACATTTAATTGACTTACATTACTACAGTTTATTCACTAAAAACATAGACTTTTCCAAGGTGATCCATTGTTACAGGTTGGGTTTGGAATCTTCCCCCAAATGCTCATGTGTTGAAAGTCTGTTCTCTCTCTTTCTTTTCTTTTTTTTGGTGGTACTGGGGTTCCTGGAAGCCCTTCTACCTCCGGGCTACACTCCCAGACCTATTTTATATTTTTTATTTGGAAACAGGGTCTCTTAAGCCAGCGAGGCTGGCTCTGAACCAGCGCGATCCTCCTGTCTCTGCCTCCCAAGCGCGGGGATTACAAGCGTGCGCCACCACACCCGGCGAAAGTCTGTTCTCAATGCAGCAAGGTTCAGAGATGGGGCATAACTGGGAGAGGTGGCTCACTGGTGGCATGACTTTTGTGACTATATATATACCTGGGTGCTTCCTGGCTCTGTTTCTGGTTCTAGACACCATGACTGAAAATGGCTTTTCTCCATGTGTGCCCTTCTGCTGTGGTTTATGCCTTGGAGCCAATCAACTTTGGACCAAACCTCTAAAACTGAGCCAAATAGACCTTTCCTCCTCTAAATTTTGCTTGTTAGGTATTTTGGTCATAAAATACTACCAGCTTCCTTTAAGTTCTATCCTAAACCGAGATTCATACTTATAAAACTTAAAGAAGCCTCCCCAAACAAAGATTTCCTCATGTTTCTGATGTTCAAAGCATAGTCAATCCATATGCTTTTAATACTCCCAGTGATGTATACTTCGTTCCAGCATGTTCATTATAAAATGCTATATCCATCTGTTGGGCTGTCACACAACATGCCCTAGACTGGGGGGTTTAAACAAGAGCCTTCTATTTCTCACAGTTGTTTGAGCTGGAATTCCAAGGTCAAGTTGCTAGCAGGGCTGGTTTCTTCTGAGGACTCTCTCCTTGGTTGGCAGACAGAGCCCTTCTTTCTGTGTGCTCACATGGCCATCTCAATGTGTATGCATCCTTGCTGTCTCTCTTTTAAGAACACCAGTCATATAGGATTTGGGCTCATACATATTGCCCGTTTTAACCACTATTATAGCCTCCCTTTGTATCTGAAAAGAATGATTTCAAGGCCTGTTGTGAACATCAAAATCCATGGCTGTTTGAGTCTCTTATATAAAATGGCACAGTATTCACATAGAACCTACATACATCCTCCTGTATGCTTTAAATAATCTCTAGATTAATTCTTTTGGAAAAATACCAAGAATAGCATAGCTGGGTCATACGGTGTTTCCATTCCAAGTCTTTTGAGGAACCCCCATATTGATCTCCATAGTATTTGTACTAATTTACAATCCTACCCACAGTGTATAAGAGTTTCTATTTCACCACACCCTCACAATCATTTATTAAAGATAACTTGTAATACCTAATACAGTGTAAATTCTATTTATATCGTTGTTTTTTCTGTCTTGGTTAGGCATAATGCAAGAAAAAAGGTTTATAGGCGTTCCATACAGACACAACTTAAATATAAGTTAAAAATATTTTTTATCTGAGACAGGAATGGTGGTACACACTTATAGTCCTAATACTTGGGAGGCTGATACAGGAAGATTGCATATTTGAGGTCAGCCTCAGCAATTTAGTGAGGCTCTCAACAACAACCTCCGCTAGTTCTCATGTTAGCAAGATCCTGTTTTGTGTTTCAAAATAAAATATAAAAATGTATAGGGGTATTAGGAGTAGAATGCCTCTAGGTTCAATCCATACAACCACAAAAAAATTTTTTATTGACCTCTGATTGCAAATATAGAAGGCCAGTTCCTTTTTTAGAGGTCCTAAAGCCAAACAGCCATGTTATAAGGCACTGGGGACCTCAACACCTGTATTTTAGAAGAAGCATGAGTAAGTCCATAATGATGTCCCCGTGACCCTGAGATGAAGGTGGCCCCAGTTTACAGGTGAAGTCTTTGAGATAAAGGGGTGCTTATGAGCTGCCAGCTGTCTGTACAGTTTATGTTTTCATCCAGCAAGTGCTTACTGGGCATTACCCAACACCCACGGTTGGCTTGCTGCCCACATGCCCAGGATGTGGCCACAGACAGGTCAGAGCTGACTACCTTGCTTGTGGGCTGAGGGCAAGGAGGTACCTACACATAAAGTATCTGGGGGTGCCGGCTGTTTTACAAATAGCTAGATGTGATAGAGCATATGATCAGCACACACCAAGCTCTGGGTTCAAAATCCCCAGCACCACGTGAATGTAAAAACAAAACAAAACAACAACAGAAGCACAGAAAAGGAACAAGGCAGCCCCGGGCACCCATGCGTATGATGGAGACTACTGGCGTGTGAAGGACAGAGGCAGAGCGCTGGGCCTGAGAACTGAATTCCCCAGCTCACTGCACCCGTGATCAAGCAAGGACCAGTACCTCATTGAGGATGACCAGGAGTAAACTTACTCCAACCCTGTGAGTGCCAGAAGAAGAGCAAGAGGCTGGCTGGACTCCAGGAAGTCTTCTGAATACTCTCAGCATAGGAACAGCAATGTACCCACCATCTTGTTCTGCACCCCAGGCCCCGTGGCCCCTGTGCCAGTGGGAGGCCCAGAAGGAAGCTACACTGTGGGCTCCTGTCGCAGCTAAGGAGGTCTGGACTTAGGGAATCTGCTGCTGCTTTGCTAGTAAACAGAAAGCAAGCACCTCTTGGTCTGTAGAAAGTTGTGACTTCACCTCTTAAAAGCACCATGTGCATAATGATACCTGAGACATGGAGCCCAAGGAAAAGAGATCAGGTCCACGGTCAGTAGACATTGTAGAAAGATGTGTCAGGGTACAACAGGCCCAAGGATGAGGTAATGTGGCCATAAAGGACTTTCAGAAGGGGATAGACTATACAGGAGCCCATGGTGAGGAAGTGGACATATAACAGTCTGCACAAAGTCTGTCTGAGCAGATCCAACAGAGAATGCAAAGATCCAAGGCACAGGGCACTCAGGGGTGGCAGGATAGCTCCTGGAACAGTGTAAGCCAACATGGCAGCGGAGAACCAGCAAAGACAAGGCAGGAGAAGCACCTGGACAGGGGGAGAGGGCCTGGCATGTCACAGCCTGCCGGCCACAGAGAAGGCTCCTGTCTGCTTTAATCCAGGCAGTAGCCCAGGACTATCTGGTTTTATTTTCAATGCACAGATGAATAAACACGCTCAGAGGAAGAAGCAAAATTCTCCATCACTAGGCCCCTAAGAGGTAGGCTTGGGGCTGTGTTATGAGTTGAGCCCTATCCAAATTCCTATGATGAAGCCTTGACTATCACTGTGGCTTTGTCTGGAAGTGGAGCCTTAGGGAGGTGATTAGATTTAGATCAGGTCATGAGAATGGGGCCTCTGGATGAAATTGGTACCTTTATAAGACGAGGAAGATACTGTGTGAAGAAGATATTCTGTCTCTCTCTCCTCCCCTCTCTCTCCCTCTGCATGTATATGCATGGAAAACAGGTTATGTATGGTCATGGTGAGAAGAAATCCATCTGCAAGTCTGGAAGCAGGCCCTAGCCAGACAATGAAGCCAGACAATCAATCTACTAACACCCTGACCTTGGATTTCCAGCCTGTAGAACTGAGAGAAATAAGAGTCTCTCTCTAAACTGTTTGTTTTGTGGTCTTCTGTTATGGCAGCCCAAGCTCCCCAAGACAAGCAGAAATCCAGATTTTTCTGGCTCACACCTTGCATTTTCCAGTGATTGCCAGTCAGCTGCTGCTTGACCCAAGATATGGGGCTTCTTTCAGCCAAGGATTCACATACTGGGGGAAGTCAGAGGACTAAATATGCAGGTGAATTACTAGGTGGCCAAGAATCTCTTCACAGGATCTCATCCAAAATCCTCAGGTTATCCATGGCACCCACACTGTACGTGGATCACGGAAACCATGCCTTATTCACTGAAACAAGGAAGGTGTTTATTATACCAGAAGCCACAGGGAGTGAGTAGGCTGGCGCGAGGTGATGATTCAGTTAGAAATATGGCAGTGATATTAGGAGCACACATCCCATTTGTGGCCGGATGCTTATTAATAACTTAAGGCACTTGGGGCACAATGAAAACTCACCCTGGCATGTGAACACCAAAGTCCCCTATGAAGATCAGCTTACCAAAACGGAGCGTCAGGTATTAGACCAAGAGACCTCCCTCTTGTTGGTGCTGAAACACTGAAGGTGTCCTTCACTGCCTTGCAGGACATTAAGAGCATCGCTTCACACGTGTGTGACAGTTATACTTCACGCCACACTTGGTCCACTCCCTTGTATCATCCTCATAACTCTCAGTGGTGGACAGACTTGGCCCCATTTTACAGATGAATGAGTTGAGAATAAGAGTAATGAAGTTACCTGCTTAAGGGACAACTGGAAGTGATCTAAAAATGACTCAAATCCAAGTCCAGTGTCTTCTCCTGTTAGGACATCCATCCATCACCCACCTGTCTATCCACACATCCATCCATTACCTACAAATTTAGCCAGCAACATATCTATCCATCACTCACCCATCCATCCATACTCACCTAAACCCACCGACCTATACAGGCATCCATCACCTACCCGTCCACACAGCCCCCATCCATCTATCCATCCACACATCCACACACCTCCCCATCTATTTACCTATATATCCACCTATCACCCACCCATCCAACCATCCAGCCACCTACACACCCATCCTTTCATCCACAAATTCATCCTACATCCACACACTTTCACCTATCTATGCACATATCCACCCATCACCTACCAATTCAGCCAGCAACACATCCAGCCATCACTCACCCATCCATCCATATTCACCTATACCCATCTGCCCTTCTGTCTACACATGCGTCCATCATCTACCCATCCACCCAGCCACACATCCATCTATCCATCCACACATTTACCTCATCTACCACCCTCATCCTTTCATCTATATATCCATCAGCCAGTCACACATTCACTGATTTACCCACATATCCATCTCTCCACACATCCATCCATCCATCCATCCATCCATCACCTACCAATCCATCTATCTACACATTCATCCAGACATCCATCTACATACATACATACATACATACATACATGCATCCATGCATACACCATTGGTCCTACTACACACCCTCTGTGTGTTTGAGGTAGGGGCAGTTTGGGGAAATTCAGCAACACAAACCCCCACCTCAAGGACTTAAGTCCAGGACACATCAAGTAAAGCCTTAGGAGCCATGCAAAAGAGCCAATAGGATCCAAGGGATGGAGATAGCTCATGAGAAAAGGAGGAAGGAAAAATGAGTCCTCTGAACACATCTAAGCTAAGCACCATCTTCTGCCAGAATTTGGGGGGCCTGGCTGCCTTTCTCCCAGACAGAGCAGACAGCTTTCCACTTGCAACAGGAGGAGCCTACTCATAACACTCAAGGGACTCCTTCCTTTAACTGGATGCACTGTCCCATGGAGCCTGCACCAAGGCCTCTCCTATGCTATATGGCTCCTGCACACTGTGCCTGCTCCTGAGTTAATGATATTTTCTTTCTTTACCTCATTAACACCTACTCATCCTTTACACCTGGAAAAAAAAAAGGTCACTTTCTCCAGGAAGCCTTCCAAGACAGCCCAAGCTGGCTCTGTCTTTTCCTCTAGTCATCACCATTTTATACCTTAGGGTACTCACTGTTCCCATCCATAACCTTGTGGAAACACACGGTGGGAAGATACCTGTATATTTTGTTCATCCAGTGTACCATTCTTCTACCTCAGAACCTCAGGAGAGACTGGACTGAAGGCTAGCTGGACAGACTGATGGATGGGTAGTCCCTAAAGAAGCTCCATCTCTGGTCAGCTGGGCCTCAGCTACTCTAGATGTGTATAAAGATGGACAGGGAGCAAGAACAGAGAATGGACGTCCCACGCTGGGCTCACTTGGCGCGTCTGCTCCAGCCCCACGGCTGCACCTGAGGCCTAGCCAGGCAGGCACATGCTGGTGCAGCTGAGGACAGGTGGAGCCCTGTGCTGTGGGGCCCAGGAGCCCAGGGTCTCAGCAGCATCATAAGCTCCATAGACCAGGCAGGTCAGCAAGGCTGGGCCCCAAGCCCACAGTGTGTTCCTGGAGGCCGGGACTCTACGAGGCCAGAAGCGTAGTCAGACCCAGAAATGCAGGCAGTCAGGACCGAGCAGCCAGCTTACCCCACAGCCGCATGGATGGTCTCACATCCTGGGTGTACTCCTCACTCCCAGTGACAACCCTCTGTGGTTAGCCCCAAGCCCCTAATCCGGCTGCCCAGGGCCAGGACTGGCTCTGAATCGAGCTTCTCGTTCACAGGTCCCGCCAGGTCGCAAATGCGCCTCATCACAGCTCTGCTTGACAAGAGAAGCAGGGCTAGAAATGTTATACCTAGCCTACCACTGGGACAAGCAGGCCCTCCGCGGCTGGTGTGGCTTCCTCCGAGACCTCTGAGGAGCGGGCAGCTGAGCTCATCGTTGATTTCAGCTCACAGGAGCAAGGGCAGCCATGAACGTGTCCACCCCGTGGGATACTAGGAACCCCACGCATGTGCGCAGGTATCCTCTGGAACCCACCACAGGCCACAAAGGTGCACTCTCGGGGCTTCTGCAGTGCTGAGCCAGAAACAAGAGGAGCCGAAGAAACACACACACACACACACACACACACACACACACACACACACCTCAATGCACTACCCTGCCAGCCTCATTATTTACAAAGAGCAGAATCAGGTTTCCACAAAGTATTCTGGAAAGCAGATACCACCAGAAACTCCATACTGCAATTACTTCTCCTAGTAAACAATCGTGGGGCATTCACCAATCCATCGGGCAGGACGGGGCCACGCCAGGGCAGTGGGGAGCTGAGTCAGCCTCACATTCCTGGGCAGCGAGGAGGCTGGGTGTGAGGACAGAGCCCCATCCTCAGCGGGGACGGGTTCCCCACTCCCACGCTGGCCAGCCAGGCCCACTGGTCAGGACAGTGCACCCAGAACCGGCCCTGACTCAAGGCTCCCTGCTACTTCAGAAAACAGCTTCCTAGGACCCAGCCCTCCAGGTCCTGAGAGGCTCAGGGGCCCCATCAGGACAATTTCAGGGCTGGCTCCCAGGTGCTGTCATGCGGACCAGCAGCGGGAATGTTGTCAGAGATGTAGGAATTCTCTCAAAAAGTATAAGGTTGCATTTTTGAAATGATAATAATATGTTAAGGTATCATTTATAAATCAAATTACAAGAAAAACGATCTACTATATGGGTGCTAAGATTTTCTGAAGATGAACTGTGTTGTGTTTTTGTGAGGAGGAGTATCATGGAGGAACATGAGATTTACCGTTAAATTGGTCTCAATTCATGATTCAAAGCCAAGAAAAATCAAGGCTACTTTAAATCCTGAACCTACGAGACTGCTGTTTTGTATAAATAAATCAATTTATATTATAATAAATATAAGTCCAGCCTTTATTATAAATATAAAATAAATAAAACGTGTGCTTTACACACACACACACACACACACAGACACCCATACACACATATATTCTATATCCAAAGATCTCTCATTCATACAGTATAGGTACAGGATACTTGGTGTATATATCTATACATTATACACAAGTGATACATTTTACTATCATATAAGTTTTGTATACTTTATTTTGCTAAGCTTTTATATGAAATCACAAAAATATATTCAACCTCACATTCTACTTAATTATGCTGGTATTCACATTCAAATATACAGAGTAAATCTGATGTTATTAAAATTCAGTCCTGCTGTAGCACATTTGAAATGTAGGATTAAATTTGCTTTGAAGTATGTTTAATATGTCTCATCATTTTTTAACAGATTGGCTTATGGAAAAATTAAGAAATAAAGTCATAGTTATCTCCCTTTTATTTGGTCTTTGGAAGGCAATTGTCATCTCTTAGATTAAAAAAAAAATACTGCAAGGACTATTTCAGGTTGGATTCTTCAGGCCTGAATTCAGCCCAGACTGGAAGCTGGCATAAACACCACGAGGGCTCATCAGGTTCCACGGCCTCTGGAGTGAGCAGGATCCCAGAAAACCACATTTGGTGTCTCCCAGGCCCCAGGTACTTCCTGGCAACATTTTGGCTGGTAAAAAGAGGACCACAAGACAAGTCTATCTCCTTACTTTTGTGGGTAAGATTGTGCCTAAGTAGAACATTCCCAGAAAAATGAAACTAATACAGTTGGAAGCCATGGATCTGCATAAGCAGTGGTCTTATTCTAATGGAGGAGGCACTCTTCCAGTGGCTCCAGTAGCCCTGTCTTTCAACAGCGAACAGCTGCCTGGGGTATCATTTCCTAACTTACAGGCCAGAACATGTCCTGCCTCTTTTTGACACTGCCTGCTGCTCAGGACATAGGGATAAAACATCTTTTCTTTTTTTTTTAATTTATTTTTTATTGGTGCAATGTATTCATACATCATAGTGGTATAAAGAAAATACTTTTGTAGACATACATGCACATCTCGCCCAGTTAGCCCCTACCACGATCCCCACCCCATTCCCTCCCCATCCCTCCTTCCCACGCTTGGCTTACTGGTTGACATCTAGTATTATAGGAATTTATACAATATTAACATTGATAATCTTACATAACAGTTTCATTTGTCTGGTACCAAACTTTTGATGACTTAAAGATAACATTTCAATATTTCTTTTTGCTTTCTTTCTTACCAGAGAATATTTTTTTCTTTTTTTTTTTAGGTGAAACTATCATACATTTATTTATTTATTTTTCAGAAAAAATCTATCCTGATATGGAATATGGACTCTAGATACCCAAAACAGTCTCAAAGAAGAACAAAGCTAGAAGATTTATATTTTCTGATTTCAAACCATATAAAGCTACAATAATTGAAACAGTGTAGTACTGTTCTAAAGGCAGATATATAAACCATCTTTTCATATCAGCCTCTATCATTTCAAACTCCTCAAGTATATTGCAATAATGATGATAATAATGATGATAATAATGAAAAGACGATTTGCTAAAATGTCACCTTCTTTCAGTTTTTCTGTTCACAAAACATTCGTTAAAAATTGTGTGCTGTATTCAATGCTTCTTACTTCTTGCCCTTAATACAAGGCTCAGATTCCCCTGAAATAATACCATCAACACACCACACTTTCTTTACCCAGCGACCAAACTTCCAGGGAAGGGGTAGGCATACTTTTCACATTGTCTCACCAAGAAAACTAGAAGATACCAGAACCCCCACCCCTTATTTATTTATTTATTTATTTATTTATTTACTTACTTACTTACTTATTTTTGCAGTAGTGGACATCAAACCCAGAGCCTCATACATGCTAGGCAAGTACTCTACCATTGAGCTACATCCCTAGACCTTTTTATATTATTATGAGATGGGGGTCTCACTAAGATGCACAGACTGGCTTTGAACTTGTGACCCTCCTGCTTCATCCTTTTGAGTAGCTAGCTGGGTATAATGGTTTAAATTTCAAATGTCCTCTACCCCTCATGGAAACAAAGCAGGAATGTTGGCAGCAGAGTGTCTCAGGCAAGATTCTCACTGATATAATCTAAAGTGGCTAGCCACAGAACTTAGAGGAAGGAAGATTTATTAACTCACAGTTTTTTTGAGATCTCAGAGTGTCAGGCCAGATTATATCTGTGGAGCTCAGGGCAATGTTGGTGAGAAGCAGAGAAGGGGTGAGGGGGAGAGAGAGAGAGGGAGGGAGAGGGAGAGGGAGAGGGAGAGGGAGAGGGAGGGAGGGAGAGAGAGAGAGAGAGAGAGAGAGAGAGAGAGAGAGAGAGAGAGAGAGAGAGAGAATATGAATGTGTGAGGGAGTGAGGCAAGAGAGAAAGAGAAAGAGAGAGAACTCTGCTCTCACATCATGGAGGCCAGAAGCAAAAACGCCAGCCAGCAAGCAAGGGGATTCAAAGAAAGCAGCACAGTCTCCGGGGCCACACCTCCACGGATCCACCTTCTCCATCTACACCCACCTCCCTGGGTTACTGTCCAGTAAACCCACCACAATGGATTTCTACACTACTGAGATTAAAACCCTCATGACTTTATTATATCAATCTGAACATTAAGACATGAGCTCTTCGGGGGACATTCAGGGCTTGGCTGCTAAGGAGGGGTCCTGAGGTGCACTTTATTATATCAATCTGAACATTAAGACATGAGCTCTTCGGGGGACATTCAGGGCTTGGCTGCTAAGGAGGGGTCCTGAGGTGCACGGCCTTGGGGGTTATATAAGATCTATCCTTTTCCCTGTTCTCTCTTGCTCTGGCCTCCATGATGTGCAAGCAGAGCCCTGCCCCCAGGCTTTCTCTGCTTCTGCTGCTATGCCCAGAGCTCCACAGACCTGGCCTAACATGAACTGAACTTTCCAAATCTCCAAAAACTGTGAACAAATAAATCTTCTTTTCTCTAGGTTGTGGGATCAGGCTTTTGAATCACAGCAGTGAGAATGATGACCAGCACACCACGATTATAGGTGGGCACAACCTCACCCACTAAGCATCCTTTTTGAAAATGGCCATCTTGTTCCTCAGCAAGTTGGGGCTCTTTAGGAAGCCAAGACTTCATTTCTTTTCCAAACATGCTGCTTAGCCCTATGGCTGAAGCCACAGACTCTCAATTATAACTTCACAGACAGGCTTCCTGAGGTCTGTTGCCCCGTTCTTAGCTGCAGTGCGTGCTCTCCCTGTGACCATCTGAGAATAGGGTTCATAGGTAGGTGACGCCCAGCACAAGCTGATCATGGTAGAGCCAGGACTAGGGTGAACAGCCACTGGGTACTCAGAGAGGATGAGTAAGAGGTACCAAAATACTATCAAGGGATTAGTGCTACTGCTCCAGAGCACAGTAGGGTAACTTTAGTCTACTGAAATTCATGGGATGTTTTAAAATGACTACAAGAGTCCAAAGGTTCCCAACACATAGAAACAATAAATGTTCAAGAAGATGGAAGTGTGCTCATTACCCTGAATTGGTCATCACACATTGTATATTTCTAGCAAATTATCATACTCTTTAATCCATAAATACGGAACACATAGTAGGCATTAATTTAAAAATATTTAATTAAGCAAAAAGAGGTATGGCTGATTAGAGCAATGAGTTTTCAACCCAGAGAGGATGTGTTGGAAGTCTCCTCATGGTTGCTGGTCAAGGGGATAATACCAGGTAACAAGCTTAACCTCGAACTACAAGTTCCCTTAAACTATAGAGGAATAGTACTGAAGCATGAGATAAAACACTTGCTCAAAGCCAACCCATGTCATTTAATTTTAACAGTGAGTGGGTAAGGGAACAGTGCTTCTCAGTTTTCCATTGTACAAGAGTGCGCCTGAGAACAGTTCCGTGGATATAACCTTCTAACCACAACTTTGACACCGATCTGCTTTGGCAATTTATTGAAAACACGCAGGCACCATCCTGACTCCCTGAATTAGAATCTCCTTGGAGGGACCCAGAAACCTCCTCCTTCCCAACGCCCAGAGCTGGCTCCAGCTTCTTCCTTGCCCACCCCTCCCAGTACTTAGCCATCCCTCTCCTTCCACCCTGTGGACAGGACCTCAAGGTTACAGTATTGGCAGGATCTGGACATGCCCGCCTTGCTCTCCTGCCCTCCCTTCTACCTGACAGCATGTCCCAAGCTGGGGAAGGAGGGGCCAGGGCAGATCTTAGAAACTGAGACCTTGCTCATGCTGGGACAGGGCCAGGAGAAGGAGAACCAATCCTAGACATGACAGATGGAGTCCAAGAAACCAGAGGAGCCTCAACCTGTGGGCTCCTGGAACACCATCCTGCCAGGACTGGACATCTGACACGTCCGTGACAAGCAATAAAAAAATGACATTTCAACCCAACTCATCTAGGAAAGAGAAATCCCATGTTTGTGAAGTCCACTTTATTTTAAATGCAAATGAGCTATTTCTGCTGTGTTCTATGAGAACTGCTCGCAATGTGTAAAAAAGTGATTGACAGTCGGGCATGGTGGTGCTTGGCTGTAGTCCTAGTATTTGGGAGGCTGAGACAGGAGGATCATAGTCAATAACTTCATCAGGCCCTCAACAACATAGTGAGACTCTGTTTTAAAAGAAATAAAAAATAAGACAGGGGTATGAGGGTATAATTGAAGGTAAACACTCCTGGGATCAATCCTCAATACCATGAAAAAGAGAAAAGTAATTACCACATAGTAATTACCCCAAGCACTGTGTCAAGAGGCCAAGGAATGGGATAAGGCATGGAGTGGCAGCTGTGTGCAAGGTTGACTCAGCCAGCTGGGCGTGCTGAACCAAAGAACTGCCCTTGATCTTGTGCTGCCTGCCCCTCTACATATACACGGCCCCTGAGGAGGTAACGGGCACTGAGCTAGCTTCCCCATGAGGTCCAGGATCTGTCAAAGGCTGGAGGACAGCCTAAGAGAGGCCCAAGAGCCCAGATGCTGCCGTGCACAAAAAGAGAAATAAGCCTGGCTTCTTGAACTGAAAAAGACCATGAAGGCGCAGGCAGCCTGGCAGCTTAGAGGGCAGGAAGGCAGCAGTGACCTAGGGCTCCTGCAAACATGTGTGGCTCCTCCAGACTCTCTTCTTGTACCTACTGAATATCTGGGATGCTGTCCACTTTACAGGGCCCTGTATGCAGAAAGGGCCCAATGTATGCACGGGGCTGGTGTCTGGTCTTCTAGAACCCTACATGTGTATGTCTCCTTTCTTCCTTCTTTCCCCAGTGGGCACCAACCTCCACTGTCCTTACAGCATAGTACCAGAGAGAACATGACAGGGTGACCTCTAGGGACACATCTCGCTTATCAATAGCTCACCTGTCTCTGGAGACAGGCAGATGTAGGAATCACCAGATATTTTTTAGTTGTAAAAAAAAAAAAAGAAAAAAATATTCTCTGGTAAGAAAGAAAGCAAAAAGAAATATTGAAATGTTATCTTTAAGTCATCAAGAGTTTGGTACCAGACAAATGAAACTGTTATGTGAGATTATCAATGTTAATATTGTATAAATTGCTATAATACTAGATGTCAACTACTAAGCCAAGCATGGGAAGGAGGGATGGGGAGGGAATGGGGTGGGGATTGGGTAGGGGCTAACTGGGCGATATGTGCATGTATGTCTACAAAAGTATTTTCTTTATACCACTATGATGTATGAATACATTGCACCAATAAAAAATAAATTAAAAAAATGGGCAAGGGAACTAAATAGATACTTCATGAAAGAAGAAATTCAAATGGCCAATAAATGCATGAAAAAATGCTCAACATCATTGGCAATCAGAGAGATGCAAATCAAAACTACCCTGAGATTTCACCTAACCCAAACTAGAATGCCAATCATCCAAAACACAAACAACAACAAATTCTGGTGAGAATGAGGAGAAGTGGGAACTCTAATCCATTGTTGGTGGGATTGCAAATTAGTGCAACCACTTTGGAAAATGGTATAAAGGATCCTCAGAAGAATGGGAATGAACTTATCATATGATCCAGCAATATCACTTCTGGGTATCTACTTACAGGAAAAGAAACCAAACTACCAAAGTAATGAATGCGTGTCAATGTTCATAGTTGCACAATTCACCATAGCCAAACTACGGAACCAAGCCCAGATGTCCATCAACAGATGAATGGATTACAAAACCACGGGATATGTACACAATGGAATTTCACTCAGCCATAAAGAAAAACACAATTACATCATTTACATAAAAAGGGATGGAACTGGACAACATTATATTAAGCGAGATTAGCCAGTCACAAACAGTAAGAAATCAGATGCTCTCCCTAATATGTGAAGCTAGGGAGAAAATGGGTCATAGGAGGAGCTCTAGATGAAGAAGGAAATACTACAGATGAACAAATAAGGCAACCTAACTGAGGGGATGAGAGGGGGGAAGAGGGAAATTCTCTAATGCACATGATGTATTTTAACAAACATATCAGTATCAATCACTAAGCCAAACATGAGAAGGAGGGAGGGGGTGGGAATGAGGTGGGGACTGGGTAAGGGCTAATTGGTTGAGGTGTGCATGTATGTCTCCACCATCGTGTATCCCATTAAGATGTATGACTACAATGCACCAATAAAACATTTTTTAAAAAAGAAAAAAAAAAAAATCCAAGACCCAGCTGGGTGTGGTGGTACACACTTGTAATCCCAGCATTTGGGAGGCTGAAATAGGAGGATTGCAGTTTGTGGACAGCCTCAGCTACTTAGCTACTTAGTGAGGCCCTTTGCAACTCAGTGAGGCTCTGTTACAAATAAAGAATAAGAAATAGGGATGGGGGTGTAGCTTGGAGGTAGAATGTCCCTGGGCTCCATTCCCAGTACCAAAAAAAAAAAAAAAAAAAAAAAAAAGGAAATTCAAGTCCCAATGACATCATGCCCTCTGTGCCTTTGCTTACATATGAATGAGTATAGAAGCAATTACTTGGAGTAGGAAGAGAAGGGGTCTTTCTAAGCTCAGTGAGCTGCCTGGGTCCCCAGCTCCCCTGCTCAAGGCTGAAAGCTCAGAGAAAGCTTGAGGTTTTTCAAGATCTCCCTCTTCCCAAACCCAACAACAGGAATAAATATGCACGGGTAATCAATTAATAAAAAGAAATGAATATATACTCTTATCAATCAAGCAAGGGAAGAGAAAGATTCAAATGAACATCTCTAAGTCTCTCTCTGGTTTTGCAAAATTGTCCACAATATTCATACTATTTAAAATAAGTTTTAAGAAGTTTTCTACATTGAAATATACTATATAAGTTTTATAACTTTGGACATTTTTTCAGGTGGGTCGGCACATACCTGTAGTTGGGAGACTGAAACAAGAGCATACCAGGTTTGAGGCCAGCCTCGGCAACTTAGCAAGACCCTCGGTGACTTAGTGAGACCTTGATTCAAAGTAAAAACTAAAATAGGGGTTGGGGTTGTAGCTCAAAAGCAGAGCGCCCCTGAGTTCAATTCCCAATACCATACATGGAGAAAGGTTTGGACATTATATACAAGTTAGGAAATGCATTCCAACTAACTTATTATGCTCATGTAGAAATAAAACTGAACATTTATTTACGCAAATGAATGTTGGTTTCCAATCCCTGAACTTCTTGAGATTCAGTCAGTTCAGAAAACTAAGATAATTTTCTAGTGTTGAAAGTTTAGGTAAGGTTTTTGCTTGTGTTAACAAAATTTTCTGGGTCTCATTCAATCTGAAAAGCATATGGCTCTTCTTGCAGCAATTTGTGCATCTCTGGACAGAAACATTTCCCTGGAGTCTTATTTATGTGCCTTTCAGGAGTTTAAAGAAGCATATCTGTACCAACGAGAGAGTTTCTCATGAATCAGTAAGGCTGTCAATTTAACCAGCAACACATTTAAGGAGAAACTACCTTAGCCAACCTCTTGTACCCACTGGGAAATGAGTCGAGCTCAATTTAGTCTGTTTAGTATATTGAAGGCTTCTGTGATTAAAAGACCCATTAAAATTTTTACGTAAATTCTCTCCTTCCATACAGACCCTCTGAAGGGTCTAGTGAGTGGTTGTGCACCCAGGGAACACACGTGGAGTCCACCAAGGGCCCTCAGTTCCAAGACTGAGGATCCCTTCCTTAAGCCACTATCTCTTCTTCATGTGACAAAGCCTCCGTCTCTTGTGCTAAGATCATATATAGCAAACAGTTTCAATTTAAAAAGGGTTAGCCGGGTGTGGTGGTGCATGTTTGTAATCCCAGCATTCAGGAGGCTGAGACAGGAAGAACATGGTTTGTGGACAGCCTCAGCTACTTAGTGAAGCTCTCCACGACTTAGTGAGACCCTGTTTCAAAATAAAGAATAAAAAATAGGGCAGGGGGTATAAATCAAAGGTAGGATGCCCCTGGGTTCCACCTCCCAGTATATATATCTATATCTATCTATCTATCTATCTATCTATCTATCTATCTATATATATATATAATATATGTATTATAATATGTATAAAAAATATAATATATATATTTGAGGACAGCCTCAGCAACTTAGCAAGACCTTCAGTGACTTACAGGATTAGGGTTGTAGCTCAATATATATATATATATATGGGGCAATTTCACAAAATATGTTATCAAGCTGGGTGTGGTGGTGCATACCTGTAATCCCAGAACTTGGGTAGCTGAGTCTGAAGAATCGCAGGTTGAAGGTCAACCTCAGCAACTTAGCTAGACCCTCAGAAACTTAATGAAACCCCATTTTAAATAAAAAATAAAAAAGGGCTGGGGTGTAGCTCAAAGGTAGAATGTCCCTGGTTTCAATTCCCAGTTCCAAAAATCAACGCACAAATGAAGCTATAAATAGACATAAGCACAGAGCGACTTACACGCCAATGCAAGTATTTAGCCCAGAGGAGTTTTGCTGCTATCCTGTCCCTATCCCTGAGGGACTGGCTCTGAACGTGTGGTCCAGAACCCTGTGAGATGAGAAAACAGGGCACACTGGCCATGGCTGGTGCGCCACCCCAACACCGTCTCCGTCATCCTGGAGATGTGTGCGCACCTGCCTTTTGAGGAATTGGGGTGGCCTTCAGCCACGTGCACCGTCTAACCTGACCCCTTTCTCACTTGTAGACCTCACAACGCTCTGGGCCAGTTCAGCGCAGCTCTCCTTCATTTTCCAGTCTCTATGTGCCTGGCAAGGTCCTGGTCTCCTTATAATCACTGTCTCATTTAATGCCTATAAAAACTCAGCAGGGTCAGGAATACTATCCCCGTTTTTTGCAGCTAAAATTGAGCCTCAAAGAGGCTAATCTTCCCACATCGGCCACGGTTCAGAATAGATGTCCCCACCACCCTCTCCCCATATGCACAATGCTATTAGTTAAATACAGAATGTCCCCTAAGACATTGTAATCTCATTGAGTAGATAACTCCATTGTGACCTAGGCGGGTAGGGTGGGGCTGGAGAAAGTGGGTCCCCGGGGCGTGGCCTTGGGGGTGGTCTTGTGTCTGAATTTCCTTGCTTCCTCTCTCCCTTGCCTCCAGACCCCCCTCTCTTTCTCTCTCTTTCCTCCCCCCCCACCATGTGTGTACAAGGGAGAACGCACATAAGAGCACAATGATAAGGTGGCTGTCTGCAAGTCAGGCAGAGAGCTCACCAGAGGTCAACCCCGCCAACACCTGGGCCTCGGACTTCCAGCCTCTAGAACTGTCAAAAATAAGTGTCTGCTGCTTCAGTCACCCTGTCTGCAGTACTGTCATGGCGGCCCAAGCTAAGACAACAGCCACCTTAAAAGGTAGGGCCAGTGGCCTGTCTGCTGCTCCTGCGAGACATTTGGGTCCTAATGCTGCACACTCCAGGACTCAGCTGGCTCTTCTGGACTTCCACTGAGGATGTCACTTTTGGTTCCGTATGGTCAGCCAGTTTAGGCATCCACATCCAAGGATCTCTGAGCTCTCGGGTCACCCAGCAGACTCCGATAGGAACCCCGTCCAGGGAGTTGAAGAGCTCATCCCTCAAGGGCTGAGGGCATGCCTGTGGGTGGGGCCTGCCTCGTGTCCGCAGCCCCCGAGTGGGCCCTGGGTCTTACTGTGGAGCAGGGAGAGCAAGGGCGTAGAGCACATCACCACAGACCAGGCGCTGCAGCAAGTGCAGAGCCTCCAGCTCCAGCCCCAGCCCGGCCACTGCGGACAAGTCAAGATCCATTTGGAAGATAATAATAATCCTGGCAAGGGAGAGACGGTGATGAATGTAGCCAGGAGGGGACTGAAGAGAGGCGGAGAGCGAGGGCATCTGGAAAATCACCTGCTGGGACCTTCTGATTGATCGAACAGGGATGTGGGCTCTGTGTGTGTGGTGTGTGGCACCTTGTGCACACTCCTGGTTTTGAGGTAGGGGGTAGGGGGTGTCTGCACAGTGGGAGGGGTATTTGTGTGCAGTATTTCCGTGTTTGTAACTGTAGCGTGTATGTGGATATGTGATGTGTGGGTATGGGTGTGCAGTGCATTTGTCTATGTATGTGGGTGTGTATATGGTGTGCAGTGTGTACTGTGTCTTCGTATGTGTGCATTTGTGGATGTGTGGAGACATGCAATGTGAATGTGGTGCATGTGTGCATGCCTGTGTATGTGTGCTGTGCAGTGTGTGTGTGTGCGTGTGTGTGTGTGTGTGTGTGTGTGTGTGTGTGTGTGTGGCACGGGGAGGGAGACAGGCAAGGCGTGAGGCGCTGACCAAAGGTGCACGGTGCTTCCCCTCACCCTCGCGATGTCTGCCTGCTGCCCTGGCTCTGGAGGAGGGCGTGGGGTGTGCACAGCTGCCAGCTGCCCCAGTGCAAGCTGGCCAGGGCGTCCCCTGCGGGCGCTGGCCCAGCCGCATCCCACGTTCCCAGGACGACGGCAGCCTGCTTTTCCATCCCAGCTCTATGCAGAGCAAGGTCTCAGCACTCACTCATTCGTTCAGGCGGTCACTCCCTCCTCACCCCGTAGGAGGGTGGGTTGCAGGGTCCCCTTCACTCTCTCCAGACACCCTCCAGGCAGGATGAGCCGGAGGAGAATGGTGAAATGGTGTAGCTGGAGGATGGTGCGGGCCCCGCCGCCTTGTGGTCTCACTTCCCCAGGGATGGAGGAGGGGACTGGAGTGAAGTCCCACGCGGTTCCCACCCAGGTTTGTGACCCTTGGGCGCAGGGGTGTAGACATTATGGAGGTGGGTCCGTAGCTTCTATAGTTTAGAATCCTCAACCCGCACTCAGCCCATGAGACTCACCTGCCCCAAACTCCCTGACTCCGTGCCCCATCCCAGCAGAGTGTTCCAGCAGACGTCCCAGGAGCCCTCCCCTCCCCAGGCCCTCAGCACAGCCCTGGAGGCCCCCAGCCCCTCACACTGACCTGCGAACCAGGCAGTCAAGGTACCAACTGCCCTTCGGATGCCTTCTGAACCACACACCAGCCACAGTGAGGTAATGTGAATAGAAAGGGGACAGAATTTAAATTACTCTGTCTCGTTTACAGTTGCCCTTGTTGGAGGAGAGAAGAAACAGCCTTGGGAGGCATTTCATGTCATGGTTAATACCGAGCCACCCCCCCCCCAAAGAAAAAAGAAATGCCAGCCTTGAAACCATTCCACAGGCACAGGAGGATTGCCCAGACTCATTCTTTGGTGTCTGAATAAATTCTAGAAGAAATGGTGTATAAAAGCACAGTTCTAGGCCACTAGAACCCTCCCACTGGTGGCTGAAATGGCAGGTATGTGAGAGGAAGAACAGTAAGACTCGCTACCTAAACCCCCTGCGTCTGCTCCCTGCTATCTCCAACCACATCACCTTTAGAAGGCCACCACGTGGACGGTGCAGCCGCCAGTACACAGGTGGGACCCAGGTACCCCAAAGCCCATGTCGGAGCTACATGCCGCAGGTCCCAAGCACCCTAGGCATACCATGCCAGTGACAAGCCTCTGCTACGACCCAGGAGTTGAGCTGTCATTTCCGAGGTACGAAGGCACATCCTGTATGTTTTCTCTGGACACCATGAGCAGATCCTCAAGGCCAGGACCGTCCCAACTACTCCCAGGACCCAAACCAAAGTAGAAATGAGGTCGAAACATGACAACCTTATGGCATCGTTCCAATACCAGAGAATATAAGAGCCAGGCCAGTGACGCGCAGTTGACGCCCACCCGCCTCGTGACTCCGTAGTTCCCCCTGCCACCAGATGGAGTGTTCTGCTTATACCCAGCACATTTAGCTTAATACATAGTATGCACTTGGCACACTGGTGTATTAAAAAGACTAGAAAAGGAGGTACCTATGTAATTATTCAGACCAGGTCATGATGTCGCACATGACATATCACAAAGATTTCTGATGTGAAAAAACACTGTTTTAGTGCACCAAGACTAGGCAAGTTCCACCTTTCAAGTTCTGACTTCCCCATAATCACTGACTCTGAAAAAATGTATATGGAAGCCAGGATCAGGAAGGACATGCTTTGGTCAGACAAGCTTGAGTGAGTAGATGGTCCCCAGGTCAGGGGCCTTTGACATAGAAATACTTCTCATCTACCTTTAAGAATAAATAATAGTACAAAGAGAGTTTCCAAGCTTCTCGGAACAGAGGACTTCATTTATTTTGCCACAGAATGTATTTAAACATCATGAAAGAGAACTCAAGAAATTTCCAGTTTTCTTGTTTGGTAGAGCTTTCTAGTCCTCAAACTGCTTCTCTAAATATGAGTGACCTAGAAAATCCAAGCCCAGTCCTGCCTCTGCCATGACACCTGGACAGTGGTCAAGAGGCTTGACTTGGTTTACCTGGGAATGCCTGAAAGGATTCCTTAACTGGGAATTCTGGAAAATAATCTAGAAACTGTCATGATGCTTTGATTCTAAGACGCACAATCAGTCTGGTAGGTTTAGAGGACAGTCTGGTAGGTACGAGGTGAGGGGACACAGGAAGAGCTGGATTCCTGTCCAGCAGGTCACCTGGGGTCACGGGCAGGCCGGTCACCCCAGCTCAGACCCATGGTGGTTCTCTCACTCTGCTTGACAGTCTGCGTGGTCAGCATGGAGCCATGTTCCCCAACCCTCACTTTGGCTTGCCGGCTGATGGAGAAGACCTCCCCCAAACAGACAATGTCATGCAGAAGGCAAGAGGGCCCTGAAGGACCAGGCGCCAAGAAGCAAATACTCGGCCCTGAGAGTGCCCTGTCACTGTCACTGCCAGCTTCCCTGGGGCCCAGGACTCAGCCGGCTGCGAAGGAAGCAGGGCTGGAATGCACTGGTGGACTGATGTCAACTGTGGGGTGAGCCTGCCACGACCCCAGTAACACGCACATTCTAGCTCCATCTCTTAAGGGTAAAGAAAGACCTTACCGCATATGAGGATGGGTTCCAACAGCATGCCTGAGTTCTGCCCACGTTTACTGAGTACTTAATTCCTTCACAGATACGAATCAGCAGACATAATGGCCAAGCGTCTATTAGCACAACAGATCTTGGTGAATAGCTGCCTCGCTGAGGCTGGGATGAACTCTTAGCCACAGGATCAGGGCTCCAGAGGACACACATCTTCCATCTCACTTTCCTTATTCTTGAATCCCAGGCTGGCTGCAAAGGAATGGGTCAGTTTCCCTCAGCAAGGGCTCCCTGACCCTTAACAAAAGTATAGAGAATTCCTGTGCCCTCCTAACTCCTGTCCCAACCCATCCCAAGATGCTACACCTATGTTGGCAATTGCACAAATTCATGGAATGTGGAAAGTCCCCTCTGAATGACCCCTGCTGGGACGTGTGCGATGCTAAGACAGTAGAAGAGATAGTTTCTATTGAGTTAGCAGTGAAGACGACATGCCCGTGCAGAGCTGTGCATCACACAGTACCATCAGAACCTGCGGGAACAGGGAGCCTCTGTTGCTTCCTCGGTCCCAAATAGGGGTGACCCTTCACATCTGTTCTCCCATGCAACCATCACAACCCCCTTGGGGGCAGACCGGATGACGCGCCATCACTCTATCTTACAGATCTGGAGGATGGACCATGCCATCATTCTATCTCACAGATGAGCAAACATCTAGCCCAGCAGGGATCCAGCTCAAGGTCGTTTGGCAGATTTGCATTTGAGTTCACTGCATGTGTCTTACTCTCACCCTCTGCCACTGGCCTTCCATCCGGGGGGCTAGGAGGTTCTGTGGGGGTTCACTTTGTGAAGATCCCAAGACAGGGTCTGTCAATACCAGAAGGAAGGGTTCATCACAGAAACAAAACACTAGGGCTGAGGAGGTGGGAGGAAGCTGGAGACAGCCTGAGGTCTTCTCCCAGCAGCTCCATCATCCCACCAAATTCCAGGACAGATTCAACGTCAAGTCCCACAAGAGGGTATCTGTACGTGCATCATGGCACACACGGGTGCCAGCAGAATGCCTCCTGAGGGAGAAGGCATGCCCTCTCACAGGCAAATCCATCCTCAGCTTCTCTCCATAGGCAGGACGGGTCTGCTGAGAGATGGGTCCCCTGATGTCCCCAGGCAGCCCAGCAGGTGGGGGCTTATGACATCTGCTTCACTCCTTGCCCTGCAGCTGCAACTGACTGGGGTGGCACCAGCTCTGCCTGGGCCACTGGGGTGAGCCTCTTGTGCCCTCCAGGAGACAAGCCCCTGAGCGAGTAGGGCTCCCTGGTCCATGCCCATGCCTGCACCACCTGGAGTATTCCAGTACCTTTCCTGCCTTGTGGCAGAAGACACTGCAGAAATTCTATTCATTGAATTAATCTGATGAAATATCAAACCTTGGGTAGAACCAATCTGCAGACATGCGATTCTAGCATGCCCTTCTAAGAATATACAAAATATTTTATTCATAAAGTAAAAAATGAGAAGAAAAATAGCCATCTAAAATTCTGCAGTGGTCCCCCACCAGTTATCCACAGGGGATACATGCAAACCTTCAGTAAATGCCTCAAACCATGGATAATAAATACCAACACCCATACAGCTTTGTTCTTTCCTATACACACAGGCCTGTGATAAAAATTTACCGCATAAATCAGACACAGTAAGAATTAACAACAAAAGCTAAAATAGAACAGTAATATATTACAACAAATGTTATGGGAATGTTGTCTCTCTTTTGCAAAATATCCTGGAAAACCTTTTGGGCCTCTCTTTGGCATATCCTAATTGTCAGCAGCACCATTTCTGCGTTTGGGGGCCACTCTTCCATAAAGTAAGAGTGACCTGCACACAGGCATCATGATATCTCGGCAGTAAGATACACAAGCATCTGCCGAGTCACATGGTAGGTCGCATAGACTGCATGGCTAAGCTAAGGCACGATTTACCTTCTAGGCGGGGCTACACAAAGTTTCCTCATGCGACTTAGAATGAAACTCAATTTAAAATGAATGCAGTGCTTATTTCTGAAAATTTCCACTTAATATTTCCAGACCACAGTTCACCACAGGCGACAGAAACTGTGGAAAACAGAACCACAGATAAAGGAGGAAACTGATGCAGCCATTTTTCCACTTCACAATTGATCCCACTATATTGGGGAAAATGGCTTATTTAAAATGAGAATCATGTGTTAAATGTATCTTGAGATGCTTAGTGCTCAAGGGTAAATCCTTTGGAAGATAAGTTGATGCTAGAACTTCATTCTAACATCCTTAGGTTTGTAATGCGCACCAATGGCTGCCTGTTCCAGTGAGAAGGCATCTTCAGAGGGGCATCTGACAGGGGACCTGAGTGTACCTGTCACGTGACATTCAAAAAGATATGCTAACAAACCAAATGACCTAAAAAGACTCTCCTCAATTGGTGCTGCTCAGAGAGAGAAGGAAATCGCAGAATCACATTTTCAGAACCCAAACACAAAGAAAATTACACCAGGATGGAGCTCTTGGGCACGTTCTGGGCCGAGGCTGTGAACGTTCTGGTGTCTGTTAGCAGGGTCCCATGCCGGGTGGGTTTTCAGGACCTGGAGAGCTCCAGGTGGCTGCAGGGGCTGCCCATCACTTTGCCATCCAAGACTTCGCATCTGGAAAGATTCGTATTCTTTTCCTCTCTTTTTGTTATCACTGCCCTGGCTCATTGCCCCATCTATCCCAGGAGCTCACCCTGAGACTTCGCCGGAAGTGCAGAGAAGGGCTCTGTGGTCAGGACTCTATCAAGCAACTCCATTCCCAGGAAGGATGTTCCCCTTTCCAAAGGCAGCGTCAGATGCTGGGGATGGCTGTAGTTAGTCTCGTTTTTCTCTTTTGTTGTGTTCTCCCTGGAAGCTGAATATATTTTCCAGAGTAGAATGAATTCTAGAGAATGGATGTCTTTATTCTGGGTCTCTCCTCTGCTGACTTTCAAGACACTGACACGTACTACTTGTATATATTTATGGGGCACCATGTGCTAAGTTGACACTTATAAAATGTGTAATGAGGGCGATGGTTGGATAACAAGTACTAAAAGAGGGTTACACGGGAGGTCTAAGTTCTAGTGTCCTAGAGCACGGTAAGCTGACTGTAGTGATAACAGTTTTTTGGATGTTTTTTTTTTTTGGTACTGGGGATTGACTCAGGGGCATTCTACCTGTTAGCTACACGCCTGGCCCTATTTTATTCTTTATTTTGAAACAGGATCTCACTAAGTTGCGGAGGGCCTCAGAAGTTGCTAAGGCTGGCCATGAACCCATGGCCCTCCTTGTCTCAGCCTCCCAAGTACTAGGATTACAAGTGTGTACCACTATGCCCTGCTAGTTGAGAACAATTTATCAGATATTTTGCAATGTAGTAGGAGAGTTCAAAGGTTCCCAATGCAAAGAAATGATAAACATTGAAAAATGGAATGTGGTTGCTGGTCTTAGGAATACCTGAGACTTTCATTCTTTGACTCACACAGTCTTTGACTCACACAGGTCAAGACCCATTAGCTATTTCTGAAAGCATAGAATAGCAAGCAGCATGTGTGTTTGGCAGCTAAAAAAAAAGACAGTGCAATGCCTTGGCCTATCAGGCTGAGGTGAAAGCAGAGGCCCGTATCTAACGATGCCCCTGCCCAGGGCTACAGAGTGGCTCAACCTTGTGGACACCCGCCAGCCATCCACCTGGCTCAAAGTCATGCACTGCCACAGTTCAAGGTACGTGTCTCCCAGATTCACATGGTGGACCTAGAAGCCCACGATGACGATGCTTCAAGGTGGGGCCTGTTGGCAGTGATCCGGCCACAAGGGCCTCACTCCTGTAAATGGGTGAATGCTCCCATGGAAGAGGATTCCCAGGGGAGCCTCCCTCTTCATCTGTTTTGGATACGCTATTTGTCTCTTGACCTTCTGCCTTCCACCACATGAGAACACAGCAACACAATGCTATTCACATAGCAGCCACCGGATCTGCGGACACCTTGATCTTGGGCTCAGAACTGTGAGAAACACATTTCGATTACTCATAAATTACCCCGTGTTGAGTGTTTTATTGGCAGAAACAGACTAAGATGGCATCTGGCCCCATGGGCTAGCAGTAGCCTTGATGTCAAAAACTTAACACTGCAATTCCATGTCTGCAATTTATCCTCAGAAAACAAGACAGGAGGTACAGGGAAGATGTGCATCTTTGTTTTGATTTAGACACTGTTTATTGCTAAAGCATAGCAGAGCTCAAGTTGTAACTGATATAGAAACGGATCTCTGCTAGTGACCTACTGTGAGGAGGAGGAAGGGGAGGAGGAGGCGAAGGAGGAGAAGGGGAGGAGGGGGCTGCAATCCTAGTATCAGGGTTGGGTAGAAACTTCAGTAAAACTTTCTTGTGATCTAGAGGGCAGATCTTGCACTGGATAAGAGGTGGAGGGCAGAATGCCGTCCTGGTGGCCGAGGCTGATGGGAGGGAGATGCCACTTTTAGCTGGGTTTGGGGAGCGGCCTGAGCCCACAGATGAGCTGAGAAGTTTCAAGCACTTAAGACAGGAGGTGGGCAGTTTGTAAACTTAGGGACTTGTCAAGATGAAAACTGAAACACTTTCTTATCTCCAAGTAATAAAGGGTTAAGCCAAGGATGGGCTCTGAATTGCAAACCGTAATTATTTATTAGTGTGTCTGTCTATTTGCAGTGCTGGGGTCGGGATCCAAGGCCCAGCACATGTGAGGCAAATGTTCTATTGCTGAGCTGCGTCACCAGCCCTAAGACCTAAAATTTATTTATTTTTTATTTTTTATTTTTGGTGATACTGGGGTTGCTAGAAGCCCTTCTACCTCTGGGCTATACTCCCAGACCTATTTTTTTAAAATATTTTTATTTGGAAACAGGGTCTCTTACGCCAGCATGGCTGGCTTCGAACCAGCGTGATCTTCCTGTCTCCACCTCCCAAGTGCGGGGATTACAAGCATGCGCCACCACGCCTGGCAAGACCTACAATTAAAAGACAAGGATCTAATGAAGAGCAGAATCTTTATACTACTGTAAGAGAGTGTGTGTGTGTGTGTGTGTGTGTGTGTGTGTGTGTACTACTGGGAGATTGAAGCCAGGGGCGTTCTAACTCTGAGCTACACTCCCAGCCCTATTTTACTTTTATTCTGAAATAGGGTCTCCCTAAGTTGTGAAGGGTCTCACTAAATTGCTGATGCTCCTTCTGAGCCTGAGATCCTCCAGTCTCAGCCTCCCAAATCCTAGGATTATAGGCATATACCATTACTCATGGCCAGTCTTAATAAATTGTGAATGGATTAAAAATCCAGTAATTCCTTTGAGTTGAAGAAAATAGCTTGGGTGGGGGGGTAAATTAATCTAAAAAGAGTACAGCACTTCTGTGGATGCATGCCAGGCCCTAGGAGGCTACGGGATAGATGTTAGAGGGAGATAAGCATTATTTTTGCAAACCTTTTATAACTCTCAAGTTATTTTTTTAATGTTATGAATATATTTTAAACTGTACTTGCGAGTACACAAGGATGTTTAGTAAATGTCCAGGGGGCAAGTGCACCATGACCAGCATGAGCTGTGTGTTTTAGAGCGATGAGCAAACCTGGAAGACAGATGCCAGCAGTGATTGTGTGGGAATCTGAAACCGAGAGTTTTCAACGTACTTTCTTTTATCTGCATAATTCACTTTTTCTACAGTGACCAAATAAAATGTGCATAATTCAAAATTCATGAGCTGGGTGTGGTGGTGCACGCCTGTAATCCTGGTACTTGGGAGTCTGAGACAGGAGGATCCCAGGTTTGAAATCAGCCTCATTGATTTAGTGAGGCTCTGAGCAATTTAGCAAGACTCTGTTTACAAATAAAAGATAAAATAGGGCCGAGGGCATAGCCTTTGGGATCCATCACCAGTACCAAAAATTTTTAATTTTTATGTGAACTTACCTATGCTCTATACTCATATGTAACACATACGCGATATGTAAGTGCTTATCAAGATTAACATATGTTTATAGAGTATATGTTACATACATTGTGACTAGTCAAGCTATGATCATGGTGCTCATGGTCTGGTGATTGTCCCCCAGGTTTACAGGGTTTGCAATACTAGTCTCCTTTAATACTCCCCTCCACACCTTCAGGTGGTACCATTCTCATGACAAAATTAAGAGGTCAAATAAAGTCTGGCTGTGAGTGTCGCCTACAGAGACTGGCTACAGAGAGCCTCTGCCTCTCACTGTCCTTGAACATTCTTGGTATCTGCTTCTGTTGGCAAGCACAAAGCAGATCACAGGAAGGAACAGTGGAGACTTAAGGACAGAAACACAGACAGAAAGCAAAGCAGTGGAGGAGACTGTCTCTTTATAAGAAGGTTTCAAATCTATAGGGTTAAGTGCATACTCTACCAATGTAGCCCATTTCAGGAGCCACCCACCTACTCCTTGCCTTCAAGCTTTCCAATGACCAGTCAGAGTTAAATAACCATTCATGACTGGATTTCTTTTCAGGTTCTTTTAGATTGACTTTACCAGTGTGTGTGAGGGGTGTGTGTGTGTGTGTGTGTGTGTGTGTGTGTGTGTGTAAGATAGAGAGAGAGAGGGGGACAGGCAGGCAGGCATACTGGGGACTAAACCCGGAGACATTCTACCTCCAAGCTACCACAGCCCATTTTATTTTTTATTTTGAAATAAAAAATAAAATCTGGCTAAGTTGCTGAGGGTCTAAGATGTTGAGGCTGCCCTTGAACCTGATACCTCCTGTTTTAGCTTCCCAGGTACTGGGGTTACAGGCATGTGCCACCATGCCCAGCTTTTCTTCTTTTGTTTTGAGTTTTAATTTGTACACTATATCATATGATTCTTCCCAGGGTAAAGTGACATTGGTGTGGCCATTAGAGTTAGTGTTGTATGGTTTGTCGGGCACTGGGCTAAATGATTCACACGGCTCTCTTTGTTTTAATCTTAATGCTACCTTTCAAAGAAGACACTACTGTCATCTTCATGCCTGGACATCTACTGCTGTCCTGGGCACCTGTCTCTCTGCCTTCCTGCTTGGCCTGCGACCCAGCCACAGTTTCGGGAAGCCGTGTTCTTACAGCACAACTTACCTCCGAGTACAGTGGTTGGCATCACACAAGCAGGACGGGGCTTCTTCCCCACGAATTTGGAATCACTGTTCAAATACCCTATATTTTTATTAACCAGTCTTATTAAGATATAATTTACTTACACATACAATTCACCCACTTAATGTGGACAACTCAGTATTTCACAGTATATTCATAGAGTCAGGCAGCCACCATGACAATTTAATTCTAGATTTTTTTTGCCACCTCAAAAGAAACCCTGTACCTGCTAGCAGTCACATGCCACTCTCTCAAAGGCTCCAGTCCCTAAGAAAAGACTAATCTACCCTGTGACTTGTAAAATTGCCTATTTCACTTCATCTAAATAGAATCATACAATATATGCTTCTTTGTGCTGGCTAATTTGTTTCAAGGGCCAACTATATTGTAGCAAGTGTCAGT
The DNA here is from genome assembly GCF_963383645.1 of Muscardinus avellanarius. Classification (NCBI taxonomy): domain Eukaryota; kingdom Metazoa; phylum Chordata; class Mammalia; order Rodentia; family Gliridae; genus Muscardinus; species Muscardinus avellanarius. The sequence goes on from NC_137788.1 coordinate 162,574,080, forward strand.
ACTTGCATTTTTTTTTGCATTGCTAAATAATATATCACCGTATACCATAAAACAATATGTGACTATAGACAGCATTTTGTTTATCAGTTGATAGATATTTCTATTGGTTCTACTTTTTTGGTGGTTACAAAAGATACTAATGAACACATTTGTACAAGTTTTTGGGTGGATGTGCAGGGTTTTTTTTCTATTTGGTATATAGCTAAGAGTGGAATTGCTGGGTCATATGAAAATTCTATGTTTAACTTTTGAGGAACTGCCAAACAATTTTTCAAACAGCCATACCATTTTATATTCTTACCAGCAATGTATAATAGTTCCATTTTTTCCACCTCCTCACCAACACTTGTCTGGGTTTTCTTAAAAAAAAAAAAAACTCTAGACATCTTAGTGGGTGTGAAGTGGTATTTCACTGTGGTTCTGATTTGCACACCCCTAATGACTGAAGATGTCCAGCATCTTTTCATGTACTCACTGGTCAGTTGTATATTTTCTTTGGAGAAATGGCAATTGTTTTCCCAATTTTTTATTGGGCTATTTATGTTTGTATTTCTGAAACACAAGAATTCTTTACATATTCTGGACGTGAGGCCCCTTCCAGGTATAAGTTGCACGCTACTGGTCTGTGGGTTGTCTTTGCTTCTTCAAAGGTATTATTTGTAACACAACAATTCCTAATTTGGATGTGACCCAATGTCTTTGCTTTGTTTTTTTCTGTCGTGGCTCTATCTTTTCAGTGCTGTGTAAGGTGGCAGCTCTGCGGCAAGCAAGCTGCTGGCGGTCATCTGTCCACCTGTGCACAAGGAGACTCAGGAGGGCACCTAGCAGCAGGTGAACAGCACCGCCGTGCGGTGAGAACCAAAGCCACTGGGCAGACACTCCCCGGCTCCCTCACACTGCTCCCTGGGAGCCAGCATGTCCTGAGCCCCAGCTGCATTCCTGGGGACTTCCCAAGGCCTCGTGACTGGGGACCCCATCTCCAACAAGGTCCTGTCATTCTCCAGTACTGTGACAAAGAAACAACAATTAAAAAAAAAAAAATGAGGCTGGGCGTGGTGGCACACGCTTGGAATCCCAGCATTCAGGAGGCAGAGACCAGAGGATTGCGGTTCGCTGACAGCCTCAGTTACTCCTTCACAACTCAGTGAGACTCTGTTTGAAAATAAAAAGACTAAAAAATAGGACTGAGAGTGTAGCTCAGAGGTGCAATGCCCCTGAGTTCCATCCCCAGTACCACCAAAAAGAAAAAAAATAAAATAAGAAAGCCAACCAGTGCCCCTAGTTTACAGATGAGACAAGAGAGGCTCTGGCCACAAAGTGGGTACCACAGAGGGACGACCACAGGCCTTCGCCCCCAGCCGGGCCACCCCGCCTTCCTGCGGGCAGAGAAGGAACATCACAAACCCAGACAGGCATCTCTGCACTGGCAGAGATTCACAGAAAGCTTCCTTTAAATAACATGCTGCGAGTGTCGGCTGCGGGGCCTTTCTTACATAAGAGAGAGCAGAGATCCCAGAGCCAGCAGAGGTTACCTGAAACCCAGGCCGACCCTGGAGACAACACAACCTGTGGAGATCACCCGGAAAAAAACACCATGGCACAAACATTCCAGGACTGTCTGGATGCAGACTTGACCTCAAGCCAAGAGGTGAGGGAGACAGTGCACCATAGCAGGAGCCCCCGTGCCTGGCTAAATCACACACACACACACACACACACACACACACACACACACACATCTCAACCTTAAAGATATTCTGGAAAAGGTATAAAAGAACTGCTGCTTCCTGTCTAAACTACGGAGAGCAAAACAGGACAAAAATGCTTGGCTGATGGGTCCCAGTTCAGGAGACTGATGCGCAACGTTCAAAGGAAAAACTGGCTCCATGCTGAAGGTGTGCGTCTGTGGTTTTGAGGTTTGTGTTTCACACTCCAAAAAATTTAGCATCCACACAGACCTAATCCTGGACATCACCCTGGGATACCATTTTTGAACACAGTTGGACCAGAAGTGACCTTCTGCCAGTCTTCCTAAGCTGGGCTTCTAGGGAAGAGACAGTCTTTGCCCCAACCCCATTTGGGTATCAACTTAACAGAACTACACATGTAAACCAGCAAATCACCGCCACTTTCACACAATAGCAAATCTCTCTATATATTTGCTTGGCAAAATGTGAGCTCACACTCACCCATCTTGCCCATGAAGAGAGCATACATTTACCTCTGTGGAGCTGGGTGGACTCATCACCCTACTTCCAGAGCCAACACAGCTGTACTATAAACACCCTCACCTCAGGACAAAGGGCAGGTAAGCAGAAAGCTCACCAAAGGCTTCCCCTGCAAACCTCCAGGAGGCACTGCCTCCTGACCCTGATGGGAAAGAGCTCCACTTATTTTCCTCTCAAATCGATACAGATGCAAATCTTGGCTGTGAATTTAATTCCTCTGATTGCACAGGTACTTTAGAATGTAAATCTCTCAGAAGAGTCATTTTTGTGGTTCATGGGAGGAAGCCAGAACATTGAACTGTCTGGTCTCAAGCCCTCGTTTAGCAGCCTCAATTCCACACTGTAAACTATGAGTTTCATAGTGGTTACAAAAGGTAGTGTATTTGTAAAATATTAAACTTAAGCCCAGCATGGCTGAAATCTTAGCTATTTAGGAGACTGGAATAAAAGGAGCGCAATTTCAAAGCCAGCGCCTGCAAATTAGTGATATCCTATTTCAAAATAAAATAAATAAAACAAGGCTAGTTGTGTAGCTCAAAGGTAAAATACCGGGGGCCCGGGTCGCAGGACTCTCGGCCCCGGGCCGGACCGCGCGAAGCATGCCAGACCCCTGGAGAAACCGGGCCCAGTCATAGAACCCTGGGTCCCAGGTGGGGATCAGGCGGGGCACGCTGGATCCCCGAAGAGCCAGGGCCCGGGTCGCAGGACTCTGGGCCCCGGGCGGGATCGCGTGGAGCATACCAGATCCCTGGAGAAACCGGGGCCCGGTTGCAAGGCCCTGGGCCCCGGGTGGGGATCAGGCAGGGCATGCCGGACCCCTGGAAGAGCCGGGGCCCAGGTCACAGGACTCTGGGCCCCAGGCAGAGTTGTGCGGAGCACACTGGACCCTTGGGGAAACCGAGCCCAGGTCACAGTGCTACTGAGTGCCTGATCCCACAACCTCCTCAAACCACACATATTGTCTTCTCTTATTAAAAAAAAAAAAGGAAAAGAAAAAGAAAAAAAAATATCGGAGAGGGGTCAAGAAGGCCATGGTGGATGCCAGGATACTGGAGATGCAACAAAACTTATCCAAATGAACTGGAACTTTTGGAAAAATTCCCCGCGAAGGAGGACTGCTTCTTCTCTACATTGTTAAGAATCTTGCACATCACCGGTAAGGAGAGAGTTTAGCGGAGACCAAGGAGAAAGGCAGTGTTGAAAGAGGTCTCCGTGATGGTGGTGAAGACTTGTATTCAGGAGAAGCAGAAATCGGATCCTACAAACCTTATTTTTTTGGAGAAATTACACCAAATGTCGAATGCTACCGTCGCACATGCTTAGGAACACTGGATAACATTCAGAGTGGAAAAAGAGCTTGGGAAAGATTTGAAATGGTGGAGGCAGTGGCAATGGCAGTGGCCAGTACTCAGGGGAGGCAGAGATCTGATGCATTACACCTGGAACCTTTGAAGTAATAACCCCAGAGGCAGAATGCTACCACCACGCACCCTCGAGAACGTGGGACAAATGGCTGGGCGAAAAGGGTGCTCAGATTGGAGCGTGCCAAGGGATGAGGCCGGAGATGGACACAGCAAAACTGGGATTGGAGCCTGCCATGAGGCAAGGCCGGTGCTGGAGCCTCCAAGGTCGGGATCGGAGCCTGCTGAGGGGTTAGGCCGGTGCTGGGGACAGTGAGGCTGGGATCGGAGCCTGCCATGAGGCAAGGCTGGTGCTGGGGCCTTCGAAGCCGGGATCGGAGCCTGCCGAGGGGTTAGGCCGGTGCCGGGGCCAATGGCCGACATCAAAGCCTGCCGTGAGGCAAGGCCGGTTCTGGGGCCTCCGAGGCCGGGATCGGAGCCTGCTGAGGGGTTAGGCTGGTGCCAGGGCCAATGGCCAGCATTGGAGCCTGCCGTGAGACAAGGCTGCTACTGGGGCCTCTGAGGCCAGGATCAGAGCCTGTCGAGGGGTTAGGCCAGTGCTGGGGCCAGTGAGGCCGGGATCGGAGCCTGCTGTGAGGAAAGGCTGGTGCTGGGGTTTCTGAGGCTGGGATCGGAGCCTGCCGGGGGGTTAGGCCAGTGCTGGGGACAGCGGCCGGCATTGGAGCCTGTCATGAGGTAAGGCCGCTACTGAGGCCTCCGAGGCTGGGATCGGAGCCTGCCAAGGAGTTAGGCCAGTGCTGGGGCCAGCGAGGCTGGCATCGGAGCCTGCTGTGAGGCAAGGCCGGTGCTGGGGCCTCCAAGGCCGGGATCGGAGCCTGCCAAGGGGTTAGGCTGATGCCGGGGCCAGTGGCCAGCATCAGAGCCTGCCGTGAAGCAAGGCCGGTGTTGGGGCCTCTGAGGCCGGGATCGGAGCCTGCTGAGGGGTTAGGCCGGTGCCAGGGCCAGCAAGGCCAGGATTGGAGCCTGCCATGAGGCAAGGCCGGTGCTGGGGCCTCCAAGGCCGGGATCAGAGCCTGCCAAGGGGTTAGGCCAGTGCCGGGGGCAGCGAGGCCAGGATTGGAGCCTGCTGTGAGGCAAGGCCAGAGCTGGGGCCTCTGAGGCCGGGATCAGAGCCTGCCAAGGGGTTAGGCCAGTGCAGGGGCCAGCGGCCGACATTGGAGCCTTCTGTGAGGCAAGGCCATTACTGAGGCCTCCGAAGCCAGGATCGGAGCCTGCCTTGAGGCTAGGCCGGTGCTGGGGCCACTGAGGCCAGGATCAGAACCAGCTGAGTGGTTAGGCCTGTATCGGGGCCAGCGAGACCAGAATCGGGGCCTCCCATCAGGCAAGGCCGCTGCTTGAGCTAGCGAGGTCTGGATCAGTCCACCTGGTAACCAGGCCACTACTGGGGCCGTCAAGAGTGGGATCGGTACTTGCAACGTGGCATGCACAGAGAAATATTGCAGTAAATAAAAACCAGATGTTTCCCCTAATCAGCAATAACTAGGAGGAAAGGGGCAACAGGAAGAGGTAGAGCTATAGAAAGGGCCCTATAGTGAAACAATTAAGGTGACCAATCAGAGGATATGGAATAGGGAAGAATGGAGCCTCTTTAAAATGCAGGAGGCACATAAACAAATGTATTAAAGTTAATCACCAAAAAAGCATGGGATCGAGGGAGGGGGAGGGAATGGGATGGGGGCTGGATGAGGGCTAATTGGATGATGTGTGCTTATATATCCTCTCAAGTCTTGTATTCCAATGTGATATATGATTACAATGCACCAATAAAAATAAATTTAAAAAATAAATAATAAAAAATTTTTAAAAAGGTAAAATACCCATGGATCCACACCCTAGTATCACCAATATGTAAAAATATAAAGAAATGATAAAAAATTTAAATGCTGGGGATGTAGTGCAGGGGTAGAGCATCCCTGGGTTCAATGGTAGTACTGGAAATACACATAAAACTTAGAATAAAAAAAAAATTTCAGCCAGGGTGGGTGGCTTATGCCTATCATTTCAGTACTTGGGAGTCTGAGACAAGAGAAATGTGGGTTCAAGGCCAGGCTCAGAAACTTAGCTAGACTCTCCACAACTTAGCAAAACACTGTTTCAAGATTTAAAAGTAAGGGCTGAAGGTGTAGCTTGGAGGTAGACTGCTTCTGAATTTAATCCCTAGTGCCCTCCCCAAAAGCATGTCATGGCAAGGATTATGTTATTAACCTACCTTCAAAGAAGTTATTAATTCTTTGTGCATCCATTCCTATATTATTCATTGAGTACCTTTCAGATAGTCCCAAAAGTTGGTTAGGTAGGGAAAAAGTCCAAAAGCAAACATAAAAGACCTATTAGATACAGTATAAGCCACAAAGAATAAATACAGTATAGGAGAGGATTAGCAACAGGTATTGCTGGGGTACCAGCCAAACAAGGACCAGGGAGAGACACATCTTTGTTTCTTTCAGGGCCCTTCTTGCTCAGGATGCTGAGGCAGCCATGCTGGCTCAGGCCAGGCACCTCTGAGAAGCCTTCTGGAGCCTCAGGGCACCCCCAGCCCTCCAGCCCTGGCTGCTTCATTTCCATAACAACACCTGTCCCCTCCTTTGCCCTCCCCAGGTATTTCCAATACCTTCAGCACACTGAGCCTGTGATAGGTCACAATTTCCCCACAAGGACAATCAAAGAAGAGATGGGAAGGCAAAATTAAAAGACTTGCTAAATTTTATAGAAATATTTCCTCACTGTAATAGCTTCCTAAACGGATCCTCTAAAAGTTAAAAAAAATGCTATGAAAAATCTTCAAATCACAAGCCCTTGTTTTTAAAAATAGCATTTTAAACATGGTGACCATTGACTCTTTTGCTAAGAAAGATGAGAACATAATATAAAAAGTTATCTTTGGGTATCCATGAGGGATTAGTGCCAAGACCCTGTGCAGACAGCAGAATCCATGGATATTCCAATCCCTTAAATAAATTGGCAACATATCTGTGTATAATATATGCACATCCTATGTACTTTAAATAACCTCCATGTGACTGATAATACCTAATATAATGCAAATGCTGAGAAAAAAGTGGTTTTCTTCTATTACCTAGGAAATAACAACAAGAAAAAAGTTTGTGTTTTACAGTACAGATATACCTTTCAAATCTTTTGATCTGATGTTGTTTGAAATGATGCACAGAGAGCCAACTGTACTTATCCACAGACATAGAAGGCCTACTGTACGTACATGTCTCTTTCCCTCCCTCAGACACATAATTCCCTAAGTTGCAGTACTATTTGCAAGTTTTGCATCAATTTGTATTATGAGCTGCCATTATAGTTCACACAGACGGCCAATCTGTCTCATTCAGACATATATATACGCATACATATATGTGCAGAACTGGGTGTTGAACCCAGAGGCAGTCTACCTCTGACCTATACCCCTAGCCATATTCTTTTACTCTTTTATTTTTGAAATAGGGTCTCACTAAATTGCGGAGGGCCTCACTAAGTTGCTGAGGCTGATGGCGAACCCGCGATCCTCCTGTTCAGCCTCTGAAGTACTGTGATTACAAGCGTGAGCCACCATGCCTGGCTTCATCTGACTATTTAAAGAACCATCCAAGGTCCATCATGACCCATCTGATACTAAGCTGTGTTCCCTTTACTCCTTCCTATTGTGGACAATTTTGACTTTCAATAATTGTATTCAAACCTCTTATTCTAAGGGCTCGTAGCAGCTAACCGCTTTCTGAATTCTGGCTGGACTGTGAATACCCCTTTCCAGTGTGCCCATCTGAATACTTAAGACATTTTGGCTAAGTAAGATATTACTGGGCCTCCGTTGCTCCAGCCAGGATTGGTCAGAAACTCTTTCCTCGGGATTCTTTGATGGAAGGTTGCTGGAGTGGGGCCGTCCAGTGGTTTTCTTCCAGTCACCAGGACAGAGTCAGGACCGTTCTTTTTCCAGGTGCCTGGATTTGTAAGGAAATAAAGTCATGACGGTGCTTTGGTACCTTGTGTAGCTTCCGCTAACCTGTCAACTGGGCCTGTATTTCAAGGAGGACTCCTAGTTCACGGCCTCTTGGCTTGTCTTTCTGTTGGCATCATTTTCCTGTTTTCTCTTCCACATTTCCCCCTGAATTTTGCCGGTCTTGTTTTCTTCTGACTCATTCACTCCACCAATCCTTCTTTGGTCATCAAATTCTGCTTTAGACATCCTAGTGCCAGCATCTTCTCGAAATGTATGGAAATTTACTTTTCCTGAATTCTTGAGCTGGCCTCTGAATCAGCCACATTCTTTCACAGTCATTTGCTTATGGTTTTTGTTTTCTTTTTATATGTTGGTTTCGCTCTACATACTAATTTTTTTTTCTGGTACTAGGAATCAAACCCAGGGCTTGTGCATGCTAAGTAAGCATTCTACCTCTTCAGTTACATATCTAGTCCTTTTTATTTTATTATGAGACACTATCTTAATAAATGTCCCATGCTGGCCTCAAATTTATAATCCTTCAGCCTTAGCCTCCCAAGTAACTGGGATTACAGGCATGTGCTACCACATGTGGCTGCATGTTAATTCTTTTGAAGCCCTTAGTTATCTCTGATGGGATTTATTAAAAGGTAGTGTAGAACAACGTGGATAAATTTTCTTTCTCAGAAAATAAGTATGTAAGAAACCGTACAGCCTTGATCCAAACTTGTCTGAAATATTTTCTCATGGATAATACACTTTCTTTTGGCCTAAAAACCTGCCTCCTTCAGTTTTAGACCTTTAAGGATGGAGCTGGTTAATGAAGTAAATCCTAGGCTTTGTTAATGAAGCAGGGACCCAGGCATTGCAGTCTCAGGCCCTGGGGCAGAGATCTACAGCTGCTGCCCCCCCCATACCTTTATCTCCCACCACACTTGGAACAAATCCCAAGGCAGGAGGCAGATGATGTATACTGCCAATGGAGAGCCTCCAGCCCCCTTCTTTTGTCCTGTCTCAAATGACCAACAGGACCAAACGGGCTCTACCCTTCAGGGAAAGAGTGCCTGCTGACTTCTGCTCCTGCAGCCTCTGACCCATGGTACACACCCCAGAAATCTCTGGTAAGTGAACGAGGGGTCCTGATGACCCATTAACCAGATGAAGAACACCAGAGAGACTGACAGTGCTGGTAATAACAGTAAGAATGGCTTGCTGGGCGACAGTAGCTGGAGAGCCCCGAAGTCATGTCCAGAGGCATGAAGACCTCTACTCTCCTCTGAGGGAGGCACCAGCCTGGGACAAAGCCAGCTCATGTGCTGCATTTTTTTTCCTCTTCAGTTTCTGGACAAAGAGGACACTAGTCATCATCCATGCAATTTTTGTCCTGAAAGTCACTTCCTTAGAGGATGAAAGGCACCTTCTACCATCTTCATCTTGGCACCCTGGGCTCTGCCCACTGTGGAGTGAAAACTCTAGGGAGGAAGAGCTCCATCGCATGATGTGAGGATACTAAGAGGTGGTTGTTTCTGTAAAGATGCTAAATGGACCTGAAAGAACCAGGTGTGAGGAACCAGGGACACTGCTGCAATCGCAGCTTTGCTGTTGTGACCCAGTAAGCCTGACCACATAGCCGAGGGGAAGGAAGATTTCATTGCTCACAGTTCTGGAGATCACAGAGGTTTAGTCCATGTCAGGCCAGGTTCATCGGTGAAGCTCAGAGTATGGTGATGAGAGGCAGAGAGGGCAAGAGCAAGGCTCTGCTCTCACATGATTAAGACCAGAAGCAAGAAAGCAAGCAAGGGCAGGAGGGGCCATATAAACCCCCAAAGCCATGCCTCAGAGACCCCTCCTCAGCAACCACACTCTTCCTCCAACATGGCTGCTACTCTCCATGAGGTCTCTGTGAGCATTCTAAACCCAAACTACTACAGACACTGGAGAGTCCATCTGTGTGGACCAATACCCCCTGGACTGAGGGGGCCATTTCCCTTGGGGACAATGTCATTTCAATTATGAAGTTCCCACCTATAGCATAACTCATGAAAGTAGAAAATACCCACAAGATTACAGCATGGGCTGCGTGAAAAAGAAGGTCAGAATCAGAAACTAAGCACCTTTGTGGCAAAGGGAAAATGCTGTGCTTTGACATGTGAGTCTGTGGCCTGAGACGAGACACTCCCAAATGGTCCCAAAGCCACTCCCCGGGACTTAGAGAAACCATGGCAGCCCTGCCTTCACTGGGGTGGGCCACTGCTTACCTTTACCTTCATCTTCTCCTCGCCCTCCCTGCTCCTTGACTGTGGCAGTCACCCTTCCCCTGGGGTAAGGGATCTGGGATGTTCCAAACATACCCCAAGAGGCACGCGTGCATGACCACTGCCTGCTACGTGCTCTTCTCTGCGTCCCATAGCTGCCATTTCTTGTTTGTACCTGCCACTACTTGTGCCTAAAATCAAAACATCCAAGAAACCAAGAGCTGGCATTTTAAGTCTGTAACACTTCTACCAAATGATTTTATACATGTGGTTCACCAATAGGGAAAAATCCACGATAGGAAACCTCACCTCTGAGTCACATATGAAATAAAAAAAAGAAATATTTGCCCTGGCTTCTGAATGTCTTCAATCCCAATGGAGAGAGAGTCATCAAGATCGCAATTCATGCTGCTATGTTTTAAATCTTACAAAATGCTGAACATGGTGGTGTATACTTGTAATTTCCAGCACTTGGGAAGCTGAGACACAACGATCGCAGGTTCACGGCCAGCCTCAGCTACTTAGTGAGGTCCTTTGCAATTTAGTGAGATCCTGTTTCAAAATAAAGAATATCAGGACTGAGGGTATAGACCGGAGGTAGAATGCCCTTGAGTTTGATCCCTAGTGCCATAAATAAATAAATAAATAAATAAATAAATAAATAAATAAATACTTCAGAATAAAATGGCTATCATCAACACTGGAACTAAGACGATGATAGCAATATTTATTCTCCTCTGCCACTGAATCAAAGATCTTCATTAAAATCATTTCACCAATTGCTTCTGCACTGATCTCTCAGCTATACCACAGACATGTAGTGACGCTATACAAAGATGTGAATCCATTTCCAGAATCAAGCAGGAAGAAGGTTTGCTGAGGATGTCCTCTGTGTGCACTGACTGATGTCACCATCCATAGGTAGCCTCATCACTGTCTAGTGCACAGAGAAAGTAAGCATGAGTAAATATTAACAACCGGGTGTGGGCGCACATGCTGTTAATACCAGTCCTTGGGAAGCGGAGACAAGAGAATCACAGTTCATGGCCAGCCTCAGCTACTTTGTGAGACCCTCCACAACTTGAGACCTTTTTGTTTCAAAATAAAGAATAAAAAACAGGGCCAGGAGCCGGGCGTGGTGGTGCACGCTTGTAATCTCAGCACTTGGGAGGCTGAGGCAGGAGGATCGCACAAGTTCAAAGCCAGCCTCAGCTACTTAGTGAGGCTCTCAGCAACTTGGTGAGACCCTGTTTCCAAATAAAGTATAAAATACATCTGGGAGTATAGTACGGAATTGAAAAGCCTCTGGGTTCCACCCCCAATACCACAAAAATAAAATAGGGGTGTAACCCAAACATAGAATGCCCCTGGGTTCCATCCCAGTACCACAAAATTAATAATAATAATAATAATAATAATAATAATAACAATAATAATAAATATTCACATAGTCTATTCCATCACACTGACTGAGCCATTCCATGGAGATGTGATGGCAGGAGTTGAGATGCTAATATGAAAGTACAGTAGTCAAGGTGATACTAGTAAAATTATAGACAAAATGATCAATGACACAGAGAAAAGATCCCAGACATAGATCCTTATGTACATGACCCTGTATGTTTTTTTTTAAATAAGGCATCCCTGTAATGTATCATGAATAAGATGGTCTTTTTAACATATGGTGCTGGGAAAATTGGATATTCACATAGAAAAAAAATTAACTTCAATCCCTACCTCACACTACACACACAACTCAAGATGAATCATAAACTCTAATGTAAAAGCTAAACTGTAAAACTTCAAAAAATATAGGAGAATATCTTCAAGGCTTAAGGTGACAAAGGTTTCTTAGGACACAGAAATAATACAAGTTAAAAATAAATTAAACTTCATAAAATTTTTAAAATTCTGCTTATCAAAAGGCATGACTATAGTTCCAAAATAAAAAGAGAAACCACCTAGTAAAAATGAGGACAAGAGCTGGGTGGGTGAGTGGTTCACAAAGAAAGAGTCTATGGATGATGAGCAAAAGTGTCCAGTCACTGGCCGATGGCAAAGGCATACTGAAGTCATGATGTTCTACCACTGCCCACCCACTGAAGTGCCTGAAGGGACGTAAGACTGTCAATACCACCATAGCCTTTACACCTTGTAGGCGGGAGTGTCTGGCAGTCTGGCTATCTTGTTAAAATGCTCTATGACCAAATAACTCTATTCTTCAGTATTAGGAGAAGTCAAAACATCATCTACACAAAGCCTTGTGTGAGAGTGTTCACAGCAGCCTCATTCATTGGAGCCCAATGCTGGGAAGAGTCCAGGAGCCCAACAACAGAAAAGTGGCTCAAAGTCCCTGGCACAGTGGGACAATAGAACACAGACAGACGTGAAAAGAGACAGGCCACCAATAAAGAAACGCATGGAGAAGTCACAAACACATTAAGCCGAGTGAGGACTGCCTGCCGCCTGACTTTCTCTCATAGAAAGTTCTAGAATAGGCAAAACTAATCTATGATGGCAAAATCAGAGAGGCGGTTGTCTGGGAGATGGGTTTTAGGGTAGGGCATGAGGAACTGTATGATGTGATATTAATGTAAATTTTCTGTCTCTTGATAAGGATTTGGATTACACAAGTATTGGCATTTGTTACGACTCATCTAATTTGTGCACTTCATGCTAGCTTGGAAAGAAATCGAAAAGGTTGGGCTGGTAGGCTGAAAATATGGGCTAATATTAGGGGGAGACCTCTTTTTTCCTAGTATGAACCAGAGGTGCTTCAGACATGCCCTTAGCCACACCAGTGTTGAGCGACGGGGAGTCAGAAAAAAAAAAAAAAAAAAAAAAAAAAAACCTTCAGAGGATCAGGAAACGGTGACCTAAAAAAGAACCTAAATTGTTTTGAGGGCATCACACCTAACCTGCAGAGTGAACAGGAGCCCCAGCCATAGGGTCACACCTTAATCCAGAAAACTCTCTGTGCACGGGAAGAAACAGGTTTCCAAGTAGGCATATACCCTTGATACTGACATTGCCGTAGAATACATGTTACGTGCAATTTGCCATCTTACCCATCTGGAAGTGTGCCTTTGGTCACACCGATCATCATCAGAACTCTTTCCCATTATCTAACCTGAAATCATACCCACTGGACACCAACTCGTCCCTCCCCACCTCCTTTCTGCTGCTATAAGCTTGGCTGCTCTAGGCACATTCTATGAACTGAGTTACAGTATTTGTTATCTTCCTTCAGCTTATTTCACCTAGCATCATGTCCTCAAGGTCGATCCACGTTACAGCACAGAATCTCCTTTCTCCTTAAGTCTGAACAATATTCCATGTGTGGATTACTACATTCTGTCTTTCCATTCCTCCACGCGGCCCACGTGGGTAACTCTTACCTCTTGGGTATTGAGAATATGCTGCTATGATCATGGGCGTACAAATATGTTTGAATCCCTGCTCTTGTTCTTTGGGGGTATATCCCTGGGACTCATATAGTGATTTTATGTTTACTTTTCTGGGGCACCACTGTACTGCTACCAACAGTGGCCACATTTCACACTCACACCAGCAGTGCACAGAGTTCCACTTTCTCCATATCTGCATCAACACTGATTTTATTTTTTTTAATTTTTATTTTGACTGTAGTCATCTAAGGGGTGTGACTTGATATTGTCGGTATTTATTAAAGAAGGAAGCACTTATATGCTCCTTTTGAGAGGTAAATAAAGAGGGGTTGGTTTTCACATATGATTTCCCAGCATAGGGCTACCCTTTGAAGATGGAAAATGAAGCAGAGGACCAGATAACAAAAATTCAAGCCCTTGACTCCACATAGGGCCAGATCCAGGTGGGTGCCCTGCACATTTGCCCATGAGGTTTGGCCCTCATGCTGGAGCAAGGATGTGTATAAGTCATAGGTATTAGGAGCTGAAAAACTTTCTTTATGTTTGAGTATAAAAGGTAAGAAAGCAGGAAATATTTTAAGTAAAAACCATTTCCATTTGGAAAAATGTGTATCCAATTCTGGGGCTAGAGAAACATTTCCAGAAACGGAAATAGAACTGCAGCAAGTGGTGTTTTCTCCTTCCTATTATAACATAAAAATTGTATGAAAACATTTCATTCTAAGCACTGAAAGGCCAATTCTTACAAAATATATATCTATGCAATTTAACAAATAAAACATATTGAAGCCAACATAAAATGGTATGCGTATGATCTATTATCACCTTAAGAGGGAGACTGGCTTTGCATAGCCTCAGAATTCCAGAGATATTAGCAACTGTCACATTTCTTTGTATGGTATTTTGAGGGAGTATATAATAGTTCATCACACACAAGCAAAATATTTCAACTTATATCTGAAGTGAATTTGGTTGGAAACAGTAGAAATCTGAGGGTAGCTTCCCCTCTTGGGGGAGTGAGTTCAGTTTTCAGAGCATGAAGATTTGCATGCCTGAACCAGGAGGTATGTAAGTTACTGTCTCTACTGTATGTCACTAATTTAGACAGCCTCTTGAAGGGGTGAAGACAAACGGGACTGACAGGAGGCTGTGTGGGCAAGTAAGCATCTTTTTAGATCATTAGGTGTTGGCAGGGTGGACGGAGTGAGCCCACCATGAATATAAAGTGTGACCCCAAAGCCATGGTGCAGGCAGAGTATTCCCAGGGGAGGCATGACACCCCACCCCAGGGCTAACAACCTTGCCACAGGCACCAGTGGCCAGAAAAATTAATATGTCATAATTCTGTCGTCATGTTCACGGGGCAGGGAAAAACAGCTGTATTATTCCAGTGCTGCATTACTTTTGCTAAATAAAATTCCATAATGTACAGGATGTATATTAACAAACATATCAAAGTCAGTCACTAAGCCAAACATGAAAAGGATGGAGAGGGAAGAAAATGGCATAGGAACTGGGGAAGGGCTAATTGAGTGGTGTGTGCATTTATGCCTCTATCATCTTGTACTCCGTTAAGACCTATGACTACAATGCACCAATAAAAACAAAAATTTAAGAAGTAAATACAGAATGGACCCAGTTAAAAATGTAAAAAATTAATTAAAAATACTGTATAAATACTACTTCTAAAGAATTGCAAATTTAAAGGAATTTTGAAACTTCAAACAGAAAGAAATATTTAAAAAATTATTGCTATAGAGTGTTGTCCTCTGCCCCCTCTTTTGCTCCTCCTCTATATGAAAATAAAATAAAAAAAACTTTGAAGTTAGAAGTGTGGAAGAAAGCTAGGGTTGCTGGATGAAACACTGGATGTCCAGGGATGCTTGAGTTTCAGGAAAACTAGAGTATTTTGTTGTACCTATGTCCTGTGCAATTTTGGGAACAAATGTAAACTAGAACATCCTTTGTCGCTCTTCTGGAACCAAACTCAATGGGTCAAGCTATAGCAGTCTGATGCATCTGGCAACTCTTAAGGAAGCACACACTGGTTTTTGACCTTCCGAAATCTCTCTCTACTGGTCACCATATTGAACAGGAAAGTGGGGTAGAACTTAGAAAAAATATTACTGATATTTCATCTGTGAACAGGAAGAAGAAGGAAGACAGAACTGGTGGTCATTGATGACAAGAAATGCAATGACTACATGTCCTTGAGTTTTTAAATATATGTTCCTCTTTGTTCTCCCAACCACCTATTTTTTGAACACAGATTTAAATATTGTGTATGATGAGTATAGATGACCAAATCAATAGTTAAAGCACATCTTGTGAGGCACATCATTGAAATAACAAAACTTTTTTTCTGAAACATGAGACTATTTTATAATTTGTGTCTGATTCAAGACATGTATCTCAAACAAACTTCAAAAGTGTATTTAGAGCTGGGTGTGGTGGTGCATGCTTGTAATCTCAGTACTTAGGAGGTAGAGACAGGAGGATCGCAGGTTTGAAGCCAGCCTCAACAACTTAGCAAGGCTCTCTGCAACTTAGTGAGACCCTTTACAAATAAGAAATAAAAAAGTGGGTGGGGGTTTAGGTCAGAGGTAAATGCCTCTGGGTTCAATCCCCAATGCCACACACACAAAAAAAAGTATATTTGGTGCTAACACTTTTAAGTGTTCTTTCTAATGTTCTAACTTTTAAAGGCTCTTTCTGTTTGGTGTTAGTATTTTTTAATGTTCTGTCTAATGCGGGATTGTGATTCTTTCACTATTATTTCTAGGACTGAACATTTTTAAAACCTAAAAGAAAGAAGAGTAGTCTTTGCTGATCCATGAGGTGCATATTCTAATGCCCCAAGTGGATGTCTAAAATCATATAGTCCCAAACCCCATACAACCTATATTTCTCTGTGCATTCATACCTAAAATAAAGTTTAATTTATTAAAGTAGGTACAGTAAGAGATTAACAACAATAACTAAAATAAAATAATTACAGAAATTCACTGTAACTGAAGTTATTTGGAGTTCATAAATTGTTTATTTCTGGAATTTTTCATTTAATATTTCTGAACTCCAGGTGGTTTCAGTAAACAGAAACCTCAGGAGATGAAACTGTGAGTAAGGTGAGGACTACACATTCTCGCTACTTATGAAAGTTAATCACAGTTCAGTTCTTCTGAAGGATTTTCCCCTTCCCCCCATCCTGTTTTTTAAACTTAATCTTCCTGTTGTTGTTTTGTGGCACTAGAGACTGAACCCAGGGATGCTCTACCACTGAGCTTGAACCCTGGGCCCTTTCTATTTTTAAACATTATCTTGCTAAGTTACCATGCACTGACCTCCAAGTCTCACCCTTCTAGTACTGGGATTACAGGCTGGGCCTTCTGCCATACTATGTCATCTCACTGTGTGTGTGTGTGTGTGTGTGTGTGTGTGTGTGTGTGTGTGTGTACTGGGGGTACCAGAAGCTGAAACCAGGGAATTCTACCTCCAAGCTACATGCTCAGCCTTATTTTTTATTCTTTATTTGAAACAGGGTGTCACTAATTTGTGGAGGGCCTCACTAAGTTGCTGAGGATGGCTGCAAATCTGTGATGCTCAGCCTCCTAAGTACAGAATTACAAGTGTGCACCACCATCCCTGGCTAGAAGAAAACTATCTAAAAGTGATTAATGGTAACTACAAAAAGCCAATAGCTGCTTTCATAATCAATGCTCCCAAATCAGGTGCTTTCCTCCTTGGATCAGGAATCAGAAAAAGACTGCCACTTTATGAACACTGATATGTAACAGAGTACTACTGCCAGAGCCACAAGGCTCAAAAGGAAATAAAAGGCAGAAGAAATAAAGCTGTCTCTACTCACAGATAACATGGCCTACATAGGAAATTCACAAAACATCTCTTATAACACAGATACAAGACAAACATACAAAGCTCACCGATTTCTATAAATTACCAATGTACACGTTGAAACTAAAATTAATATATAATATCATTTGCAGTATTTTAAAATAAAATGCTTTAGTATAAATTGAACAGAATATTTATCAGACTTCTACACTGAAAATTACAAAACACTGATTTAAAAAAAAAAGTCAGGGATGGTGACGCACACTTGTAATCTCAGTACTTGGGAGGATGAGACAGGAAGATCGTGTGGGTTCGAAGCCAGCCTAAGCTACTTAGTGAAGCTCTGAGCACATCAGTGAGACCCTGTTTACAAATAAAAATATAAAATAGGTCTGGGAGTATAGGCTGTAGGTAGAAGGCTAGAAGGCCCCAGGGTTCTATCCCCAGTAAAACACACACACACACACACACACACACACACACACACACCCCTAAATAAATGGAAATACATACTATGTTCATGGATTGGAAGACTCAACAAAGTAATGATTTCAATTATCTCCAAATTCTTACCCAAAATGCCAACAAAGTGTCTTTGTAGATATGTTTGAGCTTGATTTAAAATATTTATGGAAAAGTAACAGTCAAAACAATTTTGAAAAAGAATAGAGAGAAAGTAATTATTATACCTGATTAAAACTTATTACATCATTTCAGTAATCAAGATAGTATAGTGTTGGTATAGGTATAGATAAATCAATGAAACAGATAAAAACAGAAACAGATGCTTTAAAAGCATGTGCTGATGCTTTAAAATTGTCAACAATGTGTACATTTATGCAATAACATGTGATGCTTTAAATTATATATACATTAGAAATATTTAATCAAGCTATTTAATACCTATCTACTTTTTGTTGTTTATGATAAAGATATTAAAGATCTATTCTTTCAGCAACTTTGAAATATACAATATATATCATTACTTACTATGACTACCCGGTGGTGCAGACACTAAAACATATTCCTGCAATCTGAGACTTTGTGCTTTTTTTTCTGTATATATTTTTTTATTGAAAATAAATAGTATACATTTAAACTGTACTTGGTGCCCTCTTCCTCCCCCCCCATTTTCCCTTCGAACAATGATTGTCCAGGGTAACCATGCTATATTCATACTTTTACACATATTCAGATGTAGCCCCTCATTAATAAAGTTCAGCCTTCTTCCTCTCCTATCTTTCCATCTGCCATTTCCTCCTCTTCTCTTCTCCCTCAGCCATTGGCAACTACCTTTCTAGTCTCTGTTGCTATGAGATTGATTGATGTTCCACATATATTTTTCTTTGTCTTAGTATGTCCTTTAGTTCAATCATATTGTCTTGAATGACAGAATTTTCATTTTTAAGGCTGGTGTGTGTGTGTGTGTGTGTGTGTGTGTGTGTGTGTGTATGCATGTGTGTATGCATGTACATGGTTTCTTTATCCATTACCTGTTGATGAACACTTTCAAATCTTAGCTATTATGAGTATACTGAAATAAACTTTGGAGGTTTCAGTAATATCCATAAGTAGGACTGCTGAATCATGTGGTAAATGTATTTTTACTGTTTTGAGGAGATGCCACACTGTTTTCCAAAATGGATATACTATTTACATTCCCACCAACAGTGTACAAGGTCTCACTTTTCTTTTTTTTCTTTTTTTTTTTTTTGTGGTACTGGGGATAGAATCCAGGGACATTCTACACCCCTAGCCCTATTTTTTATTCTTTATGTTGAAACAGGGCCTTACTGAGTTGCAAAGTGCCTCACTAAGTAGCTAAGGCTATCCACAAAACATGATCCTCCTGTTTCAGCCTCCCAAATGCCAGGATCACAAGTGTGTGCCATCACACCCAGTGAAGGCTCGTTTTTGTTTATATCCTCAAAAATACTTGTTATATATATCCTTTTGATAAGAGTCCTCCTTACAAGTGTGAAGTAATATTTTACTGTGGCTTTAATTTGCATTTCCCTAATGATTAGTGATGCTGAACATTGTTTAGTGTATCTGTTGGCCATGTGTGGATCTTCCTTCAAGAAATATTTATTAAGATTCTAACCCTGTTTCTTAACTGTCTTTTTGCTACTGAGTTATCTAAATCGTTTATGTATTTTGAATGCCAACTCCTTATCAGATGTATGATCTGCAAATATATATGTTTTCCAATCTGTGCACCATTTCACCCTTCTGCTTTCTTTACTGTGGAGAAAGTTCACTTGTCTATTTTTGCTCTCATTGTCTGTGTTTCTCATGTTCTATGCAGAAGCCACTGCCCAGACCAGTGTCATGGATCTTTTCCCATTTTTTTTCTAGTTGCTTTACAGATTTAGGTTTTATGTTTAAGTGTTCAATTCACTTCAAACTGAGTTTTACATAAGTGTTAGATAAAGTTCCAATTTTATTATTATTCATGTAGATACCCAATTTTCCCAAGACTATTTATTAAAAAATTATCCTTTCACATTGTTTGTTCTTAGTACTTTCATAGAATATCAACTGACAGCAAATAGTTGGATTTATTTTTTAGATTTCTATCCCGTTCCATTGTTTAATGTACTTGTTTTTATGCTGGTATTATGCTGTTTGTATTACAATAGCTTTAAACTATATTTTGAAATCAGAGAATGTGATGCCACCAGCTTTTTGTTATTGTTTTTAAAAATTGCTTCAAATATTCAGTCTTTAATGACTCCACACAAAATTTAGGTTTTTTTTTCCTATTTCTTAAAAAAATCCAGTTGAAATTTTGATAGGAATTATACTGGTTCTCTAGATTGTTTTCAGTATTGTAGATATTTTAAAGTTCTTTAAAGCATGATTCTTCCAGTTTACAAACATGGGATATCTATTTGTTTTTTTCAATTTCTTTGATCAATGTTTTATAGTTTTCAGTGTACAGATCTTGGTTAAATTTACTTCTAAGCTTTGTATTTTAGTCTTAGCTACACAAATGGTCAAAAAAGTAAGAAGCTATCCATATAAAAAGTAAAATTATCTCTGTTTTCTGCTATATATTTTTATCTCTATCTTAGACATAGAAAACACTAAAGACTCCATTGGAAACTTAGAACAAATAAACAAATTCAGTAAAGTTGCAGGTTACAAAATCAATACGCAAAAAGAAGTAGTATTGCTATTTATTAACAAGAAATTAATTGAAGAAATTAAGAAAACAATCCCATTTACAATAGCAGTGAACTAGTTTTTGACAAAGCAATCAAATGAAGAAAGAATAGTCCTTTAAAATTAGTGTGGAAGCTGGGCATGATGGTGCACACTTGTAATCCCGCGCTTGGGAGGCTGAGACAGGAGGATCACACAGGTTCAAAACCAGCCTCAGCTACTTAGTGAGGCTCTCAACAACTTAGTGAAACCTTGTTTCCAAATAAAATAGAAAATAGGTCTGGGAGTATAGCCTGGAGGTAGGAAGCCTCTGGGTTCCACCCCCAGTAAAACAAACAAACAAACAAACAAACAAAATAATGTGGAAGCAACTGGACATTCATAGGCAAAAATAAATGGAACTCCAATTAAAATGTCATACCATATTTATTTTTGTGGTACTGAAAATTGAACCAGGGGATTCTACTTGTGAGCTACATACTCAGCCCATTTTATTTTTCATTTGGAAACAGGGTCTCACTAAGTTGCAGAGGGCCTACCTAAGTTGTTGAGGCAAATGGGTCCTGGATTTAAATAACAATGCAAAACTATGAAATTTTAGAAGAAATCATAGGAAAAAAATTTTCAGTACTTAGCACCAAGTTAAAAGTTCTTATAGATATGACACGAGGTACACACTAAAAATAATAAATTGTACTTCTTCAAAGTTTAAAAAGCATATTAACAACTTTTGCTATGTAGAAGGCCCTTTATAAAAGAGCTAACGTGTAGTCATCTCCCTATCTACAACCAATACAGCCAGAGGCTTTGCACCATCCTCTGCAACCCCCTGTGTCACTCCACAATGAATCCTTTTAAAACAATCTTCCCCCCTTCTCTTGGAATCCTGCAGGACCCAACTGATCTTGGGTGCCCCAATACTCCTCACAATCTTGAAGACCCTCCACTACAGCTCAGTGATCTTGAAGATTCCCACACTCCTCCTGAATCACCCTGAAGACCCCCTACACACTCCCAACTGATAGAAGAAGAATCCCTCTACACATACACTACTCTAAGTGATCTTGGGCTCTCACCCATTAGTCCACTAACAGCCACAGAGACTTGCCACATAATTATCTGATCATGTTCCAGCCCTAATCCTTTCAGATCCAAGAACATTAAAGCAGATCTGATGGTTTGGGGTGACCCAACCAGACCACTGTGTTGGAGTGCAGAGTTTGTAGCATTGGTGAGCGGCACTCGCCAACCCTGGCTCCCTGGCACTCCACAAGCTGGGCGGCAGGATAATTGGACGGGAAACCAGCAAGGTGCTCCTCTGATTCTGGGCATGCTTCCCACCACCACACTCGGGCAAGGGAAGCCTCCTCCTGGGTTAGGCGGTGTGCTCCTTCCCACAGTGGGCAGTTGCTGGCTGCAGTGATAAAACCACGAGGCAGTGACGACTTTGAGGAGCAGGAGGCTTATTACTTCCCTATTTCCTTTATTCATTCACTGGGAGGAGGGGCTCTACTGGGCAAAGTAAGCACTTGAGGGACCCTGGGCCAAATAAAATCATATGGGTCTACTGTGACTAGCAGAACGAGGGCTTACTATGATGTTATTTTAAGCTCTAAAGGGAATATAATTTAATTTGAGGCTCTTGTGTCATGGAACCAGACATATCCTTTCAAAGATTTGCCACCTGCTGAAACCTACCCTGGCTCACTCAGCACATGCACACAGACACATGTGAGCACTTTGCTTTTCTCTTTAATGAGCTTCTATAGTTCCACACTCCAGAGATAACCCTGTTATACCGAAGCAAAAAGTGGAATCAGAAACTAACTTGTGTGAGCGGGGATTTGAACGCGCTCTAAGCAGTGTGTCTACGTCAGGATTCTTAGGTACGAACAATGGCACTGATCACCACAGGAAACAATGCTTGGGACTGAGTTTGGATATAAGCTCTTACACCGAGGCCGGGATTCATCAAACAATATTATGACCATTTTCCTGGGAGGTACCATGGCAGCTCATTCTACCGATGCAGAGAACCAGAAATGGTACAGCGAGCTGAATCACTAACTTTAAAAAATAACCTCAGGTTTTTGTCATTGTTATTTTATTAGCTCTTTAACTTGACCTTCAGCTTTAACTTGGTTAGACCTGAACTAAACTATTGGCATGAAATAAACATTTTCTTATAATAAAAAAAAGACCTGGTATTTTCATTGAAATTTAAGGCACATGCAGCATGTTATTTCTGGAATAATTTATAAACTACTACAACATCAAAGCTTAAAAGTCATTCTCCAAACAACAGTAGTGTGTTTGCTATGTGAATTATCAAAGGTAGCATTAAACCCTCTAGAAGTTACCAAGCTTCATTTCATAGTAGCATACCATGGATTCCGAATGTTTTTCAGTCTCTGATTTTCCTCATGCACATCGATAGTCATGGAAAATGTAAGTTTAAGGTTAACTCTCGAGTTTCAGAAAATATCACGTATGAACAGGAAATATAAAAATCCACAGTACTGCCAATATGTTCTTCTTGAAGATTTATTACTTATATTGCTCAGTCTAGCCTATCCCATGATCAGTCGATAATCCCTCATCTGTAAATTCTGAATCAGTAGTGTTTGGGATTTCTGATTCTTTGGATTTTGGAGTAGTTTCATAAATGTAATGAGATATTTTGGGAAGGGGACCCAAGTCTAAATACAAAATGAATTTATGTTTCATATATACTCATACACCTGGCCTGAAGGCAATTTTACATATTTTTATTGTACCTTCATTTTGATGGTGTCATGTCCCCATGTAGCACCATGTTAGTGCTCAAAAAGTTCCAGAATTGGAGCATTTCTGATTTTGAAATTTCAGATCAGGGATGCCCGAGAATTGAACTGGCACTAGAATTGCCTAAAATAGCTTTTTAAAAATGGCACTAGAAGAGCGGAGTCCCCAAAGTCCCGGGTGACAAGTCGGGTCCCTCCCCCTGGAGGAGGAGGAGGAGACTCCGCTGGGGGGTATCGCAGGCGATATCGCGAGGCAGGCAATGTCGCAAGAGAAGCGGCGTTCCCACTCATAGTCCCACCCCCAAGACATATGCCTTAAAAGTGAGGCATTTTCCCTCCAGCCTCGGAGGGGCCCGCAAGTCTCTGGGAGGTCCAGCCCTCATCCCCAAGAGGACCACATTAAAACTTACCATGCTTCCTGGTCTCTCTCATCTCTTTACCGCACGTGCACCTAATATTTGGTGCTGAACCCGGGACAATTTTTTTTTTAATTTTAATTTATTTTAATTTTAAAAAATTTTCCCTTTTTTTTTAAAAAAAAAATTCCCTGCCGCCGCTGCTGCTGCGACGTGCTCTGTGCAGCCTTGACGGGAACTCCTCCTTCCTGGATCCACTGGGGCGCAGATCTGCTGGGACTGTGCCCGCCCTGCCCACCACTGCCGCTCCAGGACCGCGGAGGCTTCGGATCCACTGCCTCCCCACCGCTGCCCCCAGCGGGTCCTGACCAGAGACAGTAAGCCACCCTTTTCCAGCCCCGCATCCCGCGGCTGCAGCTCCAGCTGCACACCGCTCCGCCTAGGCCAGACCCTCAGTCGACCTGGACAAGCGCCAGGGTCCCTTTCCCTGATCCCTCTGCCTACGCTTCCTCTGGTCCGGCATCCCGCCCTTCCCAAACTGTGACAATCCGCCACCTGGTCAGACCCACGGGGCGCACTCCACGTGGCCTGGCCTCGGTGTCCGGCAGGCACCGGGCAGCTGTATTTTTCCTCCCCATACCACGGGCCCAGTAACCATGCCATCTGCCGCCACACGCTCTCCCTTAGAACCGGTGGCCATCTTCCCCAGCCACATGCTCCACCTGAGAGCCGTGGCCATCTTCCCCGGGCGCATGCTAGCCCTGAGAGCTGATGGCCATCTTCCCCAGCCACACACGCGCCCTGAGGGAGCCGGTGGCCATCTTCCCAGGCTGCATGCTCTCCCTGAGAGCTGGCAGCCATCTTCTCCTGGACACGCTCTCCCGGAGAGCCAGTGGCCATCTTCCCCTGCCTCATGCTCACTGAGAGCCGGCAGCCATCTTCTCCAGCTTCACGCCCTCCCTGAGAGCCAGGTGGCTATCTTCCCCAGCTGCATGCTTGCCCTGGGAGCTGGTGGCCATCTTACCACCCAGCCAGACGCTTCTCCTAGGATCAGCCGGCGGCCGTCTTGACTTCATCTGGCCCAGAGACTCCCATCCAGCCCAGAGAGCCAGCCGCCATCTTGGATACTACTCAGCCAAGCCCTGGCGGCCATCTAGAATCTCATCCAACCCTGATTCCACCCAACAGCTCCACATCATGCCCCCGGCTCTGCAGTCTCTCAGCGCTTCGGTTCCAGTCAGCACTAGATGATAACACTACACTGTGGTAAGCTTCCCCTTCCTTGGACAAGCGGATTCTGGCTTTTAGCCTCTTCCGGATTGGGGCTCACGGCTGTTAAATAAAACCAAATATTTGGTTCCAAGTTCTCTGGGGGTAGCCAGGCTGCCCTACGGTTGTGTAAAAGGAACGGAGACGTCCCACTCTAATACAACCACGTTGTTTCCGGGTGTTAGGCAGGATCTTGGGATGCCAAGTTCCTGTTTAAATCCTTGCCCGCTGACCAGTCATGGGGAGAAGCCAGCCATCAAAGACTCCCAGTCCGCACTAGGCCATGTTCTGATTAATCTCCAGACTCTAGGTTTATTTGGGGAACTGTGCCCCGAGCAGCTCATTTTTTTCTGCACAAAGACCCCCCCTTCTCTCTTGGCCCCCTTCGTGAGGTGGTTGGTGCAGAAGGCATGGTCCGTGTCCATGTTCCTTTTTCCCTTCCTGACGTTGCTCAACTGAAAAGAGACTGGGTTCTTTTTCCGCCAATCACTCTGGTTTTATTAAGAAATTCCATCATATTGTACAATCACATGATTTAACTTGGCGGGATCTTCATGTCATTTTAACCTCCTCTTTAACTGCAGTTAAAGAGAGCTGTCCTGAGACACATCTCAGGACACAGGAAGCCTCTGTGACAGACAGACAGTGACACTTCAGCAGGCTCACTCTGCCTCTGCCCGTCTACTTAACAAATTCCTCAAGGCCCACCCGAGTTAGCCAGTCAGAGGCAGGACATGCTATGTTGGTGGATGACATTGACTAATTATCATGAGATTACCTGAGCTGAACACACAAGCCCCAGAATAAAAAGTCTTCCTTTAAATGCAGTACCCCATAAAGACCGATTCTCTTGTCTCAGGCTTCTACCGATTCTCTTGTCTCAGGCTTCTAAGGATCGTTGTTCACTAAAACGCCTTGATGCTTGACTCAGCACCTCCATAATCCCCGTGCTCCACCTGGAGAACATGACTGTCTTTTTTCTATGGGCAAGAGTGTAAGTTGGGAGCACCGGAGGATGTCCTAAGCTGAACATGTGCCTGCCTGTGGCTCAGCAATTCTGCTCCCAGGTATCTGCCCCACAGAAAGGCCCTCAAGCCCTCACAAAACAGCATGGTCTACGAAAACCAGAGCTACGGTGTTCACAACAGCTGATCTGGGAACTACTTACATGTCAATCAAAGGACAGACTGTTTATTTACAGCACTGACAATGGATGAGCTATAACTACACACACACACACACACACACACACACACACACACACACACACAGGACCTGCAGGGATCCCACTCACGTAATGTGGAGTGAGGGGCACCACATGGAGAAGCAGACACACTGCATGGTTCCCTGCATAAATACAAAACAGGTAAAAGGCGTCGATGGAGTCTCTGGCATCAGAGGGAAGGTGTTTACCCCACAGGAGGGGTGCTGGAAAGGGGTGTGCAGAAGGCTCCTGGGGCTCTACTTACTCCCTGTCCTGAACTGTGTGTAGATTAAAAGGTATGTTCAGTTGTGAACATTTATCCAACTATACACTTACAACGTGCACAGTTCCACATGAAGGTATATTCCACAAGAAGCTGGCAGCCGCAGCTCAGGGAGAGGCTGGCAGAAGGGGGCGCCTCAAGCCTTAATCCCAGGCCCTGGTTGCTGCTACAGGTTCAGCCACTTTTCACGTCCAGGAGTCAGGACAGGCGCCTTCGATGGCTGGTGTCAGCAGACAGTTTCCGCGTGTTATGTTATGTGTGGCCAGGCCCGGGGGAGGGTCAGAGAGGACACCGCGCAGGCCAGGAAGTGAGGCCGCTACTTAACGGTATCTCACATGTGCTCTGAATTCTGATGAGATTCGTGACTCTTTTTGAATGTACTGTGACTCAACTGTGATCTTCTCAAAACGATGACAAAACCCCGACCTACTTAGGGCCAAGGAAGTGCCTGAAAGTGACACGGCTGCTTCCCTATTTAAAGCACACCTCTCATGACTTCAGCCATAGCAGAACAGAAGAAAAGCCCAGATTCATTTCTGAACCCAGGATTCCCATGATGGGCTTTCACTTGCTAATGACTCCATAGAGCCTAAAGACCCAGGAAACACACATCATTGATGGTGTGGGCTCTAGGAAGCTCCGGGGAGGGCGCTGAGCAAATGGGTGAGAAACAGCACCCCCAAACCGCTGCTGCTCTCATCCACATGCCCAGCCTCACAGCCCTGCACCGTGAGGTGATGCAGACCTGTCCACGTGAGGAGGAAGGTGTGCGCCCCACTGTCCTCGCTCCACCTTCAAAGCCAGGGTGAGGCCTGGGGAGACCGTCCCGCTAGACTGTCCTCCTGCTGGCCAGGGAAAAGCCTAGAAGAGTCCCTCAGACACAAGGACACAGGTGTCTCACTTGTCTTACAAGAAATTTCATAAAGTTTTTTTTTTTTTTTGGTGGTACTGGGGTTCCTGCAAACCCTTCTACCTCTGGGTTACACTCCCAGACCTATTTTTTTATATATATTGTTATTTGGAAACAGGGTCTCTTAAGCCAGCGCGGCTGGCTTCGAACCTGCGCGATCCTCCTGTCTCCGCCTCCCAAGCGCGGGGATTACAAGCGTGCGCCACCACGCCCGGCTCATAAAGTTTTAAAACTTTTTTCCCCCTGAAATATAAAAACTATCACTAAGCCTTCGTTCATGGGATTTCTTAAAAAACATGTTCTGACGAGGGCTGGGGGTGTCACTGGGTGATAGAGCATGAGTTTCAACCCCCAACACTTCATAAAATGAATGAATGAATGAATAAATAAATAAATAAATAAAGCCCCGGTAGTGATTCATCTGTCACATCACAGATGAGCGTGGCAGAGACCTCACTGAACCTGGAGACAATGAACAAACTCTGGCGATGTCACAGTTCTTGCTTCTGGTCTGTTCCCCTTCCTCCCTTCTTCTTCTTCTTCTTCTTCTTCTTCTTTTTTTTTTTTCTGTTCTATGACTCAACTACAACAGGTCAAGGACCAGCAAGGACAGTCTGTGCCAAGAAAAGAGGAGAAGTCCAGGAGTGCACATGTGCCCTGTGTGAGGTGGGGTCTATGCGCAGCACCAAAGCCATTCCCGTGGCCTGCAGGGCCCTGGAAAACCACGTTCATGCCCAGGAAACCACGTGGCTCCTATGAGGACCCCCGGCCAGGCCAGCAAGACACAGCCTCAGGGGATCAGGGACATATATCACATCATCTTTCCTACAAAACCCACCCAAAGTCCCCAGCACATAAGCCCTTCGGATGCTAAATGTGAAATATCAGAGGGGACGGTGAACTTGAATCTCCCCATCACTTGGAGACATCTTCCTCGACTTCCCGGACCACGTGCTGGGACCACACGGCCGGGAGACCCTCCTGCCAGGCTTGCTCCTCCTCCGGCTCCTGTTCCATTTGATCTCGGCAGCCCAGGTGCCCACCTGGCAGCACAGGACACAACAGAAAAGAAAACCAAGGACTGCAAACTCGTTCCGCAAGCCCGTGTTTGCCTGTGACATTGGAGATGCCTGTTTGTCCTTGGCCTCCAGCCAACACGACACAGAGGTCCCTGCCAGGGTCTCCTGGCTCCTCACACACAACTCCCAGAATTCCCAAGGCCTCAGCCAGTCAAAGGGCGCCAGAAGGCTGAGGGCTCCTACTCAGAGTCCCTTTGGCTAAGCAAAAGCATCAAATACCAGTCAATTTCCAAAGCCCTTGGCGCAGGCAGGCAGCTGCGACCCACAGAAGGATGTTGAGTGGCCAGTGCCCTGCCCTGCCCTTGTCCCTGCCCTCTGCCCTCTGCTCCCTGACTGGGGGACCTCCCCTGACCTCGGTGTCTCCCCGTGAGTGAAGATGTGGCCGCTGCTGCTGACGGCTGTAGTGGGAAGGAATGCCACAACACAGGGTGGGGAAACCACACTGCCTTCGGCACACAGAGGCCCTCTGCACCTCCATCCCCTTCGCAGCTGTGGGAGGCATCCTTCTTAGCAGTAGGTCTGTCCCCCCGCTGACAGTGATGACGATGAAGTGTGGTGCTCTGCCATGCTGGCTGTGCCCGCCGTGCCAGGCGCCGGGCCTCTTTTCACTTGCGTGAGAGGACACTGCTCTGCTTCCCCGTTGGCTCGGCCCACACTTCCTCCCATGCCTTGAACCTCAACAGTAAGGGGCCGTGGGCTCCCTCCCCTGGCCCCAAGTCCTCCTCTCGCCTCAGGTTTCAAACAGGCTGGATGGACACACATGCACACTGGCGACCATCTGGCGGCACTGCGGGGCAGCGGAGCTCATGCACACCCGTCCAGCTCCTGTCCCTTGACACGTGCTGGCTCCGACAGCATCTTGTGCCCTCAGCCAAAAAGGGAGGGGGCTCCAGGCGGAAAAACCACTCCCAGGGATGGCACGTCTTACAGATCCCGAGATCCTGGCCAGATGCTTATGCCATCCAGACCTAGGAAGACAGACCTAGGAAGACCACCCCGGGGACTCTCCAGCATCTAGCGCTCTCCCTACAGGCTCCCGCTGGCACCTGTAGGAGCCCCTCCCTCCCTGCCCCACCTGCTTCCCTGCACAGATGCCCTAGGACCCGAGTTCTAACCTGGCCCTGCACTTAGGTAAGGGCAGCCATTGACTGTAGACCCCCGGGGCTATGCACTTCCCCAGCAGGCGGCAGGGCAGGGAAGGGAACACCAGCACAGGTGTGCTCAGAGCCCCATCAGGAGCAGGCGTGTGGGGCCCTGGACTCTTCTTGCTTCCACCTGGCCCTCTGCTGCTTCACAGCAGTACAACCAAGTCCCTCCAGCCCCCAACCTCCCAGGCCCTGGGACGCCACTCCCCAGCTTCCTGCCCTCCTCCATCTCTCCCAGTTCCAATCCCCGAGAAATCCTTCTCTCGGGGATATGATCCAAAGGACTCTTTCCCTGTGAGCTGCATTCTTCTTACCAGGGGCAAGTTGGCCCCTCTGTTTCAATGTATTTTTTTTAAATCAAAGATTGTAGAGGAAGGATATATGCAATTGTAGACATCTGAGGTTGATCACCAAGGACCAAGTTAAGAAATCTGGAGTAATCATGTATTGCCAAGTCAGAAGAAAATGGTAATGGAGATACATTGAAAGCCATCAAGAACAGGAATGAAGGGGAAGTCTCACAACAGAATGGGAACAGGCTGGCCATGATGACCCACCAGCCTATGCCAAACACTCCATCTACTGGCCCGGAGCTCATCCCCGCAGCAAAGCCCAGCGAGCCTCAATCAATATTCCGTTCAGCAACCACAACGCATTTGCTCCGCACAGTGCCATGTGGCCACTGAAACCTCAGTTCCAGCAGGAAAGTCAGCAACAGGGGCAAGGCTCCAGAAATACTGCCGGGTAAAGACAAAGCCCAAACTGGATAAGACAGCCCTGTATGCACGAAGATTTACTTCTTCTCTAGGGAGTATTCTTCCAGATCCTGTGCTACTTTAGTGAGAAAGAAAATGTTTAGACACAAAGTCTGATGGGTGGATGAGAGGATGATGCAGAGCCCAGGGCAACATGATTTATCGATTGACTAAATGTAAGGAGAGGAATAAGAAATGTATTTGGCCCACCATGGCTGGCTGGTGCAGCAGAAAGGAGCCATCCTTCCCCTTTCCCAGGTTCTAAGGAAGCAGGGGCCCGGCAGGACTTGATAAGGCCTGGACACCTTGTAGATGAATGGTTTCTACAGGGACCACTGGGGTGCAGTGCATCGATCAGGGAGGCAAAGGGAATAATCAGACTGCACAGGGCTTTTCACATGAATATATGAAATCACCTTCGTCCAGGAGTAAATATACGCTATCAGGGGCACATGCTCCCAAGATAATCCACCTCATTTCCAACAGTGGGCAGAGCTGGGCCCTGACACACACTGGCCTGATGCTGAGCATGGGGAGAAGTGAACAGAGGGGATACGGTCCCGCACTAGAGAGCACGGTATCCGTTCTCTTCCACTAACAACAACTTACTGAAGAAGTACCAAAATAATTATAATATAATTATTATATTTGTTAGCAGGAGAAGAAGGCAATTTCCACCCTAGTGACTTGGCAACTCAAACCCACCCCAGGGAAGCACACGGTGTTTTTAGACCCCCAAGTCCATATACAGGAGGTGGGGGAGGGTGGTAGGGAGCGTCGTGGGGGCGCAGGAGTGTAAGGAACTGCACACCAAAACGTACC
Source organism: Muscardinus avellanarius (assembly GCF_963383645.1). NCBI lineage: Eukaryota > Metazoa > Chordata > Mammalia > Rodentia > Gliridae > Muscardinus > Muscardinus avellanarius. Next base: position 162,604,963 of record NC_137788.1, read on the forward strand.
ACCATTTGGCTATCTAAAGAGTGCTCCCTAGGCCACAACCACGAAAGTCAGCCTCCCTGTGAGGGAGGCGCCCGTGGGGAGAGTCCCAAGGCATGGAGACCGCAGCGTGCCCTGCAGGAGCTGGGGCCCCTGCTGCTGGCCAGCTGGCATCTGTGACATGAGGTCTGAGCTCACCAGTGTGGCCTCGCCATCTGCGGGCTCTGAGTAGGGACAGGCTTTCAGGGAAACTGGAAAAGGTGGATGTTGTGGAAAGGCAGGGGTTGGGGTCTAGACACTGAGGCAGCGGTGAGCATTCCAGATAGCCACAGTCCACAAGGGCGGACAGGGCTACCCCATGTGCGGTATGGCTGCAACCAGGGAAGCAGGCTGGAGCAGTGCCTAGCCCTGAACTTCTAAAATGTTCCATGCTTTTTTTAAAGTTTGCTATAATTGAGCTTGTAGAAGTTAAGAAACCTCAAATAGATATCATCCACAGAATAGGCTCCAGAATATTCCAGGCCTCGATGTAAGGAATGGCTCCCTCCCTCCCTCCCTCCCTTCTCAGCCCTGACTCAGCAGTCAGTTCCCTGAGATCAAGCGCTGCTCCACACCCCACACCCAGACATGATTAAGAAGCGCACAGACAGACTTGCAGAAAATAAGACGCATTCAGTTGTGAAGGAGCCGTGTGCGGGTTGCCCTGTCTGGCCAGCAGAGCTCCCAGGGGGTCAAATTGCTCAACTCCAGCCAGCACTTAAAGGTAGGGACCACAACCTGGGAACCTGCAGGATGTGGCACACAAACATACCCATCGCTACCCAGCATTTCCTGGCTCCACTTTCTAAGCCACTCTCTGCTTCACAAGAACAGGCCTACAGGACTTCAGGTTCCTGGCTGCCCCCGTCCTGATACCCACATATTCTGGTTTTTTTTTCTTTTTTTTTTTTGGTGGTACAGGGGTTCCTGGAAGCCCTTCTACCTCCGGGCTACACACCCAGACCTATTTTATATTTTTTATTTGGAAACAGGGTCTCTTAAGCCAGCAAGGCTGGCTCCGAACCAGTGAGATCCTCCTGTCTCCGCCTCCCAAGTGCGGGGATTAGGAGCGTGGGCCAGGACGCCTGGCAACCCACACATTCTGAAGGTATGGGTGTGGTCCCTCCCCAACTCCAGGCATGGACGGCTTTTTTTCCCCACATTCTTAGCAGCTCTGTGATGACTTTCTGTTTCACAAAGATGCTGGGACTCAGCCCTTCTGGCTTCTTTGAAGACACAGTCCACCAAGTTCTATTCCCTATTCCACAACCCCTGTGGACTTACAAACTTGGAACAGGTAGAGAAAGGAGAGACACACTCAGAGACATGGGCCATTCGCTTTCTAAGGCATGGTGGATTTCTGCCAGCAACTGAAGGTACTATGTGTGCCTTCTCGCCTCCGTCCATACCACTTGGCTGGCAGGCTATCAGGGCAACAGGTTAAACCTGCCACACACACAACACCCCCAGTGGGCCTGGGGAGTCAGAGTCCCCACCAACTCTCATTCCTTGGGGTTTAGGATTTCCCACTTTTAAACCACCATGGCCTTTGAGAGATGGAGAAATTTTGCAAACCTGAGAGTTTTAAACATGTAACTATTATATAAGATTATATTATAATTATTTTGGTACTAGGAATTGGACCTCTGAGCCAGATTGCCATTTTCTTTCTTTCTCCTTCCTTCCTTCCTTCCTTCCTTCCTTCCTTCCTTCCTTTTCTTTTTGAAACAGGGCTTCAATAAGTTGCTGAGGCTGGCCTTGAACCTACAATCTTCCTGATTCAGCCTCTCAAGTACTGAGATGACAGGCATGCACATTTGTGTCCAGCTATGTCAACTATTTTAAATTGAGCATGTTAAACAAACATACCCTAAATTAACATTAAAGAAACTATTTCTATATATAGTTGTTTGAGTCACAGATTTTTGTGTAGGAGTTTTTAAGAGATATACAAAACTCATAAACTTCAACTCAACCCAAGAAGGTAAAACTACCCAGCTTCTCAGCATAAGTGGAAGCTGACGAAGACGGTTGTGCCGTGCAGACAGGAAACCAGACACTCTGTCAACCTGGTTGGCTTGTCTGTAAAATGGGGCTGAACAGTGATGATCTGCCTCAAGGGAGGCTGTGAACAGAGGTGAATGAAGCTCTCAGCTATCAGAAACAGCACTGTTTTCAAGTTAAGCCAGGCATGGTGGCATGCATCTTAATCCCAGTACTTGGGAGGCTGAGATAGAAGAATCGCAGATTCAAGGCCAGCCTCAGCAACCTAGTGAGGCCCTCAGTAATTTAGTAAGACACTGTTTCAAAACACAATTTAACTATAGTTCAGAGGTAGAATACCCCTGGGCCCAGCCCCCAGTACCAAGGAAGGAAGAAAGGAAAGAAAGGAGGGAGAGAGGGAGGGAGGGAGAAGAACTTGGGCATCTTAGATAAGAGAATTGTAGGTTTAAGGCTAGCTTCAGCAACTTAGTGAGACCCTGATTCAAAATAAAAAATAAAAGGGCTATGGGTGTAGCTCAGATGTAGAATGCCTCAGGCTAGGTTCAATCCAAGAAAAAAAGAAGTTTCATATAGGTTAATATTAATGGCTTAATATTAATAGTTTAGTAATAATAATAAGAAAAGCAGTAAATATTCACTCAGGTTTTTAATCTATTAATATATAAAAGGTCACACGGATCCCCAAGATACAGGAGTGTCTCCAAGGCCAGCACCCTCAAGCAGGGATCAGAATCAGGCTTCAGAGGCAGAGAAGGGCTGGGGAAGACATCCAGTGTGGTACCTGCCTGCCTCCGTGCCTGCAGGCTGCAGTGCAAGGCAGGGCTTGGGTGGCTCTGAGGGCTGCCAAATCCCTAATACAATCGTTCATCTAAGCTAACAGAAGGGCTTTTGTAAAGAAGTGTTCTGCAGTGAAACAAAAACTCTACTGGGTAAAGGAAACTCAAAGTTACTAAACAGTGCCCAGACCCCGTGCAAAGTGGTGACCTGTTTGTCTTTCTCAGAGCACCAAGTGTCCCCAAAGACACAAAATCTCTCCACATCCACCCAAGCATCCATGAGACAACAGCTTTCCAGCTTCTAGTGAACAATTTACTCCTCCACACTTTCTTTGAAAGCTCCAAAAACAATGTAAAAAGAAATGGAGAGAACTAGAAAGAGAAATATATTCCACCCCCAATGAATCAAGGAGACAGACACAACCGCAAACCACAAACCACCCAGTGTAGCAGGCGGATGTGATCAGGAAGGGACCCAGCCAGCCGGCACCCCTCCTGCCTCCTGGGGACTCATAGGTCCTACAGACAGAGCCGCTGGCCCCAATGTGGCTGGCCGTGAAAGATCACACGTTGGTGGGAGCAGAGCCGCCCGCGGAGCCTGTGGACTTGACCTTACTCAGAGAAAAAGAAAGGCAACAAATGCAAGACAGAAACACAAAGGCCTGCTGTGAGCAGTGCCCAACTTAAGCAGAGATTCGGGAACGCGGCCTGCCGCGGGCACAGGAAATCCACTTGGGGGGCGTGATTTCAGACCGTGAACTTGAGCCTGAGCACGGCCCTCACCTGAGTTCCACTCCATCCCTATTATCCACCTGACCATAAACAAGTCAGAAATGTGTTATCTTGCAGTTATGGGGTCAGAATTCTAAACGTGGCTCCCAGAGTTAACCCCCAGGTGTAGGTTGGTGAATGGGAACCTCTGTGACCCCAGGGAGGAGCCATGGCATCTTTAGAGTTCCTGGAGGCTGTGCCCATCCCAATTCCAGGCACCACAGCACGCTCACCTCTGCCCCCACTGCCACAGCTCCTTTTCCACCCCTGGCCCTCACAGCCTGCAATTTCCTGCGGCCCAACGAGGCAGGCTAGGATCATCAAGGACTTACACTAAGTCACATCCGCAAACCCACTTTTGCCCTAGAAGGTGACCTAGTCGCAGGATGTGGGATGGGACATGATGTACTTGGGGTCATTCTAGAGCTCGGCGCTCCTTATCAGTCTCCCTGGCTTTCCTTGTTTCTACACGATTTCCTTGTTGCAACCGTGATTTGGTGGCCTTCCCCTGCTGACCTCTCTCTGGTTCTTGGTTTCCTGCCTCCCTACTACACTACCGTGAAATACCCTCTGGTTATGTTGGGCCAGCACCCATAGATTGTCTCGTTGCCTCCCTATTTTAAAGTCAGCTGATTAGCAACCTTAACTACATATCTGAGTTTTTTCAATTCAAATTCTCCTTTGTCTTGAAAAGGTAACATACTCACAGGCTCTGGGGATGAGTGATATTAACATCTTCGAGGGGCCATTATCCTGCCTACTGTACACTCCAAAAAAAAAGAAAAATATCCAAGAAGAAATAGAAATTACAGAAAGAGAAGCAGCACTTGGTATAGAAATGGAGAAATGAAAGTTAAAATAAATGGGGTATGGGTGAAAACCATATCATAAGCAATTAAATAAGAGAACAAAGAAATCAACCAAAGAGGCAAGTGAGTAAAATGGAAATGGGCATGAAATATCAAGTTTATGGAAGAGAGGTCTGATCTAAGACACAGAAGAATAGTATGCACATAATTAACACTCCTGAATTGTTAATAGGACAAGAGTCAATATTACAAGGGAACTTCAGAAAGAAAGTGATGGAGAAGGGCCAGCCTCCAGAAACAACCTGGAGATATTACCAGAGACCGAAAATGGGCTGACTTTGACTTTTCTCCATAATACTACTCATGGCTACAAAGAGAAGAAACACTTCTATGAAATGCTAAAGAAATAGTGTGGCTCAGGGACTTTATAGTCAGGCAAGAGATGTTTTCAGGCTTGGAAGGAGCCTCCAAGTGGTTGTCATAGGCCGTTTGAGAAAAGACCAGGGGGCAGAGAAGACGGACCAGGGTATCAAACCAAACTCTATGGTGAACTCAGACAATTGATAACAGAATTGGAAGAGGTAAAAATGCCCTCGGAATCTATCTTCTAGAACTACTGATAAAAGGTAAGATGTGTGTGTGTGTGTGTGTGTGTGTGTGTGTGTGTGTGTGTGTCACTGGGACTTGAACCCAGGGGTGTTCTACCAATATGAGCCAACCCCCGCAGCCCTATTTATTTATTTATTTATTTGGTATTGAAGATGGAACTCAGGGGCATTCTACTTCTGAACTACACCCCCAACCCTTTTATTTTTATTTTGAAACAGGGTCTTACTAGGCTGATGAGAGCCTCGCTACTTGCTGAGGCTGTCTTCAAACCTGCAATCCTCCTATCTCAGCTTCACAAGTACTGGGATTAAAGGCATGTGCTACCATGCCAGGCTTGAGTATATATTTTAAAACAGCACCAATAACAAGTAACTGGAAACTGAGGTTGCCTAAGCAACAAGGCAAGATGCATGTTTTGGCAATATAAAAAATTATAAATAAACAGGAAAACTGGATGGGAGGCTAAAGGAATCGCTGGTTTGTAATCTGTTCTCTTGCAAAGCCTAAGTGTGCATACGTATCAATTCCAAACACACAGTAGTTAGTAAACAACACATACATGGTTATCAAACAGCAAGCTCAACCCAACAGGTATGTCACAGACCTTCCCTAATTCCGCAGAGTTGAATGCAGACTGGAACTTCTACCCAAATCCATCTTCTTCCTGAGCACTCAGCTAGCCCATGTGGCTGTGCCATGCACTGCTGGGGTTAGGGGATAACAACTTCCTACATACCTACATACCAGCTGAGACTGAGATGGCAGCTACCACCCGGGGGGGGGGGTGCTAAGTATACGATCGGCACAGGCTATCTACCCAACCAAGAAAGGGATATTTTAGGAACTTATATGCTCCAAGAAAGAAATAATTTAAATTCAGCAAATCTTTCACTACTAGGTTAGAAAAAAATTAAGTGAAATTTTTATTTAAAATAGCCTGCATTTCAAACTAAAAATATAATAATCTCCAATAAGCACTATATGTTCCCATATATTTAAAGGTGGAAAAGAAGACCCATCATTGAACATCCATAAGATGTTCCTGAAGGACACATATGGGCCAATTGGCAGTGGTGCCTGTTGAGAAAGACATGGAGATCTGGGATCAGAAAGCAACTCGACTTAACACGTATTTGTTTTCTTTGAGTTTATTCTTTTAATCTGTACAAACACTAACTTTCTCCTGGAAAAAATAGAGAATGAAGATTTTAAAAAAGGAAGCAAAGGAGCCTGGCTCTGAATTTACAAAGTAATATCCACCTCCTGCCTTTCTGGGTACACAGAAAGATGAGAGCTGGCAGAGGTCACTGAGGACTGAAAATATCTCCATTCCTTTTCTCTCTGTAGGGGCCAGTACTTATAGGAGTATGTTTCACAAAAGGCTTCCCCAAAAGAGATAATTATCTTCAGTGAGGTGTGGTGGCACACAGCTCCCAGTACTTGGGAGGCCCAGTCTGGAGGATCACACACACACACACACACACACACACACACACACACACACTCTCTCTCTCTCTCTCACACTCACATGCTCACACCCATTCACACCCACACACTCACACACACTCACATGCTCACACACACTCACACACCCACACACTCACATGCTCACACACACAATGTAATTAAACTCATCAATAATCTATGTAAATTTTTTTCCCACAGGTCTGGGGATTGAACTCAGGGGCATTCGACCTCCGAGCTACACCCCCTGCCCTATTTTTTATTCTTTTTTTAAAATTTTTTATTGGTGCACTGTATTCATACATCATAGTGGGATACAAACTTTTGTAGACATACATGCACACATCACCCAATCAGCCCCCACCCGATCCCCACCCCATTCTCCCCCCCATCCCTCCTTCCCATGCTTGGCTTAGTGGTTGACATCTAGTATTATAGCAATTTATCCAAAATTAAAAATGATAATCTCACATAACAGTTTCATTAGTCTGATACCAAGCTTTTGATGACTTAAAGATAACATTTCAATATTTCTTTTTACTTTCTTTCTTACCAGAGAATATTTTTTTTCTATTTTTTAGGTGAAACTATCATATATTTATATATTTATTTTTCAGAAAAAAACTCTATCCTAATATGGAATATGGACTCTAGATACCCAAAACGATCTTGAAAAAGAACAAAGCTAGAAGATATATATTTTCTGATTTCAAACCATATAAGGCTACAATAATTGAAACAGTGTAGTACTATTCTAAAGGCAGATATATAAACCATTAGAGTTAAATAAAAGCCTAGAGCTAAATTCTTCCCTATATTGTCAAGTTATTTTTGACAAGGTTTCCACGAACATTTGGTGGTGGAAATAATAATCTTTTAAATAAATATTGTTGAAACATAATAATTACATGGAAAAGAATAAAGTTGGACCCTTACCTAATCCCATATACAAATATTAACTCAAAATAGATAAAAGACCTAAATATAAATCTTAAGACCATAAACTTTTAGGAGAAAATCTGGGTCATAAAACCTCACAACATTGAAATTGGCAGTGATTTCTTGGATATGATTTCAATGGCACAGGCAACAGAAGAGTATACAAACTCCCTAAAAAATAAAAAAAATATTGTATATCCAAAGACAATGTAAACAGAGTTAAAAGTTACTAATAGAATGGGATAAAATATTTCCAAATGCTATATCTGAAGGTATGTTCATATTCCAACTAGAAATCCTAAAAATTAACAACAATCAAAGCAAACAATACAATTTAGAGATAGGTAAAAGACTAACATAAATAATGAATCTCCACAGATAACCAATCTTAGTTGTCTGTTGGATGGAAAATCTTGTTTCTCTGGTTCTGGTGTGTGTTACCTATTTCTTCTTTGTAGTTAATCTCTTTGAGTATTTTCTCTAGTGCTGGTTTTGAAGACATAAATTCCTTCAGTTTCTGTTTGTCATGGAAGCTTCTTATTTCTCCATCTAATTTGATAGAAAGTTTTGCTGGGTAGGAAATTTTTGGCTGGAAGTTGTTTTCTTTCAGAGTTTGGAATATGTTACTCCAAGCCCTTCTGGCTCTCATGACTTGGTTTGGGAAGTCTGGAGTGATTCTAATTGGTTTTCCTCTGAATGTCACTTGGCCCTTTGTTTTTGTTGCCTTTAAGATTCTCTGCTTGGCTTCCACATTGGTCATTTTGACAATTATGTGGCGTGGGGATCCTCTTCTCTGATCCTGTCTAAAGGGAGTTCTATACGTTTCCTGGACCTGTGTATCAACCTCTTGCTCTATGTTTGGAAAATTTTCTGCTATTACTTCCTTGAAAAGATTGTTGATCCCTTTGGTTTCGCTTTCTTTTCCCTCCTCTATTCCAATTATTCTTAGGTTAGCTCTCTTAAAATGGGCCCATATTTCTTCAATATCAGATTCCTGCTGTCGGATATATTTTTCTAGATTAGAAACTATGCATTCATTTTTGGAATGGTCATCTTCTAAGAGCGAGATTCTGTTCTCCATGTGGTCTAATCGGTTGTTTGTGCTTTGAATTGAGACCTTTACTTCATTAATTGCATATTTTATCTCTTTTTGGCTCTCTCTGAGTTCTTTTCGAAGCGCCTCTATTATTTCTACAGTTATTTTCCCGATTTGATCTTCTAGAAATCTCTGATTTTCTGTTTTATCGGGTTCTGATGTTGTGGGGTTGTGGGCATTCATTGCTCCAGTGTTATTCCTCTTTCACATGATTTCGGAAGTTTGTGCCTTCTCTGGGTTCTTCCCTTGGGTCACTATGACTTCACTTAAGGTGCTCTGGATCTCGAGTCAGTAGTATCTCAGACCCCACTACTCCTTTACTGGGTTGTATCACAGAGTCTCCGACCCAGAGAGTCGATAGAGGCTGCTTTAGACTGTGGGGGGTGCCAGGTTGCACGTTCTCCTATGGTGTGATATCTCTGCCACTGCCCCTCCCCCAGTGGGTCAAGTCCCAGGGAGTACAGTACTGGGATTTCTCCTCTGTGGCCCGCAATTTGACTCACTGTTCTTGAGTACGCAGATGTAGCTGTACTGGATTCGGTGAATTCTCTGCTGATGCCGCCGGTGGCAATATGTCGCCGCTGCTACGCCCTCGGCCGTGAGGCTGGCATATTTCCTCTTGGTTTTTATTTCCACTCTGAATCCCTGCAGCGTGTGCTGAACTCAGCCACTGGGAGCTTTAGATTTTACCTGCGGCAAGAAATCCCGCCTGGCTGTTCCGCAGCGGCTCACCTCGGCTTGCTGTAGCCGTCCAGTGAAGTCGCTGCTGCCGCCGGCAGTATGGCACTGCTGCCACGTCCTCGGGCGTGAGGCCCATGTATCTCCTCTGTGTCTCTGAGCTCTGTTCTCAGTCCGCTTTCTCTCTGGAGCCTGGTGATTTTTTTGTTTCTCTGGTGATGGTGTTTTCTGGCTATGAAAGGCGCTGATTTTGTGGTAATGGAGATTGGTTGTTAGCGGGGCTCTTAAAGCCCTGCTTTTCTCGGTCACCATCTTCCCGGAAGTCCCTATTTTTTATTCTTTATTTTGAAACAGGGTCTCTCTGAGTTGCGGAGGGCCTCACTGAGTAGCTGAGGCTGCCCGTGAACCATGATCCTCCTGTCTCATCCTCCCAAATGCTGGGGTTACAAGCGTGTGTCACCACGCCCGGCAATAATCTATGTAAAATTTAAAGTCATGTTGGGAAAGGTTTAAATGCTTCTTGGGTATGCTCCCAAAAAAGGATGAGCAGAAGAGTAAGAAACAGGGCTCCACAGGTGTCACCAGCCAGGGATCATGAGGAAATGGTAACCCATCACGAAAGTGTAGAGCAGACCCAGCAGAAGCGGTGGCAGCCTCAAACCTACAGGATCCCACAGAACTGACTTCCGGACCTGACTAGTCTAGTGCTTGGGCCGCCATAGTTTCTGTGAAGTCCTGCAAGCAGCTCTGGGTCCTTTGTCCTCTGAGCCACCTCAAGCCAATAGGAGAGGTCAACTAACATCTCCACACCAAATAACTCCTGCTCAGACTTCTTACCCATTCTTTGGATTTTGATTACCGATTCTGAAAAACATCAGGAAAAATGAGAACAATGCAACCTAACTTTGTATCCTCACATCTAGATGAAGAAACTGAGCTGGGGTTGGAAGGGCCCCACCTCCTCCTGAGGGTGCACCGGAGCTGTCTACCGCTGCCTGGCCACTGCAGCAGGATGCGGCATCTCTCCCATCTGTCTGTGCTCTGCCCACGTACAGCCTCCACGTGTGGCCTTTCTAACACCCCAGGATCTGATCATATGCTATGCCACGACACACTTTTCCTCTGTAACCAGGCCTTGGTCCAGGCCAGCACTCAAAGCTCTTGATAGAAGTCTGTTAACGTGGCAGCCAGATATCCATTCCAGAGGCGTGGTCTCTCGCTTCTCTGTTGGTTCAGAGGATGCCTGTAGGACCCCAGGATGAAGGGCCATAATCGCATCTTGGTAAGATGAAGAACTTACAGGTAGAGGGTCAGGGGTCCAGATCCTGTCCCTTCTGTGAGCTCAGAAAATCTGAGAATTTATAGACAGGTGGCTCCGACATGAAGGGAAGCAGATGGCCAGTGCGCCTTCTGACTTGGAGAACATCTCCCCTCCTCCTTGAACTAGACATAGGTGACAGGAAGAGAATGCGCTTTGGGTGTGGGGATCTAGGTTTCATTCCAGGCTGCTCCTTGCCTGTAACATAGCTTTCCTTCTCTCTGATATTCTGCGTGTCTCCTAGATACCAGAGGCTAAATGCTACTGCCGATTCCTACTCGTGCCCACCCCTTCTGCCTCTGGGGTCCCACACCTAAACTCCACAGTGCACCCCAGGGGCAGCCAGAGCAGGGGAGTCAAAGCAGGAAGGACCATGAAAAACGGGGCTTTTCTGTAGAAACCACATTGACTTGTGAGCCCTCATTTTATTCTAAGGTATATGGTGATTCAGTTCCTTCTTGGGCAACTTAAAGGAGAGAGAACATTGAAAGGGAAAAAAGAAGATGATAGAGGAGGTTCCCTAAAAGCTCCCAGTTGCACTTTTTCCAGTGAGCATGGTTTCCCACCCAGTACCATGGGAAAAACAGGCACAATTATTAGTGTTTCATGGTAATGGACTTGCAGAAGTGAGACAGAGGCAATAGGAAATACTGCTCAAGGGCAGGCGGGTGAGGTCTAAGGGTTCCCAGGGCACCCTCATGGCAGGGGTGTGACCCTCCAGAGAGGTACAGAGTGAGAGGGCACGGAGGTAAGGAGATGGGCATGCATGCGCGACACACTTGCTGGCCTCAGCAGACAAGTGGATGTGAAGGGAGGCCCACATGGGGCACGACCCTGAGGTCCACGGCACTCCGTGCAGCCCTGGGTGGTGCAGAACATTCTCTTCAAGGAGTCTTCTGTGAAGCCACAAAAAAGCTGGGAAGAGGGGTAACAACCTGTGACCGTGGGAGTTTCTTCTCAAGTGTCCATGTGAATCAGAACTTGCAGGCAGCAGGGGCTGTTACCTGCAGAAAACTGCCTTCCAGGAAAATATTCTTAGGGAACATAAGGAGGTATTTGCTCTCACAGGTGTATAATGCTATAGAGATGTTGCACACACACACACACACACACACACACACACACACACACACGAAGCCTAGGGATATGAGAGAATGAGGGGTGTGGTGGCTTATTTGAGGTGTCGCCGTGACTGTATTATGGAATACCTAGAAACCAGGTAAAGCACTATTTCTGGGTGTGCCTTTAAAGGTGTTTCCATAGAAGATTGGCATAGGTGTGTGTGTGTGTGTGTGTGTGTGTGTGTGTGTGTGTGTGTACTAAATGAGAAAGATCTATCTTTAGTGTTTGTGTGGGGTGATCATCTAATAGGCTGTTTGCTCATAAAGAACAAATGAGGAAAAGGAAAATGTGTGTGTGTGTGTGTGTGTGTGTGTGTGTGTGTGTGTGTGTGTAAACCAGAACACACCCTTCCATCCCAGTAGACATAGAGAACCCCAGGACCTCTGGCCTTTGGACTCCAGGACTCACAACAGAGCCGCCCTCCACCCACAGCTCTTACTAGTCGAGGCTGACATCACCTACTTCTCTAGTTTGGCAGCCTCTGGTGCATTTCCTGCATTCCAGGATCCTAGCTTGCAGGTGGCCTTCAAGGGACTTCTCGGCTAAAAGTCGTATGAGCCATTTCCCTCTCATTCAATGCCTTCCTCCTTCCTGTCTATGGAGACTAACTTCCTGTATCATCCATCCATTCATCCACCCACCCACCCATCCATCCATCTACCCATCCAATCAATTCTATCTCTTTGAGAAACCTTGACTATACAGAGGGCAAACAGAACAATGAGAAGCAGAGCTGGGTTGCACATTTGATTCACACCCCCACCCGAAACATCCACACTGAAACATGCACTCAGCCAGCCTCTGTGTTGGCCCTAGGGAAAAGTAATCTCTTCTCAAATGAAAGTCTGTTTCAGTTCCTCAGATATTATTAAAGTGCCAGAGAGGCAGAGGCTGACTCCAGCACTCCAACAGTCCCAGGCGAGAGGGAGTCACACGGGGCCCAAAGACAGAGCCTCTCGGTGTGAAGGTCAATCCCACAGCTGCAGATAATCACCGATGGCTATTCTCCACTTCCTCACATGTGGAATGGGAATAACTTCTCTGCTGTGGCCACAAAGTTATTGGAAAGACCAAATAAGTTAATACACACAGAGCCATTTTGCAAACTGTAAAGCACTAGGAGACAGGATTATTTACTTAATGCAAGTTAGTAACACTGGTAAATAGTTTGGTCCCCTTCTTTAAGGCTATACATCTTTACCAGTGGTGTTGGGTTTTTTTTTCGGTTTTAATGTTGGCATTCTATATCATTCTTTGGTTGTTGTTTTCACTATTATTTTTACATTGGAGATATATATATATATACATATATATCTGTGTGTGTATCCATATATACATATCCTTATGAAGATATAAACATACATATTTATGGCATACAGTTTGGTTTAAAGTACTTATGTACAGTAAAATGGCTAATTTCACCTAATTAAGATATGCAATACCTCACTCATTTTTTTGTAGCGATGACACTTAAAATCTACACTTTTAGCAATTTCAAGCTTATACTATATTATTAACTCTACAAGCCATATCTTGATTTCTTAAATGTAGGCATGTGTGTGCCAGCTATAGTCAGTTAAATGATATAAAATTATCATTTGGCCTAATAGTGAGTTTTACCGGTTCATCTTACAGATGGCGTCCAATTTCTTACCTCCTGAAGACCAACTTCATGCCTTTGCTATCGGAGACAGGGGGAGGTAACGTGCAGGAGGGGAAGAGGAACTCCTAGCCCATCTGCTTTCTCCTTGACACTTCTCCCTCCCTTGTGAAACCTACAGAAACTTCCTTGGAGCCAGTAGTTTACAACCTTGTGTTTAGATGGGAGCTCACTGTGCTGATGGGTGCCCAGGCTGTAGCTCAGTGGCCCACATCAGCAGCTCAGGGGCCGTGCTCAGACCTTAGCATCTTTACAGTATCCACGTGGTTTTCATGGGGAATGAGGACCCCTCATCCAGGCTCTTCAGATAGGCAGACAGCCCCAGGCTCTGGCGCTGAGCCTGCACCCAAAAAGGAGATGGGTCCAGCAGAGGAAGCTTTCTGGGACAGATTTGAGTTTTGGGGGTTGCTATTATTTTTAATACACATTGAGCAACCCTAATTTGAAACTCTAAAATGCTCCAAAATCTGAGCCTATCCGATCATTGATATGACATCATAGGTGGAAAAATCTATAACTGACCTCATGTGACAGGTGACAGCCAAAACTCAGGTGCACCAAAGATATTGTATAAAATTACCCCCAGGCTATGTGCATAAGGTATACATGAAATAAATAACTTATATGTTTAGACTTGGGCTGCATTCCCAAGATCTCTCATTAGATAAGCCCAAATACTCCAAAAAGTGAAAAAGTCCAAAATCTAAGACATTTCTGGTCCTAGGTGCTTCTGATAAGGGATGCTTGGCCTGTCTAAGAAAGTTATGTCAAAAATCATTTCAATTAATTACAACATGTCTGTCTATTCTTCCATTACAAATTTCCTCCTTCCCTAAAGAATTGTTTCATGTATGACTCATTCACATGACCTTTTATTGTCTGTTTTCTAACATCAACATGTTCGTGGCAGTACAATGAATTTATCTTATTTTTTAATATCTATAGTGAAATAATGTCTTCTCCAACAGAATCAGCTAATATTCCCCAAGAATGAATATAAAGTTTGTGATAACTATGGAGCCAGAACTCTTTTTAGAACATATGCTCCACTGTGTAACACATGAGTCCCACTCTGGCTGATCAGTAAATAATAAGGCTTTTTTCCTTTACCAAACAAAAATTTGTATGCTACTAAACTGAGAGCTAAAATTCTAAATGTTTCAGGTTTTATACTAGCAACGTTCTCAACTACAATGCTTTCTGAACTCATGGGAGCTACGCGATTCTAGAAAGAATAATTAAATTTCTAATTTCAATTCCCATAAGGCTATTAAATGCATTTAACAAACACGAACTGAAAGCCTGCTCTGAATAAGGTGCCTCAGAGTCGGCTTCTCCTCATGGGTCTAATAGAGGGAGGAATGCTGTCTACACAACTCATTACTAATTATAACTGCTTGTGCAAATGCTCCGTATCATACTCAACTCTAGACATGGAGACAAATATTCTTAAGATACATCTAATTTTTTCTACTTGTTTTCTCATAGCAGTGAATTTAGCTTGCTTTCTTCCTTCCTCTCTCTCTCTCTCTCTCTCTCTCTCTCTCTCTCTTTCTTCTTTCTTCTTTCTTCTTTCTTCTTTCTTTTTTGTGTGTGGTGCTGGGGATTGAACCCAGGGGCACTCTGCATCTGAGCTACATTCCCTGCTCGATTTTTTTTATTCTTTCTTTCTTTATTTTTGCGGGTCTGGGGATGGAGCTCAGGGGCATTTGACCTCTGAGCTATACCCCCTGCCCTATTTTTTATTCTTTATTTTGAAACAGAGTCTCACTGAGTTGCAGAGGGCCTCACTAAGTAGCTGAGGCTATCCACAAATCTCGATCCTCCGGTCTCAGCCTCCTGAACGCTGGGATTACAAGCGTGCGCCACCATGCCCAGGGTTTATTCTTTATTTTGAAACAGGATCTCCCTAAGTTGCACAGGGCCTCACTAAGTAGCTGAAGCTGGCCGTGAACCATGATCCTCCTGTCTCAGCCTCCCAGATGCTGGGATTACAAACGTGTGCCACCACACGGGGCTGTTTAGCTTTCTTTCTCTTTGATTAGTCAGCACTTTGGGAAAACTAGGGTATTGATTTTGTGTAGAATCATAGCGTTGAATGGGATATTTGAGGGCAGGCAGCTACATCTCTCCATTTCTACATGTGAAATTAAGACCTGGAGAATATACTCAAAGTGGGGGTTCCAAAAGGAAGAAAGTTTTGTAGGTGTGGACAGGAATTACACCTCCCCTCAGGAAGGACCAAGCCCTCTGGTCAGTACTCCAGGGGCATGGAAGGGTCCAGAGGAATGCAATAGTATCACAATTTTCTTCCAGTAAACCCTCTGTCCTGCGCAGTGGGATGACCAACCTGCATCCATTCTTCCCCTGGACATCTGAAGCCTTAATCCCCCTTTGTGAGAATGTATTTCTGATCACACCACCTAGCAGACTGTAAATGGTTAAGTCGATGTCAGTTGAAGAAACCTTATGAAACTCAACCTCATCTGTATAGATAGATGGCTCTGGATGGGTGTCCAGGCCAAAAGACTATGCTTGTTTAATAACCCAGACTGATGTGGGTACTTACAACCAAGCAGAATAGAGAGAGAGAGAGAGAGAGAGAGAGAGAGAGAGAGACAGACAGACAGACAGACACGACAGCCTTTAAAAATGGAATTATCAAGAGGTATGAGCCCAAGCTATAGCCCATCCTTGCAATGTTTCTAAGCAATTTGGTTTAGACTTTCCACTTGCTTACCCCGTAACTGCAGAGCAACAGTGTTAAGTTGAACAGACAGGCACAGAATGTTCACTCAGCCTCACAAGCACAGCACTAGCAAAGGATCCACAACCGTCCCTGTGGGCCACTGTTGTTCTGGAGATGACAGAGAGATCGCTGTCCTTCATCACAGTCAAGCAGATGGCAAGGGATGCCATGTGGTCCCAGAGTCCAAAGACTTGCTCTGGGAACAGAAGCAGACCTTCAAGGACACGTGCTTAGAGTAGGGGAAGTGGCCTGGCCCTAAGCAACCCCAGAAGAAAACACCAAGACCAGCTCCCAGGCAGGAGCTCAGGACAATACTGTCCACAGACTCCCTGGCATCTCCTTACAGATACCTTTGAAATGCTATTCTCTTCACTCTCACCTCCTCCTTTTTCTCGTGTAAAAAGCTAGTCTTGCCTCAACTCTGCAAATACAAATAAATGTTCTGTCATGATCCCAACCAGGGAGCCACTGGGGGCCTGCCATGTGTGTGCCCGGCGGCATCCCGAGTGCAGAGCCAGCCTGCATCCCAGTGAGTCCACCATCTACTGATTTAGAAGAACTTCGCTTAGCGTTGTAATGGAGCCAGCTGACAGCTCCGAAGTGTCACCAAGAATCACTGTGCCATACAAGTTCCTTCTTTTTTAACCGACATCCCCTTCTTCCATAGCTGCTGTATCTTCTTCTTTCGATACCCTCAAGAAAAGCCAAAGCAAGTTCACCTGCACAATGCCTTGAGTTATGAGTGCCAGCTACAAGGGCACCAACTGATCAAGAAGAGAAATGGGGGCACTGGTGAGAACTGGGGGCATGCCTTCCATCCCATTCAGTAGAATGACTATGGATCTTTAGGGTTAAAGAACTCTGCGTACACTCCATCTTCTGCACCGCCCCAGAGCCTGAACAAAGGCCAGAGAGACTTTCTACCCTTGGGGCCACCTGGGACTGCACCCAAGGTCACACCACTCACCACCAAGTCCGGGTCGGCTTGCTACTTGTACCATTTATTTTATTTTCAGCATTCAGGGATTATTCTTTTTTGTGTGTGTGTGGTACTGGGGATGGAACCCAGGGGCATTCTACTTCCGAGCTACATCCCTAGCCCTATTTTTTATTCTTTATTTTGAAACAGAATCCCACTGAGTTGCAGAGGCCCTCACTAAGTAGCTGAGGCTGTCCAAGAACCACAACCCTCCTGTCTCAGCCTCCTAAATGCTGGGATTACAAGCATGCGCCACCATGCCCAGACTGATGGTTCTTTGAGAAGATGGGATTACATTTATTTGTTTGTTTTTTGTTTTGGTGGTACTGGGGTTTCTGGAAGCCCTTCTACCTCCGGGATACACTCCCAGACCTATTTTTTTATATTTTTTATTTGGAAACAGGGTCTCTTAAGCCAGCCTGGCTGGCTTCAAACCTGCGCGATCCTCCTGTCTCCGCCTCCCAAGTGCGAGGATTACAAGCGTGCGTCACCATGCCCGGCAAGATGGAATTATATTTAAAAGACAGGATTAAAAAAAAATCTCAGTTTATACATTTTAAAAACAAAAAGTTAGTTATATATATCATGGATATTGAGTGACTTTTTTAAGACATGAAAAATTATATACCCAATCGTATTGCCCATAATACAGCAATACTGTTCTGGTTTGGATGCGGCTTGAGAGTGTGCCCCCCCCAAAATTTCACAGGATGGAATTTTGGTTACTAGTGCAAGGTGAGAGGTAATTAGGTCATTGTGCTCAAAAAGGACTAGCCCAGACCTGAGGAACTGAGTAGGCTCTTGAAGAGTGGGTGTTATAAAGAGAGTCACCCAAACCATGGGTCCCCTTCTGCCAAATCGTGGTGGCAGCCAGGAAGGACCGCACCAGAGGCCGAACAGATGGAGCCACCTGCTCTTGGACTTCCAGCCTCCAAAACTCTGAGCTAAATAAAACTCCTTTAAACAAATTCAATTTACCCAACTTCAGGTATCGCATTATAGCGACAGAGAATGGACCAAAATAAATATGCGTTGTCTCTAACTCTCATTTGCATTAAAGGAATCACAAGGAAAGAACTGCAGCCATGGTGAGATATCTTTGAACCCCCCACAGATCAAAAGGTAGCCCCTCCTCTCAAGGACACAGAGGGGGCTGGGAAGAAGGGCGTGCCACACCTCAGGACACGGGGCACTGTGCAGTCCCTTCTGCAGGTGCCAGGACCGCCCTGAGCTTCTCACCAGCACCAGCAGTGCCTGCTGGACGCAAGTCCTAAAGTTGGCCACAGAGATGAGCTAGGCAAATGACTTTGGGATGGCTGTGGCAGCCCCGGGCAGCAGGACCAGGGCCCGCTCAGAGGCAGCAAGACTCGGCCTGGCTGGCACAGCACCAGGGGCAGGTGTCTGCTCCCGCCTCCTGCAGTGCCTCCTCTTCCTCTCCCTCTCTCCTCCCACTCTCTTTCTCTCTCTGTGCCGCTCTCTCTTTCTCTAGAGAGAGAAAGAGAGAAATATTTATGAGCTCCTAAATATTTTTTCTCAGAAACTGAGAAGCTTACTCTAATCTCGCAGAGCTGGGTGTGTGGTCCAAAACACTGTAGAGAGTGAGCTAAACAATAATTGAGTGAAATGCTCAGCGGCCAAACGAGTCATAGAAGCCTAATATTCTGCCGGCATGGCGCACGCACTCGTGATCCAGGTGCTTGGGAGGCTCTACAGGAGGACCGCAGATTCACGGGCAGCTTCAGCAAGGAGCGAGACTCTCACCAACCCAGAGACATCCTATTTCAAAGTCAGAATAAAAAGAAGAGGGCTGGGAGTGTAGCTCAGAGGTAGAATGCCCCTGAGTTCAATCACTGGTACCACAAAAATGTTTAATATTATATTTCATAAATCACTCCTGCAACTCATTCACATATATTCATTCAGACATCAAATTTCCATCATATTTGTAAGGAAAACCGGGTAAGAGTAAACTATGCTCAAACAGAAAATAATTCCTTGGGAGGAAAAACTCCAAATCCTTTAAACCTACAAAACAGATTTACTTTAGGCTTAACTGTTTGAACTGTGAGACACATAGGCAAAACTTGCATTAGCATTAATGTGTATTTGTCTTCTCATAATGTAGGATGGTATATAACAGAAATCTGTACCAGCAAGGACTGGCATTTGTGGAATCCTACAATTTTAGCAGAGAAGACCTTGGAGACAGGGGAGGCTAACTCTCTCCCTTTTCCATGAGGAACACGGAGCACGACCAGACCACACCTTCAGCCTCACTGATCCTAGCTCTACCTCTCCTACTTCCTAGCCCAGAGATGCTATGTGAAAACCAGGCAGCTGGACACACCAGCGCAGCACAGTCCAAGTGAAAGGGGCAGCATCCAGCCTTTCCTTGGACTTCAGCATCTTGAAGGCTTTTTTTTTTTTTTTAGTGGTACTGGGGTTCCTGGAAACCCTTCTACCTCTGGGCTATACTCCCAGACCTATTTTATATTTTTAATTTGAAAACAGGGTCTCTTAAACCAGCGCGGCTGGCTTTGAACCTGCACAATCCTCCTGTGTCCGCCTCCCAAGCCTGGGGATTACAAGCGTGCGCCACCACACCCGGCCTGGAAGGCTTATTTTTAACTCACTTCTCCTGTCTGTGACTATGAATAATAAAGAGCGCCCTCCCCACAGCGTGGCCAAGGTGGATCCCCTTCCACTGTTGGGTTGCTTCTGTGTTGAGACCGTCTTGTTGGTCTGACTTCCTGGGGAACACGGAAGGGTACCAATGGGCAAAGCCAATTCTCCCTCCAAGGTTCAGAGGCAGAATATTTTCAAATTGAACGTATTATTAAAGGGATCTGCATGTTTCATTTCCATTTCCAAGTCTACAGATTTCAGGATTCCCTGTGATGTGGGGGTCGTGTAGTCACTCTCAGTACTAGACGGCTTCGTTAGGGATTTGGTGACACCTGTTTTTATACCCAGTAGTACTTCTCTCTTTGCATTTAGGGCTCAAAGTGACAAGCTTGGGTCAAGACAAAGCAAAAAATATGTTTTTCCCATTTTCCTCTTTGAAAGCAATAGTTGGGTTTTCTAGGCAATTTCCAAAGAATAAGAAACATAAAGAATGATCCAGTCATAGTGTCTGGACAGTTCTCTAGTAGGGCATCTATTAGACTCCTTTCCTTTCAAGGAATAATGATTTTGAAGAACCTCAGGAGAGAAGAGTCTTTGGTCATAGTAACACAAGCAGGCACTGCAATAGTCATCTACGCTGTGGAAGATGACCACAGTGTGCCACTAAGGTGACCCTTGAGCAGGTGCTGGCCTCTCTAAGCTCGTCCCTGTGAGGAAAAGCCCCACGGCCAGCCTGTGGTCAAGGAGCCTGGCATTCAGGGAACAGCCAGCCTTCAAGGGAAGAGCATACTTGCCTCTTTCCTCCTGCGTTCATTTTCTAGAGGAAAATTAATGTGTGCATCCATTCAACATTTGCTTTATTCTGTAAGAGAAACCTTAAGGCCAATAACTCTGGCCAGGCAGGCAAATAGCCCCCCACCCCAGGAAGTCTCATGACTCAGGGCCCCGAGTCTAAGTCGATAAGGAGCCAGCACTAAGGGCGACTGCTAAGTGGGGAGGCGTCTCCATGGGCCACCCTGGTTGGCATGGCTGTACCTCCCCAGGACACAGGCCAACACCCTCACCTCTGCCGTCTGAGAAGGAACTAAATCCTGGAACTCAGAGTGTGCTAAGAACCAACAGCCAGTCTCCAAATACATGGAGCTGTTAAATCAATCTCCCTCCCCATCGAGGGAGGCCCACACTCTACATGGCCCAACTTGTACTCATTCAAGTATATGCCCCCCCACAGTCCATCCCTCCAGCCTGCAGCAGGGGAGGAGAGGAGGAACTGAGAGAGCTCTGACACGCACACACACACACACACACACACACACACACACACACACACGTGCCCACACATGCACACACACCAGCCTCCTGCTCACCAACTTGGCAATTATCTCCCAAGGAGGCCCTGGTAGAGGCCTGCCAAGCCAAGTTTAGCATGCCCCCTGCTGGCCTGGCAGGAGCTGACTCAGCCTTTATGCTATAGGGCTGAGATGTGGATAAATGACCTTAAGATCCAGGGGAAACAAGAACAGACAGGGCATTTTTTTCCCTTCTTAGAAACAGAAGACACAATACTCTAAACATAAGAGGAGTATAACGAGGTTCCCAAGTGATTGTTTTCTGAGTGTTTTAAGAAATAAATGACCGACCCTGAAAGAGTTAGTGGAAACAATGAATTTGTATTTTCACAAGTACTTTGGAATTGCATATAAAACGTCACGTGAGTATTTTCACAGGTCTACAGGTGATCAAGAGCAACAGAAAGATGCGTGGGCCAGAGTGACTTCACAGGCTCCATGTTTAGTGAATCTGCAGTCCTACAAACCATTCTTCTTATCATGGAAGACACTTTAGTTACAGAAGAATCCCTGCCACAACCCAGGAGCTCGCACACATTTCACAGCAGCTCCAGGCAGCAGGAGCAGAATCGTGGGAAAGCAGCGCATCTGGAACCAGTTCTGCTTCAAGACTTGCCAGATGCCCACCCTCCCAGGCGTGCCACTGTGAACACGCAAAAGAAGGTGCCCCCTCCCCTGTGCCAACACAGCTGGGGCCTCAGGGGTTTCTAAGGAGACACCTGTCACCTAGAATCCAAGACGCGCCCTGCCGTCACCTAGAACACCAAGGGACATCAAGGGCCTACAGTGAACCACTGTTCTCACTTTTGAATTTTTTCCCCCGCACCAATCTAGAGTACAAAGGCTTCACATTCCTAACCACACTCAAACTTTATTTATTTATTTTCGGTAGCATTTGCCATTAAATTCCTTGTAGACCCAATATGATCACACTAATAATTTAAGGCATCGTATTTTAACGAGTGAGGAGTTGTCATTAATTATTAAATGTGAAAATAACGATGCCAATGCTTTTGTCCATGTCTGGACAGCCTTTTGGAACACTCTCCCTGAGTACATGCTGAGCCTACCGTGGGAACTTGCTTGCTCTGATTCCCATAAGAGTGGGTACGGATGGCAAGCCCACTGCACAATAAAATGATGGCTTGTTGCTGGCGCGATGGGGGATTTTCCCCACAGCCAGGTGTGCTGTGTGAGGGATCTCTTGGGCCCTCTGTGAGTGTTGAAAGGTCTTGGAGGCAGCTAGACAGCCGCTGGCGGCACCCCAGAGAAGTGGAAGGGCTTTTCCAGGCACACCCTACAATGGGGGGGTGTCGAAGGAGACCGGCAGGTTTCCCCAAGCAATCAAGGCCTGCAGAGATTTAGGCCCCACTGTCTGCCTTCTCCCAGGCACAGATACATCTTCTCCCTTACTCCAGAGAACATCTTTTTAAAAACCGTTCCTCTCACAGCTCACTTTCGTTGACAAATAAGGCCAGAGACCAGCATGCAGTGTCAGACATGACTCTCTCCTGGATCCGTGTGCTGGGGAGGAAGCTATTCCCAGCTCTGCTGGGATCTAACAAGTTTCCCTTCCGCCGCTCTTAAATCTATCCATTATCAAGCAGATAGATAAAATTTAAAAAAATAATAACTGTGTCCACCTATGTGAGGTTTTTGAGTTTGGAGAGCAGAGGCAAATCCATTTGGTTGCAAAGATTCTCAAAGGGCTGCAATAGCTTGCACCAGGCAGGAGGAGGGTACACTTGAGCGGTTGTGTCCAGTGAAGGAAAGTTTTAGTTAATGATGACATCACTGACATCTCCCAAATTTAAAGGAGCACTTAAAGCGAGCGGATGCAAGGCTCCCCCTCCAGCGTGGAGACGCCCGGGGAAGGCCTCCGGGTCCGCGGGCGAACGGCACCAGCGTCCCACCGCTGTCCAGCAGGACCCCGGCAAAGCCGCGCGGGGGCCCGCAGCCTCCGCCCGGCCCTGCCCGGCTTCGGGGCGCCGCGGGACCCCCGACGCGCCCACGCCGCCCAGGGGCCAGCCGGGCGCCGGTCCTCGGCCGGCCGGAGCAGCCGGCAGCCCGACCCCGCGGGCGCCGCGCCCAGCCCGGAGTGGCGGGGCCGAGCCCGAGCCGGCGGCCGCGGGGTCCGGAGCGCAGCCCGCAATGCAGACGCCGGCGAGCCGGCCGGGGCCCGAGCCGCCGCAGCCCCGGCCCCCGCCCCGGGCCCCGCGAGCGAGCCGGCCGGGGCGGCCCGCGCACCTGCTCCATCCCCCGCGCCAGCACCGCGGCCAGCGCCCGCTCACCTGCGCGCGATCGCCGGCCCGCAGCGCCGCAGCCGCCGCTACCCGACTTCCATTTTCTCCGGCTTTAAGGGAAAACCAGATCAGCTGTTTCGCTCGCGCTCCGCCGGCGCCGCGGCCCCCTCCCCAGCTGCCGCTCGCGGTCGCTCCCGGGCCTCTCCTCCCCCGCCTCCTCCCGCGCTCCGCCCCGCCCCCGGCCCGGCCCCGCCCCCGGCCCCGCCCCTGACGTCACCGCCCCGCCCGCGCGGACGTGCGCGCTCGCGACCGCGACTGGAGGCGCGCGCGGCCCCGCACCGGTCCCCCTCGGCGCCCGGCTCGCGCCCGCGGGGGGCTGCAGGAGGCGCCGCCGGTCCTGCCTCCCTCAGGCGGGCTGCGGCGACCTCTCTCCTCCCGGCTGGCCTGAAGCATCCCAGACTTCCGTCCATCCATCCCGTCCATCCACCTGCACGCCCTGCTCCCGGTCCATCCAGAGCATCAGGCCCAAGCCCAGGACAGTGGTCCTCCGGTCCCGTAACCTGTACTCTGACCTTTCCCTATCTCCTGCCGGTTAATGGTTTTCCACGCCCCCTCTGGCGGAGCCAAGTCCTACCCGCTGCTCGCACCGAACCCTGTAGGTATGGCCACGCCCCTTATCCCAAATACTGCTGCTATTAGCACCATCCTGATGCAGCTCTTGGTGAGCATTATTTTACCCCTAGTTTAGGGCTCTTTGGCTTGGCTTTAAACGTTATACATGTTTACTAATGTTTAGGAGTGTGACCTTTTAAATCAACATTGGGTAAGCCTGACATTTCTTTATATGAAATTTGTGGTTTTAAATAGTTGTTTGGATTCGCGTAACCAGGAGTACAATCAGGATACAACCCCCAAGGAACTCACTAGTACTGTCCCTTTATAGCCACGCCCTCCCCTGGCCCTAACCTTTAGCAACCACTGATAAGTTCTCCATGGTTAGAGTTTTGTGTGTTTTTAAATTTTAATTGGCGCATTACAAGTTTACATCTGGCAGTACTCACTGTAACATATCCATGCATCAACATAGCACGCTCTCTTCCTGCGCAATATGTGACGTGCGGAACCTGAATGTGTCCCTTACCGTGTTCCCTTCGCGGCCCACGGGGTGGTTGCCTGGGCCCTTAGTCCTTTCTGGTGTGGGCTCGTCTTTCTATTGTTGGGTGTTAAGCACATTATTTGTACCATATTTTGTTTGTCCAGTCATCCGCTGAAGGATATTTGGGTGGTTCTAAGCTGTGTCTAGTGTCAATAGATACTCTCCAAACATTTGTATATAGGGTTTTGTATGGACAAAAGTTTTCAAATTAGTTGGGCAAATATGTATGCGCGCGCGCGCGCGCGCGCACACACACACACACACACACACACACACACACACACGTGCGCCTAGGCTTACAAGAGGATTATGTCCTGATCAACCCATTACAAGCTGAAAATACCATCAGTCCAAAATGCTTTTTAACATACCTAATCTACTGCACATCGTAGCTCCACTGTATAATGCCCTGTGCAGTATGAGTTTTACACTCGGGCTTTGGCCGACTGGGAGCCGAGGCTCCTGCTTCTGACTTACATGAGCTAGATTTCTGGGAGCTTATATCATGAGTAGATTTTGGCTTTTGTCAAATGCTTTTTATGCATTTGGTAATGCAGAAAAGATAAAAATACAAAAGTCAGAATCCCATTTCCCCTGTACGTGTATCCCTTGCACCATTTAAAAAAAAAAAAAATCCCGTAAGTTGAATCACAGTTAAGTTGGGGACTGTCTCTGTCTGTGTGCGTATAAATATATTGTAGAAGCCTGGCATGGTGGCCCACACTTGTAATCCTAGCACTTGGGAGCCAGAGACAGAAGTAATGGTTGCAGGTTCAAGCCCAGCCTCAGCGAACATACCCAAGTCAATCACTAAGCCAAGCTTGGGGAGGGGGGGGGGATGGGTGGGGATTGGGTAAGGGCTAATTGGGTGATGTGTACATGTATGTCTCCACGAGTCTTTTATCCCATTAAGATGTATGACCGCAACACACCAATAAAAATTCAAACAACAACAAGAAATTTAGTGAGATCCAGTTTCCAAATAAAAAAACAAAATAGAGATTATGGCGTTACTTAGATTCAATCCCCAGCATATCTCTCTCTCTCTCTCTCTGTCTCTCCCTCTCCCCCTCCCTCTTCTCCTCCCTCCCTGCCTCCCCTCTCTCTCTCACTCACACACAATGTATTATGTAAAACATACATTATATTTTTAATATTATATATAAAAACTTATATATTTGTGTATGTAATCAAAGAATATTTATCAAGAACCACATCGAAGAGCTCAGAAATGGAATGCATGGCATCCTCATATATATGTAGCACTGTATCATGCTCTTTAATGAAGAATAATTTGGGTCATCTTTCATTTGTATATTTACAATATGTATATCTTTTTCATGTTTATATGTTTTGCTCATTTTTAAATTGGGTTGTTTGATTTCTTCTTGAGTTTTAAGAGTCCTTTATATATTTTGGATAAAAGTACCGATACATGTTTTATAGCTTTTATGCCAGTATAAGACTTGTCTTTTTTATTTTTTTAATTGTCTTTTGCAGAGCAGAAGTCTCTAATTTTAATAAGTCTAACAACATTTTTTCTTCTATGAATCATACTTTTGGTATTTGTATCTAAAAAAATCCTCTAAGCCAGGGCTACATATATTTAGTTTTCTCTTTTCTTCTAGACTTTTGTAGTTTTGCATTTTACATTTAGATTCGTGATCCATTTTTATTTTGTTTTTGTGAAAAGTGGAAGGAAGGTCTGTGTCTAGATTTAGTTTAGTTTATGTTTTTTTGCACGTGGATGTCTAGTTATTTCAATATTATTTGTTTAAAACCTACTTTTCCTTTTTTGACTTGCCCTTGATCTTTGTCCAAGATCAGTTGACTCTATTTGTGAGGGTCTATTTTTGGGCTCTTTGCCGTGGTTCATTGATAAATTTCTTTGATTATAACACCACACTGTCCTGATTACACTGGCTTTAGAGAAAGTCTCGCAATCCTATAATGTAGTGGACTTTTTTCTTCTGTAGTATCATGTTGGCTACTCGAGATCTTTTGCCTTTCCATGGAAATTTTGGAATGAGTATATTCATAGTGAAAAATAGCTTTCTTGGATTTTGATTCATATTCCACTGAATCTGTACATCAACTTTGGAAGATTTGACAATTTGGGTTTTTTTTTTTTTTTTTTTTTTTTTTTTTTTGGTGGTACTGGAGTTCCTGGAAGCCCTTCTACCTCTGGGCTCCAGACCTATTATATGTATATAATAGGTCTGGAGCCTATTATATATATATATATATGTGTGTGTGTGTGTGTGTGTGTGTGTGTGTGTGTGTTTGTGTGTATTTTAATTTGGAAACAGGGTCTCTTAAGCCAGCAAGGCTGGCTTCGAACCTCTGCGATCCTCCTATCTCCGCCTCCCAAGCGCGGGGATTACAAGCGTGTGCCACCACGCCCGGCAAGATTTGACATTTTAACAAATGAGTCCTTCAATCCATGAAAATGAAATATATCTGCATTTATTTAGCTTTTCTTTGATTTTTTTCATGCAATATTTTATGTTATCTGCATAGTGTTTCTGTACCTATTGAGTACATTTGCATGTATTTTTCTTTGTGTGTGTTATAAAGTGTAGTTTTATTTTAAATTTCAATGGTTCATTGCTCTACTATATGGAAGGAGTAAGCTTTTGTGTATTAATCTTTTATCTTGCAACCTTACTATTCTAGTCTCATAATTTTTTTGTGGATTTTTGTTACACACAAATAATTTTGTTCTTTTAATAGAGACATTTTTATTTCTCTCTTTACAATCAGTATTCATTTTATTTCTTTTTCTTGCTGTACTGAATTAACCACAACTTCTGACTTGATGTGAACTAGGAATGGTACAAGGGGTCAGCCTTGCCATGCCCCTAACTTTAGGAGTAAGCATCCTATTTCTTAGCATTAAGCATGATATTAGCTGTAGGACTTTTCTAATGTATTTTATCAAGATGAGAAAAGTCCCCTCTATTCTTACCTTGCTGAGAAATTTTATTATGAATGAATTTTGGATTTTATTAAATTCTTTTTTCTGCCTCTATTGACATGATCGTGTGATTTCTAGAAAGTTAGTTGCTCTGATAGATTACATTGATTGATTTCCAAATCTTTAAGCAGCTGAGCACACATAATCCTACTCGTTTATTTCATTGTTACATCTAATATGCTAATGATTTTTGCATCTATATTCACGAAAGATGATGGTCTAGTTTTCTATTTTTGTAATATCTTCATCTTATGATATCCAGGTAATGCTGACATCATAGAATAGTTTAGGACGTTCCCTGTGCCTCTGTTTTCTGAGAGACATTGTAGAAACAGCATCATGGCATCATTTCTTTTTAAGATGTTTGATAGAATTGACTATTGAAAACATCTGGTTCTGGTTCTGTTTTGGAAGGTCATTTAATTATTGATTCGATTTTATTATGGGCATGGGGTTATTTATCTGTCCTGTGTACATTTTGTTAGCTGTGTCTTCCTGGAAATTGTTTGGTTCATCTAAATATCCACATGTGTGAGTATAGACTTGTTTACCATATCCTTTATTTTTCTTTAAATGTCTATAAAATCAATTGGTCAAGTCCTTTTTCATTTCTGACATTGATAAAATGGTTCAAAATCTTCTTTTTAGTTAGTCTGGATACGTGTTTATTGAATTAAATGATGTTTTTAAAGAACCAGCTTTAGACTTTTTCTCTAGTGATCTCTGGTTTTCAATTTCACTTGTTTATTCTCTAATCTTTGTAATTTATTCTGCTCATTCTAAGTTGTTCTCTTTCCTCTAATAGTATAGAGGAAGAAGAAAATGTAGGTTTTATATTTTACACCTGTATTCTTTTCCAATACATGAATGTAATGATTTGTACATTCTTTCAAACACTGTTTTTACTACATACCACATTTTTTGATATCTCGTTTTTATCTTTATTTGGTTCAATGCACTCTTAATTATTCTTGAGATTTACTATTAGACCCGTTGTTACTTAGAAATGTGTAATTAGGCCTTCAATAATTTGAGATTTTCTGGCTATCTTTCTGTTCTTCCTTTCTAGGTTACTTTGAAAGTGAACTGAAAGTATGCTTTGTGATTTCTATTGTTCATTAATTTGGTAAGGCGTGTTTATAGACTAGAATGTGGTCATTTTTGGTTAGCTTGGGAATAATGTGTATGATGCTTTTCTTAAAGCTAGAAATGTAAACTAAATAATGTTGATTATGAGCATCACTCAGATCAACTGTACATTTTCTTATTTTCTGCCTACTTGATTTATTAATTATAGATAGGAGAATGTTGCAGTATCCAACAATTACAGTGGATTGGTCGATTTCTTCTTAGGTTTATGATATCTTGACTTACATGTTTTGATGCTCTGTTCTTAGGCGCATATATTTCTAAGATGAGTATGCCTTCAAACAGCCCTACATCCACATATGAAGGTAGCATTACCAACCTTACTAATATGTATGAGGAGGGGCGGGTAGCAGGGGTGGAATCCTGAAGGAACCGCCGAGCACTATATATGTATTTCTATATCACTTTGAACCTCCCTATGTTGTATAATTACAGTGTATCAATAGAAGCACAAAATAAAATAAAAATAAAAGAAATGCTAACAACACAAGCAATACCCTATTTCCAAGAGAGGTCATATTGCTTTAATCTTTGGAATAAATGTACTATTTGCAGCTCACACTTAGAGAACAGGGAATGATGATCCACCTCCTTATATGAGGATTATCTATATACGTCCTTTGGGTTCTTCCACACAGGATATTTTTATCTTTCCCAGTAACTAATGTATTTAATCACTTATGTCTGTATGGACACATGGATTTTTATTTTATACTTTGGGTCACATTTTAATTTAATTTTATTTTGGCCATTGGGAGCTCTTTGTATCCTTTTTATAATAATAGTTTTTATTATTGAGAAATAATTGAAGTACACTAAAGGGCATATACTTAAGTAAACAACCTGATCAACTTTAACATATGTATGTATGTATAGATATATAGGCACTATCACAAACAAGATAACAAACATTTCCATTACTTTAAAAATGCTCCTACCACTAATGTCCCCAGGCAACCACTAATTTTACTCAGACACTACATGTTAGTTTGCATTTTCTACAATTTATGTAAATGTAATCATACGATTTTCATTTTCGCTTTGCCTTTTCATCCAGAACAGTTCTTTTGAGATCCATTTGTGTTTTTGTCTGAATTATTGAGTAGTATTCTATGATAGACACACCACGAATTTATTTATCCATTTACTTGATGACGGCCATTGGGCTTGTTTCCATTGTTTGGCTGTTACTATATAATGTTGCTATGTAGCTATGTATTTTTGTCCAGCAAGTCTTTGCATAATCTTCCTTTTTTTTTTTTCCCTTTGCTTTTGGATAAATAATCAGAAGTGCATTGACTTGTATAATAGGTGCATGTTCAAGTTTTTAAGAAACTATTATAATTTTCTGAAAACAATGACAATTCATTCACCTTCTTGCCAACCCCTGGTAAGGTCAATATTTATTTAATTTTAAGCCAGGCGGGGTTGTACACGCTTGTAATCCCAGCGCTTGGGAGCCTGAGACAGGAGGATCACACAGGTTTGAAGCCAGCCTCAGGTACTTAGTGAGGCTCTCAGCAATTTAGTGAGAACCTGTTTTTAATTAAAAAAAAAATGTCTGGGAGTGTAGCCCAAAGGTAGAAAGCCCCTGGGTTCCATCCCTAGCACCACAAAAAAAAAAATATTTATTTAATTTAATCATATTGTTCATGTTGTAGCACCTATCACTTTTTTTTTTTTTTTTTGTAGTTCTGGGGATGAAACCCAGGGGCATTCTACCTCCAAGCTACACTCCAGTCCTATTTTTTTATTCTTTTTTTTTTTAAACAGAGTCTCACTGAATTGCAAAGGGTCTCACTATGTAGCTGAGGCTGTCCACTGACCACGGTCCTCCTTTCTCCACTTCCCCAGTGTTGGGATTACAAGGGTATGCCACCATGCCTGCCTTCCTATCTCTGATTTTATTTGCATTTTCTTGAAGACTGATATTGTTGAGCATATTTTATATGCATATTAGCTATTTTTTCTGTGTGAAGGATCTATTAAAATCCTTTCCTTGTTTTAATTAGTTTATCTTTTGTTAGTATCAACAACTCTCTCTGTCTTCTGAACAAGTCACTCTATCATATATATTCGTTGCAAATAGTTTACTCAGGTTTGCTTTTTAAATTTTCTTAATGCTTACTTTGAAGATAATTTTTTTTTACTTTGGTGAAACCCAATTTGTTTTATTTTTATTGTTTATAACAGATCACTGCATTTTCTTGCAGATTTTAACATTTTTTTTTCAGAACTGAGGATTGAACCCAGGGGAATTCTGCCTCCAAGCTACACCCCCATCTCTATTTTTTATTATTTATTTTGAAACAGGATCTCATTAAGTTGCTGAGGCTGGCTGCAAACCTGCAATCCTTGTCTCAGCCTCCCAGATTCTGGGACTACAAGTGTGTGTTACCATGCCCGGCTTCAAATTTTAATATTAACTAGTCAATTTTTTAAGAATTGTAGAATTTTAAATGGAATTGTATCAGTTTAAGTATACTTAATACCCCTTTTCTTTACTTTTTAAACTTCCACATGCAAGAGAGAGTACTTGTCTTTCATGTCTGGTTTGTTTCATTTTCTTAGTACACCCACTACGGAGAACAGTATAGAGATTCCTCAAAAAACTAAAAATACACTTATCATGTGATCTAGCTATCCCTTTCTAGATATGTACCCAAAATAAATAAAATTAGCAAAGAGATACCTGCACACCCATGTTTATTATCAGACTCTTGCCTGTAAATAAGATACAGTAAGATTTGATAAGATTTGGTGTCTATCGATGGACAAATGAATAACAAAAATGTGGTTTTTTATACCATATGGTAGAATATAATTCAACCATAAAGAAGGATGATTACATATAGTATTATATCAACATTTTATTATGTCATATCAATGTACATAATGTTATACAATATGTTCTGTATGTTATTAACAATATACACTTATTGAATAATTTCAAAGAATTTGGCCCACAAAATTATGAAAGCTGAGATTTTCTAACAGAAGCTTTCTGCAAGCTAGAGATGGAAGAAATCTGGTGCAAAACTCAGTCTGAGTTTGAATGTTTGAGAACCAGGGCAGACACTGGAGAACAAGCGGGAATTAGAAGGGATGTCCGCGATGTCCCAGCCCAGGTAGTGAGGGAGGAGGAGGAGGGGAGGGTGAATTCTTCTTTTATCTGTTGTATTTTTGTTGTCCTGTGGAGACCCTCAATGAATTGGACCATGTCCATCGACATGGAGGAGGGCTGTCCACTCCACCGAATATATGATTCAAACCCTAACCTCATCACGAAACACCCTTGCAGACATATCTACAAGTACAAGTTAACCTAGGAATCTATGGCCTTTTCAATTTTATACACAAATTGAACATGACGCTCAACCTTCAAGAGCTTGTCCGTAGGCATACCATGATCAGCAACTTGGCTGAACCCTCCAAGTGTGCTTTCTATTCATCTCTGGAGTTTTCTTTCTCCTGTGCACCCCTCTGCCTTCCTTCCTGTGCAGGGATCTCTATGTATTTCTGTAATTTAGGGATCCCTCAGGGCCCTGCCTCAGTGCTGCCTCCCTGTGCCATAGTGCGGATACTACCACAGAGATCACTTCTATTATCTTTCTTTCTCTTATATGCTTTTATTAGTGCATTGTAGTTTCGTGTCATAATGTAATTCAGAGTGCTGATGACATACATGCACACGGCACATGGGGAGCTTCGCCTGGCTCCCTCCCCACTGCTCTCTTCTCCATACATGATGTCGAGGCTGGTATTGGTATTCTCAAATATGTATATAATGTCAGTGCAAGTCTTTCCCTTATTAATTCTCCCACACACACACACATACTCTACCACCCTACCAAACTCCTGTGCCACTCCACTGGGGCTTCTCCTCCATTATATGAAGTCCCTTATATTTATTTTCTATGTCTCAGAAGTCACTGTCTTGTCTAATCCGGTGACTCAAAAACCATTGTTCCATGTAGCTTTTCTGGTTCTTTCTTAGTTAACTTGGGCTCGGGCACACATTTATTTCTGGCTACTTCAGTTTAATTGGAAGGTAAGTTTAGCCTCTTTTCTTTCCAGATAATGGTCTCCCCAACCTGCTGTGTGGTCCCTTTTACAATCATGATTAATCTTACCAGTGAGCTCAGTATCCTCCTTATCTGCTATTGATTCAGTGACACAGGGAGTCTCAGAATTAGGTCCCAAATTAAAAATATTGGTCCATTTCAAATTTTTATTATCTAAATTACTTTAAAATGCCAACTGCATGCTGTAACAGCTGCTCTTGACTGCTCAGTGGCATGACCAGGAGTTTTACTCAAGCTGACCCCAGAGAGCTTCTATAGGAAGGATGGCCCTCCTATCTCTGTTCCTTAGTGATCTCCTACCGTGATGCCACCCATAGGATGAACCCAGGTGACTGGATGCTTATGATTTAATATTCTGAGAGTTTGACCTATATATCCATCCCTCAGTATTTATGAAGAATTGATTCCAGGAATTGCCCCACCCACCCCATGCCCTGCAGATACCAAAATCTGAGAAATCACTAATTCTTTATATAAATTGGTGTCTTTTTTGCATAGACTCTGTGTACAACCTCCTATCTGCTTCAAAATAGTACTATATAACTCATATTGCCTAATATAATGTAAATGGTATATCAATAGTTGTTATATTTTATTTTTGGGGATAATGACAAGAAAAATATGTCTGTGCCAATTTAGTATGTGTGAAATTATAAAAAATCTTTTCCATCTAGTAATTGCCAAGTTTCTGCTCTAACTTCTAGGTCTTTGTCCATCAACAGAAGAATAGATAAAGTGTGACATATACACTCAGTGGGATTTTACTCAGCCATAAAGAAGAACAAAATGATGTCATCAGTAGAAAAATGGATGGAACTAGAGGATATTATGCTAAGTGAGATCAGCCCATCTCAGAATATGTTTTTCTCTCATATATGGCGGCTAGAGAGAAAATAGGAAACAGAAGAGATGTCAGGCAAATGAGGAGAGAGACCAGCAGAACAGTGAAAGGAGATCGAGTGAGGAAGACGGGGACAAGGAAAGGAAACTTGATGAAGGAAACGGTTCAAACAATGGTGTTTCCCTCTGTGTTTCTTACAGCACTGTATGAGGAGAGAGGGAGAGTGGGCTGGGATCTGGAGGGAATCACAAATTCTGTGTGATACATGTGTGTCTCACTTTGAGCCTCAGTGTGATGTATAATGGCAAAACACCAATAAAAGTATATTAAAATATTTCCCATCCATCATTGGGTGTACTAAGTTCCATAACTTTAACTGCATGTTTCTTCCTCTTATATGTCTTCACTAATACCATACCCAGTCATCTTAGCTGCCTTTCGGCCTAGCCCATCATTACCACCCACCCTCTATGTCTCCCCCTTCCTCCCATGGGTGTAACTTGGAATTGTTGCCCTTCAGAGCCAGCTTAGGTCCAGAGAAGAGCTCTGATGTGTGGCTTAAGGGACAGAGCCCACCACATCCTCTAGCCTCAGCTGCAGTAAATAGTTATCCCTTGGGTGCTACAAGGGATGGACTTCTTCCTCTTAGGATGTATCTCCAGTCTAGAGATATTTCAGTAAATTTAGACATGCTTGGGGTCAAACTTATTTTTATCAGTGTATCTCTAAAGAAAAAAGAAGAGAGATAGATCTCAAGGTCTAAATTTGAGGGAAGTGAAGAGAGAGGGCATTGTTACATAGAGTGAGGAAGTTCAGAAGACCTGGGTGCAGGAAAAACAGACATCTTTCTCTCAGTCTCTAGGGACCTTGTATGAAGAGGGCACAGATAAAGAGGACCAGAGACATTCCCTCTCCTCTCCTCTGTGTTTCTTCAAGGAGAAAAATATAGTCATCTCTTTGTATCCATAAGGAACTACTCCCAGACCTCTGCACGGATATCAGAATCTGAAAATACCTGAGTTCCTTAGATAAAGTGGTGCCATGTTTGCATATCATCTATACACATCTTCCCACATACCTGAATCATCTCTAGATGACTTACAATAGTTAACACAATGTAAATGCGATGTAAATAATTACTGTATTGTGTTTTTAAGTATAAAATGATAAGACTTTATATGTTTAATACAGATACCTATTTTTTAAGAAAATGTTGATCTTTGGTGCACAATGTGCAGAAATGGAGCAGGCCAACTTTCTGAGACTTTCCATTTCCTTCCCGACAACCCTGCCAGGTCCCATATACTGACGAGTCCCCAGTGCAGCAACCAACGTCATGAAACAGCCAGGACTGACCCCTGCAAAGGGCATTCCACAGGATTCTCTGAAAGTCTTTAAAGAAATCTGGCCTTGAATGTAACCCAGCTCATGATTTTTCAAGAGTCCAAAGTTTAGTCCATTGTTAGCACTCTCGGTGTAGGTAATATTTTGATCCATAAAAACAACAGGTTATTTCCCCACAGTATCTGTAGGTTTCTCTTGGCCTTATCCTCACTGAGATGCCAGCCAGAGCCCAGGGTGTGAATCACATACAACAAAGTGTAGAACGGATCCTGTTGTGAGGACCAGGCAGTGGAGAAAAAAGAGAGAATTAGCCGTGCACAATCTACCTTTAATGTTTCAACGCTGGACTTTTAAAATTCAAGTCTGAAACAGTCTGAGATGAAAGCATCTTGCATTTCAAAAGTCAGGCCTGGAGAAACAATATGTACTCATTTTGAGTCTATTTATCTCACCCAAAACAGAGGATGGAATTTTCCTGGGCTGGGGTAAAGATCAAAGAATGTTAGAGGAGAAAGAAGGAGATGTAGAGTCAAGGGATGGCGAGGGCAGACCAGGACTCTCCCTATCAGTACGTGGCCCCAGCAGGAAGAACAGGTGGGAATAAGAAAAGGCAGGGAAGAATTCAGGGGCAGAGGGAACCTGTGCCCCCACCAGTACAGACCTGGCCCTGGCTATGCAGTCACTTGAGCTGATGGAAATATATAGTTTTCTCTCACTCTCATCACCTGGGAAGCAGTAAAATAATACCTTATCGTTATGGTTTGCATTTAAAATGTCTTTAATAACTCATGTTTTAGATAAGGCAGCCATGTTAAAAAAAAAAAAAAGATGGCCATATTCAGCAATGGGGCATGGTTGGAAGTAGGCTTTCTCTCTCTCCCTACCACCAGGGGGCAAAATAACTCTATCTCTATCTGTATCTGTATCTCTCTCCTCCTCTCCATGATACCCTGAGGACCTGCAGCCCAGCTCCTGAGTGAAAGCCAGCCTATCATGGGCTGAAATCTCCAGAACTGTGAGCCCCCAAATAAAATTCTTCTTCCCCTAAGTTTTGCCTATCAGACGTTTGTGTCTCAGCAGCGAGAATGATGATTAAAATATCCATCGTCAGGGCAAGGGCACCTAAGTGCTGTTTTCTGCAGTCCAGGCAACAGTGGGCTCCTTCTAGATCCCTAAGAGTAGCACAAAGTAACTGGGAGAGCATTGGACTGGAGGCGCCCTGCAGACAGGAGTGAGGGGTAATTTGCAGCACCCCGAACACAGAAATAGTCTATCCTCGGGAATTATGGGCAGAAGGTGATGGGGGATAAATGCCTGGCCCCACCATGTCCAAGTCTGTGGCGCCAAAGCCATCCAAAAGAACCAGAACTGGAAGGAAGATGGGAGGAGGTTCATGGTAGGGGGAAGCCTCAATTGCCTGGAATTTCATTTCTGCCATAGGTAGAAGGGAGATCAAAAAATAAATTATGTCGTAAAACGTGAAGCAACATTTCTGGAAAACTTTGAGATTTGTGCCTCCTACTTTTTAAAAAATTTATTCTGAAGAGTGAATTTCAATCACATAAAAAGCAGATATATTGTGGGGAGTAAATTTATTTGCCAGTGATTTAAGTTGTAAATAGATATAATCCTACCTGTAGTTGGAAAATTGTAAAAGTCATTGAGTGAATATTTTACTGCTATAGAAACTATAAAGAAGCACATAAAGTTGCCATCTTTTTTTTATTTCTATGGAAAAAGCATAAATGAAAATAAAAGATCCATTACACTTTCAAATCACAATAATAATATTGACAAGGGTTTTTCTTATGCTCTACCTAAAAACACCCTAAATAAGAAACGATCTTATTTGTAGGAAGAAGGTGATGGCAATTTTCTCCACTTAATGTAAAGCCTGGAGCAAATGAGGAGGGGTAAACAGATCATTCTGTGCTGCATGGCAGAAGGTCTATCAGGATGGTGCATTTTGTACACAGACATCAGCTGATAAGAAAATAATGCTTCTCTAGTTAAGGAGAACTCGGGTCAAAACCATCCCCCCTTACTTCAGAAGGGATTCCTTTTGAGAATCCTATAAATCACTAGCTATGATCCCAGCAAATCTTTCTTCTCTCAGTTCTGCGTGTCAGGTACTCAGATCACAGTGGTGAGATCGCTGACTGAAATAGGCTCTCGCCTGCAGAAGGTGTTAAGTAAAAAAGTATGCCCCTCAGGACTAGAAGATAGGCTCCTGGCTGGGACACCGCTCCTGTGTTTAGTGGTGGTGGAGGGTTTTGTGTTTAAGGACAGAGAGGATAAAGATGTAAAGAGAAGGGAGTCAGCTGGGCTGTCTGTGTCTCCCTTCTCAGGGGGAGAAGCTGGAGTAACTGTCCTTGGGAGGGCTCCATTGGAGCTCAGTAGGGCTCTGGTGCTCAGGGGTTGCCATTTGAAGCTACATAGATGCCTAAATTAAAGGGATCCTGAGACTCAACTGTCTAGTCTCTTTTCAGTGGGGATCAAGAAAAAACAAATGGCAAGGCTGGTCTGAGCTCAATGGAGGCAGAACTGAGAAAGTCTAGATAGCTAGAAAATGGGGTTGGAAATACCATGGAAAAAGAGCAGAAGCCAGGGGGCCGTTGTGGTACACCACTGGAAACAGACCTCTTGAGTTGGCTTCCTGGTATGTGAGTTTCAGCCACTGAGGGATAAAAGAGTTCCAGGCTGGGGTATTCTGGGTGTGGTTAGAGAGACAAATTAGGAAAGACAAGGGGAGACTTGAGACCACAAGGGTGTTAGGGGCTGGGGTGGCTTTAGTGGAACCCAAGGGGTTACTACTGACTTTGAATCTCCAGCATCACCAAGTGGGTAAGACGCTGAGGGCTAGGATGGGGCTGTCTTAGTCCACGGCCTCTTGCTATAACTGAGTACACAGGCAGGCTTGGGTCTCTTTTCCTGTTCTTGCAAAGCTCTAATGTCATCAAGGGGTCCCATTCTCAGGATTTATCCTAATTACCCCTCAAATGCTCATTACCTAATGCCTAATTACCGCCGATTACCATTAATCTGAAAGTTTGGGGATTAAGTTTCTAAGGCCTGAACCTTAGGGGGTGCACTCAAACCACAGCAGGGACTGTGGCCAGAAGAATGAGGAGCGGTGTCCTGAGGACCGATCGCTGGACACTTTTCTAAGCCCCTCTGCTCCCACAGCAGAATGGAAGTCCCTGTGCCAGCCCTGCCAGTGGCTGTTGCTAATTCCTGGATGTGGAAGCGGCAGCTCTACTCAGTCTCTCCTCCTTTTAACTCCTCTTTCTCTGAGCATCTGCAGGGTGTAGCCAACTCTTCTGAAGGTGGGAAAATGCAGGCAACAACTGGCTGCCCCCCACAGCGTCCCCAGAGCAAATGCTGCTTCCACCCTGGTCCTCTTCCCTGGGGACCCAGTGCTACTGGGAAGCCAGGGCTCTGTGAAGCAATGGCATTCGGCTGATGCTGGTACAAACAGAGTTTGGTTTTGTTTCTCTGGAGCCTGTGGGTTTGTAATGACTTCTGACACCATTTCCCACCACACCCATCCATTCTCCATGCAAGAGAGACAGGGAGGCAGAACTGCAGGTCCCTGAGCTTCCAGCTTAGGATGCTCACCTGGATTCCTCTTCCTGAGAGACTGTGTAACATACCTATCTGCCCGTGCACTGAGCTCTTGGACCTGGATGGGGAAACCTGGACTAGGCATGGGTAAAAAGCTTCACGATCTCTCCAGCATTTGAATCGCCCCAGAGTAGGTGTGGACGGGTAGTGACTGGGGGATCATCCAACATCCATATACACTTTTAAAATATACCTTTATTGGTGCTTGTATTTATACATCATAAAGAGGGATAGAAGCATGTGCACACAGCAGCTGGTGTTTCTGTTTACTTGTTTCTTTCCCATCATAGCCTAAGATGCCTATTTTGTTTCAGATTTTCTTCTTTAGGCATTCCCTTCTGGATATTTTACTCAGATAGGGTCCGCGAGGCCTTGCATACCCTAAAACATTTTCTTTTTTCCTCCTAAAAAGCTGAGAATCTTGGTTCTTTTATTTTTATACTTTTATTGGTGCATTGATTACACATCATAAGGAGATTAAAAGAGGAACAACATATATGCACACACCATTTGATGTGCCTCCCTCTACATCCTACCTCCTACCCTGCCTGCATAGCTAGTGAGTTGGGCAGTGATACCGTCATACATGGACACAAGGTTATTGAATTGTTTCCTTACTGTTTTTTTCCCCTCTGTAATCTTGGGATAGGGTTTCACTGTCCTTTAACTCTTGATGGTGCTGATAAGGCACAGTGGCACTGTCTCTTTCTCTTTTCCACTTGAGCAAGCTGTTCTTTCTTCTTGACAACAAGGATGGTTTCATTTTCATCTTTGGGATTTAGTAATTCTATCAGAATGCATCTTGGTATTGGTTTGTTTGTGTTATATATTCATTAATTTTGCTTGGTTGTCGGTGAAGCTTTTCAATTTGAAGATTTAAATATTTCTTTCACTTCCCCAAAGTTCTTTTTTCTTTTTAATTGCCTCTTTTTCTCCTCCTACAAAACATTTAATTTCATGCCAGGTCTCTTGTATCTGTTTTTAAAAGTCTCTTATCTGTTTGTGATTTAGGCTTCTTATGTTTTTGTGTGTGTGTGCTGTAAGATTAAGATATTTTATTATTATTTGGAAAGATAGTATCCAAAAACTTCAGTAACTGATTTTCAAGTTACTCCCCTATATCCCCTCTGGTATAGGGCTTTATTAACTCTGTCCTATTTTAAGTTTTATTTTAATTGACCAATAATGCTTGTATATATTTATTGGGTAAAATGTGATGTATCAATATATAAATACAATGTATAATGATTAAACCAGGGCAGTTAGCATATCCATCACTTCAAACACTGGTCATTTCTTTGTGGTACAACTTTCAAAATCATCTCTTTAGCTACTTGGAAATACTCAACACATTATTGTTAACTATAGCCACCCTAAGGTGCAATAAAATACCAGAACACATCTTCCTACATAAGCTTAATTTTGTAGGCATCTTGTTTTTACAGTATGATTTTCTTTGTGTTTTTTTAAACCTAAAATATAATTTTGGTTCCAAGCAGTGATCTTTCTAGTTTTTATTTCATGCATCAAATTTGAAGGTCTGAATATTTTATACCCAGCCCATTTGTCCTATATTTGTTGGCCTTAGGAGTCCTGTTCTCTTCTGCAGCTTCCATTTGTTCTTTTAACAGAGGCCATCTTTCTCTGGACCATCTTTGTTTGAACCTCTCTTTTAATGTACTCTTTCCTTCTGTGGATTATTGTAATTTTTGCCTAACATGGATGTAGGTTTCCTTAGCATCTTCATTGGGGAGGCTCTGAGCACTTTTCAGAGGCAAGAAGAAGCATGTGACTTCATGAAAGGCTGGTAGTGCCTGGCCAACCAGCTCAGAGGGCTGGGGAATCCAGGGCGGAGGTTGGCATGGGGATCTCCGGTCCCCTTGATGTCAGCTTAGTCAACATCTATTACCTGAGGAAACATTGCTGCTATGTCGGGTCTGTGACATGCCCTGGGAGCTTATGTGTTGAAAGCATGTCACCAAGGTAGCAAGGTTCAGAGCTGGCACGGGGCTGGAGGGTCCCTGGGGGTGGGGCCTTGGGTTCTAGCATGCACCTGGACCACCTTCTCTTGTTATCTCTGTTTCCAGCTGACATAACATGAAAGTATAGTCCCTTGGCCATGCCTTGCAACAGCTTCTGCCTAGGAGCTGGCCAGGTATGAACTGGACCTCTTAACCCTGACCCTAAGTAAACCTTTTCTTCTCTATGTTGCTCTTGTTGGGTATTTTGGTCACAGCAATGGAAAAACTGGCTAAAAGTCATCTTGGGTGAACTGCTTCTAAATTTGGGTGAACTGTTTGGGTGAACACTGTTTTTAAGCAGTCACTGTGATAGCTAGAACCTACAAGTAACATTTTTGTGTGTGGTACTAGGGTTCCAGGAAACCCTTCTACCACTGTGCTACACTCCCAGACCCATTTTTATATTTTTATTTGGAAACAGGGTCTCTTAAGCCAGCGAGGCTGGCTTTGAACCTGCGCGATCCTCCTGTCTCCGCCTCCCAAGCACAGGGATTACAAGCGTGCGCCACCAAGCCTGGCTACAAGTAACTTTTGAAGATAGGCTTCAGAAGAATGAAATTATTGCCTGAAAGATATACTATTAAATCTTTTTTTAAACTAATTTGCCTTTATGAGCATTTATAACCTTTTTTGTTTTTCTTAGTGAAAACTCTATACATATTTTCTAGAAGAAAATATACTACAAAACTGTGAGTATATAGATTCCAAAAGAGTATTTTCTTTCATCTCTACTTGGATGCTAAGTAAAAGTAAGAGGTCCAATTGCATAAGTTTTGAAAGAGAGGTGGCTCTTTAATTACCCAGTGATATAAGCAAATGTATTTTGAGATTAAAATAACAATTATAAGTGCAGTCTTCTTGGACTGTATCAACTCTGTTGCGCCACTGTAGGCAAGATGCCTAGAGCCATATCGAGTGCAGTACTGTTCCCCTTACCTTGGTGTTTGTTCCAGAGATTGATCTATTACCTAAGGCACACAGTACGCTCATTCCCAGATCCTTCCAAAAGTGATTGGGAAAGCCAGTCCTTCTCCCACTGGGAATGAGGGTTATCAGGAAGGATGACACACACTTTAATTTCCCCAGGCCATGCCTCTTGTCTCATGTCATCATGGACTTCAGATAGACCTTCCAAAGAGTAAGGCCAAGCTGGACATGGTAGCACATGCCTGTATCCCAGAAGGCTGTAATCTTGGGAGGTTGAGATGGGAGGATTTCAGATTTGAGGCCAGCTTCAGCAACTTATGATCCTTAGAAACTTAGTGGGACTCTATTTCAAATTAAAAAATTAAAAGATTTTGGAGGTGTAGCATGGAGGAGGATGACCCTGGGTTCAATCATCAGTACTAAAAAACAAACAAACAAACAAAAAAACAAAAAGTAAGGCCTGCTAAAGAAGCTGAAATAGCAAGAGTGAGATGGAATGCTGGTCACATAACTGGGCCTGCTTTGCCCCTGGACCTCTCAGTTTTATGAGCCAATAACTCCTCTCTTGACTCAAGTTAGTTTCATCTCAATTTTTGTCATACAAGAATCCAGACTATTATAACACAGATAAACACACACACAGAGACACACACACAAACAATCAAATTATCCTGCTACAGTGGCACCCCCATTCCCACACTTGTGGTTTCACTTTATGGTTTTAGTTTTCTGAGGTCAAATATATCCCCCCAATATTAAATGGAATATTCCAGAAACAAACAATTCATGATGTTTAAATAGTACTTACTGCAGCATTTTGTTATATTTGCTCTTTTTATTGGTGATTATTGTTATTATTCTCTTGATGGATATAATTTGTAAATTAAGCATTATCATAGATATGAATTTATAGGAAAAAGTATAGGATTTAGTACTGCCCGTGGTTTCAGGCATCCATAGAATGTCTTGGGTATCCCTTACAGATACGGGGAGACGACAGTAACACAATATTTCATCATTAGTCATCTTTGTAGTATGATTAGAGAGAAGTACTAGATGAAGAAGGAGACACAGAATAATGTAAATCTATCCTTTCCTCTTAAATAAGTTATGTTCCTATCGATAAAACAAAAAAATACTTCTGGTTACACAATACAAGTTTCGAATAACAGACCAACCCACAAGTGATGAGTGTAAGATCATGAAATTTGTAGTCATAGTTCTTTGGGGTTTAGGGGAATAACAATGCTGAGTCTCATAGAGTAGAATTAAACGTCATTTTTACTTAAGGTATTTATCAAAAACCATAACATATCCAGCATGAGGACTTAAACACTCTCATTTTACCACAGAGGAAACTGAGGTCGAGGCTAGAAAATTACCTAAGTAAGGTCCAAAATAAATTTTTATTTTTGGCAGAATATTTTGTTGTTCTGATTTGCTTCAAGTTAATATTTTAGCTGTGCAAATTCGAATGATTTCCAAGTGCTATTTTATCCACACGGAGTCGAAGCTCTACATCACAAACTTGCAGGGACATGGGGTTTATTGGGGTCATTGTATTTTTTTGCCAAGGCTTCAAAAACCCAGCAGTGCAGATCAGTGACCTAAACAACCGACATTCATTGCCACGCACTTCTGGCAGCCGCATGTCTGAGATCAAGGTGTCAACTGGGTGGACTTCTCTTGTGACCTCTCTCTCTTGTCTGCGGATGTCCGTCTTCTCCCCGTGCACTTATATGGTCTAAGGATGCCCGTGTTCTTCTTGATACCAGTCGTGTTAGATTAGAACTCATCTGCATAACCTCATTTTAACCTAATTCCCTCCTTAAAGGCTCTATCTGCAAATACAGTCTCACACGCAGGAACTGGGTCTTAGGATATCAAATAAGAATGGAAGGGGCACCCCATTTCAGCCTGCTTAAAAAAAGCCTGGAACAAAGATTCTAAACTGAAGGAAAAAGTACAGGTGATATCATCTTGGGCCCATGAGTTGTGGTACCTCCTAAGCTGAAGGTTTTATCTCTTTATCTCCTCTTACACGGTTTTGTTGTTGTCAAGGGAATCTTAAGGAACATTATCAATAGAAATAAGTTAATATGTAGCTGGGCATGGTGGCACACCCCTGTAATCCCAGTACTTGGGAGGCTGAGACAGGAGGATTGCAGGTTCTAAACCCACCTGGGCAATTCAGCAAGACTCGTTTCAAAATTTAAAAAAAAAAATGGGCTTTGGGTGTAGGTCAGAGGTAGGTCCTGATTCAATCCCCAGGACCACAAAAAGATACATTAATATGTATATTAATCTATTCTATACTAATCTGTTAATATATCACGAAAATGCATTAATCATCTTCTTAGATCATTATACACTCTATGTCCACAGATGTCACTCTGTTAACTATGAACACACATTTGATGCTGGGCAAGGTACTTAGCTTTTCTGAACCTCGCTGAGCCCCAGTGTCTATGTTTTCTTAAAGGGGAATAATAGCTATCATCCTATTGGAAGAGCAACAGTGACAGTAGTGGATGTGGATGTGTCATGAGATTACAATATATAAAATGCAAAGCACCTAATCAAGACCATTTCCCGCCCAGTAAGCACTAATGGGAGAACTGGGACACCGGGTTTCTACCAGAGAAAATCACAATCCCCTCTGTTGCAACTGGATCCCTACAGGTAATAACTTGCAGGTAGCATAAAACATTTATAATGAAAAATATATGTTTTTCTTTAAGTTGGGAGAAAATATTATCTGGCTCTAAGACTGGTAAAAAAATCATAAATCATCTTACATTTTGTTTGGTTGTTCATATCAAGGGTTGCTGTCAACACTTATAGCACCGTGATGTGAGAGATACCAGACAGATAGTTTTGTTTGGGAAATTAGAAGGCTGGGATTGGCAGGAAAAAAATACAACAGAGCTAGAGGGAATGTGTT
This sequence comes from Muscardinus avellanarius, assembly GCF_963383645.1. NCBI lineage: Eukaryota > Metazoa > Chordata > Mammalia > Rodentia > Gliridae > Muscardinus > Muscardinus avellanarius. The sequence continues at coordinate 162,649,237 of NC_137788.1, forward strand.
AGCTCAAAGTTTCAATGAGAATTGGTTATTCCCTTGGGGACTTAGAGATGAATACTTACAGCCCTGTGTGTCTCCTAAGGAAGTTCCACAAAAGATGCTCCAATCAATTCCCTTGGGGACTTAGAGATGAATGCTTACAGCCCTGTGTGTCCCCAAAAGGTGCTCCAAATCAATTTGCCACCAGTGACACCAATTATAGTAATTTATTACACAGAATAGAAATAATAAAGATAAGACTTCAGCTCAAGAGGCTGTTAAAATGGAGATCGCTGAAAAATATAATTGTCTAAGAGGTGCCCATTATTGTATTAATTGCTTAGAATGATATAAACGTCGTTCTTTGGTTTTGTATTGGGCAGGCACTGGTGACGAGGCCTGGCACTTGTGCTGCTACCAGACCTAACACTGCAAAATTCCTATGTGGGATGAGACATTTCAGAGTTTCCCCAGCTTACAGGATACCTCTGTAGCTCAGCAGCCACCTTGAAGAAAGGTCCAGATAATACCCTGTGTCTTCATGGGAAGAGACCAGAAGACTCGCAGAGGTGATGAATTTAGATTTGAAAGCAGAAGCTGCTTGCCCTGCCCTATGGGCAGGTCACCTTGGATCCAAAGGTTGGATAACAAAATACCCAAAGGCCACCTTCTGTGCACCAGGCACCAGGCTAGATCCAGATGGAGGAGACAGATGGGTGACTACATGTCCAGGCTGCAGTGGGTTCGGGGGCATTCAGTGTTTGCAGGGCATGCAGTGAGATGATGAACCGCCTTGGGGAGACAGGGCAGGAAGGCAGGTAGCATGGAAATTGACCCCAGGCAAGAAGAAAGGAGAGGGCACTTTTAGACAAAGAGAAAAGGGCCGTATCGCATTGAGGATCAAGAGGCATGACAACTGCTGAGTAAGCCTGGGAACCACGGCCTTGTTGAAAATGAAAGTGGGGATGCTGGAGAGGGGAGGTAGGGATCTGATGTGGAGGTGGAAGATACTAGGCAGAGTCATGTAGACTTCTTGCTGAGGATGGAGGATAGGGAACAGGTGGAGTAAGCCATCAGACCACGACTACTGCAGGCATGGCCCTCAACTGAGGCTTTTCATCAGTGTTAGACTTATTTGAATGAATGCAATTTATGTGTTTTTCTTTTGTGTTTAACTAAAAGAGCAATAGATAATTTAAATACATGATATTTAATATATATTAATATATATTTAATTTTTTATTAGTGTTTTGATTTTTTTTTTTTTGGTGGTACTGGGTTTCCTGGAAACCCTTCTACCTCTGGGCTACACTCCCAGACACCTATTTTATATTTTTTTTTGGAAACAGGGTCTCTTAAGCCAGTGCAGCTGGCTTCAGACCTGCGTAATCCTTCTTTCTCTGCCTCCCAAGAGCGGGGATTACAAGCGTGCGCCACCACGCCCGGCTTTATTAGTGTTTTGTAGTCATACATCTTAATTGGGTACAAGGTGGTTGAGGCATCATACATGCACATATCACTCATTTAGCCCTTCCTCAGATATATATTTATACAAAACATACATAAATGTACATATATATATATATATATATATATATATATATATATGTAAGCATTCAAAATAGACATTTTGTATTTTTTCACAAATTATAATACAGTCAGGAAACAAAAGATGGAAATCATTCTTATTTACTAGTGATATCTCCACCTTGACCTTGGTCCCCTCCTGTGTTCTCTTATTGATGGTGAAGTTGATTGGAGAGTCCATAATTTATTGGGCTTGGGAGTTTTATTGGTTAGATATAAAATATCCTCTAAAGAGCTCACTTAATATCCAGAATGAATGTGATTGAATTCTGAGGGTTGTAATCCCAGAAGTGGATGAATGATTTGTAACGGATTTACCTGGGTGGTACCCAGTAGATGATAGGGTGTGGCTAGGGTGTGTCCCCGGGGTGTGGGCCTTGAGGATTAAACAATGGTTCCTCCTCCCCCTGATCACACTCTCTTGCTTCTGGCCTCCATGATACAAGGAACACAGCCCATGAGTGTGCGCTCTCTCTCTCTCTCTCTCTCTCTCTCTCTCTCTCTCTCTCTCTCTCTCTCTCTCTCTCCTCTCTCTCTCTCTCTCTCTCTCCTCTCTCTCTCCTCTCTCTCTTCTCTCTCTCTCTCTCCTCTCTCTCTCTCCTCTCTCTCTCCCCTCTCTCTCTCTCCTCTCTCTCCTCTCTCTCTCTCTCCTCTCTCCTATCTCTCCTCTCTCTCCTCTCTCTCTCTCCTCTCTCTCTCCTCTCTCTCTTCTCTCTCTCTCCTCTTCTCTCTCTCCTCTCTCTCTCTCTCTCTCTCTCCTCTCTCTCTCCTCTCTCTCTCTCTCTCCTCTCTCTCTCCCTCTCTCTCTCTCTCCTCTCTCTCCTCTCTCTCTCTCCTCTCTCTCTCTCCTCTCTCTCTCCTCTCTCTCTCCTCTCTCTCTCCTCTCTCTCTCTCCTCTCTCTCCTCTCTCTCTCTCTCTTCTCTCTCCTCTCTCTCTCTCCTCTCTCTCTCCTCTCTCTCTCTTTCTCTCTCTCTCTCTCCTCTCTCTCCCTCTCTCTCACCTCTCTCTCACCTCTCTCTCACCTCTCTCACCTCTCTCTCTCCTCTCTCTCTCCCTCTCTCTCTCCTCTCTCTCCTCTCTCTCTCTCCTCTCTCTTTCTCTCTCTCTCCTCTCTCTCTCCTCTCTCTCTCCTCTCTCTCTCTCCTCTCTCTCTCCTCTCTCCTCTCTCTCTCTCCTCTCCCTCCTCTCTCTCTCCTCTCTCTCTCCCTCTCTCTCTCACCTCTCTCTCACCTCTCTCTCTCCTCTCTCTCTCCCCTCTCTCTCTCCTCTCTCTCTCCCCTCTCTCTCTCTCCTCTCTCTCTCCTCTCTCTCCTCTCTCTCTCCCCTCTCTCTCACCTCTCTCTCTCCCCTCTCTCTCTCTCCTCTCTCTCTCCTCTCTCTCTCTCCTCTCTCTCCTCTCTCTCTCTCTCTCCTCTCTCTCTCCTCTCTCTCTCCTCTCTCTCTCCTCTCTCTCTCTCTCTCTCTCTCTCTCTCTCTCTCTCTCTCTCTCTCTCTCTCTCTCTCTCTCTCTCTCTCTGCCTCCTGCTCCATGGCCTGAGATCTGCGGTCGGTCCCCAGCCTCACATGGACTGAGCACCAAATTGTAAGAAAACAAATCTTTTTTCCTCTAAGTTATATTGCCAGATATTTAGATTATAGTTGTAAAAATGTTGACAAATACAGGGGGAAAGAGAGAGAAAAGGCAAGACCTTCCTCCTGCAGCCCAAAAATGTCACCACCATTTGTTAAATATTTTTGCTGCATTGTCTTGCACATGCAGTATTACATCTGTTGCTTTTCTATCACCTTCCTCTCTCAGAGTTTTCTTTTCTGGTAAGGAACCTGGTGCAGCGAGGTCAGAGAAAGAGCCTTGGGGGTGAGGGCTTGGTGTGGAAAGGTCTCCAGAGAGGGCAGGAAGTGAGGGGCAGACTTGATAGAGCCTCAGGAAGCTCTAATATCACAACATCACCTGTCATTCAGTTATTGAGAGAGATTTAAACCTTGCATCCTCCAAGCACTATAAAACCACGGCTGGGTGTGAGCATGTTTCTATTCCCATTCAAAAATTTTGACACCGGGTATGTTAAAACTGTCTTATCAAATACGTATGGGTATTGCTGAGCGTGCCACTTACCCTGCTAACAAGACCTGTCCAGGCAGGCCAGTAACCAGCAAGTACCGCACAGTACATGGTAGGCAAGGCTGCTCATTCCCTGCACAGCCATCTACAGCAAATAAACAATATTGTCACAGAGGAAGGATTTTTGATGATAATTGTACTGGGAATTGCCAACAGGCCTCAACAAAGATAAAGTTACAGGGTGTATCTCCATAACTCTATATCACCACTTACATTTTTCCCTCCCAGTAGAGAACTTCAGTAGTGGATTGATTTACAGAAATCTTTCCTGGATGAGTATCTTCCTTCTGCTATAAAGGAATAAATATCAGATGCAGCCTAATGGAACTGCATTAGAGAAACAAACCATCATAGAAATAGAAAACCCAGGCTGGAGAAGAGATTTGGGGTCTGGTATTCTCAGATGCAAACAGGAAAGCCAGTCCCTTTCTCTAAGTGGCATTTGACACCTGCTTTACTTCATCCTCTTAGAGGGGTTTCAAAGAATAGGATGATTTCATGCTAATAGGATGGAACATGAGTGCATTAACTAGAATGGCATTTTCTTCAGGTTGGGATGTGGGGTTTTCTTACTGCAGTCAGATCATTTCTATTTTGAACATCTGCAAGACTACAGTGAAATGAACTCCCTCTTAATCATCACTACAGAGAATGAATAAATACATGCATTTATCTTGCACTGGGTAATTGGCTGTGAAGCATTCCCCCATCCTTTCATTAGGGTGATGAGATCCAAAAATAGACACCGAGTATGTTTATTGGAAACTAATGGACCCACCTGAGGTGTAAAAAATTCTCCTGTAGATGCAACAGTTTGAAAAGAGATAGGTGGGTGTGTGGGGGTGGCTCGTGTTCTTGTGATGCTTGGAGGGAGCCGTGGGGAGAAGGAAAGCAGAAACTAGTCTGTTACTCCACCTGCCTCCTTGTGCCCTTCTTTGGAATAAAGAAACAATTGGTGTAACCCATTTCCTTTGATGTAACCCTTTAGAGGGCTTCTCTGCTCTTTTTTCTACTGTGCTTTGGTTTGGAAACAGTCTGTGAAGATTTACTCTTACTTCCTTAAAGTTCTCTAGCAACAGCAAACTTGCCACGTGAGCAGATATAATACCATCATCTTTCCCTTTTCTGCACAGTTAGGGAACTTGGGTCCTAGGAAGATTTGCCAGTATGGCAGGCAAACGTTTGGTTCCTATGAATTCTCAGCCCCCACACATTCTATTTGGTGTTATCTCATGGCCAGAAAGAAAAAGAAAGGAAGAAAAAGTGTCTGGTGGCCCCAAATCCCCTTGGAAGGCATGCACCCCATGACCTAAGGACCTCCCACGAGGTCTTGGCTTTTAATTAGGTTCAACCACATCCCAGTGACATCAGCTGAGGACCAAGTCTTTAACACATGTGCCTTTGGGGGCATTCAACATCTAACCTATTGACATACCCTCTGAATAAGAGAGAACTACTATAATGTGATATTCAGGAAAGTGACATTGATATAGTGCATTTAGCTTATCCAATTTCTTCAGTTTTACATGTACACACTTATGTGAGTTTAAATGTGACAGTTATTTGTATGCAACTCTATCACATGTGCACATTCATGGGCCCACCACTTCAGTCAAGAAACACAATTCTATCAGTTTTTTCTTCCCCAACCTGTTTTGAAAGAACACTTACTTCTCTCTCACAGTAACTTTTCATTCTTTTTTTTTTTTTTTGCGGTATTGAGGATGGAGCCCAGGGGCATTCTACCTCTAAGCTAGAGCCCTAGCCCTATTTTTTAATCATTTATTTTGAAACAGGGTCTCAATGAGTTGCAAAGGGCCTCACTAAGTAGTTGAGGCTGTCCTTGAACCATGATCCTCCTGTCTCAGCCTCCCAAATACTGGGATTACAAGTGTGTGCCACTACACCTGGTGCTTCTCATTCTTAATCATGTCAAATACTAATAGGCTGACTTATAAATGGTATTGCATTTTTAATTTTATTTCCTACACATTCATTTTAGTATAGATAAATATGATTGGCATTACTATATTTTTATTAGATTTCAAACCTTTGCTGAATGCACTTATTCTTGACATTTGTTTTCATATATTACTTATAATATTCAATGAAGAAGATCACATCATCTGCAACATGTCTGAAGACACTCATGCCACCAGAAGTAAACGAGTTTCAGTTCTTCATGGTTGCCATGCACATGGTGGTAACGGTCAGAACCCTCCTTCAAGTAGAGATGGGAGTCTAAGACTAGGATCTCTGTTTTCTCCTTCATTCCCCAGCTCCCCATGGCTTGGAAGAAGTCTATGTTTTGCAGTCTCACTGCCAACAGGGGCGAGACGCTTGCCCAATCCTGCTCTCTCTCTCATGGTCTCTTGCATCCTACTTTCCCCTTGCCTCTTCCTTTCTGCCAGTCTCTCCTTCCCTTTTATCCTGTCCCCAGCCTTCCATTTCCCACTCTATACTCGAGACCCAGTATCTGAGGAAACATTTCATGGGCCGTGTAGATTAGTTAGCTCTGGGGCTGTTTCAGATTTGAATCCACCGTGCTAGCCTCTGGGGTCCTCAGGGTTCAGGTGATGTCCCCTTATCACCACAGGTCATTCCTGCTCCAGGAGGCATTTTTCTCTCTGCGCCATTCCTCAGACATGAAAGGAGCTGCCAGCCTCCCATGACCTTCGGAGGGCTCACCCTTCCTGAGATGCAGTGAGCTTAGACTTCTTTTCACTTTCAACTCTAATGAGTGTGACACATGAAGACTTTGCAATAAATTGAGTTTCCCTCATTAGTATATTGTTGGCAACAGCTTCTCATAACCTTTTACATCCTAACAAGAGGCATGGCTCCACAACTCTGTTTAGCCAGCAGTGTTACTCAGGGGCCTCCTATGCCACCTGTGGGAGTGGAGTTTGGGAGCTATAGATTTGGTTTTCGATATGTTTTAGGGGTAAGTGTCATAACATCTCCCCTACAATTTTGTCACTAACCCTACCCATCTTCTCCACAGGGCTGCTCTCAAAAAAAGATACTTATTTTTATCTCTTAGGCACCCCCATGAGTTGAGTAAAACCTTACATATTCTGATCGGTTGAGTAGTTCAACCCTTTTTATTCCAGGGTGGAATCTGACACCTAATACTCCTAGAACTTCATGTAATAGTTACCCCCATTCTCATTTGTCCATTTACAAATAAGGTCACAATGTTAACTGATGTGTCTTGCTTGACAACTTGGGTTGTGTAGCACTTCCTCTGGGTGCTAGGCCGAGCCCTGTAGATATATGGGTTCTTTGGGTATTGCTATCACTATAATGAGTGTTACAATCGGCCCTCTCTATCTATGGGTTCTGCATCCACGGATGCAGCCATGGGCGAATTGAAAATATTTGAAAAAAATCATGTCTGTACTGAACATGTGCAGCCTTTATTTCTTGTCATTATTCTTGAAACAGTATAGTAGAATAACTATTTATCCACCATTTACATCATACTAGTATAAGTAATCTAGATATTATCTTAAAACACAGCAGGTTGTGCACATGTTATGGGATATGCGTAGCTTGTAGCAAATGTGCCATTTCACACAAGGGACTTGAGTATCCACGCATTTTGATAGAGGGAATTCCTGGAAACCAATCCCTAAAGGATTCCAAAGGGTGACTGTTTTTGCTTCTTGGTTAAGATCATACACATTCCTCACCTCTGCCCCCTTCCTACTGCCAAATTCTACGACTCATTGGGCATTTCCACATTCAGTTCCTAACCATGCCCTCACAACTTGATGAAGAATCTTAGTCTGTTCAGCCTTTTTCTCTCTCTGGGGATTCTACATTCTGTCCGGAGGTCTCTGAGATGAAAGCAGCTCACCAAAGCCTGGGACCTGGTGACAGGAATGAATGAAATTTGGAGTGCACATGACCTGTCCCCTGCTTCTGCTGTATACATCCCCAACTCTCAGGGTCTCCTGACCTCACTTAAGGTTAAGAGTCATGAGATTATATGATAGATCATTCATGTTCTCTTGGGGCAATTTTTCTACATATTTTATTGCAGGCAAAAGTAAAACTTGGGGGTATCTCATGGGAGTCCTGGGTTGCAATCAAAGGGAAGAAGAAGGCCAAGGTTGGAACGTATTCTTTCTGGTGCAAATGAGCTTTGCCAGCTGCCTGCATCACACCTGCATCTGTACAGACCTCCCTTACCTGGCTTCCAACAACAACCACTTCCATTGCTTCTCTGATTTGGGAGGGTCGCGGCCCCCAGTGTTACTGCAGCCTATAGTGCTGCCATATTCCTTAGGGTTACCATACATATATGTGTTTTCGTTCTTTTATTTTTAATGTACTTTTATCAGGACATTGTAATTGTACATCACAGTGAGGTTCAAGGTGATACAAACATACAAACACACAGCCGTTGGTGTGATTCCCTCCGGGACACACCCGGATCCCCCACCCGCCGTATGTTAGTGATATTGGTAGTGATACCTTCGGATATGGACGTAGCCTTATGTGAACTGTTTCCTTCACCAAGCTTTCTTTTTTCCCTCTTATCCTCACTCCCTCTGTCTCCTTCCACTATTCTACTGGTTTCCCCATTTGTCTGAAAAACGTGTGGTATATGCCTAGACTTTTTATAATCAGTCCCTTCATTAAGCTTCCAGTGCACAATTTGACCATGCCATCTGCTCCGTATCGGGAGCCATATTACATTTTGTTACACTTTGGACCACAATGTCCTGCCAGGGCTCATGTGTTGAAGGCTTGGTCTCCGGTTGATGCACTATCGGGCAGTGGCAAAATCTTCAGCAGGAGGGTCCTGGTTGAAGGAAGTTAGGTCACCAGGAGTGAGTCCTTGAAGGGGACATTGGGATGTCTGTCTGTCTGTCTGTCTGTCTGTCTCCCTCCGCTTCCTGGACACCCAAGGTGAGCAGCTTTGCCCTGCCCTGTGTTCTCCACCATGATGCACTGCTTCACCGAAGGCCCAAAGCCGTAGAGCGAGTGACCACAGAGTGACAGCAGGAGCCAAACACTCACACTCTTATCACCAGCCGAGTTCCTTGGGTATTTTGTCACCTTCTTCTCCTCCTCTTCCTCCTTTATCATTAATTTTTATTTTATATAAAAAGTCTATTTTAAGTAAACCGGGAAAAGATAACATATTCTCCATTAGAACAATTCTTTAGAACTTGGTCGGACTACTTTTGTGGGCTGATATGTGGTGGGTGTGAGCTTAATCATAGTTGGATGCAGCACTTTCTTGTGTATGGATTAGATCAAGCCTGTTAGCTATGTTATTTTATGCCTCTCATATCTTTTCTACTTTGCAGTTGAATAGCTCCCTCACCTTCTGGCTGAGGCATATCAAAATATTTCATTTTCATGGCTGATTTGTCATTTCTTTCTTCTATGTTATCTTTTGTACAGAATATTCCAAAGCTATGTTATTAGGATGGTGATAAGTTTAGGAATATTAAATCTCTTTGATATATTAAATGCAGTGTTTTTATCAGTAAGCAATCTTTTTATATCTCCCACTGCCTTTCAACTTAAAGTCTCATTTGTCTACTACTAATATTGTGTTTCTTACCTAGATTGAGAGAAATAGCCAGGTTGAGGTAATAAAACATGAAGATAATTCTAAAATAATAAAAAATTTAAACCACTAGGAAAGGACATAATTGTTTTGTTGTTCCATAGAAGGATCAAGATAGTGGGTTAATTTTATAATTTGTTACATTAAATATTCATTTTAATACTGTGTGTGTGTGTGTGTGTGTGTGTGTGTTTGTGTGATGCTGGGGTTTAAGCCCAGGAAAATTCTACCTCTAAATTGCACCCTCAGCCCTATTTCATATTTACTTTTTGGAAACAGGGTCTTGCTAAGTAGCTGAAAGCTTCACTTAGTTGCTGAGGCTGGCTTTGAACCTACAATCTTTCTGTCTCAGCCTCTGAAGTACTGAGATTACAGGTAATAAGCTGTGTCTTCCTTTCAGAGTTACCTTTGTGGTGAACTGCTGGTAGCGTACAACTTCCTGTCTCATTTGTTAATTAATTTATTCTGGGAATGACCTTTCTGCTCACATTCCTGCGATTCTGTTTCTTCAGGACTCTGAGCAGACGACTTTCCAATTTTCTCGCTTCCATTGCTGCTGTTGACTGTCAGCTGGATTTCCGATGGCTTCACCTTGCACACAACCTGACTCTTCTCTCTGGATGCTCTTAAAACCTGCAGTTTGCTATTTGTGTGTTGTATGTACATTCTTTCTCTTGACATTCCCCATGATCCTTACCTTTGTAGATCAGGCTTTCTTTGATGGCCCCGTGGCACTGGAGACATTGCTTCTCCCTTGTCCTCTTTTCTTCTGGAATTCAAGTTAGACATATGGTAGATTTATTCTCTTCTTTCTCTTACCCAGCCTTTTCACTTTATATGTTTTTGTTTACCTCTGCAGAAATCTGGACAGTTTCTTTATATCCATCTTCCAGTTCACTAGCCCTTACTTTAACTGGGCCTATTCTTTTTTTGTTTAAATTTCTGTTATTGGATTTCAATTTCTAGGAATTTTCTTTATTTACTTTCAGATGAATTCTGTATTTATAGTATTATCTTCCTTCATTCTACTTTTTACCTCCCTTTATGTCTTTACACAAATACTTAAAATATGTACTTTATCTTCTGCAATACAAAATTCCAGTGTCTGATTCTGGAGTTTTTTGATTCTGCTAACAATCATTTACAATGGTCTGTTCTCTTGCAGGTACAGTAATTTGAGTGAACTCTCTTATGAACTTTGTGGAAATTTTTAGGCCCATGCTTAAGGCATGTTCTTACAGAGAGAACTAGCAAAAAGCTCCTTTCTGTATTAGATCCCGAGCTAAGCCTGAGAGAACCATATTGTCCTTCCACCTCCTCCAGTGCACTCACCTAGGAGACGGTTTCCATCCCGCCTCCCTCTCAGCTGGCTGTGGTGAGGGGGCTCTCTCTGCTCTTCTCCACCTGAGCCACCTGCTACAATTCTTGTTCTAGATCAATGATTATCAGACGGAGTGCTGTGGTCCTTAATAGCTCATGTTCATTTTCATGGATTGCAAACACGGTTAAAAGATAGATCAAAAAGATATTTGGAAAAAATAAAATATTGCCTACACTGTTTAGCAAAATTCAGTTTCAGATGCATAGTTGATTATGCATATTCATCCATGCGTAGTTGCACATGAGTGTGTGTCCGTGTGTGTCCGTGTATTTGGACATGTGTGTATTAAGGAAACACAGAAAGAGCTAGACGTCTTCACAAACCAACAGGGTCAGAATACCCCCAGGGAAAACTGCCTTCAGGTAGATTTGTTTTCTTATTTCTTGCTGCCTTCTGTCACTTAAGAACTCTTTACTATCTTATGGTTATAAAATTAATCTCCCATAACTCCTGGTTTCAATTTTAGTGCTTTACTTTTTGTCTTAGGGTTATAATTCACTAGGAGGTGATTTTTAGGTATACTATGAATTTGAAATACACTTTCATTTCCTTGAATACATTTCTCGCTCTCCTAGAACCATTCTGCTATGCCACCTTCATAAAAATCACACACACACACACACACACACACACACACACACACACACACACACACACTACACTTGCTCCTGCTTTCTCAACCAGCTGTTTTATATGGTGTCATGAAATGGTGTGTTTTTTAATCCTATTGTGACATTCCTTGCTTCATAGCCTCCCTCTCAGCTTATATACTGTAAATGGCTTTGATTTGATTCCAGCTGTGATAGTTTAGTTGCGAGTTTCCCCCTAAAGGTTCACATGCTAGAATCTTGGGCCCTAGTGTCACAATGTTGAGGTGGTGGAAACTTAAGGGGTGAAGCTAAGGGGTAATTAATTAGGTCCTGTGGATGCCACCTTCATGAATTTAGTGCTATATCATGGGAATGGGTCAGATCCTGTACAACTAACTTAGTTTCCAAGAGTGGGTTTCTTCCCAGTGAGCGTGGCTTCCTCAGCTCACACCCTTTCTGTGTGTGTAGCCAGTGAAATCTTCTCCAGCTCTCCTGCCATGTAAGTCCATCACTGTGCTATGACAAGGCCAGACGGCCCTGCAAGACACCTACACCATGCCGCTGGGGCTCTTCAGGTCTGTGAGCCAAATGAATGTCTCCCCCTCTTTCCTTCACAGATCACCATACTGTTTTTATTTTAAATGGCAACATAAAATGCCGTGCGCCTCCTATGGCATCCTATGTGATCATCAGGGAGTTGTCCCACTTTTAATAATGGTAAGACTTATCTGATTGTTTGGGGTTGACTTACTTCTGCACTATAAAGTACCTTGCCCATTTTTTTTTAGTGCTGAGGATTAAACACAGGGGCATTCTACCACCAAACTAGGTCCCTAGCCCTATTTTATATTTATTTTGAAATAAGTTCTCACTAAACTGTAGAGGGCCTTGCTAAGTTGCTGAGGCTGGCCTCAAACCTGTGAGCTTCCTGTTTCAGTATTCCATTTAGTAGGATTACAGGCATGGGCTCTGCCCATTTTTTACTTAAAATTATTTTTGCATTCAAGAATGATAATTTCCAAGGTTCATTATTATGTATATAATTGCCTAGATCCATTATGATGTAGGGGGTTATAAAATTATGAAATTCTGATTTAGTCATTTCTTATCTAATTTTCTCCTGTAAAGAAAAAAATTCTTCTCCACTTAGTTATGATTGAAATACAATTCACACAGAAAAAATAAGTTAAAAGTATGATTCATTTTTGTTTTTAATTATAGTCATAATTAGTTTGTACCTTAGCAACATCTAATGGTGACTGGTATGAGTATAACTTTTTTTTGTTAAAAATTTTTATGTCATACAAAATATTGAATAGAGATATAGTATTTTGAGAGTTATTTTACTCTTTGTGATTCAGTTGTCGTTAAGTTTCAAATTGGATCCTGTATTCTTTTGAAATAATCCAATTAGTCTTTGATAGCTTACTTGTTTTCTGACACATGAAGAAGTCCAAGTCTCTGATTTTTTTGGTCAGATTTATCCCAACCCTGTAACTATTCATTTCCCCAATAGTACTTGCTCTCTATTATGTCAAATGACAGAGACAAAACATTGTGTACCAGAAAGGTCCATTCTTACTGTATAGTCATTGCTTCTGTGCCCTAAATGAACAGAGCTATGAAATGCATATGCTCACATAAAATAAAAACGTTAAGACAAGGGTTTGTACTAATCTTTCCAATCAGACATAAGCCTATAGGACTTTGACTTAAATTCTTCTTCCTTATGTGACAGATCTTAATTCCTGATGACAATTTATTTGCTCCACTATGCTACATATTTACACACAGATACTTGTATCAAAACAATACTGTAATGGTATGGATTTGTAATGTCCCTCATCCCTCATGGAATCAAGGTAGCAGTGGAAGGAGGACTTGGTTGCTAAGGCGAGCTCCCTGGGGGTGTCCTTGGGGACTATATATGGGTTCATTCTTGCTCTGGCCTCCATGATGTGAGAGCAAAGTCTCACATTCTCCCTTTTTCAGCGTCCTGTGCCACCATGCCCTGAGATCCACGGTCCCTGGATCCACATGGGCTGAACCCAAACTCCCCAAGGAAACTGTGAGCAGATAAAACTTCCTCTCTCTGAGTTGCATGGCCAGGTCCTCAGTTGTATCCGTGAGAATGCTAACTAAGACAAATACTAATACTGGTACTAAAATAGCACTACTTTATAATTTTTCTTTTTTACTATATTTGGAATTGAACATAGTGCATTCTACTTCTATCTATACACCCAGTCCTATTTTTTATTATTTATTTTTGAAGCAGAGTCTCTTTAAGTTTCTGAGGATCTCACTAAGTGGCTGAGGCTGGCCATGAACCTAAGATCCTCCTGTCTCAGCCTCCCAAGTACCTGGATTACAAGTGTGCACCAACACACCTGGCTTCTATAATATTTTTAAAAGTTTCTTCAGTTGTACATCATGAAGGTTGGATAGCTAAGGCGTTATAGTATTGGGTCACCTGAAATAATTCTTTCCAGCAGGGTCCTGCCACCAACTTCTCCATAATCAGGCTCAGTCATGTTGGTCCTTATTGATCAACATTCAGGTGTTTTCTAATCTGCCACAAATAGTGCAGCAGTAACTGTGTACACATGCTATTTCATATATGTTCCAGTGTGGTTTAGGGATATATTCCAAGAAATGGGATATCTAGGAACATGACTCAGGATGTTTCTTGATTTCCTTAATTCCCCTCCACAGAGATGGATACATTTTGCATTCCCTCATTATATAAATGGGACTATAAATTTTTCCACAGCTTTACCAACAGAACATGTTTTAGACTTTTGAAATTGGTCAATCTGATAAATGAGAAGTGATACTCCAGCTGAGGTATCATTGACATTTTTCTTATTATGAATGAGGTTGACTCACAGAGTAGGTACCATTAAGATGAAGGTTTTTATTTGGAAAAGAATAAATTATGATATCCTATAATTTAAGATACTGACATTTGGAAAGATGGTGATTAAGCTAGAGACATTAAATCCTCAAATTCTGATAAGTTTTGTTTCTAAAAGAAAGGGAGTCCCCAACTCCAGGGATAGCCCCTACACACACACACACACACACACACACACACACACACACACACACACACAGATATCATCTTTCCATCTATGTCTGAGGGGATTAACATTCATTGTGTCAGGAAACAATAGTGACTTCTCTGAGGCAATTACCAGCAAGATAATGATTATTCTCCCTAGTACCTTCCTCTACACATCTCTTTATAAAAAGTATTTTGTTCAATGTAATACAGACATATGTACACAGCTTTTTGTGCCTTTCCCTCCACACCTTACCCTATTCTTATTGCTTCTTATGTTTCCTATTTTATCTCAGGTTTTTTGTTTGTTTTGTGTGGTGCTGGGGATTGAACCCAGGGCCTTAAGCATCATAGGCAAGTGCTCTACCACCAAACTACATCCATAGTCCCTGTTTCCTATTTTCTATCTTCCATATATAGAAGAAAATATACCATCATTGACTTTTGAAACTAATCTCACTTTTCTTAATATTCTCCAGTTCCACACATTTTCCTGAAAAGTAGGAAAAAAAATCTTTGCCAGCTACTTCCTAATAGAAGACTAACATCTAGAACCCCAAACATATATCATGTAAAGAACTCAAAACATTTAACACTAACAAACAAACAAACAAATAACTCAATAAAAATGGGCAACAGAACCCAAGAAGAAATAGAATTTGGTCAATAAATATATAAAAAATGTTTAACATCACTAGCAATCAGGAAAATGTAAATCAAACAGCACTGAGATTTTACCTAGTTTCAGGATGAAGGTAATTATCAAGACCTTGCCTCTCTTTGCTTCAATACCCAGGACTAGACTTAAATCCAAACCATCCCCTAAAGATGAGGTGAAAATGTGACTCGGGAGGAGGCATGCTACACTCCAAAAGAACTACTTTAGATTTCAAATTTGCAATCAGAAATCTAGGAAACATGCATGGGGATGGATATTAGGGGTGTGGGACAAAAGCGGGAAGAACATACAACTGGATCTGGTCAGATTTACTGACATGAGTCCATTGTGCAGAGATTCTGCATGTGGTATTGTAGCTCAGAAGGTTAGAAAAGGCCTCGACTCTTTGTTTGGTTTATTGATGTGATCTATTGATGGCCCCGTGTGAGTGAATTGGAGATGTCCAATATCCCATGATTCAACACAGAGGAAGGGCTTCAAAGATTCAAGGCCAGCATGGGCAACTCAGTGATACCCTGTCCCAAAATAAAATAGTAAAATGTGAAAAGTGCTGGCATAGATTATGGTGGAGCACCCCTGGGTCCAATCCCCAGAATAAAAAAAAAAAGAAAGATTTTTACTGCCAATATTTTTTCCATCTCTTCCTTAAAGGGGTCTATTCCGTTTTTACCATGGTGGCTGAACTGCAGAAAAGGAAACAATAAGTCTTTCTGGGAACTACTGGGCACTAATTCTGAATTGACATTGATTTCAGGAGACCTCAAACATTACTGTTCCCCAGTCATAGGAGCTATGAATACCAGGTGATTGACAGAGTTCCAGCTCAGGTCTCCCTCAGTATGTCCACCGAGTCTCCACATCTGTCCTGTGGTCATTTTTAAAGTTTTATAATGCATAGATGTAATAAATGTACTTAGTATCCAGCAGACTCCCCACATCGATCTCCTGGTTTGTGAAGTGCAGGCTGTTATTGTGGGAAGGGCTAAATGAAAGTAATTAGAGCTTCCACTACCTGGGAAAATAAGAAATCAGAAACAATACTGCATCTCTAAACATTTCAGAGATGAGTGCCCGCATCAGATACTGAAAACATGCTGAATGGTAATTTCCACTGCGTCCTCATTCAAATCTATTTGGTATAAAATGCAGATGGAGCCTGAAGAATGACAGTGGATTATTATAAGATTAAGCCAGTGGTAACTCAAATTGCAGTTGCTGCACCAGGTGTGGCTTTATTGCTTGAATAAGAGAACAGATCTCCTGGTACCTCCTATGTAGCTATAGACCTGGTAAATGTCTTTTTCTTCATCCCTGTCCATAAGCCCATCAGAAGTAGTTTGATTTCCAGCAGCACTCCTTTATTTTCCTACCTTGGGGGTATATTAACTCCCCCGCTGTAGGTCATAATTAATTCCAATGGGATCTTGACCATATTTTCTTTACACAAGATATTACACTGGTTCATTAAATTGGTGACATTTATTATGAGTGGACCTAATGGTTGAGGTTGAGAAGTGACAGGTACTCTCGACTTATTTGTAAGACATATGCATGTCAGAGGATGGGAAATGAATCTTATTAAAATGTGAGGGTCTTATATACCTCAGTGAAACTCCCAGGGGCTAGCAGCATAGGTAGACTGAGCTATCCCTTCTAAGGAGAAGGAAGATAAGTTGTCGTATCTGGCCTCATCAAGAAAGGCTTAGCGAGCCTACTTGAGTTTGGGAAGTGAGGAATTGCATTTGGGTGTGTTACTGCAGTCCGTTCAGAGTGATCTGAAAAGCTTCTGGTTTCCATGGGCCTCAGAACAGGCCAGGTTGCTATGCAGGCTCCTCTGCCACTTGGGCCCTATGACCCAGCAGATCCAGTGGTATCTGAGGTGTTGGAGGGGCACAGGATGCTATTTGGAGCCTTTTGAAGGACTCAATAGGTGAATTGCAGTGAAGGCCTTTGGCATTTGGGAGGAAGCACCCCCCCTTTTTTTATAACTGTCAGATAATTACTCTCTTTTTGAAAGACATCTCTTGGGTTATTACTGGGCCTGAGTAAAAACTGAACACTTGAACAAGGGCCACCAAATTACCTTGAGACCTGAGATGCCCACCATGAACTGAGTATTATATAGCCCACCACACTGAAAACTCAGGCACAGGTGTACTCCATCAACAAATGGAACCGGTATGGAATCAAGCATGAAGAAATGGCAGCAAATGACCATGATTCTTATTCCTACTGAACTTCTCACTCTGTCCATATTTTACCTATGGCTCCATGGGTTACCATATGATTAACTGTAGAGGAACAGATGACTGAGGTCTGGTTTACAGATAGTTGTGTGCGGTATGCAGGCACCATCTGCGACTGGACAGCTGCAGCACTATAGCCCCTCTTTGGGACAACCAAGGAGAACGGTAAAAGGAAATCTTTCCAGAGGAGAGAACTTTGAGCAGCACACCTGATGCTACACTTTTCTTGGAAGGACAAATATTTAGATGCTCATATACTAATTAATGTGCTGTGGCCAACGATTTAGCTAAATGGCCAAGGACTTGGAAGACACATAACTGAACAATAAATTTGTAGATTTAGTAGGTTGAAAGGGCTCTTCAGATGAGTGAAGCCATGAGGATGTTTGTATTCCATGTGAATGCTCACTAAGGGATGACCTGACTGAGGAAGGTCTTCATCAAGTGGATACGAGGGGCGTTCTGTGGGTAACCAGTGAGAATATTTCCTGATCACTCCTGTCATTGCCCATGGATTCATGAACATAGGAGTATACCTCCAGCCCCATTTTATTTTTTATTTTGAAACAGAGTTTTGCCAAATTGCTGAGGGCCTCACTAAGTTGCTGAGGTGGGTCTTGAATAGTCTATCCTCATATCTCAGCCTCCTAAGTACCAGGATTATGGAATTATAGGTATGTGCCACCACAACTAGCTAGCCTAAATTCTGCGTTCCAGTCTTTATGGCTGATAAACAGCAATATAATTAAGAGTTACAATTTTTTGTATGTAGAAATTTATTCTAATAATTGACCTTTATCTTATTTTCTGATTTTTCCCTTTGCACAATGATATCATCTGCTGTTTCACTTGTTACTTTTTAATCACTAATTCTTTTAGTTTTTCTCATATAATGTGTCTGTTGAAACTGCCAGTACAAACAAAAATTATTATTTTACTCTTGATATAAAAACTAAAGCTTTCAGTATTTCTCCATTATGTTTCTTTCTTCGATGTTGGGGATTAAACCCGGGCCCGCATGCATGCTTTAACACAAAGCTACACCCTCAGCTCTCCATTGGGTATATTTACTGCTGTTTTCATTCTATCTGTTGAAATTATCAATGGTGATTAAACACATTGACTTGTTCTTAAATATAAGACCAGTATTGCAATCATGGGGTAAAATCACCTTTGTCGTGATTTTAAAATTTTTTATTAAATTGATGAATCTACATTTCTAATATTTTAAGAAGTATTTTAATCACACACACAAGGAATTTGCCTTCCATCATCTTTCTCAGATTAACCTTGAAATGTTTTGATACCTGAATATTGTTAGCCTTATAAAATTATTTAGGACATATAATTCTTTAATCCTATAAAATATTTTTTTAAAAATTGGTATTATTTTTAGCTGGGTATGATAGATCATATCCATAATCCAGGGTAATTGGGAAGCTAAGGCAAGAGGACTACAGTTTTGAGGCCAGCCCTTGGCAACTTGGCAAAACCCATTTTTTAAATAAATATTATTGGGATATAGTTCAATGGTAGACTGCTTGCCTAGCATGTACAAGGCTCTAGGTTTAATCCTCAGAACTGAAAGAAAGGATATTATTTTTCTACAACTATTTGGTAACTTTTGGGGATTATGACATGTAGGCCTGCACTCCTTTCACCAGAATCCTAATAAACTTATATCAATGTTTATAGTAATCTTTATAGTATTGCCTTTCTTGAGTGTGATAGTTTGCATTGTTTATTTCTGATATTTTTGCTATTCTTCTTTCTTTTCTTTCAATTAGTTCTACCAATGATTTATCAATTTTATTATTCTCAAAGAAAAAGCTGATTCTACACATTATGTGTATTATGGTCAGCATTCTCACATCTTGCAGCTATAATCTAAAAATCTGACCACATAATTTAGAGGAAAGAAGATTTATTTTCTTATAATTTTGGGTTTAGCCCATGTGAGGCTGGGGACTGCAGACTGTAGGCTGTGGCAGTGTGAGGCAGAAACAGGGAGAGTACATGGATTGTGCTCATTGTCGTACCATAAAAGCTGGGAGCAAATGAGAGAGCACGCAGGGGGAGGAGGAACCTCCTACCTCTAGCCACACCCTATGGGCCTGCATCACTGCCCAGATAAATCCATTACAATGGGTTTATCCACTGCTAGGATTATAACCCTCATGACTGAATTACATGAACTACACACATTAATAAATGAGCTCTTTAGGCAACATTTTTTCTCTAGTTATAACAATGTATTTGCTTTCTAGTCATTTCTGCTGTTTTATTTATAAACAGCATTTTTTCATTTTATATGAATGCTAAAAAGATAAACCATGCTCAGAGATTGGAAACGTAATTATGCAATACAATCCTAATTAGAATTCCAGCAGGTATTTTATTTGGAAATTTGACAAATTGATTCTATATTTTATACGGAGAAACATATATCAGTAGATGAGAAAACTAAAACAGAAATGACAAACTTGGAGACACATTTGGATCTTACATAACAGACAGCTAGTTTTTAAAGCCCTTTCAAATATATGAGAAAAACATCAACACAGAAACTTAAAAACATGAAAAGGACATTAGCAGTTGAGTCATAGACAAGAAGGAGTAAATTGTCCTTAAACGTAGAAACGATGTCAATATACTCAAAATATTCAAACTAAAAAATTACTTAGGATGTACAGAACTGCTACAAAAATTGAAATGCTCAAAAGCATGAGAAAAATTTAATAATGTATTTAGGTAATCAGATCAAAATTAGTAAGGTTAAAAAATTGAAAAGCATAATTAGCAAGTTTGAATTAATTAGTGCATTCAATTAGAGGCCATGTGAAATTTTTACCAAAGTTGGAAGGTACTAAGCTTCAAAGCCAGCCTAAATTAATGCCAATAGTCAATTTCATAAACATAAGGTTACAGTCTTTAATAAATAACTATTCAGAGATTTAAAAAAAGCAGTGCCGAAATGTAGCTAAAAAGTCATATTCATCTGGTAATGAAAAAACAAACTATTACATCGTTCAAAGGATGTGGAATGACAATAGAAATTATGACATATTTATATATGAATAACAAAATAATGACTATATATCAGTACCTGAATGATACTACCAAACTAGTAATGAAAAGAAACTTTAAAACTTCAAGAAAAAAAATTGACCATCATTAAACTAAGTTTTCAAGTCAAAGACTATAAAGAAGATAAAATAATCTTAATTAAAACAGAAAATTAGATAAAACATAAGCATATATGAGTGAAGAGTGAATCAAAAAAGCCATAAAGACCATCAATCAAGCGTCTAACTAGCTCCGTGGTCACTCTTGCCCCAAGTCCAGGCCACAGCTCAGAGAGAGGGGCCATCTGTAAGGAAGAAGAAGGGTGAAGTGACCCCGGACTTGCTGTGGACCCGACACCAGGCTCCCCACAGTGGGCCCCAGGGCCAGGCCAGCCATCATGACTTCAGGCGCCAGTGAATCATCTATGAGGCCGAGAGGGGGGATTTGGAGGGTCTCTACTTGACCTTGTCATAGGCAAATAGAGGAACATCTGTGAGCCTGGTCAAATTTATTGGGAAGGGGTGAATATTTGTAGTAGACCCTTTTCAGAACATAAAGGTGGAAGGAAAGTTTTTTATATACATTTTTTTGGGAAAATTCAATCACATTGTACAAGAAAGGCATGAAGGCAAATTGTGGGAGACAGACTATCAAAAAATAGTTCCAGAGTAATTGGTTTTATGTGTGAAATAGGAAAAATAATCTAAAAAACTGATAACCTTGACACATCATAAGTAAAACACAATTCCAGAAGAATTACGAAATTAAATGAGACCTATTTTCAGCAGTTTGGTAGACTAGATAGTCTTGAAAATCTCTCTTCCTATAACTCTGGGAAATAATGAATAAGAAATACAAAGATAAACAGAACTTAAACAGGATTAGTAAGAGACATCATAGTGAGTATATGTGGAACACCAACACACACATTAAATGTCAGTATAAGTGCAATGTATTATATATTAATTTTATGCTTAAGATGTGTGTGTATATAACTATAAGTACACTATTTTTATACTTATCCATCCCCTCTTATCCATGGGGGTTAAGTTCTGAGACCTCTCCAGGAGATGCCTGAAACTGAGAATAGTACAAGATGCTAAAATTTAGTGCCTTTCCATTCTAACTTATAATTCAGAATGACAGTCACATCTACAGTATATGGTACAGTGGCAAAATGAACCCAATTTATATCCTTATTCACAATTTCATAAATAGAGGATTTTCTCTTAGCAGCCTAAGCATATGATACTTCTTCTTATTAAGGCAAAAACTCTCACCTTTTCACTTAAAGTAAGCACTTTACAGGTTCTCTTTTGCGAATTTGAGTTGCAGACAGCACTAGTCTTGGACTTTGGAGCAATTATGAAGTAAAATAAGAGCTATCTAATCACTTAATGCAGTACTGCAGTGGTCCATCGGACAATTAAGATGGCTGCTAAAGCCGAGCAAGGCGGCACACGCTTGTAATCCCCACGCTTGGGAGGCAGAGACAGGAGGATCATGCGGGTTTGAAGCTGGCCTCAGCTGTCTTAAGAGACCCTGTTTCCAAATAAAATATAAAATAGGTCTGGGAGTGTAGCCCAGAGGTAGAAGGCCCCTGGGTGGCCCCTTAGATGGATGCTAAGTAACTATTGGGTGAGTAGGGTATACAGTGTGGATACAATGCACAAGAGGATAGTTCATGTCTTGGACAGGGCAGAGTAAGGATGATGCAGGGGTTTATTGTGCTACTCAGAAGGATGTGCAGTTTAAAACTATTTTTATTATTTCTGGAATTTTCCTTTTAATATTTTCAGAACACAGTTGATTACAGGTAAATAAGTAACTGTGGATTGTTAAACTATAGCTAACGAAGGATTGATGGCTATCTTCAAAGTAACCAGAAAGAAGAAGCAGCTTCCTTACAAAAGAATCAAGCCTGGACACAATATGAAATCAATAGACATTAAGTACTGGGAGACAATAAGTGACAACACATACTTGGATGCTCCCAGAAAGTATTGTTCAAGGCTTGTGGGCACACTATCATTTGGGAAGATCTTTGTCCTAGGAATGTTCACATTTTCTGCTTATTTTTAAGTCAAGTGTTCATGATTTGTATCAGGAATCTGTTCATTTCATCTGGATGGTCTAGTCTCTTGGCCCGAGACTCTTGATTGTATTTCTTCGTAATCCTTTTCATTTCTATGGATTTGCCAGTGAATCTTATTTTTCATTCATTATTTTGCTACCTTGTGTCTTTTTTTGATCACCCTTCATAGAAATTCAGCAATATTGTTGACCTTTCCAAAATTTCATTTCATTGATATTCTTTAAAGTTTTTCTTTTATCATCTAATTGATTTCCTCTTTGATATTTTTAATTTCCTTTTTATGCTTAAAATTTAGTTTTCTATATTAGTTTCTTAACATGAAATATTAGGATGCTAATTAGAGGTTTATTATTTTTCTAAAAAAGTTACTTAAAGCTATAATTTTAGCCCGATATGATGGCACATGCCTGTATTGCTGTATTTAGGAGGCTGAGACAGTAGAAACTCAGGTTCCTGGACAGTTTCAGCAACTTAGTGAGACCCTGTTTCAAAATACCATAGGGCTGGGACATAGCTTGGAGGTAGAAGGACACTAGGTTCAATCATGAGTACCATCAAAACAAAACAAAACAAAACAAAACAGTGCTTTATCCTATCAGCAAAGCTTTAGCTATATCCCATTAATTTTGACATACTCCAGTTTCCTTTGAGTCTGACATTAGCCTCTTTAGCTCTCCTAGAGTTACTGTTTGCAGTCATCTTTTCTCATTCTATTGCTTTCAGCCTATTAGTATCTTCTGATTAAAATAAAAATCAGGTTACTTTATTGAATGTGACGGTATCTGATTTTTATTTAAATGATCAATCCATTTACATTTGATATAACTTATGCAAATGATTGGATCTTCCCTTTTGCTACTTATTTTTATGACTTTTTAATTCCTCTGTGCCTTCTCTCCTATCTTTTTTATGGCAAATACTTTTATTGCACCATTCATTTTCCTTTGTCATCATGCTGTCTGATGAGTCTAGCAATTGGCCCTCATCAGAAATAGTTTCTATGAAGAAGGAGAAACCATAGATGAGCAAATAAGGCATAAAACAACCTAACTGAGGAGGGAGAAGAGGGAAATTCCTTAATGTTTGTGAATATGTATATTCACAAACATATCAATCAGTCACTAAGCTAAGAATGAGGAGGAGGAGCGGGGAGGGAATGGGGTTGGAATTGGAGAAGGACCGAGTGATGTGTGCCTGTCTGCCTCTACCATCTTGTACTCCATTAAGATGTGTGACTACAATGCACCAACAAAATAAATATAAAACCTTACCTTTAGAAAATAAAAAATAAAATGCTAATATTATTAAATGTGAAGTAAAAAAAAAAGAAACAGTTTCTATCAAGTGATTTTTCTCCTTTTTTGGCAGTGTTTTTGATAAGTGGAAACCTTAGATCATATACATTTCCCAAGAGCATCCTCCTACTCTTCCAAGTTGTTGTTTTTGTCTTGGAAATATTTTCTTAACTTATTGATAGACTTAATTCTCTAGGTTGGACTCTGCCCAACTATGTTCTTGCTCATTAACAAAACAATTTTGTTCTTATTTTTAAGATTGGCTTCCTGGGGGTGCCACTGGGTCAGCGTATCTTAGCGGTCAGTCAGTAATTCGTTAGGAGTTGTGCTTAACTACCCTGATCCTGTAAGGCGGAGAGTTTTGTGTCTGAGGTGAGGAATACACTGAAGTTCAGGTAGTTTATGGATCTGCCCTGGCTTCTGCTTCTTCTCTGTTTTCTGAATAATTATTTTATTCAGAAATAGAGAAAAAGAGAAAATTTCCCATTTCTCTTTTGAGGATTGCATTCAGTCAGAGTTGGGAAGTGGATTATTCTATTTTGTCTGCTCTAATAGAATACCAAAGGTAGATAAAATAATTTATTTCTCACAGTTCTGGTAGTTGGCAAGTCTAAGATCAAGGCTCTGGTTTCTGGTGATAATTTGATCTTCACTTCCACAAAGGAACCTTGAACTCTGCATCCTCCAGAGGAGGCTGCCCTCACCACCAAAAGAAAGAAAGCCCGTTCTACTGCTTATAGCAGAATTATTTTGTTCTAAACATCTCCTGTTATGCCCCACCCACCAACACTGCTGCATTTAGTATTAAGTTTTCAACACATGAATTTGGGCAGCACATTCAAGTCATGCAGATTCAGCAGGAGGATGAACAACATCCACTTTACTCTGACCAAGTGCATTCCCTTTTCTCTCTTCCTTCCTTCCTTCCTTCCTTCCTTCCTTCCTTCCTTCCTTCCTTCCTTCCTTCCTTCCTTCCTTTCTCTCTTTCTCTTTCTTTCTTTCTTTCTTTCTTTCTTTCTTTCTTTCTTTCTTTCTTCCTTTCTTTCTTTCTTTACTTTTTATTTCTTTCTTCAGTTTTTCCAGTGCTGAGCATTTTCTAGACCCTTTTAAAATTTTTATTTTGAGATAAGTTCTTGCTAAACTCCACAGGGTACCTGGAGCTTGAGATCCTCCTGCCTCCTGCTCTAGAATAGCTGGCGTTTCAGGCATCAGTTGGGTATATTTCTTGAATATCAACAAATATTTCTTCAAAACATAGCTACATAATCTTCCATAATAAACTTAATTTTTTTAAATTCCAGTATTCAATGTTTTTAAAACTTTATTCACATTTGCCCCCCCCCAAAAAAAAAAAACACCTAAGGTTTTATAAAAGTACCACTGGTTTGTTGTGGTCAATCTCAGAAGCCTATGGACTCCAACAGAGCCTTCCAGGCTTCTTGTGTTCTCTGTGAACATGAGCAGAACTCAATCCTTCATGCTCAGGAGCCCATAGTTTGTATCTCTTCTTTGGTTTTGGCTTGTTTTTGTTTTCTGATACTGAGGATCGTACCCAGGGCATTGTGCTTGCTAGACAAGCACTCCACTCCACTGAGCTACCTCTCTAGCCCTCTTTTGGTATTTTAAAACATTCTTCTTGGTATTTTATTTGTCTATGTCTTATCCTCCTAAATACCCTGTAAAGACCATGGGATGGGAATCATCCCTTTAACATATCTTGAAGTTTGTCCTACCCCCAACACAAAATCTGACATGTAATAGGTACTTAGTAGTGCTCATTTAAATGAAGTTTTTGCTGGCAAAGCAGAACTCCTCCCGCCCCATTTCTCCTATGGGCCAAGAGCCCCATGTCTCCCAGGCCCTTTGTATCCGACATTCTCCAGCTTACGCTGGTGAACATTTGTGGGATATTAGTCATATTATGTAGAACAGGATATATCTGTCACTTCTCCCCTGTGAAATCCTCCCTTCAACATGATTTATTTTAAGAACCGTGTGAAGAAAGACAATCTCACAAGCAATCCTGTGAAAAACCAATCATCTATCAACAAGTGGAAAATTCAGGGTCCCCAAATTCCATCTGGTTGCCCCACCCTGCCCACCAGGGGGTGCCCTCTGAGCAGGCTGGCTCCCTGGCTGGCATCTGGGCTGCAGATGGGACTGTCAGGAAGCAGCCACCCATCCAGGCCTATTGACCAGCATCCTGCCAAGGAGGGGTAGAGTTGTGTTGGGTTGCCATCAGCCTTTGGCTTAGACACCTGGGTAGGTGGTGACCACTCTGGACTCGGCGCCAAGCTCCCTAAAGTACGCTTCTTCAGAGTAGTGGAGAGAAAGTCCTCCTTTTCCTTGAGTTAACAGTAAAAGGAGGAGGGTGCCTTCCTCCTCCGGGCTCTGGGAAGGCATACATTGGGTGAGAAAATCTGGGGGCTTGATTGGGAGCTGCATCAGCTGGGAGCATTCACACCACATCCTCCACGCACCCACTGGGAGTTTCTATAGCAACTTTCCAACAGGAACTTCCAGGGCTTAGAGATTCTGCCACAGTAACCCAGAGAGGGAAGAAAGACCATGTGTGAGGAGGGGTCCAAGGACCTTTTTGTACCAGAGCCCTCAGAGAGGCCAGCAGAGCTGAGTGGGTGGCTCTGGAAAGACCAGAGAGCTCAGGGGCTAAGTCCAGGCCCAGAAAGGCCCTTGGCAAAGGGGAGCTCTCAGGTACCCTTGAGCATCTCATCATAAACAGGAGAATGCACCTGAGGATTAAGTGGGGGAAGAGCCACAGACTTCTTATTTGATCTTTCCTGAGGCGTATGCAGGACAAGCCAAGTCTGTTTCCAGTGGAGGGCTGCCCATGTGCGTCTATAGCATAGAAACACAATTATGCAAGCAGATGGCTCGACGAAGAGACAGAAATATGGAGAGAAAAACAATCTAACCATGGAGATGCTATATTCCTATTTTGCTGTTAATAATGGCGTGATTTTGAATACCAAACGTATCGTCTACCTTTTAAGTTCTTGTCGGCCCCCTAAATAAGGTTTGTCAACAACACATGGCTCCCCATCCCAAGTAAACGTTTTGGGTCTGAGAATCTGCTCGCCTGTTTCTTAATACCCAAGCACTGAGCAGTGGCAACTGATTTTGGCAATGACTTCGTATTTCAGACTTCCTACACACGCCACGCTCTGGGGAATAGGGAAGTAAAAGGCAGGCCAGATTTGCTCTTGTATGGGTACCAATGAGAGGGCCAAGCTTTGCAGATGAATGTCTTTTGAGTGGGGACCACATCCCCATCCCTTCAGCTCACTCTGAATCAGTTATACCTCTTGGAACTGGGAGGATGAAGGGGACTTAGGGCACATGGACCATGGCAGCCACTTCTGTGTCCTTTCAAGAGGTGGCATCCATGCCTCCAGGTGGACATCGGAGGGGTTCTGGGGAGGGCGGAGGGGCTTCAGGTAGGTCTACAGCGTCTGCAGAGCTGAGGCTGAAGACAGGTCCAGGGAGAGGGTGAGACACAAGTGTGCGAGATCATGATGGAGACTGCCTAGACGCTCAGCCATGGCTGACCCCATGCTGCCACATTCCCTGTGAACCAGTGGACGGTAATAACACCTCCCCTCAGGCTTCTGGGGAGGATTAAGGAAGATAAGAAATGATCCAGCTCCTGGTGCACAGCAGGCACTTAGCAGATTATAGGAAAGGCAGCTTTAAAAAGTAAAACCCCAAAACCAGGGAAGTTGGAAGCTAATCCTCCATGATGATGTCTGAGAAGAAAGCTAAGCATGTGGGGGATGATTGGATGACAAGGCCACTTTGGGACATTTCTCAAAAAAAAAAATACTCTAATAGAAATGTGTCAGCTCCTTCTCGCAGCCAAAGTGAGGCACTCAGAAACTCCCTTCAGGTCAGGGCTGACTGACATTGAAGCCAGACTTCTTTCTCACGGTCAGAGGTATTAGGTGAGAGGGCCAAGCTTTGCAGATCAATGTCTTTTGAGTGGGGACCACATCCCCATCACTTCAGCTCACTCTGGATCAGTTATACCTCTTGGAACTGGGAGGATGTAGGGTACTGTTCCATTCTGCTTTTTAAGAATTCAGATCAAATTAGCAAGGAGGGTATTGAACAGAGGGGCTTCAGAGTACTCACGTGGGTGGACCCATCAGCATGGAGGTGACCAGTCCTGTTTCTGCCTCACCTGGATCCATTGGGATCTCTGATCATGGCTGGGCCTCTCCTCTGGCTTGCTTTTGCCTCTAATGGTAGATATCTGTGAGGCTTCTTCCCTTAAACTGCTATGCTCCTGCCTTCAGAAAAAACCCCATGGCAACTCTTAGCCCAGTGAACTGTATTCATGGAATAACCCTGAAGTAGAATATGACCTCCAGATTTTGTGCAGGGAATCTGATCATAATATCTCTGATAGACTTTTGCAGTATTTTGAGACTTGGCTCAGCTCAGAATACAAGCAGCGTAGTGAGACGTTGTAGCAAGGAGGGGGTAAGGACCAGGACCAGTGGATAGAAAATCAGCAAGATGCAACCTCAGAGGCAAAGAGAATTCTGGCTAAACTGATCTAACAGGATATTTGCTAAGGACAGACCAAGGTGATCTGATCTTGCGCCAGATGGTGGAGGATGAGGGACCTGATCATTATTGAAAGCAGTCAGATATTGAGGGCCAAGGGGGATTCGGGCATACATTTGGTGATGCAAACAAACTCCAAAGTACAACAGTCAAGGCCTCATTGGGAAGCAGATTCAAGGGGCCCTGAGGATCAGTCTGAGACTGTTTTTCATGGGACTGTCCCTGAGACGTCAGCCTGCTTGGCTTCTTCTTGTCCCTGTGTGTCTTCCCCACCCCAGTTCCTGATGCTGGCAATTCCTCCACAAATCACTCTCATAACTTCAGCCAGGCGTGGTGGCGCACACTTGTAGTCCCAGTACTTGGGAGGCTGAGACAGGAGGATTCAAGGTTCATGACTAGCCTTAGCTATGTAGTGAGGCCCTCCACATCTTAGTGAGACCCTGTTTCAAAATAAATAATAAAAAATAGGGCTGAGGATATAGCTCAGATGTAGAATGCCCCTGGGTTCAATCCCCAGTACCACAAAAAAAAAAAAAAAAAAAGAAAAGAAAAGAAAAAGAAATCTCCACCTCAAGTCTGCTCCTGGGGAACCCGCCCTGATACCAGTGGCGTGGCAGTGATCCTGGGAAGCAGACGCTAAGGCTAGGATGTACGGTGGATCCTGTCCCTGGTGGCGGGTGTCCCGTAGACAACCACAGAGCACCTCAGGTGAATTGTCCAGAGGTACGGTTGGCAAACGATGGACCAGCTTGTGCACTAATTGGTAGTTAGGACCCGTGGAGAAAATGCTAATTATACAGACAGTGAAATTGGTTGCCGTTGGTGCTATGGATGCATTAACAGAGACACATCTGAAGATTTAACAGGGACAGACTTCAAGATGAGACATTCAAGCGGGCTGATCTTTGGGATCTGGTCAGCCGCAGCTCTAACGGCAGCTGGGCCTGGTGTGATGTCCTCACATGTGTCCGGCATAGCTTCCAACATCTGAGGTGCAGTTGTTGATTAGAAAAATGCTTTCTTTCTTTTTTCTTACATTGTACTTTTCATTTTGAGCAATTTTGAGTTTGAAGCAAAATTCAGGGGGAAGAAAAAAGTGTTCTCATGTCTTCTTCCCTACCCACCATAGATTTCTCTACTCTTAATATTCCACGCAACAGCGTCAGTTGAAGTGAAATATGGGAACTTTACTTTCATTAAATCCCTTTACACCAGGCCATTTATAATATGACTGTTTTAAATATGTTCTCTATTGCTCTGGTGTGGTGCACACCTGCAATCCTGGTTATTCAGGAGGCGGACGCGGGAGGACCACTTGAACCTGGAAAATCAAGGCCAGCTATAGACAACATAGCAAGACTCTCACTGAAATTTTTTTCCTCCAAATATATTTAGAAGCATAGAAGAAGGTGTTATAAACAGTGCTATAGAGCCGGGTGTGGTGGCACATGCTTTTAATCCCAGTATTTGGGAGGCTGAGACAGGAGGATCACGGTTAGAGGACAGCCTCAGCTACTTAGTGAGGCCCTCTGCAACTTAGTGAGACTCTGTTTCAAAATAAAGCATAAGAAAATCGGGCTGGAGTATAGCTTGGAGATGGAATGCCCTTGGCTTCAATCCCCAGCACCACAAAATAAATAAATAAATAAATAAATAAACAAACAAGTAAATAAACAGTGCTATAATTTTTGCTTCAACTGCCCAACAAAATAGAGAAAACTCAAGAGAAAGAAAATAGATTCTCTTTACAATTAAAAAAATTCTTTCCATTGTTCTCTCTCCCTTTCTGATGTCTCCTGGTCCCTTTCTTTTATATTTCCTTTCTGTTTAGAGAACTTGGTTTAGTCATCATTTAGGGCACATTTGCTTTTGAAAAAATTGACTTACTATTTCTTCATTTGAGAGCATCTTGATATCTGAAAGCTATTGCACTGGGCATAGAATTTTGGACTGACTATTCTTTTTTTTCCATTTGAAAAACGTTGTACTACCTCCTTCTGACTCCGAGTCTCCCTGATGAGACGTCTCCAGTAACTCAAGTTATTTTCTCCTGCGAGGTAACGTTTCATTTCTCTAGCTGCTTTGAAACTTTTCTTCTTTATCTTTAGTGTCCAAGATATTATGCATCTTGATGTGGATTTCTTTGGTTTCGCTGTTTACGGTTTCCTCAGCTTCTGGAATCTGTACATTTGTGGTCTTTTGACAAATTTCAGAAAATTTCAACTGTAATCTTCACGTTTCTTTTCATCTCTGCCATCTTTCTCCTCTTCTTCTAGAAGTGTAATAACACAACAATTAGATTTTTGTTGTGGTGTCCTAAGCCCATGGGGACTTTGTTCTTCTAATAGGCTATTTTCCCTCTGGTTTTCAGGTGGGATAAATTCTATTCTTTCATCTATCTTTTTTTTTTTTTTTTTGATGGTACTGGAGTTCCTGGAAACCCTTCTACCTCCAGGCTACACTCCCAGACACCTATTTTTTATATTTTTGATTGGAAACAGGGTCTCTTAAGCCAGCAAGGCTGGTATTGAACCTGTGCGATCCTCCTGTCTCCGCCTCCTGAGCGCGGGGATTACAGGCATGCGCCCCCACACCCGGCCTATTCTTTAATCTTTAAGTTCCTTCATTATTTTTTTCTGTCTATTCCTATCTGCAGTTGAATTCATCCATTTAAATATTTTATTTGCTGAGATTTTATAATTCCTATTTTTTTTTGTTTTTTGTGTTTGCAATTGCTCACTGAAGATTTTTTTTTTATTGGTGCACTGTATTCATACATCATAGTGGGATACAAATTTTAGTAGACATACATGCACACATCGCCCAGTCAGCCCCCACCCGAACCCCACCCCATTCCCTCCCCATCCCTCCTTCCCATGCTTGGCTTAGTGGTTGACATCTAGTATTATAGCAATTTATCCAAAATTAAAAATGATAATCTCACATAACAGTTTCATTTGTCTGATACCAAGCTTTTGATGACTTAAAGATAACATTTCAATATTTCTTTTTACTTTCTTTCTCACCAGAGAATATTTTTTTCTATTTTTTTTAGGTGAAACTATCATATATTTATATATTTATTTTTCAGAAAAAAACTCTATCCTAATATGGAATATGGACTCTAGATACCCAAAACGATCTTGAAAAAGAACAAAGCTAGAAGATATATATTTTCTGATTTCAAACCATATAAAGCTACAATAATTGAAACAGTGTAGTACTATTCTAAAGGCAGATATATAAACCATTGGAGTTAAATAAAAGCCTAGAGCTAAATTCTTCCCTATATTGTCAAGTTATCTTTGACAAGGTTTCCACGAACATTTGGTGGTAGAAATAATAATATTTTAACTAAATATTGTTGAAACATAATAATTACATGGAAAAGAATAAAGTTGGACCCTTACCTAATCCCATATACAAATATTAACTCAAAACAGATAAAAGACCTAAATATAAATCTTAAGACTATAAACTTTTAGGAGAAAATCTGGGTCATAAAACCTCACAACACTGAAATTGGCCGTTATTTCTTGGATATGATTTCAATGGCACAGGCAATAGAAGAGTATACAAACTCCCTAAAAAAAAAGAAATATTGTATATCCAGAGACAATGTAAACAGAGTTAACAGTTACTAATAGAATGGGATAAAATATTTCCAAATGCTATATCTGAAGGTATATTAATATTCCAACTAGAAATCCTAAAAATTAACAACAATAAAGGCAAACAATACCATTTAGAGATAGGTAAAAGACTAACATAAGTAATGAATCTCCACAGATAACCAATCTTAGTTGACTGTTGGATGGAAACTCTTGTTTCTCTGGTTCTGGTGTGTGTTACCTATTTCTTCTTTGTAGTTAATCTCTTTGAGTATTTTCTCTAGTGCTGGTTTTGAAGACATAAATTCCTTCAGTTTCTGTTTGTCATGGAAGCTTCTTATTTCTCCATCTAATTTGATAGAAAGTTTTGCTGGGTAGGAAATTTTTGGCTGGAAGTTGTTTTCTTTCAGAGTTTGGAATATGTTACTCCAAGCCCTTCTGGCTCTCATGACTTGGTTTGGGAAGTCTGGAGTGATTCTAATTGGTTTTCCTCTAAATGTCACTTGGCCCTTTGTTTTTGTTGCCTTTAAGATTCTCTGCTTGGCTTCCACATTGGTCATTTTGACAATTATGTGGCGTGGGGATCCTCTTCTCCGATCCTGTCTAAAGGGAGTTCTATAAGTTTCCTGGACCTGTGTATCAACCTCTTTCTCTATGTTTGGAAAATTTTCTGCTATTACTTCCTTGAAGAGATTGTTGATCCCTTTGGTTTCGCTTTCTTTTCCCTCCTCTATTCCAATTATTCTTAGGTTAGCTCTCTTAAAATGGGCCCATGTTTCTTCAATATCAGATTCCTGCTGTCGGATATTTTTTCCTAGATTAGAAACTATGCGTTCATTTTTGGAATGATCATCTTATAAGAGCGAGATTCTGTTCTCCATGTTTTCTAATCGGTTGTTTGTGCTTTGAATTGAAGCCTTTACTTCATTAATTGCATCCTTTATCTCTTTTTGGCTCTCTCTGAGTTCTTTTCGAAGCGCCTCTATTATTTCTACAGTTATTTTCCTGATTTGATCTTCTAGATATCTCTGATTTTCTGTTTTATCGGGTTTTGATGTTGTGGGGTTGTGGGCATTCATTGCTCCAGTATTATTCCTCTTTCCCATGATTTAGGAAGTTTGTGCCTTCTCTGGGTTCTTCCCTTGGGTCACTATGACTTCACTTAAGGTGTTCTGGATCTCGAGTCAGTAGTATCTCAGACCCCACTACTCCTTTACTGGGTTTTATCACAGAGTCTCCGACCCAGAGAGTCGATAGAGGCTGCTTTAGACTGTGGGGGGTGCCAGGTTGCACGTTCTCCTATGGTGTGATATCTCTGCCACCGCCCCTCCCCCACTGGGTCAAGTCCCAGGGAGTACAGTACTGGGATTTCTCCTCTGTGGCCTGCAATTTGACTCACTGTTCTTGAGTACGCAGATGTTACTGTACTGGATTTGGTGAATTCTCTGCTGCTGCCGCCGGTGGCAATATGGCGCTGCTGCCACGTGCTCAGCCGTGAGGCTGGTGTATTTCTTTCTTTTTTTTTTTTTTTTGGTGGTGCTGAGGTTCCTGGAAGCCCTTCTACCTCAGGGCTACACTCCCAGACCTATTTTATTTTTTGGAAACAGGGTCTCCTAAGCCAGTGAAGCTGGCTTCGAACCTGCGCGATCCTCCTGTCTCCGCCTCTCAAGCGCGGGGATTACAAGCGTGCGCCACCACGCCCGGCGCTGGCGTATTTCTTCTTGGTTTTGATTTCCACTCTGTATCCCTGCGGCGTGTGCTGAGCTCAGCCACTGGGAGCTTTAGATTTTACCTGCGCTGAAAAATCCCGCCTGGCTGTCCCGCAGCAGCTCACCTCGGCTTGCTGTAGCCGTCTGGTGAACTCGCCGCTGCCGCCGGCAGTATGGCGCTGCTGCTGCGTCCTCGGGCGTTAGGCCAGTGTATCTCCTCTGTGGCTCTGAGCTCTGTTCTCAGTCCGCTTTCTCTCTGGAGCCTGATGATTTTTTTGTTTATCTGGTGATGGTGTTTTCTGGCTATGAAAGGTGCTGATTTTGTGGTAATGGAGATTGGTTGTTAGCGGGGCTCTTAAGCCCCGCTTTTCTCGGTCGCCATCTTCCCGGAAGTCCTCACTGAAGAATTTTTATGATGCCTGTTTTCAAATCTCCCGTCTATAAACTGGATCTGAGTGTCCTCCAAAGGCCCATGTGTTGAAGTCTTGGTCTCCATGGTGCTGCTATTGGGAGGTGGGGCCTTTCAGAGGTGGGGCTGGTGGGAAGTCTTTAGGTCTTTGGGATGTATCCTCAAAGGGGACTGTGAGACTCCAGATCGTTCATCTTCCTCTGACCTTTTGGATTTGGGCCAAAAATTGAGCAATTTCTTCTACCATGTGCCCTCCCAGACCCACTGCCATCTGGCATGGCCACCAGAGGACACAAGGTCATGAGTTTGCACAACCTTGGATAGAAACTCCAGAACTCTGAGCCACAATGAACCTTTTCTCTAAGCTAATTATCATAGTTATTTCATTCTACTGGTGATAAGCTATCTTCTATATATCTATTTATCTATCATCTATCTATCTATCGTCTATATACATATCTATCTGCTTAGCATAAGGGGTTGGCTGAGGAATTCTCAGATTTCTAACTGACAAGCTGGAGCGCAGGAAAACCAAAGGTTTAGTTCCAATCTGACTCTCAGGAACTGAGAGGCAGGAGAGCTGATGGTATAAGTTCTGGTCCAAAAGCCAGCAGGCTTGAGACTTAAGAAAAGCCAATGCTTCAGTTCAACTC
This sequence comes from Muscardinus avellanarius, assembly GCF_963383645.1. Classification (NCBI taxonomy): domain Eukaryota; kingdom Metazoa; phylum Chordata; class Mammalia; order Rodentia; family Gliridae; genus Muscardinus; species Muscardinus avellanarius. Next base: position 162,683,895 of record NC_137788.1, read on the forward strand.
AAATGACAGAGAAAAGGCAGCTGTCTAAGCTCAAGTGGTCAGAAAGGAGGTGTTCCTTGGTACGCAGTCTTTCCCTTCTATTCAGGCCTTCATCTGATTGGATAAGGCCCACCCACACTAGAGAGAACAATCTGGTTTACTTGGTCTACAGATTCAAACGTTAATCTCATCCAGAAACACCTTTGACTTCTCACGGATATACCCAGAATTATGTTTGGCCAAATATTTGGCACCTCATGTCCAGGAAAGTGAATACATAAAATTAACCATTACACCAGGGAAAATCACTCTACAGCAAGGAAGTTCTCATCTCAAGCAGAAGAAAGAATGAAGGGCAGTTGAAGGTCAGCAGGAGTGCAGAGGAAATTTTATCACACAGGGCCTGAATGCAGAGTGAGCACCCTCTACAAGAACCAGAGAAGATGTAGCCATGTTCAGAGTGTTTCCCAGAATCCATGTCCATCCCGTAAGCACAGAGTATGGTCTTATTTGGAAACTGGGACTGTGTGGGTGCAATTCATTGAGATTAAGTTGCATTGAATTGTAGTGGGCTCTAAGTCCAGTGACTGGTCCCCTTCACTGGAGGGAATATGGAGACCCACAGATGTGCCCCGAGGAAGAAGTCTGTGATGACGGTAGAGTTGGGAGTTGATGCAACTACAGGCCATGGACCTCTAGCAGCCACGTGCCTGAGGGAGATGTGGAGCTGGTCCTCCCGCAGCTCCCCCTGCAGGCGCCACCTACTGACATCTTGAATTCAAACTTCTGGCCTTCTGTACAGAGAGAATGAATTTATGTTGGCATGAGCTATGCCATTTGTGGTGATTTGTTAGGACATCTCCAGGATACGAACACAGAGGTGTTTCTGAACTCAGGAGCATCCTGTGTACCAGGGAGCTAGTCTACTCCTCCATGGACAGTGGGCAGGGGAAGAGCACAAATACCTCGTGAGCCACAGGAAGATGTTTGGTCTTTGTTCTGGGAACTAAGGGAAGCAGACCAATGCCTTTCCGTAAAAGAGTAAAAGGCCAACATTCATGTTTTATAAAGATCCCTCTAAGGCCAGCTGAGTCCACACCGGGGCACAGAAGGTGGTGGCTTGGCTTCTGTTCAGGTGGTTCTTGTGGTGTATAATAATGCTGATGGCCAGAGCTCTGCAGGGGAAGTGAGGATAGAGGTCTGGGAATGGATCAGAAAATGACTAATTCCCATCATGACTGGGATTTGACAATTGCCTGGATGATATAAAGAATAAGGCTAGTTTTCAAGCATGGGGAATTATTTGATGGTGATACCATTTGCTCTCTTTTTAACTTCCTTCTCCTTTATTTATTTATTTATTTATTTATTTATTTATTTATTTATTTTTGGTGGTACTGGGGGTGAAACCCAGAGGCTTTCTACCTCTGACCTATACTCCCAGACCTATTTTATATTTTTATTTGGAAACAGGGTCTCACTAAGTTGCTGAAAGCCTCACTAAGTAGCTGAGGCTGGTTTTGAACCTGCATGATCCTCCTGTCTCAGCCACCCAAGTGCAGGGATTACAAACTTGCACCACCACGCCCAGCTCCATTCTTTCTTTTATTCACCATTCTTCCTTTCCATTTTGTTTTCCTCCTCTTTCTTCCCCTTTTCCCTTATCCCTGTTTTCTTTGCACTCTTATTCAGGTTTGGGTGTATTTTGGATATCGGAAGTATCTGAAAATACCTGGGAACCACACAGTCTTTGCATCCTGAGACCCCTCTCTCTTCCCTCTCTCAGCCTGGGGACTGGCTGGACACTATCTATACCAATTTCATTAATGTCATTTCATCTGGGTGCTGGAAGGAGGTGAAAGCTTATTGGTGTTTGTACAACCCTGGAGCTAACAGAGATTCTGTATTTTTCAATGAGTCCGCTGGAAGTCTCTGGCATCCCAGTGCTCATGGGCAAAATTCCTTTTCTGAAGAGAGTTGTGGCTGAGAACATGGATTTCACATCAAATGCAGGTGTGAGAGTTTCTAGTTCTGAGGAAGAGGAATTGAGCACAATCCATCCCTGCCCTCCCACCGAATATGGCATAAAACCTCGGGGAGATGAACAGAGCAGCTACATTACTGAAAAGTAAGCAATAATGGGTAGATTAAGGAAAAAAACCCAGAATTCTAAGTACCACCTTCACTGTGTTTCTTTGTTTCCCTCTGTGATGTCCTAACTTGGACTCAGGGAAGCCTGAAACCTGGAACCTGATACCAGGGCAGAAAAAAGGGAGAAAGAGAAAGGAGAGAGGGACAGAAACCCAAACCTCCCCAGCACCCTGTCATATAGTTTAGTTCACATCCCAGGAAAACAGCTTCCTAACTGAGATAGAGAGGCAAACTCCACTTTTTTTTTTCTTGTGGACTAAGTCCTTATCTGCACTTCATGCATAGATATGATTTTAAATAGCATATTAGAGACTTAGCACCTGCAATTCCAGTACTTAGGAGGCTGAGACTGAAGGTTTGCAAATTCTAGGTCAGTGTCAACAACCAAACAAGATCCTGTTTCAAAATTAAAGAAAAAAACAAAACAAAACAGGCTGGGTACGTAGCAGAAGCAGAAGAGACAGAACAGGGGTGTTTGTGATACACATGATGCTACACAAGAACTTAAAATTTCAAAAGAACTTTGAAGATTGATTAGAAAAAGAGACAGAAAAACTAATTTTATAAAGGAGAATTGGCTTCAAGTGGAACTTGGTAGAAAATATCAACCAAATTCCCCCAAACTTAGGAAGAGGTAATTGGTTTTATTAGTCAGCAAGAAAATGCAAGTTCAAGCCAGTAGATATTACCATTTGTAAAGCGCTGATGAGATTATGGAGAGGTGAACACTCACAATATACATTTTGAAGTATTATCCGTTGGCAGTCCCCACTAGACCTGACCAGGTGTGTACATGTGCAGGCATGGAGACTCCATACGATACGCCAACATAGGTTTATACAAATGTGCATAGCTGCAATGTTTATAATAATAAATGGAAATAATCAAAGTATTTATCAACAGTAGAATAATACATTCCAGTAAAGCCATACAATAAAACATGTTAAACCCAGAAAAAAGAATAAACTACTTTTATATATCACCAGCTGTACTAGTCCCCAACATATAAGGTTTATTGAAAGGGGCAAGACATAAAATAGTATACTACTGGTTTATTATATAAATTTTCACAGTAGGTAAGTGTGGTCTATATTGATAGATGGAAAAACAATGGATACCTTTGTAGGGGCCTTCGAGCAGAAAGATGGTACTAGGAGGCTTTGGGCAGGTCAGTGATGTTTTATTTTGACCACTGGTGTCAATTGTATAAGTATCTTTAGTTTGTGAAAATTCTTTGAGGGATAACTGGATTGATGTAATTTTCTGTATGTGAATTATACAGCAAATTAAAGTTTAAAATGTGTTGTGTCACCCGGCCTAGTGACACAAGACTATAATTCTAGTACTTGGGAGGTTGAGACAGGAATATTGCAGGTTTGAGGTCAGCCTCAGCAACTTAGTGAAACCCCGTTCCAAACTAAAAAATTACAATATGGTTGGGGTGTAGGTCAGAGGTAGAATTTCCCTAGGTTCAGTCCTCAGTATTATCAAAAAAAATGCTATATTCTCATTTTTTAAAATACCAGGATTATTTGAAATACATATTGAAGTTCCCTTATCCAACTTCCACCCAAGTCATGCCTTATGCCCTAGTTTGCCAAACTGTTCTCAAAACTGTAAAATGTTGAGTGATGGCTCTGGATTCACAATGACACAGGAACCTCCAAACTTCACAGATAAATGTTTATGCTTTAATAAGCATTATTGGTTGAGTTTGTTGGGTTTTCTAAATATAGTATCATGTCATCAGCAAATAGTGAAAGCTTAAGTTCTTCTTTTTCTATTTGTACTCCTTTGATTTCCTTTTCTTGCCTTATTGCTCTGGCTAGAGTCTCTAGTACTATATTGAAGAGAAGTGGTGATAGTGGACATCCTTGTCTTGTTCCAGTTTTTAGGGGGAATTCTTGAAGTTTTCCCCATTTAATATGATGTTGTCAGTGGGCTTGTTGTAGATTGCCTTAATAATGTTGAGATATGTTCCTTCTATTCCAATTCTCTGCAGTGTTTTTATCATAAATGGATGTTGAATTTTATCAAATGCTTTTTCAGCATCTATTGAGATGATCATGTGGTTTTTGTCTTTGATTCTGTTTATATGATGAATTACATGGATTGATTTTCGTATATTGAACCAGCCTTGCATCCCTGGGATGAACCCTACGTGGTCGTGATGAATGATTTTCTTGATGTGGTTTTGAATACGTGTTGCTAGTATTTTGTTTAATAGTTTTGCATCTAAGTTCATCAGAGATATAGGCCTGTAGTTTTCCTTCCTTGAACTGTCTTTATTCGGTTTGGGTATTAGTGTGATGTTGGCTTCATAGAATGTATTTGGGAGAGTCCCGGTTTTTTCTATTTCCCAAAATAGTTTGAGTAGTATTGGGATTAGCTCTTCTGTAAAGGTTTTATAGAATTCACTTGAAAAACCATCTGGTCCTGGGCTTTTCTTTGATCTGATCAACAAATTCAGCAAAGTATCTGGATACAAAATCAATCTTAAAAATCAGAAGCTTTCCTGTACACCAACCATAAATCCACTGAAAAAGAAATTCAGAAAACACTTCCACTCAGGATCTCCCACAAAAAAATAAAATACCTAGGAATAAATTTGACCAAGGAGGTAAAAGATCTCTACAAAGAAAATTATAAAACACTGAAAAAAGAAATCGAAGAAGATCTTAGAAGATGGAAAGATCTTCCATGTTCATGGATTGGCAGAATAAATATCATTAAAATGGCCATCCTCCCAAAAGTGATCTACAGATTTAATGCAATGCCCATTAAATTACCAAGATCATTCCTCACAGACATAGAAAAATCAGTCCTTAAATTTATCTGGAATAACAAAAAGCCCAGAATAGCCAAGGTAGTTCTCAGTAACAAAAACCATGCAGGAGGAATCACAATACCTGACTTTAAACTATACTACAAAGCCATTGTAATAAAAACAGCATGGTACTGGCAAAAGAACAGATATATAGACCAATGGAGCAGAATAGAAGACCCAGAAACAAGCCCACACACTTTCAGCCAGTTGATTTTTGACAAAGAGGCCAAAAACATACACTGGAAAAAAGATAGCCTCTTCAACAAATGGTGTTGGCCAAACTGGTTAACCATATGCAGAAAATTGGATGTTAATCCCACTTTTTCACCCTGTACAAAAGTCAACTCACGATGGATCAAAGACTTGGAAATTAAACCAGAGACTTTGAAGCTCCTTGAAGAGGGCATAGGTCCAACACTACAACACATAGGCACAGACAAACATTTCCTCAATAAGACCCCAAAGGCACAACAAATTAAAAGGAGAATCAATACATGGGATTGCATGAAACTGAAGAGCTTCTGTTCAGCAAAGGAAACTATCAAGAACCTCAATTGAGAGCCAACAGAATGGGAGAAGATTTTTGCCACCTACCCCTCCGATAGAGGACTAATATCTAGAATATACAGAGAACTCAAGAAACTCAACACTAAGAAAACAAAGCATCCAATAACAAAATGGGCAAATGAACTAAATAGACACTTCACAAAAGAAGAAATCCAAATGGCCAATAAATGCATGAAAAAATGCTCAACATCACTGGCAATCAGAGAGATGCAAATCAAAACTACCCTGAGATTTCACCTAACTCCAACTAGAATGGCCATCATTCAAAACACAAACAACAACAGATGCTGGCGAGGATGTGGAGAAGTGGGAACTCTAAGACATTGTTGGTGGGATTGCAAATTAGTGCAACCACTTTGGAAAACAGTATGGAGAATCCTCAGAAGAATGGGAACACACCTACCATTTGATCCAGCAATACCACTGCTGGGTATCTACCCAAAAGAAAAGAAACCAAACTACCAAACTAATGCATGTGTATCTATGTTCATAGCTGCACAATTCACCATAGCCAAACTATGGAACCAGCCAAGATGTCCATCAACAGATGAATGGATTACAAAACTGTGGGATATGTACACAATGGAATTTTACTCAGCCATCAAAAAAAACTCAATTACGTCATTTCCAGGGAAATGGATGGAACTGGAGGACATTATGCTAAGTGAGATTAGTCAGTCACAAAAAATAAGAAATCAGATGCTTTCCCTAATATGTGAGAGTTAGGGAGAAAAGAGGAGCAAACAAGATAACCTAAAGGAAGAGAAAGGAGGGGGAAGAGAAAAATCTCTAAAGCACACAATGTACTTAAACATATCGAAGTCAATCACTAAGCAAAGCAAGGAAGGGAGGGACGGGGAGGGAATGGGGTGGTATTTGGGTAGGGGTTAAATCAGCGATGAGTACATGTTTGTACACACAAGTTTTTTACCCCAATAAGTTGTATGAATATAATGCACCAAAAAAATAAGCATTATTATTGTTAAGGTAAGTACTAGGATATTTATAATTTTGGTTGCAATTTTAATGAAGTATTTATTACTTTAAATCATATTTAAATAATATGGTTATTTAAACATTAATTTCAGAATCATATTTCCAGTTTTGCTTGATTTGGTGATTTTTCCAAATATTTTAGTTTTTTTTTTTGTTTGTTTGTTTGATGGTTTTGGTGGTACTGGGGATGGAGCCCTTCTACCTCCGGGCTATACTCTGAGACCTATTTTTTTTAAATTTTGTTTGGAAACAGGGTCTCTTAAGCCAGCTGAAGCTGGCTTCAAACTTGTGCGATCCTCCTGTCTCAACCTCCCAAGCGCGGGGATTACAAGAGTGCGCCACCATGCCCAGCTTAATATTTTAGTTTTTTAAAAAATAGCTATATTTAATTATTTGTGCAGAAATAATATAATCCTTTGTGCAAAAAATAAATAAAAGCTATTTATAACAAACCAAAGCATAAGTATAAAAGAAGAAATGAATTCCTTTCTTGTTCACTTTCTATTTCTCTGTGCAATCACCCACACATTTCTTAAACAACCACAAATATATATGCATGTGTTGCCTTCTTTGTGTTGGTTCAGATTTTTTTTTTTTGTGTGTGGGTCTGGGGATGGAACCCAGGGGCATTCGACCTCTGAGCTACAGCCCCTGCCCTATTTTTTATTCTTTATTTTGAAACCGGGTCTCACTGAGTTGCAGAGGGCCTCACTAAGAAGCTGAGGCTGTCCACAAACCGCGATCCTCTGGTCTTAGCCTCCCAAATGCTGGGATGATAAGCCTGCACCACCACGCCTGGCTCGTGTTGGTTTGAGACTTTAAATGTCCCCCAAAGGCCCTATGTGGAAGGTTTGGTCACCAGCCTGTGGTGCTATCGAGAGGTGGTGGAGACCTCAGGGGGTGGGTGTCACTGGGCCTGGGCCCTTGAGGAGATACTAGGACCCTTGCCCTTTTCTCTTTCTCTCTCTCTCTCTCTCTCTCTCTCTCTCTCTCTCTCTCTCTCTCTCTCTCTCTCTCTCATCCTGGTCACCACGAGGTGAGCATCTTCGCTCAGTCAAATGCTCTGCACTGTAATGTCCCACCATGCCACAGGCCCACAGTAGCAGGTTCAATGGCCATAGACTGGAACCTCCAAAATCAGGAGATCGAACAAACCTTCTATCTTTCTAATGTGACTTTCTTAGGTACTTTGTCACAGCAACAGAAAGTTGACTAAAACAGCCTTCTGTTTCTTATACAAATGAGATGAAATCAACTATATTAGACATCAACTTGCTTTTATTTTATAACTGGAGATTGAACCCAGAAATGCTTTACCTCCAGATTGTACACAGCCCACCCTATCCCTTTTATTTTTGAAAAACAGAGTCTTTGTAAGTTGTGGAGAAGCTCACTAAGTTGCTGAGGCTGGTCTCAAACCTTCTAGCCTCCTGTCTCAGCACCTGTAGTACTGGGATTCCAGACTCAATATGCTTTTTCATAAATTATGTATATGGGCAGATCATACAGAATTATCTTTTTTCAATAATTGCCTACTATTACATAATGGAGTAGGCCAAATGCCATGATTTGTTACCAATCCTTGTACAGGACAGTCTAATGCTTCTCTCTTTACATCTTGGCTGCCTGCCAGCCAGGAGCCATTGTGGCTGGTGCTGCACAGAGAGAGTAGAGCTTTTCCTGGCCAACTCCACTCACGGTCAGGTGCATGAAAAAAGGAAAATGCTTTTACTCTGCCAAGCCACTCAGTTTGGGGAGGTTGTTATACGTCAATAAGTAAGTAGAGGCCATAGAATCCGAGCACTTTAATCCACTCATTACTTACCCATGACACTGTATGTAAACATATAATTGTATTAAGGGACATTTTGAGCCTGAAACCTCTAATAAACCTGCAGCAACCGTCTTTGTCACTCATTTTTAATTTCTGCCTGGATGAGCACTAAAGGGTCCATGCCTACATTTAATGTTTTTATTTCACACTACTACTCTTTCTCAAACATCATGTGATGTGTGTTTTGCGATATGTGATTTATGGATGAGACATAATATTTGGGGTGTTTCTGAGCGTTCAGGACTGCCGTGCTATTCTGTTCATTTTCTCTCTCCTTGTTTTTCTTTTTAACTTTTTTTTTTTTTTACTAGTGACAGATGCAAGCTTCTTTCCTCGCACATTGGGTAAGACATTTGATTTTTAACAAAATCAACAGGATGCGTCATGACATTCTCTGAAACAATCTTTTTTCTTTTTGAGAACACTTCCAGTTGTCATCTTGCAACACCGGTCTCTTGCATGTTTTAAATCCCTTAAAAATATTTCCTTTTTATTCTTGTTCTTCTTTTTGCTGGTACTCAGAATTGAACCCAGGGCTGTTCTCTCTCCAAGATACAATCCCCCAGATTTTTATTAATTAATTAATCTATTTACTCTTGGTACTGCGAATTAAACCCAGAGGCATTCTACCTCTAAGCTACATCCCAGCCCTATTCTATTTTTTATTTTCAAACAGGGTCTCACCAAGTAAGAATTTATTCTATGGCCAAAATGTACTCAAAATAGAAACCAGTAACAGAAAGTTAACGGGAAGATCTTCAGATGTTTAGAAATTGCATTCAAATTCTGATACATGATTTAGGACTCAAAGAGAAAATATCAAAGAAAAAACTTAAAAACACACTGAGTAGAGTGGAAACATAAACATCTGTGAGATGGAGACTTCTACTTTCAGAAAAATAGAGCACATGCCCTTTCCCTCCATTCTTTCCTCTTAAGGAAGCTAAACAGCCCCAAATGTCATTTAGAAAATGAGCTAACTCTGAAAGCGCCAGGGAAGACGGTGGGTCATGAGGGAAGTTGGATGCCTAAGACGACATGGTGGAAAGTTTCTTGGGTTCTCATTTGTACCGTGTACACCCCATGCTGCGTGCTAAAGAAGCCAGCTTGACATCAACGGGAAGGCACAAACATCACCACCAACACCACCACCACAACTTGCTTTCCAGAGCCAGAGAACCAGGAAAAGGACAGCCATGCAGGACAGAACATATATATGCAAATATAGTTATTTAGTTATTACTGGGGATTGAACCAGGGCATTCTACCTCTGAGCTAGATCCTCAGCCCTATTTTATTTTTATTTTGAAACAGGGTCTCTCTAGGTTGATGAGAATCTCATTGATTTTGAAGTCTGTCCCTGAAACTTTGATTCTCCTGTCTCAGCTTCCCAAGTCCTGGGATTGCAGGCACTGTGCCACCATGCCTGCTAAAGAGAATATTTTCGGACAATGACCACCCTACTTTAGCCAACTCTACAGAGATACCTGCAGCTGCAGCCCCACCTTTGGGTAGCAAAGGCCACCTGGTAAGCCTGGACATCCACCCTGCCAACTTAGAACAAGGTGCCACATGACTTCTCCTTTCATGGAGAAGACCAGGTGGAGGGTCAGAACTATCATCCTTGGTCAGTGCAGATGGGTCCCATCTGTTACCACAGAGGCCCTGTGGGGAGCTCCACCAAGGCACCCTGCCTACCCCTCTCTGTTCTACCATGATGGTACCAATAGAGATATAGCAGGGAACTGGAACTCTCATCTCAACAAAGTATTAATGAGAAGCCACTTCCACTGATAGCAACAGAGCCCAAGCAGAGGCCAAGTGGGAAGGTCAACTTCTTCTCCTATCTACTAGTACTAAGGTAGAGCTGTCACTGAGAGACCTGGGGCCAGAAGAGGCCAACTGCAAAGAAGACGTGAATCAGATGTAGGCTGTTAATATAATAACTCAAATTTCCAGGTATCAATTAAAAGTCACTCATTGTACCAAGAATGGAGAAAATGTAGCCATAAACTTCTCATACTTTTTTTTGTTGCTATGACATGATACCCAAGACTGGGTCATTCATAAACAGAAATTAATGTCCTCATGGTTCTGGAATAGGGCAGTCCAAGACCAAGGCTCTGGGCCTTTGATGTCTGCTAAGGGGCCGTGTGCTGTTCCTTTCTTGCTATACCTGAGATGGGATAAACATGGTGTGCTCGCATGGTGGAGACAGAAGGGCAAAAGTGTAAGGAGAGGCTAGCCAGTTCTCTCTCACTCCTTTATAAGGCACGGATCCAATCCCTCATGGCCAATCACCTCCCAGAGGGCCCACCTCTTACCACTGTTCATTGGGGATTAAGTATCAGGACACACAACGCACTGAAGCCATAGCGACCCTAGTACAGAGATGATGATAGAATTTTACTTTCCCCTTGAGCTACCTCTGCCCTGCATGGGACTCTCTGTTATCCAGGAAGCAATCTCAGATCACCTCTTTTATTTGTGTGGTCTCAGGGATCACCATCCTCTTCTGCCTGTGTTGGAGCCTGAAAACCGTGGGCCACTATTTTGTCTATTTTTCCCATTGGAGGGGAAGTGTGGTGACTGTTACTTGGTCAAAGTTGGAGGTGTATCTCCAGGTAGGGTAGATGGAAGAGGGTGGGCACTGCCTTTTATTACCTGCCACTTTTTTTTTTTTTTTTTTTGCAGGTCTGGGGATCGAACTCAGGGGCATTCATCCTCAGAGCTACACCTCCTGCCCTATCTTTTTATTCTTTATTTTGAAACCAGGTCTTGCTGAGTTGCAGAAGGCCTCACTAAGTAGCTGAGGCTGTCTTTGAACCACGATCCTCCGGTCTCAGCCTCCCGAATGCTGGGATTACAAGCGTGCGCCGCCACGCCCGGCTACCTGCCACTTCCTAAGTTCAGCAGAAAGATGTAGCGGATACCCTAAGCTCTCACAGGAAGGATGAGCCAGCGAGCCACATGCTGCTCTGCTCTTGGGCATCTCTCCTCTGGGAAATGTCCGCCAGGATGTGGCAGAGTGGGAAAGCCAAGTACTAGTACTCAGCATGTGCACTGGCTTGGGACTTTTTTCCTTGTTTTGGAAATAGCCTTCTCATTTCACACAGGGAGAAGAGGAGGCTCCGAGGATGAGGTCCATCTGCTGGGTTTCCTGGCTGGGGGCTTCTGCCACCTGCAGAGAGAAGGGCCCCCTTGGCAGCTTCCTCCACCGCAGCACTAAGTGCACCAGTACCCCATTTATGTACGGTTTTCTTTCCATGACCAACCACTGTCAGAATGTACTAATATTTTCTTGTCTCTTTCTCCAGAGAAACAGACCACATTCACATGTTTTATTATAGTATATGGCTATAATACTTCTGTTTTTTTTTTCTTTATGGTACTGGGGATTAAACCCAGGGGCATTCTAAAACTGAGCTACACCCCAGCTCTATTTTTTTTTCCGTTTTGATACAATATCTTGCTAAGTTGCTGAGAATCTTGCTAAGTTGCTAAGACCAGCCTCGAATATGACATATTCCTGTTTCAGCCTCCCAAGTACTAGGGTTACAGGTGTGTGACACCATGCTGGACTGTTGTTTTATTTTAATATTGGTTATTGTCATCAATTTCTTGCTGTGACTAAGATAAATTAAATTTTATCATAAGCATAGAGGTATAGAAAAACGCATATTTTATGTAGGGTTTGCTATTATCTGCTGGTTGGGCATTCCCTACTGGTCTTGGAGCGTATTTCCAGAGGCCATGGGGGATTACTGTATATACTTTGGAGGGCAGGGTGGCAAATGCCAGACTAAAAAACACCAGGCAATCCTTGGAAGCTGATTTCATGCTTCTAACAGATGGGTCAGTTCATACTGAGAAGTTCTAGACAGAGACCCTCACCTGGAAGGTGGTTGGAAGTATGTGGGTTCATTAATCCCTCTGGTTTGGGGGGGGGGTGATGCTGGGGAGTCTCATGGCCCTTTCTTGGAGACTTGAGAAGACCCAGCAGAGGGAAGTCTTGGGAGGCAGGCTGTTCCGCAGATGTGCCACTGAATCCACCTGAGCAGGGTCCCCAGGACCTCTTGCAAGCTCTGGTAAAATTGCCAGAGCTCGAGAGGGTGGATGGGGAGGGGCCCAGGCCCCCCAGGGAACCCAGGCCAGGGCTATCCACCAGGCTCCTCCTCAGGGCCCGCACTCAGCAAACATCTGCCAACTCCAGGTCTCCTAGGTGTTTACCTGGCTGGGAGCAAGCTGATTTTGTCCTATAGAGCCAATCATCGCCATGACCTACATACAAGAGTGTAAACCATTGAGTTTTCTATCAGGGGAAACAAGGAATTGTACAAGAATCATTTAGAGCTGCTCGGGGTGCCTGGTTCTGGAGAGTTGCGAATTTCATTTGGTCTAAATCTCCTTCAACAAGAACAGGAATTCCATCCTAGGAGGGTGGTCAGTCACTTAGATACTTTACTCTCTGGCGCCACCTACCGGCTGAAGCTCTAAAATACAGCCTGAAGGTCCAGCCCTCTGGAGGTGGTGATTTTTTATTTTTCTTTTTTCTTTTTTTATTTATTTTTTTTGTGTGTGTGGTACTGGGGTTCCCGGAAGCCTTTCTACCTCCGCGCTACACTCCCAGACCTATTTTTACATTTTTAAAAAAATTTGGAAACGGGGTCTCCTAAGCCAGCGCGAGTGGCTGGCTTCGAACCTGCGCGATCCTCCTGTCTCTGCCTCCCAAGCGCGGGGATTACAAGCGTGCGCCACCACGCCTGGCTGGTGATTTTTAAATATATAACTTAAAATTTATTTCTACCCTTTATTATATTTGCACAAGGGTGCAAAAGATTGAGAGTGGACACACAGTTTATTATGGGACATCTATTCAAAATATCCTGAAGGATAAAATTAGAAAACAAACTAAAGATGAATATGGTCTACGATTATATGAACCAGAAGATCCCTGGTCCATAGACAGGTACTTAGCGCCAGGCACATTTTCTCCATCAATACTGCTGGATCTCTCCACCCGAGGGGGGATTTGTGGGGTAGGGGGAGAAAGGTCTTTGCAGAGAAGTTTGCTGCTTGCTGTCTGGACTTAAAGAGCTTGTGCACTGAATAGCAGTATTCACACAGTCCTCTCTGATTCTTCCCAGACCCTCCACCTTGCTTGCAAAACTGCAAAATGGTACAGTGCCATAATTGGCACTATCTAGCAACAAGTGCATTGCCCTTGGGCCTAGTAATCCAGAAAACCATGCCAAAGATATTCAGGCAAAAAAAGAAAGACAGGAAATACATTTATATACACCCTGTAGAATCATTCCTTATGGTGGAAAGCTTCAGAGATCCACCAGCAAAGGCCTGATGGCAGAAACCCTCACACAGCCACCCCAAGAATTACAGCCAGCATGGCTGAGGACAGACAGCAGTGACCCCTGGCCTGGAGGCCAGCCCTGGCACAGCTCTGCTCAGGTCTTCAGAGGACAGCTGGCATTGGGCACAGGAACAAGGGCGTGGGGAAGGACATGTCTCTCACATTTCACTGCTCAACACCAAGGGCATGAGCTGAGGTTTCCTGGCCCCTGTGCCCGACGCTGTGCGCCCAGCAGGTGCCTGCTGTCCCTCTGTGCACCTCTGGCTCTGTGTTCAGTGTTGTGTTTGGTGTTCCAGGTGTGGGGAATGCGACTTTGTTTTCAGTATTGTAGAGTGTTATAGTTAGATGTAAAATGTCCCCTAAAGAGCTCATTTATTAATGTTTGGAGCCGATGTCATGAGGGTTGTAATCCCAGAAGTAATGGCTTTATCTGAGTGATGACCCAGGCTGGCAGGTGTGGCTGACAGTGGGTCCCTGGGGGTGCAACCTTGGGGATTCTATAAATGGTTCTTTCTCCCCCGGCTCTCTTTCCTGCTCCTGGCCTCCATGATGTGAGGAGCACAGCCCATGTGCTCTCCCTCCCTCTAACTCCCACCTCTATTCCCTGATATCCAAGGTCCCCAGCCTCACGTGGACTTAGCCAAAATTGTAAGAAGAGAAATCTTCTTTCCTTTAAGATACATGGTCAGTCTTTTAGATTATAGCTCCCGTAATGCTGAGTGGAAGCTGAGCATGGTGGTGACACTTGTAATCCCAGTATTTGGGAGACTGAGACAGGAAGATCTCGGTTTGAAGATAGCCTCAGCTACTTAGTGAAGCCCTTTATAACTCAGTGAGACCCTGGTTCAAAATTAAAAAATAAATAATAGGGCTGGGGGTGTAGCTCAGAGGAAGAATGCCCCTGGGTTCCATCCCCAGCACTGAAAAAAAAAAAAAAAGAAAGAAAGAAATGCTGAGCAGAACATAGAGCCAGTACTTATGTCCAGTATGCTCCCACCCCTTGCCGGCATGCGTGCCTGGCATCCTGTACCCAGTGTGGTGTCAGGATCTGCGTGCCAGCATTACATGCTGCTGGGCCTGGCTCGCTTCCCACCGTGGCCAGGCATTGTAATTCCAGGGCCTGTGTCCTGAGTTGTCTGCCTACTGTGTGTGTAGATACTGCTCCTGATGCCATGGCCCATTCCTTCCTGCTAATCTGCATTGAGTCCCCCTCGTCATTACCGGCTTTGGGTGCCCAGAGTGTGTGTCCGGTGTGTTTGTGTATCTGGTATGTTAGTGTGGCAATGTTTGCCTGAGGTCTCTGCACAGTACTGGCCTGGATGGCATGTCCCTTGTGGTGATGCCGCTGCATGCACGGGGCTGTGTGCATGGCTCCATCTCTCCACAGAGTGCACCCAGAGTTGCGTGCCTGGCCTTGGGTGTTCTGCCTGGCAGCATGTGTGGAGCCTCGTGCTTTGATGTGTGCGTCCAGCAGGTGCTGCAAACTCGTGGTTTTAACATGCATTTGCAGCCTGTGCTTTGGGGCACGTGCCCTGTGCTGTGTGCCCAGCCTTGCGAGCCTGGTGTTGTGAGTCCAGCCTATATGTGATGGGCATGGGGCCCAATCCTGCATCCACTGTGCACTCTGTGCTGCGGGCCAGGCTGCCTCGCTGAGCCTTGGTCCCTATCTGTGTGCCTGGCGTGGTTTCCCCTTCCTGGGAAGGATGCACAGGGGCTCCTGATCCTCGCTGCTCCTCCTGCTTCCCCATAGGGGCTCACAGCCCTGGGAACCTGTGTCTGCTTCCAGCTCCCTATGTTTAGCCTTCTCAGGCAGTACCCCGTTTATTTTGGGCATTCTCCCAGAGTAAGGCCCTTGAGGGGTATCTCTTTACTGCCCCAGTCTTGGGGACCCGTCATGAGCATATGGCTTCCTGGACTTGTCCCCAGGGTCTTGAAAGCTGGTGATAGAGCAGAGCTTGTGCAGAGGAGCCTCTCTCCCCAGTTCCATGTCGACCAAAGCAACCTGGCTTGTCCCTCTCTGTTCACATTTTGCTAGGAAGTTGCCCCTTCTTGCTGCCCCTGGGCCCTTGCTCAGCAGCACAGAGGGGTCCTGCAGGCTCCTTGGGGCGGACCCCTGCTCCTGCTCAGCTGTCTCCATCTCACCCCAACCCTGTCCCTACTGCCCTCACCTTCCCTCACAGACAGGCTCAGACAGGCTCCCGGCCCCAAGGGGAGCATGTTCTGGCAAAACTCCTGTCATTTGCAGCAAAATGGATGGAGCCGTAAGACATCATGTTAAGAGAAATAACCCAGAAATAGGAAGATTCCTTATGTTTTCCCTTTTACATGGGAATTGAAATAGCTGATCACAACAGAGATGAGGGTAGAACTGATTACTATGGGCTGGGGGAGGCTGGAGGGGCCAGAGGAGGGGGAGAGGGCATCCGAGCATAGCTGGATGGAAGGAATGAGTTCTAGTTGGAGTAATAGCCGGTTACCTACATTTATGAGGAACTAAAAACCAGGAACTTGAAGCCGCCACACACGGGGAATGGCAAGGACAGAGAGATGCTTATTTCCCTGATTTGATCGGTGCACATCGTATACATGTAGTAAGATGGCATGATGCAGGCCGTATTAATGTGCAATTTTCACATGTTCCCTAGGAAGAAAAATATTACCAAAAATTAGGAAAAGGAAGTAAGCCTAGGCTCGCACAGGCCCAGTGGCTGCCACGTGTCCAACATTGCAGGCTCTGCTGGACACAGATTCCATTGTGGGCTCCCCCCTGGGGCAGCACCAACCCCAGCTAGAGAAGGGAGCTGGGGGGAGGGCCCCCTCCTGCCTCCTGAGCGCTGGGGCCCCCTGCGGCCTCCAGGCCTCTCAAGGTTCAGTTTCATGGTTCTGCGTGTGACAATGCCAGATGAGGACACCAGGGGGCAGAGCTGCACTCTGTCTGACACAGCTCCGTCTGTGCGGCAAGGAACCCTCTCCCCTAAGCCCAGACCCCTTCGGTAAGGACCTGGAGTCACAAGTAACATGACTCCTATGTGTACAGAAAACTGGGTTTGATGAAAATCAGGGGGATTTTTAAAAATATAAAGAATAGAAAAATATAAAACCAAGGGTATAAACACTACTTGAAAAATCTGTGTCTTTGTCCTTTCAGGCTACCAGAGAGCAAAACCTTTACTTTGGGTGATCGGGTGCTTTAATTTTTAATGTGTTTCAGATGACTTTGCTGTGTTTCCCTCTGACAATCCCAGGCCTCTTGCCTTCCTACCTCTGCTACTCCCCTTGTTATGCAGGACAGAGGATGGGGAGGGTCCCAGCTAGCTGTATTCTCTGGGGCTCTTTAAATGAAGTAAGTCTCCTGCAAAGCAAGACAGTTCTGGGTTCAATGCATTACAGACATCGGCGCTATGCTATAGGAATTTGAATCTGTGAAGTCCCTCTGCTACCTAGTTCTCAGCAGACCGACGATGCCTCTATCATATCCCTTGGGCCCTATCCTGTCTGCATGTTGAGGACTCCTTTGATTGGTGCTATTATTTCCAGTACTACTTTCTAGTGCATTTTCTTCTCATTTCTAATGACTGAGGTTTCATGGGTGGTGGTGAACAAGGTGCCCAGTCGAACCTGAGTCTTTTCAAACTCTGCAAGGCTAAGAGGTATGTCCTGTTGTCTTTGCAAAGCCTCCTCTCCCCATAGAGACCTCCGGGCTTCCATACAGATAAGAAAGAATCAGCAGCCACTTTGGTGGCTCTATGCTGGAGGTGTCTGACATTTCAAGAGGATCACATCCCTGGACTGTACTAGCGTCCCCGAGATTGTAAAATCAATTACATCACTTACAGGGAAATAGATGGAACTGGAGGACATTATGCTAAGTGAGATTAGTCAGTCACACACAAAAAGAAAGAAATCGGAAGCTTTCCCTAATATGCTAAAGCTAGGGAGAAATGGGTAACAGGAGGAACTCTAGATGAAGAAGGAGATCCTATAGAGGAGCAAATAAGGCGACCTGACTGAGGGGATGGGAGGGGGGAGAGGGAAACTCTTACATGATGGACTTAAACAAACATATCAAAGCCAACCACTAAGCCAAGCATGGGAAGGAGGGATGGGGAGGGAATGGGGTGGGGATTGGGTGAGGGCTCATTGGATGATGTGTGCATGTATGTCTACACAAGTCTTTTATCCCATTAAGATCTATGACTACAATGCACCAATAAAAAATTTTAAAAAGATGCTTTGAGAAGATCAGAACTTATGCTTCCTGTATTTTGTGATGTTGCCGAAAGCAGAAGCATTCATACGCACCATTAAAACTGGAGGGGCGGGGCCGGGATGTCGCTCAGTGGCAAAGCACCTGCTTGGCAGGTGTGGCACTCTGGGTTCGGTCCCCAGTTCCAAAAAATAAAAATAAAAAAATAAAAAATAAAAAACCTAGAGTGCGCCCACGGGGCCATTTTCTGTAGGCTCCCTAGTGATAAACTTTTTTGCCCTAAGATGGGCTAGAAAATTTAATAAAAAAAATTCGGTGTTAACATTTCAAAGAAGTTGGCGTGATATGAGAGCCCAATGATACATTTCAACATGGAAATTGTTATGAGGGCGATAATAAGATGAGTGATGGAGACCAGAATAGAATGGAAATGTCACCACCAGGGCTAGAGCGCAGCCTCCAGAATGCCTGTCCTTGCCAGGGTGAGCACAGAGTCTGCACTTCAGAGGAGAAGTGCCTTTGGCAGTGCTCAGTTCTGAGGATTAGCACCTGCAAGGATCTGTCCTGAGCATCTGCACTGGTGAGACCCGGCAGAGTTTGTCATTATTCTGTGCTGAGTATGTGCACCTGTAAGCTCAGGAGACTTTGGTTCTCATTTTTAACTAAACTTCTGTGCACAGGAGGTGAGGGGGTCTGTCCGAGTGTGTGCATTGGTGATTGGCACCTGTGAGAACAGGAGCCTTCGGTGTATGATCTGAGTGCGACTGGTCGTGTGCATGAGTAAGATGGGTTTTGGATAGGTCATTGTCAAGCTGTAACTGATTAATATGCCCTTCCATTTGTATGTATCAGCCAGGGTTAGTCTTTAAACCTTTCTTTAAACCTAATATACATTATGTAGTTCATAATTTGGCAATCTCTGTAACAAGGATGATTAAGCCTTTCATCTTAACGCTTTGTCCTTGGTACATATGAATTCTTTTATGAGTCATCTGGTTTTGGGTTCCTGCGTGCTATTCTGCAAACAACATTCCAACTCTCCTGATGTCAAAGTGTCTATTTCTGGGCAGAGGGCCGATCACTCAAAGGATCACGAGTGTGCAGATTAGTCAGCGCCTTGCCTCGGATGCTCGCAGAGGGAAGGAGCTCATCCTGGATCTTGGGGTTGTTTAGGGGTTGGGGATGGACAAGGATGATTATACCTCGTAGGTGAGAGTAGGAACTTGTGACTATAGAGCTGGAAACAGTCTGGCGTGGGCATTCATTGGCTGGAGTTTCATTCTAGTGTGGCAATCCTATGATTTGGGGGAATGGGTGCAGTTAGTGATTGAAAAATGCAAAGCGAGACTTAGACCCTGAACAGCTTGGTAGAGTTCAAGTCATAGAAGGGTTTAAGCACTTGGGTAACATAACAAAATTTTTTGTACTAGAGATCCTGTGCAAACCAACGTCATCAATAGGGAGAAGGGTATAGGAGTAACCACTTGTGCATTGGTGCGTCCAATTTGTGCGATGGAATGCTCATTGCATCCGTCATTGTAGAAGACCAGGCGGATGAGAAGCAGGGACGGGCTGTAGATGGGGATACTAGGTGGTCCCTTAATACTCAGAGAGAGGGAGCTAGAGTACGAGGCAACTTGTACTCCTGCGTGCACTGGCAGAGGGGCGGTGTAGAGCTCAGGGGTCTGGCTGGCTCTTCTATTCTTTGATTGTACTTGAAATTGTATATCTGATCACACACACATCTTCTTAACTAAGACATCTTTGCCCATGGGTGAGAGATAAGAAGACCTTTCTCTAATTAGATAACTGTAAAACCAGTAATAATGCCTTTCTGACAGCTCTTCCCTAAGTTTATCAGTAGGATGCAGTTTGCCAGTCTAAGGTCCATTGCCTCACAAATGTGGAAATATTGGGTGTGGGCTGAGCACCACATTAAACCACTTACGCAATTTCCTAGTATGACATTAAATGGATGTATTTGGCACGCCGTTACCTAGCACCAAGGCTAAGCTACATCACACAGAGAAGGTCAAGGGGTGCTAGTGGGTATAAAAGTATAAGCCAGTGAAAGAAGGACGTATTTGAGTGCCTGGATAGGCATTGCTTGCCAGGGCTCTTCTAGATTGCTTTGTGGGCTATGGTCTAGGAGGATGGTCCGCAGTCAAGACTTGTCTCCTTGAGCCTGTGAAGGGCAGGAAGGCCCTGGTCTTCTCAAAGATGGATGGTCAAGGTTCTCTTTAGGCCTGTTCCCTGGGGTCCCTGTCAAACCCTATTCCTGGTAGAAGAATGCTCACCTCCAAGAAATGCTGAACACCCGGAGAGACCATGATATTGTTTCATAGTTACGGATGTAATGCTGACAAAAATCTCAACCACAAAACCCATGCAGGGGATGTTGGCTGGCTCTGGCTTTTAGCAATCTGCAGAACAGCACAGGCAGAGTCATTAGGAAATTACAGGCTGAAGATTAGCTGAGAAAAGGCAGGAAATTGGACGAAGCCAGTGTAAGGGCACCGGGAGTCATTTTTCAAGCTGTCTGTTCAGATAGGCCTTGGAATGGTGGCCAATAAGCATGTCAGAGATAAAAATGCACACTGCAGGCAAACAACAGCTGGGAAGGAGGGGGACTGCTAGATATGACCCTTTCCTGGAGACTGTTTCCTTCTTCTATGGGCGTGTGGCTGGCTCAGAATCAAGGAGTATGTATCCAGCTTGTTCATAATAGGCAGAGAAAAGATCAGCACGACGTCACTTATGAGGCTGAAACCCCAGGTGTGCACATCCACCGTAAGACAACCGAGGAGGTGCCCCCATCCCGCTGCCTGCCCAGGATGGACAAACAGGCCAGCAGGTGTACAGGTGCAACTCCCCTGCCTGGGGCTACAGTCCCAGCACAGACCTGCACCTGGCGGTGTCTGAGGCCTGCCAGAGGACACATACACAGCTTTCTAGGTTCAGGGAATCAGAGACGCTTCTGCCAACAGAGGAAGTCCTCCATCTGTATAGAAACCGAGATGAGGATGTTTCAGAAGAGCCCAGGATGACAACCAAATAAGGCTGATGACTTTGAGGATTTATTCCCAGGACTCCTTCAGGATCCTCATAAATATCTCTTTCCAGTAGCAGAGGTGCCCCCTGCAGTGGCCTGAACATTTTTAATTGCAGTTTGCTCTTCTGTAGGCTCCACCCTCTCTCCTCTATGTTCTTGGCTTCTTCACTTTTACTACAATAATTTCCCACTTAATCTGGGTCTGAGCCACAGCACGATGCGCCCATGTGAGAACTGGCCTCTGGTGTTTCTGAAGCCTTTGGTCAGGGATGCCAAGTGTTCCCACCCCCACACTGTCCTCCTTGTTCAAGACTGAGGGTCAAGAGCGGCCAGAGCAGGGCCCTTCAGGCCCCAGTCCTACCAACCACCACCCTACAAAAACACCTCCTTTCTTGAAAAGGTGCTTAAAAAAAAAAGACTAGTCTGAGACACTGTGTGTTAAACCTAATGGCTAAGAAACTCTGCAAAGCTACTTAGAAAAGGGGTCTGTGCGTACAAGCATGTGCACACGTGTGGGAGTGTGTGTTATAGTTATGATTCAGTTGGGCAGAAAGAACGAATGAAAGCTCAAAGCAAGTAGTCTTGTTTTTCTGATTACTTGCTAATAGTTTATTAGGATTCTAAGAGAAGCAGAATCTAACACACACACACAAATATGCATATATACATTTATATACAAACACACACACACACACACACACACACACATGTTTATTATAGAAACTCTCACTTGGGATCTACCACCTACAAGGTAAAGAACCCAGAAAGCCAGTGGTGTCCTTCAACCAGAGCCCACAGGCCTGAGGACCAGGAACAGTCATGACCAAGGGCAGGAGAGAAAGGATGCCTGTCTCAGCCTGAACAGAGAGAGAGAAATTTTTTCCCCTTAATCTTTTCATTCATTTCAGGCCCTCAGTGGATTGAGCGAGGATCCCCCCAATTTGGGGAGGGCCAGATGCTTTATTCAGTTCACCAATTCAAGTGCTAATCTCTTCCTATGTATACCTGGAAAACTTCCTACGTATACCTGAAAATAATAGTATGCCAGTTATCTGGGCATTCCTTAGCCTAGCCAAATTAGCCATCACAGGTGGTAAAGGATGGATTAAGAGCAGAAGAGCATAAAGGACCGGAGAAGGGGTCCTTAAATGCCTAACTGTACCTACAGGACCGGAGGAGCTACAATTCTAGCCAAGTGTAGATGAGACGCACCACAGGGGGCGAAGACGCCAACCTCCTCAAGTCTGCAGAGGTTGCTGCAGTGAGCCCTGGGGATGCAGACGCCAACACGGCCTTCCCAGCTTTGCTGAGGTGGTGCTTCCTCTCCCTCTCTTTGCCTAGAAGAGATGAATTCTGCACGGGCTGCTGAGCAGTGTGATTGGGGCTGCAGCGATATGCACATTCCTTCCAGCCTTCCGATGTGAGCTGAACTGACTCCAATTCTGTTAGGGAAGCTGAAGATAACGTGGAGTTCTATTGAACTGAGTCCTTTTCAGAAGTAAAGAACACTTAAGTAGATTACAATTTGATATTCTTGGCCATTTGCTGTTGGATGACGGTGCAGGGGGGGCAGTCAACGGCGGTGAATAGTTGAGTCTCTTCGTAGCAGAGAAAATGGCTTGTTTCCGGCTCATCTGAAGTGCCATAGCTTTTGTAATATGATTAAGCAAAGCAAAAATGAAGTATTGGCACACATACAGCGCAACAGAAGCCCTTTGCGAATGTACTTTACACCAGGAACTGAGCTGTGCTCTGGGGATATGCAGCTGAAGGAGGCCAGAGTAACGGGATGCTTAGCAATCTCTGAGCATGGCTATGATGAAAGAAGGCACCTGGCATTGTGAGAACAGAGAAGAGAGAGCAAGCAATACTTCTCAAAGGTGATAGATCAGAGGAAAGCTGGGGGAGGGGGAGGGGCAGCCTCTGAACAAGGCCTGAGGCAAACCAGGTGGGGCATGTATCAAAGGAGGTTTGGGAAGTGGCCGGACATGAGGGGGGGCTTGAGGGGTACAGTTCATTAAAAATAGACGAAGGGTAGAAGGAAAAAAATGTGGTTTGTGTTTTAGAATGATAACACCACCAGCAGCATTTGTTACCTGTGAATAGTACGTTAGGGCGATTATCTACTAATTATACATTAGTAGATAATACTGTCATTGCAGGGTGTTGAGAATTTGTTATAGACAATGACAAACTGAGCCCAAGCCTGCTTTGCTCAAGTGGAGGGACGGGTGTGACAGAACTCTCTGAGAAATAACTGGCAGGACTGGGGGGCTGTGAGGGAAAGAAGGAGGTGAGGATTGGATGCAGGCCCCCAGCTTGAACAGGGATACCACCTCTCACTCAAACACAGAGACAGACAATTTATGGAGAAAAAGGTTGCGTTCTGAAGTACTTTGTCTTTTAGAATAACTAGGCTCATAGAAAAACTAAGTGGTAGTGCAGAGAATCCCTGGAAACCTTCTCCCAGCTTCCCCTAATTACTGACATCTTATACAGCTCTTATATAATGATCAAAACCAGAAAACAAACACTAATAGAATACTATTATATAAAATAAGGCTTGGCACTAAAACAGCATCAAATAATTTAAGAAATGGGCAATTTAACTAGGTCCTTCACAAAAGAAGAAATACAAGTGGCCAATCAGGGAGACGCAAATCAAAACAACACTGACATTCCATCTAACCCCAGATAGAATGGCAATCATCAAGAAGCCAAACAACAATAAATGCTGGTGAGGATGTGGGGAAATGGGAACTCCTGTGCACTGTTGGTGGGATTGCCACTATGGGGACCAGTGCAGAGATTCCTCAGAAAACAGGGAATGGATTCACCATTTATCTAGGTATAACACTCCTGGTGATCTTTCCAAAGAAACTGAAATCAGAATATTATAGTGATACATGCATATTCCTGTTCATAGCAGCACAATTCTCAACAGCCAAACTATGGAACCAACCTCAGTGTCCATTAACCAATGAATGGATTAAAAATTATGGGATATACATACAACGGAATACTACTCAGCCATATAGAAGAACAAAAATATGTCTTTGCAGGAAAATGAATGGACTTTGAAAACATTATGTTAAATGAGATTATCAAAGTCACAGAGAGTGGAGGGGCATATGATTTCTCTTACATGCAGAAGCTAGGGAGTAATTGGGATATCAGGGGAATGTTAGCTAATGGAGAGGAAACTCCAGTGGGGCCAGGGAGGTGGTTTGGGGGAGGGAAGGGGTGGAGAGGGAGGATCCGTGAAGGAAACACCTCCATTGACATTTTGTACATATGTGAGCTTGCCAGTGCGGATCTCAATATCCTGAATGGGGAAGGAGAGGGAGTGGGGAGGGAGCTGGGGGATGCCAACCACATGCAGTGTGCATGTATGTCTCTATAACTATGTCACTATAACACTATGACATGACACTCTTATGCTTGATAAAAGTATTTAAAATGAATAAAATACAGATGCCATTTCAATTATTCAAGTGAAGGTGCTCAGTTTTTAGTTTTCTGCATTGAGGTGCTAGATGCTAGCTACCTAAACCTTGGGGTTTAGGGCTTTAGTGTGCAGAATGAGCCCCTCATCTTTTCATCAGTCTGTGCGCTTTGTCTAGTGTACCTCGTTGGATGTCATATACAATTTCTTTATAAATACACAGATCATCTAAGTTATCATAGAGAATTTGCATTCAACAGATGCAGAGTCCACATCTGTGCTTTCAACTAATCACAGATAGAAAATATTTTAAAAATGTGCTTGTGCCAAACATTCTTGTGCCTAGACTTTCTTTCTAGGACTTCTAAACAATGCGGCGTAAAAGCTATTTGCATAGCATTTCCATTGCATTAGGTATGATAAATAATGGAGTGATGATTCAAGTATACAGAAGGCTGCACACAGGCTCTATGCAAATACCATGCCATTTAATATAAAGGCCTTGAGCATCTGCAGATTTGGGTGTCTGCAGAGGTGAGGTGTCCTGGAACCAATTTTTCCATAGATACCAAGAGGTGGCCGTTTATACAATCTCCCCTCTCTCCAGTCTCAGCATTTAAAAAAATACGCTTGTATTGGTGCATTATAATTACACGTGACAGTGAGGTTCAAAGGGATAAGGCTCTTGCTGTATCTTCTTCCAGATCCCACCCCGCCTAGTGATACCTTCTACATCCACAAAGCATTATTTGAACTATTTCCTATTTCCTTCTTCAATCCTTTTTTCCTTCTCTCTCCTTCCCTCCCTAAGCCCCTTCATCCATTTTATTGTGTCCTCTCTCTCTCTCTCTCTCTCTCTCTCTCTCTCTCTCTCTCTCTCCATTTATTGGAATTCCTCTCTTTCTTAAGAAAGAAAACACACAACCATTAACTTTCTGTGACTGGCTGATCTCACTTAGCATAATATTCTCCAGTTTCATCCATTTTCCTGCAAATGACATGATTTTGTTACCATTTTTACCTCCTCTAAAATGTCTTTCAATTTGTGCATATGTAAAATTGTATTTATTCTACTGATGCATGGCAATTATTCTACATAGTGAGGTGTGGGGTGTTAAGAACACACATGCAGACGGCTCTTCATCTGCTGGCCTCGGCAGCCCACGGTGCTCCCTCCTGAGTAGTGAGGTTGGTCGTGGTACCTCACAGAGGCCACGGTATTGCTGCAACCGCTTCCTTTCCCAGTCCTCCCTCTCCCCCTCTCTGATTCCTAGACTCGATCCCATTCAACCACTCTACAGATCTGACTTTGCCTTCTTTACACCCCTTATGTCTTCTTCCCTCAGTATAAAATTTGTTTCATCTTTCTAGCTCTCTCGTGGTTACTGAGCACTTCCTGTGAGCTGCAGTGGTACTGTCTGCTTAGTCCTCACACCGGTCCTGCAAAAGCATCCCACTGCACTGGGAATGGGGAGCTTAGCAGCTCAGTCACCACAAGTGCCCGAGGGACCGAGCGCGAACCCCCAACCCTGCTCCTGTCCACTGTGCACACTAGCACCTTGCTATATTCTCTGCCTTTGCCCTCCTGTTTCTTGTGCATTTTTATAAAAGCAGTCGAAGGCACAGACAGGTGTCCTGTGTTGGGTTGGTGGTCTGGTCATCTTTCTGGATCTTTTGTGTGACCTCTGTGGCCTCTCTTGCTTACCTTCTCCTAGCTTGGATAATTAACAGTACAAGAATATTTTGCAAGGGAGTGAATTTGCAGTATGACTTCCAGCTGCCTTTCCGGGTCTTTTGTGTGGCCTCTGATGCTTGATCAATAGATACCCCTTGGAGGACAGTCATGGTGCTCACGGTAATTAGTGAAGACTTGTAAGCTCCCCAGAAATTGTGGACTAAGCAGCCTGGCTTGAGTAGTAAGGGTGTTGGGAATGTTGCCACAGGCTTCTATATTGAAGTTATTTTTTCCTTGTTCTTCCTCTATGTCTCCTTTCTACTTCATTTATTTCTTCTGCCCTACCTCAAAAATAGTATGTTATAGGAAAAAGGGAGAAGTAAGAGTTTCCTTGATAGTGAGGGTGGTAGGACACATCACAGCAGAGGTAGTGAGCCTTCTCACATGTAACTTTGATTTGATTTTTGAACTTGGTTGGATAGACTGTTGATATGCACATAAATGAGGTGTTTTCTGGTCTTTGTAAGGCTACCTTTCTTCACGACTGACAGTCTGTCTGGATTTTATATTATCTGGCTCCTCCTCCTCCTCCTCCTCCTCCTCCTCCTCCTCCTCCTCCTCTTCCTCCTCCTCCTCCTCCATGTGGAAGTTCTTAGGTGTCCTCAAGCATCTGCTAGGACAAAGACAAATGGAGCCTGAGGTCAATCTAATTTCTTTCCTGTATAGCCAGCCTGATTTTTCTACCTGGCTCCTCATATCTGTCTGTCTGTCTGTCTATCCATCATCAATCTTCCTTCCTTCCTTCCTTCCTTCCTTCATATTTCTTTATTTTTTTGTTAAACTTCGGACATTTTGTCAGGCCTTTCTACCTTGTTCTTTTTGCATTAATTTTATTTAGCAGAGAGGAAGTCCATCACAAATGCAGAGATGGGAGAGGTCTTAGGAATAAATTTCTTATACTGAGAGCTGTTTAGATTCAGCCCAGAATCCACCCATATGAAGCATTTGTTCTATAAAGGTATAGTCTGAATGCTATTTTATCCCTATCTCAGGGCCTCAGCCTAATCCAATTTCTCTTCATTTCTCTATGATTTTTTCTTTTTTTTGTACTTCTCTTTACTTTTTTTTGTACACATATTTTTTTCTACCCAAACCATCCTTTCTTTCCCTCTCTGTCTCTGTTGGGTCCTTCCCTCTCTATTTTCAGTGCACACATGGTTATCACTCCTGTTCATCTGTCTTTCTATTGCTGTCTTATTTGCTCCTCCCTGTCTTCAGATTCTTATACTTTCACTTAATTCTTGTTATTTTTTCAGGCCCATATTTCTTGATTTTTCCCCTCCCTTCCCTTCCCTCTCTCCCTCCCTCTTCTTCCTCTTCCCCTCTTTTTTCTTTCTTACTAGGAATTGAACCCAGGGATATTCTACCTCTGAAATATACCCCCAGCCCTTTCTATTTTTTTATTTTTAAGCATGATCTCACTGCTGATCCTTGTTGAGGGTCTCACTAAATTATTGAGCATGGCCTCTAATCTGCAATCTTCCTGTCTCTGCCTCCTAAGTACTGAGATTACAGGCATATGCCACCACACCTGGCTCCCATTTCTCAAGCTCTCAATATATTTGGATTTTCCTCTGATCTCAGGTTTATTCTGCTATTTGTCTTCCTATGAGAGAGGCCTCACCTATTCCCCACAAGAAGCAGAGGTCTAAAACTCACAAAGCAAGTGACCAAGCATAAAAGGCTGGACTGTGGACCCCCCCCCCCACACACACAGGGCCCTCGCCCACCCCTCCTTAGTGGCAGCTATCTAGGGTAACCAGCAGCCATCTTTGTGCATTCTGAACAGCAATCCTTTATCAGACACACCCTTTGCTGGTGGCAGACCACAAAGAAAATTTAAACAATATGAACGTTGTCAGCATTTAAAACTTGTGTGCATCAGAAGATGCTGTCAAAAGAGTCAGAGGACAGGTCACAAAAAGAAGTTTACGAATCATAATTCATGCAGGATGGCAATCTGAAATGAGAACGACAGGAAACAATACTCATATCTTTTGCCCATTTTCTAATTGAAATTATTCTTGATGGTTGAGTTTTTGAAGGTTTTACATATTCCAGATTTTAATCCTTTGCTAGATGTGTGATCTGGAAATATTATCTCCACAGTCATAGTCACAGACTTAGATATGCATCTGCCTCACAGAATCATTACACAGCAAAAGGTTTTAATTTTGATTAGGTCCAATTTGTCTATTTTTGCCACCAATTTATGAGAACTTCCCTACCCTAGATTCTGAGGAAATATTTTTATATTTTCCTGAAAATTTTATAGTTTACATTTTATTTTTAATTTTTTATTGGTGCATTATATTCATACATATATTGGGGTAAAAACCGTGTGTATACATACATGCACACATCAACGATTTAACCCTTACCCGATTCCCACCTCATTCGCTCCCCAGCCCTCCTTCCCTTGCTTGGCTTAGTGGTTGACTTCGATATGTTTAAGTACATTGTGTGTTTTAGAGAATTTCCTTCTTCCCCCCTTCCATCCCCTCATTTAGGTTGTCTTGTTTGCTCTTCTATAAAATTTCCTTTTTCATCTAGAGTTCCTCCTATGACCCATTTCTCCTTAGCTTTCACATATTAGAGAGAGCATCTGATTTCTTATTTTTTTGTGACTAACTAATCTCACTTAGCATAATGTCCTCCAGTTGCATTCATTTCCCTGAAAATAATGCAATTGAATTTTTTTATTTGGCCAAGTAAAATTCCATTGTGTACATATCCCACAGTTTTGTAATCCATTCATCTGTTGATGGACATCTTAGCTGGTTCCACAATTAGGCTATGGTGAATTGTACAGCTATGAACATAGACATACATGCATTATTTTGGTAGTGTGGTTTACTTTCTTTTGGGTAGATACCCAGAAGTGGTATTGCTGGATCAAATGGTAAATTTGTTCCTATTCTTCTGAGGATTCTCCATACTGTTTTCCAAAGTGGTTGCACTAATTTGCAATCCCACCAACAATGTTTTAGAGTTCCCAGTTCTCCACATCCTCGCCAGCATCTGTTGTTGTTTGTGTTTTGGATGATTGCCATTCTAGTTAGAGTTAGGTGAAATCTCAGAGTAGTTTTGATTTGACAATACTATGCTGTTTTTATTACAATGGCTTTGTAGTATAGTTTAAAGTCAGGTATTGTGATTTCTCTTGCATGGTTTTTGTAGGTGAAAACTACTTTGGCTATTCTGGGCTTTTTGTTATTCCAAATAAACTTAAGGACTGATTTTTCTATGTCTGTGAGGAATGATCTTGGTAGTTTAATGGGCATTACATTAAATCTGTAGATCACTTTTGGAAGGATGGCCATTTTAATGATATTTATTCTGTCAGTCCATGAACATGAAAGATCTTACCATCTTCTAATATCCTCTTCAATTTCTTTTTTCAATGTTTTATGATTTTTTTTGAAGAGATCTTTTACCTCCTTGGTTAAGTTTATTCCTAAGTATTTTATTTTTTTTTCTGGGAGATCCTGAGTGAAAGTGTTTTCTGGATTTTTCAGTGGATTTATGGTGTACAGAAAAGTTTCTGATTTCTTAAGATTGATTTTGTATCCAGAAATTTTGCTGAATTTGTTGATGAGTTCTTTAAGCCTTTTGGTTGAGTTTGTTGGGTTTTCTAAATATAGTATCATGTCATCTGCAAATAGTGAAAGTTTGAGTTCTTCGTTTCCTATTTGTACTCCTTTGTTTTCCTTTTCTTGCCTTATTGCTCTTGCTAGAGTATCTAGTACTATATTGAAGAGAAGTGGTGATAATGGAAATTCTTGTCTTGTTCCTGTTTGTAAGGGAAATTCTTGAAGTTTTTCCCCATTTAATATGATGTTGGCGGTGGTTTTATTGTAGATTGCCTTTATGATGTTGAGATATGTTCTTTCTATTCCAATTCTCTGCAGTGCTTTTATCATAAATGGATTTTAGATTTTATCAAATGCTTTTCAGCATCTATTGAAATGATCATGTGATTTTTGTCTTTGATTCTGTTTATATGATGAATTACATGAATTGATTTTTGTATGTTGAACCAGCCTTGCATCCCTGGGATGAAGCCTACCTGGTCATGGAGTATGATTTTCTTTATGTGGTTTTGAATGCGTGTTGCAAGTATTTTGTTTAATAGTTTTGTATCCAAATTCATCAGAGATATAGGCCTGTAGTTGCTTCCTTGAAATTTCTTTATTCGGTTTGGGTTTTAGTGTGATGTTGGCTTCATAGAATGTATTTGGGAGAGTCCCACTTTTTTCTATTTTACGAAATAGTTTGAGGAGTATGAGGGTTAGCTCTTCTATAAAGGTTTTTAGGAATTTACTTGGAAAACCATCTGGTCCTGGGCTTTTCTTTAATGGTAAACTCTTTATTACTATTTCAATCTCTTTGATTGCTATTGGTTGGTTTAAGTGTTCTATATCTTCTTGACTCAGTTTAGGAAAGTTGTATTTATCTAGAAAGTTGTCAATTTCCTCCAGATTTTCCATTTTGTTGGAGTATAGTTTATCAAATTAGTTTCTGATAATCCTCTGGATTTCTATACTGTCAGTAGTAATGTCTCCTTTTTCATCTCTTATCTTCATAATTTGGGTTGATTCTCTCTTTTTTTAGTTATTTTGGCTAGTGGTTTATCTATCTTGTTAATTTTTTCAAGAAACCAGCTTTTGGTTTTGTTGATTTACTGTATTGTTCTTTTTTATTCTCTACTTTGTTAGTTTCTGCTTAATTTTAATAATTTCCCATCTTCTACTGGCTTTGGGGTTTGATTGTTCCTGCTTTGCAAGGGCTCTGAGGTGTGTCGTTAGGTTATTTATTTGAAGATTTTCTGTTTTTCTTATGTGAGCATTCAGTGCTACAATTTTTCTCTTAATACTTACTGCCTTCAAAGTGCCCCAGGAGTTTTGATATGTTGTATCTTTATTTTCATATGTTTCTAGAAATTTCTTGATTTCACCTCTTATGTCTTCTATGACCCATTCTTCATTCAGAAGTGTGGTGTTAGGTCTCCAAATGTTTATGTTGTTTCTCTGGGTCTTCTTATAGTTAATTTCTAATTTCATTCCATTATGATCTGAAATGACACAGGGAAGTATGTAACATTTTTAAAATTTGCTAGTGCTCATTTTGTGTCCCAGGATGTGATTTATTTTAGAGAAGGTTCCGTGAGCAGCTAAGACAAATGTAAACTCCACTGTAGTTGCATGAAATATTCTATATGTGTCCAACAGGTCCATTTGATTAATGGTGTTCTTTACTTCTGAGGCATCTTACTGACCCTTTGTCTGGAAGATAGGTTTGGTGTTGTGAGAGGTGTGTTGAAGTCTCCTAGTATTATTGTATTGGGATTTATGTGTGACTTCATGTCACAAAGAGTTTGTTTTATGAAAGTAGCTGCACCTATGTTTGAGGCATGGATGTTGATTATTGTTATTTCCTTTTACTGGATTATTCCTTTTACCAGTAAAATATGACCTTCTTTGTTTCTTCTAATAAGTTTGGGTTTGAAGTCTAACGTTTCTGATAGCATAGTTGTTACTTCTGCTTTCCTTCGAGTTCTGTTAGCATGGATTACCTTGCTCTAGGTCTTTACCTTGAGTTTGCTACTATCTTTACTTTTAAGGTGTGTTTCTTATAAGCAGCAGATGGATGGATTCTGGTTTTTAATCCATTTTGCCATTTTATGTCTTTTTATTGGAGAGTTGAGGCCATTTTATACTCAGTGTGACTATTGAGAGATAATTTTTAATTCCTAACATGTTAAGATTTTATTTCTGTTTGAAATACTGTTTATTTTTCTTTGCTTAGTTGTCTGCTGGATGGAAAATCTTGTTTCTCTGGTTCTGGTGTGTATTACCTATTTCTTCTTTATAGTTAATCTCCTTGAGTATTTTCTCTAGCATTGGCTTTAAAGACATAAATTCCTTCAGTTTCTGTTTGTCATGAAAACTTCTTATTTCCCCATCTAATTTGATAAATAGTTTTGCTGGGTAGTGTCGCAAACCAGCTCAGTCTAATTGGGGTGCGAGTCCACTCATGGTCAAGAATCTCAGCAAAGATGGGGAAGGATTAGAGTGAAATACTGCAGCCTCTTATCTGCAGCGATTCTTTCCCTTCTAGGAACTAAGAGTTCCTAGTGACGGCGCTCTCTAGAAAGAATCTGATATGGACAAAGGCTTCTTGAGCCAATGACAATTTATTACAGGAACACAGAAAAAATTATACCCTTCACCAGTGAGATTAATAATAGGAGAAAAAAGAAAAGGGGTGTAATCACAGCAAAACAATAGTGAATTACATGCAAACAAAGTAAATGACTAGTCCAGCATTTAGGAGATTAACTCCGGATCTTTCTTCCAATATTGCAGCAGAGCAGGTCCAAAGGGTAACTTCCAGAGGAAATACAGGCACGCTCAAGGCCCAGGGCTTGGAGAATACGCCTTCTCATGGAATCTTCTTTTGCTTTCTTTTTTTAAGTTTCCATCTATATCCATATAACAAGCATGGGGAGATATGGTGGTCCAGGGAGATGCGATGGGAGTATCTAAGATCTCATCCGCCTTGCCTTCTGAAGTCTGAAAGCTTACAAAAACTCACAACACAGCTTGGCAAATAAAACACCACAAACAACACCATGAAGTTCTTGGATTTAGTTGTCAGATGTATTTCCTTAACTGCAACAACAAGCCTATTAAAAGCCTATTCATCTTTAATAATCCATTTCCCTGTCACAAACCCTCTGCAACCTGCTTCTAACTTTCTAATTCCTTTTTTTCCCAGTTGGGACGTTCTTATGATAAGCTCTTCTTCATGCAAAAATGCTTTTCTTACTCTTACGGTATTTCCTTTCCTTCATACATATATATTTAGAGCATCTGTCCTTTATTTTGTCATATTAATTTCTAACCATGCGGCCAGTCTCTCTGTCTCGGGGAATGCTCATACTGGGTGTAAAAGTCAACAATCTTTTTCCTTCAGCTCTATTGTGTTTGGGCAACTAAGTTGTTCATCAACTAAATTGCTTTGAAGTCTCACACACAAAGTTTTATCTTCTCTGTCTCTAGGCAGGATCTCAAGGGTAAACAGAGTTACCTTAAACTGAGCTACAGGTTACCGGAGTTAATGGCTTAACCTAAGTTAGTGATAGGAATGAGGGTCGGAGACCATTTGTGATTGCTGCAGCTGGAATGCTTATCACAGCATCTGAGTTCTGGCCAGTTTTTTTTATTACTATTGAGCAAAGCCAAGGGCGTTTAGACAAATTATTAGAGAATTTATTTCCACGGACTCAATTTCTTTCATAGTCCTGATCTCACATCACCGGAGCAATTCGTGCAGAGAGTTAAAAGGAATCATTACCAAGAAAATAATAGTCATGAAGGGTATCTAAAAGTGGGGGGTACTTTGGCCAGAGACGACACCCTCTTCTCGGGGCTTGTTGCCGATTGGCTATGTGGAGTGGGGTCTCAACACATAGATGCCGAGGCAGCAGGCGGTCTTGGCAGGGTAGAAAAATTTTGGCTGGAAATTGTTTTCTTTTAGAGTTTGGAATATGTTACTCCAAGCCCTTCTGGCTTTCATGACTTGGTTTGGGAAGTCTGGAGTGATTCTAATTGGTTTGACTCTGAATGTCACTTGGCCTTTTTGTTTTGTTGTCTTTAAGATTCTCTCCTTGGCTTCTACATTGGTCATTTTGACAATTATGTGGCATGGGGAACCTCTTCTCTGATCCTGTCTAAAAGAAGTTCTATAAGTTTCCTGGACCTGTGTATCGACCTCTTGCTCTATGTTTGGAAAATTATCTGGTATTCCTTCCTTGAAGATATTATTGATCCCTTTGGTTTCACCTTCTTTTCCTTCCTCTATTCCAATTATTCTTATGTTAGCTTTTTTAAAATGGGCCCATATTTCTTCAATGTCAAATTCCTGTTGTCAGATTTTTTTCTAAATTATCAGCTATGTGTTCATTTTTCGAGTGATCATCTTCTAGGAGCAAGATTCTATTCTCCATGTGGTCTAATCTATTGTTTATTGTTTGAATTTATGCCTTTACTTTAATGTTTGCATTCTTTATTTTTTTAAAACTAAATTATTTTCAAGGGTGCTGTATTATTTCTACAGTTATATTCCTGATTTGATCTTCTGGAAATCTCTGAATTTCTGTGTTATCAGGTTCTGATGTTGTAGGGCTGTGGGTGTTCATTGATCCATTGTTGTTCCTCTTTTCCATGATTTCAGAAGTTTGTGGCTTCTCTGGGTTCTTCTCTGGGTCACCACAACTTCACTTAGGGTGCTCTGGATCTCCAGTCTGTGGTAATCTCAGCCACCACTACTCCTTTACTGGGTTGTATTGCAAATTCTCAGACCCAGGGAGTTAATGGAGGCTGCATGAGACCATGGGGGTGCCGGGCTGAGCCTTTTCCCATGGAGAGCCGTGACTAGGGTTGGTATCTCTGCCACTGCTACTCCTTCATTGGATTGGACTGCAAAATCTCAGGCCCAGGAAGATTAGCAAAGCTGCACAAGTCCCTGGGGGTGCAGTGCTGGGATTTCTCCTTTAGGGGCCACAATTTCACTTACGGTTGTTGAGTGTGCTGATCTGGAGCTGTCGCAGACATGGTGAACTTGCCGCTGCCTCTGGCAATATGGTGCTGCTGCCACGCCCTCAGCTGTGATGCTGGCATATTTCTTTTCTGGTTTTCAGCTCCATTCTGTGTCCCTGGAGGGTGTGATGAGTTGGCCACTGGGAGTTTTAGACATTCTTTGCAATAAAAAAACTGCTGAATTACACCTGAATGATCTGCAGCTGCTCACTTCAGCTCCTTGTTTACCTTTCTTCTCTGGAGCCTGGTGCTGTGAGGGAAGATGGCGCCAGCGCGGCATCCGCCGCCTCAATGTGGGCTGGGTTCTTTTCTGGTCTCTGGTTGTTCTTCTAGTCTTCTTTTTCTCTGTCCCTTGTGTTTACATTTTTTATTTCTTTGCTGATAGTGTTTTCTATGAAAAGCACTGATTTTGTGGCAATAGAAATTGAGTATTAGCGGGACTTGTAAACACTGCTTTTCTCGGTCCCCATCTTCCCGGAAGTTCTTTAATTTATATTTTACATTTAAGGCTCCAAATGATTTTGAGTTAATTTTTATATTATTTTCATTGGAGTTGCTCTGGGCTTTATTATATAGAAAAATAAATAAATAAATATATATATGTATTTATGTACTTATATATTTATAAAAATATAAATATATATTACTGATTTATATATGCATTTTACATATACTTTAAATATTTAGTCATATATATATATATATATATATATATATATATATATATATAGCCAGGCATGGTGGCGCATGCTTGTAATCCCTACACTTGGGAGGCTGAGATAGGAGGATCACACAGGTTGGAAGCTAGCCTCAGCTACTTAATGAGGCTTTCTGCAACTTAGTGAGACCCTGTTTTCAAATAAAATATAAAACAGGTCTGAGAATATAGCTCAGAGGTAGAAAGCCCCTGGGTTTCATCCTCAGTACCACCAAAAATATATATATAATATAAATATATATAAATATAAATATATATAAATATATATAAATATATAATTTAGACCCCTTTACCTTCCTCACTTTTAAATACTATTGTCCAATCCATGCTTCAATCATTAAATATAATTTATATATATAATAAGACAACAAATAGACTAATATATGTATTTATATTTTTGCTTTCAATTGTTCCTTTTTCCTTCATGCTCCTCTCAAATTCCTTAATTTATCATTTATTTTCTGTTAAGTACCTTCTCTAGGTGATCTGAAAGAGTAAGTCTGATAGCACCAGTGTTCTTATAGTTTTGTCCAATGAAAATGTTTTCACTCTCCCTTTTTTCCTGAAGAATGGTTTCATTAGATATGGAATTATTGTTTGACAGTTATTTTCTTCCAGCACTTGAAAAACATTTTGTCACTCCTTTCTAGCCTCTTTTAATTTACTTTCTGATGAGAACTTTTTATTTTATTTTATTTTATTTTTTTTGGTGGTACTGGTGTTTCTGGAAGCCCTTCTACCTCTGGGCTACACTCTCAGACCTATTTTATATTTTGATTTGGAAATAGGGTCTCTTAAGCCAGTGCGTCTGGCTTCAAACCTGCATGATCCTCCTCCTGTCTCCGCCTCCCAAGCGTGGGGATTACAAGCGTACGCCACCACACCCGGCTAAAATTATTTTGATATATATGTGGCACCGGGGATTGAACTGACAGGCATTCTACTCTGAGCCACACCACCAACACTATTTTATTTTTTGTTTTGAAATAGTGTCTTGAAATACATTATGGGGGTTTCATTAAATTCCTGAGGTTGACTTCAAACCTGCAATCCTCCTGTCTCAGCCTCCCAAGGATTGAGACTACAGGTGTGTACTACCATGCCTAGCTAATTTCTGATGAAGTTTTTAATGATATTCAAATCTGTGTGTCCTGATAAATGATGTACTCTTTCTCTTTGGCTACTTCCAAGATTTTTATATCTAGTTTCCAAAACTTTATTATTATGTATCTCCATACATTTATTTGGGTTTAACCCTGTATTTGTTCAACTTGTTAGAACTGTAAATATGTGTCTCTCAAAAAATCTGAAAAAAAATTATTTCTTCAAATACTCTCTCTTTCCTAGTGTCTTTCTCTTCTCCTAAAACCTTGATGGTGCAATTTTTGGGTATCTTGTTATTGTCCCACAGACCTCCAAGGCCCTTTACATTCTCCTTCAGCATACTTACTCTCTGCTGTACAGATGGGGGGAGATTTTATCAACATGTTTTCAAGTTCATTGATTTTACCCTCTAAGACTTCCAATCAACTATTGAGTTTTTATCCCGTAAGTTTTCAAACTCTTTCTTGTGTTTTTAATATCTATTGGGTCATTTTTATGGCTTCTGTTTCTTTGCTGAACTTTTCTGTTTGATCTTTCCATTTAAGATAATTTATAGTTGGTTGTTAAAGTATCTTATCACAATGACTTCAAAAATCATTTGTGAAATATTTCCAACATTTGATTTGCTTTTCTTGTTGGTGTCATTGATTTTCAATACAGTTCTTGATATGGCATGATTTTCACTGTGTCTTTGAAGTTTTGTCTAGTACATTAGGAGACTTTGAGTCCATTAATTTAGAATGCTATCACCCTGTTTAAGTTTTGCAAGGGAGTCCTAGCCAACTATATTCAGGACTGTAGTGGTCCCTGCTTGGTTTATCTTATGATCCTGAGGTTTCCACTGTGGTCTCTGGTACTCTTCGTAGAGAAGAAGCAGAGTTTCCAGGTGGGGGCATCAGTGACCTCGTGGAGAGGGAGATCTCTGGAAAGAACCCCCCTTAGATGAATCCTCACTTCTTTAGTGTACGTGAGTGGAGGAGGAGAGTCTAGGGGCCACAGCGACAAAGAGGCTTCCAAAGCCAGATCGCTAGGAATGATCACATGTTGTTTTCCTTTTTCACCTGACTCTGTGTCTGGGTTGGCCAGGAGAATTTGAAAAATTTGTTAAAAAATTAAGTTCATGCCTACTCTGGTCCACAGTTTTGTTCCTCTGTATCTACCCAAGATAATGAAAATTTACATTCATATAAAAACTTATATATGTGAATATCTTTGAAATGATGAGTGGATAAACTATGACATATCACGTAATGGAATTATTGTCATCAATAAGAACAAATAATTCATGCATGTAGCAAGAATCACTGTGGGATGATTCTTAAGTGTATTTTGCTAAGTGAAAAAAGAAAGATCCAGCCAGGCATTGTGGTGGTGCACACTTGTAATCTCAGTGCTTGGGAGGCTGAGCCAGGAGAATTATGGGTCCCTGTTTCAACAGAAAAACTGTTGAAAAGACAAAAGGTAAGTGGTTGTCTTTGGTTGGAAGAGAGGTTGAATGTACTGGGGTAGTACCAGGGGACTTTGAGGATGGTAAAACTGTTTTACATGAAGCTGTGGTGGTTGAAACAAAGCTATATTCATTTGTCAAAATTTATACTGTCTTTTAAAAAGTCAACCAGGATGTAGGGGAGAGATAGAGTTTAAATGAGGATGAGTGAATCAGACCATAGTACAAATGAATCACATAAGCACACTGAGGGCGCAAAAAAGAAAACAGCTCACCTAAGTAAGTTGCAAATTCAGAGCTTTGAGACACGGAGGGCTAAAGACAGAAAGGGAAATAAACAAATACTTTACTTTTGTCAATGTATTTACTTCCCAGAGGGGTTAGATTAAGAATTCTGAAGCTACTTTATTTGTAAACTAGCACTGAACAAATAAGTAAGTATATTTTAGAGAATGGCAGCCAACTAATTTCTGTGAGAGAAGAAATTATAAATAAGGAAAAGGGCAAGCCTAAAACAAATCTGTTGATGCTACATTGAAGCTGGAGGGTAAATATAGAATCATAAGTTTGTGTGTGTGTATCTGTATGAGTATAAAGAGATATAGAAATAAATATAAATGTGTATATACATAAATTAGTGTGTGTGTGTGTGTGTGTGTGTGTGTGTGTGTGTGAACCCTACCCACTGATAGGTTTGAATCTACAAACCAGATTATAGGGCAGGAAAATGCATGACTATTCTGGAATATCTGTGATAGCAAATAGAAAGTACTACAATAAAAACAAAATAAAAATTTAAACAAAAACAAAACTGGATTGGAGTATATCAAGTGAGCACAGCAGGATACTCTGAAGAGCTACCAGTGTTCAAAGAGTAATTACCAAAACAGTTTCAGTAAACAACTTAGGCTAAAAAATAAATAGTGGAAATATTGGGATATAATCCAAAGAATAAGAAAAATATACAGGGGTTCATATGGATATAAATGTATAGTTGAAAACTTAAGTAAAAAGAAGTGGTAGGAATTTTGATTAATTATTAAATGCAGAAGGAATATGTGATATTAAAAATTCACCATTACATTACTCTAGATTTACTTTTTGTAGCAAAAATCCATTGGCGAATGTTAAGTAGTGGGCCCACTTTCAATAGAATGTATATATACATTACTAAGTATCTGTTTCCAAATACTTAGTAATTACAAAGGAAAAAAACAGCAAGTTACAATGGAGAACCCAGGCAGACACCATCTAAGCCATGTGGTCAAGGTTAACATCACCAGTAATAAGCGATCAATATCATGTCCACACTTTCACTGTGTAAAAGGCACACAATACTGTTTCCTTCCCAATAATTAAGATACACAGCATAATCATAAGAACACATTGGAAAAGTAAAAATCGAATCATGTTCTAGAAAAATGCCAATGGAGTATTTTGCAAAGGGGTCAAAGTTCTGAAAAGCAAGAAAAAACAAAAATTATCACAATTTGGAGAAGACTTGAGAGGCATAGAAATTTAATGTGATGGATATTTGCAACAGAAAAAAAGGTAGTAGTGGGAAAATTGATGTGAAATAAAATTAAGCCTATACTTAATTTTAGTATTAAAGTATAAACTTCATTGTGCTACTTTCTTAGTTTTGAGAACTATCCCATGATTGTGTAAGATGTTTATGTAAAGACAGTTGAGGAAGGTTATACTGTAAGTTTGTACTATTGTTGCAAGTATTTTCTAAACCTAAAATTATTTTGGGTCACTTTGTGTGGATGATAATGAGACAACTATTTTTTCAGAAACTAAATCATATTTAAGAAATATTCATTGTGCCTTTCTTATGTCACTTGTATCCTAGGGTAACCACATAGCTGACTGAAGAAGTGTTTATTTCATAAAAGAATTCTATAAATGTAAACAAAGTCGAGTTTCAGGTCAGACTGGCACACAAGGAGCTTAGAGATAATCACCCTATCGTCTGAGAAGAGAAAAGTTGAACAAACTGAAAATCAACGACTCTTTGTAGATCTGCTGGAGAATTGAGGTCACAGGGAAATTGCAGAGACAGATCAGTAAATACAGAGAATCATAGATTAGCAGAGCAGAAACTCAGAAGCCAGGGCTGCTGCTAGAGCCAACACTAGGGTAGAAAAACTTACACCATAATTGTCAGATTGCTGGAGGTTTGATATGGACAAGTTTGGTCATTGAAAATTCCAGAAAACTCTCGTCTTGGGGTGGTTAGGGGCCAGTACAGTTTTATTAGTTGTATCTCCAGGATAACTACCAGGTTCTCACAGTCAGAAGTAGAGAAAAATATCCACTTAAGTTTTTTATATTTTTATTAGCTCCTTGCAATTATGCATCATACTGAGGGTCAATGTGATACAAATATACATACACACAGCTCTTGGTACGCCTTCCTTCTGCATTCCACCCCGTGACCCTCTTCTCCCTCCTCACACTTGCTAGCAAAATACCTTTTGGAATTCTACTAAGCCATAAAAATAACAATACTAAATTTTTTTAAGTATTAAAAATTACCTATGTTTATAGGGCACCGTGTGATATTCCAATAAGTCAGGGTGACAAGCCCACCCATCATCTCAAACACCATTTCTTTGTTTGGGGAACATCCCAAATCTTTTATTTTAGGTATTTTGAAATAGAAATGATTGTTAACTATAGTCACACCCTCCTGCACTAGAGAAAACTAGGACTTGTTCCTCCCAGTGCACCTTTGCTTCTGATCACCAACATCTCTCTCCCTACCCAGCTTTCCAGTCTCTGGTAAACACACTTCAATTTCATGAGATCGCCTCTGCTTTAGGAATTCAGATATGAGGAAGGACATGTGGCATTTGTCTTTCTGTGACTGGCTTATTTCATTTAATATAATGTCTTTCAATCTTATTCATGTTGCTGCAAATGACAAGGTTTCACTTTTTATGGCTGAATCATGTACAATTGTGCGTAGAGAGTACATTTTCTTTATCTCTGTATCTATCAGTGGACATCTTTGCTGATTACATGTCTTGCGCTTCCAGCAGGGAGAGAAAAAAGCAGATATTTTGAAGCATGTCCAGTACACTCTGTTCTTTTTTTTTTTTTTTGTAGTACTGGGGATGGAACCCAGGGGAATTTTACCTCTGAGCAACATCTCCAATCTTATTTTTTACTCTTTTTAATTTTAAAACAGGGTCTCACTGAGTTGCAAAGGGCTTCACTAAGTAGCTGAGGCTGTCTGTGAACCATGATCCTCCGGTCTCCGCCTCCCAAATGCTGGGATTACAAGCGTGCACCACCACATCCAGCCTCACGCTGTTCTTAACAAGGCTTTCTTTCAACAGAATTTATTTTATCCTAGTCTAAATGATTTGGAGGAAAGGAAGTACTCAACTCTCCATTCGCATTCTTCCTGGTGTAACTTAGAAGGTCACAGGTCAGGAGACAGGCTCCCTAAAAGACTGAAACCTAATCATTGAGCTGTGGAACACGCCCTTCTCCCCACACCTTGCCACCTTATTAGTAGGGCTTCTGCAGGGTAAGGAGCTTTTACAACTAAAAGAATGGCACACCTCAGACTTAATTTAAGGAAAACTCTCTAGGTACTCAAGGATAATAAGAAAGACACAAACAACAAAACTGGAGGAATTATACCCTCTGGTACCTACAGCAAATGGCAAAAACAGCTAACTATTGGCCCTGTAAATACACAGCCTCACAGGGAAAGCCTATTTACCTCCATTCCTTAAATCTAGTATATCATGCTCAGCTTATAACAAGAGCAACAAAAATTTCAAGACATACTACAGAACAAAACCAAAAAAACAAAACGCCCATACACATGGGAGGGACAGAGGGAACCCGAACTGGACTGAGATACAGCACAGACTTTGACAATTTGATACTGATAATTTAAAACCACAGTGAACAGTATGATGTGGTTCTATTACTGAGAGTGGACAACAAACTATGATAGATTGGCAAGGTAAATAGAAATGGCCACTCTACAAAAATATGAAAGGAAATAAAGGAAGCCAGTGTGGTGGCGCACACTTGTAATCCCAGCATTTGGGAGGTTGAGACCAGAGGATCGCATTTTGCAGACAAGCCTCAGCTACTTAGTGAGGCCCTCTGTAACTTAGTGAGACCCTGTTTCAAAATAAAGAATAAGAAATAGGGCAGGGGGTGTAGCTCTGAGGTTGAATGCCCCTGGGTTCCATCCCCAGACCTGAAAAAAAAAAAAGGAAAATGAGGAGAAGATAGCTAAAATAAATGAAATCAGTATGTCTAAGAGAGCCCATCTTAGCAGGGTATGGTAGTATGCACCTGTAATGCCAATACTGGGCAGGCTGGGACAGGAGGACCCCTGGTTTGAGGGGAGCTTCAGCCATGTACTGAGATTCTCAGCAACCTCGTGAGATCCTGTTTAAAAGCAAAAAATATAGAAAGGGCTGGGGGTGTAGAATGCCCTTGAGTTCAGTCTGCAGTGGGACGGAGGGAGGGAGGGAGGGAGGGAGGGAGGGAGGGAGGGAGAGAGAGAGAGAGAGAGAGAGAGAGAGAGAGAGGGAGAGAGAGAGGAAGGAAGAAGAGGAGGAGGACAAGGAGGGACATTAGGCAGCCTTACAAAAGAAGGAAATCCTATTATTTATGATAACAGAGATGAATCCAGAGGATGTTACACTAAGTGAAATCAGCGGAACACAGAAAACCAATACCACATGATCTCATTTATATATGGGATCTAAAGACGTGGGACCCTAAGAGTTGGGAAGCAGAGCAGTTTTTACTAGAATTCTGTACTTACAGTAATTTTTTTAAAATTTAAGGAGAAATAGATAGCTTTCCCAAATGTAGAGTGAGGGATATTGCCTTGTGTTATGAGTACCTTGAAATAGCATAGTGTGTTTGAAGATGAACTTGAATTAGTGTTAAATATATTTTGTAAACTATAAAAAATAAGTAAAATCATTTCAAATATAATTGATATTCTAAATGAGATCAACGGGTCAAATGAAATGATCAAGTACAAAAAGAGAACACAGAAAATGTGTTAGGAAAAAATAAAGACATTGAATAGAAAATGATAAAAAATATAGTAAATATAATTTTAGTGTAACAGTTATCACTTTAAAAATCAACGGTCTAAATAAATCAAATAACAGAAAGAGAGTGTCAGACTGGATCGAAACTATAGTCTATCTATCTATCTATCTATCTATCTATTAGAAACCCATTTTAACTATTAAACGCAGATTAAAAGTAAATACTGAGAAAGACATACCATGCCAACACGAATCAAAAGAAAGAATGGCTGCATTAATTTCAGACGTTGTAGACTTCAGAGCAAGAAAAATTATCAGGGATAGAAAGAAACAGTGCATGATGAAAAAGAGGCGAACGCCACAGGGAAACATCCCATCCTTAATCCATATGAACCTCACAACACTGTCAGAACATTCAAGCCAACAGCTGGTGGAATGTCAAGGAGACATCGATGAGTTCACTTTTATCATCAGAGACCTGAATACTCTCCAATCAGTAATTGAACCTATCAGAAAAGGAGGAAATAAGTACAGGATCTAGACAAACTGAATAATACCATCAACCAGCTGGACCAGTTGCAACCTGTGGAACACTTAATCTCATGAGAGAAGAATGCACGATCTCCTCAACCTCACATGCTAAGTGTCACCAAGATCATGTCATAAAACATACTTTAACAAATTTAATAGTACAGCAAGAGCTGTGTGCATAGCCTCATTATGGCGCAAAATTGCATTGCACTAATAATTAATATAAGTGAATAAAAACAAAAGGACAAGAAGTATATTGACTTTTTGCAAAGTTTAATAAGGCAATGGATCCAGGCATTGAGTATCCTTGTCTCCTCCCATCTCCACCTCCAAAAAAAGAAGAAAAAGAAAATCAGCTACAATCCTGTTGAAAGTTCACAGCACAAACTGTAGTCTCATCAAAGAGATTGAACCTGAATCCAGCTCCTTACTTGCAGAAAATAGACAGGGCAAGAGAATCTGCTAAGATGCATAATGAGTTTGAAATCCAGGTAGTAGGAAACTTTACAAGCAGAAGAGCCCAGATTCTTCAACACATAAATTATTAAGAAGAATGAAGGATATGGAGGAGGAGGGGGGGGACCAGAAGGAGAAGAAAGAAGTATGGAAGAGTAGACTTTGAAAGATGCTTAAATAGCATAACAAGTTGGCAAAACAAATTATGGTATATTGTTTAATATACATACTTGAATGGTAAAACCATGAAGAAATGCAAGAAGGTGCTTATTACCAAAGTCAGGATAGTTACATTTAGAGGAAAGAATGGGTTATGATTTGGATGTGGCATGAGGAAGGGCTTTGGGAGTGGCTGCAAATTTCTATTTCTTGACCTAAGTGGTGTGACAAAGCCATTTGCCTTATAATCACATTTAACTAATCCTTACGTTTACTTTGGTCTGATTTCATCTTAAAATAATGAGGTAAATGATAAATAATTTAATGCACACATAACTCTAAAAAAAAGTTAATGAGAGTAAGTCCTGGGACTTGAGAGAAAGTACATTTCGAAAAAGAAATAGAGGAAAGGGGAGGGAATAAGGTGGGAATTGGGTAAGGGCTAATTGGGTGATGTGTGCATGTATGCCTCTACCCTCTGTATGTATGACAATGCACCAATAAAACAATTAAAAAATAAAATGAAATAGGATCTACACCAGCCTTTGTTCCTTTCTGCACAAATTACATCCTCCTTGTTCATGAGCAAGTATGGCCCCTTAAAATGTTTTCCTAGCCCCTGACTTATTTGACTATCTAGCCCTGAGGTTAGCCATAACGG
Organism: Muscardinus avellanarius; assembly: GCF_963383645.1. Classification (NCBI taxonomy): domain Eukaryota; kingdom Metazoa; phylum Chordata; class Mammalia; order Rodentia; family Gliridae; genus Muscardinus; species Muscardinus avellanarius. The sequence continues at coordinate 162,728,780 of NC_137788.1, forward strand.
TCTCTGGACAGATCATAAAAGAGAAGTGACTGGGGTTAGCAAATCAGTAAAATATTTATAATATTTATCATTGGATTAGGTGCAACAGCTGAGCAAAGAATGGAGTCCAGGAATGGCTGGGCTTCTCCCATTTCTGTGTGATTATGGGAGAAGAGAGAGGAAGTTTTGGTCATCTCTAGCATATGGTCAACCTAGCAATGGTGTGTGTCTCTTGTTGATTGAGTTTTGGTATCTTTTGCTCTTGAGAAAGCCTGGATTTTCTCTCCATATTGCTGAATCTCTCTCTCTCTCTCTCTCTCTCTCTCTCTCTCTCTCTCTCTCTCTCTCTCTCTCTCTCTCTCTCCTCTCTCTCTCTCCTCTCTCTCTCCTCTCTCTCTCCTCTCTCTCTCTCTCTCTCTCTCCTCTCCTCTCTCTCTCCCTCTCTCCTCTCTCTCTCCCTCTCTCTCTTTCTCTCTCTCTTTCTCTCTCTCCTCTCTCTCTCTCTCTCCACCTAATTATTTGTGCAGAATTGCCAAGTCATGCAAACTTAACATCACCAAGTCATTAAATCTGAGGATCTCTGAGTCAATCTGAAAAAATCATCATTATTATACCCTTATTCTATGCTCACTGCCCAAGTGCTTGGCCTAATTATTACCTAAGCCGTATCTATTCTCTTTTAAAAGGTCAATTAAAAATTAAATCTCAACTTGAAATTTCAGCTGCACCAGTAGCTGCCATTTCTTCAACGAACCGTCATTTCAGAACTGAATTCTTGGAAGTAGCGGTATGTACATGAGTCTTGCAGTTTCTGGATACAGTCCAGTTCTCTGGTGATTAAAAAAGTCAAGACTGGTTCTAGACAGAGATTTGAAAATGAACATGCTTTACATAGTGACTTGGTTGAGATTTATTTTTTATGTTCATCACCAATATCAGAGAATCATGAGTCATGGATTTTGAATATCTTTCAGTCATGGACTCTGAAGCCTGCTGAGTTATGATACTTGAAAATTACATTCAGCTGGGTGTGGTGGCGCATGCCTGAGATCCTAGTAGTTGGGAGGCTGAGACAGGAGCATTGCAGATTTGAGGATAGCCTCTGCAACTTGGCGAAGCCCTTGACAACTTAATGAGACCCTGTTTGAAACCGAAAAATAAAATAGGGCTAGGAATATAGTTTGGAGGTAGAATGCCTCTGGGTTTAGTCCCTAGGAAAGAAAGAAAGAAAGAAAGAAAGAAAGAAAGAAAGAAAGAAAGGGAAAGGAAAGAAACAAAGAAAAGAGAGAACAAAGAAAAATTATGTTCAAAGGCAGACCTGGATTTCCAAGAGAAATTGTTGTTTTTACTATTGCTAAAGCCACAACTATTGACTCTCACATTGGTGCTCCCCGAAAACTTCAGCTTTGATTCAAATAGTCTGGACTTCAAACTTATCAATTCTGAGAAAGTAAGTGTCATGGTGTCGTGATGTCCTTAAGCTCCCAGATCAGAGCAGTGTGCTCCTGCAGGCTGAGAATTCAAAGACTGAGGACATGTCTGGTCACAGCAGGAATATCCTGTTTCTAAAGAAAATCCCTCAGGGAATGCTGTTCAAAGCTGCGAGAAGGAGGAAAGTATTAAAGACAGTATTCCGCATTAGCCCTGTATCAGTTGCTTTATATAATACCACATACTTAGGGTATGTGGTATTATCTCCATTTTAGGGGTGAGAAAATCAAGCTGAGAATGATTTGATGTCAAATGTTAACTGATAGATGTCAGATACAAGACTTTAATTGTATATCTGTCAGAAGCGCGCGCGCGCGCGCGCGTGTGTGTGTGTGTGTGTGTGTGTGTGTGTGTGTATTTACAAAACCTGAGATATTTTTAATCAACTCATAGTAATTATACATATCTGGGGTACAGTTTGACATTTCAACATATGAATGCAATGTGTAGTTATATCAGAGTAATTAGCATATATATTGTTTCAGATATATATCATTTGTTTGTGTTGGGAACATTCAAAACCTTTTTACCTACTTTGAAATATTCATTTGATTGTTGTCAACCATAGCTGTGTCCCACTGTGTTATAGAACATTAGAAACCATGCTTCCTCTTCAATTGCAGTCCTGGCCCTTTCTCCATCCCTCCCTTCCCCACACCCTTCCTAGGCATTGGGAAGAATGATTCTATTCTCTTAGTTCTTTGAGATCAATTTTCGAGAAGCCTAGATAGATGGTGATGACAGCAGGGGTGAGGGGGAGATTATAGAAGAGTCTTCACCTCTCTGCCCAGGTTTCCATCCCAAGGGCCTGCCAAACTTCCTACTCACCTGTATCGATTCTCTATCTGAGCAGAATAATGTGCACTGACTTTCAGCTACCTCAGAGCTTGCAGTGGCCTTCTGATGACTATCTCAGGACTACAGTATCCACACAACTTTTCTTTTCCCCTTCACAAACCCAAGGGCTATTCTGGGAGAAAGTCTATGAGTGAATCTGAAATTTGTGAATCTGGACATTAGAATCACCTTCTGATTTTTAAAAACTCCCAAAGCTCTGGCCACACCCAGACCCATTAAACTGCAATTCCTGGGTGGGGCCGGAGGTCCCAGGCATGGAAACCATTCTCTTGTTGACTGCAGGAGCCATAGGCTTATTCTGTGATGCATATAAAGCAATGATTTTGTATAATAAACAAGGTCATACCCAGACTAATGGGGTCAGGATCTCTGGGAGGAGGCTGAGTATGGTGCTTTTCAAAATATCTTCATGCTGATGACAGGTGATGTTCCCTAGGAGCTCAAGCTCCTGAAGTGTGTGTGTGTGTGTGTGTGTGTGTGTGTGTGTGTGCGCGCGCGCGCGCACGCACGCGCACGCATACGCATGTGCATTTTTAATGGGGCTTTATGAGCCGGGTTCTAGGGCTTTCCTCCCCCTAAGCTCACTGATCATTTATTTTTGCTTAATTAGTGACATTTTCCAAGAACTGATCGATTATTCCAGTCTGCCCAGGCCTCTCCTAATTTTAACTCAGAAAGTCTTGTATCTCAGGAAACACTGCAGTTATATGCTGAGATACCTAGTTACTCCACTTACAATGGAAATATTCTGGCTAATTTATTTTCTTACTGATTTCCTGGGATAGCTTCTCTTAATCCTCTCTATGGAGCTCACAGATGAGCCACCACCAGGATTGTTTTAGCCAGGATTCTCACAGTTGTGATATAAACACCTGACACACAACCCTCACAGGAAGAAGGGTTTTATTTGTTTCCAGATCTGGAGAGATTCAAAGGTCATAGTCCATTTTGAGACCGGCTTTTGCCACAGCTGCACTATCTCAGGGTATCCTGTTGGGGAGCAGAGACAACAAGGGGCATGGATAGTCCTCAAGGCCACACCTCCAGCCAAGCCCTGCCTTGTCCAGCCCAGGAGGTTTGGGAGATGTTTTAAATACAAACAATAACAATGATCTAACTTAACCACTTGTTCCCTGCAAGTATTCTGAGATATCAGCCTGCCTTCACTGGTTTTCATTCCCATCACATGACTCCCTGATTCTTCTTTCTTTCTTATCCAACACAACCCCTAAACCATGATTCACAGGTGCCCCAATGCAGCATGATACTATTTACTAGTGTCTACAAGTCAAGTTAGGGGCACACGGCTCCCCACTGTCCCCTGCCCACCATCACTGATGACGGAAACATGAGGCCCACTCTCTAGCGCTCTGTTCTTTCTCTTGACTGGGTCTCCTTGGTCAGAGTTGAAGACCACTTTCAAGGAAGTTAAGAAAGCAAAACTTGATTATTCCTCTGGGCCTTTTTTTCTTTATATAACAAATTGTCCATACTACCTCATCTAAGTGGGAGTATATTTTAGGAATTCATTTAAGAAAATGGAAAATAGGAATCTTAACCCGAGGTGACTCTTCAAAATTACTTAAGGAAACTGAAGAGCCAACCTACACTCCAAGGCCAGGAACCCAAGGTGGCCACAAGGAAGAACTGAACAATGCCCCTCTGAGTACCATGCTGACCACGGCACCTTCAGCAGCGATCCATGGGTCAGGGTTCTGTTAGCACGTTACTCCACTACATGCCGTTTGGGGCCTCCTTTCTATTTAGCTCCACCATCCCTTTGCCTACCAAGAAGCTAGTTGTTTCCAAACCTCTTAACTTTAAATTACAGAGAGGTAGACCCTATTTTTCTCAGTTGACAACCATAACACCTGCCAGAGAAAATATTTTCACTTTAGACCACACCTGAGGCCTCAGACTGCTGAAGTTTTTGTCTTTAAGCCATTGCTAGCTCCCAGTCCATCAGGTGTGGACTGATGGTGGGCAGAGATCATGCCATAACTGTCTAAACTCTCCTCCCAGAAGACTGTAGCCTTGGTAGCTTCTCTTGGAAGCAATGAGAAACCCTATTCCTGATATACCTAATAAGATGATAAAAATCTTAGCCTTTTAGGAATCCAGGTAGATAATAAAATGCAAGCTAGGAACAGTGCTACATACCTATAAATCCCAGTATTTGGGAGATAGAGACAGGAGGATCACAGGTTCAAGGTCATCCTCAGCAATTTAGCAAGACCCTGCTTTAAAATAAAAAAGTCTGGGGGAAACCAAACTACCAAACTAATACATGCATATCTATGTTCATAGATGCCCAATTAACCATTGCCAAACTATGGAAACAGCCAAGATGTCCATCAACCGATGAATAGATTACAAAACTATGGGATATGTACACAATTACATCATTTACAGGGAAATAGATAAAAATGGAGGACACTATGCTAAGAGAGATTAGTCAGTCAAAAATAAGAAATTGGATGCTTTCTCTAGTATGTGAAAGCTAGGGAGAAATGGGCAACAGGAGGACACTAGATGAAGAAGGAGATCCTACAGAGGAACAAATAAGGCGACCTGACTGAGGGGATGGGAGGGGGGAGAGGAAACTCTAAAGCACATGACATATTTAAACAAACATATCAAAATCAATCACTAAGCCAAGCATGGGTAGGAGGGATGGGGAGTGAATAGGGTGGAGATTGGGTAAGGGCTCCTTGGGTGATGTGTACATGTATGTCTCCACAAGTCTTTTATCCCATTAAGATGTATGACTACAGTGCAGCAATTAAAAAAAAAAAAAGGCTGGGGTGTAGCTCAGAGGTAGAATGCCCCTAAATTCAATTCCCAGTACAAAGAAAAAAAAAGATAATAAGATGTAACTTTAGGCTTTTAGAATGAAGATATGGGTTGAAAATAGCCAGAACTGTTTGGGTTTGACCATTAGCTTGTTTTTACTAGTTGACCTTGTGCAAGTTACATCATCTCTCTTGCTCTTGTTGCTGAAATGTAAGATGGGAGAACTTGCCTGTTTGGCTTGTCAGGAATATTGATTTATATAGCCTACATTAGCACCTGGCACACCATCGGGCCTTCTTAACTACTGGTTTCCAGTGTGAACGCAGGCACTTCATTCTCCTGTCTCTTTGTCTTCAGCCACCATATTGCACCACAACACAGCACAAGATGGGCACTTCGGTCAGCCATCAGTTCTGCTTTGGATGGAGCACAAGCTGGTGGGATGGTGGGCACCCAGCAGCCTCCCATCAATCTCAAGTCTCTTATATAATCCAAGCACATGATCAGAGATCTTATACCTCAGACCCAAATCATCAATCTCAGCGCTAATGGAATATAGAAAAACGCTTTCCCCGGGAAGATCACTAAAAGGTCACGGTCTTGTTTTCCCCTGATAGATTTTCTGTCATATTATATAGTAATGTTCTGCTGGGTGGTGAGATTACTGTCCTCCCGAGAATAATAGCCAGCTCTGTAGCTGTGTTACCCCCACTCTCCAGACGAGAGCCAAGAGTTTCTACAGAGATGACTTGAATCACTGGCTTCTAATTTTTAAAAAATTTTATCTGTTAGGACCACAGATTAAAAAATGTTAACTTGAACATATACCTCAGTTTATGACACTCATACCATCAGCCTTCACAAAGTCCCTTTTGATCATTTCATGAATTCTTATATTAGCTATTAATTTTATCCTTTACCCATCATCCCCTTTTCCATCCTGCTCTTCACCCTGATCTTTACAATGTGCAAGTTATACCTACAGTCCTTCCAGACCACATCTACATGTTTATTTAAACGTATTTGTGATATACAGCCGAGTGTCTATGTGGTTCAAGCAAATCATGCTTTGCTTTGACCAGCTCTACATATGTAGATATGTATAACTTCCTTACTTTGGTGCTGAGGTCTCCAGTGAGCATATACACGCACGTCACCATCCACTTCTGTAAGGAAGGCTCCCCACACTAACTCCAGGTCCTTGCTCTCATAACTGAGTCTCTTTAGGCACATAACTTTCCTCCGGGAAGATTTGCAATCAGAAAGCACACATATAAATCATTTTTCCAGATTGTACTCCACAATGGCTCCATCAGTTTTCAATTCTATAAATAAACAAAGGCTCCCATTTCCCCACATCCTCACTGGCATTTAATATGATCAGATTTTCAGACTTTTGGCAATATGATATCAAAATGGTAATACGTTGTTTATGTTTGCATACCTCAGAATATTAGAGTATGAGTTATGTGGTTAAACACATACTCATTCTGTTGGGAGGTTTTCTACTTGGTTTCCCTTCTGAAGACCTTTCTCTAGTCTCTTGCCAATTTTTTAATAATGAATTAGTGGCCCATTTTTTTTTTTGCAGACTTACAGTTTAAAAAAAGCTAAATCTGTTCTCCATATGTTAAATTTAACTTTGCTACACAGAAATAACTTGAAATGGAGCAGTTCATTGATCCTTCCTTGATTTTTGAATCTTAATTAAGAAAGACTCCTCTACTTAACAAAGAGATTGTTTTTGCATCTAATATTAGCTTTACAAATTTACTTTCTTTATAGAAATTTAACCTTTTTGACATTATTTTTGTGCATGTATAAGCTAGAAAACAGCTCTTTCTCTACATAGGTAGTCAGCCTGCTCATGCCACACCAGCCATCAAATATTAGAGCATCCTCACGAGAGGAGATATAGCCTATCTCAATACATACAGGGCTTTACTAGATTATCTAGGCTGTTACATTGTTCCTATACTAGTAGCACATTTATTTATTTTTTGGTGGTACTGGGGTTCCTGGAAGCCCTTCTACCTTCGGGCTACACTCCCAGACCTATTTTATTGTTTTTGGAAACAGGGTCTCTTAAGCCAGCACGATCCTCCTGTCTCCGCCTCCCAAGTGCGGGGATTATAAGTGTTCGCTGCCGCGCCCGACTCCTAGTAGCACATTTTTAAACTCCAAATAATTTTGGACTATGTGCTATTTTAAGGTAGACTAGCTACCATGTCTTGTGCTTCGTCTTTAGAATAAGTTTAGTAAGTTATGGACTCCTATAAGTCATTTCTTAATTTTTCCCAAAGAAGATGACTATAACAATAAAGCCTGGTTATTAGAGAAAAACTGATTATATGGACTAATACTTGTCAAGATTATTCCAACAACTAAAAATATAATTAAAGAAGATATAAAATACAGGAGAAGTAACAAGAATATACTAGGTTTATAAAGTTCTTCAGCCAGGCATGGTGGTGAATGCTTGTAATTCCTGTGCTTGGGAGGCTGAGACAGGAGGATCGCACAGGTTCAAAGCCAGCCTCAGCTGCTTAGTGAGGCTCTCATCAACTAAGTGAGACCCTGTTTCCAAATAAAATATAAAATAGGTCTGGGAGTATGGCCTGGAGGTAGAATGCCTCTGGGTTCCACTCCCAGTACCACCAAAAAATAAAAATAAATAAAAAGTTCTTCATATAGTTTTAGTGGTGCACTGTAGTTATATATCAATAAATGAATTTTCTTTTAAACATGACAGATTGAATTTACATATAAAATCACACTCAAATCAGAGTACAGAGGGGAAAACAAAGCATTGTTGCCAAAGGACAAAATAAATACAATGGAATACATTAAGAGAAATTAAAAACTTAAAAGTGGGAAAGGAGATGGACTAATGGTATCTAAGTTCCAGTCCACAGAAGACTAAGTGCCTTTGGGCAGTGAAACCCAGGACTCAAAAGAGGATTTAAAATCTCTGGAATAAAAACAAGATGCTTTTAAATATCATCGAGAACACAGCCATCATTCTTGGAAATTAAAAGTATGATGGGGAAGAAGCAAGAGTATTCTCCCTCTAAACAGAAAAACAACAATGAACCTTAAGAGAAAAAAGAAAAAAAAATGATCAATTTTTATTTTTAAAGGTAAAATATCCAAATAACTGGGGTCCCAAATGTAAGAAGAGATTAAAAACGAAAGGCAGAAAATAACAATAAAATAATGCTTAAAAGGTTCTAGCATTTTAAGGCACGGATGTTCAGATTAAATGGTCCAGCTGAGCACCTATCACAAGGCGGCTAAGGGGATTCAATTCAACTAACTATGATGATGTTTCGGAATACTGCAGAAAAGGGTAAAAAAAATACATACAAATAATGAATGCAAAAGGCGAGTTGTTAAAATGCTCTCAGAAAATAAACAATGCCTTAAACTTCCTAAAAACAAAATATTTGTAGACCTCTATATAACAATGTAGACCTCTATATAACATATTCAACTTTCTATGAGGATACAGTGAAAATTCTTTTAAATGCTTAAGTCTCAAAATATGAGGACCGTTTCTGACAGTAATTTGATAAAAGGTTAGTATGGGATATGAAACAAAATCATAAAAGGAGACAAAAAGAATTTCTAGGATGGTGATATGAGAAAATTCCAGAATGGCAATCAGATGTCAAGCCATGACTAGATTAAGGATTTCGTGGGAAGAGTCCTGTGAAAAATAGAAAATGAGTAATATTTAGAAGTATTGGGAAATCACTCTTTATCAGAGAATTGCTGTAGTTTGGATCTCAAATGTTGGACAAAGGCCACGTGTTGAAAGCTTGGCCATGAGCCTGTGGCCCCACTGGGAAGTGTTGGGAAAGCCTTTTGGAGGTAGAGCCCCGTGGGAGGAAGTTAGGTTACTGGAGTGTGCTTCTGAAGAGGATATTGGGTCCCCAGCCTATCCTCTTCTACTTTTTCTTTTTCCTGGTCACCATGAGGTGAAAATGCTTCCTATATCATCTGCTCACACCATGATGTGCTACCAGAGGACCAAAGCAACAGGACTGAATAACTATGGGACCAAGAACTGAAACCTGTAAAACCATAAGACAGAAGTCAACCTCTCTTCCTTTGAGTTGATTATCATTGGTGTTTTTCACAGTGATGGAAAGAGTCTCATACAAGAGTAAAGTGTTTATTTGATAAATTTAGAGAACAGTTTAACTTTGTTTGTTTATTTATTTATTTATTTATTTATTTATTTATTTATTTATTATTTTGGTGGTACTAGGGGTGGAACCCAGAGGATTTCTACCTCCGGGCTATACTCCCAGACCTATTTTATATTTTATTTGGAAACAGGGTCTCACTAGGTTACTAAGAGCCTCACTAAGTAGCTGAGGCTGGCTTCGATCCTGTGCGATCCTCCTGACTCAGCCTCCCAAGCTTGGGGATTATAAGTGTGTGCCACCATGCCCAGCTAAGAACAGTTTAATTTAAATGTCATTGACAAGAATAATTTGGGCAGCCATAGATGACTAAATATAAGAAACCTATATCAAGTGGAAATTATTTGCAAAAAATGCCAAACTTGTTACCAGAAAAAAGAAAAGAATTGTAAAAATCAATGACAAGTAAAAGTATTAAAATAGTTATCAAATTCTTCCTTTTCCCTAGAAGCTGCATACCCAGACAGCATCAAGGAATATGCATCTCCTGATTTACACAATCTGTTGCAGTAATAGAACTGGAAAATAAGTTTCCAAACTCATTTTCTGAAGTCGGTTAATAACCTTCATGCCAAAACAGAGCAAGTCAATTACAAGCGAAGACAATGGCAGACTGATTCCATGGGTGAACATGGACTCGGAAATCAGAGATGGAATGTTAGCTAATTAAACCCAATAGTGTATTTTTAAGTTAATGAGACAAAATGATTATGCAGAGTTTATCCCAGGAAAGCCAGAGTGACATAAAAACAGTTTCGACATTAGATTATGTTGTTGTCAGAAAATGTGCCGCTGCGATTTACTACCTGAACGTGGGCAAAGGAGAAAGTCATGTGGGTTTTTCACTCATGAAGATCATATTAAAAATTTGATGCTTCATACATTGAAAACTCTTAGTAAAAGAGACTGAACTGGCAGTCTATACGGATAAAAAAGAACATCTAGCTAGATTGCCAGAGAGGGAACCAGTATGTATAAATGAGTGGCATTCCTTGAGACCGATGGTAATGTAAGAAAACATAACATGCAGCAGGATTTAATTTGTAATAAAATCCAAATCTATAAAATATTTAGGAAAACCCAACAAAAGTAATTTTTGAGATCTGTATGAATGTATGAAAGAAACAAAACACACCCTTCTAAAGGATTTTTTTTTTTTTTGAGGTACTGGGGATGGAACCCAGGAGCATTTTACCTCTGAGCTACACCCCAGCCCTAATTGTTCATCTTTTTATTTTTTAAACAGGGTCTCACTGAGTTGCGAAGGGCCTCGCTAAGTAGCTGAGGCTGTCCTCAAACCATAATCCTCCAGTCTCCGCCTCCCAAATGCTGGGATTACAGCATGGGCCACCACGTCTGACCTAGGATGGTATTTTTAAATTAATTTTTTAAACTGTAGATTCACATGCAGTTGTAGGACATATACAAAGAGGTTATATATTCTTTGTCAATTTCCTGTGGTTCCGGTGGTGGTAATATTTGGAAAAACTCTGTTGTCATGTTGCAACCAGAAAATAGACATTGATATATTCTACCTACTGACTACAGATTCACATTTCCCCAATTCTGTTTGCATGCGTGTGTGTGTGTGTGTGTGTGTGTGTGTGTGTGTGTGTGTATAGTTCAATGCAATTTTATTGTACCTGTCAGGTAATGTCTCCACAACTAGACTCAGCAACTTATTGAGACTCTCAGCAACCTAGTGAGACCCTGTTTCAAAACAAAATAGAACAAAACAAAAAAACACAAAAAAGGCTGGGGCTATAGTTTGGATGTTGAACACCTCTGGGTTCAATCCCCAATACCACCACCACCAAAAAATAATTTTATATACAATTAAAATATTTTTTCAGGGAATATGGAAAGATGGCACAAGTCATAGTATTGTTTTAAAATCTCTCCTGATTCTCTGTGGACACAGAAATGGGCACAGCAAAAACCCAGTTCTGTAGATGTTTTGGTCAGCATTCTTACTTCTGAGGTCCTACATCTGACACACATAAAACTTGGAGGAAGAAGGATTTATTTGCCTCTGAGTCTGGAGGGTTCAGTCCATGTATACCAGCTGCCAAGCAGCAGCCAGGGCTCTAAGTCCTTGGAGCAAGATGGTGGAGAACAAAGAGAGCGGGGATGGGGTGAGGGACATAGCAGCTCCTGAGGCCACACTCTCAGGGACCTGCCTCTGAGCACGGCTGCCTGCAGAATCTCCGATCCCAGCAATAGTTTTCTTTTAAACCATAACAGTAGACAGTCTCAACAGTAAAACTAGGTGACCTGCCAACCCTTAGAGTTTTGGATACAAGAGAAAGGATGTATACCTTTAGTGGAGAAAAGCAGTGAGTATTATTTTTTGCAGTACTAGGGATAGAGCCCAGGGGCATTGTGCCTCCAAGCTACATCCCCAGCCCTATATTTTTTATAGTCTTTTTAATTTTGAAACAGTGTCTCACTGAGTTACAAAGGGCCTCACTAGGTAGCTGAGGCTGTCCCTGAAACGCAATCTTCCAGTCTCAGCCTCAATGAGTATTTGACAAAGACCTTTAGTATGACTCGAAGGGGTTGTGGTGGGAGGGTATCTCAGTGGTAGAGTGGATGCTTAGATACGTGAGGACCTAGGTCTAGTCCCCATTGATCATAAACACACACACCCCACTTACTAAGAATTAAGTGGGGCTGATTTTAAGGCTGAGTAGTACTTGGAAAGAGCTCTAACTTAGCAGTTAGAGTTCTACAATTGTTGACTAGATTTATTCCTTTTCATTTTTCATATTTTTTACTGTGCTGGATATTAAACACAGGACCTTGTGCCCTGCTGGATTACTGCTCTACTGTTGACCTACATCCCCAGCCCCAACTTCATACTTCATTGCTTGACTTTGTCCTGTAGACAACAGAGCTTGCCCCGGGGGGCCGGAGGCTCAGCTCCACAGAGCTCTGTGTCCTGCTGCCTCCCTAGTATGACTTCTCAGCTTCCTCTCCCAACTTCCATTCTTCTATCCAATAATAGTAGCTGTACTAGTATTGGAAAGAGGTTTTAAAATGTATTAATGTATCAGTATTGGGAAAGATTTCCAATTTTGAAAATATATCTTTTATACTAAGAAAGCCAGGGCTAACAGAAAGGAGGGGCTTGTAATTTACATTTCTAAAGGAAAGAAAGCTGGAGCCAGAGATGGGAGGAAATCCCACATCCTGGAGAAACAAGTTCACACATCTTGGGGGATGAACAAAAGGTGTTCCGAGATGGAGATGGGGCAGCCCCCCCACCCTTTCTGGGGCAAATCAGCCTGGAGACAGCAGAACCAGGGCTAGAGATAAGGTAGCATATCTCCAGATCAAAGGACCTGCCATGGACTTGGGTGGGATAAAGACACTCAGTAAACTGGAGCTTTTTGGCGTTTTCCATTTGAATTGCCCCCCTGTGTCCCTCTGTAACTATGTCTTGTATTTCTATCTTTTTAATAAACTTTTTAAAAGCTTCAGCAACTGTCCAAGCTATGCATATTTATTCTTAGCTTAGGACAAGAATCCACGGTCTTTTTCTTCTGTTTGGGGTCATTTTGGGTTTTGTTATGGGTTGGGGGTAAGTATGTCCGGGACCCTAGCAGGGGTTCCCGGGGAATGGCTTCCCCAAACCATATTCTCCCAATTCATAACAGGGGCCACCCGGGGCAGGGCGGGAGAACCCTGGGTTGGGGTTCCAGTACCAGTAAGGGTCTGCGCTCATCCTACAAGTGTATAAGCAAGTGTAACTTCAAAAAAAAAAAAACAAAAAAAAAAAAAACAAAACAAAACACTGTGACAGTTTGGGGGAGAGGCCATAGAAGAGTTTTTGTTTTGCTTTTACCTTATTAAACAAATGTCCTATGGTTTCATTTACACTGAACCCCATGAACTATATAGCCAGCCTGCTGATGGTTACTTTCTAGAAACTTCAGCAGGATTACTTTTGAAAGTAGCCAGAATGGGAAAGGTTTGCTCACTCTTAAAGAGAAGGAGGGCAGGAAGATCTCAGTATGGTTTGAGAAGGCCAAAGAAAATGAGGTCCTGAAAACTCTCAGAAATAATATCAACCTCCCTTATAGGACAAATCTCCATGCTGCGAGGAAGCTGGTAAGAAGAGCATCCACATGGATTTTATCCAACAGAGGCAAAAGAAAAAGAGAGCCCAGATGCAGATTTGGGCGGTGGTATGGTTTGAATATCATCTGTCCCCTCTGAAATGCATAGTGGAGTATCAAGGAGGTGGAACATTAATCTGACAATGATTCTTAAGGGTGGGGTCTTTGGAATGTAATTAGGATTAAATAAGGTCATCTGGGCAGAACTCCCAGGACTGAATGTCGGTGGCTTTATGAGAAGACTCGAGGACACACACAGGTACATTCACACGTTCTCCGTTTTTTTACCTCACCGTAGTCTACTTTGCTCTGCCTCTGGATTCTGCCAAAGAGGAGGATGTAATGGTTTGGGTTTAGAACGTCCTCCTAGCCCTCTCAGAATGAGGCAGCAATGTGGGAAGGAGCGTGGCTGCTAAGGAGAGGTCCCTGGGCGTGTGGCCTCGGGTACTGCATAAGGCCCTTCCTCCCCTGCCCTCTCTTGCCTCTGCCTCCAGGACGTGTGAGCAGAGCCCATGCTTGCTCTCTCTTTACTCTTCCTGCGCCATGTCCTGAGCTCCACAGACCTGGCCTAACAGGCACTGAACCTCTGAAGTTCCCCAAACTGAGCAAACAAACCTTCCTTCCTCCAAGTTGTGAGCCAGGCTCGATGGGTCTCAGCAGTGCAAATGTTAAGGGGACAAAGGTTCTCACCAGATGTGTGACATGGGCCTTGGACCTCCAGAGCTGGGAGCCAAAATAAAGACCCTTTCCCTTATAACGTAGCCTCTGGTGGTGTTATTATTAGCAACAAAAAACAGACTCAGAGAAGAAGGGAACAGGGACTCAGAAGACAAAGTGCCACATCTTTGAACATGTCTCAGAAACAACAGCAGTCAGCATTCAAACAAAGCAGCCGGACTACTTGTGAGAAAACATGTGTATGTGTGTGTGCATGGGTATAGTCAAGTCCTGCCTGGGAGGTGGCTTAGCAGCCTTTGTGAGGCTGTTGTCTTTGTGTTCATTGCTGGAATCTGAAGTTCATGGGGAAGGAGGCCTGGAAAGGACGAGGTCTGTGCAGTGGGGTGGGGAGACGGGAACAAGACCAAGCTGGATCTCAGGAATTCATGCTGGAACCTGTATCCATGCACTGAGTCCTGTGCCACACCGTGCTAATACTGATGTTGTTGGCATTGGCATTCTGCAGAGGCCCTGGCCCTTTGTCATGGAGCTAAATGCACACTGGACCCAGATATTAAAGGCATTAAAGGGGTTCTGGGGGGAGCAGAGCAGGGCTAGCCTCTGCTTCACACCAACTTGCTTGAGCTGCCAAAAGGCCATGGTCTCATGTTCTCTTTCCAAATCTCCTACAAGAATCAGTCTACTCTAACCAAAGCAAGCAAGCAGTGCAGTGATGTGATTTGGGGAAACATGTCCTGACTTTGTCCAGTAAACATATTAGGAAGCTGCCATAGCTTTCCAGAGCCAGGCAGATAGGAGAATGCCTGCTACGTCTCCTCCACTCTGAAAGATTAGAAGATAAATTCATGTAAAGTCAGTAACAGGAAAAAATTAAAGCCACACACACACACACACACAGAGAGAGAGAGAGAGAGAGAGAGAGAGAGAGAGAGAGAGAGAGAGAGAGGGAAGCGCGTGCGCGCACGCTTGGTAGAACAGAGAAAATCTGTATCCTAATATTTCAAAACAATTGATTAAGATAATGAATACAAAAGAATAAAGAAAAACATAAATTAGGAATCAAAAATTTAAAAAGTATACCATCTTATGAATAAACTAGGAACAAATGCAAGTAATGTATTTCTGTCTTAAAAATGTAGATGAACAGAAGCCTGAATTATTGCAGGTTTGTGGCCGGTCTCAGCTACATAGTGAAGCCCTCTGCAAAATAGTGAGACCCTGTTTAAAAATAAATAATAATAATAATAAAGGACTGGAGGTGTAGCTCAGTGGTAGGATGTCCCTGGGTTTCATTCCAAGTGCCTCAAAAAATGTAGATAAACAATAAGAATGTTTTTTAAATAAGAAGATATGTGAAGGATTTGGATAAAAATAATAATGTTAAAAGATTGCTGCTACCATCAATAAAAAATCTAAAATACAGATGAAAGGACAAACTCAAAATAAGGGAATAAAATAAATGCAAAGTACCGTGAATTCTTAAAAAAATCTTTTTAAAACAAAGATTGTAAGCCACAAAATGAAAGGATATTTTGCATACTTGAGAATGTCAACAAAGAACAATCAGCATCAAGACACACAAGACAGTTCAAGTATTTGAGTTTAAAGAAAAAGAAAAATGCCCTTTCGGTATCCATGGAAAAAAACTCATACAATAGAAAAACCATGTTAAATTTTAAAAATTAGATTATCATCAGACATTTCAAGAGTAGCACTTTATACCAGAAGGAAATGAATAATTATATTTTAAGATACTAAAATTTTTAATAAACGAGCCAAAAATTTTACATCTAGGCAAAATGACTTTGAAGTATAAAGGGAGAAAACTGTCATCAATATGCAGAACCTTAGGGAACGTTTTCCATGAACCTTTTCTTAGTATGTACAGAAAATAAGCTTTAGATAATGCGATTACTGGAGAGACATTGGTACAAAGACTGGTGGCAAACATTAACTGCATACTTTCCTCTAGAACTAAGGTTAAATATGAGATATGGGGGACGATTATGCCTGTGATATCTGTATCGCAAAGGATTTACAGTCAAAATTATTAAAAAGAGCAAGAGACATGAAAATCAAGTTTTAAACATGTGTCAGTATCATGTTGGCGTGGGTGTGCTTTGCTTGTGTCTGAACACGCTTTGCTTGTGTCTGAACATGCTTTGCTTGTAATATATGATAAAGCAAATGAGAAATGTTTGTATTATTGCAAATTTATTATACCCTGAATCTTTAAGAATCTAGAATTTTAGGAGCTAAAATTTAAGATAGAAAAGTTTAAAAAGCACTCTATCATCCTAATTTGAGCTCATAAGATATTTTATAATGGATAGATAATAAATAGATAAATAGTTGAAATAGCTGATTCCAGGTCTAGCACAGCAAATGTACACGATGAGCTCAGAACATCATCTTGTAATAGAGTATAAGGGCACCAACTAGTAGGACTGTG
Organism: Muscardinus avellanarius; assembly: GCF_963383645.1. NCBI lineage: Eukaryota > Metazoa > Chordata > Mammalia > Rodentia > Gliridae > Muscardinus > Muscardinus avellanarius. The sequence goes on from NC_137788.1 coordinate 162,745,363, forward strand.
TTAAAAGGATTCTGCGCCTGCCGCATCTCCCACTTATCAAAGACTGGGAAGTCTGAGCCTCAGTAATGATGTCTGTAATCAAAGCAGGCCAAACAGATATACATCTGTGATCTCAGAGTGATGCATGGTTAGTCCATATATAGGATTAAATGTGCAAGAATTTTCTCAGAGGAAATAGCCAGGTGGGAGAAAATAGGGAACAAGCCCGACTGCAATGCACATTTGATCCCAGGTGGAGGAAGCAGGGAAGAAGGTTGGATGGAAGAATCCTAGACACCCAGGCAGGGAAGTTCAGAAAGAGCATTGGGAGCGCTGGGAGTTCTTCAAAGTTGATTGTCTGTAGAATTTTGCATCTCCCAGGAACTGACGTACTTGGGATATGATACAGGATGTCCGAGGTGTGGCCTCAGTACAAAGAGATGGATTACACCACTCAGTAGCTGGGGCCCCCGTTTAATTATGCTACCTAAAGCTGGCAGTCTGTATGGCATATACATGAGTGCACACGCACACACACAATGAGTTAACCTTAGAGGACATGAAGAAACCAGTTCATTATTTTGAAATTGTGTAAATAAAATGATATCTGTCTTGCCTGTCGATGCAAACTTCCAATGAGAAACTACACTGTGTATATGAAGATACATTTAAAAAAGAAGGAATAATGAAACCAAAGCATCACCACTTTTCAGCTCCTACAAATTAGAAATCTAAGTATTGCCAACTAAGAACCTATGGCTGCTAATCACTCACACACACACACACACACACACACACACACACACAGCCAAGATAAGTAGACATTCTGTGCCTCTTAACAAAGAACATACAACCAATGAAATAAATTTCTTCCCCAAACAAAATTTGAGTCAAATTAAGCTCATAGATTCAACTGCTAATTGCCAGGAAATCTAAAGGACAGATGAAAAATGTCACACTATCTCATGGTAACACAATCAGAAGAACCCTGACTCTACAGATAGATTTCTTTAAAAAAAAAAAAAACTTTAAGGTTCACAATACACATAAAGATAGTAGATATATTTAAAAAATCAGGCTAAGCTAAACTATCCTGTCCAGGGCTCATCACCTAGGTAACATCATTATAATGAGAAGTAATAAGGGGATTCCCATAAAACTTGGTGTGGTAGCAACTTGTTAGGGGAGGGTGCTTCCTGTCTGGGGAAAGCAATCTGAGTTTTCGGGAGATGGCTGCCATGTTTTTTCTCACTTCTGAGTTGGATTAAGAAGACATTTGTCTTCTCATAACTCTTTCAGGAGTATTATTGATTTAAACTGTTTTCTGTATTCATGTGACTTTGACAATAACAATTTTAAAATCTGAATGGAAAACAGAGACATCTGTCAGCATATGACATCAGAGACCTTATCCTATAAAGACACCCACGGCAATAAATACTAGAGATCCATATTCATAAGAAGAGTGAATGTAATGGGGGAAGTGAGTGAAGAGGCAATATGTAGATCAAGGTAAATATCGCCTATCTAAACTATTACAGTAACCTTAGCTAAACAGAAGGTGTAAGGAGTAACTTTGGGACCCACCTTCCAGAACGTGGAACCCACACATGCCGACCTTCCTGTCCCATGAAATGCAGCTGCTGGAAAACCTGAACAGAATTCATGGACAACAATTTGAGAACTTTGAAAGCTAAATATCAGTAAGAAGATCAGAGCAAACTACCAGAACACAAAGTATTAATGAATCAATGGTGAGTTTAATATTTTTTTCTTGCATTTTTCCAAGTATTGAATTCATATTTGGGGAGCGTTTCTCTCTCTCTCACAGGTCGTGTTAGCCTTGAGAGAAGGTGGAGTGCAACTGAGGGCACGTGGCTCGGGCAACTCTTGGGTAGTGACCTGAAGGCCTCTGCTGGACATCAAGGCTAACCAGGGCCCCAAGGGGTGACCTGCACCTTCTTTTTGGCTGATTGTGTGGACTCTGGAAGAAAGCAGCCTGTAACTGATGGCACTTGGCTCGGGCTACACTCTGGTAGTGACCTGAAGACAGCTACTGGACCCCAGAGTTCCGACAGCCCCTTTGGGGTGTTCAGCCATCTTTCCTTATTCCCTGGTGCTTTCAATAAACCATTTACTCCCCTTCAAAAAAAAATACTGGCAAAATGCAGCAAAAAACTTTGTGGGCTCAAGAACCTGAGATCAAAGACCAGAAAAGAGAACTAGAGAGGCAGTGTGGGGAATCTCTCCTTTTTTCCTCATTTTCTCAGTTCTTGTACCCTGGCCCCCAAGCACCTGTGTAATGGGAATAGCTTCAACTGCCAAAGCAGCCAACAGAGGAAGGATTTCAGGAGACAGACATTCCAGGGAGAAAAGCTCCCTCTAACACTGGCTGTTGCTATGTCTCCAAGAGATCAGAATCAGTCCTAGATGCACCTTCCTCTTCCTCTTCCTCTTCCTCCTCCTCTTTCTCTTCCTCCCCCTCCCCCTCCTCATTCTGCTCATCCTCCTGCTCCTCCTCCCTCTCCTCTTTCTCTTCCTCCGCCTCTTTCTCTTCCTCCCCTTCCTCCTTCTCCTCCTCCTGCTTCCCCCTTCTCCTTCTCTTCTCTTCTCCTCCTGTTCCTCCTCCTCCTTTTTGACTGTGTAGGCCTTCTACATATTATAGTCATGGAATTGGGCAGTTTCTGGTTAGAGGACTAAAAAGAGGAGCTTCAGCAAACCAGAAAACCCTGGAGAGATAGCAGAAACCAGAGCTCAGGGAAGAGACCTCATGATGTTGCTTACCAATTCTTGGACTTACTTCTAACCTGTGTATTCATGGATGTGTGTGTGTGTGTGTGTGTGTGTGTGTGTGTGTGTGTTTGGTGGTATTGGGGTTCCTGGAAACCCTTCTACCTCAGGGCTACATGCCCAGACCTACTTTATACTTTTTTTAAAATTTGGAAATAGGGTCTCTTCAGCCAGCGTGGCTGGCTTTGAACTTGAGCAATCCTCCTGTCTCCACCTCCCAAGCACAGGGATTACAAATGTGCACCACCACGCCCGGCTTCATGGATCTCATTTGAATCAGCATATTAAAGACTATGAGATCTGGATGGCCAGTAGGCTTTGCCCAGGTCTCTCACTGATCACTGGGTAGAACAGGTGCAGGAAAAATCTGAATAGCACTGCAAGACTTAGAAAACCTATTATTGGAACCACAGCTTTTAGAAGGCTAAAATATAAACGCCAATATTTTCCCATAAGATTTAAATAAGACCCATGGTCTCAAACTCAATATTAAATATATGTAGGGTAACAGCCTCATTTATTCTTCATGTAGAGGACAAAAACTCTACTTCCATTATAAAAGATAACCAATGGACATCAGTGATGAGATATTGGCATTATCTAACAAATCTGCAGAATGGCTATTTAAAAATGCTCAGATCAGCCAGGCATGGTGGTGCACATTTATAATTCCAGCACTTTGGAGGCTGAGAAAGGAGAATAACAGGTTTGTGGCCTGCCTTAGCAACTTAGTAAGATCTTGTTTCAAAATAAAAAGTAAAATAGGTCTGGGGATGTAGCTCAGAGGTACAATGCCCCTGAGTTCAATACACAATGCATGCTCAGTTGAGCAACCGAGTCCTCATGGAACATGGTAAAAGAACCAATGGGAATTTCAGAACTGAAATTTCAATAACTAAACTAAAACACATACTGTAATGCTTACTGATTCAATAGCCAAATGGAGATAATAAAGAAATGAATTGGTCAACGTGAAGACAGACCAATACAAATGACCCAGTCTGAGCAAGACATAGGGGAAAATAGGGTGTAAGGAACCTGTGGGATTACAACAACAGGCCCACCAGTAGAAGAGTGTGATGGTACTAAAACATTTGAAGAAATAACAGCTAAAATGTTCCCAATTTGGCCAAAATGGAACCACCACAAAATGCAACAAGCTACAAACCTGCAGATTCAAGAAGCTCAAAAAGCTTCAAATGATGTGATCTCAAAGAAATGTATAGGCCAGGTGTGGCGGTGCACATCTGTAACCCCAGTACTTGAGATACTGAGACAGAAGGATCTCAGTTTAAGGGCAGCCTTGGCAAATTAATAGGGCCCTATTTCAAAATAATACAATAAAATAAAACAGGACTTGGGAGTGTAGTTCAAAGGTAGAAAACTTATTGGTCTAAACCTAGTACAAAAATAAAATAAGATTCAATCTCAGCTACATCATAATCAGTCTTCAAAAGGCTGAAGCAGAAAATATCAAGTGCCAGCATAGAAGAATGACATATAACCTGTAAAGCAACTATGATCTGAAGGACATGACAGTTCATTTTCTGACAGGAACCAGGAAGTCAAGGAAGTCTTACATTTTTAAAGTATCGAAAGGAAAGTACTGTCAATGAAGAATTCTATGTTCAATTAAAATATTTCTCAGGAATAAATATATGACATAAATGGAAATATTTATCCCCCAATTCAATTATTTCTTCCCTGCCTTTTGGATTATTGAATTACAGTTACTTTATTTCATAAGGCTATGTACAAATGATTCCTATATTGTAGGTTTACTTAAGAGGTGTACATTTTACCGTATGTAACTTGTATTTTAACAGTAAAACAGGACAAACTAGTAGGTTTTTTTGTGAGATACACAAGTTGATTCTAAAATACTTGTGGAAGGCAAAGGTATCCAATGCCAGGGAGAAAAGACAAATGCAGAAAACCATCCCTTGTGTATCTACAGTCATTTGATGTGAAATTGTAATTCAATGAAGAAAAATTTTTTCTTTAATAAATGGCATTAGGACAATTATTTGCATCGTGCCCTATCCCCCAAAGTAGAAAATAATTACAGATGATCTGGGCATGGTGTTGCATACCTGTAATCTCAGTGCTTGGAAGGCTGAGAGAGGAGGATTGAAGATTCACAGCCTGCCTCAGCAACTTAGCAAAGCCTTCCACAACTTAGTGAGCTTCTGTTTCAAAATAAAAAGTAAAACAGGGATGGTGGTATTGCTCAAAGGCAGAGTGTCCCTGGGTTCAATCCTCAGTGCCATACCAAGAAAGGAAGGAAGAAAGGAAGCAAAAAGAAAGAAAGGAGAAAAGGGAAATAAAAATTACAGATGGATTGCTTATCTAGATGGGAAAGATAAAATAGTAAACTTGCTAGAAGAAAACATATGAGAATGTCTTCTTAACTTTAAAAAAGGGAAATATTTTTCACACAGGACACAAAAAATTAGCCAAAAATAAAAATTATAAATAGAATTATATAAAGATGAGCACATTTTATTAAAAGGCGCCATTCAGATTGCAAAGAAGAAGCCATGGAGTAGAAGAAAATATTTGTAGCACATTTTCCTGAAAAAGGCTCTATACCCAGAATACACAAGGGCCTCATACAAATTAATAGGAAAAAAAAGTCTACCCAATAAAAAATAGGCAGAGAGCTCTGAGCAGACATTTCTTAAGAAAAGACATTTAAATCACCAATAAATATACAAAAAGTTCCTGAATGTCATGAATTAGCTGGGAAATTGATAATACTAATACTAATACTACTAATACCACCCAACATAATTGAAGGGGGAAAATCAAGTGTTAATAAGGACTCAGAGTAACTCTAGTTAACAAAAATATATTCCTTTACCAAATGATTAATTATAAGAATGTTCTTAAAAGCATTATTTTTAGTAACTTCAATTGGAAAAAATTTGAATAATTATTGACAGAAGAAGAGTATTTATTGTATTTATATAGGAAATACTATGGAGGATAAATAAACACAGCTAAATAAAAAAATATGGAGGAATGACACAAGCCTAAATTTGAGTAAATGGCCAGAGTGCATCATGAAAATTTCATTTTTATATCAATAACAGTGGAACTATGTACAATGCTACAAATTGAGGTAATTCTACTCTCTGAGAAACAGAAACTGGAATTCAGCAAAAAGGGCTTTTTGAGTTGCTAGCAATTTTATTTTTCTGGTTCTTGATACAAGTTTTATGAACTTATGACTTGAAATTTCTGTCTCTATGCTATGTTTCCATTTAAAAAATTACAAAATGAAACCCTCCAATGAAGAAAACATCAAAGTAGAGGGGCTTCACCTGTTCATTTTTCTTATGATTCCTGGATAGGAAATGGGACCCATAACACACAGCCCACGATTCCTTTATTGTACAGACCACGGGGAACAATTCCAAACTCATTCCATGAGGTCAGAACAATCCCGATCGCAAAACCTTACACACTTATTATTAAAACAAAAATATCTCGAGTATGTTTTCACTGATAAATAAATGTGAAATTCTAAAGAAAATATTTGCAAAGCAAATTCAACAAGACATTAAAAAGTAATAATACACTAAAATCAAAATGGTTGTTTTTCAGGACTGCCAGATGGGAAGGAGCTAGTAATCGGTGTGTCTACAACTCATACCTTCTGTCTCTGAGGCAGTTTTAATCCTGATTAAAACTTCTCCAGAGAGCAGCTGATGAGGTGGACCAGCTGTGAGAGAAATAAGGATCCAGCAGGGGTGGCTTAGTACTGACTGCTGGTGCAAGATCATTTTTTAGTACGATATACCTGGTATGCCTGTGATGTTTATTATAAATAGATTTGTAAATGATGGGCTACAGATCTGCACAAACAATAGAAGTTGGTCATGTAGGTGGTACAGAGATGTGTGATTTGCAGGATATATAAGCTGAACGATAACCAAACAGCCACTCTCTTGCCATCGCCCCATGCAGTTAGGTGACAGACACTGAAAGCATAAATCCCTCTGAGTGGACAGGGGACCGAGGGAGTTGAGTCTGAAGAGCTTGGAGCCTCCCAGAGCCCAATGTGCCATGTGGTTCAGCCCATCTTCTATGAGTCATCGGTAAAGCTTGGTGCTGAGCAAGACTTAAATTCCACAGAAGTCTGAGAATGTGGGTCACTATTAATGGAGGGATTCACTTAGCAAGAGAAGATAATTGTCACCCAAAATATTAATGGAAAGAAAGGAGGAAAGCAATGCCATCTGCTTGAGCCACCATTCTTACCCCTGTGACCCATCAACATCTGCATGCACCACTTAGAGAAAGGAAGGCTTATTTACTTATGGGTCTGGGATTTCAGTGTATATATTCCTTTTAAACTGCCTGGCAAGCAGAAGTCTGGGCTACAGATATTTAGGGAATGATGGTAGGAATTAGAAAGAGAGAGAAAATGAAAGAGCTTGTTGTCAGCTCATGGTAGCAGGAGAGAGAAGACCCAGAAACTGTAGCAACTTGCTCAGAAAACACTGTCCCTGGCCCTGCCATCAAAAGACCCCTCCTCAGCAAATAAGTCCTAACTCTAACACGGCTGCCTTATGTAGCCCCTGAGATTGGAAGGACATCTAAATCCACCACACCATTTTAGTAAATGCTAAAAACATGATATAATTCTATATGAATTCATGGTTTGTAAAAATCCCTGAGTAAGAATAAAAGGAAATTTCCTTTTTGTGAAAAGGATCATTAAAACACCAAAACAAAATAAAACAACAGTAAAAAAAAAAAACTACAGCTAATATTTGACTTAATGTTTGTTGTGAGTTGAATTATGTTTCTTTTAAATAGAGGCATTGAAGTCCTAGCTACTGGAACCCACCTGAGGGTATGACCTTATTTTGAAATAGGGTCTTTGCCAATGCAATTGAGTTAAAATGACATCGTGGTGGGTCCTAATACTACATGATTGGTGTCCTTATAGAAAGAGAGAAGTTAACGCTTTAGCCATCATGGATATCAGTGTGGATATTCCTTAGAAAACTGGAATGAACCAGGGAGAAAATGGTGACGGTAGGACACAGAACATTTCAGTAGCTGTAACAAATAAAAATCAACTGATAAGAAGGCAACTCCTTGACAAGAAACACAAAGCAGTGAAGACACATATGAACAAAAACACAAATAAGAGAACTACAGCAGAATAAAATCCAATCATCAGAACACAAGATCGCAAAAAGCCTGAGTGTATGACTGACCTGGTGTGGCAGCTGGCACCATCTCCAGTCACTGGCTCAAACTGCACCTGTCGGTTCCGCAGCCCCAAGGAATCCCATCAAGAGAACCACAAACTTGAGGTGAAGTAAGCAGTGGCAGAACTCCAACATCCTAAGCGACCAGCATCACACTTCATGTTTGGAGAAAAAGATCCAAAAGCCGGTGTGCTCACCAGAAGCCGACAGCAGTACACTGTGTCTTCCAGAGACCCAGACCTGCAGGACAGTAAGGTAACTGAGTTTTTCAGTGGACAAACACCCATAGCAGACGCAGGGACCTTGGTGGGCTAAGATATGGTGGTCTACTCCTGAGGGTTATAACCTACAGAGACAAAGGGAACTCCCACAGTACCCAGGGCACAGACCCTGCATAGGGTCACAGGAGGGTCACTCCAAGATTACACTGGACACCCTCCATCAGTGTGTTAGGAAAGTGCAGGCCCAGGGCCAGAAAGGTTCAGAGACCAGGGCCAGAAAACACAGAGCCCAGGGCTGGAAAATGTAGAACCCTGCATTTACATGGAACTCATTTACAGTGATACCCATCGCTCTGACACCTGAGCACAAAGCAGTGAGAGGTGAGAGAGAGGCACAAACACTCAAACAGTGGGTCTAAAAACTGACAATAGGTTACTGAGCAAATTAAATACATTGGAACATGCTCCAGAACCACTATAGTGAATAGATATTAAATGGGCCCTATAGGTGTAAATTGGCTGTATTATTTTTTTCTTTCATTAGTTTTTTGTTGTTGTTGTTGTTGGTTTTGTCTTTGATTTGCTCTTGTTATTGTTGTTAGATTTTGTTGCTTGTTTTGTTATTTTATGCATGTTTGTTTGCTTTCTCCTCCATTCCTTTCACAAACTTTCTCCCTCTATCATATCCTCTCTCTTCTCTCAAAAATTTTTTCTTTTTGTATCTCCTTGTTTTATATTCAAGCTATTTCATATTTCTATACCTAAAACTCTATACTACCTATAAGAATCCTACTATATATTCACTATCTCTCATCTTAACCAGTTACTATCATATTATACTTAAACTCTTTCTCCAGTTAATCATATCTTCTTCTTTACCCTATTCCTATATCCGTCACCCCTTTTACCTCACGTAACCCTCACCATTGAAAACAACATTACTTCCCCATGAATAAACCCACTGTCACCTCTAAATTCCTACAGTTATGATAGGATCAGAGAGGTGATTCACAGGAAAGGGCAACCAGACAATAAGATAAACTAACCACAGCCAATAGAAGAAAACACTCAATAAAGCGCACATCAAGATTTAAAAACATGATAGGTCACAAACTATTCTGCCAAATCACTGAGCTGAGTCTTTATAAAGGTAGTGGCAGACAGAACCCCTGACCTTAACACCTGACACCCATAAGTGCCACCATAACAGCAAGCAGGAAGAACCTAGAGCAACTTGGTTTTGACTATCTACAAGTAGAAGAACAGTGGAGTGAAAGTAGACAGCCTTTAGGGTTAATACCATAGTGTGAGTGACAGCTGGAACCATCTCTTTCAACAGCGATCTGGAACAGCATTTATGAACAATGACTCACAAATAAAAAGAAAGAAGATGCCAAGACAACAGAAACATAAACCTGAGAATTGTGAAAATATGAGAACAAGAAACAGTGAGGAAATAAGGGAAATTATGAAAATGACCTACAATAAATACAATAAGGAGAACTGCCAATACTGATCTTCAATATGGTGAAAGGCTTCACAGTAAATGTACAGTAAAAGAAAGAGGAAATTGAGATGTTAAGAAAGATTAGAAAGAGGACTGGAATGAAATGAAAAAGTCAATAAATGAAATGAAGCCCGCAATAAAAAGGAATTCTGAACGATTAGATGAAATGGAAAATAGAATATCACTATTAGAAAACAGTTTATTCAAAACCAAAAGCACAGTCAACAGTATACTAAAGACATTAGAACAAAAGAACCTAAACATCCAACAAGTAGAGGACAACATGAAACATCCTAACTTACAGATAAAAAGCACTGAAGAAAGGATAGAGGCACAGACCAAGGGTATTTGTAATCTATTCAGAGAAGTAATTGCAGAGAATTTACCAAACACGGAGAAAGAGACTTGGACATCCACATAGAGGAGACATGAAGAACACCATTAAGACAAAATCAAAGAAGGACCTCCCCATTGGTAGAAAGTTGAAACTAAATCCTTGACTCTCACATGCACAGAAATCAACTTGAGATGGATCAAAGACCTGGAAATCAGACCAGAGACTGTGAAGCTATTATAGGGCATAGATTCAACTCTCCAACATATAGAAACAGGTAGAAACTTCCTCAACAAAACCCCCAAAGTGCAGGAAATTAAAACAAAAATTAACAAGTGGGATAGCATCAAACTAAAAAGTTTGTGCTTATCAAAGGAAATCATCAAGATTCTAAAGAGAAAATCTACAGAATGGGAGAAGATCTTAAGTCTAGAATATAAAAAGAGCTTAAAAGACTTTACACTAGCAAAATAACCCAATTAAGAAATGGGCAACTGAGGCTGGGCGTGGTGGTGCATGCTTGTAATCCCCACGCTTGGGAGGCAGAGACAGGAGGATCGCGCAAGTATGAAGCCAGCCTCACTGGCTTAAGAGAGCCTGTTTCCAAATAAAAAAATAAAAATAAAAAATAGGGCCCGAGCGTGGTGGCGCATGCTTGTAATCCCCGCACTTGGGAGGCAGAGACAGGAGGATCGCGCAGGTTTGAAGCCAGCTGCGCGCACACTGGCTTAGGAGACCCTGTTTCCAAATAAAAATGTAAAAATAGGTCTGGGAGTGTAGCCCTCAGGAGGTAGAAGGGCTTTCAGAAACCCCAGTACCACCAAAAAAAATAAAAAATTAAAAAATTAAAAAAATAAAAAAATAGGTGTCTGGGAGTGTAGCCCAGAGGTAGAAGGTTTTCCAGAAACCCAAATACCACCAAAAAAAAAAAAAAAGAAAAAAGAAAAAAGAAAAGAAAAGAAAAGAAAAGAAAGGAAAAGAAAAGAAATGGGCAACTGAACTGAATAGACGCTTTGCAAAAGAAGAGATACAAATGGCCAATAGATACTGAAAAAATGTTCAACATCATTAGCAATCAGTGAGATGCAACTACCCTGAGATTCATTGAACCCCAATCAGAGTGGTAAAAGTCATTTAACAGCAAATTCTGGCAAGGATGTGGAAAAGAGGAACTCTTTTATACTGTTGGTGGGAGTGCAAACTAGTTCAGCCACTATGGAGATCAGTGTGGAGATTCCTCAGAAAACTGGAAATAAATCCACCATATGATCTGGCTATACCACTCCTGGGTAACTTTCCAAAGGGGTTGAAATCAGAAAACTACAGTAACATATGCATACCCATGTTCATAGCAGCACAATTTGCAATAGCCAACATATGGAACCAACCTAGGTATCCATCAACAGATGAATGGATTACAAAATTATGGGAAACACACACAGTGGAATTCTACTCAGCAATAAAAAAGAACAAAATTATGTCATTTGTAAGAAGATGGAAAGACCTGGAAATTGTTATGTTAAGTGAGACTAGCCAAGCACAGAAAGAGAAGGGATATATGTTTCCTCTAATATGCTCAAGCTAGTGAATATTAGAGATACCAGAGGGATTCCAGATAACGGAGGGGAAACCTCAGCAAAGCCAGGAAAGAAGGGTGGGGGAGGAAGAAGGCTGAGGCTTACTGATGGAAAAAACTACATGTGACTATGTGTGTACATGCGAATATAACATTGCTAACTTGGACAGTCAGTATTGGGAGGGAGGGAAAAGAGGAATGGGGGGTGTGGAGGGCACCAAGTACTGTGTGATCCATATCATGATGTGAGACTACATACACCAATTTAATAAAAAAGAAAGTTAAAAAGAAGAAAGAAAAGAAACTGGGAATGGATCCACCATGTGATCCAGCTATATCACTACTGGGTATCTTTCCAGAGGGGTTGAAACAAGAGAACTAGAGTAATATATGCATACCCATGTTCATAGCAGCACAATTTATAATAGCCAAATTATGGAAACAGCCTAGGTGTCCATCAACACATAAATGTATTACAATATTATGAGATATCCACACAATGGAATTCTATTCAGCAATAAAGAAAAACAGTATTATGTCATTTGCAAGAAAATGGAAAACCTGGAGAGCATTATGTTAAGTGACATTTCCTAATCGCAGAAAATGAAGGGTCATATGTTTCCTCTGATAGGCACAAGCTAGAGTACAATTGGGATAGTAGAGGGACTGCAGATAGTGGAGGAGATGCCTCAGTGGAGCCAGGGCAGTGGTCTAGAGGAAGGGGGAGGAATACTGAGGGTCATTAATGTAAATATTGCCATGAACTATGTGTACATACATGAATATACCAACATCAGTCAAGTGTTTTGTGCACATATGTCACTGTCTTTATCATTTACATTATGAGACTATAATATACAAGTAAAGCACATTATAAAACTATAAAACATAAAATATTATATTTATATTGCTATTAAACATAATGTAGAGAAAATAAATTGTTAAAATTAAAAAAAGAAAAAACAAAGAGGAGAGTTTGGACATAGTCAAGCAAGGAGATTTTTGTGGTGATCTAGGCAGAGACCAGAATAATATAGCTGCCAGCCAAGAACACAAGGGTTGTCAGACTCCACCAGAGGCTCAGAGAGACAAGCATAAGTTCTACTCAGAGACTCATGAGAGGGGCTAAGGCTGGCCTCTTGATTTTAGACTTCTAGCCTCTAGACTTTGTAGAATTTTGGTATGTTATTATGGAAGACCTAGGTAACTGATTTAGTGGTGAATCATTGAGGACTTTCTTTCTGATACTAGGAATGAGATTAAGCATTGTGTTACCACTCTGTTCAAATGAATTTGATGGACCTAGCTCATATCATAATGAGAAAATAGGCAATAAAAGAGGAATGAAGGCATTAGATTTGGAAAACACAAACTACAAAAGAAAACTATTGAAATGAGTATTTCTAACTTCATTGAATACATGATCAGTATGAAAATATAAAATATATTCATATCTATGCAAGTTATAAAAATTTTAAAAATATGTCACTTAATAAGCATCAAAATACATCAAATGTCTATAAATCATTCTAATGAAAGTTCCCCAAATAACTATACTGAATACTATAAAATACTATTGAAAAAAATAGAGCTGATGTGTGTGTGTGTGTGTGTGTGTGTGTGTGTGTGTGTGTAAGAAAACATAGAAGGCTCGGTATGATAAAGACAGTAATCCTCCCCAAATTGGTCTCAAAATTCAGTAGAATCCTAGTAAAATTGTTAGTAAATAAATTATAATTAAATTATAATGAAAAGGGTCAAGAAAACCCAAGGCAATCTTGAAGAAGCAGAAAAAAGATAGCAAATACACACTACTGGGTATAAGGCCTATTATAATACTACTGTAGTCAACGAGCATGATATTAGTGCAAGTAAACACATATAGACCCACATGTATGTTGTCATCTGATAATACAAAGGCAACATGTCCAAGCTGGGAGGAAAAAGATCAATATTTTATTAAGTGGCCCTGGATCAACTGAATATCCACATAAGACAACACATCTCTATTCATAACTGTATTTATAGCACTCAAAAATGTTTTTTTCAAATAGGCAAAACATTTCAATGTAAAATCATAAAGCTCATAAAAGATACCATAGGACGGTATCTTCATGGTTTTGGAATAGGTTAACCAGATCTAGAGCCAAATGCCAACTGTGGTTGGAAATGTTAAATTGGTCTACACTAAAATTAAAAGCATCTGTTCCTCAAAAAATCATGAAAATTAAATTTTAAATAAAGTGTTTATGGTTCAGGAGTATGAGACAGAAACTTGGATCTATTGGAAAATATGAATATATCCACTTACAGTTAATATTCATAGCATATTTATCTCAAAGTGTTTTAATAAGCATTTTAACAAAATTAACCCAAAGAAAATTAAAAAGAATTGCCATTAAAATCACTAATTATAGCACACAAAGAGAGCCACTTTAATATTTTAGCATATATTCTCCTAGATTATTTCCATATGCATAAATATTTCCTTTGTTATAGAAATGTGATCTTATTTTTGCCCTGAAAATGTGACCCAGTTTTCTCAATTCATTTTTTAAGAATTTTATTGGTGCAATATAACTGTATATTGTGGTGAGATTCTAAGTGTTAGGTTTACACATGAACAACATCTCTTGGTGTGTTTTCCTCTGAACCCCACCCTGAAAATCCCCTCCTCCCTCCCAGGACCTGGAGTGAGACTGGCAGTGACGCTTTCATATATCAGCGTTGCATTATTTAGTGTGCTGCCTTCCTCAAGGGTTTTCCCCTCTCCCCACCAATTCCCTGCCAGTATTCTGCTGGTGCCTCTCCTGGTTTTTATAAAGTCCCCTTTCTTTCCTATTATCTCTCTAGCTTCCACTTATGAGAGAGAACATGTGATCCTTGACTTTCTGAGACTGCCTGCCCTCCCTTAGCAGATGTTTTCTAATTCCATCCAGTTTCCTGCAAGTGACATAATTTTGTTCTTATGTCAGGCTGAATACAACTCCACTGTGTGTAGATACCATGTTTTCTTTATCCAATTATGGACACCTAGTATGGTTGACGGACACCTAGTATGGTTGATGGACACCTAGTATGGTTCCAAAATTTGGCTTTTATGAATTGTGCTGCTCTAAATATGTCTTTGATAAAAATATTTCTTCTTAATCTTAGAGAAAAATCATATTTATAATTTAAATAAAAATTAACATGAGGCTTACTACTCATGTAGCTATAACATATATGATGATAATTGTACAAAGGATAGGAAAAATAAATGGAACTTTATTGTGATAAAGTTTTAACAGTTTATAGAAAGTAGTACAAGAGTAACCAAAACAGAGAAGCACAAGTTAATGGTATATACAGAAATCCGTAGAGCAACCACTTAATAAATGCACTTAATAAATGCACAAAAGAGAAAATAAAACAAAAAGGTAAAGAAAGTAAAAAGAGAGGCAAGAAATGGTGTCCGGCAATTAGGGAACACATGTCAGAATGATACTTAACCTAACCAAATCAATAATTACATTGAATGTAAATGGGCGAATTCTTCTGAATAAGCCCAAGATATTCAGACTAGAACACAGTGACACCCAACTGCATGCTATCTCTAAGGCCTGCTTTAAATATGATGTCATTAGTTGCAAGTAGAGGATAATTTAAAAAAGTAAAACTCATCTGCTGATAGGCATCCTGGCTGATTCCATAGTTTGGCAATGGTGAACTGTGTGGCTGTGAACATAGAAACGCATGCATTACTTTGTTAGTTTGGTTTCCATCCTTCTGGGTAGATACCTAGAAGTGATACTTGTGGGGAAATTGATGGAATTAGAGAACATTATGCTAAGTGAGATTAGTCAGTCACAGAAAGTAAAAATCAGATGCTCTTCCTAATATTCAGAAGGTTGGGAGTAAAAGGGTCATAGGAGGAACTCCAGAGGAAGAAGGAGGCGACCTAACTGACGGGGATGGAGGGGGGAGAGGGAAACTCCCTGATGTACATGACATACATCATACGCATATCAAAGTCAGTCACTAAGCCAACCGTGAGAAGGAGGGAGGGGGATGGGATGGGGGGGCTGGAGAAGAGCTTCCACCATCCTGTACCCCATTAAAATGTACGACTACAGTGCACCCATAAAGATAGGTAAAATGGTGAGATGGGAGGGGTTTAGTTTTATTCTTCTGCATCTGTATATATAGCTTTCCCAGAACCATTTAAAACAAAGTGGCTAGAAATATATATTTTTTTTAAGTAAAACTCAGTCATGCAAAAAGCAGGCAAGGAAAGGCTGATGTGGCTATGTCAATATCAAAGACTACAAGACAGGGACTACATCAGAATTACGAGGAGGATCTCAGAATGATGGAAGGGTCAGTTCCTCAGCATCAGAATCACTAATGCCTGTACACATAACAAATTCAAAATACATGATGTGATGCCTCAGAGCTAAAGGAAGAATTAGAATACGCATCAAAGAGAGTCATTTAAAAATGTAAAAATCAGTGAGGGTGCAGAATAAATAAAACAGCCCCGTCAACTTCTCTAATTGACGTTTATAGGACACTAAACTCAGCAACTCTGGAATGCAGTCTTTCCAAGTGCATATGGGATGTTTACTGAGACAGAACACTTATCATACACTGAATTGAAAAGAAGTACATTGTACCGTAGTTAAAACAATTAAAATCAAGGAGAATGCACTGTGACCACAATGGATTTAAGTTCAGATATATATATATATATATATATATATATATATATATATCACATATCTGGAAAAGATTCAACAATTTGGAAACAAAACAGCACTTGGGGCACGTGGGGGGACTCGATGAACAAAACACTTCACACGACGCTTCGTGCACAGAGTAAGTGATTAATGGCAATCAGCATTGTGTATGGGACAGGGTGGAGGGGGCTGCTCGCCACGTGCCGTGTGCAGGTTTGCTCCCATCTCTCAGAACTTCGTTATAATGTGTGATGACAATGCACCCAAACACATCTTTTTTAAAAAAGAAATAAACCACCGTTCAATCACAACAAAATTAAAAAATAGTTCGCACTGCAGAAAGTGAGTGTAAAATACGAAAATTTGTAGGAGGAGGCAGCCAAGGCAGTGCTCAGATGGAGATTTGCATCTTCAATGCTTACATCTGAAAAGGAATCTGTAACTGAAGATCTCAGTTTACTCCCTAAGCAACTCACAAAGGATAAGCAAATTAAACCCAAAGTAAGTAGAAGGCAATAATAAACACGAGACTAAGTTCTTTAAAATAATAAAGTTGATAACATTAACAAAATAGAAGTTTTCTCTCGGAATAAGTGTTGGTTAATCCTAGCTAATAAAAAAAAACATAAAAAGAGAAAATACAATTTACTAAGAGCAGGGATGAAGAGGGGAAATCACTACATGGTCCGCAGACATGACTGTGGAAAACAATTTAAAACTCTTATGCCAATTAGTGCAGTAACTTAAATGATATTGATGAATTTCTTGAAAAGTACAACTTAGTAGAACTTTCCTAAAAAGTAGAAACTCTAAATTGTACTCTATATAATAAAAGTATAAGTTTATATTTTTAAAACAGCAGCAACAAAATACCACAAAGAAAACTCCCAGCACAAAGCTTTACTGGTAAATCTTACCAAACACTGAAGCAAGAAACGATGAGATGATTTCATAAAAGAGAGGAGGAAGCACTTCCCAATTTATTTCGTAAGGTTATGATAATTCTAACAAAATTGGACAATGAC
Source organism: Muscardinus avellanarius (assembly GCF_963383645.1). NCBI lineage: Eukaryota > Metazoa > Chordata > Mammalia > Rodentia > Gliridae > Muscardinus > Muscardinus avellanarius. Next base: position 162,762,741 of record NC_137788.1, read on the forward strand.
ATTATAAGAAATGAAAATTATAGAGCAACATCCCTCATGGATAGAGATAAAGATGCCTTTAAAATCTACTAACAAATTAAATTCCATAGTATTCAAATCCATGATGAACAGATCTGTGGGTTGACACCAATATTAAATATTAAAATTCAATATGAAAATAAAAGTTTTCAGAATGTATTGTTTGAATATTGCTCTTGCCTTATCTTCGCTACCTGACCTAGAGAGAAGGGCAGCCACCCAGCAAAGTCACTTGAAGTCCTCGATTATGATGTGAGGCAGAAATAAACTTTAATGGTGTTAAAAGCCAATGGACATGGCAGGTTCTTAGTACAGCCAACATTATCTACCATGATCAATAACTTTAGGTGTGTGTGTGAATGATCAATAACTTTTGTGTGTGTGTGTGTGTATTACTGAGAATTGAACCCAGGAGTGCTCTACATCTGAGTTATACCTTCAGCCCTATTTTACTTTTTATTTTGGAACAGGGTCTCAAGTTGCAAAAGGCTGGCCTCTACCCTTCCAAACTCCTGTCTCAGCTTCCCAAGTACTAGGAAACAGGCATGTGCTGCTCACTGTGCCTGGCTTAACTTTTGCATTTTAGACATTCTCATTTAGTAGATTTTTTCTCTTTTGGATTGCCCTTCTCAAACCGAGGGATGGCTGGAGCCAGCCGGCAAGAGAACAGGTTCTGAAGAGAGGCGTGAGGATGAAGAATTTTTCATTCTAAGGTGGGGGAGCCGTCAGCCTACTATCTCTACTGGCTGACACCTGTTCTTGGGTCAGTATTTCCTACGGGTCGACGACTATGCCTGGGTCAGTATTCTCTATTGCGCCGATGCTCCTGGCGGATGCCTACTTCTGGGTCAATCTCATCTTTATTGCGCTACCGCCGACGCTGGGTTTCTTTTTCCAGAGGTATTTATACACAGTTACAGGTCAATCAACATTCTCGTGCTATCACCACCAGAATACAATACAGACCAATCCAAAGCACATACATTACAGATAGGCCAATCAGTACCCTCGTGCCATCACATCTGATCTTCTCCCCAAACCTTGTTGACTCTGGGCGAAGGACAGTCAGCTGAGTCAGAGACACTAATCTAGGGGAAAGCCTTAATGGCTCCTCACAAGGGACGTGGACTTTTCTGATCATTCTGCCTTTGGATCCCCCTCTACTGTAGACTTCGTCCCCCTATGACGTGAAATCTGTTTCCTTGAACGCGCACACTGTTTACTTTGAATTCATTCTTTTGAACATTGTGATTTCTCTTTTGGAGTTGTGTGTGTGTGTGAAGTTATAGAAAATTTTCCCCAGAGGAATCCTTGAATCCTAAACCCATGTGGTCAGTACAGTATGCAAATGGAACCCACACCTAAGTCTAGTGTGCTTTGGGGGTTTTAAATGTATGGTTACTCCGTTTCCACTTGCCAGAGACCCAACAGCAAACGTGACTTCTCCCATTTTTTTTTTTCTTCTTCACAGTGGCTGAGGTTTTCTGGTCTCTTGTACGTGGAAGGGGATACTTTTCTAGACTCTGAACCTACATGGACCTCTCCTTTTCATGTCCTCAGTTTTCATAGTTCAAGGTCTGCTGGGCTCCCAGGAGCATGGTCAATGTTTTAGACCCGTTTTCTTAGTTCATATTCTGGGGCTGCCTCGCTCCTGGGCTACGTAGCAACATGCACATGTGGGTGGCTCCTTGTAATTTGTGTCTAGCCCCTGTGTTTAGAAGCTTGGGGAAGCACTGACATTCTGGTCTTTCTTGCCATTTCTTATACTGAGAATAGGAGTGTGGGTGGACGCTGCGGAGCCCCGTCAGCTCTGCTCTGGGAATTGCTTTCTCCTATTTTCTTTCACTTACAGACAATAAAACAAAGCAAAGCGAAACAACAACAAACAAACCTGAGTCCTATGGATTGGAGAGGCGCACTTATTGGCAGGTATGATGGAGACTGAAATGTTTTTAAGCGTAAATCAAGTGAGTGTATTGTGCTCTGGGTCCTTTAATTGCCTAGCAGAGCACAGGGCATAAATATTGCTGGCTAATTGTCCCACCTGAAAACGCTTTATTTCTAGATTCTGACTTTATAGGGTGCAGGAGTGCTAAGGGATCAGTTTTGGTTTCTGGGCTGTGATCCCAATGGCCACACTAGGTTCTCTGGGCTCACGTGCCTCTCTCTGATGAACGGCGGGGCTGGTAGGCAAGGACCCTGAGAGGGTCCTGAACTTGAGCTCCTGTGGCGGTGGCTGGGGGTGGTCATGTGCCAATGGGATCTTCCAGCTGATACCATCGTGCTTTCTGCGTTCTGTTGTTGGGTTTCATTTTCCTTCTCTCATTTTCTTTTTGCCAGCAGCTAACACCCTGCAGCTTGTCTTTTTCGGCACCTACTTTTTAATGATCTGTTGAAGATGGGGTGTGGGTGTGGGCTGGGACTGTCTGCTCACCAGCACCTCATCTGCTTGTCCTCTTCCCTTGGCGGGCGAGCCCAGGTCAGTTGTCCCTGAGGAACCCTTCTCCAAAAAGAGTCGGCCTTCCTTCTCCCAGGCCCTTACCTTCTGTTATCCAAGTCCACTGCAACTATTTGTTAGTGTCTCAGTTAAGAGGCATGGATTTGCTTGAAGACTCTTCGTTGCAAGGACACACAGTTTCCTTGTTCTTCCAAATCAAACAACAGCTCAGGACGACATTCCTACTCCCGGGGCGCCCTCAGGCCCAGTCACCTTTTGGCGAGCCTCTCCCTAGTCCTCACTGTCATTCTAGGTTCCCGTGTTTTGGTTCAGAAAGGTAGGTAGGCATCCTTCCCTGCTGCCTGGTCCAAGGTTGTTGAACTGTGATCCTTCAGAGGCTCCAGGGTCGCGGGGAGCTACAGGGATGCAGGGGACCCAGAGTACTTTCTGCAGCCCTCGTCTGGGGACAAAACCGAAAGGGCTTTTTGGCACTCCTGAAGCCCCTCCATCCGCCTCTCTCTTTCTCTTCTTCGATTGACACCTCCTTAACCTCAAGGACTCCCCTCCGCTCGGATCCTTCTGACCGGTGTCTGTCTTCGCAGAACCTCCTCATGCATGAACTCTCCTCTGGGCTCAAATGTGCCTAGATAAGATCACCAAGTTTTGGTTGTCTTCCCAGCGAGGGGCTGTCGATAACTTTCCAATCTTCCGAATCTCTGTTAAGACCGAGTAGTAAACCAGGCTCTCTAGAGAGAATCCCAGCACTCACATCTGCCGCGCCCCCTCTCCCACGGAAGCCTCCGGAGCCCAGCATCCAGGTGAAGTCCAGCCCAAGGCTGCTCAGACTGCACCGGGGATTGAAGGGTGCGGGAAAGGGCATCCTGGTCTCGCTGGAGACACTTCTGACGCCTGCTTCCTCGCTGTCACCAGCTGCTGACCAGGAGGGGGACCTCCGGATCCCATGATCGTCCGGACTTTCTCCCAAGGGCCAGCTTGGCTTCTGGCTGGGAGTGGGAAGGGGCAGCGGAATGGGGTTAAAGGGCGCCAGGGCCGCCCTGGAGTTGGGGATCCCCTGCACTGCCGGAGGCGCGGCTCCCGGGCACAGCTGGGCGGAGACGCGGATGGGGGTGCCTCGGGCCCTCGGGCCCCGGGGCTGCAGTTCCCGGGGAGGCCGCGGGGAGGCCGGCCCCGGCGGGAGGCCGGGCGGGAGGAGGCCGGGGGCGGGGCCGTCACGTGGAGCGGCGGCGGCGGGGGCGGCGGGCTGCGGGCGGGGGCGCTCGCGGGGCTCTTTAAAGGCGTGCCAGCCGGGCGATCCGGGAGGCGCGGGGCGGCCGCGGGCGCAGGCCGGAGAGGCGGGGAGCTCGCCCGCCGCCGGGACCAGCATGCGCGGCCCGCGGGGAGGCGCCTGGCTGGCGCTGGCCGCGTCGCTGCTGCACGGTAGAGCGGGGCCGCGGGTCGGGCTGCAGGGCGGGAGGCGGGCAGGGCGCGGGCAGGGCGCGGGCAGGGGCAGGGGCAGGGGCAGGGGCGGGCGCGGGCGCACCCCTCGGCCTGGCCTGAGCAGCCCGCCGCGCTTCCCTCCTAAGTGTCTCTGCAAGGCGAGTTCCAGAGGAAGCTCTACAAGGAGCTGGTCAAGAACTACAACCCCCTGGAGAGGCCGGTGGCCAACGACTCGCAGCCGCTGACCGTCTACTTCTCCCTGAGCCTCCTGCAGATCATGGACGTGGTGAGTCCGGGCGCGGCGCTGCCCGGGGGCCGCGGGGGTGCGGGCGGCGCTGGGGCTGGCCCCGGACATCCTAGCGGCCGGGACCCGAGCCCAGCCCGCCCGGGCGGCGTGCCTCGGTGGTCCCCAGCCTGCGGAGGAGGGACGGGGCGCAGCGCCTTGTCGGCCCGGCCACCTGTGCGAGGTACTTAGTCCCGCCTTTCCCTCCGCTTAGAAACTCAGGGCCAAAGTGTCCCGAGCCGGGAACAAGTCGCAGAAGCGGAGTGTGGATTTAACCCGCTGTAGTTACGCAGCTTCTTTGGGGAGGGGCCGGCCCGGAGCTCCGCGGCTGGGGCATCTGTGAGGCAGGGGGACTGGGGGGCTGCTTAACTTGCATAATGGGTGTTTTCCGCCTTGCTGACGACAACAGGTACTGGGAGCCCTTCTCTGAGGACTTCAGGCTCCGCATCAGCCATAGACTTGTCTGTCCCCTGCGCAGGTGCTCACGCCTCCCGCCCCCAGTCCTTGCAGCCCCAGCAGCCCACCCCGGTTGGCAGAATTACGCAGCATCTCTGCCAACTTGTCTTCTCCTCCGACCACTGTGCATTTTGCTTTCGTAGATATATCCTTCTTGCCGTACTAATTAACAAAGTGTTTAATTCATAAATGGATCCCGGTGTCTGGTCCGTAGGGTTCTGTTCTGGAGCCGAGATGTGGGGTGGGGTCCAGGGGGCATAGGATTAATGGCCTTCTTGGGGGAGGGCATAGCGGGTAAGAGGCAGGCGTGAGAGCCAGTCCCCATTCCAGGTGAGAAGCGCCGTGAGCCACCAGAGGGCTCCAGGTGAGGGCTGTTAGGATGACAGGTGATATTTCATACCCTGCACAGAAAGAGTTGCTCGCACAGCCATACTGATGCAAGTCCTGTAACTTAATCACGTTAAAATGGCTGGTGCAGGGCTCCTGTCGGCTATTACCCCACAGGTGGACTCCCGCCTAGGGCGGAATCCTGCCTTAAAGATCGAAGGTACCTGTGCAGATATGCAAAAGTTATCCCGACAGCTGCTGTCTCCTGGATCACTGTTTTGTAGGCCTGTGGCAGTTCACTGAGCACACAGCTTACAGGAAGGGTTGGGAAAAGACTGGGATGTTGAATTGGGGAAGGAGGAGCTGATAAAGACACTGTAGCATTGAGTGGAGAGAGGTCCAAGGAAAGGAAGGGAAGGCACCAAGGGTTGGCAGGAAGGGACACCCAGGCTCCAGGGCATCTGGGAGGACTATAGGGCAGATGCTGGCAAACTTAAGGAGCTCCTAATCTGCACCTGGGGCCTGCTTTGCTTTGTCTGTCTGTTATCTGAATGATTGAGCTTGGGTAAGTTCCTTAAGCATGCTGAGCCTCGACCCAGAGGGGCTGCCGCACCTTACAATCTGCAGCGGCCTCCTGTGGGGCCATCCTCGCTGGCTAGATGGGGTGCTCCTCCGCTGAGCTGAGTGGTGCTGAGGCCTTTCAGGGCTGGACAGCCCCCTTGGAGCAAAAGGCACTGCCTACTCCCGGGGCAGCTGTGAGCTCTGTATCCTGGCACCTCGGCCTCTTTAAGAGACCCTGGAGGAATCTGATTGACACCAGGCATGCTGGCTTTTAGGAGAAGTTAAGTCATAAATTAGCATTAACAACATGAATTTAAACAAAATAAGACCCTTTGCCATGTTAGGAAAAAGATTAGCAGATTGTAAAAACTTTGTGTCATTGTCGTTGCAGTGTTAGGAACACACTTGGGAAGGTGGCCCTTCAGCAGCTGGTGGCCAGGCCAGGTGGGAGAGAGACCCGCTCACCCTGGCCAGGATCGAACTGCCCCGCCCGGCAGGCTGACTGTGTGTGGAGTGGCCTTGGGAAAAAGATGACCTTTCTGAGCCTTGTTTTCTCATGTGTAAAATGAGAAGAATAATATCCACTTCACAGGGTTTGGAGAGGATTAAAGCACAGAGAGGTCATGCCACACACTGGAGGTCTGTTCCACCGGTCATCCCCTAGCTTCTTAACTCAGGAAGTGCCAGCCCTGCGGAGAAGGGTGTGGTCCCTTGCCCAAGGTAACTCAGGGTCTAGGGGGCAGGGCTTCCAGGAAGACCCACAGGGGTCTCCTTCTTTGTCCTGGATCTGTGGCCTCCTTTGGACTTGAGAACTTGTACTGTAGAACAAAGTCAACTTAATCTCCTTTGACTGGCTGCACTGTTACGGATTCAATGTGACTGTCCTAAGATGCTGGCTGTGAGGAGGTCTTTATATCAGACATAACGAAATATGCAAACATGTGTATTCCAGCCTTGCTTGGCTCTGTATGGTTTTGAATCAAAGCCAGGTCTTTCTAAGCTGAAATCTCAGCACCCTGGACAGACACACCCTGGTCCTAAGGGATCTATGTGGCAAAATCTTGGCTGGGACAGGTTCTGTACATACTCAGTTCTAGGGGTCGTTTACCCATTCTGACTGGGCTCATTTAGAGACTATAGCAATTTCTCCCCTTGCTTATATCCCCCCTCCCACTTTTAGTCAGCAGAGATTTCCTGGTTGGAGAGAGAGGGTCATGGCATGAAGGGCCATTTACTCTTTCATGAATTTATCCCACACATATCATTGTGTGATAATTCATAGGTGTTCTCTATTTTAAGAGGTTTCATGATCTAGTTGGGGAGAGTAACACCTAAATTCAGGATTTTCACATGTGGTGAAATGAAATGAACATATCTATACAAAGTGCTGCAGATCTGCACAGGGAAAACATCTCTTTCCTTATGCAGTGGCTGGGAATCATTCCACAGGGGAGGTGGTTAGGTTTCTAAAGGTGAGTAGGAGTTTGCCAGTTGGAGAGAGTAGGGATGACTTTCCAGGTACCGGGCACAGAGTGAGCAGAGACAGGATGTGTGGTGGAGGAGGCCACATGTAGGTATATTGAGATGTGTTCTGTGAGATCCTGACTCCCTGTTGATCTTTACTACAGGTTTTGCTGCAAGACTTCTCAGAAAATTTAGCATACTTATGTTTATTGAGAAATCCCCAAAGAGGGAAATTGTCTTGACCAAATTGCTAGTGGTTTTACCAACGTTTTGTGAGCCTGTGTTTTAGAAACATGCCTTTCAAGATAGAGGTTATTTATTTATTTTTTTTGGCAGGAGGTGCTAGCGTGGGAGGTATCTTGTGCCTCTGCAGAGTTCCCAGGTTGCCCTGGGCCACAGTGTGGGGATCTCAGAGGGCACAAGTAAGCAGCAGGCCTAGGGTTTTGTGAAGCTGCAAGACCAGCTTGCTACATAGCGTATCCTCCTTGTAATGCAAACAGTCCAAATCATGATATCTGTATCAAGTCCAACAAGTATAAATTATAGATTAGAGTAGAAAAAAACGCATGTTTAAAGATAAAAGATGAGTCTGCAGAAAAGTTGCACTACATGCTGTAGTCTGCTCTCCTCATCAGCAGTCTCTTGGAGACGTGCTAGGTAGAGGGTGGGAAGGGAGGGTGGATTTCTAAGCAGGGGAGGGCAGTAGCCAGATGTGTTTTCCGGCAGAGGAAACTGAGAGCACTTGGGTGGGATAGTGTACCGAGGAGGGGCACGCAGGTCAGGATTAGGACTGATCTTTCTCAGTCCCTGTTATGTCGCTGTAACAGAACACCCGAGACTGGCTACTTTATGAGGTTTATTTGGGTACAAGGGGCTGGGATGCCTAAGCTCATGATGCCGGGGTCTGCTCGGCTTCTGATAAAGCCTTTTAAGCTTCAACTCGTGGCAAAGAGCAGATGGCCGAGTGACCACATGCAGGAAAGTCAAGATACCTGGGCCAGCTTTATTTCATAGCAACCTGTTGTCAGGGTAACTAACCCAGTCCCATGAGAACTTGCACAGTCCCTTGAGAAAAGCACTTATCTATTCAGAGGGTTCAGACCCCTGACCCCAGAGACCTGCCACCAGGCCTCCCTCTGCACACTGCTTGATAGTAGAGTTAAAGTTCTAACGCACAGCCAAACTCAGACCATAGCAAGGTCAAACCCAATAAGGCCGTGGTGGGAGTGTGGAGAAATAGGAAGGTTCATGAGCAACGCTGCATGTGCTGTGTGTATATGTGATATGGACATGTATGTGATATGTACTGTACATAAATATCATGTACATACATAGATATATTTGTTCAGGGAAAGCACCTCAATTTTTCTTGAATGCATATTTTGACTTAGGCAATTATTAATTAATTTATTTTTTGGTGGTACTGGGGTTCCTGGAAACCCTTTTACCTCTGGGCTACATTCCCAGACCTATTTTATTTTATTTTATTTATTTATTTTTTGCAGGTCTGGGGATGGAACCCAGGGGCATTTGACCTCCGAGCTACACCCCCTGCCCTATTTTTTATTCTTTATTTTGAAACTGGGTCTCACTGAGTTGCAGGTGGCCTCACTAAGTAGCTGAGGCTGTCCGCAAACTGCGATCCTCCGGTCTTAGCCTCCCAAATGCTGGGATTACAAGCGCGTGCCACCACGCCCAGCTCTCCAGACCTATTTTATATTTTAATTTGGAAACAGGGTCTCTTAAGCCAGCGAGGCTGGCTTCGAACCTGAGCGATCCTCCTATCTCCGCCTCCCAAGCGTGGGGATTACAAGTGTGGCCACCACGCCCGGCTCAGGCAATTATTAACTTATGTCGTAGGTTTGTCACTGGGCTGAGAATGAGATAGAACTTAGGAAGTCATTTTGAAGTCATGCTAATGAAAAGTTTAAAGTGCCAGCAGTTTCCATGGTAATTCTTTATTTGGACCATTTAGTTTTTTGGCCATTTTCTGTGTTGATTTGCATAAAATAAATGGGCACAGTTATGAACACTGTGTCCCGCAGGCAAGGTGTTTAAAATGAATAATGTCAATCAATATATAATTATACACAGATATAAAACACATAATTGTGTGTGACTGGTCTTGGGAGTTATATAGATTTTTGGATTGCAGGTCAGGCTTTTTGGAAGCTTTAGTCACATGATGGTTGAAGGAAGTAAGTGGTCCTGCATTTGGAGTTTTCTGCAGCAGAGGTGGGCGTGGAGGTGGAGCCTGGGTCCTGCGGGCTTGTGGTTTATCTGAAGTCCTTTGATGTCCTTCTGCTCAGGTGTATCAGCTTTATGATTTCATGTTTACTAATAGATAAACTTGACTAGATACTATCAAACACTAATGACAAAATTATACTCCTAGAACATGTTCTAAGAACACCCAAGGTAAAGTCGGGTAATTATCAGCATAATTCTTTAACACTTTATTTGTGCTGTTTTTGGTTCACAAAAATATTAAGAAGAGGGTGGAGATTACCCACGTACCTCCTACTTCACCCCTGAATAGCTTTCCCTTTGTCAACATTTATTATGGCAGCGGTACATGTATTACAGTTGACGATGCGTAATACATTACAATGTGATGTATAATGTAAACATATAGTACATTGTATGACACATGTCAGCAGTGTAATTACAGTTATAGCTGCAATCACATCGACATGTCATTATCACCTGATGTGCAGAGTTTACCCTAGGGTTTCACTCATTTTTCTCACAGCTGTAATTAAAAGAGTTGCCCAGGTACCTTAGAGGAAAGAAAAATTATCTGCTTATGGTTCAGGTTTAGTCCATGTGAGGCCAGGGTCCATAGATCTCAGGGAATGACAGCCAGAAGCAGAGGGAGGAAGAGCACGGGGCTATGACTGTCAGAAACCAAGAGAGAGGCGATCAGGGGAGGAGGAACCATGTATAATCCCCAAGGCCACAGCACCAGGGACCCCCCTTCTGCAGCTATACCCTACAGCCTGGGCCATCACTCAGATGAATCCATCATAGTGGGTTATCCACTGCTGGGATTACAGCTCTTGAGACTCAACGATATCAATCCGGAATATTAATAAGTGAACTCCTTAGAGGAATCCTGCATCTATAACAAAGGCAATTGCTAGACTGAAAGGTAGGGTGTGTTCACTTTTGTAGGCAGCTGTCACTCTGGTCCAAAGTAGCTGTCCCATTTTGTACTCCCATCAGCAATGACTGAGGGTTCCTTTTCTCTCCAGCCTCACCAGCACTGGGTGTTACCAGTATTCCAGATTTGTTCATTTCAAAAGGTATTTTGGTGGTATCTCGTTTTATTTTGTATTTTTCCAATGCCATGTGATGTGGCGTATCTTTTCTAGGCATATTTGCTATCTATGTTTCCTTGGTGAGGCATCTGTTGAGATCTTTGACCCAGATTTCAGTCAGGTTTTTTATTTTCTTTCTGTTAAGTTTTGTGAGATCTTTGTATTTATTTGAATAACAGTTCTTTATCAGATGTGTCTTTTGAAAATATTTTCTCTCAGCCTGTGACTTTTATTCTTATTTCCTTGGCAATGATTTTTTTTACACAGCAGAAGGATTTTTTAAAATTTTACTCCAGATGAAGCTCTCTTTTCAGTTGTTTCCTTAACGGATCATAACTTTGGCGTTTTTTCTAAAAAGTCATCGCCACACTGAAGGCCAACTAGGTTTTCATTTTGTGCTATAGTCTAGGATGTGTACACTTTCACATTCTGCATTTAGGTCTGACCCAATATGAGTCTTCTTTGTGAAGGGTGTAAAGTCTGTTTCACCTGATTCAGTTTTTTGTTGTTATTGTTTTACATACAGATTTCCAGCTGTTGTCGTAACATTTGTTAGAAAGACTGTAGTTAAATGTCCTTACACTGGTCTATTTTTGGACTCTCTGTTCTGTCCCATGGATCTCTTTTTTCATTATTTCACTAATACCATACTATCTAAATCATTGTATTTTTATAGTAAGTCCTAAGGTTGGGTAGTGCCAATCTGCTAACCTTCTTCTTCCCCTTAAATATTGTGTTGACTAATCTGAGTCTTTTGACATTCCATACAAACTTAAGAATCAGTTTTTCATTATCCCCACAATATCTTCCTGTGATTTTGATTGACATTGCACAGCAGTCTATATATAAAGGTCAAGGGGGAGGGGTGGAGGAGGGAGTTCTGGAAGGGCTAAATGAGTGATGTGTGCATGTATGCTGCTACCATCTTGTACAGCATTAAGATGGATGACTATAATGCACCAATAAAATTTTTTTAAAAAAGATGGAAAGAACTAATATCTTGGCAGTTTTGTTGCCAGTTGACCTTCTTTGCAGGAAATGTTAAAAACAAGTGATTTTTTTACGAAGAAGTGAAATGAGTAGATTTGATCCAGAAACTCAAATTTACATAAATAAAGAAGGACTAAGTTAAAATTTTAAAAAAGCCTTTTCTTTTCTTGTTTTTAATTGACCTAATAGACAAAGGTTTGCTAGCAACAATGAATTTAATTATGCATGTGGGATGATTTGTTATTATAAGGTATTTATTTATACTACCCATGATGTGGTAATAGTGTAACTTGAAGGCGGACTTGGGCTAGTTGTAAATTTATATTGCAAACCCTAGGGCAATCACTAAAAAGGAGAAAAAAAAAAAACGACGAATCTTCTGGAAGAACAGACAGGTGCTTGAAGCATGAGAATTCAAATCGGAGCCGTTTTAGTTCTGTGACCTCTGCCAGTGGCATTCTAGAATTTAGTTAAGTCATTTTAGGTCTAACATTTATTATCACTGTGGAACCAGTTGTCAGTTGTAGAGTTATCAGTTTTTCGAAGAAATGAATTTTGAGGAGATATGGGAGAAAGGAATGCAACATTGTAAAATATTACAGTGAAGCCCACCTTTGATTGCTAGAAGTTTTAAGTGTGTTGTTAAAAATCTGTAAGAGACATTTCAGGGGCTTATTGGAGAGAGAAATTTATGAGCTCATCAAACATGTCTGTATAGGATTTTTTCTTTTTCAAAGGAATTGAAAGGCACAAGTTACAGTTAGTGTGTGTAGAAGAGCCATGCCACTGTTGTGAGTCTGGCCATTGCTGTTTACCTACGTCTTCATATGCTTTTCAGCAGGTAAATGTGGAATGGTTCTCATTCAGGTCAAGACAGAACCAGAGGCCATCAGTATGGGCGACTGACTTATCTGTCTTCTCTTTCCATGACTGTATACTGCCTCATCTTGATCTATAAGCAAAACCTGGAAAATCTACAGAATAAATGTTTTTTTATGGTTTATCTACACATAATACAGACAATATTGCTGTTATTTTTTGGTGAATAAAATCAATTTTGTATAGCTTATTTAAGTCTTAATAAAATGTGAATTGTGTTTAAAAATGACAAATCATTGATATATGAAATACCAAGAGAGAGAAAATGATATCATATCATGTGCTCACTAAAGCCTAAAAGATCAGAAGAAAGAGAAAAAGACCTAAGCAGGAACAAAGACTGAAGAAAGAAATAAAAAACCAGAACAAAAAATAAAAATGTGGTAGATATTAATCGAACTGTATCAATAATCACATTGGATTTCAATATGTGAATGCACCAATTGAACGACAGACATCAGCTCTGCAGGGTGGTGCAGGCTTGTAATCCCAGTAAGAACAGCTTCAGTAAGTCATCAACCTAGAGAGACCCTATTTCAAAATAAAAATACATTAGGGCCGGATTTGTAGCTTGGAGGTGAATGCCCCTAGGTATAACCACCAGTATAACAAAGAAAACACACACATCATTGAAATTGATAAAAAAAAAAAAGCAAGACTCAACTCTATATTGTCTTTAGAAAACCCTACATTAAATACAAAGACAAATAGATTAATTAATGGTGAAAAACGTACCATGCCAACACTAATCAAGTGAAAGCTCTATTGATTTCAGACACAGCAGACTTCGAAGGACATTATCCTTCTTGGGTCAGTCTTCTGAAAGAAACGTCTTCAACACGTATGGGCCTAACAACAGAGCTTCAGTCTGTGAGAGGCAAACCTGGCAGAATTGCAAGGAGGGAGAGATGACTCCATTTTCTTTTTCTCTTTTCTCTGAGTGTCTCCATGATTTTCTCTAGTTTAAACACTTTTTTTTTTTGGTATCTCTCCTCCTGAATGTTCTCTGAAATTACTGTTTCTATGATTTGGTGTCTGACATTAACTTGGAAGAGTTGTCAGTCGTTATGATTTCCAGTAGTTTTCCCATTCCTTCTTTCTCCTGATATTTCCATCCCATTCATGTTGCTAGTTCTCTATTGTTTTTGAATATTCTTGGTTGTCCTATAGTCCTTGAATATTCTGTTTTATTCCTTTTTTTCTTTCTTACTATGTTTGTTCTTTTCCCTTCTTAGTTTTTAGAATTTCTGTTGATATGTCCCGAGACTAAGAGATTCTTTCCTTCGCTGAGTCTAATCTACTAGTAAGCCCACAAAAGACATTCTTCATTTCTGTTTCCATGTTTTGGGCCTCCAGCATTTCTCTTCGGTCCTTTCTTAGAATTTTCATGTCTGTTAAAATCACATATCTGTTCTTTCATGCTGTTTATGGGATGCACTAGATTTCTTAACATGTTCATTGGAGTTGTTTTAAATTTCTGGTCTGGTCATTCCAGCAGTGCTAATATACCTGGTTCTCATGCTTCCTCTGTCTCTTTAATTAGTGTCTGTTTTCTTTTAGTATATCTCGAGATAACCAGGCATGAGGTACTTAATAACCAGGCATGAGGTAACTGTGAGAAAGAGTGACAGTCTATAGGCCCTTTACCAATATGGTGATAAAGAGATACAGAAGGGGAAGCATCTTACAGTCTTGTGATCAGTCCTGCACCTCTGGGCTGTGACCCTCCGGCCTTCTCACTCATTTTTCCGTTCTCCCTCAAATGGCTGAAGCTGGATGATGTTGGTATTTCCCTTCCCTGTGGCAAGAACAGGCCTTTAGAATAGGCGTTGGAAAGAGCAGTATGACCTGGTGTGTTTCAGAGTGGACCTTTTCCTTCTTCTGCAGAAGTATTCTCTGATCTTTCCTGGGGAAACCAAACCTGGTCAGGATCCTGGAGGTAAATGACACAAAATCATGGGGGACTCCCCATGATTAGGTTTCTCTAGAATTTTTAACTCTCAGTTGTCTGTACTGAAATTCACAAAATGACCACCAGGCGTCCTTGCGCCGGGCCGGTTCCTGTGGTAGTTTTCGCTCTGAGTCCTGCAGAGTGAAGGAGTGACTCCCTGTTCCCACTTGCCGGTCTCTCCAGGTTGGAAGTAGCTGCTTGCCGTGTTCTCCCGGCTCTTGTGCATCTAAGAATACCTTAGATGATGCAAGTCTGTTCAGTTTTTTTTTTTTTTTGTTGTTTTTTTTTTTTGTTTTTTTTTACTTCTCGATAGAACACAGCGGTGACTTTTCAAGCTCATTCCATGTCAAACTGGAAACCTGACCTAATGATGTTTATAGAAGTGACATTTCTTAAAATTAACAAAAGAGTGTATGTACTGTACAGTGAAACAAATAAGACGGAGGGCAAACACCACCCAAATCTTCATCTCCCGAGGCGTTGGATGCAGCTCATGCCCTGTGTTCTTTATGTTTACAGATGTGCGCAGAGATACTTAAAAATTAAAGAGATGAGACACCGTGTCTGTTGTCTTAATCAATATTAACAGGCATTAATTTTGAAGTGATGCAAATAGGCCAAGTAGTAAAGAACTACAAGTTTTAAAATGAAACTCATTATGTGATGTTCACCATCAGTGTATGTTGGATTCCTACTCATTTTTTTTCTTTGTAGATTTAGAAATCACTTAAAACTGTGTTATTGAAGTGATTCCTGATATTCCTGATAAGCAGTGCCTGGCTGGATTTTTCTTAAAAAAAAAAATTAATTGTGTGGTCTTTGTCTTTGGCCCTGTCTTTCCTGTAATCCCTGCTCTCTCTTTGCTTACCGTCCTCTGGATGGACTCCTCATTGTCTATGGTTCAGTTTTTTCCTTCTCTCACCGTGTTAGTTGTGCATCTTTTGTCTCTCCTTAGTGACCTTGACTAAGGATGCTCCAATCAAGGTCATGGTCCTTTCTGTATAATGTGAGGACGTTAGAACTCTTTATCCTTATTTATACTTTCATTCCATAATTCCAATTTACATGCCATTTGCTCAGACATTTTAGTTCCATATCTCTCCATTTTAAAGCCCCATAAATGATCATTATTTTTCCATTAATATATCCTTTTAGATTTAGCCATCTAGCTACATTTCTGTTTTTTATTCCTTCCTATATGTTCTAACTTCCCTCTTAAACCTTTTTCCTTCTATTCTTTAGTTTTCTCTCTCGGGTGGGTCTGGGAGTAGCAAGATTTCTTCATGTTTATTTCCCTCAAAATATTTTTTAATGCTCTAATTTTATATGATAGTTCAGAGATACTAAATCTGGGTTGTCAATAATTTTTTTTTCAGGACTTTGAACACACCACTCTATTACTTTCTAATTTCCATTGCTGCCGCTGCCGCCGCCACCACCTCCTCCTCCTCCTCCTCCTCCTCCTCCTCCTCCTCCTCCTCCTCCTTTTTCTTCTTCTTCTTTTTTTTTGTGGTACTATGGATTGAACCCAGGCTCATTCTCTCTCCAAGCTACAACCCCAGCGGTACTAGGGATGAAACGCAGGGTCATTCTACTCCCGAACTACACCCCCAGCCCTATTTTTTGTTTTGTTTTGTTTTTTGTTTTTTGGTGGTACTGGGGTTCATGGAAGCCCTACTAACTCCGGGCTACACTCCCAGACCTATTTTTTTTTTAATTTTTTATTTGGAAACAGGGTCTCTTAAGCCAGCGCAGCTGGCTTCGAACCTCCGCGATCCTCCTGTCTCCGCCTCCCAAGCACAGGAATTACAAGGGTGCGCCACCACGCCCGGCCCTATTATTTTATTCTTTTACTTTGAAACAGGGTCTCACTGAGTTGCCAAAGGCTTTACTAAGCAGTAGCTGAGGCTGTTCATGAACTGCAATCCTCCTGTCTCAGCCTCCCAAAGGCTGGGATTACAAGTGTGTGCTACCACCCCAGGCTTATTTTTATTTTGAAACAGGATCTGAGTTTCAGAGGGCCTCACTAAGTAGCTGAGGCTGGCCACAAACCTACAATCCTCCTGTCTCAGCCTCCCAAGTACTGGGATGACAAGTGTGCTCCACGATGTCTGGCTTCCATTGCCTCTTGTAAGATGTCAGCTATATACGTATTATATCTATATAGTTTTATTAGTTATAGGATTATTAATTATTAATCCTATCTATCTATATATAATATACATAATACATTATATTATTTGTTGAGATTTCCCTGTTCTTATTTTATCTGATTGCTTTTCATTTTTTTTTTTTTTTTTTTTTTTTGTTTACCACTGGTTTTCAGCAACTTTACAGTGCTCTGCAGGGGTGTTTTGTTCATTTATTTTCTCTGCTTGGGATTCATAATTACTTCTTGAATCTATTACTTGGTTTTTTTCTCCTAGGCTTTGAGAAAATTGTCACCAATTATTTATTCACATGTAGTTTTGGTTTCGTTTTTCTCCTTTTCTTCTTTTGGGATTGCAATCATGGCTTTCCCACAGTTTGTTACTTCATCCGGGAATTGTCACCCAGGAGCATCTTGGTCCCCAAGCGGACGTCAGTGTCTTGAGACATTTTTGGTTGTCAAAACTGGAGAGGAAGCTGGGCATGGTGGCCAGTGAGGCCCTGTTTCAAAATAAAGAATAAAAAATAGGGCAGGGGGTGTAGCTCAGAGGTAGGATGCCCCTGGGTGGGACTCCTCCGAGGGTCTTGAGAGGCTCCTCTTACTTCTGTTTGGCATTTGCTTCTGAGAAACCAAAAGCCAGCTCAGGGGCAGCAGTGACCACACATTACCTAGGTCAGTTTAGGGACTGAGAAACTGAGAGGCGGCCTCCGACCCTTGCGAGGGGTGGTTCCTCTAGGGCGTAAACCTAGGAAACCCACTAGAATAACCTTTCTCTTCCGTGATCCCGAAACTCCTGTGTTGCCACCTTCCTCCTAAGTCTGGGTCTCCTCGCGCTTCTAGACTTCCAGGTATTTGTAAGGAATCACTGTCTGGTGCTCAGAGTTTCTCTTCTTTCCTAGAGCTTAGCTTCATTCCTCGCTGCCACCCCGTTCGTTTTCTGGTGCCTTTAAATACTCGACTTTTGCACTGGCCCCAGTTTTTCTAATCATTCTTGCTGAAGGTTAGGCCAGAACCATGTAGTTCATCCTTGCTGATAAGCAGAATTGGACTTCTGAATTAAAACCCTACTTTACAATGCGCCTTTATATTGATCCATATTTATTATGGTAGAAACTTTCTCCCTCTCCGATCCATTTATTGCTCTAGGAACATAAACCTACCTAATTCTTTTACTCTTTCTAGACTGAGAATTATGAGCACTTTCACTAAAGGAGTCTTTCTTGTAAATGATCCCCTTCGAGTCTGCCTCTGAAGGTATTTCCAAAGGGTTTATCTTTCTCCCAGCTCCTGTTTCATTCCTGACATGCTGTTAAAGAAAGAGAAATAGTCTTCTTATGGAAGGATGCCATTGATGATCTCTACTCTTGTATTGATTTATTTTTTTAAAAAAAATCAGGATTAGGTAGTATTTTACAGAGAAGAAAGTCATTTGGTTTATTTCTTAAAAGTTTTGGGCCAAGTGTGGTAGTGCATGCTTCTAATCCCAGTACTTGGGAGGCTGAGACAGGAGGACCATGGTTTGTGGCCAGCTTCCCTTACTGAGTTGTGCCCTCTGCAACTTAGACCCTGTTTCAAATAATATAAAATGAAATAAAAAATATAGGACTGAGGGTGTAGCTTGGAGGTAGAATGCCCCTAGGTTCAGTCCCCAGTACTGCAAAAAATATGTTTTGGTACTGGGGGTTGAACTCAGGGGCATTCTACCTCTGAGCTATACCCTTAGCTACTTTTATTTTTTTATTTTTGGTATTGGGAATTAAACCCAGGGGTATTATACATCCAAAATATATCCAGCCCTTTTTAGTTTTTATTTATTTATTTATTTTTGAAATGGTCTTGCTATGTTGCTGAGAGTCTTGGTAAATTACTGAGGCTGTTCTCATACCTGTGGTCCTTCTGTCTCATTCTTCCGAGTACTGGGATTACAGGCATGGGGAACTTCACCTAGCTAGCCCTTTGTGTTTATTGTTATTTCAAAACAGGGCCATACTAAGTAGCTGGAAGTCTCCCTAAATTGCTGAGGCTGGCCTTGACCCTGCAATCTCCTCTCTTAGCCTTCTAGGGACTGGCTTTGCAGGTGTGTGCCAATACCAGTATTGCAAGTGTGCCTAGCTCATTTGGTATCTCCTAGTAGTAATTCCTGTATTCTTCATTTGAGTCATGTTTACTCATAGACAACATTAACTATAAACAATTACAGCAAAAATAACTTCCAAATTGCCATGAAATCGTGTGTATAAGTCCATATTACCCTCATTGTTGAATATTTGATTTTTTTATATTGCAAAATAAGCATCAGTTAACCCCATTCCAAGATAGCAAGTTGAAAGCTAATACTGTAGCCTTAGACAGCGGCTCTTGGCAAGCCAAAATACTAAACTAAAACTAATGTGAAATGGAATTAGAGATGATGTAAAATCCAATTTAGTGGGTTAAACTCAGCAGAGAACAATGGACTGAGGGAAAGGCCTGGAGGTGGGGCTGACCACCTGTTCCGAGCTTGGTGGTTGGTGCAGACGCTGACCTGTCTCCACCGCAGAGGGACGAGGGAAGGAAATTGCTGTTGTCATGGTTAATGAATGCCACCTGTGATAGATTCTCAGCGCAGGGCATTTACTCTTGGATCACTGAAAGCAAATTGTCTGTAAAGATTCTTGTCTTGAGTAAAAGAGATGGCATCTCTGCTCCAGGGAGAGGATACACTGAGGAAAGAAACCAGTTTGCTTTATTTTGTAGAGAGAAGGCAAGCATTAGGGTGGCTTTCAAGTTGGATTTGAGTTTTAGAATTGTATTACAGGTTTCTAATCTAATGTATCTGTTTTAAGAAGCCCACACATAGAATAAATTATGTTTGGGGATTTTGATTAAACAAATTAGACCAAGGCTGCTCACTGATTGCCGGAGTATATTTGATTATGCTCGAATTGATAAAATTTGCAATTGAAATCACTAGTCAGAAAGCATCAGCTTTTGTTTTCTGTGAAGATGGTTTATTGACATTTAAAGTAAACTTTGACCCACCAGCTAGCTCAGAGAGAGACACAGGTTTCATTTTGGAAGTGATTCCTTCATCCCAGTTTAAAACTTGGAATTGTAATGTAAGAGATATGCACACTTGTGGCACAATATGAGAACTAATGCAATGAATTGTCACAAAAGGAACCCATCTAAGACATCACCACCCACACAGTTTTTCCCTCCTCCATGGCAAAGCAATTCAAATCCGATCTTGGTAGTTTTTCTTTTCTCTGAAAAAAAAAAAAAAAGAAACAAGAAAAAAATTTCATGGCTGAGGATTAAACTCTGGGCCTCACACATGCTAAGAATCTCACTCCCTCTACCAAGCCACACTTCAATCCCGTTCTCTGGAACTTTATGGATAGGCATACAATAGAATCTTCCGAGTCTGGCTTCTTCTGTTCTGTTTAATTTTGTGAGTTACCAAGTTGTTGCCTCTAGCTTCCTTATATCCATTTCTATTGTATGACTGTAAAAAGACTTCTTATTATATCCATGGATATTTAGACTGTTTTTAGATTTTCTGTTTCATAAATGCTAGAAATAGATTTTAGGGGAGCCTCAAATAAAAACGCAGAGTAACGGGGCAAGGCAGTTTACTTCTGCAGAAGAGTGTGCAACTGACAGAATCGCCTGGTCAGCAAGCTTACCAAGAGGGCAGTCCGCTCTGGTTTTTATACCTCACACAATTCTACCTCTTGCCCTGATTGGTGGAGACTTGAGTTCATGACTCTATGTTATTGGCTGTTTTCTAAGACAGACAGGAATTCTGAAACAGAGTTCGGCAAAGAAAGTTTAAAAAATACAACTCTATAGTGATTGGCTTATTTCTAGGATAGACAGGAGTTTTCAAACAAAGTTTAAGATTCTGGAAGATTCTGATCAACAAGGTTATATGAGCTAGAATAGATAATATTCTGGGAGTAGAGCACATAGACAAAAGTTATGAAGAGTATACAAAAGTTGTAAGATGGATGCCTAAGCTACTGTTACAAAATGGAAGATTGTTCACGTCTGTGTAATTTTGCTGCTTTGATAGAAAAGATTACCTTTATTCCTCACATAAAGAACTCTGCCAGGAAGATTCATTTAGCCTTTTCTTTGAGATTTACAACCGTTTTTCAAAATAAAATGCTTACATCGCCACTTTTCAGTGTAGAGTTATGTTACACATCTACAGACCTCCCAATGCTGAAGGTGAGGGTTAAATTCCCACTCACTCCCCATCTCCACTGCCACACTTAGATATCCCATATTCATCCCCTCTGTCCCCATAATCTCCCGACAAAAGTACACACTAAGTTTTGGTTAACTTAATCTACAGTGTTCACATAAAAATCTTATGAAATCACTATTCACATCAGAACTGTGTCGTAGATCATGATTCTATTATTTTCCTGTGAGTTACTATAACTACCTTTTTTCAGTTGGAGTTTTTCTTTCATGTTATTGGTGTTTTATCTCAACATTCTAATAAAAACCCAGATTTCTCTCCTATGTCTAGGTACATGAGGATTCTTTTCTTTCCCATTCTTAGAGACATCCTTTGATGTATTTTTCCTCCTGCTTGAACTAAAAGGATTATTTCCTAGGCCAGTCTTAGAGTTGCCAAGTGGGTACTTTCTTTCACTCTTGTCTTCCATCAAGGATTCTGACAACACGTGGGTGTTCTATAACCTGTTCAATTCTACTTCTAACCACCTAGTTAGTGTTCGTTTCTGCAAGTTAAAGGCCATCCCGGGCAACACTGTTTTTAATTCAGATGTTATATCTTTCTGCCAGAGGAGTTTGCCTTTCTATCCTGACTGTACAGAGTAGTGGGCTTGATAGGTCAACCGGGTGGCAGGTTTTTAGCTTTTCCAGATGGTGCCAAACAATTTTCAAAATGGTTATACCAACTAACATTTCTACCAGCAATATATGAAAGTCTTGTCACACAAGCTCACTGACACTTGGTAGTCTCAGTCTTTTAAGTTTATCATTGTGGAACTCGGGGGTAAGGTGCTTGTGTGGTGGGCTCTGAGTTTGATCCCTGGTGCCACAAACAAACAAAACACATAAGTCTACCTTTGTGATGGGTGTGGAGTGATATTTCCTTGTAACTTTAATTAGCCGTTCTCTGGTGGCTAATGTGATGGAGGACATTTTTATTTTTCACTTTCCACTTGGAGATATTCTTTCAAAAGTGTTTATTTCTATCTCTTGCAGAGTTTTCTCATATGGCCTTGTTCCTTCCACAATGATTGTGTATATTTTTATATTACTAACATGAACCCTTAGATACTACCTGTTTGTTTTATAAGACAGAATACTAGAGACTGCGTACTTCATATAAAAAAACAATGCATTCCTCATCTTTTAGAGATTGAAAGGGTCTTCTGTCTGTGCTGTAACGTGGTGACAGGCATCACATGATCAAGGCATGAAGAGAGAGTGCATATCCTTGTGTGAGTGAGAGATGACCCAGCCCCCCCAGAATGACTCTCTCCTGCAGCGATGGCGTCGTCCTTCTAGGGGGGCTCTCACAACCTCCACCGCCTGAAGGTCCCACCTCCCAATACCATTACATTGGCAACTAAGTTATGACGTGAATTTTAGAGGACAGGCATTCAAACAACAGATGTCAGTTATTTTGTTTTTCAAGAATCTTCTTAGATTCTTTGGCATGTTGTTTTTTTAATTTTTAAAATGTTCTTTCTGTTCCCTTCTATAAACTTCTTTTTTTTTTTATTGGTGCACTGTATTCATACATCATAGTAGGATACAAACTTTTGTAGACATACATGCACACTTTTCCCAGTCAGCCCCAACCCGATCCCCACCCCATTCTCTCCCCATCCCTCCCTCCCATGCTTGGCTTAGTAGTTGACATCTAGTATTATGGCAATTTATCTAAACTTAAAAATGATAATCTCACATAACAGTTTCATTTGTCTGATACCAAGCTTTTGATGACTTAAAGATAACATTTCAGTATTTCTTTTTGCTTTCTTTCTTACCAGAGAATCTATTTTTTCTATTTTTAGGTGAAACTATCATATATTTATATATTTATTTTTCAGAAAAAAATCTATCCTAATATGGAATATGGACTCTAGGTACCCACATCGATCTTGGAAAAGAACAAAGCTAGAAGATGTATATTTTCTGATTTCAAACCATATAAAGCTACAATAATTGAAACAGTGTAGTACTATTCTAAAGGCAGATATATAAACCATTGGAGTTAAATAAAAGCCTAGAGCTAAATTCTTCCCTATATTGTCAAGTTATTTTTGACAAGGTTTCCACGAACATTTGGTGGTGGGAATAATAATCTTTTAACTAAATATTGTTGAAAAATAATAATTACATGGAAAAGAATAAAATTGGACCCTTACCTAATCCCATATACAAATATTAACTCAAAATAGATAAAAGACCTAAATATAAATCTTAAGACTATAAGCTTTTAGGAGAAAATCTGGGTCATAAAACCTCACAACATTGAAATTGGCAGTGATTTCTTGGTTATGATTTCAATGGCACAGGCAACAGAAGAGTATACAAAATCCCTAAAAAATAAAAAAAATATTGTATATCCAAAGACAATGTAAACAGAGTTAACAGTTACTAATAGAATGGGATAAAATATTTCCAATTGCTATATCTGAAGGTATATTAATATTCCAACTAGAAATCCTAAAAATTAACAACAATAAAGGCAAACAATACCCTTTAGAGATAGGTAAAAGACTAACATAAATAATGAATCTCCACAGATAACCAGTCTTCGTTGTCTGTTGGATGGAAACTCTTGTTTCTCTAGTTCTGGAGTGTGTTACCTATTTCTTCTTTGTAGTTAATCTCTTTGAGTATTTTCTCTAGTGCTGGTTTTGAAGACATAAATTCCTTCAGTTTCTGTTTGTCATGGAAGCTTCTTATTTCTCCATCTAATTTGATAGAAAGTTTTGCTGGGTAGGAAATTTTTGGCTGGAAGTTGTTTTCTTTCAGAATTGGGAATATGTTACTCCAAGCCCTTCTGGCTCTCATGACTTGGTTTGGGAAGTCTGGAGTGATTCTAATTGGTTTGCCTCTGAATGTCACTTGGCCCTTTGCTTTTGTTGCCTTTAAGATTCTCTGCTTGGCTTCCACATTGGTCATTTTGACAATTATGTGGCGTGGGGATCCTCTTCTCCGATCCTGTCTAAAGGGAGTTCTATAAGTTTCCTGGACCTGTGTATCGACCTCTTGCTCTATGTCTGGAAAATTTTCTGCTATTACTTCCTTGAAGATATTGTTGATCCCTTTGGTTTCACTTTCTTTTCCCTCCTCTATTCCAATTATTCTTAGGTTAGCTCTCTTAAAATGGGCCCATATTTCTTCAATATCAGATTCCTGCTGTCGGATATTTTTTTCTAGATTAGAAACTATGCGTTCATTTTTGGATTGCTCATCTTCTAAGAGCGAGATTCTGTTCTCCATGCGTTCTAATCGGTTGTTTGTGCTTTGAATCGGTTGTTTGTGTTTGAGGCCTTTACTTCATTAATTGCATCCTTTATCTCTTTTTGGCTCTCTCTGAGTTCTTTTCGAAGCACCTCTATTATTTCTACAGTTATTTTCCTGATTTGATCTTCTAGAAATCTCTGATTTTCTGTTTTATCAGGTTCTGATGTTGTGGGGTTGTGTGCATTCATTGCTCCAGTATTATTCCTCTTTCCCATGATTTTGGATGTTTGTGCCTTCTCTGGGTTCTTCCCTTGGGTCACTAGGACTTCACTTAAGGTGTTCTGGATCTCAAGTCAGTAGTATCTCAGACCCCACTACTCCTTTACTGGGTTGTATCACAGAGTCTCCGACCCAGAGAGTCGATAGAGGCTGCTTTAGACTGTGGGGGGTGCCGGGTTGCACGTTCTCCTATGGTGTGATATCTCTGCCACCACTCCTCCCCCACTGGGTCAAGTCCCAGGGAGTACAGTATTGGGATTTCTCCTCTGTGGCCCGCAATTTGACTCACTGTTCTTGAGTACGCAGATGTAGCTGTACTAATTTCGATGAATTCGCTGCTGCTGCCGCCGGTGGCAATATGGCACCGCTGCTACGCCCTCAGCTGTTGGGCTGTAGTTTTTCTTATTGGTTTTGAGGGCGACCAAGAAAAGCGGGGCTTAAGAGCCCTGCTAACAACAAATCTCCATTACCACAAAATCAGCGCCTTTCATAGCCAGAAAACACCAGCACCAGAGGGGGAAAAAAAAAATCACCAGGCTCCAGAAGGAAAGCGGACGGAGAACAGAGCCACAGAGGAGATCCTCAAGCCCGAGGACGCGGCAGCAGCGCCATACTGCCGGCGGCACCGGCGAATTCACAGGACGGCTACAGCAAGCGGAGGTGAGCCACTGCGGAACAGCCAGGCGGGATTTCTCCGCGCAGAGATCACCTAAAGCTCCCAGTGGCCGAGCTCAGCACACGCTGCAGGGATTCAGAGTGGAATTCTATAAACTTCTAATGGAAATATAATGTACGTGTAGACTCATGGCATCTTTCAGTGAGCAGAAATGCTTGATTTTGGTGCAGCCCAGTGTATAAATCCTTTCTCCTATGTTTGGTGCATAGTGTGATGTCAGGGTTTTTTTGTTTTTGTTTTTTTCTTTTTGCGGTACTGGGGATGGAACCCAGGGGCATTCTACCTCTGAACTACACTCTCAGCCATATTTTTTATTTATTTTGAAACAGGGTCTCACTGAGTAGCAAAGGGCCTCACTAAATAGCCAGTCTCCGCCTCCCAAATGCTGGGATTACAGTTGTGCGCCAGCATGTCCATCTGGATGTCAGGTTTTCAATGTCTTCCCCTTCCTCAAGTTCGTAAGATATTTTTCTTTATTTTCCCCCTCCCTCCCTCCTTCCCATTCCTCCTTCCTTCCTTCCTTCCTTCCTTCCTGGAACTGAACCCAGGGCCTCAGGTATGCTATGCATGTGCTTTACCACTGGGCTACATGTACTCTGACCCAATTCTGTCTTATTTTTAAAAATTTTTGTTGTTATTGTTGTTTTACATTTCTTAGGTATATTGATACTGAATTCAGATTTTTCATATATAGTTAAAAGCATATCACTTTAAAGCAGCTTGAGGGAAATCATGATCAATCCCTTTGCTTTTTTAAGAGTGATTAAAGGGAGGCTAGTGTGAATAGGGCATGGCTGTCAAGTGTATCACATTGTTTATATCTCTAAGTACATGATTGTCAGAGTACATCACACTTTTGTATCATATCATCTACCATGTCTGTGCCCAAATGGATATTTCAGTTACTTAGGGTATATATGGAGAAAATATATTGGCCATTCCAATTTTTAATGTTTAAAAATGTTGAAATGACACACATTATTTACAGAACTAACAGGAAAGGAAGACTTATGAGAAGCTTTGGATCCTGTCCTAGGATTTCCCATTCCTGTCCATTCCCATAAAACAGTTACTTCTAACATCCTTTATTTCTTGTTATTACTCCCATTTTAATCCTCTGCTTATATTTCTATTCCTTAATTGATTTAAATGGCAAACAGTATAGATTACTACAAAGATGCAGGAACTTTACGTGACTATTTTCAGTAGAGAAATTCTTATCTTAGGAAGAATTTCTGTCAAAAGGAAAACTGTAGACAAATTGAATTTAGCAGAAATTATTGAAGCACAACTTATTCATAAATCAGACAGCAATGAGAAAGAGTAGGGGTTCTGAGAGTCCCACCCAGAAACAAGCTTTCATAAACCAGATGTGGAGGTAAGGAAAAGTAGAGAAAAAGTGAGCTTTTATAGGTAGAGTGCAGATGTGGAAAAGTCACCTGATTGGCCTCAGCTAGGGATTTACCTTATTTGGGAAGAGTCTGATCAGTTGCTTAGCTGTGATTGGCTGAAACATGGTTGCCTGTGATTGGCTGAAACTCAGCTACTTCTTAAACTCCTCAATTAGATTTCAGTATTCAACTTGTGTTTGTTAGATTGCCATTTGCTTCGTAGAATTAAAGGTATACAGACAGCCTCAGGCTTATGGCTATTTAATTTAACAATTTATTAGGAATAGCAATGTATCCATTACAGCAGCGCCTGATAATGTAAGTTGGTGGCTCATGAATGAAATGAAGGTATATTTCATTTCTAATGCTTATAATCTGACTTTTAAAGGAAATAAAAATAAATTTTCTCCAAGTATCCTAGAAGATCAAAACCTATCAAAACTTATTTTAAAATTGGTAATTAGTTATATAATGAAATTTTTGATAGTTTAACTTTGAAAACCTTGACTTTATATTCATAAAAATCAGTTGGCCAAAAGCCTTAAAAGATATCTTAAAATGACACTAAAATTTTATGTATAAAAATTATTTTAATTTTTATTAAATGCTGTAATTAGTGAATTTGTGACCAATTAGAGCAATATTTTACATTTAACTAAAATATCCATAGATTAAATCACAATAACATTTCTTATTGTAAATTAAATGTGCCAGTGTTGGGAATGGCCTAGGAAGATTTGAGAAAGCTCTGATTAGTAATAAATATATTTCAAAACTGTGTAAAAATGGCAGACCTGGGGAAAGACTTGGTTTTCGTTTAGGTCAGGAAGCAAACAGCTACTGAAACTTAAATTGACTTAGCTAAAAGTAATTAGCAAGTCGATAGGAGAGGGGAGCTAGGACTTCCTCTTTCTAAAGACAGGTCTACATAATAATTGGATGATTAGTTTGAATGGGAGGTGGGTGTCCTTGGGGAAAGGAGAAAAATGGGTGTAAACTCAGTTTGGCTGGAAAAGTACAGGGACTTTTTACTAAGTCAGAATTACATGAAACAAGATGGAGGATGTCATGTATAAAAAGTCTGTCCCGTGTTTTGTACTTTGGTGACTATGTTCAAAGCACCCCCTCATGTAACATGAGGCTGTAACTATCTTCTGTATTTCTATCTTTGTGTGTGTGTGTGTGTGTGTGTGTGTGTGTCGTACTGGGGATGGAACCCAGGGTCTTTCTACCTCCGGGCTATACTCCCAGCCCTATTTTACATTTTATTTGGAAACAGGGTCTCACTAAGTTGCTGAGAGCCTCACTAAGTAGCTGAGGCTGGCTTTGAACCTGCGGGATCCTCCTGGCTCAGCCTCCTAAGCACTGGGACTATAAGAGTGTGCCACCACGCCCAGCATGTATTTCTATCTTTTTAATAAACTTCTTTAAATTTTCAGCAAGAGTCCATGCTGTTGCATATTTATCCTGCAGTTTTTGTGGTTTTTTTTTTAATTATTCCCAGGGGTCTAACGAAGGTCCCTGGGGACAGTTTCCCTAGATGGTAAGAGTCATGGCCCATAACCGTAACATTAAAGAATAATAGATACACTGATCAAAATGGACAAAATACAAAGAATTATGATATTTGCAAGCATTCCGGTGTTTATTGTTGTTTGGATTTGAAGTGTCCATCATCAAAGGTCCATGGACTGATGGGTATGTCCACAGGCCATGGCACTATCAGGAAGTGGTGGAGCCTTTAAGAGGCAGGACCTCATAGAAGGAAGTTAGGCCATAGGTGGCATGCCACTGAAGGAGATTCTGGGACTCCAGCCTCTTCCCCTTTCTCTCTGTTTCCTGATCACCACAAGGTGAGTCAACTCCATCTACCAAGCACTGCTGCCTTGATAGACTGTGCTGCTACAGGTCCAACACATTTGGGCCAACCAAGCAAGGACCGAAAACTCTAAAACTCTGAGTGAAAAGAAACCTTTTCTTCTTAAAGCTGAACATCTCAGGTATTTTGTTACAGTAATGGAAAGCTGACTCAAACTCCATCAAGCACTTCCGTCTCGATGGACTGTGCTGATACATGTCCAGTGCAATTAGGCCAACCAAGCAAGAACTAGAAACTAAAACTGTGAGTGAAAATAAACCTTTCCTACTTAGAGTTGAATATTTCAGATAGGTTGTTACAAAAATAGAAAACTGACTCAAACAATGACTGTGCCTCAGGGCACATCTATAGATAGTAGAAAGTCAGGGTGTGTGTGTGTGTGTGTGTGTGTGGTCAATTTCAAGCAGCCTGCGATATCTCAAGCAAGAAGATCTTTCTGCGTCTGGCATTGAGACTTCCCTGTTCCCTGTTCTTCCTGGGAGTAGCACTGCATTCTACAACTCTACACTAGATAAAAATTGCGGACCCACATCTCTCTGCAGTTTGTACATAGGTAGTGTGTACTGATCATGGCCTCAGGAAAAAGAGGCATTGGATTCATCTTTCTGAACATGGGGGCTGTATGCCACACAGCTGCAGGGAATTTCTTCCCACCTTCTTTCCCTCTGAGGGAGCTAGCAGTTTGGATGCTTTATGCTGTTCTGTGTCTGGAATAGTTAACAGTGACAGAGATCTGAGGAAGTTCTTTGACAGTAACCAGCAGGTGTCCATTAAAAGGGCAGTGAGCTCATGACACCCTCATTGTTTCTGATAGGGGAATTATGGCAGTGGGTTGAAGTACAAACTGGAGGAGAATATTCATGACAGGAAGTGTTTCCTTCTAGTGGGGTTTTGTACCAGCGGGGAGCAGCTGGTCACTGTTGTATCAGACAGAGGCAACCCTCCTGGCTTCCTGGGCTTTTCCAAATATCCCTTGGAGAGCACACTGACTTTCAAAGAAGGACTTTTAAAGGGTTTAAGACTTGGTCTCAGAGACAGGAAATGAGGAACAAGATGAAATACACCGTGAAGCTTTGCATGGTCTGGGAGGTTGGTGTCTATTTCAGAAACACTGCTCTTCCAGGGGAAAGTGAGTCCCTCCTGATGTTGGTATCAAATCTGAAAATGAATCTGGAGAGGGCTGTGAGGGTGGAGCCAGTGTGGGTGGAGTGGGCTGGAACTCGGGCCTCTCATTCCTGGGACTCAGGCCTCTCACCCCTATAGATATGTAGCTTTGGTTGTGTGAACTCGGGAGTCCATCTCATTATCTGTATGTGAGAAGAGCTGTAAAATACCATCATCCATGTTTAGGTCACCTCAAAGTTTTCACAGCTCCTTCATAGGTGTTTGTCCTTTCCCTGGGCACACGAGATAGTGTTACATTATTATGATTATATTCTCCAGGCAGAAGACATTTGGGGACATGAGTCTGGTCCTCTTGATTTTTGTGGGTTTACATTTAAAATCTTTTCTGTTTATTATTATTTTTACTTCTTAAAAAGTGTATTAGCATTGAATCTGTTTAGGTGACTGGTGAGATTTTTATTTTTAATGGCGGACTTTATTTTTTAGTTTGATGTTTTGCTCCAATTTAGTTTTTATTCTTGTCCTCACATTTCCACATGGATGCCCCCCAGAGTGCTTGTGTGGTCTCCATATCTCTGGATAACTTCTCTATCTTCCGGTACACAATAAAATGAGCTGTTTCAGGCATTTAGTTTGTCTCTCCCACCCTCGCCCTGGGATCTGCCTCAGTAAGATACACTAGAGTGGGAAATTATTTGAAAAGCACTGAATGAAGCGTCTTTTGGCATAAATTCCAACTTTAGTGTGATTGGTTTCTGAGAAAGAGAAACCGAGTGAATGGGAAGTGTTAACATGAAGAAGTTATTTTATTTTTTATTAGTGTATCATAATTACACATTATGGTCAGGTTCAGAGTGGGAAAAAAAAAACAGACACACAGAGCATTTGTTGTGTGTTTTCCTCTGAATTCCCCCACAATTTCCTCCCTTTGTTTCTCACAGATAACATTTATGTGGACACAGGTAACTTCATGTATAAGCAGGATCATTTGCGCTGTTTCCAACATCAGGGCTCCCCTTTATCTTCCCATCTCTCTTCCCAAATCCCCTTTCCATCCCTATTCCACTAGAGTCTTCCCTCATTTATCCGAGGTCCTCTTTGTTTTCCAGTTTCTCTCTAGTTTCCGCACATGAGTGAAAACATATGACCCTTGCTTTCTGGGACTGGCTAATCTCCCTTAGCATGATATTATCAAGGTCTATCCATTTTCCTAAAATGGATGATATGACTATATTCTTTTCTTATGGCTGAAAAAAATTCTCTTGGGTGTCTATACCATAATTTCCTAATAAATTCAACAGTTGACAGACACCTAGGCTGGTTCCGTAGAACTTTGAGATTTGAATACACAAACACATGGATGTAAAATATCCACTGAGTACTTCAATTTCAGTATACCAAAAATGAGAAAAAGAATTGAAATTTATCTAGGAGAATAGAGAAAAATTATTCAGAATAATGAGGATATATTTGTCTTGTAAAAAATACAGGATTTGATCATGTCAGAGCTCAGACAAGAAGATAATTATTATCCTAAACTCTGCAAAGCCAAGGGGAAAGGAAGGAAAAGAATAAAATATGCAAGGAATAAAGTTCACTACCCACCCCAAAGAATTGCCAGAATCATGTACTACAGTTAGCCTAAAACAAAAACAAACCCTATGTAGAGTAAGTGGGGTATAAGAAATCTAAGTCATCAGTCTAGGAAATGTGGCCCTAAGCTTAATTATCAATGGTCAATTCCTGAAACATTAACAGCAATTTGTCACCCAAATTTTTGGCCTTCTTTTTGCAAAAATAAGTATAGAAAGGTTAGGGGCAGGGCATTTCAGGAGTAGAAAAAAACAGGGAAAATGTATTTTAAGATTATCTCTTTCTATCTTTATCACCTATCTTTGTATGTATGTCTTTGTGTGTGTGTGTGTGTTTGTGTATGTGTTTATGTACTGATTCATATAAGAATTTACAAAGAAAACAAGTTATGGGTTTCCAAAAATTATAAATAATCACTATATGAATAAAAATAGGGTATAAAATTTCCAAATCTTAGGGAAGTAATGGAACAAAGAAAATTGAACAACCCAATAAAAATGAGAAGTGGTTTTTAAAGAGCACAACAAAAGATTGCAGAAAACTGCCATGCTTGGTAACAGCAGAAACAAGCCCGGGCTTATTTGTAATCACCACATTGTGAAAGCCACCTCACTTTCAGTTTAAAAAATTGCAACCTTACGCCATCTTCAAGAGCCAGCTTGAATCACACATACCCAGGCCAAAGTAAACATGTAGGCAGGTAGACAGAGCAGAGCTACAGCAGGAGGCTGTGAGTAGACACAGTCTGTGGTGCCTGTGCTGTGTGGCACTCCTGGAGGAGAACCCTCTGCAGGCGGCTGGGAGGAAGGGAGCTTCGCTGAGGCGTGAAGGCAGCTGCCTCTGGATGCTGGCATCTGAGTCCAGTGGGAGGACAGAGCCGAGAGCAGTAGGATGAGCACACACGGCGAGGGCCGGGTGACAGGGGCGACAGGCAGACTGCATGCTTCAAGGGGCACCATGGACCAGGAGGACTTTGGACTCTCATCACGCACACATCCTGAGATGTGTGACAGACAGCAGAGGCCACTTACACAGGAGGCAAGCTCTCTTAATCCTTTGTCAGCTCAGTTGGATAGACCATCATCATTATCCTTAGTTGTTGATTGGATATCAGAGTTGGTCCAGATTCATGGTACTAGGCCAATGGGAGCCGTAGAGCAGAGAGAAGGACTAGATACCTTCCAACCAGGATGGGGCTCAGGACACCCCACATCAAGAGTCTGCAGGAGACAGTGATTAGTGTCTCCTGAACCCAATTCACACCTGGGCAGGAGCCAGGTAGTGTCAACAGAACAGAAGGGAGGAAAGGAGTCCAGACGCTTTTCTTGTGTGCAGATAATAGCCCCAGATTACTCAGGCTCTAGTTAAGCAATGTGTCCCATAAAGAAACTTCTAGATGCTTTTATGGCCTTAATTAACCCTCTTCACTCCCATGATACTGAACCATTTATTAACAAGTTGCTATGACAGTGATTCATAGACAAAGGATTCAGAATAAGAGCAGCACTTAAAAATGAGATGAGATCTCAGCCGTCTTGTAATCTCCGAAGGCCACCTAACCTTTGCACCCTGCTCTTCAAAATAATAATAATTCCCGTTATAATGTCACAGTATTTTTGTGGTAGGTGATACTTTAAGAAGTTCGTATTTATGTATATATATAATTATTGCCCAAAGTTTAAAAGCTGAGATGTATTTGTACATTTTGAATGTACTTTTTATTGGTGCATTGTAGTCTCACATCATAAGGAGCTCAGGGTGACAAGAACACCATGCATACAGCATTTGGTGAGCTCCTCGGGAAGGCGGTGAGATTGAGAAGGGGCTTGGAGTGCTGCTCCCTCCACTGACCTTTCTCAGAGTCCACCAGTTCCAGCTCCCTCAGCTATTTCTTTGAGATTTGCATCCATATTTCTAAGTAAAGTGCTTATGTTGCTACTTTTTGGTTTAGTTATGTTCCACTTCGGAGGCCACCTTGAGCTTAAGAAGGGCATTAAATTCTTCTTTCATTTCCCCCATCCACTGCTACGCCTAGTTATTACCCATGTCCCCTTCTCTTCCCACAACCCCTCAACTGAAGGACATCGTCATCAATTGGGGTTAAAGCAAACTCCAGCGTCTATGTGGCAGTCTATGAAATCACCATGCACATCTGAACCATTAGACCCGTGTGGGTCTTTCTAGTG
Organism: Muscardinus avellanarius; assembly: GCF_963383645.1. NCBI lineage: Eukaryota > Metazoa > Chordata > Mammalia > Rodentia > Gliridae > Muscardinus > Muscardinus avellanarius. The sequence continues at coordinate 162,795,588 of NC_137788.1, forward strand.
AATTATCAGAACAGGAGCTGTGGGCAGCCCTCAGATTACAATTGAAGTCAGCCGAGCAGAGGTGCCAGTAGCCTGATTATATTTATTTTCTGAAGCATTAATACTTTTGTCTTATTCCAGATGTTGAATTTTTATATACAATAATCATTTCCTCGCCACGCTCTCCAGAAGAAATATAAATTTCTCCTTTTATGTTCACACATGTGGCTTCCTCTCTTCCTCATTCTTAGCGATATATTTTGATGCATTTTGTTATCTTGCTTGGAAGTAAGATGATTGTTTCCTGGGCCTGGCCTGCAGCTGTCAAGCTGCTGTTTTCCTTCACTCTTGTCTTCTGTCAACAACTCTGAGACCAAATGGATGTCCTGTGGTCCAATTTAATTCTAACACTACTCAGAGTTAGTGTCAGATGCCACGGTGGAAAGATAACTCGTTGTCCTATCCACAGCCCAATTCTGCCAGGGCAGCGGGGTACCTGCAGACTGGCTTAAGAACGTGCCGGGGGACACATGATTCATTGGAGAAAGCTTACTCAAAGTCAGTGACTGCTCCAAGAACAGTTCAGTGGCAGCAGGCTCTCAGCACTTCTGTTCCTCACCATGCTTTGCCAAGCAGCACCTCTTCTTCCTCAGGGTGTTTTGTCCACGTAGCAGCAGCCGGACTGTCCTCAGACCTCAGTTCTGCGCCCGTCCCCACTCAGAGAGGAGTTTTATGGGTCAAGCAGCAGAGGCAGTGATGTCATCAGCATCATCTTGTTGGTTTGCTTGTCTGACCAGCATCCCGAGGAGCAACTATCCTGGTGCATGTGTGAGAAGGCAGCTTCCTCTAGAGTCATCAACGTTTCGTGGTTCCCAGTGTCCATGAGCCAAAGCCAGTGTTGTCGAGAGAACATGCTTCTAGACTTCCTGGCCCAGGCTTGTTCTCACTGACCTCTTAACTCAGCTGGGTTTTGGGGAGCAGAAGAGGGGTGTTCAAGGACGTGGTGTTTTCATGTTCCCCTATCTTTTGGAGATCATACATTCCCCAGCTAGGCTCTTCTCAATTCAGATGCCATCTACAAGTGGGATCCCCAGGATTCCAGCTGTGTTCTGATCAGCTGACTTCAAGTTAATCTGGGGCCACCCACAGCTCCTCAGTTTTGATAATTGACTAAAAAGACTCCCACCGCTCAGGAATGTGCTCTTCCTACAATTATCATTTTATTATGAAGGACACCAAGGAGCATCCAGAGGAGGATTCAAGGAAGCCCTGAGCACAGGAGCGTCTGTCGGCTTGAACCTTTTTGCTTCTGGTATGTTGATGTGTTCACCATCCAGGAGACATGCCCAATCTGTACCCAGAGTTTTTACTGGGGTTTCCTTGTGTAGACATGATGGGTTAAAGGACTGGTCACTTGATAGAACTCAGTAACTAGTGCTCATCCCTCCTAAGGGCTGAGCTAAAGGCTTCAGCTCTCTAATGGTGTGGTTGGTTTCTAAGGCAACCAGCCCCAGTTCTGGAACTCTTTAGGGGAACCCCTCACCATGAGTCACTTACTTAGCATTAGCAAAGAATCCTCCTCATTCCCAGGATTGTTTTGGAAGCTGTTCAGGAACTAGGGACAGAGAGTTAGTTTCTCTCTCTCTCTCTCTCTCTCTCTCTCTCTCTCTCTCTCTCTCTCTCTCTCTCTCTCTCTCTCTCTCTTGCTCTCTCTCTCTCTCTTGCTCTCTCTCTCCCTTGCTCTCTCTCTCCCTCTTTCCTTCCCTCCCTTTCTTTCTTCCATCCTCACTTCCTCCCTTTCTCTCTCCCTCCATCTCTTTCTCTGTTACTCTAGTCTCCAGGAATAGATAGAGGATATATATATATATATATAATAAAATTTTATATGTGATATGTTACTATAAGATTTTATATAATAGACATAAAATGTGTGAGTATGTGTAGTTTCTACTCAATATAGATCACTTTTATGCCATCATGAAGGTGAAAGGACATAAATTGAACCATCTAAAGAGCTGTATACTGTATTGCAGATTTCAACGATATGACATTCTGAGAGAGGTAAAACTCTGCAGACAGTGCACGTCAGGGGTTGCCGACTGGGACAGCAAGACTCCCTGTGAGATGCTCGGGGTGGGCACATGCCATCGTACACTTGCCCCAGTCCATAGAATGCACATCAAAGGCAAGGCTAATGCGAACTCTGGGCTTTGGTTGAATTGTGAGTCAGTGTTTCTTCACTGTGACCAAAATACCTGACAAGAACAACAGAAAGGAGGACGATTTATGTGGGTTTGTTGTTTCAGAGGTCTCAGTACATGGTCAGCTCTGCTCTGGGCCTCAGGTGAGGCGGACATCATGACTGGAGGGTGTGGCTGAAGAAAGCCGCTCAGCTCATGGCAGCCCAGAAACACACACACACGCGCACACACACACACACACACACACACACACACACACCCCACCACACCACCACCCCACACAGAGACAGAGAGAGAAGGGGGGGGTATCATGAAAGGAGGGTATGGCTGAGGAAAGCCACTCAGCTCATGGCAGCCCAGAATCAATCAATCAATCAATCAATCAATCAATCAATCTCTCTCTCTCTCTCTCTCTCACACACACACACACACACACACACACACACACAGATAGAGATCGATCACGACAGGAGGGTGTGGCCGAGGAAAGCCGCTCAGCTCATGGCTGCCCAGAAATGAGAGAGAAAGAGAGAAGAGAAAAGAGAGGGCGGCGGGTGGAGGGCAGCGAGAACAACACGTAGTCTCCAGGGGCACACCTCCAGGGACTGCTTTCTCTAGCCATGCCCACCTGCTTGCAGTTTCTCCCACCTCCCAGTAGCCCATGAACTATCAAGAAGCTGACCCTTCGCTGAGATCAGAGACCTCAGATTCCATCAGTCTCCTAAAGCCCCACCTCTGCACACTGCTGAATCAAGTCCAAGCCTCTAAGCCATGCACTTTGAGGACATAACAGATCCGAACCATAGCAAGTGATGAGGCAGCGTCCCTGAGGGTTCACCGAGTTGTAGGAGAACACGGCGCTCTGATGGGGGCTGTCGATCTAAGAGTGGTTGGCAGGAGGGGTGCATGTATAGGGACAGAGGCTGACTGAGAATCTCTCTACCTTTCACTCAGTTTTGCTGTAAATAGAAAACTGCTTTAAAAAGTAGAGTTCATTAAAGCGAACAGTGGAGAACAACCCATTCCTAAACCATCTGCAAGAAACTTCTTTCAAATATGTGGCATGTATTTGATAGCCATGTTGAAAGTAAAACGTTAGAATAAGGTACAGTTTCAAACCTTAATTCGAAGATATCAGGTATGGCTCTATTAATATCAATAAAATAGTCTTCAGAGTAGAGAAAATTACCTAAGGCAGAAAGGGGCATTATAATAATTCTAAATATGTCAATCCACCAAGAAGACCCAGCAGACCTAAATGTAGATGCATCACACAAAAGATAAAAGGGAAGCACCCATTGGACAGTTGGAGCTCTCCGTACTAATTTCTCAGGAACTGCAAGAGGAAGCTGACAGAAAACTGAGAATGCAGCCATCATTAGCAACACCAACAGGGTGCAATCAACATTTACACGGCGCTCTACTCAAGAACATCAGAATATCCATTTTTAAGGGCCTGTGGAACATGAATGGAGGTATACTATAATCGTGGCCATAAAGCTGCAAACATTACAGCCCCTGAAATTGTACAAAGCACATTCTCTTGCTACTAGAAATTGACAGAAGGATGATAGGAAAGCATCTTAGACAACTTGTGTCACTGTTACACAATGCCTGACACAGATTGCTTATGAAGGAAACAGATTAATTTGGGCTCGTGGTTCTAGAAAGCCATGCTGCAGATAAGGTGGCCCCATTTGCTTGGGCCTCTGGCAAGAGTGGCGTAGTATGGTAGGAATTTTTAGAGAAGTAAAACACTCAAATCATGGACCAGAGAGCAGAGAGAGAGACTGAGGCTGGGGTCCTACAATGCCTTTCAATGTAAGCTTGTCTCCAGTAGCAGAAGGACCTTCCATCAGCATCAGGACTCACCTCCTAAAAGGTCACTTCACCTCCTACTTGCTTCCTGGAGGCCAAGTCAGTAACACATAGACTTAAGGGATACTATCGATATAACTATAGAAATATTCAAAGGCCAAAAAGCTAGAAACACACTTGTAAGCAATCCATGGGTCAAAGAAAAAGAGTAGAGAGAAATTTTAAAAATATCTTGAAAATGAAATGCAACATATTAATATCTGTGGGATAGAGAGCAAGCAGAGGAAATCTATATAACACTAAACACATGTGTATTAGAAGAGGCAAAGCCTCATTCAGTAATCAAGGCTTCTACCTGAAGAAGCTACAGAAAAAGAGGGGCAAAAAGTATAAGGCAAAAAGAATGAAGGAGCCGGGCGTGGTGGCGCACGCTTGTCATCCCCAAGCTCGGGAGGCGGAGACAGGAGGATCACGCAGGTTCGAAGCCAGCTGCGCTGGCTTAAGAGACCCTGTTCCTAAATAAAAATATAAAAATAGGTCTGGGAGTGTAGCCCGGAGGTGAGGTAGAAGGGTTTCCAGGAACCCCAGTACAACCAAAAAAAAAAAAAAAAAAAAAAAAAAAAGAATGAAGAAAAAAATAAAGACAGGAGCAGAAATCAACAAAATTAAAACAATTGAAAGTCAATGAATAAAGGTATTATTTAAAAATCAACAGATGAATGGATTACAAAACTCTGGGATATGTACACAATGGAATTTTACTCAGCCATTAAGAAAAACTGAATTACATCATTTTCAGGGAAATGGATGGAACTGGAGGACATTATGCTAAGTGAGATTAGTCACAAAAAATAAGAAATCAAATGCTTTTCCTAATATGTGAAAGCTAAGGAGAAATGGGTCATAGGAGGAACTCTAGATGAAAAAGGAAATCCTATAGAGGAGCAAACAAGACAACCTAAAGGAGAAAGGAGGGGGGAAGAGGAAACTCTCTAAAACACACAATGTACTTAAACATATCGAAGTCAACCACTAAGCCAAGCAAGAGAGGGAGGGACGGGGAGGGAATGGGATGGGAATTGGGTAGGGGTTAAATCAGTGATGTGTACATGTACGTACACACAGGTTCTTTACCCCAATATGATGTATGAATATAATGCACCAATAAAAAATTTAAAAAATAAAAAGAGCAATAAAATTGACAAATCGAACAACACTCACAAAGAGATAAGCTTTAAATAACTAATGCCAGGCATGAATCAAGATACAAATTCAGATCTTACAGACATCATAAAAATTGTACAATTTCAAATTGGATAAATTAGGTAAAATGGACTGATTCCTTAAAAACACAAACTATTACAAATTACTCAGTGTTGAATAGATAATTCAAAGTCCCCACTCCCACAAACCCTTCATTATGAAAGTAATTTAAAACCCTTATAACTTGGAAGGAAACTGAAGCCTTCCCTCTTAAATGTATTAACATAAAAAGTCTCCAAGCTCAGCTAAATTCACTGAATATTATCAAATGTTTAAAGAAGAATTTTACTACCAATTACAAACCATTGTTTCCTAAATGTAGAAGAATACTTTCTAATTCATTTATGAAGTGGGTATTACCCTTATAAGAAAAGTCAAAGTACAGAAAAAGAAAGAAGGCTGGTGAAATTGATCAGTGGTAGAGTTCTTGTTTTGGGTTTGATTCACAACGCCCCTCCCCCCAAATACATAAATATATATAAATATATACATATATGCATATACATGTATATGCACATGTGTTTGTGAGTATACCTTTCATATATGTGTATATATGCATATTGTAAAAGATGAATATCAATAAAAATAGCCTATGATAACATTAGCAAATAGAATTCAACAATACCTGAAATAAGTTATGTTTTACAATGAAGCAGGGTTTATTTCAAAGCTTGGGGTCAATTTAATATTTAAAAACCATTGAACCTAAAAATTATAACCAAATCAATCCTGAAAAAAAAAGTTTGATGAAATTCAGCACTCTTTCATTATAAAAAAATTCTCAGAAAAATGCAAATAGAGGCAACTTCCTTAATTTGATAAAGAACATTTACCAAAAAAAGCTACAGTTATATTTAGTGTTATGAAAATCAGTAATTTTACCCTGAGATAAGCAGCGATGCAAAGACGTCTGCTCTCATTATTACTCAGCGGAGTCCTGGAGTGTTTACCCCGTGTGACGAGCCCAAGCAAAGGAAATGAAAGAATTACAGATGGGAAAAGAGGAAGTGAAACCGGGACAATTCACAGGAGACACGATCGTGCACATGCAAAGTCCCCAAAACCTACAAAAAATAAAAATCTCCAAGATAAATGTGTTCCGCGAGGTTGCGTTGCAGGATCTAAAATTAACAAAGTCAGTTCTATTTTTATATACTAGCAGTAAACATGTGGACAATGAGATTAAATCTGCATTACTATTTACAATTGCTTACAAATAATAACAAAAGAAGGAAGGGAATAAGGAGGGAGGGAGAAAGGAGAGAGACTGATTTAGGTTTAAATCTAGCAAATTGCATATTCGATTTGTAAACTGGAAATTGCGGAGGCTGATGTCAAGTCCGAGAAGATCTAAATAAATGGAAATACATGACATACTCATGGATTGGAAAACTTGATAGTAAATGTAATCAACATTTTCTGATTGATATACAGATTTACCCTGATTGTTATGAAAATCCTTGTAAGATGATTGTAGATAGACATGAGATTATTCTAAAATTTATACGGAAAGACAAAAGAATAGCTATAACAAATTTGAAAAAAGAACATTCAGAATCATTGTAACAGATTTGAAGATTTATGGTATTTTTGATTCTGGTATTAGTGGAGGAATGAATACATGGATGACAGACTAGAATTAAGATTTAGAAGTTGACTTACAGAAGTGTGTCCAATTGATTTCCACAAACATGCAAAAGATATTCGGTGGGGAAAGGGTAATCTCAGCAAACAGGCCCTAGCAAAACTGGCTATCAATATGGAAAAAATAGAAAAAGGAACTTCAAACTACATCTCATATACACAAATGTAATTTAAAATGGACTAGACTTAAATGCTTGACTATATAAATTTTGTGAAGAAAGCATAGGAGAAAATCTTCAGGGCCTTGACTTGGTGAAAAGTTTTTGAGCTTGACACCAAAACCGTGATTCATAAAAGAAAAAAATGATAAAATGGACCTCATGAATATTAAAATCATTTTTTTTGTTGGGGAATACAATATTAAAGGGATTTAAAAGCTATTCTACAGCTTGAGAGAATGTATTTATAAATCACATATCTGATAAAGGACTCATCTCTAAAATATACAGAGACCTTAGAATTCAACATTTAAAATTCCAATTAAAAATGAACGAGTGACTCTATAGTGATAAATCTCTGGGTTTTCAGGGAAGAAAATTCACGTGGCTGATGTAATTATTCATTCTAGATTGTGATGGTTTCATGAGTATACCCACATTTGTCTAAACTAACAACTCATATATATAAAACACATGCAGTTTTGTATGCTAAATTAGTTTCGATAAAAATGGTTTTTAAATTTTATAGTTATTTTGAAGAGACATTATTAAGAATCCACAGAAATACTTCCCCAACTGAGATGGCTAAAGCAAGTGAGGACCACTCAATATATCACCTTAAGTTAGTACAGTTTTCGTCTCACTCGACAGCCATCGTTCCTGACCAGCGTATCTTTCACTGGGTATAAGATCGTGTGTTGATAGCTATTTCAACACTTGGAAATGTGATGCTTCTTCTTTCTGGTCTCTATGAGTTTTGCAGAATAATATTCCTATGGGTAATGGGGCCATTTTCTCCCATAGCTTTTAAGATTATTTTTTTCATTGTCTTTAAGTTTTAGAAGTTTATTATAATGTGCCTTGGTGGGGATTTCTTTGTATTTATCCTGTTTGGAGGATTCACACTTCTTGTACTTTTTTTTTTTTTTTTTTTTGGTGGTACTGGGGTTCCTGGAAGCCCTTCTACCTCCAGGCTACACTCCCAGACCTATTTTTACATTTTTATTTGGAAACAGGGTCTCCTAAGCCAGCGCGTGTGGCTGGCTTTGAACCTGCGTGATCCTCCTGTCTCTGCCTCCCAAGCGCGAGGATTATAAGCGTGCGCCACCATGCCCGGCCTCTCATACTTCTTGTACTTAAAGATTTTTATCTTTTATGAAATTTGGTAAGTGTCAGCTGTTATTTTTATATATATATATATATATATATTTTTTTTTTCACTTTCTTCTTTCATCCAGAACTCTGATTCTACAACTCTCAGAACTTTTTTTTTTTTTACAGTCTCATAGGTCCCTATAATATTTTGTTGTTGTTTATCTCTGGTTTTCAGACCGGATAATTTCTATTGTTCTGTCTTTTGTTTTTACTTAGGTTTTGTTCTGTCCCCTCTATTTTAATGTTGGTCCCATCTGAATAGGTTTCTTACTGTTTAAGGAGGTTAAGTAATTCCTAGTAAAGCAGGTTAAATACTGGAGGAGAAGATTTTAGGAAGCAATAAATTATTCAAATAAATCACATTCATAATTAAACAGTAATACAAATATCATATTCTAGAATGTATACAATTCTTCAAGTGATTAGATAATACTTTTGACATAATTTTATGATAATTTCACCCATTTTATATTTAAAATTTTCACAAGATTACATTTATTTGAAAATATATTTATGATTTTATAATATTTTTTATTATAGATATGAAATAATTTTTTACTGGGCACTTAACTAGTTGATAATATTGCTAGCATATATAGCATCATAATTGACTTTCAGGTTTTTATTTTTGTTTCAATTTCTGTTTATTTAATTTCCTTTTTATCGATGCACTGTAATTATGCAGTATTATAAGGTTCAAAGTAATACAACATGCATCCACACAGCATTAGGTGTGTTTCCTCTGGATCCCATCTCTCTACCCTACAATCCCTGTACATGTTAGTGAGCGTGGTAGTTATGCCTTTACATATGGACATAGCATTATTTGAACTGTTTTCTTCATCAGTATTTAGGATCGTATATTAGATGTGGAATTGGTAGCCCAATTGCTGTTACTTTTTTTAAAACTCTCTTAGTGATAACTAACTTTAGATGACACTGAAGAATGCCTATGCTAGTATTTATACATTGATTCAACGTAGAAAATTGTCAATTTTACCATCTTCTGCTCTGAGTCTCATTTTAAAAGATGGATTCAGTTGGCATCTTGGCTTATTTTATATACATGTTTTTGTAAGGTAGAGTTCAAGAAATGGTACACAGTTCTGGAGGTCAACCGTTCTTTCATTTTCTCGGGATCATTTCGTACTCCCCATGATGAGAAAAATCCAAATCAATACCCAGAGGAGAGAGAAAGGCCCAGGGTGTGGACATGTGGCAATATATGACAGTTGTGTTCATTCTTTATAAAGAAGATGTTAGAATTAATCCAGTAAAATAAGAAAAGACAGAGATGGGAAGGCAGTCCGTTTCTTTTCTCTCATTTGCATGTCTCAGGGAGTCTTATCCTTCCCAAAGCAGCAATACATTTTCATAAACTTGGGAATACCGTTTCTTTCCTTCTCACCTGGGAGCGTATTGGCAAGGTTTCCACTGTCGTGTGGTTGTGGATGTTTTGCAGGAGCCAGATGAGAATGGTTGCGCTTCCCGCTGTCTTGCCTTCCTTTCTCTTGGCTTCTGCCTGAGCTCTGGGACACACTGACCTTGAACTCCAGGCAGAGCACTGAGCTGGGACTTGGAAAGTTGACCCAGTGAGTTGTGTGGCCCGGGAGGGCAGGTGAGGAGTCTAGGACATGTTTTTGGTGGTGGTGAGGGGTGGGCATAAGAGAAAGTAAACAGTTTGATTCACCAGTTTAGACACAGTTCCTGGACTACATTATAAAACGCCAAGTGACCCATCCATTCTTGGGAATCTCTTTTTATTTCTTAACCTTGTTCCTCTGTAATAACTGCTTATATCTAAGTTAGGGAAAATCGGCTCCTTGGTCAAATTAAAAAGAAACAGGTTGGTGATCTGGGTTATAATGAATGCAAAAATAAATGCAAATTTGCTTGGGTTGATGTGCGATGGGGGTGGTGTGGTGTGAGGAGGCAGCGGGCAGCAGGATAGAAATCCAGTGGTTGCTCATGTGTAGACTTAAACGCAGGCATCCTGTGCATGGAGCGCTTTCTTCCGCTTCAGGGTTTTTACTGAAAAAAAAAAAAATTCCCTGGCTTATCACACGGCTCATACATAACAAAAGGTCATTTATAAAGAAAGTTATTACTTTGGAAATTTATGCAAACTGTTTAATCACCTAAGTTATGAGAAAGTACCCAAGTAATTTTGTCCCTGACTTTGTGATAGGAACATTTTTCTTGGTAATTGGTGTAGAGCGCTCTATGGGATGACGCTTCATTGTGCTTCTCAGAAGACAAGAGGTCCGTGACTAGTCTCACTCTGGTTTATAGAGCTCCTCAGTGTTCCCTGCAAAAGAGGCGATCCAAATATATCCTGGATTCAAAGGAAAATGGGACTTGGGGTTGGGGCAGGGGGAGGTGTGGGGCTTTTCTTAGTGTCAAAACACCACAGTGATTAGCTAGAAGGAATCGCCACGATATCTCTGGGCACCAGTAATTTATTAGCTTTCTGCAAGTCTGTAAGAGAAGAATTAGAAACCCAAGGATCTGAGAGAAGTCATTATTTATAGGTTTTACAGAAAAACAAGAAAGGATTTATAAACGCATCTGGAAGCCGCAAGTTTAATTAGAGTCTTCAGGACTTGCAGTCCTCCGTGTGATAACGGTGGGAACCGGAAGATGGAAAGCGGGGCTGCCGAGCTTCTTCACTGATGCTGGTCAATGGGGTAGCATCCTTTAGGCCCACAGGTTTGACGTGACCTCAGCCTGCTTGCACAAGGGCAGGGCTGTCTTCCTGCACTGCCTCTGTGTTTGTAGCTGTGAAGAGTAGCATTGGTGGCTGGCAGGATAGCAACAAAGATGAGAACATAAAGTCTCAGTACAAGAACTTGGGGCAGTCAGTGGGCAGGACTCCTTAAGGTCTGGGCTCGTCCCATGGCAGCTCCAGTAGAGGACTAAGGTGTTGGCATCCCTCAACAGTGGTTGGGCAGTCTGTCCCAGTACTGGCCTGGAGTAGAACTCATACTGGGCCAGATGCTGTGGGGAAGTCCTCGGGCTACTTTGGGTTCATGGTACCAGGCTAGTGCTGACTGCGTGGCCTGTACCCGCACCCCTCTCAGCTGTTGGCTGGTCTCTGACGTCTCCAAGGGACCCAGTCATAATATGGACGTGTCCTCCTGTGAGAGCCTGCACCCTCTGCCTCCTCCCTTACGCACTGATTCATTTATTGTTGGTTTGTTTATTTTCGGTGGTGCTGGGAATTGTACCCTGGGTAAAGATCCTGCTAAGCATGCACCCTTGACCTCCACCCCCGGCCCCCTTACTATATCTTTCTGAGTGCTTTAAACGCCCACCATGGCCTCTCTGGTGTGTGTGTGTGGTGAACTCTTTGGTAAAGAATGATGTTTTTCTTCTGTTCTTCACATCTTTTTAGCGGAGGAAGGCAGGCCAACATGAAGCCAGGATGTTTACCGATGGTTGACAGGGACCCTTGGCTTCTTTCTTTGAGTTACAGTCAGTTCTCTGATGCCATTGGGGTAAATCCACTTTTTCCCTCTTAATTATTATAATAGACAAGATGTTCCTGTAGATTATTGCGACTAGCTTTCTCTAGGTGAGTTGAGAGGCATCTTCAAACTTCAAGAATTTCTATGACTTTGAGGTAACTTGTACAGATATCAGTGTTGATTCTGGAAGAAACTCCCTTATGTAGGTCTTTAGTGTACTAAATGTTTTTCAATCCTTAGAGCGCATGGCTTTGAGATGGATAATAGCAGTCCCTGCTGTGTCATCCCTGCTGTGTCATGTATTTTCTTTAACTTTCATTGTCCCTACAAAGAAAGTTAGTGCCATAGTCCATCAATTCTAGGTTCCACATATTTTTCAAATTTTAACTTCTTTTTTAAAAAAATCAGGTGTGTCTTAAAGTTGAACAGCATTTAAATTGAACGAATCCTAAGACTGAAAATATTTATTTGGAAGATTAAAATGTAACTGGAATTATCCATAGACATATACAAAAATACCTAGTGGCATTCTACCTCTGTGCTATACCATGGCTTTTTTTTTTTTTTTTTTTTTTGAAACATCTTGCTGAGTTACTGAGGGTTTTCCTAAATTTTTGCTGCTGGTCTCAAATCTGCTTTTCTCTTGTCTCAGCCTTGCAAGTAGGTACCACCACATCTGGCTAAGAGAGATTTTCTTTATAATTATTTTCTGAGTGTTGATTACGCTGAATCAGTTTTATCTTCCAGTTTTATTAAGTTAAGTTCCTTCTTCCTCCAGGAGTACACTTGATAGTACTTCAGTGAGGTGGTGTCAGTAATAAAATGTTTGTTTACCTGAAAAATGCCTTTATTTTGACTTTACCCTTGCGGGACAGTTTATCTGGGCATCAATTTCAAAGTTGAATTCCACGATTACTTTCCACAATTTCAAAATGTCACTTCATTGATTTCTGGCTGCGGTGGTATTTTGCCATCTGCTCTCAGGCAGGTTGTTACTCCCTTGTAGATAAACTGTGACTATAGTTTAGGATATTCTTTTTTTCCAGGTGCAGTGGCGTATGCCTATAATCCCTGCTACTCTGGAGGCTGAGATAGATGGATCCTGAGTACAAGGCCAGCCCGGCAACTTTACCAGACCCTCATCTCATTAAGAAAAAAAAAAAGATACTCTTTTTATATGTTGTAGTTTCACTGTAGTGTGATTTCGTTTTGGGCTTTATTTTTCTTTTATAAAATGTAACGACATTTTACTTTAGAAGAAAAGTTATGGAGTTCTATACCAAGTTCCCATATGGACCACACTTAGTGTCTCCTATTTTTATCAGTTAATATTGTAGGGTACATTTTATTACAAGTAATGAATGAAGTATTATGAGGTTTTGTTTGATGCTAGAGATTGAACCCAGCGCCTTGCATGTGCTAAGGCAAGTGCTCTACCACTGGGCTACATCCTCAGCCCTAGATTATTTTTAGTGTCTGTACTTCATTCCCATTTTCCTAGCCTGTGTGCATTTTTCCTTCCTCTCTCTCTCCCTTCTTCCTTCCCTCCCTCCCTCCCTTCCTTTTTCTCTTCCTTCCCTTCCCCTGTTCTCCTAATGATCCTTGACGTCTCCAGGTTCCCATCCAGGACACTACATTACATTGAGTCCTCGGCTCCTCCTAGTTCAGCAGTTTCCCAGCCTTTGTTTTGATGACCTTGGCAGTTTGGGGGAGTACTCACTGGGGATTCTGCACGAGGTCTCCCAAGTGGGACTGTTGGGTGTTTTCCTTATGACTGGATGGGGCAGTGTGTTCCCGGGAGCAAGGCCACAGAGGACAGTCGCCATCATTTTATCCTGTGCAGGGTACGCACTGTCAGTCGACTTACTACTGATGTCCATTGTGATCACGTGGCCATCATCCTGCTCGTCAGGTTTCTCTACTGAAAAGTCATTCTTTCTCCTCCCTTTTCCATTTGTACTCTTTAAAGGGATGTCACTGTGCGAACCTGCCTTCAGTGAGCAGGGAGTTTTACCTCACCTCCTAAAGGCAAACTACCTACGTGTGTTCTTTGGAATTCTTCTCTGTGGGGGATTTATCTCTTCTACAACATTTATAATTTTCAGTGTGAAGCTGGTATGTATTTTGTACTTTGGCTTATATGTAATCCAGGATTATTTTGTTTATTTTGTAGCTCCAAACGTTCTAGTTTGGCCACTGGGTATTTGTCCAGCATGCTCTGGTGTTTCTTTGACATGATGCTATCATTATTTCTATGTTTTGCTTAATTTATTATTTTGTGGCATTATTACCCAATAATACTAGGTTCTTCTTGTGGATTTTCTCTCTAGCACTAGGAATAGCTATTTCTCAAGCGCCCCTGGTTCTTTTTATTTAAAGCAAAATCTGGGTACTCAGTATGCTACAAAAATCCCGTGTTCCACCTGTCCATCCCTCCCTCCCACAGCTCTTTACAATCTCAATAGTTTTGCCCTTTGAAGAATGTCCTACAACAGGAACCATTCAGTAAATAGATGCTTCGATCTGGATAGATGTTTCTTTTACTTAGTCATATGTATTTAAGATTCATCCATATATTTTATGAGGGCTCATTTCATTTGATCCTCGAATATAATCCGTCGTATGGATGTTCTATAATTCATACGTTTGCCCGTTATGGGACATCTCGGGAACCTCCAGTTTTTGCAGTTGTGAATAAGGTTGCCATAACATTCATTGCAGGTTTTTATGGAGATATGTTTTCTGGCTCATTGTGTAAAAGCCTAGGAATGTAATTGTTGTAACATATGGGACTACTACATTTAGTTTTGTAAGAAAATGATAAACCATCTAGTCGCCCTGAGTAGCTGTCCTTTACCGTGCCAGAATAGTTGTACCATTTTGTAATTCTACCAGCAAAGAATAAGAGTTCCTATAGTTCTGTGCCCTCCCAGCATGTGGTTTTTTTTTTTTTTTTTTTTTTTGTTTTTTACGTACTAGACACTGAGTCCAGGGTCATTCTACCTCTGAACTACACCCCCAGCCCTATTTTATTTTTATTTTTAAACAGGGTCTCACTAAGTTGCAGAGGTCAACTAAGTTTCAGAGGGCTCCACTAAGTAACTGAGGCTGCAGTTAACCTGTGATCCTCTTGTCTCAGCCTCCCAAGTACTGGAATTACCAGTGTGTACCACCAAGCCTGGCTTTCTACCAGCAATTTATATGTCAGGTTTTTTTTTTTTATTTAACCATTCTGATAGATGTGTAGTGATATCTCATTGTTGTTTTAATTTGCATTCACCTGTTGATATATGTTGTGGAACATCTTTTCATAGGATTATTGGTCACCTGTATACTTTATTTGGTAAAGTATCTGTTCATATCTGTTGCCCAATTTTTCCGTTAGGTTTTTTATTGTATTCTTGTTATTGATTTACTATCTATATTTTGGATGCATGTATTTTATCAGAAATGTGTTTTGCAAAGTTTTATGCTACTTTATAGTTTGTCTTTTTATTCTGGCAATAGTGTCAATAAAGAAGCCAATTTTTAATTTCAATAAATTCAATTTAGTATTTTTTTTCTTTGCATGGATCACCAGGTCTTTGGGGTTGCCTACAAAGCCTCACAACCAAACCGAGTCATATTTAATCCTATGCTTTCCTTTAGTCTGGTTATTTTATATTTTACATACAGGGTAATGATTAAAATTAAATTTTGATTTAATTTCTGTGACAGGTTTAAGGTTCATGTCTAGTGCTTTAAATGTCTATCTTGCTTGGTGTCGACTAGATTTATGATTTTGGATTTATGATTTGTGACTGTCAATAATTTTGGAAAGTTCTCTGCCATTAAACTATTCCTTATGCTTGGCTAGGTTAGGGTTTAAATAGGAAATGCCCCCCAGAAAAGCTCCTGTGTTGGAAATGCAGAAATATTCAGAAGTAAAATGGAGTAAGAGTTCTAACATCATCAGTGGATAAACCCATTGATGGATTAATAGCTTGAATGAACTCACTGGGCGTAACTGTGGGCAGGTAGGGTGAGGCCAGAGGAAGAAGATCACTAGGGTGTGACCTTGGGGACTCTGTTTGTTCCTGCCCCCACCCCCACACTTCTCTAGCTTCCCTGAGCAGCTGCCCTACCACACCCTGCTGCCCTGGTGTTTCTTCTGTCTTGGAGCCAGCCAACCATGGACTGAATCTTTGAAACATGAATCAAATAAACCCAGTAAACCTTTCCTTCTCTAAGCTCTTGTCAAGTGTTTTGGTCTCAGCAACACAAATGCTGGCTTTCCATTTCTTGGGACCCAGTTACACATTTGTTATGCCTTTCGTAACTTCCTACAGTTTTTTTTTTGGGGGGGGGGAGTATTAGTATTGGGGATTGAAATCATGGGCATTCTACCTCTGAGCTACCCCCAGCTCTATTTTTTATTCTTTATTTTGAAACAGGGTCTCACTAAGTTGCAGAGGGACTCACTTTGTAGCTGAGGCTGGCCATGAACCTGTCATCCTCCTGTCTCAGCCTCCCAAGTACTAGGATTACAAGGTGCACCACCATGCCTGGCTTTGTCCCAAAATTCCAGTTTCTGAAGTTTCTCTTGATGTATGGTCGAGCTCACTAATTGTTTACTTGTTGTCTAGTCTTCTTATGCATAAGCCCATCAAAAGTTATTTTTTAATTTAAACATATTTACATTAAGTTAAATAAATTATTTCAAGGATTTTTTTTTTTTATGCAAAGCCTTGCTTGATTCCCTAGGCTGGCTCCAAACTCCTGGGCTCAAGCAAGCTTCCTGCCTCAGCCTCTCAAATAGATGGGAATGCAGGTGTGTGCCACCATACTTGGCTTAATTTAGACGTTCGATAAAATTTATTTACACAAATATATTCAAATACCTGTTACATGTTCCTGATTTTTAATGTTTCCTTGTTTTTTTTCTTGATTTTTATCTTTTTTTTTTAACTGAGGATTGAACTCAGGTATGTTCTAACTCTGAACTACATATACCCTCAGCCCTTTTTATGTGTTTTGTTTTGAAATAGTGTCTCAATTGTTTGTTGAGAGTCTAAGTTACTGAGGCGGGTCTTCAACCTGGGATCCTCCTGTCTCAGCCTCCCAAGTACTAATTTACTGACGTGCATTACCATGTCCAGCTTTTCTGTTTCTGTATAACAGGAGTACTGTGGGGTGCTGTGGGGTACTGGGTGCTAGAGGGAAGGAATGTCTTTTCCCTAGCAAGGATAAGGCTCTGTGGAGCCAGAACAGTAGACTTTTGTCAAGGAGAAGGCTCCGGGAGATCTATTCCTGATGGTTATATCTTTCTGTCTTTGCCAGAGCCACAGGGCATATTTCTTGCATATGTACCACCAGAACTTCCTATGGTCTCAGGGCAAAATATTCACAAAATTGTAGGGGCATCCAGAAGACTGGCCCTTGGGACTTCTTACTCCCGCTCAAGTTTACCCCCATCAGCCAAGGGTCTTCACCATTAGAATTTAAGATTTTCTAGAAATTTCCTGCCCCAGAAGCTTCTGCCTCAAGGAAGCAGCCCTTGGCTGTGATCCTAGGTTTGCTCCTTCTCCAGGCTTCAGCGACAGTTTTCTCTGCGACCTCAGTCCCTCCTGGGCCCAAGAAAAGTCATCGATTTTTCAGTTCATTCAGTGTTTTTGTGATAAGTGCAGGAGTGAATCATTCTAAATTTATGGGATATCGGAACTGAAAAATAGTTGAGATTTGATTAACTTCTTATTCATCTGTGTGTGTGTGTGTGTGTGTGTGTGTGTGTGTGTGTGTGTGTGTGTTACTGGGGATTGGAATCAGGAGCATTCTGCCTCAGAGCTACACCCCCAGCTCTATTTTATTTTTAATTTGGAAACAAGGTCTTGCTGAATTGCCAAGGGACTCATGAGGATGAGGCTGGCTTTGAAGCTGCAATCCTCCTGCTTCAGCCTCCCAGGTCCTGGGAGTACAGGTGTGCACCCCAGGGGGCCTTGGTTGATACTTGGCTTCCTGAGGAACTTACTTCTTTCATCTGAGGCTTCATTGACATTGGCCAAATTCAGGGAATTTCCTAGCCATTACTTTTTACATTTTCTCTTTCTGCTACTTTTTTGTATGCGTATTTAATCTTTTCATTATATTTCATGTCTTGGAGCACTCGTGGCTTTCATCTTGCTCATTTGCACTGCATCGGGGGTCATTTCAACCTGTCTGCCTGCAGCTTACTAATTGTGATTTCTGTTTGTCCTAATCTGCTATTTTCACTGAGCCTTTATTTCAATTCATTTATTTTCATTCATTTTTATTTCAGTTCATTCATTTTTAAGCCATTCACTGGATTTTTATTTTAATCACTACATTCTCATTAAAAAAAATGCTCTTCTTCTTGTTCTAATCTACCCCTCCCTCCCAAATAGTATCTCCTCGCATTACTGTATGTATACTCACGCTAACCGTACATTTTCATCATTCTTCGAAATTGCCCACTTCGGTCCCTCTTGTCGGACTCTGTGATTTGTGGGGCTCTCTCCCTGCCGACTTCATTTTCCGACTCTCACTCAGGAAGACTTTTTCACATATATTTCTCTTGTCTGACTTTTTAGGAGATTTTTCTTTCTGAGTTTCAGGCTGTCTTTGGTCTCTTTTTCATAGACTTATTTTTGACTTT
The DNA here is from genome assembly GCF_963383645.1 of Muscardinus avellanarius. Lineage (NCBI taxonomy): Eukaryota > Metazoa > Chordata > Mammalia > Rodentia > Gliridae > Muscardinus > Muscardinus avellanarius. The sequence continues at coordinate 162,813,925 of NC_137788.1, forward strand.
GATATTTTATATTGAACACCAGGAGCACATAAACATTGTCATGGTTTCTGGGCACAAATACGTTTCGTTTCATTGGGTTTTTTTGTGTGTATTGGTTGCTTCTTTTCTGGTACCTCAGACTTTGGCCTGAGACAACGTTGAGGGTGCTTCTTCCACCGGCACGTGGAATTCTCAGGCCTTATGGATTGCTTCTGGTCGACTTCTCCATCCGAAGAAAGACCATGCTTTGTCAGTGTTAGAATCTACGTCAGCCAGCACTAAAGCTGAGCGTCCTTTGTGTTCTGGTAGTGAGTACTTCAAGACCCCCAAGCCCTGGAAGGGTCCTGGGTTGGGGGCTTGGTTTGCCTCGCCCCTACCTGCAGGGTGAGAGCCTGGCCTGCAGTCCCACAGAAGCACTGGCCCAGCTCACCTCACCAGCGCTCGGAACATGGCCCCAGGCCTCTCCCCACCCCCAGAGCTCTGCCGGTATCTGCTCCTGCGCTTGTATTCTTTGCAATTTTCTTTTGAATTCCATTTTTGAGGATTGCTCTTGCCTTCTTATGAAGTTGGATTTGCATTTAAAAAGTCATTTGATTTCATCCGCCTTTGCCTTCATAGGCGCCTTGTGAGAAGACGACGATATTCAGGTCAAGGAGGCCATTGTTCTGCTGGACCCAGAAGCACGTGCGAGTGCGTCCGCGCCCCGAATCCTCCCCAGGGTCCCGAGTCCTGTTCACCAGCTCTTGTCCCTCTCTCCCCCCCGCCTTGTGTCTAATGGATTTCATCTCCTGGTGTTTTTCCTCTGCCCAAAAGTCATTACCTCATGCCCTGCCTTCGTGCCAGTAACTCAATTTTTAACTGTGTATGTTTTGTTCCGTTCTATTTCTAATTTATTAACTAGGTAATCATGTTACTTGGGTTCCCTGCTTATTTATTTAGCTCTGCAATCGCCCCTCTCATTTCAGACTATTATTTTGTTATCTTATTTTTGAAGTCATTTTTAATTTGATTCCAGGTTTTATTGAGTTATAGAGTATAAAGAACTCCCAAGAAAGCATGCCCATCTTGTTTGGGCTTTTTCCAAATTCTGCTTTGTATATTATTGTGCCTGTTTGCCTGCTGGCGTTCCTTTCTTCATTGATTTTGCTATTTTTTTAAAAATGCTATTCATGTATACATTTATTTATTTCTTCATTTTTTTCATGCACAATTATACTGTTTATTAGCTGTCATTCCAATTTTTATTTTCATTTGGCCCATGTAAAATTTCATTTTGCATCTGCTCATAATTTTTATTTTCAGTGTTATAATAGGGATAATTATTTTTATGTCATTCTTTCCTCATTTGGGGTCCTGAGTCTTTCTTACTTGATTAGACAAATGACTCAACCTCATTTGTAAAATTATTAGAAATATCAAATAACAAATAAACAAAATGGAAAAAAGTTAAGGCTTCTAAAACTTGTTGGGGAAAGATTGGTCAATGGGCATTGAGTTGACTTTTGGACAGGAACAGGAAGCTCTGGTGCACACAGTAGGGCAACTATAGATAATAATGTTCTGTACACTACAGAAAGCTCAAAGAAAGCACGTTGAGTGCTTTCACCAATAAGGAAATGACAAATGTTTGATGAGATTGTTATGTTTAACCCAAGTTAAACACTGCATTGTGTATGTGCATTAAAATGTCAGGACACCCATGAATATGCATAATCGTCATGCTTTTATGTACCAGTTTAAAGTCTATTTAAATCTTTTAAGAACTACTAACAGCATAGATGCACCTGGTCCTCACTTCCACCCACTTATCTAATTCCCTCCCTGTCTGCCTGTTGATCCCCCTGTGTGCTGGTTGCATAGCCGGGTCTCTGGCGGGAACCCTGGTCAGGGTTTTGATGGGGGAGGTCACAGCTCGCTTTTGGACAGGGTCTGCTGGAAGAGTGTGACCCTGAAGCTGCGCTGGCTCTGTGAGGAGTCCTCTGCAGGAGGTGTGTCTGCGCTGTGCCTGGGGTTTGCTCAGTCCAGTGAGACAGGCCGTGTATGTGTGCTGTTGTAGAGGGTGCAGGATGTAGAGGTGCTGGAGATGGATTCAGTTCCAGTGCTGCTTGAGCACAGAGGGACACTGTTTCTGTGCAAGGTCTGTCGAGATGAAGCTGGATGCACGGTCCCTCGGTGAGTCTGGAGCCCAGGCGCCCACTCAGCTTTGCTCCTCCACTCCATCCAGTCTCCTTGCCGGGCTTGCTGTCCAGGTCAGCTTACTCTAACTCCAGGGCCGGCTCTTTCCTTCTCTGTTAGGCTCTGACCTTGCAATGCCCCCTCTCGAGCCTCATCCCCCAAGATGTGGACCCTGTGTGGGGAGGAGCTGAGAAAGCCCCTCCTCTTTTTTTTTTTTTTTTTTTTTTGCGGTCCTGGGGATGGAACCCAGGGCCATTCTACCTCTGAGCTACACCCCCAGCCCTATTTTTTATTTTTTATTTTGAAACAGGGTCTCACTGAGTTGCAAAGGGTCTCACTAAGTAGCAGAGGCTGTTTGAGAACCCGGATCCTCCTGTCTTAGCCTCCCAAATGCTGGGATTACAAGTGTGGACCACCATATCCTGCTGCCCTTTCTCTTATCAAAGGAAGTGTTTCTGTCACAGCTAAAGGTGCACTTTGAGCTTCTTGCTGCCTAAGAAGGTGGGCAGCTGTGGAAGGGAGTCCACTCGCCAGGTGGAGGCACGCTTTCCCAGGGAAACCCTTTTGTCTCCGCACACAGGCAGTGTGTGTCTTGGTGATGCACCTGGTTTGCTTCAGTATGGCCCTGGGCAGTGGGATTCACAAGGGAAAGAAAACTAAGCTGGCACTGCTCAGATCAAGGACCTGGGGTCAGAGACACACCTGTCCCCGTTTGCCTGCCATTCATCCTGCCCAAAGGAGTCAGCTGGATCGACCAGTCTTCAGCTTGTTCTTGTGTCTTCCCTGGGACTGTCAGCAAGGAATTACACACTGCCCTGTTAGAAGGGGGAAAATCTGTGTTAAGTACTCTCGTCTGATTTTTCAAAATCCCTTAAGCCTTTCTCTCTGCACTGCTCCTGAAAACAGTCTTCTCAAGCTATGCAGGATTAACTTTGGTAGTTAAAAATAAAACGAAAGAATTGAAAACCACTCTGGGAAATGCTAGAGGCAGACGTTTCCCAGGGTCTGCAATCTCCGCCTCAGTGGGGTTCTGGGCGGGATCTCCAGTCTCCGTCTCTCCAGGGTGCTGTATTTTGAAGGACGGCACCATAATGCATTTCTTCAATTTGTCAGTATTCAACTGGACTGTCGGAAGTGACTATATCCCTGGAAACAATTCAGCTGTAAGGAGAGTTTTCCAGAGTCTTAGTAGGCGAGCAGTGAAGTTCCTTCCTACCCTCGTGCCATAGCGGATAATGGAGAGAAGAGGCCTGTGTCTCAGTCTTGAGGCCAGCCCAGCCACACACTCCTTTGGGAAAGATTGACATCCTTGCATTCATCCATCACAGAATCACCATTAACCTATTATGAAGATTAAGTGGTGACCTCTAGTCCCTTGAGTTTCTTACCTTCCTTTTTCCCACTTTTATTGGTACACCACAGTTACGCGTCCTAGTGAGGGCTGCTGTGTTGGCGTTCATGCCCACGGCGCATGTGTACGTTCCTCCACATCTCACCCCAACCCAGCTCCTCCTGCAGGAGTTGGCGGGGTTGGTAGTCACACCTCTCTGCATGTTTCTCTGGTGTTATTTGATCTGCTTCCTTCACCAGTCCTTTCTGTTCCCCCTCCACAACTCGAACCTCTAAGCCCCCGCAGCTACTCTGCAGATCTATTTTTGCATTAGTTGCAGCCCCTTATGTTTTCTGTGTTCTCTTCGCCTTCCACGAGTGAGAGAAAACACACCACCCTTGACTTTCTGAGACTGACGAATCTCACATAATATTCTCCAGCTTCATCCACTTTTCCTGCAAATCACATCGCTTTTGTTCTGCTTTATAGCTGAGCAAGATTCCCTTGCGTGTACATACCCCATTATCCATTCATCTGCTGAGGGACACCTTTTTAAGCTTTGATTTCAGCTGGAATAAAACTACCTGCAAACACAGGTAGTTGCAGGTAGAGAGGATGCCAATTTGGGTCTAAGGCTAACACTTTTTAATACCCTTGTGTCTGAGGACTGCTGCGATACCTGAACAGCAGAGCTTTACTCTGCCTCAGGCACGGCTCTTTGTGCTACCTATTGAATTCTTGCAACTGATACTAGAGAGAAAGCACTCACCACCTCATTTTTGCAAATAAGGAAAATGAGTGTTGGAAAAGCTCGGTAGCCACTCCAAGACCATCCACCCAGTGAACGGCAGAGCTGTGGTCGGCCTGTGAGGTCCAGACTTTTCAGGCGCACCCCAAGACACAGACATGGAGCCTTCCCAAGAGAAGAGTGGGGATGGAGCCAGGCTGTGCACCTGCAAAGGCCTAAGGTCCAGGGTGTCTCAGGAATGCCAAGCCCTGCGCTAGTGCTTAACACTTTTTTTCCTCTTCAAGTTTTCCTCCCTCCTCGCGTCTCCCTCAGTCAGGTCCCTTCATCACTCCACCGAGGTCTCCCCTCCTTGGTGCCTCCTGCGGCCCGGCTTCTCCCTAGCTTCCCCATCTGAGGGAGGACAGCTGACCTTTCACTTTTTGTGGCTGATGAATCTCCAGTTTCATCCATTTCCCTGAAAAATGACATAATTTTGTTTTTCTTTAGGGCTGGATGGAATTTCATTGTGTATATATCCCATAACTTTATAATCTATTCATCTGTTGATAGACATTTCGGCTGGTTCTGTAGTTTGGTGATATGAGTTGTGCAGCTATAAACATAGATATGAATGTTTCGCTCTGGTAGTCTGATTTCATTTCTTTTGAGTAGACACCCAGGAGTGGTATTGTTGGGTCATGTGGTAGGTTAATTCCCATTTTTTTTGAGGACCCTTCATACTGTTTTCCAAAGTAGTTGCACTATTTGCAATCCCACCAACAGTGTCGGAATTCCTACCTCTCTTTTCGAGCATTGATTACTGTTGGTTATTTTAATGATTTACATTCTAATTGAGAGAAGGTGAAATCTCAGGGTAGTTTTGATTTGCATCTCTCTAATTTCTAATGATTTTGAAAAGTTTTCTTATATAGTTACTGGCCATTTGTATTTCTTTTTTGTGAAGTCTCTGTTTAGTTCACTTGTCAATTTCCTGATTAGGTTACTTGATTTTTTGGCAGTGAGTTTCTTGAGTTCTTTGTATATTCTAGCTATTAGCCCTCTGTCAGGAGAATAGCTGGCAAAGATCTTCTCCTATTCTGTCAGCTCCCTGTTGAGGTTCTTGATGGTTCCCTGCTGTACAGAAAGTCTTCAGTTTAATGTAATCCCACGTATTAATCCCCATTTTAATTTCTTGTGCCTTCAGGGTCTTGTTGAGGAAGTTTAACCCAAGCCTGTATGTTGGAGTGTTGGTCCTATGCCCTCTTTAACTAGCTGCAAAATCTTTGTTATAAATTCCAAGTCTTTGACCAATCCTGAATTGACTCTTGTGTAAGGTGAGAAAATGGGATTTATTTCCATTTTTCTGCATATTGATAACCAGTTTCCCCAGTGGTGTCTATTATCTTTACATTTGGACTCACACAAAATTTCAGGACACGAGCAAAATGCTGATAATTTATTTGCCGAAGTGGGGGGTTCAGTTAATGTCAGACCAGGAACTGTGGCTCTCTGCTCGTGGAGATGGCAGAAAGTGGAGAGAGGGGGGAGCATAAGGCTTTGGGCCTCGCATCATGAAGGAATGCTGGAAGCAGAGAGAAAGTTCAGAGGGAGAAGAACCCATATACAATCCCTAAAGCTGCAGCCCTAGGGAACCACCTTCTCCAGCTACACCCTACCAGCCCAGGCACTAGGGGATTTATCCACCATTTCTGATATTACAACCAAGCCCCCCTTCCAGCATTGCCACCCAGGTCTGTGAGGTTTAGGGGGGCATTCTCTTTCCAAACCATTACGTGTACTAATAAAAGTGTACTTTTTAATGATGAGACTATGGAGAGGGGGGACTGTATATTCAGCCTGCCCTCTGTTTAAGGGTCACTTGTGTTATGTTGGGGTATCTCTTACACATTCACTCTGTGCTTAAGTGCATGTGTACCTTCTGCCCATTTTTCTATTGGATTTTCTGTCTTTCTTTTCTAATTGATTTGTGGGAGTTTATTTCTTACTCTGGATATGAGTCTTTTGTCAGACCTAATGTGTTGCTGACTCAGAGAAAAATAACAGTCCCTCAGTTCATTATTCAGTAAAACTAAGAGAAAAAAATTATGGCTGTTGTAAAGAACAAATTTGATAAAAAGAAGTCATCCTCGTTATAAACTGTACAGTGCTACAAAAACACAAATTTATATCACCCAGCCATCTTCCCTGAAAGCCAGGATTTAGACGATGCTGGGGCTATTGTTATGTGTTCATTTTTCTCAGCATCTGCAGAATCAGAAAGAAAAAAAAAACAATAGTGGTGAGAGCTCAGTAAAGTTATGAGGGATGTCACCCAGTAACTTCCACAAGAATAATTGACACAGAAGTGCAAGATAAAACATCGCACATCACCAGAATGGTCACACGCTACCTAAGATATGCAGTTATTCAGAAAAATTGATTTTGTAAAAAAACCACAATTTTGTAAAAAAATAAACAAATGTGTTCAGGCAAATCAAAAGTGTGCTCTTCACACAAGTACACAGGTAGAAGATTGGGGAGAGACAGGCCAGTAGACTGGGTTGTTCTGCCACACTGGCTGTCGCCTGTCTCAGTTCCTGAGTCCCAGAGGCAGACAGGTGTGCCTATGTCTTGCGGCAGAGCCCAGGAGCTCTCAGACCCACAGTGACATCTCAGGTTGGGTGGTGCTGCTCTTACCCTCCAGGGGGTGCTCACGAGAGCTATTTTGTTCTCATTTTCCAGAAGGGAGCATTGCATTGATGTCCACAGTCTCCAAACGCCTGCTGACTGGGAAGCTCAGATGGGAGCCCTGAGGGTCTTCTGCCTGTGTGGACATGGCTTCCCTATTACTGTCTTGCCCGAGGGTCAGGTCAGCGACAGCCAGGTGGATGAGCTGGGGTTACTGAATCTGTGTTCAGAGTCTGAGGTCTGAATATTTATGTCTTCCCCTCAAAAGTCATGTTGCCATCCTAGCCCTCATGGCAGTGCTAAGGTCCTTGGAATGGGAATCAATAGTGCCTTTGTGAGGGACCCCAGAGAGCTGCCCCCACCCCTTCCACTGCAGGAGGACTTGGGGGGATGTGGCTACCTTTAGCCAGGAAGCCAGCAAGACACCAGAATCCACGCACACCAGCCCCTTCATCTCAGACTTCCAGCCTCCGATCTGTGAGCAATGGATTCCTGTTGTTTCGAAGCCTCCCAGCTCACAGTGTTTTGCGGTAACAGATGGAGAGCAGAGCTGCCTGCCAGCTAATGGCCGGCCCTGGGTACCTGTGGAATGCCGCCTTTGCCTGGATGGAGTCTTGGCAAGCTCCCCTTGTCGTAACCTCCAGGAGCTCATGAACCATGTTCAATTCCCCCGTGCACATTCCCGCTGTAAACATTTGTCGAATGCATGAGGGGCTTTTCAATCGTTTTTGCAGTGTGTGGAAACAGCAGGGGCTGTTCTTACCTGCGCTCAGAGAGCCCCTTGTGGGGGAGAGCAGAGCACAGATTGTATGTGTGTGTGTGTGTATGCGTGTGCCTTGGGCAGCAGTGTCACACTGTGAGTGCAAGCAAGCGTGAGACCTTGTCCCCAGGCCAGCGTGTGGCCCCCAGCTGGGGAGGGAGGAAGAGATCCCTCTGGAGAGCGCCTCCCTGACAAGTGTAGCTTCCTTGGGAGCCCAAGCTCCAGGCAGTGGGCGAAGGCTCCTCGCTGGCCCCTTACGCTGTCAGGTGATGACTGGCTGCTGGCTGCTGTTGATTACAGATCGAAACGCTGTCTTTGGGTCCCATGCTGCCACACAGCACAGAAATCCGGTGTCACTCTAATGAGGTTTCCATTCAAATGTTGGAAAAGAAAAAAGCCTTTTAATTAGATCGCTAGTAATTGAGCTCCCAGACCGCAGCAGCCTTGCTCTCGGGAGGGGGAGACACAGATTCAATTAAAAGAAGTAAAGGCACCTACACGTGGAACCCTAGCTAATTCCAAGTCCATTAAACACAGCAGCACCCTAATAACTCCAGGCAACAGGTCCCCGTCCTGGAGAGCTGGCGGCGCTTCCCGGTGGTGCAGGGGCTGAACTGGAAGGAGCCCACAGGTGTGATTTAAATGCACGGGCGCTATTCAGGGCCCTTTGCTCAGTACTGAGCCTGGAGGGATGTTGGCTCTACAGCTTTTTACCACTGGAAATCGTGGTTTTCTGTTTTATCTCGAGGTAGATCCAGAGGGAAACACACCAAGTGCTATGAGGCACGTATGCCTGTATCACTTTGAAACCGCTCTGATGTGTAATTACAGCGCACCAGTAAAAATCTAAAAGTACCTTGGCTTATTTTGTTTTGGAAGAGGAGTTCTACCTTCTTCGATAACTAGGCTGGCAACTTCTTCTGGGCACAGCCCCTCATCTGAGGTCCCTGGGACCTCAATCCCTGTCTCTCCCTGGGCTGGTTATCCTCTCTGTGCGATCTACCCACCCCCACCCACCATCTTACCCTAAATGTGCTCTCTGGCTGAGCAGCTGGGCAAAGAGGCCTCAGAGCACGGACTCATCTCTGCCAACTCCATGCTCAGCACACTTTTATTTAAATGAGAAAAAGCATTGGATTCTCATTTGCATCTCTGCCTGCTGACCGTTCCCTCCCCTGCAGAATGGCAGAAGCCAGGCGCTCTTGGTGATTGGGTCTGTTTTTGGTGTCTGCCCGTCATGAGCCAGACCAAGGAGATGCTGTTAGAGGAACTCAAGTTCTCAGCCTCAGGGCAAATCTTCATGGTAACATTAAAAATGCTTCCCCTAGAGAGGGTGTCAGCTGCAAATTAACAGGGCTCTTTAGGTTGGAATTGAAGATCCAATACTAGATAACAGCATTCTCCATATAATATTGTACAAATTTTGCTCATCTGTCTCCTAGCATGTTGGTTCTTTTGCTAGACCCTGCTGGGCTTGGCCAGCCATGGTAAGCACGCTGGCGGCAATGCAGCTAGCTGGAAAGGCAATTGGCCTTAGATGGTGTGTTAGTAAGTTTGCCATCACTGTAACAGATATCTGAGATAATCATTTATAAAGAGAAAATGTCCCACCTCTTTGTTTTTGTTTGTTTGTTTGGTGGTACTGGGGTTCCTGGAAGCCCTTCTACCTCCGGGCTACACTTCCAGACCTATTTTATATTTTTATTTGGAAACAGGGTCTCTTAAGCCAGTGCAGCTGGCTTCAAACCTGCGCGATCCTCCTGTCTCCGCCTCCCAAATGCGGGGATTACATGCGTGCGCCACCATGCCCGGCATGCCCCACCTATTTAACGCTCCATATACCCCCTGAAGGTCAAGCCTCCAGTGCACGGGTCTTTGAGGGACACTTAGCATGCACACTCTAATAATACCCTGTGTTTGAACAAAGCCATAGTTGACATTGTATCCTGAGCTCCCTGGCCGATGTGTAGACTTGATATCGCTCTGGGAGAGAGCCCCATATGCAGGCATTTTGGAAATGTGGAAGAATAGGTCTTGGGGTCAGAAAGATCCAAGTGTGAATGGCTCCTTTTTAAAGTGGACCCACTTTTCTGGTTCTTGGTATACTCACCTGGAGAGGATTTATTTTCCCAGGTGTGTGTTAGAAACTGACACATTGCCTGGTGGATAGAAAATGAGAGAAAAGACAGCTGATACCGGCAGGGACAAGGCAAAGCCGCAGCCCATGCACATGGTGGGCAGCTTCACCTTCCTGGAGGCTGTGCCTTCCAGAAGTAGGGGAGCATAGAATGTTTACACTTGTTTAAAAGCCTATAAATTCGATAAGAACCATGTTGGAAGAGTAATAATAGGATCATAATACCTGACTTCAAATTATACTACAAAGCAATAGTAATAAAAACAGCATGGCATTGGCACAAAACAGACATATAGACAATGGAACATAACAGAAGACTCAGAAACAAAGCCCCGTCAAAGACCTATACTGGAGAAAGGATAGTCTTTTGAACAAATTCTGTTTGGAAAACTGGCTGTCCATATGTAGAAAAATGAAACTAAACCCTAATCTCTTGCCCTGCACAAAAGTCAACTCAAGATGGCTCAAAGACCTAGACATTAGACCAGAAACTCTGAAACTGCTAAGAGGGCAGAAGACCAACATTTCACCATAAAGAAATCAATTTGACTTTTTAATAAAATGAAATTATCACTCAATTTTAAAAGCATCTAAATGATAAAAATTATATAAAAGTAGAAATTGCAAAGTCCTTAGCAGACATCAGTCCTGGATGGCAGGGCTGCCTAATTTTAATTTTCTTCTCTCTCCTCCTCTGTCCTTTGTAATCAGTGTGTGTTACTTCAGAATAAATAGAAGAGCTTCACTCTGGGGAAATGCCACTGGCAAGTATTTAGAAGTGCTTGGTACCTTCTGATTTCTACACACAACAGCGGTCCATCCTTCTTTTGTAAAGCCTCTACGGCATACTTATGCTTCTTCCTTATTTATTTATTTTTAGGATGAGAAGAACCAAGTTTTAACCACCAACATTTGGCTGCAAATGGTAAGTGAAGACGGTGGCACCCTTGGCCTGGGTCTGTCTCCTCCTGCTCTCGTGACACATGTTCTTGAGTTGCAGGGGACACAGAGGTCTTGTGAGACAAATTGGGGCTGTCACCCCTGACTCTACATCTGCCAACGGTGAGTACTGGAGGGTGAGCATTGCCAGCTGACAACTGTGAATCTGGGGTCAATTCATTTGGAATTGCGGATTCAATACCAAATACCAGCAAGCTTCCTGCCTGTGTGTGGTGTGTGCCTGGGTGGTTTGGGGAAATACAAAACTACATCATGAGAGACAAATCTTAAGATGCAAGGCTGCGTTCAAATGTTCACAGAGAGCGCTGCAGCCAGTCCGCAGTGCTCAGCAGCACCTGCCCCTGTCCTCCCTCCTCGCCCAGCCCTCAGAGAGTATGCTAGCCTCAAGCCCCTTCACGGTTCTAGCTCTAGTGACTCCTGCAAGAATCCTGGGGATAGAAAGGTTGGGTGTCCCTAATCTGACAATCCATAATCAGAAACGCTCTAAGATCTGCAACTATTTGATGGATGACATGACACTCAAAAGATTTCAGATTTTGGAGAGTTTTAGGTTTTCAGATTTTTGAATTAGGGAACCCCAACCAGCAAAGTCTGTGCGAACATTTCCCAATCCCCAAATCTCCCAGCCTGAAATACTTCTGGCCTCAAATATTTTTTAATTTATTTTTATTGGTGCATTGTAATCATACATCACATTGGAGTACAAGACTTGAGAGGATATACAAGCACACATCATCCAATCAGCCCTCATCCAGCCCCCATCCCATTCCCTCCCCCTCCCTCGATCCCATGCTTGTTTGGTGATTGACTTTTATACATGTGTTTATGTACCTCCTGCTTTTTAAAGAGGCTCCATCCTCCCCTATTCCATACCCTCTGATTGGTCACCTTAATTGCTTCACTATAGGGCCCTTTCTATAGCTCCACCACTTCCTGTTGCCACTTTCCTCCTAGTTATTGCTGATTAGGGGAAGCATCTAGTTTTAATTTTCTGCGATATTTTTCTGTGCGTGCCGTGTTGCAAATACTGATCCCACTCTTGACGGCCCCAGTTGTGGCCTGGCTACCCGGTGGACTGATCCAGACCTCGCTGGCTCAAGCAGCGGCCTCGCCTCATGGGAGGCCCCGGTTCTGGCCTCGCTGGCCCCGACACCGGCCTAAACCCTCAGCTGGCTCCGATCCCGGCCTCGGAGGCCCCAGCACCAGCCTTCCTCACGGCAGGCTCCGATGTTAGCCGATGGCCCCGGCATCGGCCTAACCCCTCGGCAGGCCTCGGAGGACTCAGTAGCGGCCTCGCTTTGTGGAAGGCTCCAATGCCAGCCGCTGGCCCCGGCACTAGCCTAACCCCTCAGCAGGCTCCGATCCCGGCCTCCGAGACCCTGGCACCAGCCCTGCCTCACGGCAGGCTCTGATCCCAGCCTCGCTGGCCCCAGCACCGGCCTAACCCCTCGGCAGGCTCCAATCCCGGCCTTGGAGGCCTCAATAGCGGCCTTGCCTCACGGAAGGCTCCGATACCGGCCAGTGGCCCCGGCACTGGCATAACCCCTCGGCAGGCTCCAATCCCGTTGGCCTCAAATATTTTGGATAAGGGATAATCGACCTGTTTTTTTTATTCCTGGATTTTTAACTAAATGTCTATGATTCTAGCCTAGATTTTAATGAACTACAAATTGTATTACTGTAAATATATAAAAATGGTAGTCTCTGTTTTATTTGGACTCTAAATACCATAACAATTAATTCATAAAAAACATAAACAAACTCCCTTGAACTGTTAGATATTTTATATAGTTTCTTTTCTGTTTGAACTTCTGTTTTTATTACACTTCTCCTGCAGGATTTTATGTTAATGCAAAGTAATTTTATACTTGAAAGTCTTTTAATAATCACCAACCTTAGTTTTCTCAAATGTAAATATTTACATAGGAATTATTCCTTCAGATCGTAAATGTTGAAAAAATTTCTTCTGGATTGATTTAATATTGCTACTATTATTGATATATAATCCAGCTAGGTGACTTTGACTATGAATTTTAATATGTAATACTAAATACTTTTTTAAATTGGAAGTTTATGTTGGTTTCAAGGATGTGGTATTGTTTTATATTAATTTATGTATCCTCAGGGCGCTCTTTTTTATTTCTAGACCCTAGAGAACCATACACTTGCCACGGCCAGTTCTGTAACTCTTTTATTAATAGCTGCAGCAACATGTTAGAGTTGGTAATAAAAGGCTTTTGTAAAACAAAGTTATTCAACCCTTTGGACTTCTTCCAGATTATATGCCCAAAATAACATTGTCCCTATCACGCACCTCATCTGATGGCTTGATTTGTTTCTCCTTCATTTGGTTGACAACAAAAAAATGAAAACCACTGACCTTTGAATTACTGAAGGTAATTTCCCCACACTGGTAACCGCAGTTGGGCCCTTTGGTTCTTGGATCAGTGTTCCAAGATTAGAACCCAGATAAGAGAAGGGCATTGTGCCCTTCTTTGTAAAGCAGAAGAAGAAGTAAACAGGAGAATAGAGGCCATTCCCAGGATGGTCTTGAGGGGAGTGAGTTTTCCTGAGTATATAAGTGACAAGTGAGAGATAAAAGCCAGATCTGCTTCAAGCCATCTGTTAAGTGTTCCAGGGGTACAAAAAGCTATGCATGGGACCCCTAAGTGTCCCATGGGTACACTAAGCTATGCATGGTACCCCTAATTGTCCCAGGGGTACACTAAGCTATGCATGGGACCCCTAAGTGTCCCAGGGGTACACTAAGCTATGCATGGTACCCCTAATTGTCCCAGGGGTACACTAAGCTATGCATGGGACCCCTAATTGTCCCAGGGGTACACTAAGCTATGCATGGGACCCCTAAGTGTCCCAGGGGTACACTAAGCTATGCACGGGACCCCTAAGTGTCCCAGGGGTACACTAAGCTATGCACGGGACCTCTAAGTGTCCCAGGGGTACACTAAGCTATGCACGGGACCTCTAAGTGTCCCAGGGGTACACTAAGCTATGCACGGGACCCCTAAGTGTCCCAGGGGTACACTAAGCTAAGCACGGGTCCCCTTGCAGAACCTACACCTAACGAGCAAGGCAGAGCCTGGGAGAGTTTTCCCTGCAGAGTATATGGCAGCATGTGGAGGAGTGAGTGTGAGCATTTCACCTTCTTTCTTGTTCCCAGCTACTCCAGCTTCCCCGGTTTTGCCCCGATGCATGATCTGTGCTGCCTGGAAGGCCATGGAAGGCCAGGCCATCCTCTGGGAGACAGGTCCAGTCCTGTTCTCTGGTGCTGGCTGAGGCCTCCCTCGGACAGTCTTCCTCAGCTGTTTGAACTTCATAGTAGCACTCGTGGGCCGTTCTTGCTTCGGTCATAGTCCTCATCTGGGCAAAGGCAGACCCATTTCTCCATGTGCAAACCTAAGTCATCCTTCACTCTGGTCTTTAATATCTCCCATCTGACCCATCAGCAAGTTCTGGCATCTCAACCTTCTAAACAGACCCGGGTTGGAACCCTGGAGAGTCCTGGCCAGTCTGTCGGCTCAGGCCTCCTGGACTTTTCTTTTCCTTTTTTTAAAATTTTTTTTATTGGTGCATTATATTCATACATCATATTGGGGTAAAAAACCTGTGTAGACATACATGTACACATCACCGATTTAACCCCTACCCATTCCAACCCCATTCCCTCCCCGTCCCTCCCTCCCTTGCTTGGCTTAATGGTTGACTTCAATATTTAAGTACATTGTGTGTTTTAGAGATTTTCCCTCTTCCCCCCTCCTTTCTCCTCCTTTAGGTTGTCTCATTTGCTCCTCTATAGGATTTCCTTTTTCATTTAGAGTTCCTCCTATGACCCATTTCTCCTTAGCTTTCACATATTAGGGAAAGCATCTGATTTCTTATTTTTTGTGACTAATCTCACTTAGCATAATGTCCTCCTAGGATTTCTGTTCTTTGTGTAGCAGCCAGTGTGATCCTTCCAGACAAAAAGTTTTAGTCACATCCTCCCAGGCTCAGGCCACACCAGGGCTCCTGTCTCCCAGGGGAACATAAGACCTGCCATGTTGCTGACAGTGTCAGCTCCTTGCCTGCTTGGACCTCCTAACCTGTCCCATTCCTTCTTCCCTTTTTTCCATGGCTATCTTCCTGCCCTTGATACTGGGGATTGGACCCAGGGTCATTCGACCTCAGTGCTATACCCCCAGTGTTTTAAAATTTATTTTGAAATAGAATCTTGCTAAGTTGCTCAGAGTCTCACTAAGTTGTTGAGGCTGGCCTCGAACCTGTGATTCTCCTTTCTCCATCTCCCAAATACTGGGATTACAGGTGTGTGCCACCGAGCCCGGCTTCCTGTCCTCCTGATGTTAGTGAAGTGCACATCACCCCCAAGCTCATGCCTCCTCTGGACCTGCACATTTCCTGCTCCCCATCTGCTTGGAGAGCCCTTTTTTCAAAGAACCAGTTGAGTTTCCCCCTTATTTCTTTTTGGTCTCCTCTCAAATATTTCAATATTTCCTTCCTGAGCTCTGCACACACTGCTGCCCCCAGGGCATTCCATTCTCATTCATTTTCTGTCTGTCTGTCTGTCTGTCTCTGTCCCTTTCTCTCTGTTCTGGGGATTGAACCCAGGGCCTAGCTCATGCTGGGCAAACACTGTACCGCTGAGCCACATCCCCGCCCCCACTCTCTTCTCTTCATTCTGCTTTATTTCTTTTCCTCCAGAGTGCTTCTCACCCTCTGACATTCGGACACGCCCCTGGCTATTTCTCCCTTGCCCATAGCCCCTGGTCTGCCCCTCGCTGGCGTGGGTGCAGCTTCCCGAGGGCAGGCTCTGCGTGCAGCTTCTGTGCACAGCTCAGAACCCAGCCACTAGCCACTGCCTTGCCCGCGGCAGGAACTGCAGAAGCGGAACCCAAACTCCGTGTGAACCCAGGAGGGGCTAAGATACTATGATATGAAAGAAAGCCATGTCCTACCTAACTTTGGAACCCTTATATAGAGAATGCTTCTGGCAGTTCTGAGGGTGGCTGAGATATTTTTCTTATGCTCTGGGAAATATGGAGCAACTGCTGACATTTTTCTTATTTGTGCCAGAGATAGATGTCTCTTCCCGGTGCCCACCTACCTTAGCCCTCAGTCAGCCATTGGCCTCCAACACTGTATATGATATGGCAATTTACTTTATAGGGTGTTGGTTAGCCAGGCATGTGGTGCACACCTGTAATCCCAGTGCTTAGGAGGCTGAGGCGGGAGGACCCCAGCCTCGAGGCCAGCATTACCAACTTAGTGAGACCCTGTTTCAAAATGAAAATAAAAGAGGACTCGGGCCATTTTATTTTTTATTTTTATTTTTTGGTGGTACTGGGGTTCCTGGAAGCCCTTCTACCTCTGGGCTACAGTCCTGGACCAATTTTTATATTTTTATTTGGAAACAGGGTCTCTTAAGCCAGCGAGGCTGGCTTTGAACCTGTGTGATCCTCCTGTCTCTGCCTCCCAAGCATGGGGATTACAAGCGTGCGCCACCACGCCCGGCTGCCATTTTAGAATAGCCTCTCCAAGGTAGAATGCCCCTGGGTTCAATCCCTAGTAATAGAAAAAAAATAAATAAATGTTGGTTTCTAGGAAGAATATAACTGGATTGTTGAGTTCAGGTGCCCCATAAATAAACATCTTTGCATTGGAGGAGGTCACTAGAGACTTCTGAATTTCTTTGAAGCATACCTTATTTCTAATTAAGACTTGCATTTGCAGAAGCATCTGTACCTTCTTTTGTTTAGACCTCGTTTACCTATTCAGCTCACCTCTGAGAGCATGGATTGAGGAAGGCAGTGGAGGACGCCGGGAGAGGGCACCCAGGAGTATATGGAAAGCTAGCTCCCCCTTTCAACCACCGAGGGTTGACCTGTGTCATTACACGTTCAAAGAAAAGCTAACCCCACTAAGAGATGGAAAAGGGTTTGGGTAGGTGACATGCTAACAACTCCAATTTGATCATTACACATCTCATACATGTGTTGAATTATCACACTCCTCTCTAGAAATATGTACAAATTATGTGTCAGTTAATAAAAAAAAAAACCGAAAAAGTCAGAAAATCCAGGCACGGCGACACACACCTGAGTCCCAGGACTTGGACGACTGAGACAGAGGATCCAGTGTTCAAGGCCAGCCATGCCGACTTAGCAAGGTTCATGTAGTAAGACCTGGTTTCAAAATAAAAAGGGCAGAGGGGTGTGCTCAGAGGTAAAATGTACCTGGGTTCAACCCCCAGTACTGAAAACACCACAAATCAGAATAAAAGTAAAAATAGTTGATAGAGTAAGACCAAGTGTCGCCCCAGAGATATTGTACAAGACTAGAGGCAGGGGAGCGGAGGTCCCAGTGCAGAGCATCCTACTTTACAGAAACGGGAGACAGCCGAAGGCCCGGACTCTTCTAACAGGGAAGACCTGGGAGTGCTGGTGCTGCTGTGGGTCTCATCATTAACTGGTGCTTGTTCTCAGGTGCCTGACATCTAAAATAACAAGCCATTCCCTTTCAGCCTGTATCCCCTTATGCGGGTGGACTATGTTGTTTGTACGCATAGTGCCCCCTGTAGGTGATACAGGAGCTGAGACACTCTCTCCCAACTCAGTTGTTAAGGCCTCCAAAAAATCTTGGGTTTAAAGCAAACCTCTGCTGTTCTCAAACCCAAACCTGTGCCTCGGTGCCCCTGCACGGCCTGGCGCTTCTGTCTGCGTGCCCTGTGCTCTTCTGTGGTCACAGCATGGACCCTGTGCCCTCAGGTGTTACCGGTAGGCCTGGAAGCTTCCCTGGGGCCATTTATAAATGGTCCCTAATCTTCTGTTTCCTGGCTGGTGACCAGCCTGGCCTGACCCTGCCTGAGTCATGGACATACAAGAACTGAACGAACAGCCCCTGGTAACTCGGGGTGTCAGGGAAAGGGCTCTCAGCCCTGGGATTTTACCTCCCCCAGTCTTACCTTGCGGAATTCTCCTTTCTGAATATCTGAATCTACATGCCCTTCTCTCCAGGGTTTTAAACACTGAGGGCAATTTTCTGCAAATGATAGATTTTCTACCCATTCAAAATGGCAACAGCAGAAGACCAACGGGGGGAAATGTGAAATTCTCTTTGACCTGCAGTTTGTTGATTCTGTGATCCTTTCTCCTAGTTGTCCTTGATTTTGTCCTACTTTTCGGATTATTCAGATCACCTGGAGGAATACCGAGTTGCTGATCGGTGTTTCCCTCTGACAGAGCATGTTCACTACAGTTTTTTGGCTTTTTTTTTTGTTGTTGTTGCCATTTTGGGGTGGGCACTGTCAGACATAATCTGATTCAAAGTATGAGAGGAAATGACAGGAAAAATTTCCATGTCTGCAGAGATGGATGAAACACCATGAACTTGTATGTGCTTTAAAAAAAAAACTCTCTCATTTTATTTTGGAAGCCTGACCTCTCTTCTCTCTTTAGATTTCCCAGGCTTTCTTTGTCTCTTCTCAATTTTTAGCTTCCTAACTCTAATTATGGCACTAATAGCATTCACTTCATAGAATGTCAGGTTGTCACCCATAATTATTTCTAAAGTGTTTACCTTTCTAATTTCTGCACTCATTATCTCTGACACATAGAAACGCCACACACTTGTGCTCATGGATTAGTCAGAGAGTGGCCGGCTTAGACCCTCCACGACTCCCCAGGGATGAAGGATATGACTCAGTTATTAATGTCTCGCTGGAAAAAAAAAACATTTGGTGGCAAATGAGCGGAAGGAGGCTCCCTGTCCTCTGAGATCAAAACAGTTGATTGAAAGATTTTTCCAAACTGTGTTTGGGTGGTATTTCCTGACTCCAAATATGTGGTCTCATTTTCAACACCATCAGCCAATTCTCCACCAGCTGGGTGTCCAGCAGTCTTACCCAGTTCTGACACTATCTACCTTGAGTCAACATCAGAGTCCATCAGATCAGGGCGCAGGCGCACAACAGTGCCCCCACTGAGGCTCCTGCTGCCTGGACACCCACACCTCCACCTGGCTCCTGACATCCTGTTCCTCCACCTCGGGTTCAGTAAGTGTCTAGACAGCTCGCAGTTCTCGGGCAAACATTTAGGCTTACTGATTTATTGCAAAGACTGCATCTTAGGGACAGGCTAAATCCAAGAAGCACAGGGCCAGGTACAGGAGGAAACAGGAGCATCTTTGACCTCTCCTGTGCATTGATGCGTCCCTTGACCTGGAAGTTCTCAGGACCTTGCTGTCCAAGAGTTGTTTTTTCCTGGTTGTTGTTGTTGTTTGTTTGTTTGTTTGTTTGTTTTTTACCACGAAGTCTACATAGTGTGGTGGTGGCGCACACTTGTAATCCTAGTACTTAGGAGGCTGACAGAGGAGGATCGCGGTTTGAGGACAGCCTCAGCTACTCAGTGAGGCTAAGCATAAATGTGAGTGGTCCAAAGGAGGACTTCTTCAGCAAATGATGCTCCTATGACTAAGGAAATTCCCAAAGTTCCAAAAATTCTGCACTAGGAAACCAAACATACTTCTTTTTTTTTTTTTTTTGGTGGTGCTGGGGTTCCTGGAAGCCCTTCTACCTCCAGGCTACACTCCCAGACCTATTTTTACATTTTTTTATATTTGGAAACAGGGTCTCCTAAGCCAGTGCGCGCGGCTGGCTTCGAACCTGCGCGATCCTCCTGTCTCTGCCTCCCAAGTGCGGGGATTACAGGCGTGCGCCACCACGCCCGGCCCAAACATACTTCTTATTATACCATAAGCATATATATATATACACACACACACACATATGTATGTATTTATGTGTGTGTGTGTGTATATGTGTGTGTGTGTGTGTGTGTGTGTGTGTGTGTGTGTTTTGCAGTACTAGGGATGGAACCCAGGCGTATCCTACCTCTGAACTATACCCCCAGCTCTATTTTTTATTCTTTATTCTGAAACAGGGTCTCACTGAGTTGCAAAGGGCCTCCCTAAGTCGCTGAGGCTGTCCATGAACCGTGATCCTACTGTCTCAGCCTCCCGAATGTAATGCATGTTTTTAAAAGGAATGGAAGCTGTCCCTCTCTCCTCTCCCCTGTCCATTTGCATGTTAGTGCGCACACAACATTTCCAGAGGGTTTCCTATGGGCTCACAGTAGGTTCTTATAGGGCCCAGGTGGCAGAGTCCTGAAGAATCTGGATTCCTGCAGTGCATCTGAAATCAACATCCCTGTGCAGCTTCCCGACAGCCCCAAACCCTCTTCTCTTGAAGATTTAATGAGAAGGAATCCCACAGAGGAAGAGAAGGAGCAGACTGTTCTTCGGGAGATCTGGGATTTTCGGCCTCTGGGGCGCCTTTCCAGGTGCAGCCATCTGGCAGACATGCCAGGGTCCTCTCCAGACATTTCCCCCAGGAAATGCAAGACTGAACTGCAGGTGATTCTGGGAGAGGACAGACAGCCTCTTTTCAGAACATCACCGTTCCAGGGTCATAGTACGCATTCTTTCTCGGGAAGCCAGGGCTGTGGACATCACCAGGCTCAGTCTGGTTCTTAGCACCATGAGCCCTCCCCCTTCCACAGCTGTTACTCCAGCCCTTCTGTCCTGTAGGGGTTTGTAAATTGGAGGAATCTCTTTCTCTCTCTCTCATCATTGCTGGGAATTGAACCCAGGAGCACTCCACGACTCCCCAGGGATGAAGGATATGACTCTGAGCTGCACGCCCAGCTCTTTTTATTTTGAAACAGGGTCTCACTAAGTTGCTGAGGCTGGCCTCCCACCTGCAGTCCTCCTGTCTTGGCCTCCCAAGTATTCTTAACTGGCTTGGTGATAATCACTGACCAATCCAGAGACAGCCCTGCCCAGTGTCGCCCTCTCCAGCCTCGCTCAGCATTGGGGCCACAGCCTGGTCAGCCTCAACCCCGAGTTCCCAGAGGCTGTTTCTGAGTGATCACTATTAACATTTCTCCTCCTCTGAGGTCCCACGCTACAAAATGAGTGAGTCCAGCCGGTTCTAGGTCCCAGATGACTTTCCCCAGGCTGCCTGCCCTCCCAGGGTGTGGCTAGGCCTCTGGGATGGGCCCTGGGATCTGTGTCTCATGAGACCCACAGTGTTTCATTTTCAGTTCCCGAATCTCAACCTCTCTGAAAATGCATTACCCGCCTTTCCCTGGTTGTTTTGTAACCTTGCATTGAATCCATTGGGTCTGAAATCAAATTGAACTCGGTGTGCCATTGAAGCCTGTGTTTATCCCTCTCAGCGTAAATGCGTACGCTGGGATGCAGGAATAACACCGTGTTTGATTCGGGGGCAGCTAAGCTGGTCTCAACTGGAGATGGTGAATCATAGGCCTTTCTCAGTCTTGGCAAGTCTGAGCTCCAGAAGCTGGGTGGGCCGGGGGACGTGCACGGCATGGAGCCTGGCTGAGGTACACACGCAAGAGCTGTTGCCCCGTCCACTGACCCCAGGCCCTGGGCGGTGGTGCAGGCTTGGTGGCAGCAGCAGGGAATGTCATTTGTGCAGTACTTGCAGAGCTCGGCCCCAGGAAAGGCCACCAAGCGCCAGGTCCAGGGAGGGAGGGACCCAGGCCTGAGCCTTCCTCTGGCAAAGATGGCTTGGAAGAATGAAGGCCTAGCCCCGAGCGGGTGTGGCTGTGAACTCCTCCCGGGCCCTCGCTGGCATCCTTGATTCCCGGCAGTGTCCCACTGCCGGGTGTCATCATGGCATTGTCTTGATCAGGGCCACTGCCCTTGCTCCCAGGTAACAATGCAGATCGAAAAAATGCAGAAAGTGAACGGAATTAGAGAATTGCACTAGAACTGAGCGAGTTCAGTTCCCTTATCCATGGAAGCTGGAGAGAAAATAAGAAATAAGAGAGGACAGTAGAGGGGATGTGGGGGTGGAGGGAGAACTCTGAGAGAAGCTGGTTATTTGCCCGCGTTTGACGGCATCACTACCAACCTGTGTGTGTACGGGGTGGGGTGGGTAACCGGGCGAGGCCGGAGGGAGGCACACTGACACGTGTGCGCAGGTGTGTTCACGTGACTTTGAATCTTACCATGATGTATAGCTACAATGCACCAATAAAAGAATAAAAAAAAAAACAACAGAAAGATGTGCCCTTGAAGTTTCTCGAGAGCCTCCCATGTAGCAGCACGGAACTATTTCATGGAAATAAACGGTCTCTGTTTCCACAGCCTGGTTTTTATTCTAGTCGAAATAAATGAATTTATTTTTCAAAATGCCCTTACGGTGGAAACTTGGAAAGCCGAGCCGTTATTCATTTGGCTGGAGTCGCCCCCTCCGCGGCAGGCGGAGAAGGCTCTGGGGCATGGGGAGGGTTGGAATTAGCTTAATGTCACCATCTGAATGTGCTCATGGTGACAGCAGGACCTTCAATGTGATTTTTATGCTATTCATGATCGTTTTGGAAGGGTTATTGAATTCCCAGTTTCCTCATATTTTACAAATAGCAGCTCAGTTTCTGTAAATAAATGTCTGGAACTCTTTTTTTTTATTTTTTGCTTTGAACTTGGCTAATACTCTCTTACCAGACACACCAGCAGGCCAAGAAGCAGAGCCCTGCTAACATCCTTGTCTGTGTGTCAGTCTTGGACAGATCACTATCTACAGTGGAACACGTCGGAATACCCGGGTGTGAAGACTGTTCGCTTCCCAGATGGCCAGATTTGGAAACCGGACATTCTTCTCTATAACAGGTAGGCATGTTGGCCCAAAGGGAGACTGATTTTACATTTACCTGCATGAAGCAATCAAGTGTATTTGGATATTTGACGGCAATGCTGGATATGTTATCTAGGATTTGGAACCATTGCTTCCTGTGGAGGCTTTCCAGTGACCAGGCCTTTGGGAAGCAACTCCATCCCCCTCTGCTAATATTTTCTGTGTTTGCACGCAAGCTCAGGTGGTCCCGCATGCTGTCCAAGGGTTCATGCATTATGGTGCATAGCTTGGTTTCTGTGCACATCGGGGCAGGAAGCATTCTCACACAAGGCTCTCTGGACAGCAGCAATTGCCACCGACAACAGAAGGTGCTGGCTCATAGGATGCACAGCTGGACTCCAAGGTTTCTAATTTGTCCCTCAGTGTGTGTGGGGAAAGTGCAGCTGCAAAGGTGACTGAGTTTGAGAGGACAGTTGTTCTTTGATGCTGTAGGCATCATGCTGAGAAGGTTGTGTACCTGACATAAGAAAGAAAGATGGCAGTCACTTACCTGTACTCCTTCGGATTTGCAGAAGTGAGGGATTCATCAGTAAATCAAGGCCATTTGTTTTGTAGACCAAATGCCCCAAGGACAAGAAGACATGGCAGAGTAAATTTCTAGAAGTAGAATTCTCCACTAATCCATGTAGCTGGATAAGGGAACCTAAAATATGTCTTCTTTATTCTGTACTGTGGTAACCAACCTAATATAAAAGGAAGTTATTTCCTAATGACGACTGCCATTGTTGGTCCCATCTGGAAGGAGAAAGGAGCCTGAGCTTCCCTGGCTTAGAGAATGGTGTGGCCACACACCACTGAATGCCCTTGATGGCCACTCAGTGACCCCCTGGGTCACCTAATATCTTCTCTCTATACTGACCCTTTCTCGAAACCTTGACAAGTCCACTTCATGTCTCAACAGTTGTTTCTTTGTTCCTCCTAGTCCTCCTCCTCCTCCTCCACCTCCTTCTTGTCCTTGTCTTCGTCCTCCTGCTCCTCCTCCTCCTTTTCCTGCTCTTCTTCCTCCTCCCTCTCCTCTTTCCTTTTCCTTTCCCTTTTTGGTACTGGAGATTGAACCCAGGGGCATTGTACCTCTGAGCTACACCCCCCATATCTATTTTATTTTGAAATAAGGTCTCACTAAATTGCTGAGGCTGGCAATGAACCTGTGATCCTCCTGTCTCAGTCTCCCACTATGGTGGGATGGTACTGGGATAACAAGTGTGCACCATCATGCCTGGTTTATGTATCAACTTTCAGTGCTTTCTAGCTTTACTTATGGGTTCATATTTCCCTCCAAATGACTGTGCCTGTTTCTATAAGACTATATGCTCATGTGTTGTCACTTTCTGCTTCTTAAATAAAATCCAGTCAGCTGAGCTTTGAAAAATGCCCAAGGTTAGGATATGTGGTCTCCTTCTAGGTGGATGAAGCTCATGGGCTTCCATGTTGGGCTTTGCGCCATCTGTTTCCCAGGGGACTGTATTAGTTTTCTAGGGCTGCTATAACAAGACACCACAGATAGGGTAGCCTGAACAACAGCAATGTATTTGTTCACAGTTCTGGAGTGCTGAAGGCTGAGATGAAGGCATGGGTAGGGTTGATTGCATTTGATCTTCTCTCCCTGGATTGCAGATGGTTCCCTTCTCCCTGTTTCTACACATGGTCCTTCCTTATGGGGTGGTGGTGGTGGTGGTGGTGGTGGTGGTGGTGGGTGTGTGTGTGTGTGTGTGTGTGTGTGTGTGTGTGTGTGTGTGTGAGAGAGAGAGACAGAGACAGAGACAGAGACAGAGACATCCATGCATCTTTTGGACCAACATGGGAGTCTCAGAACAGCTTTTTTGTTGGGCAAGGTATGAAGGGGCCTGGAGTCGCTGGAAGGGCAATCATCCCCATCTCTCAAGAGCATGCCGGGAAGTAGAGGGAGGAAGGTGTGTTCTCAGGACACTATCACACCCTAAGAAAGGAAATGGCGAAACTGTGGGGTTCAGATGAAAGACTCAGGGAAACAGAAAGACCAGGACAGCAATGCCTATTGATGGCACCTGCTAAATGGAGCATTCAGGTAAGTTCATTCTGTGACACTGAGAAAGAGTGCGCCAAGAAGAGAGTGTTTGCAAACACACCTAAGTATGACGTATAACGATAATGCACCAATAAAGTATGAAAACAATTCTCAAAAAAAAAAACAAAAACATAAACATGACCTCATCCTCCCCCAGCCTTTGCAACAGCTTCCCTTTTGTGGGCTGGACACGCAGCATGGCTCCCGGTTGTGTGGAACAGGCCACCCAGTTTCTGCACCCGTTATTTCACTGCTCCCCTGTCTGCCACCTCATTGATACACCCCAGCTCTTTCCCATACAGGACATTTACATGCTTTCCTTCTTGGCAACTACTACCTGCTCCTCCTCCCATCTTTCCAACCTCATAGAAAAGGGTTCCTGACCCCATAACACACGGGGGCTGCTCCCTGCCAGGGGTACCTAGCAGAGCACTTACTACATATTAATGCAAATAGGAGACAGAGGAGGCAGAGAGAATGTGAGAATTATCCAGGAAGAAGAACCACGAGGATGGGCCAGCCAGCAAGGCAAGACATCATATTGGCAGCCCAGGAAGCGTTAAAGTGTGAAATGGGCCAGAAATTGGCAGCAAAAGTAGCAAAAACATCTTTAGTAAGATCCTGACCTCCTGATATTCTCATCTTCGGGATGCTGAGAGAACCAAGATTCGTGCTTCTTGACTGTGTTGTGCCCAGAGACTCGTCTGTCAGCCCGTTGCGATGTGGATAAGGATGTAGGGGCTTTTCCTACAGGAGGGGCATCACTCCATACGCCTCAGTCTCTCGGGAGTGTTGGCTGACTCTGGTGACACCTCCCGAGCACCTCCTCCTCTCTCTCACTCTGTTCCAGTATAATATGGGAGCCCACGTGCATGCCATGAATAGTTTTTGAGATCTAATGCGTTTTCCATACTCTGAGGAGGCTGGGTCACTGCAAAACAGCTTTCTCTGCATCATGTTTTGGAATGGGCTTCTGCATTTCCTTGATGGATGGGGAAGCGGTTATGTGCTGCCAGCCAGCTGGCCAGGCTGCATGTAGGAGAGGATGGGCGTTAATAAAAGCTCTGCCCGGTGCTGACTTCAGTCGTTTCTCCGCATCTCCATCCTGCTTTACTTGAAGCCTTCAGTTCAAGGATTCTTCCAAACATAATCTTGCTCAAAGTGAGCAGCGGTTATGAAGGGCTAGTCCTGATGTCCCCTTTGGATGCAATTCAGAGCCTTGTTGGTATCGACAGTGAGCGCGCAGATGGAGGTCTGCATTCTAGTCACACCTGCCCGGGCAAGACCGGGCAAACTGCCTCAGCCTCTCTGAGCTTTTCTGTATTTTAGTTGCTTAGTCATAAAACTCTGTAGGAATACTAGAAATCATTTTTGGTGAAGAGAATTAAAGATGTTTGGTGGGTTCTGAAGTTTTAAAATAGCAAAGAACGTCAACCATCCTTTTTCATGGACATTGCTGGTCTGATTCTGAGCACTACAAGGTGGTGTCTTTCTTTGCCCACCATTCCTGTAACCCTGTGGCTGACGGCAGGGCCTAGGGAAGGGGCACTGTGTGCAGGGCATCCTGGGTGCACCCCGATTCAACCTTCTTAAGGTTCTATTCCTAGGGGTGCGGATCAGTGAAGTACAGTGGAGTAGAATTTATTCCCTTGTCATAGGTCTTAGGCTCTGCCAGAAGTCAACCCAAGACAAGGATTTTAGTGTATTAGTTTATCTGGATGGTGATGCTAAGAAACCAGATTAGAAAAGTGGAGGTAATGCAGGGAAGAAGCAGGTCCAGTATAAGGCCAATTTCAAAGCAAACTAGTGCTATGGCCCACGAGGCCCGTTTCCACTGGGGACCTCTGCGAAACCATGAAGAAGAGACCTGTTCTGAGGAAACTCGGGGAATTATCTGCTAGTTGCCTCAGTCACAGGATGAGAGATGCTTGCCAGGGCATCCACTCCCTTAACGTTTGAGCCGACTGCCCGGTTCGTGGGCCCAGTGTGCTTTGGTTGTCAAAGCCAGAAAGTTGGGTGGCAGATCCTCAGAGGAGGTGGCCTGCAGGACCTTGGGCATGGGGCGGGTGTTTGTTGAGGTGGCCTTCCACAGCACAGATAAATTGTACACTTGAATTCCAATCATTTTCACCTTGGTATGCTTGCAGACCCAGTTTGGGTCTTTGGGGTTGGAGTGCACAGCAGCAAGGCAGGTGGTAAGGAGAACCTTGCGGGACCCGGGCTGGGCTAGGCTGTTCTCAGCTGGGAAGACAGATTGGAAAGGTAACTGGACTGAGCAGGAGCCCAGACCTCCATCCTAGTGGGCATTTGCTGTGTGCAGGCTGCTATGGTCTGCAAGATGCCACACAGCGCCGCATGTGGAATGAGAGCCAAGAAGAGAGCACTTAAATTCAGTGTTGCCATAGTTAAAGGCTTCTATATCATGGCATCTGGGGATGGATGGAGGTTGGCCCCGCCGGTACTCAGAGGCCCCTCATGCAGTTGGGTTTAGGCTCTGGAGACACCTGAAGTGACGCCCCAGGTCATCAGGCACAGTTCTCGGATATCTCACGCATCTCCAGGTTTGCTGCTGTGGCTTTCAGAGAAAGAAGCTTTTGCATCAGGCGGTTAGAGTATGTCTGCATTATCAACTATTAAGACCTGATACGGGGGGAAGACTGTTTCAGCTGTTTCTAAATACCATCTGCGTAGAGGAGCACAGAGCAGCAGCCCGTTTCCAGGAATTGAGAGGAGCTGGCTAATCTATGTTTGCATCTGCAGAATCACCCTCTGAACGTCCCCACTTATCCGCGCCAGCTGCTGGAGTTGTTTGCTTTTCATTTGTTCGTCCACTCAACCAATATTGAACGAAGCCTCCTGCACGATTAGCACGCACTGTTGTGGGAACCGAGGGGACAGCCATGATTAACCAGGCTGAATCCCTGAGAAGGGGAGATGGGGGAGAGGAACGCACATGAACCAGGATGGGGTGCTGAGGGCCAGTGGGACTCAGGGAGGGACCAGTCCTATGGTGCCAGGGAGGGGAGCCTTCCTAATAGAAAGAGCAGCCAGGGCTGAGCACCTGGCAGGGATGCTCGTGAAAGACTTGGAGATACAGTGAAGGAGGAGACAGCGAGGTGGATGCCGGGCCTGGTCACCTGCACCTTGCTGGTTGTCTGACCCTGTAGAGGACTGTGCCTGCTGCCATGGTCTTCCAACTAGTTTTCAGCTCTTTAATTTCTAGAAAACAGATGGTAATCCAGGCTTGGTGGTGCATGCTTGTAATCCTAGCATTTGGGAGACTGAGACAGGAGGATCATGGTTTGCGGACAGCCTCAGCTACTTAGCAAGGGCCTTTGCAACTCAGTGAGACCCTGTTTCAAAATAAAGAATAAAAATTGGACTGGGGGTTTAGCTCAGTGGTAGAATGCCTCTGGGTTCCATCCACCTTACTGAAAAAAAAAAAGAAAGAAAAAAAAATCCCAGATGGTAAAGGAATGATTCCAATCCATAGAGAAGCCAGTGGAGTTTGTGTGGTAGGCTTCACTACCTGTGTGCCTCCTTTCTGGATGCCCTGCAGACCTGGCTCTGACACCTTACTGTTCCTTCTTTAATGAATGATTAAAATGCTCTTTGACACATATCCGTTTTATATTCATATATCATGATTTTATCATTTTAACACTTTTATTTTCTGGCGTTGCCCTGAGGCGGGACTGGGGATATCATCTAGGTCTATCCTAGGAACAGAAGGGGCCTGTAAGGCAGGAATGGCTTGGAGGTGGCGACAAGCTCGGCGGCCAGAGGTTGGGGTAGACATGAAGCTGGCATGGACCAAGCCTTAGGGCCTGTGGGCCTCCCTCAGCATCTTGCACCCATCTTCTGTTTGACCATATCCCTTACCAGCCAGTGCAGGTCACAGAGCAACCATGTGATGGAGGTCGGGATGGGGGGACCCAGCTGCCCTGCGAGGGTTGGAGCAGCGTCTCTAGATCTAGGGCCAGGCACTGCTTGCAGCGGGGCTTTCTGGGGACGCCTTTGGGCCCAGGTGGCTGTACTTGCACGTGGCAGCCTTCCAGCCCATGGAGCAGCTCCCCACCCCTGCGCCCCGAGGGCCACAGAGCCAATTGCCCATCAACGCAGCCTTTGGAGATGAGCTTATTGATCTGTGTAGCATTGACTACAGAGCCAACAGGATCGTAAGGTCTGTGTAATAAATATGTGAGACAGGAATTCGATGGGTGTCTCAGTCATTATCATGAGCTGCCAGAGGGGGGAGGCGGGGAGGAGAGGTGGGGACAAGGTCAGCCCCCCTTGCCTCCCTCCCCAGCCTGCCCCAGGGGTCCCTGTGCTTCCCCACAGCCCACCAGGGCTGTCCAGAAGACATAGGCTCTGTGGGCCTCAGGGTCGCAGCTTTAGATGGGAGCTGGTCCTCCCTCTCCCCCAAGCTCCCCAGCTACACAGGATGAAGCCCATGCCGAACATGCCTCGTAATGTGTTTCAAACCTGGGGAAACTGAGGCTGTACCCATGGGCTGGGGCCAAGGGCTGGGCGGCTGATGCTATTGGTTCAGCTCAGGGATCTTTTTTGAGGACCTACTCTGTGCGTAGGAGAACTGAGCTTCAAATAGGACACACATTCATTGTCTTGGAAGTGTGCCGTCAGTAACAAGTCATTTCACTCCCGGTGGTCTCATGTGGGTTGGTTTTGTGGCCGATGAGTGAAGTGATCGGGTATTACTCCCCCGAGTTCACAGTTGAGGAAATCTTTTCTGAAATTTAGTGGCTTTTTCATACAGGACCCAGGCTTTGACTGAGAGCCCTCATGTTTCTCCCAAGACCTCTATGGTACCCTCCTCTATGGTGTGAGGCAGGGATCCCGAAAGCATCTTATGGAGCAGAAGGTTACAGACATGTGTTGGGGATAAAACATCTTAGAAAGATCTAGAAGAAAGAAATCTTCAAGCAGGGCTAGGCTGTGAGATGTTTTATGTACAAGTGGATGGCCACACAGTTTGCTTTGTCTGGGCCAGTCCTGCTTTCTGCCTGGGATCCTGAACCAGCTGTTAACTGGGCTCCTTTTTCCCCTCCTGTGTTTAATAATGACTTGGGCTAAGCTACTGTATGGTGGAAGATGTCTGTAGTCTTAGTTACTGGGGATGCTAAGGCAGAACTTTCCCTCGAGCCCCTCAGTTCAAAACCAGCCTTGACAACATGTGACTGTGCCTCAAAAAAAAAAAAAGTAAAAAGTTAGAGGTCAAGATCCCCAAACTTATTCATCTTACCCCCTCCTTTTCAGAAAAAAAAAGTAACAACACTTCTGGAAATCTACCTTAATTTAAACAAATAAACAGAAAGATGTAGTGACAAGTTTGCATTATTTTATGTATCTCTGTTTTGTTCCTGCCCTGCCCACTTTGAAAACCTCTGGTTTGAACAAAGATTTACGTGTCTCCCTCCATTTAGGACAGGCAGGCTGCATGGACAGAGAAGTTAGGGGAAGCCACCCAGCCAGCATGTAAATCAGGCCGTGGCATGGCTCTGAGAGGGAATGGTGGTGGGAGATGGTGTTGGAAGGGACTGAACGTGGCAGCCCCTCCAGCCCCTGCTTCAATTCAAGGAGTGCTGTGGTCAGTGTGAAATACAGCCCAAGAGTTTAGATCTGCTCAGCTAGACTTCTCCTCTTGGAATCTGAGCCCAACGCTGGCCACAGTCACCCCCTCTGGGCTCTTGAGCCCATTGGAGGGCATTTGCTTATAGACATGGCACAACCTGCTGAATGTGAGTTGAATTCTTTTGTTTGTCCCCACTGGCCAGTGAGGTCCATGGAGGAACCATGTTTCATTCACATCGTCTGATTTCCCAAAAGTTACTGTACAAAGAGTCTGTGCAAACTTGCAAACTGTCATAAGTGAATGAACTAGTGGGGATAGTTTCCATGTGACAGTGGAGTGTTGCACTTGGCGCTCACACTTTGTGGATCAACCCAGCTCCCTAACACCCAAAATTAAAAGAAACATAAGCGCAGTCTGGTTTTTTGGGGCAAGGATGTGGGGTGTGAGACATCAAATGTACAGGGTATGAGCCCAAGAAGCAGAATAGCCTTGGAAGGATGATGGTCATGATGATTCTCCTTTCTCCTTTACTCCCCAGACTAATCTGTCATGAGGACAATCCACTTGAAATGGCCACGGTTATCTCTTTGTGTTGTTTATTGCCTTAGTCATCTCTCCAACACTATGAGAAAATGCCTAACCTAACACTGGAAAAGGAAAGGGATCTTTTGGCTCAGAGTTTCAGAGGCTTTGGTCCATAGTTAGGTGGCTAGAGCCATGAGGCACATCATCGTTGTTGAGAGGGTGTGGTGAGGAGGAAAAAGGGGAGGAGGAAAGGGAGGAGCAGGAGGAGCAGGAAGAGGAGAGGATAGAGGGATGGAGAAAAGAGAGAGAAGAGGAGAGGAGTAGAGAGGAGTAAAGAGAAGAAGGTGGACGAAGTGGAGGAGGAAGAGAAAGAGAAGGAGAAGAGGAGGAGGAAGAGGAAGAAAGGAGGAGAAAGAGAAAAAGGAGAAGGAGGAGGAGGAGGAAGAGGTGGAGGAAAAAGACATAGGAAAATCCCAAAGGACACGCCCCCAAGAGCCCAGCTCCTTTACCCAGTCCCTACCCGCCACAGTTTCCAGCAGCCCCCAGTAGTCCATTCCGCGATGAGCCCATCTATAGACCAATCCTCATGATCCTGTGAATTCCTCAGAGCCCCACCTTTGAACATTGCTGCCTTGGGGACCATCAACACAGGAGCCTTTGAGGGCATTCAGATTTAACTGTAACATTTATGGTCTTTTATTGAAAATAAACTTTATACCCCTGAGTAAACCGTGAGTAATCTCATCTTTGTGTTCTTTTCTTTATGGAGCCTTTATGGCTTTGAGTTTCATACCAAAAGATTAAGAATTTATTCTGTTATAGTTTCTTCTAATATTATCTGGTATGGCAGTTTTTTGTGGATTTTTTTTCTTAAATCTTTGTGTATGTTGTGAGGCAAGAGTCTAGCTTTACCTCAAAGAGTAGGAGATAATCTTAATATTTATGGAACAATATGGTCATATCATCTCTTCATGTGTCAATATCATACTGAGTGCTGAGCAGGGTAAACAGAGAGCTGTATGATCCTGCTGAAATTTTAGAGTGTCCAAGATAAAAGGAACATTTTTATCATCTCTGAGAGTGAAAGAACCATAGGAATAAGAAAATAATTTGCCTAAGTTCACAGAGTGTCACTTTAAAATATTGGGTAGAAAATTATATTTTGAAATAAATTATTTTACTGACAATTATTTTATCTAGACAAATAAAATGGTAGTTGCAAATATGTTGGCACTCAAGTCTAAAGGAATTGCTGAAGAAGACTGGCTCTGTAATCTGAGTATTTGGAAGGCTGAGACAGGAGGACCACAAGTTCAAGGCCAGCCTCAGTGACTTAGTGAGACCCTGTTTCAAAATGGAAATAAAAATGAGGGATGATGACGTAGCCGGGAGGTAGAATGCTCCTGGATTCAGTCCCTACTACCCTTCTGCTCAAAAGAAAATTGCTTAAGAATGTATTCTGCCAAAACGAGATGAAATCAAGACAGAGGCAAGAGTGGAATCTTAGTCCTATTTGTGACGCGATAACAGAGAGCCCGAGGTTCGATCATTTATAACGCACAGAAGTTTGCTCCTCATCGTGCACGAGGTGCCAGCACTCGGTGAGGGCCCTCTTGCTGCATCGCAACATGGCGGGAGAACAGAGAGAGAGAAAGAGTGTCAGAGAGCAAGTGTGGGACAGAGCAGAACCGCTCCCCATGCGAGCCCACTCTCCTGAAAATGGCACTGCGGGCCATTCATGGGGGCCGAGTTCAGTGGTTGACACCTCTTCAAGCCACACCTGCTAATATTGCCACAGTGGCGAGTGAATTTCAACCTGAGCTTTGGAGAGACAAGTATTCGAACCATAGTACACGGTCTATCAATCTGATAGCCAAGAAATCAGTAAGATTCATAGTTCAGTATAAATACTTGAAGATATTTTTCAGTATAAATAATGATTTACAGGTAGGGGTCAGGCAGAGCTTGAGGGGAAAAAATAAGTAACATCACCACCAATAAAGTAACCGTGAAGGTTAGCTTTCGGGCGTCTGTGCTTTGGGTCTTAAAGAAATGCCCCAGTTAAAGGAACAAAGTGAGAATGTACAGATAAATGTGTGTTGAATATTAGAGTAGTTATTGGAGGACCAGAAACAAACTTCTTATTCTTGTTTTTTTTAATTGAAACCCATTTGTACTTCCCACAGAAGCCTTTCTCGCCCCGCAAGCTCCCCTATTAGTGAAGAAAATAAACCCCTCCCTACTTTATTTGGCATTATAACAGTTTATAAGGCAGTGTGCTAATATTTACATGATAAAATGTTTTAAGTAGAGTACAGGGCAAAAAACGTGAAATAATAAAATGTAGCCCAACAGTCAGATGTGCCAAAGTCTACAGTTTATGTGACTGAATGGGTGGGAGGTTCAGAGCGTCCCCACTCCCCAGTTCCCATGAAGTCATACAGCAAGTTGACCTCAGGACACAAGGAAATAGATAAAGGTTTTTTTTTTTTTTTTCGCTTCGTTTTAGCTATTTGGAAAGTCACATTTTTTTGCATACATCCATGTGCATACATGGATAAAAATATTTACTCTTGCTCATCTGTCTTTTGTTAGTTTAGTTTAGAGCTCCCTCACACTGAACAGCAGAAGTTAGTGAAAAAGATTTTCCTCTCCAACATAAAAGATAGTTTTGCAAGAGACAACTAAGAATAGCAAACACAAGGTCAGTCACGGATCGCGAAACGCACATGGGTTTGAGTCCCATGCTAATTCCCCCAAAGCAAAACACACTCCTAGTTTGAGCAGTAGCACCAATCACAATCTAATTGCCAGATGTACACACGAGATAATCGTTCATCAAAATGATCTATAAGATTAAAAATAAAGAGGTAGAGCCAGGCGTGGTGGTGCACGCTTGTAATCCCCGCACTCGGGAGGCGGAGACAGGAGGATCGTGCAGGTTCGAAGCCAGCCGCACTGGCTTAGGAGACCCTGTTTCCAAATTTTAAAAAAGTATAAAATAGGTCTGGGAGGGCAGCCCA
Source organism: Muscardinus avellanarius (assembly GCF_963383645.1). Taxonomy (NCBI): domain Eukaryota; kingdom Metazoa; phylum Chordata; class Mammalia; order Rodentia; family Gliridae; genus Muscardinus; species Muscardinus avellanarius. Next base: position 162,847,600 of record NC_137788.1, read on the forward strand.
GAGGTAGAAGGGCTTCCAGGAACCCCAGTACCACCAAAAATTAAAAAAAAAGAGGTAGAAAAAGTCATATCTGCAAAAAACATAAGCATAAACTAGATTTAGCAATTTTCTTATCTGAAAAAGACTGAACTAGACAATAAATGGAAAGGGACATCATGGCTGTCATATTTGCAGTAATCCAACATTGTCAATATCTTGAGTGACTCTCAGTAGGTCAGTGCTTGGACACACTGTGGACCACCCAGACCAGGGAGGGACCACGGCTCAGCATCTCGAGAGGGAACAAACTATACTTGGGCACAGTGTTCTCCAAAGCCACAGCTACAGACGGGAAACCGACGGGCATTTTCCAGGCTGAGTGTGAGGACTTCATGCAGGGATGGTGCAGCTCTTGTGTTGGGGCCACCAGAGTCTATGCAGGTGCAGGAGGTTAGAAACCCACAGGAATGCATGGAGAGAGAAAATGGGAGAATCCAAATAAGCTGGGTATGGTACCAGTGTCAGTCTCTCTTGGTTTTGATAATGCACAAGAGTTACTTCAAAGGGTTAACCATTGAAGAAAAGTAGGAGGGACAGGGAGGTGTGCCTCTTTCTTGATTTTTTTCAATTTGTTATTAACTGTAATTATTTCAAGGCAACATTTTTAAAACTCAGACACCAAATATCCAACAAAGAAGAAGTGGGATACATCTCCTTAATGGAAAATTATGGCATTGTTAAAATGGCGATTAGGGAGATGGGCCTGGTGGTCCACACTTGTAATCCCAGTATCTGGGAGATTGAGACAGGGAAAGCGCAGGATCAAGGACAGCCTCATCAATTAAATTGAGCGGCTTTCTGCAAGTTAGTGAAAAAAAATTATATATATATATATTTATATGTTTCAAAAATATATATATATAGGGCTGAAGGTATAGCTCAGTTAGATTGTCCCTAGGTTTAATATTCAGTACCAGCTCAACAATGACAAAAACAAAAAAAAGCAAATGCACATCTGTAATCCTAGTACTTGGGAGGCTGAGACAGGACGATTGCAGGTTGGAGACCAGCTATTGCAACTTATGGCAAGGCCCTCTACAACTTAGGCCCTGTTTCAAAATAAAAGATGAAATAGGTCTTTGAGGGGATGTAGCTTGTAGGTAGGACCCCTCTGGGTTCAAGCCCCATCACAGAAAAAGAAAAAGAATTGCAACCTTTAAAGCCAGTTGGTACCTATGACAAGTCTCCAATGGATGGACCAGCAGGTACAGAACATTTAACTGGCTCACAACAATAACCTTTAGAAATATCACCTGGAAGTTTATAGAGGAGTCTGTCTAGGAACGCCAAATGAACTAAGTTAGAGTTACGGTACAAATCTGCTATTAATTTAAAAACACATCTGAATTCCTTTAATGATTGATTCGTCACCGGTGACTACAGAGCTGATTCATCCATAGGAGAAGCAAGGAGCGCAAACTGGGGCCACACCAGGGCGCGCATTCTGATGGCTAAATCAAGTTTCTGATCATTCTTTTGCTCTAAGCCCTGTGGTGAGAGCGCCATTCATCATTCTGTTGGTTTTTCTCTGGTCAGCAGGAGGGAGGCAAGAATGTTATTGAGGTTAGTACCTGGGCTGAAATTCACAACTGGAAACCACCAAATTTCTCCTAGCACCCACCTAATTAAGGCGAAGGCAGTGTTCCTGCCCAGCAGGGCAGAGCCTTTCAGAGTCTGATCAGAAGGACCACTAGCAGGCAGCAGGCTTCTGAGCCTTTTCCTTCACACCTGCATTATCAGACCCTGTGCAAGACAGAGTGGCAGTCCCCATTGTTAAAAAGTGCGCGGGAGCTTCTTAGAGAAGTTAGAAAAAGCAAGGCACAAAGCCAGACGCGCCACAGGCTTTCAAGCACTCAAAGGGGCTGTAAAGCTTAGAGAACCCCTTAAGAAATCCCTGAGCTGTAGAGAGTTCTCGAAGACAGTCCAGAGATTCCCTGCTTGACCCCACTGCCCGGTACAGGACTGTAGAGGAAACTCTAGCCCTAGGCCTGAGACCCTGCCACAGCGAGGCTGTAGACCCCTGACCCCACAACCTCAGGCCGCAATTGGACTGCAGACCCCAGCTGGCTTCTGACACACGTGCCCGGTGCGGAGGGAGCAGGGCCAGGAAGAACACGCCAACTGCTCCTGGGCCTGTTCATCCGTGTCCAAGTTCTTTAGTGAGTTTTCCGTGTATGCCTGCGATTTGTTATAAGTTTATTATCATCAGCTATTGTACAGCTGGGGTGAAAATGGACGTTTAACTTTCTTGTTTATAGATTTCCAGTTGTTTCCCCTTGATTTATTCAAAACCTCTCTTCTCTGAAGTGCTTCATACCTTTAGAGAGATCAGTTGGGATATTCGAGTAAGTTTACCCTCTGGTTTTCCGTTCTCTTCTAATTAACCTCCACGTCTGTCCCTCTTCTGATACGATTCTGTCTTGGTTGCTTTAGGTTTTTAGTAAGATATAAGTAATATGGAGTAGAGTACTTCCTCTCTTTTAATTCTTCCTTTTAGCTATTTTAGTTCTTTTGCTGGTCTATTACAGATGTCAGAATATGTCTACAAAGTCCTACCTAGGATTTTGATAGGGAATTTGTAAAAACTTACAGAACAATTCTGGGGAATCAACATTGTTACTAAAATGTCTTCCAGTCCACAGTCGAGGGATGCTTTCCCTCTGTCTGTCTGTCTGTCTGTCTCTCTCTCTCCCCCTCCCTCCCTCCTTCTCTCGCTCTCTTTCTCTCTCATTTGCTGTTGACTTTTTCCATCAGCGTCTCGTGGATTTCAGCGTACGTGTCTGCAGTGTTTTGTGAGATCTATACATAGGTGCTTCATTGTCGGAGCGATTCTAAATGGTCTGACACTTCAGGGTTCCATGTTTCCTGCTGGGATAGATCGACTCACAGCTGTTTTGTGCGTTGATTTTGTCTTCTGACTTTGATGCTTTTGCTTTTAGGGGTTTCTTGGTATTTTCTACATAGAACATCATGTTGTCCAGCGATAGGGGTGGTTTTCTTTCCTTCTGATATCCATACCTTTTGTTTCCTTGACTTTCCTGGATAGGGCTTCCAGTATTGTATTGAACATACATTGAAAGTGTAGATCTTTATCTTTTTCTAATCTCGGGGGGGGGAACATCCTCTTTTACTATTAAACATAATTCTAGGTGTTGCTTTTTGTAGGAATTCTTTTTTCAAGCTAAGAAAGTTCCCCTGTATTTCAGTTTTCTGGGAATTTTTGTTATGGATGAATGCTGAAATCAGTCACTTGATTTTTCTATATCAATTGATCTAATCATGACTTTTTCTTCAGATTCTTACTAGGGTAGATTATATTGATAAATTATCAATTACTGAACCCTTTTGTACCAATGGAAAAATTCCATTTTATCAAATAACTTCCTATATATACTACATATATATGTTTGTTAATAATTTGTTACAGGCACTTGCATCTGTTTGGGGGAGAATCTAGATCATAGTTTTATTTTAACTATTTTTTTCTTTTTGCACCTTCACTATTTTTGGTATCAGGGACAGTAGCCTCTTGAATTAGTTGAGTTGACAAAGGTCAGGGTTCTAGCCTGTTTCCTTGGAGAGAATGAAAGAATTTGTATTCGTTCTTCTTTAAATATTTGGGAAAAATTTCTAGTGAACAGTGAATTTCCATCAGAATTTGAATTTATTTTTTAGGAATTTTTGAAATTATGAAGTCAGTTTGTTTAAGTGTCTTTAGGTTTTTCAGCTTACCTATATCTTTTTGGTTGAATTTTGGTAGTTTGTGGCTTTCAAGGAATCAGTGCATTTCTACTAAGTCATTAAATCTGTATAAAGAGTCGTTTGCAGTATTCCCTTGCCATCCTTTTGGGTCTGATCCTTATAGGGTCTGTAGTGATACAACCAGATTGATTTTTCTTAACAGTTTGTGTGTATGCGTGTGTGTGTGTGTGTGTGTGTGTGTGTGTGTGTGTGTGTGTAACTAGGGATTGAATCTAGGGGTATACTATCTCTGAGCTCCATCCTCAGCCCTGTTTATTTTTTTATTTTAAATCAGGGTCTTGCTAGATTGCTGAGAGCTGTGCTACACTGCTGAGGCTATCCTTGAACCCTTAATCTCCCTGGCTCAGGCTCCTGAGTACCCGGATTCCAGGTGTGTGCCACTGTACCTAGTTAGGTTTGTCAATTTTATTGGTCTTTTCAAGGAAGCAGATTTTTGTTTACCTTACTTTTTTCCTATTATTTTTTATCTTCTCATTTCATTGTCTTTTGACCTTTATCAGTTTCTTTCTTCTACTTGTTAGAGGCTTTTCTTTTCTCTGGTTTCTTTGAGTGAGCAGAGACTATAGACTTGGAATATTTTATTTTTCCTAATGTAGACATTGACTAATTTTCCTCTTCACATTTTACCTGTATCTCACACATATCTCTGCATTATATTTTTAATTTTCATTCAGTTCAGTGTTTTTTTTAATCTTCTTGAGGCTTCCTTTTTGACTCATAGATTATTTAAAAATTTGCTATTCAGTTTCCAAGGGTTTGGGGATTTTCTTGTTATCTTTCATTTATTCATGTCTAGTTTGATTCTGTTGTGGGAAAACATCACATTGTTTATGATTTCACACCTTTTACATTTATTCAGGTTTGTCTTATGGCTCACGATATATTCTCTTGATTTATGTTTTGGGGGCTAAATGAAGAAATATTTTTGCTGTTGTCGGTAGCCAGTTTTCTCAGTGTCAGTCAAGTCCCGCTGGCTGACAGTGTGTTAAGTTTTTGGATACCCTTGCTGACTCTGTCTAGTGTAGCTTTCCCGTCATCAGTTATTGAGGGAAGCGTGTTGGAAGTATCCAAATATAATTGTAAATTTGCCTATTTCCTTCTTTCCTTATTTCCATCACATATTTTACAGCTTCCTCATTTGGGAAAGCAGTTTTGATTGCTGTGTCTTCTTGGTGGATTGAGCTTTTATCGCTATGTAAATTTACATCTGTCCCTCATAACGTCTGTGCTCTGAGGTCTACTTTATCTGATAACAGTGTAGTCATTCTTCTTTTCTGTTTGAATAATATTTGCAGTGTGGATATATTTTCTCATCTGCTTCCTCTTCCCAGAGCCTTCCTATCGGTGATGGAACGTTTCTTCTAGGATCCTTTTGTTTTTTATTTGTTTATAGTGTTTTTGAGAACGTCTCTTTGTTTGCCTATTTTAGGGTTGTTGCAGTGTAACATTATAGTCCACTAGGATCAACATCTTTTTACTGGTTCAAGGTCAGACATTTTATCTTTCTTCATCTTCTTTTTCTCCTTTAAGAAAACTCGCATGGTGTACTTATTCAGCCACTAAACCAAGCATGGGAGGGAGGGATGGGGAGGGGTGGGGACTGGGTGGGGGTGATGTGTGCATTTATGCCCACACAAGTTTCTTATCCCATTATGGTGTATAAATACAATGTACCAGTAAAAGAAACTAATAAAAAAAAAGAGAAAACTTCCTTAAGGTATTTTCTCCAAGTAACTCTTTTAGTTTTCCTTCTTAAAATGCCCTGACATCTCTTCAGTATTCCTGAGGTATATTCTCACTGGCTGTAGGAACCCCTGTTGACAGCTGCTCGCTTTGGGCCCTTAATGAAGGTTATGCGTGCCTTTCTGCTCTCCATGGTTTCTGATGAAGACTCTCCTGTCATTTGAATTTCGTTTTGTTTCGTTTAAATTCATTTTTCCCTAATGGATCATTTCTCCCTTCCTGGCATCCAGATTTTCTCTTTTGTTTAGGTTTCAGATGCTTGATTGGCTTTCTTTGGATTTATCTTGTTTTGGTTTCATTCAGCTCCTTAGCTCTATAGATTTACATCTTTTGCTAAATTTGAAAAAAGTTTTAGGCATTATCTCTACAAATAAATTTCAGTCCCATCTTCTTCCTTTTTCTGAGACTCTTATGACACAAGTATTTGATCTTTTGCTATACTTTTGTAGCCCCCCTCCACACACGGGCTCTGTTTCCATTTAAAAAAAGTCTCTTTTATATCTGTTGTTCAAATTACATAATTTCTTTTCTATCTTCAAATCACTGATTTCCCCCTCTCTTCTGTTAAGTCCAGCCTGTGCTTTTCTAATCCCAGTTACTGTGTTTCTCAGTTCTAAATCTTTAACCTTACCACTTCATCATCATTTGTTCTCTTTATACACTCCTCGGAAGTGGGATTTTTCTGGAAACATATACTTCATTTATTTGGACTTTGTATTTATTTAGATCGACATCAATTTTCTTACTCAATCTACAAGGAAATGCTCTCTTGGAAAAAAAAATCAGCCTACAAGCTGGGCATGGTGGTGCACCTTTGTAATCCCAGTACTTGGGAGGTTCACAGCCAGCCTCAGCTACTTAGTGAGACCCTCTGGAACTTAGTGAGATGCTGTTACAAAATAAAGCATTAAAAAATAGGGTTAGAGGTGTAGCTTGGAGGTAGAGGGCCCCCGGGTTTAATCCCTAGTATTGCAAAAAAAAAAAAAAAAATCAGCCCAGGCTGGGCACAGCATTGCTTGCCTACAATCCAGCCACTCAGGACGCTGAGAAAAGAGGATCACAAGTTCCAGGCCAGCCTGGGTGATTTAGTGAGACCCTGTTTCAGAATTGAAAAGAGTAGGGGCTGGGAACACAGCTCTGTGGTAGAGTGCTTGCCAAGTATTATGTGTAAGACCCTTGGTTCATTTATAAACAACATAAAAAATAGTCTGGTCACTTTTCAGTGAGTTATAGCAAGTCTCACACTTGGAGATGCACACTGAGGCTGCCACTGCGTCTCTTGAGCCCTCCTCTACTTTGCAAAATTGCATTGCACACAAAGGCTTTATCAGGAATAAAAGAGTATAGAAAAGAAGAAGAGGGCTCAGTTTAAAAAAAAAGAAAGAAAGAAAACTGCAGAAGATGAACTGTAAGTTAAAATTTCCAAACATGAAGAATTAGTTCACTGTGAGCATGCCTTTCACTCACACAGCCGGAGGCAGATCATCAAACACAATTAAGAACCGAATGCACAAAAGAACTACGCACCCCTTGGAAAGCAGCTTGAAAAGAATCAAGTCAAATTAATAGAGATGAATATATATATCAAAATAAAAAACTTAATGCAGGCCTAGGGTGTCCGGGGAGAAGGTTGAGGGGCAGAGGCCATTTCCTTGATGACTCAGCAAAGGCAGCGCCAACAGAAGAGAGGAAAGACAAGAGCAGTTGCAGTGAGATGATAGCTGAGCCTCTCATGGTGCTTCTGTGTGCCGGGTTCTGTTCCTCACACGTTTCATCTATGAAGGACCTTTCAGGAAAGTGGCGCCACTATTTGCAGGTAAGCAACTGAAGCGTGGCGTGTCCACGGCCACGCAGCAAGAAGACGTGGAGGCCGAATTCTTGCCAGAGACACGGTGCTCTTAACTCTGCCTGACAGAGGGTAGGCTCCTCTCACCTGGAAATAATGGTCCCAACACACATGGGCTACAGCTGTCTAGGACAATCCCAGAAAGAATGTAGCAGAGGTGTTCAAAAGATGATTTTCAGAAAAAACTTATATGCAGATATAAAAATAAGTACCTGTTAAAAATAATTTAGTAACTCAGTTGACAGGAGGGAGCCAGGCAGTGGGAAAGCTGACCCACCACAGACCTATGTGGCGTAGAGAGAGTATGATATGGATTGTAAACGAACGCAGAATGTGTTTACCTACGTGGGCAGAACATCAGCACACTGCCAGTGAAGTCATTACCAGGCCACTCAGAGCTGGCGCATCTGTGAAGTGGGACCATCCAGAGAGAGCTGCAGAAATGCTCAGGCAACGGCAGCGTGAAAGTGTGCTAACTCACACTTTGGTGAGACCCATGCTATTCCACTATTCCGGCCTCGTCCTACAGAACCGATGTTCCAAGACAATGGCCGAGGATTTAATAATGTTGATGAAAAACATCAATCTGCAGGTTCAGGAGACATCAGGCTGAGGGAAGATGTGTAATAAGAAAAAACCTTGAGAGATGTTGTGCAGAAAACGCCACAGAAGAGGCAGAGCCAAAGAAGAGCAGGGAAAAGGGGAAGGAAAGAGAGTGTTTATGGCAAAGAGCTGGCAGGGAGACCAGCTGCGGAGCTCTCGGAGGCAACAATAGAATCAGAAAAAATAAAATATATCTTTTAAGCACTGGAAGGAAATAATCACCAACCTAGAATTCTGTTCCATTAATTGCACGGAGGGCAAAATCAAGGTATCTTCAGGAAGACGAAGACCAAAGCAGTTTACTCTGCAGAGGCCATACGAATGTTAAAACAACAACCAGAGCTAGACAAAAGTTAGAGAACAAACGGGAATCACGTACATGATGGGAGAGACCAGTAGAATAGCGGGAGGGGAGAGAAGGATTGAAGAAGGACACAGTTCAAATGATTCTCTGTCCATATATCAAGGCACCACTGTACTACCAAGCTCACTGACATGGTAGGGAGAGGAAGGGAGTATGGTGGTATCGCAGGGGATTTCACCTGGTGATGGGTTTGTATGTCCGTATCACCCGCATCTCACTACGGTGTGTAATAATAATGATGCACCAGTAAAAGTGTGTTAGTAAAAAGAAATAGATTTCATATAAATATTTAAAAAGAAAGGGTCAGAAGATAAACTCAGGAATCAGGCATGAGAAAGAACAGTGAGCAGGGCACTGGTAAACATTTAGGTTTAAATATAAGCAGATGTCAGCCGGGCGTGGTGGCGCACGCTTGTAATCCCCGCGTTTGGGAGGCGGAGACAGGAGGATCGTGCAGGTTCGAAGCCAGCCGCGCTGGCTTAAGAAACCCTGTTTCCAAATAAAAAAGTATAAAAGTAGGTGTGGGAGTGGAGCCCGGAGGTAGAAGTGTTTCCAGGAACCCCAGTACCACCAAAAAAAATTTATATATATAAACAGATGTGGATGTCTAAGCTTGGGGGTAGTAAAGCAAAGCGCTGGCTGAGAGCGTAGCTCAGTGGCAGTGTGTGTACTGAGCATGCATGAAGCCCTGAGTTCAGCCCCCTCTTCTGGGAAAAATAAACCACAAGAAGGGATTACAATGTGGGAAGACAGTGCGATACAAGACACAACCTGGAGTGTCCTTGGTGGTAAAACACTCAGGCTACCTCATTTGCCCTGGAAGAGCATAGCAAGTACAACTTTAAGGAAGGTATAAAAGTTATATAAAAATATAAGAGCAATCAGCAGAAGCATAAGACAATATATTTTGTCTTCCCAACATGTAGGAAGAGGGGAAATAATAAAGAAAACATGAATCAAAGAAAGGAGGGAGAAATCAAAAGCCCAAGATTAGATGATAGAAATAAAATGTTAACCATCCCAGATGCTGGGATTATAAGCTGCGTTTTTTTGTTTTGTTTTGTTTTGTTTTGTTTTTTCGCAGTACTGGGGATGGAAGAACCCAGGGGCATTCTACCTCTGAGCTAAACCCCCAGTCCTATTTTTTTTGTATTCTTTGTTTTGAAACAGGGTCTCACTGAGTTGCAAAGGGCCTCACTAAGTAGCTGAGGCTGTCTGTGAACCAGGATCCTCTGGTCTCAGTCTCCCAAATACTGAGATTATAAGCATGTGCCACCACGCCCAGCTTAATATCTACTTTTTAACAAGCTGGCCATTGGATAGGTGTGTGATGATATCCCATTCCTTATTGGATAGCTGTGTGATGATATCTCATTCCTTATTGGATAGGTGTGTGATGATACCTCATTCCTTATTGGATAGGTGTGTGATAATATCCCATTCCTTATTGGATAGGTGTGTGGTGATACCTCAATCCTTATTGGATAGGTGTGTGATGATACCTCATTCCTTATTGGATAGGTGTGTGGTAATACCTCAATCCTTATTGGATAGGTGTGTGGTGATACCTCATTCCTTATTGGATAGGTGTGTGATGATACCTCATTCCTTATTGGATAGGTGTGTGGTAATACCTCAATCCTTATTGGATAGGTGTGTGGTGATACCTCATTCCTTATTGGATAGGTGTGTGATGATACCTCATTCCTTATTGGATAGGTGTGCGATGATACCTCATTCTTTATTGGATAGGTGTGCGGTGATACCTCATTCTTTATTGGATAGGTGTGCGGTGATACCTCATTCCTTATTGGATAGGTGTGTGATGATAGCTCATTCCTTACTGGATAGGTGTATGATGATAGCTCATTCCTTACTGGATAGGTGTGTGATGATAGCTCATTCCTTACTGGATAGGTGTGTGATGATAGCTCATTCCTTACTGGATAGGTGTGTGATGATAGCTCATTCCTTATTGGATAGGTGTGTGGTGATACCTCATTCCTTATTGGATAGGTGTGTGGTGATACCTCAGTCCTTATTGGATAGGTGTGTGATGATACCTCATTCCTTATTGGATAGGTGTGTGATGATAGCTCATTCCTTATCCCCCGTTGGTATGGTGTGCACCATATTCATATATTCACCACCATCTGTTTTTCTTCTTTAGTGAGATGTCTGTTAAGGTCTTTGGACTGCTTTTCAATTGAATTATCTGTTTTCTTATTGTGACATTTTAAGAGTTTTTCCTGTAGTGTGGACAGCACAGCCTGTCCAGTGTTAACTGTGTCTTTTGCAAATATTTTCTTCCAGACTGTAATTTGTGTTTTCACTCTCTTAATATGGTCTAAAACAAAATTCAAAGAAGGTGAGTTTTTTAGGCAAGTTCTACCTAGCATAAAGTGCTATGAATATAAGCATATAAACTAACAGTAATTTAAAAATTATAACAAATTTAGGTTTTTGTCAGGAATGACAGTTTTGTTTAATTTTTAAAATCTCACATATAAAATCATTATCCTGGTAGTTGGAAAAAAAACACAATTGATGTTATTGAACACCTACTTGTGAATGAGAAGAAAAGCTCTCCTAACCTGACACAAAATCTTTACCGAAAGCTCAGTAAGTGTTGAAACATTACAGCAGCTAGACACTAGTCCCTGTACCTTGGATTGACTCTTATCAATTTCAATTACTCACAGTCAACTCTGATTTAAAAAAATGTTAAGTGGAAACTTTCAGAAATAAGCAGCTCACAAGTTTACTTATTTTGATTAGAAGCATCTAGCCTTTATTTCAAAACAAAAGAAAAATTGCAATGAACAAAAATATATGCACAAAAACTGCATTTCCTAAATTTCTCACACTCACTGTATCACATAATTACCCAACAGAAGGATGAAGGATGAAGAGTTAATTACTCTTGTTTTTTATGCCTGACAAAATAAATTGTAGATATTAGAAGTTTCAGTAACTTTTATTAGTTTATTATTATTTTATTTTTTATTTATTATTGTCAATATTACTATTCCTGATTTGGGAGTGAGGCTTTATCACAGATATGTATATATAAGAAAAAATATAGCGTACTGGGGGTTGGTACTATCCGGGGTTTCAGGCACCCACTGGGTCTTAGAATATATCCCCATGGGTAAGGGAGAATTACTGTATGTGGAGCAGAATAAGGAATCAGTTGCTATCACTTTAAAAAATACTTTAGTGACTGTGTAATTTTAAATAATGAGAAATAAAAGAATAAGAGTTCCAGAATTAGAAAGAACTAAACAATCATTCATAAACTGTATTCTTTTTTACATAGGAAACTCACAGAAATGATCTAGACAAAAGATGTTGGCTATAAAAGAAGATCTGTATAAAATATTGAATGAATTTCTGTTCTCTTACAGTAGACAATTGGAAATGTAACTTAATGAATTTTATTTTCAGCATCTCTAGGTATTAAAAAGTATGAATACATATGCATGGAGCCCTACATAAAATGTTGAGTTATGTCAGTTTATGTCCAGAAAAACTCCATGCCTTAAAGATGTCAAATTTTCCCAAACCAAATTTAATGGGCTCCTAACTGAAGTCTCAGTAGTGTCTCAATAGGACCAGACAAGTAGATACTAAACTTTACAATGATGAGCAAAAGGTCAAGAATAGCTCAGACAATTTTGAAGAAAAAGAACTGCTTTAAAGGACTTTCCCTGCCAAATACCAACACTTTGAAGATTCTGTAATGGTGCTGGACGGTACTGGGTCAGAGACTCATAGCTCATGGAACAAAGTCAAGTGATGTTCTTCCTATGTTATTTATAACATTGTTATAATATGTCCAGTGTTATATATAATTCTTGTAATAGCATCCATGCTATAGTTAACATGTAAATTAGTAAGGAAAGCTCTCCCTGTCCCTCTCTTTCTCCTTGCCTCTCTCCTCTCCCCTCTCCTTTATCTTTTGATGTTGAGTACTGAACCCAGGGCATTCTCCCTCTGAGCCACAGCCCCATTCCTATTTTATTTTTGTTTCGAGACAGGGTCCCCCTAAGTTGCTGAGCATCCCGTCAAGTTGCTGAGACTGGCTTCTCATCTGCCATTCTCCTGTCTCAGCCTCCCAAGTCCTGGCTTCAGAGGCATGTGCCACCGTACCTGGTTAAGGATTCTTTTTTTTTTAATAAATGTTATTGTGTATATGGTCTATAACTTGATATTATAGAATAAACATGCATAATAAAATACTATAGTAAAGCAAATTAATATACATATCATCTCAGGGTTACTAATAGTTTTTCAAAGTATGTTTGCTTCTGTGGCAGGAGCCGCTACAATCTTCTCATTCAGCAGGATTCCCAAATATAGTAAATGTTACCAGGCATTAGCATGTTATGGTAGATCTCTAGACTTCTTAATTCTATGTATGTGCTGCTACTCTGTATCTTTAGAGCTCTACCTCACTATCTCCTACCACTCCAGCCCCCTTGGTCCCTGGTAACAAAGGTTTTATTTATTTTTTGAGTGGATTCTTCTAGAAGCCTCTTGCTAATGCCCCAGACACTTCCTGGAATCTCTGGCAGGTAAAAATGCCCTGAAAATTTGTTTCTGCCGAGACTTTTTGGTTATTAGTTGTAACAGGCCACATAGCTGGTTGCAGACCTTTAATGTTTCAGAATAAATTACAGAAATAAACCAGAATGTCTATGGCAGGGCGTATGTATTTAGATACAGATACGTAAAATTCATCTGACAAATTTCATCTGTTGTGAGCAAACTTATTTCCCTCCTGAAATCTAGTCACACCCGGCATCAGTAATGTTTTTACATTGAGTCTTAATATGTAGTTGGCGGCTTTTTGTGTTGTTTCTTAAGAAATGTAAAATAAACAGTACCTTAGACCCACTTTCTTCTGAGGCAGATGGGCTTCTTCCTGTATGACTTGTAGATAGGTGTCGTTTTCATGGTTTCGGCTTCTCCTCCTCTCAGTCTTTCAAGGATGCTGAAATCTCAGAGGAACAGGACAAATTCCACAGGAGACCTTACTGATTGGAGGTTCATCTAGTGCCCACGCATAGTGTCCTCTCTGTTTCAACACGGTGTGCCTGGATTTTACTATTGTTATTCATCGCGATCTGTCCTTGGAAGCAGATCCATATTCTTGTGGACCCCTGTTCCCTTGCTGGCCGGCTGCCCCGTTCTTTTTCCTTGGACTCTAGCTGGGTCCCTGGGTCTGATGATGCCTTCCTTCTGAATGTCTCAGTTGCTTTTTTTCTGCTTTCCTGGCTAGGGTGGGGCTTCTGTGCTCCCTGGTGGGGTATCAGTGCTACAGAGAGCTGAGGAATGTGTCCTGAGGCTGAGATCAGGGACTCTCATTCCAGGGCCCAAACCCTGTACAGGTGCAGTACCAGAATGTCCCACCAGGGGAAGTGGAGAAGGGAGAGTTCTAAGTCCAGAGTCACTCCAACTCGGCCTCATGGGCGCTCCCTCCTTCAACTGTCACTGCATCTCAGGGCACAGCTCGTAATCCCATAAGGCTTGGGTCCCCAAGCCCTGCCTGGCACGGCCACCCTCAGTTTGATCCTGAGCCCCCTTTCCAGCCTCAAAGCTCGGGAAGCATCTCACTCACCGTGTGGTCCAAGTGTTATGGTTGTAATGGCGCTGTGGACTCTTTTTCCTCTATTCAACTACGGTTTGTTGAATAGGGAAATTGAAGCTCTTAGACAGCTTGGTGCCGCTTTAACAAGTCTTTATTACACAATGGAGAGCCTGAAAGTAGAACTTTGTTCCCCCCACCGTCCCAGGCCTTCAAATAGATTTTGTATGGGTATGTTTGTATCGACATTATCAGGACAATGGGCTAGTAACTTATTTCTTAGCTAAATGATGCTTCTGTCTCTTTTCCTCTGGCCATGGCCTTACTGAGTGCAGGGACAGTAAGCCACCTGGCTCCCACCTCTCTTGTATTGGGCTGTATTGGTTGCCCATCTTTCCCTTCCTCATACCCAGACTGGGTCACAAAGGAGAAAAGGTGAACAGAGGCACTGATTGCCTCTACTTATGTTTAGAGCTAAAGGCTTTAATTGTCTTGAGGGCTTTTAAGGCTAAAGGGCTTAATTTCCTTTACATTCTCACTATAAGTTAATCATTAGAACAAAGCACAGAGAGAGAGGGGAGCTCTGCTGTGTAATGGCTGCCTCCCCTCCCTGCCCGCATGCCTGCATAGTGCCCAGACTCTAACTGCTTTTTACACTTTGAAAATTAATACTGGAGGAAATTTACAATACCAGCACTCAAGGATACCAAAATTCCCGAAATCTCACCTTCCAGATTGTCTTCAGGCATGTGATAACACTATGCCCCTGCCATGGGCATGCCCGTCTTCCAGAGACTGTGCAAGGGCCTCTCCTGACCACACCGCCAGAGAGCCTGCATCCTGACCATCTGCGCTGACTTCACCCATCATCCCCTCTGGGGTCGGGGTGGGGCTCAAAGGTCTCCCGTGCCAGATGCGAGCTCATCTGTAGTTGAAGGATAAAGGTGGCCAGAGAAAGGCAGCTCATGCAGGGACCCATGGGCCAGGTCGAGAATCCTCATGCACCCTACAGACACATTGTGTGTCTTCCAGTAGTCAAGGGAGAAAATATAGATCTGACCATTTTCCAACTATTAAATACAGAAAAATTTAAATATACACAAAGGCAGAGAGAAGAGGGAAATGAAACCCTTGGTTAGCTCCCACTGCCACAGTTTTCAGTGTTCCTCCGCTGCAAGGCCGTGGGATCGCGCTGCACGGTGGCCATCGTGTGTTGGCATCTGTGAGCAGAAGGCCACTGCGGTCACCTGTCCGGGGGCTGTGGTCATAGAAGCCCTTGAGTCTCCTTGGCCACACAGGTTTCAGAGGGACTCGACTTCTTGTATTAGAGAGCTCTTTTCACATGTAGTGTTTTGCAGCAGGGCCCTGGTTTCAAACTAATCTTATCTCCAGCCCTATGTTCCAGACAGATAAAGTGCTATTAGCACAGTCTGTTCCACACGTTTACTTTTATATTATTTGATGATAGAATCAACCTGCCTGTGGGAAAGAACCATAAAACCCATGATCATGAATGCTGATTTTTGAGTTTTGATAACATCCCATGTATCACAATACTCTGTTCGGATGAACAATATTCAGAAATCATGGAGTCCCATGGGTAAGCTGTTGCTAATGGCAACACTTTTTTTAATCTTATTTTAACCTATTCCCCTTGTGATCTTGAACGTCTCTTCACTTAAATGGATCTGAATTTGCTTGGAAGAATAGCTTCTGGGAACTGGGTTTTGTTGTTGGTTTGTTTACTTGGATCACTGGTCTAACAGATGTTCATACTACTTACTATAAGTATAAAAATTAGAGAAAAAAACAAAGCCTAAAATTTGCAAAATGGTGATCCATCCGTATCATGGCACTGGACCACATGTTCTGTTGTTGCTGCCGGGAACCATTGGCAGGGACGGGGACAAGTCTAGGTCTGGAGTCGGTTCTGTGCTATAATTGTAGGTACAAAATAATTTGTTTCTTTTTACAGTATTGGGGGGAAAACACCAGGGGGCTCTATCACTGAGCTATTCCCCCAGCCTCTTTTACTGTTTATTTTGAGACAGAGTCTTGCTAAGTTGCCCAGGCCGGCTTCAAACTTGACATTCTTTGCCTGAGAAACCCGAGTTGCTCCGATGAAACACTGTGCTACCATACCTGGATACAAACTTGATTATTTTAAAGGACAGTGCACAGCTGCTGAGATCTTATATGGAGATTCACGTTTATGTATATTCATGACAAGAAAAGTTTTAGCTTAATTTTCATCCAAAAGGGAGTTGAATGGGTCACGGAAGTTAATACACTGGCAATCTCAGCAAAGTCAAAATTTTTGCCTACAGGCATTTGAGCGTGTGTTGACATTAGTTATCCTTTTCAAATACAAAGAAAAGCAAGTTTTGGGATCTGACTCTTACGGAAATCCCAAGGCACCTCTATAAAAATCTCAGGGTTCCAGGGAACCTAGTACTATAGGGAACCTAGTATCATAGTACTGTCTCCCATGAGCTTGTAGACGTTTACATTTTCAGTTAGTCTGTGCCCAGTCACCATGTATCATGTGACTCATTGATATAGTCAGATACAGACTCCAGTCAAGTGAAGAGGAGTTGCGCCCTGGCCCTCCAGCCTCTGTCTTTCTCTTTGGGAGTTTAGATGTAAAATAGCAATGTGACCTTGTTTACTTCAGTGGACTATCCTTTTATGAGGGTCTGCGTTCCCTTAAACGCCATTATACTTTTTGTTTCATATTCAAATCATGACTTATTGTACACTCCCCCTCTTGAGTTTCTGGGGTTTTCTATTGGTGCATTGTAACCATACGTCATGATGAAGCTTAGGGCGATAGAGGCACACATGCCCACAGCACTCATGAAGCCCCCTGGCCCATCCCACGCCCTCGCCCTCCTCATCTTCCCAGGCTCAGCTCAGTGATGGGCTCTGACAAGTCTGTGCACATCGTGTCCTTCGAGGGCTTTCCCTCTTCAAGTCTTCCCCACCTCCCTCTGTCAGGTCCCCTCCTTCCCCGCTAAGGTTTCTCCTCCTGTGTCTGGAGACCCTCCTGTGTTCCATGTCCTCCCTAGCTTCCAAATATGAAGAACATCCGACCTTTTACTTTTTTTCTTATTAGAAGATTGATTGTAGTTTATCTTTAATTAGATTCATGATGTGTGTGTGTGTGTGTGTGTGTGTGTGTGTGTGTGTGTGTGTTACTGAGGATGGAACCCGGAGCATTCTACCTCTGAGCTAAACCTTCAGCCCTATTTTTTTTTTTTAAACAGGGTCTCATTGAGTTGCAAAGGGCCTCACTAAGTAGCTGAGGCTGTCCGTGAACTGTCATCCTCCTGTCTCAGCCTCCCGAGTGCTGGGATTACAAGTGTGCGCCACCACACATGGCTCTCCAGGATGTTTTTCAACCCAGTTTTTCTTCCCCTCCTTGATCTGCACCTCCTTTCTCTCTCAGAGATCTCCGACATCTAACCTCCTGCATCGATTATCATGGCAGACCCTGTTCCCCACCCCCATATTGTGGTTTTCTGGGAAGGAAGGAGGCCAGGCAGAGTAAGCAGGTTTACATAGAACAGTTTGAAGAACTTCAGTGGACTCTGAAGTATGGGAACTTTTCCCAGTTGTCTAGTGTCCAGCCATGGGGTGGTTAGGACAGAGACAGTGACCCTGAGTAAGAAAGCCTGATAGAGCAGGTGCTTGAGTGTGGACTCTGATGGGTAGATTTGCTATAGAAAGGGACTTATGAAGGACTTGCTCACCATTTCTAGGAACTGATTTATCCCAGGTCCCTCCAGGGGCAGCAAGGTCTCAGATGTGAAGGCAACAGAAGAGAGAAAAATACAAACTATAGTTAATACGCACCTTCAATTTTAATAGAATTTTTCCTGGTGTGTGTGTGTGTGTTTATCTAAATTGTAACTTCTAGCTACAGGTTTTTTCATATGGCAGAGGAGAAGGTTGGAGTGCATTCATCTAAACCTTATACTTAATTTGCCGTCTTAACCCAGTCTCTTTGTGATCACTAGCTGTGGCCCCAAACCCCTCTTGGGCACTGCTGGTACGCAGCTGCCCGCTGCATTTGGGATACCTGCATTTGGGATACCTTTGTTAAAAGCATCAACGGAGCGCTGTGCCCCGTTTAAAAAGCTGAAACTAGATCTCTGAAATCAGCCGGTTAAAATCCCTGCTCCATGGGACTGACAGGCTGGCCATGTGTTCCTGCATATCCTGCAGAAATTGGCATTTCTCCTCCCTGGTGTCCTCCTAAATTGCTTTTTTTTTTTTTTGGTGTGGGGGGGTTAAGAGCTCTGTTTTTTTATACATGATGAAACATAGTTCATATGAGATGGTGTAGACATTGGCCTCTGCCAAGCTGGGGTCTGAGCAGGCCTCCCCGGTGAGCTGAGGTGATGCTGTGGGGCCGGGTGTGTGGGTTGCCCCCAGGCACGGCAGACCTTAATGCACTGAGAGGTCCACAGCCTGGGGCATGGGCTCATACAGCTCTTTCCCTGTGTCTAGTGCTGACGAGCGTTTTGATGCCACGTTCCACACCAATGTCTTGGTCAATTCTTCTGGACACTGCCAGTACCTCCCTCCAGGTAAGAGGCATTTCTTGTCTTCTTGTGGTTTGAGAATTTAAGCCTGTAGGGGTGTCAGTCCTGATGGCTGCCCACCTGCAGGGTGGGCTGGCTCTGTGCCGTGAGCACCTGCTCCCTCCTCTTCTTCCCTCTGCTTTTCCTCGGGTCTCCTCGCATTAAGGGCGCCATCTTACCCTTTGTCCTTCGACTCCTGGCTCAAGCGGTCTTTGTCAGCGTATGCTATATGTTTATTTTCTTCCATTTTCGCCTTAGAGTAAATCCATGCCTGTGCAGGGTGAAAGGTAAGGATTTAGTTCTGCATTTCTACAACTGGAGAGCCCGTTTTTCCATTTGGTGAAACGGCTGTCTCTTCTCTAGTGTATGTATTTGGCACCTTTGTCGAAAACAATTGGCTCTAAGTGTGTGGATTTGTTCCTGTAACTTCTATTCTGTTCCATTGGTCTATGTGTCAGTATTTGTGCTCATACTATGCTTTTCTGTATTACTATAGTTCTGTAGTATAATTTGAAGTCGGTAATTGTGACACAGAACAATTCACAATAGCCAAATTATGGAGCCAACCTAGGTGTCATCAACAGAGGAATGGATGGCAAAATTATGGGAAATACACACAATGGAATTCTACTCAGCACTAAAGAAGAGCAAAGTTACGCCATCTGCAAGGAAATGGAAGGCCCTGGAGAACATTATGCTAAATGAGATCAGCCAGCCACAGGGAGTGAAGGGTCCTATGTTTTCTCTAATATGCACGAGCTATTAGTAAACAGTAAACAGAATACAAGAGGGACTCCACATAATGGAGGGGAAACCTCAGTGGAGCCAGGGAGGTGGTCTAAGGGAAGGGCAGGAGGCAGACTGAGGTTCATTAAGGGAAATACTACCATCAACTATGTGTACATATGTGAATATGCCAATGTTAGTCACACTACTCTGTATTGGGAAGGGGGAGATGGGGAGGTGGGGAGGGCGCCCAGTGCTGTGTACACGTATGTCACTATAAACAGATTTACATTATTATGTGAGACTATAGTGCACCAATAAAAGCACATTAAAACAAAAAGTAAGTCCACAGTTAAAGCACGTTTTTCTATTAGGTAATTTCCAGTTCTCCTTTTAATCTGTAAGCCCGATAATCAAGTCCTTTGGTCTCCATTTCGATGCACAAACCAGAGAAGCAAGCCCTTTCCCAGGAGCCAGATAAACAGGCCTTCTCTATTCCATTGCAGCCCGCCATTTTCCTTCCTGCTGACTGGCCAGTATCTTGGCAGATACGCCAGGAGCTGGGGAAGGTGGTGGGGTGCTGGGATCCGACCTTCAATCCATGCATTCAGGAGCACTGATGGGGTTGGCGCTAGGTCCAGAGCTCACAAGGGAGCCAGTTGGTGGTTTGTTCCTGGACAAGTTTCTCTTCTTAGCCTCCGCATGGTTAGATCCTCTTTGGAATTGGCCCTCCTGACCCGAGCCCATCACTTCTCTGATACTCAAGCTCGCTGAGCAGGCCACAGCCTGAGATTCGACTGCCTTGAGGCTATTAGGGAGTGATTCCGCACATGGAAATTAACCAACCTTATTTTTTCCTTTAATCTTTTAGAAAAAAATAGTTTTTACATATTTTTTCAAGGATTGCCTGCCCTACGAACTGTCTGGTTTGTTTATTGTTTAACTTCCTATTCACAAGAAATTTGCCACTATCTCTCTCATTCCCTGCCTCCACCAGTAAACACACTCATAATGCATTTGCATACACACACACACACACACACACACACACACACACACACCACAAATTCTCACACTCATTAACACTCATAAACACCACAACACCCTCTCCAGCAGTAGCCCATTTTGCTCATCGGGCATCTCCCAGCAAAGCTGGCTTTGTCTTCTGGGCGGTCGTTTACACGCTCTTCCTGTTGGCAGACGATAAGCATCCCCTAGGCAGAGGCTGTGTTCACTCAGGCATGGGTACCTTAGTACCCATGACTCCTCAAACCCACGTGGCCCAAGTGCTAATAAGCAAATGAATAAGTGATTAAAACTATCAAAGACAGGCCAGGTGTGGTGGCGCACGCTTGTAATCCCTGCGCTTGGAAGGCGGAGACAGGAAGATCGCACAGGTTCGAAGCCAGACACGCTGGCTTAAGAGACGCTGTTTCCAAATTAAATATAAAATAGGTCTGGAGGTGTAGCCCGGAGGTAGAAGGGCTTCCAGGAACCCCAGTGCCACACACGCATACACACACACAAACAACTATCAAAGACAGACACCTCCCAGTAGTATTTATATAGATTAAAGAAATTTTCAGGTTTTCTGTCTTAAAGCATCTGGCTCTGGGCTGCTCCCTTCAGCCCCCTTACTCCAGCCATTTCTTCTTACAGCAGGCCCCTTGTCGCCTGGGCTGCAGAATGCTCTCTGTCACTCCAGAGTTCCTCTCATCAAGCCTGGAAGTTGCAGCTTCTATTATGAGAGCCATTTCTTGAACAACCTCCGGTGGCCATCGGTAGAATATGGTGCTGCACGTTGTCCTGAGGGCTGCGGTCATCTTCAGCCCCTGGAGCAATGCTCTGGACCCTAAACCAACTCAATGCAGCAGCTGGATTCCATCCTGTGACCCCACCTTGGTGGCCCTGGGCGGCCGGCCAGGAAAGAGCACATTGTGCTGTTACCAGGACTCCTCTTTACACTGGCAGGAAAGGTAGAGGGCTGCCTGTGCCTTAGGATCATGGAGGGATGGTTCAGATGCTCCTGGAACGCTCTTCTGCCCCTGCTTAATGAGATGGAGTATAAGGAATGCTCTGGGTACAAGTTTTGAAATATAGACTGGGTTATAATGTGACTTCACGCCTTCACACTTTATGTGGGTTTTTTGTGTGTGGTACTAAGAATGGGGAATGTAACCCAGGGACATTCTGCCTCTGAGCTATACCCCCAGACCTGTGTTTTATTCTTTATTTTGTAACAGGGTCTCACTGAGTTGCAAAGGGCCTCACCAAGTAGTAGCTGAGGCTGTCCGTGAACCGTGATCCTCCTGACTCAGCCTCCCAAGTGTTGAGAGTACATTATGTGTTCATTTTTAACAGCTTCGTAGAGGTAGAATTTAAATGTGTGATATGTGCACGTATGACTCTGCCATCCTGTGCCTCATAATGATGCATGATTATAACAACGTACCAATGAAAATAATAAATAATTTACATATCACAAATTTTAAGTACCTGATTCAATGATTTCTAGTTAAAGAGTTATGCAACCATTATCTCATCCCAGTTGTAGAACATTCCCTCACACCACAAGTTCCCCTTTGTCTGTTTGCAGCTGACCCCCCCTAGTCAGCCCCGGCTACCCATGGCTCCACTTTTTGTCTCTCTCTTCAGTCTTTTCATAGAAATGTAGTTGTACAATTGTAGAATTTTCTGACTTGCAAATAATGTGGATTTAGGGAATCCAGACCACTAGAAGGAGGGGAGTGTCAGGAATTTCAGGTGCTTGTGAGCATTTGAAGTATGCTGCAAGTCATCTTTAGAGGACATTTAAAGGTTCTGGAGGGGACAAATAGTTTATCTTTTTCCAATGTGGCCATGAGATAGGAACTGTATTTAAGGCCCTTTGAGTCCCTTCCTCTGTATTTTCTTTAATTCAGTAGGAAATATGTATGGAGTACCCACCCTTCTCCACTAGCCCTTGGGCACTTAAGCTATTCATTCCCCTTGTGTGGTCTTCTCTGAGCAGGGAAGGATCTGGGTAGAAAAACTCAGAGTGAGCTTATCTCTTCTCTAGGGCTTCTGGGAAATCTACTTGCAACCCACCCGAGCTTTGAGTCTTCCTTGTATCCAAGTGCTCTCTCTTCAGCTTAAAGTATCAATTCTTATTCTGTTCTTGATCTGGAATTTCAACTAGCTAAAATCAGCCTCCACATATATTTCTAAATAATCATGTGTTTTTCCAACTTGTTACGTAAAGAAAAATTCCCCTCTTACACACACACACACACACACACACACACACACACACACACACTTTTCAGATTCTCTTTCTAACCCCATTATCATTTTTCCAACTTTTTTTTTACATTTTTTTACTTTTCTTTGATTATTTAGTCTAATGCTCAGTGGTAAATGCAAGTCTATAGAGCTAATCTTTTAATTTCACAGATACCCTGAGAAATCTTCTTCCGTAGGATTTGTTTTTGTGTGTGGGTTTTCAAAGCCAGGAGAGCTTCAGCTAAGCATCTTCTTCTAGAAAATTTTCAAACATCTTCAAAACTAAAACCATCACTGCCTTTTGTTCTGCGCAGGCTCCGCAGCAGGCCGCAGGGGTGGGAGGGGCTGAGGGCATGCCTTGTGTTTTGAGCCCTTCGCCGTCACCTCCCGCTTCAGTTTCTGCTCAACTTCTCCATCACCCTCACAGGCATCTTCAAGAGCTCCTGCTACATCGACGTGCGCTGGTTCCCCTTTGACGTGCAGCAGTGCAAACTGAAGTTTGGGTCCTGGTCGTACGGAGGGTGGTCCTTGGACCTGCAGATGCAGGAGGCAGATATCAGCGGCTACATCCCCAATGGAGAATGGGACCTTGTGGGTAAGCCCGGCAAAGAGGATGTCAGACTTGCATCCTAGAAGAAAGCTGCTTTCTCCCTGTGCAAGTTTAAAAAGTTGGGGATTTTTCTACTGCCCTGGTCAGCGCCAACATTTCTTAAACCCTGCAGCATTCACCATCATTTACTGATAGTTTGAGGAGGAAGAATAGAAAAATTAATGAGCACAACACTGTCCCGGGAAAACTTGCACTATGGTGAGGACGCGTTGAAACAAGTCAGTACTAGGGCAGTTATCACTGCATTTTTGAGATTTTCGCCATCCTCCAAATATGATTGGACAGCAGATTTCAGTCAAAAGTGTGAACCGAGAACATCACAAGTGAAGTTTGAATAAATTCACAGTGATTTTATTGGGAAACGCAATAGGTCTGCAATTTGGGAAATGTAGGTTCTGCTGGACATGGATCCAGCCCTTTGCTGACGGGCCACGGGCTTGTGGTTTATAACCAGAAGTGGGTACGGAGGGTTAGCGTTTTGAGAGGATGAGTAACAAGATTAAGGCAAGTCGTGTGTTGAAAGCAGATGAGAATCAGGTTTCTAAGTGTGTAAGCCCCCTGGAATGTCTGACCAGTCTAGTATTTCTCAGACCTTGCAAGGGATTGTTAGACTCTGAAAAATTACTCCTTGTAGAGGATGTCGTTCATGACATGACGCCTGCCTGCCAATCTACCCCCTGTCAGCAAATCTCTTAAGGCTTAGAGAAAGATTTTTGTTCTATTTTGTTGCTGCTCTGCAGCCATTTTGACTTTTATCAGTGGGAAGCTATATTTCATTATTTTAAAAGGAAAGACAGTATAGATGTGAGCCACTTAACACACAGTATACATTCTGAAAGCACTTTGTTGGGTGATTTCAGTTATGTAAGTACCATAGAGTATACACGCACAAGCTAGCACAGCTCCAGAGTCACTAGATAATGTAATGTTATGAGCCCACCATTACATTGGTCCATCTTTGACAGAAACATCATTATGTGGTCCATGATTATAATTATACATATAAGGATCTAAAAATGACAATGTGTTATTTATAATCCTGGCCTTCCAATCCCTCAGGAGAATGTCTAGCAGTTTGCTCAAATCTCACTGAGATAGCTTTAAACAATCTTATGATACACCAGCATGGGTTTCTTCAAGCATTAATGACTCAATATTTTATGCTTAGTAAACTCCAGGACTGTGATTCTGTGCGGCCTATACATTGAAACAAACACAGTAACGTGCATGCTAATAATGCCTTCTCTGCTCCTGCGCACGCAGGAATCCCGGGCAAGAGGAGTGAGAAGTTCTATGAGTGCTGCAAGGAGCCCTACCCGGACGTCACCTACACGGTGACCATGCGCCGCAGGACGCTCTACTACGGCCTCAACCTGCTCATCCCCTGTGTCCTCATCTCAGCCCTGGCCCTGCTGGTGTTCTTGCTTCCTGCAGACTCTGGGGAGAAAATCTCCCTTGGTAAGTTGCCTGGGTCTTTGGCAAGAGTCCGAGGCTGGAGGCCCTTCCTGGGGGCAGCTCTGTGGGGCTCACTGTGGACAGTGCGGAGACATTGGGGTCTCTAGGGCTTGCTTGGCTTATCACACGTAGACCACTTAGAACAGCTCTACCACCTCAGAGCTTCCTGATCCAGGCTCTGAGCTGGTCGATGTTCCCTCCTGAGAATATAGCACGATCCTTCAGTCCTTCCATCCTGTGGAGAGGATGGGTTTACCCAAGGAGGGACCACCTTGATTCTGCTCTGAAGGGCCCGAGATTTCTCCTTGACCAACACCTCACCCTGTACCATGGTGGCAACTAGTTGGCCTTCACTGCGAATACGGAAGAGTTTAGCTCAATTTCAGCTTGCATTAGTATGTTGTACACAGCATAATTTCTTATGAAAATAAGAAAAGTAAAGTCTTTGAATGGTAAGCCGAGTTTCTAAATATCTCAGTATCTCAAAATATCAGTCACAAACTTATTATCTTCTGAGAACATGGCTTCCCCCCAGGTCACATAGCTACTAAGTAGCAAAGTCAAGACCTGCAGCCCCATCTTTTCGCCACATGAGTTTTTCCTTTTTTCCTGCTATGTTAAATTATCTCTCAATAATATTGTAATAAAGAGCCTAAGAGGTAATTGTACTGTGAAAATCCTTACAGAGTCCTGACTTTTAAACTTGTCTCCTCCAGAGACGCCTTTGGGACTCTGGCAGGTGACAGAGACTGTCCCCAGAAAAATGCACATGGCCATAAGTGTAGAAACCATGCATCCCCTGGCCTTCCCCCAGCACCTCCCTAGTTCTTTGAAACCCAGGTTCAGAGAGCCTGGAACTTAGACCTTATTTTTTGTTTTGCATAAGGAACATATTTATGTTTTCGTTTTAGGGATAACAGTCTTACTCTCTCTAACCGTCTTCATGCTGCTGGTGGCTGAGATCATGCCTGCAACATCCGATTCGGTGCCACTGATAGGTAAGAGAAGAAGCTGCGGAGTCAGAGAGGGCCTCGAGTTTCCCAGTCGATGCTGGGGCAGCAATGTCCTCTGTGGCCTGTAAGGGTTGTACTGTCCCTCCATCTTCTGCTGTGAGCACATGGCTTGCTGTAACTGTTCAGAGTGGCCCATGGCCTCTGCTCACTTGATCCCAAATAGCGGGAAGAGGGTGTCCATCTTTATGGTTGGTCTTGGAATGGCTGGGGCATTGGCATGCACTTGTGGTCCCAGCTCTCAGGAGGCTGAGGTAAGAGGATCACTTTGGTCCAGCAGTTCAAGACCAGCCAGGACAACATAGCAAGACCCCTTCTTAAGAAACAAACAAACAAACAAAAAGTATTGCGTATATGTCCTTTCCTCCCGTAAATGTCTCATTCGTGCTTTTTTTTAGGTTCAAAAAGATGTATATGATTACAAATTTGTTATTTTAGCCGAGTCCCTGTTTTCCCACAAACCTTGGGTTAGAATGGGGAAAGCAACCGCTTTAAGCCATTTTCCCCTGGGATACCTCAGTGTCTCCATATGTAAGAAGAGTTTGGGGAAATGCAAATGGAACAAATACGTTTTGCCCAGGGCATGCATGAGGCATGACTCCTGCCAGGGGAGGGATGAAGGAGAGAAGATAGCCTCTCTGACAGTACCTTCCTACATGGGAATACTGGGATCATTCAATAGTAGGATGTTTGGACTAGTGGATAGGGCATGATAGCCACTCCTGCAACCAGGCTAGCCAGGGATGTAAGAACTCCAAGCCAACTGTTAGCATGGACGCAGAATGCCACTGGATGCTCTTGCGTCTGATTTGATGGTAGAAAGCCAAATCTTCAGGTTCTGGGCCAGCCTTTCCCACCAGGAATATGGGTAGCCTGGTCCAGCCCACAGGAAGCAGTCCAGTACTATTGCCCAGCATGACCATGGGCCTGGCCATGGAACGAGGTTCAGAAGTGCCCATCCTGTAATGCTCGTTGGCCCTGGGGCAGAGGTCTCACCCTGCATCTCTCTGGTCTCTCCCCAGCCCAGTATTTCGCCAGCACCATGATCATCGTGGGCCTCTCCGTGGTGGTGACCGTGATTGTGCTGCAGTACCACCACCATGACCCCGACGGGGGCAAGATGCCCAAGTGGGTACGTTCCTCCTGCCTCCTGTGGAGGTAGAGCCCACATCAAGGCGGGTTCTCCTATAATTTCTCTGTTTTAAAAATCGCACCCAAGCCAGGCATGGTGGTGTACACTTGTAATCCCAGTACCTGGGAGCCTGAGACAGGAGGATCGCGGGTTCGCAGCCAGCCCTAGCTACTTAGTGAGGTCCTCCACAACTTGGTGAGAACTTGTCCCAAAATAAAGAATAAAGTGAGAACTGGGGATGTAGCTCGGAGGTAGAATGCCCCTGGGTTCAATCCCCAGCACCACAAAAAAATAAAAAAATAAAAATTGCACCTGAAATTGGCATTACTGTCAAGTGGGATTACTGTTCCTAGGAGTATTTTTCATTGGACTTCTCTGTATTTCTCTGTGGAGGGTGGAGCCGCAGTGAGCACACCTCTGGGTAGCCATCCTGCATCAGCCTTTGAACCTGACCTTCCAGGGCAGGGCTCACACTTCGGTTGTTCCGTGCATTTTTGCTAGCACGGTGTTTTGGGTTTTTTCTATGCTTTTGCATGCACCTTGTGGAGGACTGTATCAGAAGCAACAGATGAAAGAGACAGTTAGCAACATGGTGGGAGTTTCCAAAAGAATGGGAATGAAAAGATAAAGAAACAGAATGAGTTGGGCAAAAATGCAGCCATCCTGTAATGTTCTCGAGAGGTTGGTTACAAGACTTTCTACAGATGTCAAAATATGCAGATGCTCAAGCCTCTTCTATAAATGGTTTACATAGTGTGTGGATACCTATACGTGGCCTCCTTCAATAGCCTTTGATGTCTTAGAGTTCCTCCTTTCTCAGTCAGCATTCTCACTGTGATGACCCAAGTACCTGACAGCGCAAGTTAGTGGAAGAAGGATTTATCTGGGCCTCACAGTTCTGGAGGTTTCAGAGTTTTCAGTTCATGTTAGGCCAGATCATGTCACTGAAGAGCTCAGGTCATGGTGGCAGGAAGCAGAGAGAGAGAGTAAGGAGGGAGCCCATCAACACTGATGGTTCCCAAGACCACATCTCCTACAGCCATGCTCCATCTGCCTCTGTTAGCACCCAATACATCCATTCAAATGATTAATCCTTCCATTGATTTACCCACTGATGAAATTAAAACCCTCATGAATCAGTTATTTCACCTTTGAACATTTTTGCATTGCCAATACATAAGCTTTCCCAGGAAAAGTTCTATAACCAAACTCCATAACACCAATACAATGTAAGCACTATGCCAATAGTTGCCATCCTTAATTGTTTTGGTAATAATGCAAAAAAAAAAATCAGTACAGACACAATTTCTTTTGGCCATGAATTTGACTTTTCAAATTCATGGATGTGGAACTCATAGATACAGAGGGCCAAGTGTACCTACATCTAATACATAGCGGGATATAGTCTAACCCAAATCCTGTAGCATAAATGTAAATAGTCACCAGTATAAGAAGGAAAAGGGATGGAAAGGAATGGGTGGGGAAGTCCAAGATTGAGTTGCTTCCTCCCGTGAAGTCAGCGCAGGCCATGTTCCCTTCCTGCAGTGTTGAAACCCAGGCTCTCGCCATGTCTGATGGCGTTCACCTACCTGCACATCCACTCCTTCATGGGCTGTCATTTGAAGCTCTGCACCCACCCTTAACTGACAGGCAGGAGACACTGATTAGGCCTGAGTCATATCCGGGCTCCCCCCACATCACCAGGACAAAACCCCAGGCCAAGGAGAGCTGCCAAACGCCAGAACACTCATACAATGTAAGTGGTCACCTCCCGTGACGCACACATGAGCCCCACAGCCTTCCCAAGCTTCCTGTCCTGAATGCGTACTTGGTGGATGGAAAAGTCCTTCTGTCCCGAAAGGAGCCTGTCTGTGGAGACCCATGAGGTGGCATCCAGGCCCAAATGGAGTAAGAAATCAGCAGCAGGCTGAGCATAGTGTAAGGTGTGAGGTGCACACAGTTGTTCTCCAGGTACGGGGGCCTTCCTGGGCCTTCTAAAAATGCGCATTGTTTAATCAAGTACAGTTATCCACAAGTTAACTTAGCAAAGGTCACTTTAAAAAAAATCATTCCCCTCAATTCTCTTTTCATGGCATGTTCTCCTCCTACACTTAATATCAACTCACCTGGAGCTCACTGTGGTGACAGTGATGTGAGCTGGGCCTAATGGCGATGCCCTGCACGTAGGCCGTCTTACCACCATCTGTTGGGCCAGCTTTGAGACGTCCCCGGCCCCCTTTAAAAAGCTGGGATACATTTGCACTCACATACCTTCATTTCCATCTGACTTTCTTATAACCCTGACACTCTTAGGCGAGACTCTGGACCAGGTGCAGGAGCCAGTGCCTTGTTTATTGGCTTGCCTTTCTGTCTACCCATCTATCTATGTGACGCACGTAATACATTTACCTGTTTCAAAAGCCAAAATGAAATTGACATTCTACACAAGGAAATCCAATTCCCATTCCTACCCCTCACACTCTTTCCACCACCAGGATTGACAACCATTTCAGCAAATTCCTTCTCTTCTAGTGTTTATTTATGCAAATAACAAAAATAAACTCTCATTTCTCTTAAGCATTTTGACTGATGTGGCTATAAGGGAATTCAGACACGGGCCCAAAACCATTTTTAATGAACTGGTAGCACTTTAGTTCCCCAGAAAAAAAATCTTAATGAAGAGCATATGCTAATTATTAACCTCTCAGCATAAGAGCTTGTTAAAGCCAATTGGCTACCCATGAAATATAAAGTGTATACATGTCTCTCATTTTACATAGCACGCTGTGTTTTTCTTTCCTTTCGTGTATATTTGAAACATAAATGGCCTCTGAGGGACTCTTAACTATGATCTGTTGCTATGAAGAAGGTACTGCCGGGTGCAGTGGCATTATTTGACATTTGCACAGCCAGAAACTAAACCATAACCTAACAGAAGAGGTCATGAGCACGGCTTGATGAGTGCCAGGAGGATAACTTCATCTTTGGAGATGTGTTGGCCTTGAAAGCTAATTATTCCGGCCACGGAATTCAAGATAGACTTGGCAGTGTGGGTCCCATGGACTGGAAACGTCTCTCAGAGGATGCCCGGCCTCTGACGTGGTGGGGAAGCGTGTGAACCTGTCTGGCTGGCTGTCCCGTGCGCACCTGCCTTGGGGTTCAGACGCAGTGACTCTCTATAGCCTCCCTCAGGATCTAGTCCAGGTTTTCTGATGTTTTCCCAGAAAGGGTTGGGCTAAACCACAGGAGTTTTGCAGAGAACCCTATAGACATTTTGACATAGGCAGAAATCATCTTGGGGGACGTGGAGATCCAGTATGGGGCCTGAGCTGCTGGATAATGGTCTCTGTGCAGGCGGCAGTGGTCCAGCGGTTGCCTGGTTACAGATACCCAAGGATCTGAGAGGGCGAGTGACTTTGCCTGTTTATCCAGCCCAGAGTTTTCATACCAAGCCATTCTTTGCCCAGTAAGTGTGTCGGACCCAGGGATTCCCCTCCGACCCAGGTGATAAGCCTGTAGGGCTTTGATCCTCACTTCATGCTTGACTCAGCTGTTCTGAGGCTTTGAAGTCCTTCTCCTGATCATTGGGGAGGTGATGGAGACCGTTACTCCCATGAACAATCAAGATGGGCTGGCACTATGGGGTCCCATTACCAAAGTTGTTGTCCAGATCTGAGCCGCTCTTGACATCATCCCCTTGTCTCCCCAGACCAGAGTCATCCTTCTGAACTGGTGTGCGTGGTTCCTGCGCATGAAGAGGCCGGGGGAGGACAAGGTCCGGCCGGCTTGTCAACACAAGCAGCGCCGCTGCAGCCTGGCCAGCGTGGAGCTGAGCGCGGCGGGCGCGGGGCCGCCCACCAGCAACGGGAACCTCCTGTACATCGGCTTCCGCGGCCTGGAAGGCGTGCACTGCGCCCCGACCCCCGACTCCGGGGTGGTGTGCGGCCGCATGGCCTGCTCCCCCACGCACGACGAGCGCCTGCTGCACGCCGGGCAGCCGCCGGAGGGCGACCCGGACCTGGCCAAGATCCTGGAGGAGGTCCGCTACATCGCCAACCGCTTCCGCTGCCAGGACGAGAGCGAGGCGGTGTGCAGCGAGTGGAAGTTCGCGGCGTGCGTGGTGGACCGCCTGTGCCTCATGGCCTTCTCCGTCTTCACCATCATCTGCACCATCGGCATCCTCATGTCCGCGCCAAATTTCGTGGAAGCCGTGTCCAAAGACTTTGCCTGACGTGGTCTCCTCTACCCATGTAGAAAACGCAAAGATAGGCCACGGGGCTGGTGGGCGAGGGTCGGGTGCTAGCCACCCCTCCCCAGCAGCATGACAAGCGACGACTCTGATGCGTCCTTAGAGCTGTCCCTCCTGACCGTCACAGTTTCCTTGTTACTTTCAGGAACAGCACCCCAGCACTTTTCTGTTTGATCCTGTTTTTTTTTTTTTTAATTTATTTTTTATTGGTGCAATGTATTCATACATCATAGTGGTATAAAGAAAATACTTTTGTAGACATACATGCACATCTCTGTTTGATCCTGTTTTAGGTAGCGTACGATCAGCAGGGCCACGCTGCCGCCTTCTGCCCATTCGCCCACCTGCTGGAAAGCCCTGCGGAGAGAGATCTAGCTCCAGCCTGCGAGGGAGGCCCGTGCAGTCGGATTTGCATGCTTGCACGTCGTCCCCACACCAACTTTTTACCTGTGTACAAACCTAGATGGAATCTAAGAGTCATAAATCACACTGGCCACGTCCAGCCTGGTAATTGCCCTCAAAGGAAAAAAAAAATGACTTCAACTAAAATTTATGCTCTTTCTTTTTCTGCAGTTCAACCTTTCATTTTCCTCTAGCGATAGAAGAGCTTTATGCTTTTTTATGATAAAGAGAAAGAGGGGGAGGCTCTTGTAAACCCTGTTTATACCACCCTAATTTCTGAAACCTGCCCTGTCAAAGGAATCGGAGGGACACAAGCGTGTGCCAGTTGCTCACCAGCCCCAGACACAGCCTAGTGTGCGTGGTGGGGACTGAGCGTCCTCTGGTCCCGACAGTTCTCTCCCAAGCTCTGCGTGCAGCCCCGGGCATTAAGGAGTTAAGCAGGTCTGTCTGATTCTGCCAAATCAAAAAACAAATAGGTTTCGATGAGACACACCAGCTCAAAGGAGTAAATAAAGCTATCTCAATCCATGTATGTGTTTATTTTTTATTTTTATTTTTTTGGTGGTACTGGGGTTCCTGGAAACCCTTCTACCTCCAGGATACACTCCCAGACCTATTTTATACTTTTTTTAAAATTTGGAAACAGGGTCTCTTAATCCCAAACACGGGGATTACAAGCGTATGCCACGACGCCGGCTCTGTGTTTATTATTTTTAATAAGAATGCATTGGACACCCCACATATGTTTGAGTTTTCCAGTCTTAGAAATTTGTGCATCCACACAAAGGGACACCATAAAGGGAACATGGCTTTGTTTCCAGGGCCCGGGGCCGGGAGCAGGGGAGGGACCTCTCTGGACCCCTGTGTGGCAGGAACTGAGGGGTGGCACAGACCCTGGCTTTGCTAGCTGCCTGGTGGGTTTGGGCAGTGAGGACCTGTCAGGCTCTCAGGTCCTCTAGCCCGTTTCTGGCTTGTTCACCGCAGCTTCAGCCCACAAGGCTGGCTCCAGGTCAGTGGGGGGAGTTGCTGAAAGTGTGGTTTGAAGACAGAAACAACTTTAATTTTTAAACATAAGTGGTGAAGAGGTGACAGTGCTCCGCTGAGACTACCTAGCTGACAACACTCATTGCCTTTTCTCATTCTTATTTTTAATGAGATCAGAGGGTAATTCACCATGAAAAACCTCTTCAGTACTGTTGTGGCATCCAGTAATTGCTCAGAGCTTGAAACTGTACAAGGCTCTGAGCGCCAAAGAGCCTTCTTTTCTGTTTATTATTATTATTATTATTATTATTATTATTATTATTAATTTTATTATTATTATCATTTTATTTTATTATTTGTGTGTGCACAGGCGATTGAACCCAGGAGCATCGTATCTCCAAATTACAACTCCAGACATTTTTATTTCATATTTTGGAAGAGAGTCTCACTAAATTGCTAAGGGTCTTGTTAAGTTTCCAAGACGAACCTCAAAGCTGCAATCCTCCTGTCTTTTTGGTTTTGAATTTTATATGAGAAAGTATACAAAACCAAGAAAAAGTAGATTCTGTTTTGACCACTCAGATAATAATTTGGTTGTTTATAAAAATAGACATAAGGAATAGCGGTTCACATAGTTAGAAAAGTGCGAATGGTTAAAACAACAGGCTCGCAGACTCCCTCCCTCTGATGAGTTTTAGGGGATTTTTAGTAAAAAAGGAACGTAATGGAGGTGGGAGGAGGGGGACGAGGGAGAAAAACACTCTGCCACTCACGCTGTGCAAGACTGTCTGCACCTAGTGTTTTGTCTTACAGATCTTTCCATAATAACATATAAATATCTACCTCATTCCTCTAAATAGCTGCTTAACATTCATTTCCTGGGTGGACTGTAATTTATTTCTTCTTTATTGGTGAACATAGAGATATTTCCAGTTTTTATTTTTATACACAGTTCTGTAGTTAACACCCTTATACATATACCTTGGCATTCTTTTGTGACTATAACTTGGTATAAATTCACACTTAGAAATGGAATTGCCCAGGTAAAGCTATGTGCATTTGAAGTTTGGAGAGATACTGCCAGGTTGTCCTCCAGAAACTGATCAGCGGGGATCATAACCAAGAGTTCAATAAAAGGGCCAGTTTCTGAGCTTTGTAATGCTGAATATTTTCAAGTTATTTTAGTTTGTGTTACTATGAGTGAGGTTCAACATCTTTTCAAGTGCTCATTGGCAAATTTCAATTTTTGTAAATTTATATTTTATGCAATTTTCAATTGAGTCGTTTTAGCATTTTCCTTAATTTATTTGCTTATGCATGACAGAACCTTTCTGTCATGTTTTTAAATAATTTCATTTGTTTATCATTCATCTTTTGCTGCTATCTATTAATTTTCTTTTTTATTGGCATGTAGAAAATTTACATTTTTATGTCATCAATTTACCCATATTTCCTTTTGCAGATCCTGGGATTCATTTCCAGGTTTTTAAAAGGAAGGCCTTCCCCATTTTGAAATGATAAATAAATGTACTCATATTATCTTCTACAACTCCATTGCTTTATTTGCTTACTCTTGTATCTTCTGACCCCCTGGGACTCAATTCATTTTATTGTAAGGAATGAAGGTATGGACCCCAAGTCTTCCCTCTATACTTTGGTCACTAGTGCCAACAACGTGTAAAATAATTTATTTCAGTAATAAAGTAATGATCTTATTGCTTGTGTAAAATGCCACTTATTTGTAAACTTTTTAAAGCATTTAGATCCATTATTATTCTACTGATCTCTATATCTATCTATCTATCATCCATCTATCATCTATCTTCCCTCTCTCTTTTTCTTTCTCTGAATGCCTTTAATTCCTAAAAGCTTTAAGCATATTAACATCAATACTTTAAAGTCAACACTCCCCTCACCTCTCTTATCTTTTCTCTCTCGCTGTATATGCATCTTTTTTAAAAAATGGGGCCCTGGAAATTTATAGATTAACTGAAATCTAGGCTCGTGTTCACGTCTAATCTTATGTCACTTGGTAGCGTTTTATGGATTTGTTCGAGAAGTCCTATGAATTCCTTGTTTATTTCTAAATGATTTATCAGTTGGCTCTCGTTTTCAATGGAATGATTCATTCCATTTTGTTTTCTAGAGAAATCCATAAAAATGTAGTTGGGGTTTTGTGTATGAACATCATCATCAACCACCCTGATCTTATAGTTTCTAAGATTTTCTTTGGACTCCTTCCCACTATTGCCCTTAATTTTTTTTCTATTGAAGTGCATTTGAGAGCAGTGTTAAGTAACAGTGATTTAAATACATGTCTCGTTTGTAACATCAGTGGGGCCTTTGAGTGGCACACACAATTTTACTTGTATGAGAACATGTATTTTCCTTGTTATAACTTAAAAAAGAACTACCCAGGAATTCTCTCACGCTAGTACTGCTCTCTGGGAAAAATGTGGATTGTAGATTTTTGGCAAAGCCTTCTCACTGACCCACGGAAATGCCAGGAAGCCCTTTTCCTTTGCTCTAGCAGAATGTCGTAGTATGTTCATGGAAGTCATTGGAGTAAACTATTATCAAATTCCTGAGGCGACACCTCCTTAGTCTTACAACTTTTGCTCTCAGTGTGTGTAACTGAGATGGATGCTTCCGTGGCTTGCTTTTTTGTGTGTATCCATGGGTTCAACCAACTGGAGAGAACAGTCTGTAGGGTGGGGGAGCTGCACCTTTGCTGATCATATACAGACTTCACATTTTCTTGTCATTATTCCTTAAGTGATACAATACAGCAGTGGTTTGCACAACACTGGCACCATGTTAGTCGTTATAAATAATACAGAGATGATTAAAAATAAAGGGAAAGTTGTGGGGGGCTATATGCAAATACTATACCATTTGATATGAGGGATGTGAGCATCCTCCGATTTTGGTATCCCAGAGAGATTTTGGAATCAATCTCTTGAGGATACTGAGGGTTGCTTACTTGGTTTTAAAATAATTTTTCTACTTGAGCTTAAAAGAATTATCTGTGAGCTGGCTGGGCCAGCCCCTAATGTTTCTGGATTTTTTTCTCTTGGGCTCTAGCACTTTTAAAGTCAATTTTAGTTACACATTTCTCTTTCTTTCTTTCTTTCTTTCTTTCTTTCTTTCTTTCTTTCTTTCTTTCTTTCTTTCTTTCTTTTTAGGTGGTACTAGGGGTGGAATCCAGAGGCTTTCTATCTGCAGGCTATACTCCCAGACCTTTTTTTTAATATTTTATTTGGAAGCAGGGTCTCACTAAGTTGCTGAGAGCCTCACTAAGTATCTGAGGCTGGCTTCGAACCCGTGTGATCCTCCTGTCTCAGCCTCCCAAGCGCAGGGATTACAAGCGTGCGCCACCACACCCGGCTCTAGTTACACATTTTAATATAAAATTAATTGCATTAATTTTTTCAACACAGTTGAATAAGTTTGCAGTATAGGGACTTAGGATTTTGAATACCCTCAGTATTTGTGATTGTTTCTCCTCTTCCTAATTCTGTACATTTCTCATTTCTGTGTTTGTTGATCTGATGTAGCTTGTGTTCAAGTCTAAGTTTATGTTGCTTCCAAACACAACATAATTTTATGTAGCTTCTGCACACCCCCTTTGAGAACCACAGGAGCAGGAAACACCGATAAAGTTCTGCTCAGATCTTTGCCCTTTCGTGTCTATCTCCCTACTATCTCATTTAAAATTTGCACTGTTTCCTAAATTCAGGTTTTTGCTGCACAGAAACTTTTTGACATTCTCTCCACTGTTGCTAGCGTTCTGCAAATCCCCCTCGCTAGTACGTACTGCCCATCGACACATTCTTTTATTACGTTTTATGACTCTTACATATCTCCTTTTATTTTAATACTGTTCCTTCTCTTTGGTTTCTTCCAAAGGACATGTTTTTAATTGTAGTAAAATATATATGACATAGAATATACCATGTCAACCTCACTTCCCTCTTTTACCCTTTTCCTGCTGGGATCAAACCCAGAGCATCGCACACGCTGGGCAAGTGCTCTGCCACTGCGCTGCATCC
Organism: Muscardinus avellanarius; assembly: GCF_963383645.1. Classification (NCBI taxonomy): domain Eukaryota; kingdom Metazoa; phylum Chordata; class Mammalia; order Rodentia; family Gliridae; genus Muscardinus; species Muscardinus avellanarius. Next base: position 162,884,014 of record NC_137788.1, read on the forward strand.
CAGCCCTGAGCCATTTTAGGTCCCCAGCTCGGTGGCATTAATTACTTTTCACATTGTTGTGTAGCCATCACCACCATCCATCTCCCAGCACTCTTGCATCTTCCAACACTGGGACTCTGTACGCATTAAACACCAAGGCCCAATTTTTCCCCACCTCTTCCCCTGGCAACCACCCTTATATGTTCTATGTACATGAATTAGACCTATGAACCTCACGTGTATGGAATTGTACGTGTGTGTGTGTGTGTGTGTGTGTGTGTGTGTGTGTGTGTTACTGAAGATTGAACCCCTGAGAATTCTATCTCTGAACTACAATCCCTCCCCCTTTTCATTTTCTCTTATTTGGAAGCAGGGTCTCTAGGTTTCTGAGAAGCTTGCTGAATTACTGAGGCTGTCTTCCAGCCTGTGATCCTCCTATCTCAGCCTCCCAAATACTGGGATTACAGGCATGTACGTGCCAGTGACCTGGCTGAGACTGCCTTTTTTTTTACTTAGCATGGTATCCTTATGGTTTATTCATATAATCGTACAGTGTCATCTGCTTCATGCTAAAGCTGTTGCTCTTTATATTAATGGGCCTCATGAAGTTGTGAAGCTTCCTATTCAGCCACCAACATTTTCCTATTTCTTGTCTGAGGTCAATGAAGACATCAGAGAACTAACCACTTCTTGTACTATCTCTTTCTTAGTATTAACAGCAGGGCTGTTTTTCAAAACAAGTCACTTTGAACCATCACTGAAGATAAAGACAGTCTTGTAGATCTATTTTAAGGTTAAAATGGCTATTCTGTTTTTGAAGTTTTCTTTATTGTAATTATTCAACCACATTGATTGCACAAACTAATGGGTTTCACGGTGACATTTCCACATAGACATAGATCACATTGTGCTTTGACATTTCGTTACCTTTTGTTAATTACTTATAATGTAAAGCTGCTGTTACACTTTTCAAACACAAGGCTCAAAAATATTACCACCACTTGAAATAGCAATTTGCTGTAGCCCTCTACCTAATTAAATGTGCACTCTATCCTCTGGGTGTCCTTGACTTTCTGGTTCGTGGGCAACAGGATTAAACTCTCTCTGACTCTTCACTTACCAAGACCCTCATGCCATCCGCTCAGAAAAACGTGCTTCTGCATTTGATACAGCAATGCCTCCAGTCCTTGGGAGAAGGAAGCACCTTCACTCTATTCACATAGACTCAGGATTTTCAAAATATATTGGAACTCGGAGCTCATCGGTATAATCAGGTTCCAAACATTAAAAAAAAAAAGCTTCTTTAAGCAGAAGAGGTAAGAATATCTGCCCTGCAGCTGGGGTCTAGGGGATTTCAGTGTCTAGCTAGCCCTATGGAGAAGTTGTGAAGGTGCCATTTTGAAACTGGTGACTATTAGGGCACCCACCAAAGGCATTTGGGTTCAGGAAGCAGTGGACTACAGAGGGGTGTGGTACAGCGTCTCTCTCATACCTCTGTTCTTGGGGACCCGCAAGCCTCTTGCTCTCAGGAGGGAGCTGCAGTGGTGGTAGCGAGAGGCAAGCGTTATGAGGTCCTCTAGTTTCTTCCAGACTAGAAATGAATGGACAGAGGAGAGACAAAACGATTGGCTAAGGCCTACTCACAACTGGAACTCTGATTTTGTACTCATATGGCGTCACTGGGAACACAGTCTGAGATTCAGTATACTCACCTAAAGCAGGTTGGGTCTTGCTATGAGCTAAATCATATCCTCTCAAATTTGCATGCACCCCTAGTCCCTAAGATTGACCTTGTTTAAAAACAGAGCCTTCACAGAGCTGATTAAGTTAAAGAACTGAGGATGAGTATTAATACAATCTGAATGGTGGCCTTCTAAGAAGAAAACACTAGTGGGGTGTGCTCCACCTATCTCAGCCTCCCAAATACTGCCTATAATTCCAGTAGCTGGGCGGCTGAGACAGGAGGATTGCACGTTTGAGGCAAGCCTCATCAATTTAGTAAGATCCTTAGCATTTGAGTGAGACCCTGTTTCCAAATGAAAAATAAAACAGAGCTGTGGAATGAAAGGTAGAACACACTTGGGTTTAAAGACAAATGGCCTTAGGAGAAATCATCCCTGCTGATCTTTTGACTTGGGGCTTCTGGTTGGAGCCATGAAAAAACAAATTCATGTTGTTTAAAATAACCAGGCATGGATTTTGTTACAGCAGCCCCTAGAAAACAAACATAGCACATGTGTCTATCACAGGCTATCACCTCTGCCTGCCACTGGGGAGGGACAGTGATAAGAAAGTATCCTTTATCTAGAAGGAGAATTAGAATGGTAAACGCACAAGGGCCATCCAGTGAGCAGCCCCAGCCTCAGGCAACGACAGAAGGCTTCCCAGACATAAGGATGTCTCTGCAAAATCCAGACAAGATGATGGAGACCAGGGGGACTCGCGCAATCTTACACCAATAATTCCTTGAACTGGGACTAGAAATGCAATGTCTTGGCACTGGGGTGAAGATGAATATACCGAGGGAATGGAGATTGGTGTCTGACAGTATTGTTGTTGAAGGGTGGAGCTCAGGGCCATCCTAAGCTACACACCAGCCCTTTTTTATTTTTTTATTTTTTTTGAAGCAGAATCTTGTTAAGTTGCTGAGACTATCCAGGAGCCTGCGGTTTTCCAATCTGAGTACTGGGATTGCATAGCTTGCGCTGTGGTCAGGTGGCTGAAATGGAAGAGAGAGGTAGAGACTGTCCAGCTGACTTAGCTCCATCTACAGTATCATCTTTGTCACTTCTAAGTGTCTATTTTGGAAGCCACAAATGAAAATCTGGGGCTTGGTACAATTTTTCTTTGGACAGTCAACTCTTTTTTTTTTGCGGGTCTGGGGATGGAACCCAGGGGCATTTGACCTCCGAGCTACACCCCCAGCCCTGTTTTTTGTTGTTGTTGTTGTGGCACTGGGGTTCCTGGAAGCCCTTCTACCCCTGGGCTACACTCCCAGACCTATTTTTTCTATTTTTATTTGGAAACAGGGTCTCTTAAGCCAGCACAGCTGGCTTCAAACCTGCACAATCCTCCTGTCTCTGCCTCCCAAGCGCGGGGATTACAGGCGTGCACCACCACGCCCGGCTCCCAGCCCTATTTTTTTTTTTTAATTCTTTATTTGAAACAGGGTCTCACACTGAGTTGCAGAGGGCCTCACTAAGTAGTAGCTGAGGCTGCCCGCGAACTGCGATCCTCCTGTCTCAGCCTCCCGAATGCTGGGATTACAAGCATGCGCCACCACGCCTGGCTACAGTCGACTCTTTAGTACTATGGTTCTCAGGACACAGGTGGTCTGTAAAACTGCTTTTAGTTGGGACCTGAGCAAGTGGGTCATTTGAGAATCAGTGCTCTAAGGGCCAAGCTGCTAGGACTTCCTGTGCAGTGATTTAGGGCTGGCTTAAGGTGCCACAAAAAGCTCAGGAGGGTCATAATTAAGAAAACCTATGCAAGTTGGATGTGCTGGTGCATGACTGTAATCCCAATACTTGGGTTGCAGTAAGAACAAGGATTTGCAACCAGCCTCAGCAGTGTAGAATCTCAACAACTTAGACCGTTTCCAAATAAAAAATAAAATAGGAAAATAGGGCTGGGGGTAAAACATAAAACAATAAAGCATGCGTGGGTTCAATCTTCAGCAAACACACAACAGAGAGAGAGAGAGAGAGAGAGAGAGAGAGAGAGAGAGAGAGAGAGAGAGAGAGAGAGAGAGAGAAAGAGAAGAGAGAGAGAGGAAGAGAGAACCTATAACCTATGTAAACACTTTCTGGTCTGTAATTACATTCCCTCTCTATCTGCCGTGCCTCTAGTGCAGTGGTTACAGATGGCCACCATGGTAAGCTGTCCCCACCCCAAAACCCACCTCTGGCCTCAGCAGTTGATGCCCTGCACTCTGCTCACCATATCCAAACCTCAGTTTCTCCACATTCAAAGGCGAATGACCAGCAGTAGTGCCCACTGAGATAGCAGCATTAATGAGAGCTTGGGGCACAAGGAGCAGAAAATGCCAGCTAAGTAGATTCCCTGCAACATCCACCGCTTCCCTCCCACACCCGGGATACTCTCTCTCTTCTCACATTCTAAGCTCCTCTGACAAATGAGCCCCCTGCCACCATGACAGTGGCCTCGGCAGTTTAGAGAGACGCTGTCAGTTGAATCTTCCTTGGCGATATTTTTTCGGAATGCAAATGCCGAGCAGTCTGCGTCAAAACATACAGAGCTTTTGGCAGCAGCTCCAGGAGGAGGCTGGCAGGTCATCAGAGAGGAGCCGTCGCACATGGAAAGCGGCAGAGATCAGGCAAGGAACGGACATTGGTCTAGCGCTTGCGACGTGAGAGAAGAGGGAGGGACAGACCCACGTGCAGCTTGAAGCCAGTGGACAGTGTGGGGAAGTAGCTAAGGACCAGACACGGAGACCAGTGGATGGACCGGCCTTGGCTGGGTGGCAGATGGCGGGAAACAGCGGAGCACAGGGGACAGGGTCAGGTGAATCCCGCAGAGGCCACCACACACCATTATTGTTGCGGGGTGAAATGTGCGTTGTGTGTGTGTGTGGGAAGAAGTAATTCCCCCACCACCACCACACAAACAGACAAACAGAAAAACCGTGGATTCTTATCCTAAGCTAAGAATAAATATTCATGGCTTGGACAGTTGCTGAAGATTTAAAGAAGTTTATTAAAAAGATAGAAATATAGGAATAGTTACAGCCCTGTGCCGGAGCGGGGCACAGGGGGGCAATTCGAATAAAAATGCCAAAGAACTCCAGTTTACTGAGTGTTTTTATCCCGCCCAAGTCCTAGGCAGGTCCTCTGATCTGGAGATAATGCTACCCCCTTATCTCCAGCTCTGCTTCTGCTATCTCTGCAGCAGGACTTGGGGGCAGGAGGGAGAGCCATCTTGTCTCCAAACACAGGCCTATACCTTTTGTTTTATCCCCCAGAATGTGTGAAATTGTAAAGAAACCTTCTTTCCTGGCTCCAGCCTTCTTTCCTGCTAGTTAGCCCTGGCTTTCTTAGTAAAGAAGATATATTTTTAAAATTGGAAATCTTTCCCGATACTGATACATTAATATGTTTTAAAACCTCTTCCCAATACCAGTACAATTATCATGGCTCCTGAGCCAGGGTTCCCCAGGAAGGAGGAGTGGGCAGCAGTCTAGTGAAGGAACTAGGGCAGGGGAGATGATGCTGGAAGGGCTGCTGCAATTTCTTGTTATTTTCCCTAAGAGCAGTGGGGAGCTATTGAAGACTAAGCAGGGCATGGATGTAATGCAATCTGTGTTTAGGCTGCTGAAAAAGCTGCAGGATACAGCGTATCTCTCCTTTCTTTCACCTGTTTCTTGAGCCCCATGCTGGAGGCTGAACAAGTCTGGTAACGAGCTCTGTGCCCTTCCAGAATTTTTTTTTAAATTGTGGTACTGGGGATTTAACCCAGGGCATTCTACCTCTTAGATACACCCTTCCGCCTTATTTTATGTTTTATTTTGAAACCGAGTCTCACTAAGTTGTGGAGGGCCTCAGTAAGTAGCTGAGGCTGATTGAGAACTTCCTCCTGTCTCAGCCTCCCAAGTACTGGGACTGCAGGTGTGCTCCACCACATCTGGCTTCCCTTCCATCTTTAAGGTCAGATAGAAGGTGAGATTTGGTGCTGAGCATGGTGGTGCGCGTTTGTAATCCCAGCATTTGGGGGGCTGAGACAGGAGGATTGCGGTTCGCAGCCAGCCTCAGCTACCTACGCCCTTTGCAAGTCAGTGAGACCGTTTCGAAGTAAAGAATAAAAATAGGCCTAGGATGTAGCTTCGGAGGTAGATTGCCCCTGAGTTCCATCCCTAGTACCACAAAACAACAACAACAACAACAACAACAACAACAACAAAGGTGAGATTTGTAGCCCACCTATGGGATGGAAAATTGCAGCTGGTAAGATTTGGTTGATTAATGAATAACGTTTGATCAATGCGCAAGTTAGAGGGCCCAAGTAGAAATGCCCAAAAAGGTTTTTATGCAATTTCTAGGAGGTTCTGATAAAAAGCCTCTTCTCCATTTTCTTACACATGTGCGTGTGCGTGCACGCGCGCTCGCGCTCGCGCGGACACACACACACACACACACACACACACACACACACACAAAATTGAACCCAGGGACATTCAACCTCTGAGATACACCACCAGCCCTGTTTTTTGTTTTGAAACAGGATGTTGCTAAGTTGTTGAGGCTGGTCTCAAACCCGCGCTCCTTCCGTCTTAGCCTCCAAGTGCTGAGATCACAGGCATGGGCCACAACACCCAGCTCTAAGCGAATATTTTCTAAACCCTGAAGAGTTCCCTCTGTTCGTTGGTGCTGAGGGGAGGCAGAATCGACGCCAAGGATGGGGATGTAGTTGCTTTCTTATGAATAGTGATTGAAAGGGCGAAAGGCAGCCCAGCCCTGCATGGAGTGGGGAGAGCGCTCAGGTCTAGCAGAGACAGCAGCTTCAGGAAGCAGCTGCCGCCCCGGAGCTGAGCAAAGAGGGCTGAGACTCGCTAAGGTTTCATTTATTTCACGAGCATTTGTAATAGCTGAAGCCCTTTTTGATGGCAGCTGCTTTAAAGTCCTTGTTAGACGATTCCAACATCTGATTCATCTCAGGGTTGGCAGCGGTCGATGGTCCTTCCCGTTCCAGTCCAGGTCTCTCGATGACGAGGGAGTTTTCCGTTATCCCGTGACCATTTTGTCTGCCCCTTTGGAGACCCTGGGCCCCATTTAAGTCCTACGCTTTAGCAGTGCTCACTTGTTTAGTTTGGCACCTGAGTCTTGGCTTCTTTTGGAAGCTGTTGTTCGAAAAATGGTATAATTTTCAGAGTCTCTGCTGGGTCGTTTTCCTCTGCTCGGAGTTCTGTTGTCTGTGAGGCTCCCCACCTTCCTGTTGCTGCTTGAGAAGCACAGGGGTCTTCCTAGGCTGTGCCTGCCCTGGGAGTCTCCCAGGGGCCCCAGGCTCAGGCTGCTGGTTCAGCGGCTTCCCGGGTGATCCCCCCATCTTGTTTGTGGGGGGAGTCTAAGCCTCTGAGAAGGAGAGCGTCTCCTCTGGCTGATTGTGCCTGTGGGCTCCAGGTCCACTCCACCTTCCAGGTGCATCAGACTGACCTGGTATAGTCAAAGTGTTGCCATTCTGTCAGAGTATACAGGTCTAGCTGGCTACCTGCAGGTGCTGGCCTCAGGTCACCTTCTCTTGGGTTGGGGACCATAGTTACTTGGTTGCTGGGAAGGGGTCCCTGGGGCAGCCTGGATTATGTTTCCCAATCATCTGCTGTAGCTTCTCCTCCTCCTCCTCCTCCTCCTCCTCCTCCTCCTCCTCCTCCTCCTCCTCCTCCTCCTCCTCCTTATCCCCCTTCCCCTTTCTCCTCCTCCTCCTTCTTCTTCTCCTCCTCCTCCTTCTCCTTCTTTTTCCCTCTCTTTTCTCTTCCTTCTCCTTCCCTCCCCCTCTCTTCTTTTTTCCTCCTCCTCCTCCTTCTCCCCTCCCGCTCCTCCTCCTCTTCCTCCTCCTCCTCCTTCTTTTTCTCCTCCTCCTCCTCCTCCTCCTCCTCCTCCTCCTCCTCCTCCTCCTCCTCCTCCTCCTTCTTCTTCTTCTTCTTCTTCTTCTTCTTCTTCTTCTTCTTCTTCATTTTTCTTTCCTCCTCTCCTCCTCTTCTCTTCCCTCCTGTTGCTCTGAGCTGCTCACAAGCTCTCTCCTTCTCTCTGCTTACTGCCGCCAGCTCTAAGGACACATAGCCCTGGCTCCTGCATGGCAGCCTGTACAATGGAGATTTTTTCTACCTATGGACCGAGCTCTCCAGAGCCACACGTAGATGATTCCTTCTTCCTCTGTGTTTCGTCTGTCAGGTGCTGGACCACAGCTATAAGATTATACAGCTGACAGAAACACATCCCTGGGCTCCCAGAGCAGCCCACCCCGCTCTTACCAGCTCTCAGAAGTCTCCTCTGGCTTCCTGCGCTATTGCATGTTTCTGGTGGTTCTTAGAGCAGCGGGGAGGGGTGTGCGCATCTCCTCTGGACCAGCAGAGAGGGGCCATTGTGTCCCTGTGCTCTTTCTTCCCACTAGAGGAGAGAAATATGGTTTGGATCCCTGTCAGAAGTGGGAGGATCCACTGTGAGGGGAATTTAGGCTGCTGGTGTAATAGGACGAGGTGAGGGGGACAGGTATGGGTGTGTGGGGCTGCCAGACAGAATGGCAACCCAGCGGGGGGCTGCCTCTGGGGAGGTTGGATGTAGGGAAGGGGGTCCTGAGCACTGAAGAGGACAGACCCAGCCAGTCCCCTGCGGTCTCGCTGGAGTTGGCGCAGCAGTGGCGGCATTTTCAGTGTACATTTGCATGTGACGAGGTTTGATTGTCTTTAGCCCCAAATCTGTTTTCTTTTTTTCCTTTATGAATTCTGTGATTTGAAATATGATCTCTTCCAACTTAATTATTTCTACTGTTTCTAAAGAAAAAATGTTGTTAAGCATTATTCATTAATAATCCCACATTAAACAACCCATGCACAGTGCTAAACTTAGTCGTAAGTTGACGCCACTATTATCTCTTGCTTTGCTAAGAGAGGAAGAAAAGCAGCCCGTGACTTCAGGAGCTCCCAGGGCCTAAGGTCTGCCCTGAGGGACTTAAGCAACTTCACAGAACAGTAGCATCATAGAGGCTGGGGGGACTGTGATGGATCAAGAGGAGAACAACACCACTCTCTCACCAGCCTGAAAACAGACAACCTGACCACTGTTCAAGCCATAAAACTGTCCCCGCGGTGTGGGGGTGAGTGCTGCTTCTTTATGACAGGACGCCTGCTGCCCAGCTCTGCTCTGCCTTCCCTCTAGAGGGGAGGCTATGGCGTGGATGGGAAATAGCCCCAGAAGGCCAAGTGCTAAGGGCTTGGCCACCAGCCTCTGGTGTTATGGGAGGTGGTGGAACTTTTAAGAGCTGGGACCTAGTAGAAAGGTGTGAGGTCAGTGGGGATGTGCACTGGAAGAGGGCATGGGGAACCTCTGCTTTTGAGCCATGATGAGGTGAGCAGCTTTACTTCCTCACCTGCTCCCACCATGATGTCCTGCCTCACTTTCCCAGGGCAAGGGACCAAGTGACCATGGGCTGAAGATTCTGAAACCAGGAGTCCAAAGAAGCCATTCCTCTCCTCCCCTCCCCTCCCCTCCCCTCCCCTCTCCTCCCCTCCGGTCCCTTCCCCTCCCCTCCCCTCCCCTCTCCTCACACGTGTATGCGCGCGTGCACACACACACACACACACACACACACACACACACACACGTCAATTTAAATCATGGTCAAATGCCTGAATAATCTATTTCAATGGATTCTCTTAAGAGGTGAATGATAGCCTTCAAAGATAGGCAGGGGGCCCACTACGTTAGATGGGAAAGAAGCCTCTAAGAGTTCTAAAAGATGTCTCATCCTCTCTGGACACTGGCGTGCACCTGCTGTATGGGTGCAGCGTCCACCTCTAATGTCCGGTCAGCAGCATTTGCTGGGCCATTTCCGTTACACTTACCCCAAGGTGTCCAGTGGGAGCCCCAGGCCTACGGAGACCCCTTCTGAGCCACCTTCACCGAGACGCCCCACAGCTGCACCTGGTGCATACTGGGTGTAGTTCAAGTTTTTATGGGCTCATTCCCTGGGAGTCTCTGGCTGGAGGACATTTTCACTTACAATATATTCAAATAGCAGTCATGAGCTAATCTCCATGATATCTTTGGAAGCATGTAAGATAGTTTGCATATCCCACCTCCACCTGACCACCGACCTCCTGATGGCATAGCTTCAGGATGGAGCCCTGGGATTTGAGCCCTAGTATTCTGGGACGCCTGTTGCTTTTACTTCTGAGCTAAGAATACACATGAATTTTTGTTTTGTAGTGTCTGCCTAATACCGTAAAGGAAGTAACTTCATAAAAGTGAAAAACATCATTTCCCCCCATCCATCTGATGATTCCACAAGTGACAAATGAGAATCATCCAGGTCTTTAAACTCTCCTTCCCTCAGCGCTGCCGAGACAGGCACTCCTGCAACTCTCAAGTACTGTTTAATTTCATTCAAAGAACATTTTTCAGAAAACAAAATAAACAAAAACATTATAATGTTCTCTATCATTCTATCCATAGGGGTTCAGAAAAAATCATTAGCTTCACACACGTTGTCATAGAGAATGAAACAAACAACAAATAAAATTGACTTCAATTTTGGGAAACTGCATTTGGCAAGGATGGTGCTCAGATTCAAGGCCAGAGAGGCTTTGGGCTTTTGCTGGATCCTTTGAGCTGTGTACTTGAGCAGCTGTTGTGGTGTTGAGAACTGGTGATGACATTAAGCAAACTTGAGAAAGACATGGTCAGGTCTGCACAGACCTTCTTTATGTAAACCCTTCATAGGAGCTGAGGCTTGCAGGAGGCATCCCTGCCATGCTGAACATGTACTTTTTTTTTTTTTTTGTGGTGCGGGGGTTCCTGGAAGCCCTTCTACCTCCGGGCTACACTCCCAGACCTATTTTACTTTTGGAAACAGGGTCTCTTAAGTCAGCACAGCTGACTTCGAACCTGCGTGATCCTCCTGTCTCGGCCTCCCAAGCACAGGGATTACAAGCGTGCGCCACCACGCCCAGCAAACATGCACATTTTATACCAATAGACAACCCTGCCTTCATAGATTTCGTGGTGCAAACATGTCCACTACCTTATCCTATCAGCACATACTCTATTCCACACATCAATTTAAAAGAGCTATATAATGTGATTTTATTGGTGTATTATAATTTCACATCATAATGTAAATCATGTTGACAGTGACATACATGCACACAGCACATGTTGCCTCTCCCCCACCTCCCCATCTCCTCCCTTCTCAATACAGAGCACTGAGCTTGGCCTTGGTATATTCACATGGGTACATATAGTAAGTTCATCAATGACAGTGTTTCCATTGATGAACCTTAGTTTTCCCTTCCCTTAGACTTCCTCCCGAGCTCCACTGAGGTTCCTCCTCCTCTGTCTGGAGTCCCTTTGGTACTTTTCCCTAGCTTGTGCATAGTGGAGAAAACATGATCCTTCACTTTCTGTGAATAGCTAATATCACTTAACATAATGTTCTCCAAGTCCTTCCATTTTCTTGCAAATGATATAATTTTGTTCTTCTTTATTGCTGAGTAGAATTCCATTGTGTGTATTTCCCATAATTTTGTAATTCATTCATCTAAAAAACTTTTTTCAGAACATAGCTTTCACACCATGCAGTTGTGATAAGATTCTGGAAATTATCTCCTGTAGTTTTGGTGGAGAGGAGTAGGGAAATGTAGGGTGCAGGATAGGATAAATATTGAAGGTGACATACTGGTACTAAAGTAAATAAATAAATAAATAAATAAATAAATAAATAAAGTTGTTTGTTTGAAATTGATATTTCACTGATATATCTGCTTCCCATCAGGGGATTTAGAATGGGAAGGCCATCAAAATATACTATTACCAAACTATGGAACCAGCCAAGATTTCCATCAACAGATGAATAGATTACAAAATTATCCATCTAATGAATAGATATAAACAGAATGGAATTTTACTCAGCCACAAAGAAGAAAAAAATTACGTCATTTGCCAGGAAATGGATGGAACTGGACAACAATATGCTAAGTGAGATTAGTCAGTCACAAAAAGTAAAAAAATCAGATGCTTTCCCTAATTTGTGGAAGCAAGGGAGAAAAAGGGTCACAGGAACAACTCTAGACGAAAAAGGAGAAACCAAAGATGAGCAAATAAGGCAACCTAACTGAGGGGACGGGAGGGGGAAGAGGGAAATTCCGTAACGTACATGACGTATATTCACAAATAGATCGAAGCCAATCACTAAGCCAAACATGAGTGGGAAGGTGGGGGAAGGAACGGGTGGGGGTTGGAAAGGAATATATGAGTGATGTGTGCATGTACACCTCCACCATCATGTGCCCCATTAAGAGGCATGACCACGATGCGTCTTATATTGCATACCGGTACATCTACAATGCACCAGTAAAACAATCTAGAATTAAAACCAGAATAGGTGGTAGGGGTGCTCCATATGAACGAAGGCTTCTTCTAAGATGATCTAAGGCATGTGATTCCTGACTGCTGCTGTTCAAATGGCCGGGGGGCTTTGGGCATCCCTCTTGGGAAACATGGACTTCATAAATAGCTCAAGGAGAACTTAAAGTCAGTAGATGTGACAGAGATTTCCTGATGGCCTGTTCTAGACTTCATAGCCAGGTTTCATTCCTAGTATTTATCTGGAATGGTAGGTCAGGAAGCTGGTCAACTAAGTCAAGCATCCTGTCCTATCTCTAGTCAGAGCAGCATTCTTGGCAAAAAGTTAATTGAAGAGGCCCATGTCCTGCTTCTCCACCCTGGGAGGACTCTGCTCAGCACTTTGGTTTCTGAGCCACCATCCAGGAATCCCAAGACAGCTGCAGGTCTTTGGTGGCTGCTGTGGGTAAAGGAAGATGAGGACCTGAGGGAGGGACCTACTTGATTTTACTGTCCCTATCTCGGCTGTGGGTCCATGTTGGGCAGGACATCTGCCCTCTGTTTGGGGTGGCCAACTCCAGCAGAAGTGTCCAGGAATGGAGGATACAGGATACAGTCATCCTGTTGATAGCACAGAGGCCTCTGTGCATCAAACTATTCGTGTCCGTTTTGTTCTTACCATGGAGCCAGCCTTTACAGTAGGTAAGAGATGTCATTCTGGCTGATAGAGTAGAGGGATGAGACAGAAAGGAAACAAATAAGATTGGAATTGCTGGCAGATAAAATTGTTGGGATGGAGAGACAACGATACCCTCCCACCAACTCCATCGATCTCCTGTCCTGGGTAGGCCCCCGGTGACGGGGACAATGGAACTGCCCTGAGAAATCCACACTGAACAAGTCTGGATCTCTCCTGGGTTTGCATGTGAAGAGCAGCTCCACATTTCTCCCCAGGATGACCCATTTGGAGCAGAGGGACTAGAGCGCCTAGAGCTGAGAGTGTGGGCCGACATGGATCTGCATTGTGGCCTCGTGGGCTCCTTGTAAGTGCTGCTGGGTGGACGTGAATGGGTGCAAATGACGGGTCATGGTCAGATGCTTCTCTGTCAATTAGCAAAAGTTTCCCTTTCTTAGAAGTTTTGCTCCTCAAACCCATTTGTATTAGTTTCTAACAGCTGTTGTAACACATTCCAATGAATGTGGGCTTCAAGGCATAGAAATATATTCCATAGGGTGGGTGGCCAGAGGCCTAGAAGGAGGATAATGGAGACATAACTCATGTGTCCAAGGGCCAGGTTCCTTCTGAAGTCTCAATGGGAGTCTGTTTCCTTCCCTTTTCTTTCTTCTGGAAGCTGCCTTGTGTCTTTGCCACAGCCCCTTCTCGGCATTCTGTCAGGTTGTCATTATATCGTTTTTTGTGTGCCATTATATTGCCTTTATTTGAACATTTAGGCTGGGCACACGCCTGTAATCCCAGCACCTGGGAGGCTGAGACAGGAGGATCGCGGTTCGTGGACAGCCTCAGCTACTTAGTGAGGCCCTCTGCAACTCAGTGAGACCCTGTTTCAAAATAAAAAATACAAAATAGGGCAGGGGGTGTAGCTCGGAGGTCAAATGCCCCTGGGTTCCATCCCCAGACCCGCAAAAAAATAAAAAATTAAACACTTATCCCCTCCCTTAAATACAGGGGAAGATGTTCCAGGCCCCCCAGTAGATGCCTGAGATGGCAGGGAGTACAGAACCCTACATGCAGGCCTGTGACGGTCAGCTTCATGACTGAAAAGGCTAGAAGGTGACTGATGGGCAGCCCATGTACACAGAGTGGGTACGCGGGGCAGAGGCACAATTCATGTCCCAGGTCTAATGGGGCAAGGGGTGCAAGATTGCGTCCTGCCACTGAGAATGTGCAATTTAAGTTGTATGAATTGTTTACAGCTGGCATTTTCCATATACTATTTCCAGGACACACTTGACTGCAGGTAACTGTCGCCTTGGAAAGCCAAATTGCAGAGAAAGAGGACTACTTAGTAAAACCCCTCTCTACCTCTCTCATAAAATTATGGATTAATTTAGGCTCTACCTCCATAGATCTGGATAAACTTCTTACTTCAAAGTCCCCAACTTAATTGCCTCTGTAAAATACCTGTGAGAGTTAACATGCCCATAGGGGTTCTGGGAATTAGGGTATGGATAGCCTGGGAACTGTTTCAGCCACACTAGCATGTTCTTAGACTGAATGGTGCCTTTCCTTATCCTCCCAAAGGCAGGTAAAGGGGTTTAGGGTCTCTCTCTTCACAAATGCCATCTGTAGACAACCTCTCTCACCCACATCTAACAAGGTATGACACCACAGACCAGGGGTCACTGTCACCGTCATCTTCCAGATGGGAATTTGGTAAGAACACTAGCATGTTTAGAGATCAGTTATTTATATTTTAATTGGCCACCACTATTCACAGGCACCCAGAGACTGGCCTGTTGCTTCATTACATCTTCTTAATATCTGGGAAGAACCTGCGTTTACTCCTACATTGCAGGTAGGAGCAACTGGTCCAAGACTGCAGAGCCAGAAGAGAGGATGGGATCTGAACCCGGTTCCGATTTCTAGCCTCCAGATGTCCTCTGTAACACTCAGTTTTCTTGCAACTATAATGTACAAACTGACCGTGTAACTTGGAGGAAAGATTCATTTTATTAAGGTTTTGGGTTCAGTTCATGTGAAGCCAAGGACTGTGGCTCTCTGGGCAGAAAAACACACACAGAGAGAGAGAGAGAGAGAGAGAGAGAGAGAGAGAGAGAGAGAGAGAGAGAGAGAGAGGGAGAGGGAGAGGGAGAGGGAGAGGGAGAGGGAGAGGGAGAGGGAGAGGGAGAGGGAGAGGGAGAGGGAGAGGGAGAGGGAGAGGGAGAGGGAGAGGAAGAGGGCGAGCGCATGGGCTGTGCTCACATCATGGAGGCTGGAAGTAAGATAGAGAGGAAGAGGAGGAGGAACCCAACACCATACCCCAGGGACTCACCTCCTCCAGCCACTGCTGAGTTACAACCCTCAAGACTCAATTATATCAGCTGTAAATATTAATAAATGATATTTTTAGAGGACATTGTATATCTAACTATAACGCCCCCCCCATCCTTCTTTGCCATGTCCAGCACTCTGCACAGCCCCGTGATGGTCTGAGGATGAAGTTGGCTGGTGGCTGCAGCGTCCCCAGTGAATATCTTTTTGTGATGTTCACTGACAGTCTCCTTTGAACACTTCTAGAACCACAGGATATCAGGACAGAAAGGAGCTTTACCGAAAACCTACCCTGAGTCATTATCAAAGGACAATGTGCCGGTAACTGTCTGGATGTTTATAAAGTCCCTAAGCCTTATTCTCTGAAATGTTAATTCTTTAGGTCTGGGGTGAATTTCAGGTGTCCAGCTTTTTCATATGCTCCAAAGCTTCTCCTGCTACAACTGGATAGAAGAAGAAAGGCATTAGAATAACAAAGGTAATCAATTTTTTCTAGGCTGTAGCTTAGCCATTCTTTTAGGGGAACACACTTGAGTATATTATGTGTGCTAAGTGTGTTGAGTATGCTAAGGGTGCTGGGCCATATCATGGGAGAATGGCAAGTAATGTTTAATAGCTTTCTGGTTCTTTTGGCAGATTTGGTCAGGTAAAGAAGTGGGAAAGTCAGAGCTCTGCTTTGAGTGAGGGAATAAGTCAAAAGTAACTGGGGCATTTGGAGAAGCCTGGAGTTAAATGCAGCTGGAAAAAACACCGAGGAGTTGAAGAATTTAATCCATTTATCACCGCTTCTCTGAACATAGGATTAACTGACTGCTGAAAAATATCCTAAGTTGGAAAGTAGATGGTCAGTACCCAAAGGCCATACATATGCCAGAGATATTAGTGAAGGCATGGTGCTATTATTTCTTGGAAAACTGAGAAATAAAGTATTAGAGCTAAATTTGGACTGGAGGAGAAAATATCCCTGGACATCTTCAGTAGATTTGCCCTGGGCTCAGTTGCCCTGATTGGGATTATGAACGCTCACTGGCCTGTTACCCTAGGCTGCACTGGCCAAGCTGACCTCTGGCCCCGATAGATGGCAAATCTGCTTAAGTGGCCTATTTCTCACTGGTGCCAATGAGATGCATGAATGAAGATTCATGACATGTCATGAATAATAATATGATGATCATCACACTGAGCAGCTCAATTGGCTTTACTACAAGCAGATTTCTTGAAAGAGCTTAGAATCCTGGCCCGGAGTGCCTTTGCTGGAAGACAGTGTTCTGAATGCAAGGAAAAAATCATTTCAAACTTCTCTCCATGGAAAGAGAGTTTTAACCAGTGTTCAACGTCACCATTAAAAACCCAGCTCTCCACTTTGCAGTGTGAAAGGACTGGGTCAGGGTTTCTGGCAGATGCTGATTCGGGATGGCAGGGTCAGCAGATTGCGCTAACTTTGTGTCCTGTAATCTCCGTCAAAGGGAATCATTGAATTTTCTGTCCACTTAGCAGTGCTGTTTGTTAATGATGGGCGAGAGACTTGTATTATTTATGGAGAACTTTGATAACTCAGCAATTTAGAGTATATATGAAGAAGGGGAACACTTTATCATCTAATAAAATCCTGCATAACAACTTCTACATTGAAGTTTTAAAGGACTGTGAATGTTCCTGCAGCCCAGGAGAAAGCAGATCCTGTGGCCCCACATTTAAACTGACTTCAACAACCTGTACAGATGTGTGTGTGTGTGTGTGTGTGTGTGTGTGTGTGTGTGTGTGCCAATTAAAGTGTGGTATCACTTCAAAACCAAGGAGATTTATTTTTCCCATTATAAATTCTTTCCAAAGCAAAGAGCTATCTGATTAAAATGCTGTAAGTTCCTCTGTGTGGGATTTGGGTGAAGGTGATTTTGGACGAGCCACTCTGCGCTGGTGATGAGAACACAAATGAATTCAACCCTCTAATGGGAAAGTGACAAGCAAATAAATTAATCTCCAGGCTATCCAATTTTAGAAAACGATCCAAGACAAACGTCACTAAGAGTTGAAAAGGAAAGTCAGTTTCCAGGACAACTTAGGGTTTAGAGTGCTCAGGGAACAAATTCCAGCGCAAATATGAATACTGGAACTCAACTCCAACCTGATTGCTGTTTCCTACACTTCTGCCTCACCCCTTTTTGCTCTACTTCCTCATAAGTGTGGGGAAAATTTACATGCAGCCGTTGCTAGTGCGCTGTGCTCACATTGTGCTTGCTGCCGAAGACTGCCCAGGGAGCCTCCCAGCTTTATCTTGTAATAAAACAAATGGTTACCTCTGCCCAATTCCAGGAAAAACAGAAATAATGTGTTGTAGTCTAGAAAATGTGACTAGCATAAATTATTGTTTTCTTTTTATCTCGTGTTTTACTTTTTATATTTTATGGGTGCATTGTAGTCTCACATCACACGAGAGTTGAGGGTGATGGGGACAGACATGCGCACAGCACTTGGCGAGCTTTCTCTGGGCTCCCTCCCAGAACCCTCCCCTTCCCCATACAGGGCATCGAGGTTGGCGCTGGTGTTCTCACATATGTACAAAATGGCAGTGGCCGTGCTTGCTTCCTTGATTCTCCCGCCTTCTTCTCCCTGCCTACCCTGGACCACCTCCTGTGCTCTACGGAGTCTCTCCTCCATTTTCTTAAGTCCCTCTGTATCCTGACTGCTCCCTCGTCTCCACACATGAGTGGAAACGTACGATCCTTAGCTTCCTGTGGCTGGCTAACCTCACTTGGCATTCTCCAGGTCCATCCTCTTTCTTGCAAATGACACAATTTTGTCCTTGATGACGAGCATTACCTTTATCCTGATGTCTAGGAATCAGGGTGGGACAAGGACAGTTTCAGTGGCCAGAACTATTTTTTGCCTTGGTGCTTCCTACATTTTCCCATTCTATTATTCCTCTGCCCTAAGATATCTGGACACCCACGCCATCTGCTATAATTTGGATCCTAAGAATCTCCCAAAGGCCCACGTGTTAAAGGTTTGGTCCCCAAAACAATATTTAGTGGTGGTAGAACCATTAAGAGGTGAAGCCTACTCGGAAGTCCACAGGTCATTTGGAACATGGCCTAGAAGGGAATAATGGATCTCTGGCCTCTTACGCTTTCTCTTTTGCTCCCCATGAAGTAAGCAGTTTCACTTCACCACACACCTATCCATAAAGTTCTGCCTCATCACAGACTCAGAATCAACAGGACCAATCAGCCATGAACTGAAACTTCCAAAACAATGATTCAAAATAAACTGTCTCTCTTTATAAGCCGATTACCTCAGGGATTTTGTTATAGTAAAGAAAATCTGACTAATACACCATTCTTAAGATGGTCAACTTGTTTTTCACATATTTATTTGTTTAGTCTGAGATAGGATCCTACTAGGTTGGTCAGTCTGATCTAAAATTTCTGGATTCAAGTGATTCTCCCATCTCAAGGTCCTGATCATGAGGCATACAGACACCCACTATATCTCCTGGCACGTGCTATGGTTTAGTGCTGAAAACTTTTCATCCAAGGTTTGCTTGCCTCAAAGTGCACCGTGCCCAGAACTAGCACTTGACCTTCCTCCCTCTTGCTTGGTCTAATAGCCTTCACGAGAGACAGTCGCGTCAGCTTACCAGCCCCCCAAGTACCGACTCCCACAAAAAGCATCATTTTGCTGGCCTTTGAGACTGCCTTAATACAAGGGCACAGAAAGGAGGAGGAAGAGAAGGACAAGGAGGAGGAGCTGAAAGGGGAGGAGGAGTGGGGAGGGAGAGGAGGAAGAGGAGGTAAGACCCCTCTAGGCTTCCAGCAACTCTTGCTCCCACAGAACAGCACAGGAAGCCACGTGGAATCCCATTTCTTAAATCAGAGCTTTGCTCCAGAGCTCATTGTCTGGAGCCAGGGAGCTGGGTCTCCAGGGAGCCACGGCTCAATCTGGTTTTAAGGCAGTGGAAGTTATCTCTTTCTGCTTCCAGCTATTTTTGAAAGCCTCCTCACCAAGAGATGCACAAAAATTGATTATATGTCTGGCCATAAAAATAATCCTTACATGTTCCTAAAGCAAAACATATATAAGCAATAATTCCTTTGACAAAACAATTAAATTAGCAGTTAATAAAAGTGTAACAATAGAAAAAATAACATATACCCCTTTAACAAATGCAGCCTTCTTAATAATTCTTAAAGAAGGAGTCACAACCAGGTTTCTAAATGATTTTAAAACGTACATCCACAAGGTCACTAAGTATAAAATAAGGGGGGCATGGCCAAGGTATTAGCTAGAGGAAGTATGTTGACTTCAAACTATATATTAAAGAAGATTAAAAACATGGGCATCGTGTTAACTATACAAACCAGTAAAAGTCCTTTCAAGAAAAAAATTCAAACAGTTGAAGTATCAAAAAACAATTAAAAAACAGTAAAAGGAAACTTCCATAGGATGACACCAAACTCATAGTTCCTTGAGTGAATTTTACTAAATTATACCTGATAAATTAGATAATGCTTTTGTTACAAAAACTCTGCAGTAACTTAGAGCAACGTGGGAAACAGTCAACCTTATTTTATGAGGCTGGTGTAAAACTAAAACCAAAACTAGACAAGGCTGACACAAAACCAAAAACTATCAGCCTGCCGGGCATGGTGGTACACACGTGTAATCCTCATATTTGGGAATCTGAGACAGGAAGATCGAAGGTTTGATGCCAGCATCAGAAACCTAGTGAGGCCTTCTTTTTAAATTTTTTTTTATTGGTGCATTTTAGTCATACATCTTAATGAGATAAAAGATTTGTGTAGACATACATGCACAAATTACTCAACTACCCCTCACCCAATCCCAATCCGATTCCCTCCCCATTCCTCCTTCCCATGCTTGGCTTACTGATTGACTTTGATATGTTTGTTTAAGTACATCATGTGCTTTACAGAGTTTCCTTCTTCCCCCCTCCCATCCCCTCAGTTAGGTGGCTTTAGGGACCTATGAAGAAAAATTTAAGAGGAAACTATAACATTGAGTACCCACATAAAAAAAGATTCCAAGTACATGACATAATGATGTATCTCAAGGCCCCAGAAAAACAGGAACAAACTAACCCCAAAGCCAGTAGAAGTCAGGAAATAATTAAATCAAAGCAGAAATTAATGAAGTAGAGAATATAAACAAGGCAAAAAATCAAACAAACAAAAAGCTGATTTTTTCGAAGATAAACACAACTGATAAGCCATTAGACAGCCTAACTAAAAGAGAAATGACCAAGATTAATGAAACAAGATATGAAAAAGAAGATATCACCACAGACAGGGAGAAAGTAAGGAAGATCATCAGGATTTTAAAACTTACATTCCACTTATATGTAGAAAACTTAATATTCTGGCAAATTGGAAAATCTAGATGAAATTGAAAAGTTTCTAGATGCATACGACCAAACTAAATTGAACCAAGAGGATATGAAAAACCTAAGCATATAAATAACAAGCAATGAGATTGATACAATAATAAAAGCCCCCCCAACAAAGAAATGCCCAGGATCATTCAGATTTCTAGCTGAGTTCTACAAGACCTTTAAAGGGGAACTAAGTCTAAATGCTCCTCAAATTATTTCATGCCATAGAAAGAAATGGATTGCTCCCAATGTTATGTGTCACCTGGACACCCAAAGTAAAAATTCCTTAAGAAAGGAAAATTGTAGACCAATATCTTTGACGAATTATAGATGCAAACATTCTTAATAAAACACTAGCAATTTGCATTCAAAACAACATTAAGAAGATTGAGCATCATAACCAGGTTGGTTTAATTCCAGGGATGCAAGTTCAATTCCACATACACAAGTCAGTAAAACAAGTCATCATATAAACAGAACTAGGCTAAAAATCGCATTATTATCTCACTAGATGCAAAAACACCATGTAACAAATCCAATGCCCATTCATATTAAATATCGTACAGAAATTAGAAATATAAGAAACTTATCTCAGCATCATAAAGGCAATATATGATAAACCTAAAGCTAGCATAATTCTCAATGGGGAGCAACTGAAAATACTCCCTCTAAAATTAAAAAGACAAGGATGCTCAATACTACCATTCCTATTCATAATAGTTCTTGAAATATTAGAGCGATTAGTGCAAAAAAAGGATATTAAAGGGGTACAAATAGCGAAAGAAATAAAATTATCTCTGTAAATGACATGATCCTATACTCAGAAGACCCCCTCCCAAAAGCAACCAGAAGATGTCTAGAGTGGATATATGAATTCACCAGGGTGGCCAAATACAAAATCAACTTAAAAACTATATAGCCTTTCTATATACCAACCCATGCAAAAGAAATCTAGAAATCATTTTTATCCACAATTGCCTAAAAAATACTTAGCAATAAATCTAACCAAGGATGTAAAATACCTCCTTGAAATTCACAGACCACTGAAGAAAGAAATTGCAGAAGACTCTAGAAGATGAAAAAAAAACTGCCCATGTTTATGGGTAGGTAGAGTAAATATTGTCCAAATGGCCATACTGCCCAAAACTATTTACAAATTCAATGAAATCTCTATCAACATACCAATGTTGTTCTGCTCAGAACTAGAAAAAAATGCTCCTAAAATTCACGAGTTCATTGGGAAGAACAAAAGACCCAGAAAATGGTTTGTATTCTCGATGACTGCCATTCTAAATGAGATGGAGTCTCAGTGTCATTTTGAGTTGCATTTTCCCTAATTGTTAGGAACAAAATTGTGTCATTTGGAGGAAAATGGATGGAACTAGAAAAGAGTATGCTAAGTGAGATCAGCCGGTCTCAGCAAGTCAAGGATTGCTTGTTTTCTATGCGGAAGCCAGAGACACAATAGGAAAAAAGAAGGGACTTCAGATAAAGGGAGAGAGAAACAGTAGAATAGTGAGAAGGGGTGGGAGGAGGAAGGAGAAAGGAGTGAGGACTGCTGCGTATTGTCATAGTCATTTATGAAGCTATCACTACCAAGCTCACTGATGTGTAGAGGGCAGAAGGAGGGGGTGGT
Organism: Muscardinus avellanarius; assembly: GCF_963383645.1. Taxonomy (NCBI): domain Eukaryota; kingdom Metazoa; phylum Chordata; class Mammalia; order Rodentia; family Gliridae; genus Muscardinus; species Muscardinus avellanarius. The sequence continues at coordinate 162,906,099 of NC_137788.1, forward strand.
GGTGTGGGACCTGGGAGGAGATCCGCCGTGTGATACGTGCTTGTACAAATGTGTCACTTGGCGTCTCAGTAATTGCAACGGACCAATAAAAGCACAAACATGAATGAATGAATAAATAAATAGAAACAAAATCCTAGAATTATCTGCTTACCTCATTAGCAACAGTGTTAAATAGATACACCATTAGGACCTCTCAGCTGCAGGTTTGAGGCAGTTCTGGGTAAGAATGGAGGCCCCACCTGCCACAAACAGACATCTCAGCAACTCTTCCCTCTTTCCCACATGGCTTCCAGGACCACTCTGGGGTTATAATCTGAGCTAGCCAGAGGAGGGGAAAGTACAGAAGAGTGACTGGAAAGGGGGTTATGAGCCAGATCGGGATGTGGCAGTCCCATTCCTTGAGTGAGCACGCCATCACGACATAATCTACGTAGAGGTGGGGGCTCGGAAAAAATTAAGGGAAATCATATTTTTAAACAAGGATGTCTGCCATAATCTACCTTTTTAGCATGAAAAGCTGTCTGCATCCTTTCTCCCAAATATGAAGCTCATTCAAGCCCTTCCCTAGGAGGTAGACCCCAAATCTCAAGTAGCTCAATGTCTAGGATCTTTTTATTTTTGTTTTTGATTGTTTGTTTGTTTTGTGGTACTGGAGATGGAACCCAGTAGCATTTTACCTCTTAGCTACATCCTGGTCCTACTTTTCATTCTTTATTTTGAAACAGTCTCAATAAGTTGCAGAGTGCATCACTAAGTAGCTGAGGCTGGCTGTGAACCTGTGGTCCTCTGTCTCAGCTTCCTAGGTACTGGGATTACAAGGGTGTACCACCACACCTGCTTGTCTGGGATCTTTCGATGATGCCCACTTTCTTCCCTGTCTCTTGGGGATGGATCAATATCAATCAGTACTTGTGAACAACACATCAGAACACAGAGTGGACCCAATAAACTTTCCGCTCAGAGGGAGATATGCACCAGGGAGTACCAGGAGACATATTAGTCACTTCTACCTGAAAGACGAGGACCTGGACCAGCTGGGCCAGGGCGATGGAAGCAGGGCTTTGATGAAACATTGGATCTAAGCTTTGGAGAATCACTTTTGCCCACATTTTTCAGTGGCCCCTGACTGCCCTTTGGAGAGAATTTGTTTTCTTCCATTTTCCTTTATAACTCTCTTTGAAGTGGGCACTTGAGAATACGCTTTTTTGGTGGAAGAGCAACTGTATAGTTTTTATGTCAGTTTTCCTGCTGGTACCAATTTAGGGACCAAAAATTTATTCTATAGGCTCAGGTTTTATTAGGTTCATGGTTTCTTTGGAGACAAAATTTTCTTTAAAACTTAGTAGGACTCTGATCCATTGTCTATTCAACAGTCAGTATCACACGCCAAAAAGCCCTGCCCAAGTTTGATGATCTGTGTTTAGAATGTCCCCTGACCTCAGGGGAAGAAGGTAGCAATATTGGAAGTGATGCTCGGCTGCTGAGGAGGGGTCTCTGGGGGTGTGGCCCTGGGGATTCTAAATCATTCCCCCTCCTCCTGCTTGATGTCCTTTGCTTCTGGCCTCCATGATATGAGGAGCACAGCCCTTGTGCTCTGCCGCTTTCTCCGCTCTTCCCATTGCCATGCCCTGAGTCTCAGACTCTGGCCTCACATGAACTGAACCCTGAGATCTCCAAACCCCTGTGGGCAAATAATTCTTCCTTCCTCTGGGTTGCAAGGTCAGTGAGAATGCTCAGACACCAAAGTTAAAGAAAAATGACTCATTGTTTATCTGAAATTTAAATGAAACCAAGAGTCCTATAATTTTTTTTTTGGTAAATCTGGCAACTCATGAGTTACCATGGAGATCTTAACCACATAAAAGTCTGCCCCAATGTGGCTGGCTCGTCTGGGTCTTTGTGTCTCTTAAAGTTTAGAATTCGTAAAGGGTAGGTTCCCCATGTTTAGACCCCATTCCCTGATGTGGTGGTATCAGGAAGTGTGGGATTCTTTGGGAAGAGATGAGATCCTGAAGGTAGATCCTCCTTATGGGGTCACTGCCCGTAGAGAAGAGGCCCAAGAAACCTCTTTTATTCGTGCTTTGTAATAATACATCTTGATGCTGTTCAGGGTGATAGAGGCACAGATGCACACGGCACTCACCGACCTCTTCCAAGTCCCACCCCACTCCCCTACCTCCTCCTCCCCACGCTCAGCACAGTGGTGGGTCTTGACAGTCTGTGCGTGTCCACCGTGTCCACTGAGGGCTTTCCCTCCTCGAATCTTCCTCCCCTCCCCCTCCCTCGGTTTGCCTCTTCTTTCACTCCACTAAGGTTCCTCATCCTTTATCTGCAGTTCCTCTTGAGTTCCAATTTCTCCCTAGTTTCCACTTTTGAGGAAAAATAGTGACCTTTCATTTTTTCTGACTGACTTAAGGTTTCAATCCACAGTTGGTTGAATCTAGATTGAAAACCTACTAATATAAAGAGCTGACACTGTATCATCTATCATCTACCATCTGTCTATCTTCTATCAATCTATCTGTCATCTATCTCTATCATTTATCTCTCTATACATAAGTATGTGTGTACTTTTAACACAAAATAATGCAAATATAACACATTTTTTCACACATCTTAAGTGACAAAAAGTGAGGTCTTATAGGGAGAAACCTTCCTAAAGACTAAATACTTTTCTATTGCCTTTAAATAAGTAGTGCATTTCAGCTAATTCCTATAATTACTACTGATGTAGCAGATGGGTAAACCTATCAAATCCTTGAATTCTAATAACTATGATGCTACAGACTGTGTTAACAATATTAAGATTGCCCCTTCAGGATGAAGAAGTTAACTGGCTGTGCCCTCTTGCACCTCACAAAGTCTTCAGACCGCATTCAGTAATATGACTTAGTCACCGGAGTTTTAGGTGTAGCTGGGCTTTTGATAGTTTTATTTGTAGCTTTAAGGCATCAAGTGATGTGGTTTGCTGGTCCTCTAGAATACTACCAGGACATAGGTTGACTGTCCGGCAAAATAGGTCATGCCATTCAAAGATATTTAGGTGGAATTGAAGTGACCAAATCCTAGTAAATACTTAATGAGCTTGCATGTTGTGTCATCAATAGTTACTGTCAGGAAATCTACAGTAACTAGAACACAACACCACATTTATGCAGAATGTAGTGGTTAGACATCCGTGCTTTAGAAGTTTAAAAATGAGCATGAATTGCAGTCACCCTTCTACTCCTTACTCAGAGGTATGCCCCCATGACTCTTTTAAAAGCGAAAATACGCGTATAATGCAGACCGTACAACTCTGTTGTTAACTAACAGCTGATATGAGATTCGAGGATTGAATTGGTATGCCTTTCACCTTGAATGCAATGCTGAGTGGGAAATTGGATTTCAGTAACTCCAGGCGTGTGATGGCATTAGCATTCAATTACTGCCTGAGGTTGCTGGGGAAGAGGTGCCTATTGCAGTACGTGTCCTACAGGGCTCCCCTGACATCCATGGTGACAGTGACTACAAAGTGAAAGCGAGGGATGTGGTCGTCACCTGTGGCTGCACAGAGAAGCATCGGCGGGAAGACATGATGTGGTCTCAGCAAATCCGTGGCTCTTGTTGTGATCAGCTAATCAGACAGCTTCTGCAAGTAAACACAAAAGCATCTTATCTTCTTATAGCATCAAGGTAGACAGAGCTTCTGAAAAACAGACACCAAGTAGAGATGGGCAATGGAAGACGGAGCAACTTTTTACACTTTGGAGATAAAGTTCCAATATGATATATTGCATGTGGCTGTATGTGGTCAATAAAAAAGTTTAACTTATACTGTGACTATGCAACCTACTAGGTATAGTGAAGGTTGAACTCTCAGATTTACCCGTACCCTTCTGAGTAAGGTAGGCCTTTACTTTGGTATAAATGACACCCTGAGGCTAAGAATCGGGACATCTATGTGCATTAAATTTTTTTTGAAAATTTTGCGTCCCACGTCTCTGTGAGCCATTCTTCCTGAAAAAGGCAGCCAACCCACCTGTCTGAAGAACCTTCACCTATGGGAAGGGACTCACATGGGGGAGGTCCTTTTCAGGGTGATGCCAGTGACCCCCTCATTTGCTATTGCCTTGAGACCCCAAATATCAAGTATGCTCCACATGGACAAATTTTAAGTCAATTTGTGGAAAGATTTGGTTTTTTATTTTATTTTACTTTTCATTTTTGGGGACTGAACCAAAATCTCAGAAAGAGGTAAGCACTCTACTTATGAACTACAAACACAACGTTTGTGGAGATTCTTGAAAGAGAGAGAAAGAACAAGCAAAAGGTGGGAGGAAGAGAAAGAAAGAAAGAATTGCTAATTAAAAGAACATAAGAGGGCCGCAGTGGTGGCGCTCACTTGTAATCCCTGCGCTTGGGAGGCGGAGACAGGAGGATCGCACAGGTTCAAAGCCAGCCACGCTGGCTTAAGAGACCCTGTTTCCAAATAAAAATATTAAAAAAAAAATAGGTCTGGGAGTGTAGCCCGGAAGTAGAAGGGTTTCCAGGAACCCCAATACCACCAAGATAAATAAATAAATAAATAAATAAATAAATAAATAAATAAATATTAGAAACATGGCTAAATGTAAATGTTTGGATTCTAAAAATGATAAACCATGGAGCCTAGAACTCAGCACTGAGAGTCTACCTATGTTGCTGAGGTTGTCCTCAAACCTGCGATCCTCTTATCTCAGCCTCGCAAGTACTGAAATTACAGATGTGCTCTACCACACCTGACTTTTTAAAATGGATACATAATAATTGTACATGCTCATGGGGTACAGTATATGTGTGATATCTTGACAGATACATATAATGTGTAGTGATCAAATTGGGAAAATTAGCATTTTAATCTTAACCTTAAATATTCATTATTCCTTTGTGTCCACTCTTCTAGCTATTTGGAAATATACTATTAACTATAGTGACCCTGCTGTACTAAAGAACACTAGAACTTAATCCTCCTATATTATTATTATTATTATTATTATTATTATTAATTACTATTACCTATTAACAAGCCCTCTGTGCTATTCTTCCTCTGTGCTCTCCTTCCCAGTCTCTTGTATCTATTATTCTATTCTTAGTTTCTATGAGATCATGATGAGAGCATGTTATATCTCTCTGTGCACCTGGCTTATTTCACTTAACCTAGTGTCTACCAGGCTCACCCATGTTGCTGTAAAGGACAGGACTTTATTCTTAGCTATGGTGGAGTCACATTGCATTCTATATACACCAAGCATTCATCAGTTGGTGGACACTTGGGTCGATAGTGTATCTTTCCTGTTGTAAATAGTGCAGGAGCAACATGGAAGTGTGGAAGTCCTGTCCAAGAGACCTGTGGGCTCTGACGTGTCCACTGTGATGCGACAGAGGGCCGGTGTGGATGGGGCAGGAGGAGAGAGAGGAAGGCTTAAGCTTCAGCCATCACAGCTCTGTTTTGTGTGTATATATATGTATGCGTGGTATGCATGCAAACATGCATGTGGCCACAGAGATGTTTAGGGATGTGCATGCATGAATGTGTATGTATGTACTGCATGAATTTTCATTTCCTAACCAGTTCAGTTGCTTCAGAAACATTGTTTTAAGCCCACTTCTGTAGGACAACATATGCTTGATGAAAGATAAAAACAAACAACAGAGGTCAGAGAGATTAAATCTATAGTTACAGACATCGTGGGTGTTTAATCACAGCTACTCGAGCGTGACTTTCCCCACTGTGAGCACATTTTGTTCTCTCCCATGGCAGGAACTTCCTGAGGGAGTGAACCAGTGAATGGCATCTTCCAAACCTGGACACGGGCTGTCCCCGGGGATCCTGGCCCCGGAGCTCCTCAGCATGTGAGCTCACGGGATGGGCGGGCCGAACGCTCCCGCCAGTGTGGAGACTTCTCAAGCCCTCTCCCTGGAGCAGGATGCTCTGTGGCTACCCTGGGCATGAGGGCGGGAGGGGAGAGTCCATCTGTGATGTATCGTGGTGCTCTGCTGTGTGCTGCATGCTTTATCTCTTGGATATCTATGACTTTGCTTGTTGCACAGAGGTCAAGGTCAGTGGCCCCTGTAAGCACCTCTAGTATTGGAGCTATGGTTAATATAGAATGGCCCTTGAGGATCTCATAAGTTGGTGTTTGGAGCTGATTGAATCATGAGGTTTGTAATCCCAGCAGTGGATAAATTACTGTAATGGATTCATTCGGGTGGTGGCTGGAGAAGGTGGGTTCCTGGGTGTGCAGCCTTGCGGGTTATAGATGTGGTTCTTTATCCCCGTTTGCTCTCTTGTTTCAGGCCTCCCTGGTGGGATGAGCACAGCCCATGGGCTGGCCCTCTGTCTCTCTCTCTGTCTCTCTCTCTCTCTCTCTCTCCCCACATCTTGTGTGTTATCCTATCCACCATGTCCTGAGAGCTGAGGTCCCTGGCATCACAGGGACTGAGCCCCAAACTGTAAGAAAATAAATCTTTTCTCTAAGTTATGTGGTCTGGTCATTAGATTATGGTTGCGAGAATGGCGACCAGAGCAATCGGCAACTTGGCTCTCTTTAGGATTGTATTAAAGAATAGAGCCCATATCACTAGCACACACATGCTAAAAAGCCGGGGGTTTCTTGTGAGAGTGGAGAAAGGTGAAGAAACTCCCAGGATCTGCTTGCCCTTCCTTTTCCCTAGGGCAATAGGGGTGTTCTTTTCTCGTTTATAAATCTGCACACTAAGCCCCTGAGACCACGTGACTCTCTCCCTGATTGCAGCCTGCCTGACAGCACCCATCAAGGGACTGTGACCTTTCTTAATGTGAAGAACAGCAGGTGGGCAAATATGACTTCCTACAGCCCCAAAGAATAAACACAACTCAATGTCTTTCTCTTTTTAGCAGACAATTAACAGAGCCCTTATGAACTTATCAAACATTTGAAAAGAAAATTTGTTCCAGTTCTGATGAGAACAGAAGTTTTGTGTGATATAATGCATAAACCTCATCTTGTAAAGAAATTAACATTCTGGAGAAATGCTTTAGTATTTGTATAAAACATTTTAATAGACTAAGTTTTTCTAAATAGCAGCTGCACACCAGTGCTTTTCACCCCTGACAACCCAGATTGGGTTTGTATAGACCAAAAGTGGCCATCACTCTTCTTCCAGTGGCTAGACAATCTTTTGCACACATGTACCTGTGACCTTTTAGCCATTTTCTTTTCTGTAAAATGTCCTGCCAAGTTGGACATGGTGGCACATGCCTATAATTACAATATTTGGGATGCTGAGACAGGAGGATCACAGGTTTGAGGATAGCCTCCACAACATATGAGACTCATAGGAACTTATCAAGACCCTGTTTCAAAAGAAAAAAAAAATTTAAAAGGGCCAGAGATATAGCTCGGAGGTAGAATTCCTCTAGATTCAATCTGCAGTACCACAGTTTTTTCTTTCATCCCTAGAGTTAGGAAATGTATAACATAGGAGGAAATAGATGGCATGGTAGATGTAAATTACATTTTCTCTAATGTTTACACTTATTTGTTCAACATTTCATTTGCATCCATTGCCAAGGTTCATGTGTAGAAATGGCCCCATTTCACAGGCAGGGAAATGAAGAGTTGGTGAAGTGATCAGTCCAAGAGTTCACAGTGATCACAGAAAAGCCCAGGGTCTTACTTAGACCTCCTTTGATTCCAAAACCAAGTGCTACCAGCCCTCAGCTCACACCCAGAGTGCACACAAAAGAGTGCTCATGAATCACTACTGACTGCTGGAGTGGAAAGGACAGGAAAGTGCATGGAATAGCTCAGATTTGTGGAGAATCAAACCTGCCCGCAGTGTGCAAACCCATCCTGCCACTCTCCATGCTCCCGAGCTGTGGACAGAAGCCACCATGCTGCTATCAAGAATTTTGTGCCGATGGACAAGCAGCGCCGCTAAAGCGTGTGATACAAGAATATAGAGGTGAAATGTGGGTGCACTTTTCCCAAAAGCACCCTCCATGTCCCCTCAGCATTTGCTTGGTGGGCGATACATTTTTGTGATCTCCTGTTCTCCCTTCAATCTTTACAAATGCATCTTCTTCTCCCTCTTAAGAGAGACATAACAAATTTACCAAATTTCTTTTTTTTCTTTTTAATCTTGTTAATAGAGATATCAGCAGCTCACAACTTGCCTGTGATTGCTGGAGAGACCACTGCTGAAGAATGGGCTCTAGAAATTTCAGAATAGAACCTTTGATACAATTTAAAAAAAAGCCTTCCAAACTGATGCTCTGAGATTGTTAACAGAAGGAAAAAAGGGCTTTGAGTCAGCTTTCTATAGCCTTTTCAATTTGTGCCTTTGAACTTTATGGTGGAGATGGAGAAAGGCAAAAACTACTAGTCAGGCAGAGAGCTTATCTGATTTCTTTCCACAGACTTGGAAACTGAGTAGAAATGGCCCAGCCATCAGAGACAAGATGCAATTGCAATTCTCTGAGAACCAGCCTGAGATTCCCCCATCATTTGTGAGCTGAGAAAGAGTGACAACAGCAAGAAGAGGCTTTCTTTAAGAACCTTGGTATTCAGGCATGCAAACTCCACAGCAAGAATGCTGAATGAGGCAGAGCTTCCTTGGAATAGTGTTGAATCAGTGAATTTCCATGAAACAGCCCTCAGAGGCATAATATTTAGTGATTTCAGCCTGCATTATTTATCGACTAGGGGAGAGTGTGTGGGTTTAACATTTTATTAATATGGCACCAGTTCATCTGAGAAAGTTGTAGCCACTGAGAAAGCTCCCAGAAGTACATTTTCATATTATCAACAATGAACTTTGAGGACTAGGCAGAGACCCTGGGGACAGATAGAAAATGCTGGGTCTTCTATAAGCCATTGCTTTCTGGGAGTGAGGAAACTCCATACCTACTTTCTGTCTTTAATGATCTTATGGTTCTTATTCTGTGCTTGGAGATGCATGTAGAAATGGGAAGCAGGGATTCCTAGGAGCCAAAGTAGAACTAGATATCTAAACAAGTCTGTCCTGTAATCACTCATTAAGTGACCCCAACATACATAGCATCAAATAAAACTTTCTGTATTGAGAATACAGAATCAAGAGCATAATTCATGTCTGAAGAGACTTGAAAAGGAAGCCAACTGCTAGTATAACATTCTAATAAGGTATAGGTTAAACACTTTCATAACCAGAGACACACCTCAATATTCAGCATTTCCCCCTCCTACATTATAATTTTAAGAAAGTAAAAAATAAATTACAAATGACTATCAGATCTTCTTTTTTAACTTGTTAATTTATTTTTTATTTTTTATTTTTATGTGGATTATATTGATATTGGCGTACATTCAGACTGCGCTTGGTGCCCTCTCCATCCACTTCTCTGGGAAGCAAACCAGTTGCTTCTCTGGGTTTAGCTATAAGCCATCTACCCATCTGTCCATACATGCATACATTATTATAAAGAGTCGGCTTATACAACATGAAAATTAGAAAGTCCTAATCTGAAGTGTGGACCGGTAGGCTTGAAAATCAGAAGAAATAATGGTGCAGTTCCAGTCTGAAAGCCAGCAAAAGGAGATCCAGGAAACTAATGGGTCAGATAAATTCTAAAACAGTCTTCTAGAGAATTCTCTATAACTCAGTGGATGGTGGGCCTTTTCCTTCTATTCCTGCATTCCAGTGATTCCATGAGGCTCACCTGCCTTATGGAGAGCAATGCGCTTTAGTCTACCAACTAAAATGTTAGTCTCATCCAAAAACACTCTTCAGAAATGCCAAAATAATGTTTGACCAAATATCTAGGCCCTCCATGCCATGCTAATACATAACTGACCACCAAAAACACCCCGTGTCAACTTTATGTATATGTACAAGGTGCAAGCACAAGGCCATAGTTCTTCCTGAGATGACACGACAATCCTACATACAAGAAAAACCACTAACTGTTTACTTAGAAGAGGATGTGAAGTCACTGGATGATATTTTTACTCTTCTCTTCCTTACCCTAAAATTTAAATACTATGAGGTAAACTTAGCAATAGTTAAATACTACGAGGTCCATGTAAAGTCAATACATCTTATAAGAAGAAGAGAGCGGGAAAACCAAATATAAATATATTATATACATTCATACACACATGCATACATAAACACACATGCAAATAAACACACATATATACACACAGGCAAACATATTCATAACAAGATAAAGAAGAAATACTTGTGACAACTCTAGTTCTCATTTCTGTGACTGGTCATGTGACACTATCTGGTATTTATGACTCTCTTCTTCTACCATCCGTTCTGTGTATACTTTATCCTCAGGAAGCACCTCAGTTGGTCACAGCTCTTCACCTGATGGAGTGACTCAAACTTTCATTTATGGAGACTAGACAATTAGATTAGGACATAGTTTTCTCTTGATTTTAGTCACAGGGCATGGTTCTACTAACAGAAGTCTTGAGGGGTTCCTGTATCCCAAGAAAATGTTTTCTTATATATGTTCTAGACCAGTGGTCCAAGTTTTCTTCAGCAGGATTGGTTATTCCAATCAGTATAGTAACTCCTTTTTTTAACAGTTGATTTGGGGGCAGGAGGAGCCTGGAGTGTATGGGTGGAAGTCTGAATTTTCAGTTCAATGGGATCATTGTTACATCTCCTGGGGGAAGCATTCCTTCTTCTGGAACTAGAACCCCTAGACCAGCAAAGCATAAAATCATTGAGACAGAAAGTAAAAATTTCATTACTGGGTTATGGTAAGTGGTGTCACTTCTATTTCTCTCCTTGATTCCTAGACCTGTGAATCCTTGCTATGAGAGAAACAGCATCATATATGAGAATATAGGAAATGATTCAAAGCATACTCAGCGTCTCAACCTTGCCTCAGCCCCATAAGGTACTGCCCCATCTCACACTCTGGATGTCTTCAAAGAGCCATTCCCCGTTCTACCTAGACAGCTGCTTCTGGAAAGTGGAGAACAGAGTAAGCTCAGTGAATTCTATACACACGTGCTCAGAGCTGACCTTTGTTTCCCATGAAGCGAGATCCTTGATCAGAAGCAATGATGTGTGATATACCATGATGGTGTATAATGCATTCTGTAAGTCTATGGGTGGAAATGTTGGCAAAAATATTGCATGCAAGAAATGAAAATCCATATCTAGATTAAATGTCTCTTCCATTAAGAACAGAACACGCTCCCTTAATGATGGAAGCAATTGAATGCAATCAGTTTGCACCAGATAACTGACTGATTATCCTGGGGATGATACTCCATCGAGCAATCAGCATTCATCTCTGGTGCTGGCGTTCAGTGGAGGCCATAATCAGGTCAGGCCTGGTGAGTGGAAGTCCATGTTATCGAGCCCTGGCATCATGGGGTGAATTCACTTGGTGGTGACACGTGTGGAAAGGGAAAACAACTGATTATATCCACAGAATACATTATCCATTTCACTTGATTATTAGGCTCCTCCTCTGGGGAGGTCACTCTTTGTTGAGCGTTGACATGGGGGCACAGTTATCCATATGATCTTTCTCATCAAGGAGGTACTTTTGCATCTCCCTTTCTTGTTACCAATCTCCTGACAATATTCCTGCATACTCTATGACCATCGAGCCCAACCACTGGCCAGAGTCTGAATTCATATATAATCACAAGTCTAGCGTTTCTTCTTGTAAGAAAAGTATACAAGAAGGTATAGTACTTGCATATCCCCACTGGGGAATTTTCCTTCACCCACCACTGTTCTTCATGAAGGTCTCAGAGAGGGGCTGGAATTATTTCAGCTGTCCACATATGAGTGATAACTATATCATACAGAGATATCTATGGTCGAGGATTGAAATTACTCTTTCTCTGTTATTCATTGTAAAGAACCCTCCATGAAGGCACAGGTACAGGCTCAGAACAAAGAAGGTGGTATAGCAGGAGCAGGGTCCATGGTGTTTAACCTCTTTTTGTAAGTTGACTTTGCATTCAGGTACTGGTTCAGGCCTGATCTTGTGTATGCCACTTCTATTTGATAATGGAGTATTGTTGTGTGCATCCAATTCTTGGCTCTGAGGGCAAGAGAGCACCCAGTTCAGGTTTTATGGTAACTTGGTGCCTATGATTATCTGTTCAGTTTCATCAAGGGCCTATTTAGGAGCCAAATGTTATTTCTCAAAAGTGGGATGGCAGGACCTTGCATTCTTACAACTATAATCTAAAAGACTGACCATGAAAATCAGAGAAGAGACAACTTATTTTCTCCCCATTTCAGGTTCTGTCCTTATGAGGCCAGGGACCACAGATCTCAGGGTATGGCAGTGCGAGGTGGAAAAACAGAGAGCCTGGGCTGTGGTCCTTACATCATGGAGGCCCAAAGCAAGAGAGAGAGTGAGGGGAGGATGAAGTATGCATAATCCCTGAGGCTGCACCCCCATTAACCCACCTTTACCAATCACAACCTACTTTCCTAGGCACGACCCACATAAATCCATTCCAGTGGATTTATCCACTGTTGGGATTACAACTCTCATGACTCAATTACAACAACTCCAAACACTAGTCTACGAGCCCTTCAAGGGGCCATCCCGTATCCAAATTCACTGTGATTTACCACTCAAGGGTATTGAAGGCTTCAAACAGCATCCTATTTTTTGCTGATATCTCAAGTAGCATTAAATCCATTAGATCAGATGAATTAAATTGCAGAGCAGCTTGTGAAGAAGCTTGGACTGTGGCAGAACCTTTCACTGTTCTGGGCCACACTCAAAACAAGCAGGTCTTTGAGCCCCTCAGTAGGTAGGACTGAGTAACACACCCCAAAAAGGAATGTGTTACCTTCAAAATACAAAGAAACCTCTTTCTCTGTTGTAGAAGAGGCCAGGAGAAACAATTTATTCTTTATCTTCTAAGAAATACCTTGACATACTAACACCACTGGGCATCTTGAAATTTCACTAAGGTGAGTATAGTTATGAAGACCCATAGACTTTGGCTAGGTTTATTTCTTACCCTCTCATAGCCAAGTGTATTATAAGCTGAAGTGGTGACTATTTCTTAATCCCTAAGAAAATAATATTATGTCATCAATGCCACACACCAGAGTAATGTCTTTTAAAAAGGAAAAGGATTAAGTTTCCTATAAATTAAATTATGACATGGGGCTGGAGAGTTGATATATCCCTGAGGTAGGACACTCTAGTTATATTGCTGGTCTTACCAGTTGAAAAAAAAACCTGTTTCTGGTGGTTGTTTTTTTTTTTTTTTTTTAACAGATATGAGGGGAAAAGCACATGCCAGGTCATTAGGTGCATCTCAAGAACCAAGAGAAGTGTGGATTTGCTTAAACAATGAAACTTCATCTGGCAAAGCAGTTGCAATTGGAGTTACCACTTGATTAACCTTATGACAATCTGTTGTCGTTTCCAAGATCCATCTGTCTTCTACCCTGGCCAAACAGCATAGTCAAATGGGGATATGATGGGAATATTGCCCCCGCATCTTCGTGTCCTTCTTGGTGGCATTAGCCTCTGCAGTCTCTCTAGGAACATGATGTGGCTTTTGGTTTCCTAATTTTTTAGTATAGGAATTCTTTTTTTCTTTTTTCTTTTTTTGTAGTACTGAGAATTGAGTCCAGAGACATTCTACCTCTAAGGTACATCCCCAGTCCTATTTTATTGCTTTTATTTTGAAACACTAAGTCTCAGAGAGCCTCTTTAATTTGCTAAGGCTGGTCTAGAACCTGTAATCCTTCTGCCTTAGCCTCGCAAGCTCTGGATTACAAGTGTGCACTAGAACACTGGGCTCCAGTACGGCAATTCTAGTGTTTCCCTTACTGTCCTCCTAATATTACCCTTCACTCTCTATGTTAGGGGGTCAATCGACTGATTCTTCTAGTTACTCAGTGCATCTTTTCCAATTATTTATTCTGGAATGGGGAAATATCCACAGTATGGATTCAAGGATTCCCAGGACCCACTAAAGATCAGACCTGAGCAAAACTCCACTGACTGCCTGATATGCATGACCATGTCATTCTAGGCCACAGTAACATCCTATGCCTCCTGAACTAGTGTCATTTCAGAGCCAGGATCCAGTTGTCCTCCAAATTCTGATTGTTCCTTTTTCCACAACGCATAGACACCCTCATAAGAAGAAGGCCATTACTACCTTTGGTAAAATCTGGAAAATTTTGGCTGTGTCTTAGGATCCCTCCTCAAAGAGACCTGGTTCCTCCTTCATTTAAAGGTTCTTTGGAAGCTGGTTTAATTATTGGGATGATTGAGGAGTTGTGTCTCTGTTTCATATTTGGGTTAGATTTTTTTCACTTGTCCCACAGATTTTCTGCTTGTTCAGTGGAAGTAAGAATTCAGTAGGCATAGAGTCCATTTAGCTTCTAGGAGTGCTGGAATCAGGTAGCCAATGCTGCAGATATACACAACTCACACCATCCAGGCTGTGGCTTTGCCTCAGCTATCCATCCTGGTAACCATGCCCACCTGGCTCTTGGTGGCTGATTGATGCCACTTCACCCCTGGCACCCAGGGATCCAATGACTCCCATCACATTTAGATCCACAATTCAGTGATTATATTTTCTGTAATAAGGTCTGCTTAGCTTATAGAAAAAGAGAAAAACATTGCATTACAAGGACGCTGAAGTTTTCTTCACAAATTTATTTCTCCCAATCAGGATGAAAGATGTGTCTTCTGGACCATCCCAGAGTATGTTAATAAGTATTAATCAACAAATCCACTTCAATATTCCAATCTTAGCTACTTATTAATTTTTTTAATTTTTTATTGGTGCACTATATTCATACATCATATTGGGGTAAAAGAAACTTGTGTGTTCATACATGTACACATCACTGATTTAACCCCTACTCAATTCCCACCCCATTGGTACAAAATTCAAAAGAATCCAGATTCAGTAGTACAAAGACCTTCCTCCCTGTGTCCCAGCCAGTTCTTCCTTATTTTTTTCTTTTTCTTTTTTGATTTTTCATGCTTACATGCATATGAGCTTCACCAGATACATCATTTTGCACCTTGTTGCTTTGCGTTTTTCACTTGTTTCATTCTTTGCAGTCAATGCAGACCTTATTTTAATCTGTGATACCACACTGAATGTATGGATCCACTGTGATTTAAGTCCTCAGGTCTCTATTGCTGGATATTTATGTATCTCTCAAATACTACGGATGTTCCTTGACTTACAGTGAGGTTCCATTGAATATTAGTTTAAAAATGCAGTTAAAACATCTAACCAAGTGAGCATCAGAGCTTAGCCTAGCCTATTTTAAATGTGCTCAGAACACTGACGTTTGCCTGAAGTTGGACAAAAGTCATTAAACATGGGGCCTGTTTTGTAGTAAATCCACACAGTTGGGTGTTTGGGGGATGTGAGGATGGGTGTTTTGTATACATGATCGGATGCTAAAACACAAACCGGGGTATCTGAAAAGCGTAGAGAACACAGAGCACTGTGGAGGTCTCTTACTTTTCTTTCCTTTTCGGTGGGAATGGCTAGTCAACTGGGGACCGAGGCTCTCTGCTGGTACTCAGCATCACTTGAGAGCATCCTACAGAATATCACTATCTGTGAAATGATAAAAATTCAAAATTCCAGGATGGTTCCCTATATATGTAACCTCCACATTATAAAAAACTTGAAAATCCCAAGTCAAACCGTCTTAAGTCAGGGACTGTCTATATTGCTATTTTTAAAAAGGTTGTAGTAAGTAATCATGTTCCTGCCTTATCGAATCAGCTGTGAATTTATCAAGAGTAGAGGTGTTCGTCAAAGAGTATGAGCATTTTTAATTTTTTGACAAGACAAGACCTTATTGTTCCTTACAGAGGCTGCAACAAATTGTATTGCCACCAGCCATGCATGAGACATAGCTTCTCCAACTGCTTATTAAATCTGACGAATAAAAAGTGTGTGCCATTGATTGTAATCTGCATCTTTAAAAGAGGCTTAACAGAGCTTGGGTTCTTTTCCTATGCTCTGAAATGGTTTTGCTTCTCTTTTGCTATTTTCATTGGATATTTAGCCTTTTTTCTTATATATATTAAGGGGCTATACTCAAAAAAGACCAAATGCCCGATAAAATTTTATACATGTATAATTATGTATATATAATTTTATACATTTGACCTTTTACAGATATGTACAAAATAAATATTTTGTGTCTGTTTTTACTTATCATTTACTTTCAGGTAGATGATTTAATATTTAATAATTAATACTATTCATGTAGATGATTTAATCAATGAATTAATAGCTTTGGGTTTTGTGCAATAGTTTAAAATGCCTTTACCATTTCACTTCTTACTGAAAATGTTCTAGCTTTTCTAATAGTTTTGCAGTTTTTATTTCATGTTTTGAGACCTATTATTAAGGATTTATTTATTTGTATTAGGTCTCAAATTTCTTTTTTCCAAGTAGATAAAATTTGTCAATACCAAATACTGAAAAATCTGTTCCTTCTCATGTTACCACCATAATTTACTAAGTGCCTATACATACTGTATTCTTGTCATAGATTTTAAAATTGTTTTATTTCTTGATTTACATACAATCAGTGAATATATACCATATTTTAATATCTGGATGTGATTTTCAGGCTTATTATTCCTCATATTCAGTACCTTTCTTCTTTCTTTTATGTTATTTTTTCTCTTTAAAATTTAGAATCAACTTCTGTGGTTTCAAAGAACAACAACAAAAAAAAAAAAAGAAAAAGGAAAAACCCTACTGCTTTTTTAATTGAGTCTCAATTATAGTTAATGTGGGATTAATAGATATATAATTATCGTCTCCTTTAATCTAAGAACATTGGAAATGGTTTCCCATTTGTTTAAAATTTCTTGAAGTTTCTCAATAGCATGTAGTGTTCCTAATAAAGATCTTAGGAATTTCTTATTTAAAACCTAGGGTATTGCGGGGCGTGGTGGTGCACGCTCGTCATCCCCGCGCTTGGGAGGCTGAAACAGGAGAATCGGGCAGGTTCAAAGCCAGCCCGGCTGGCTTAAGAGACCCTGTTTCCAAATAAAAATATAAAATAGGTCTGGAAGTGTAGCCCAGAGGTAGAAGGGTTCCATCCCCAGAACTACCAAAAAAACCAAACATACAAACAAAAAAAAAACCTAGGGTATTTTCTTCTATTGTCATTTTTGCTGTAACTTTTGATTTTTAGGCACTGTTTGAGGTCTTTTCTATGTTGATTTTTATATATAAGTTCCATTACTGGATTCTCTTCTTTAGCTTATATCTGTTGATTCTCTTGTGTTTTTCAGGTATGTGATCATACTAACTGTAATAAAAGATAACCTTACTTCTTCTTTTCTAGTTTTCATCCATCTATTCTTTTAAAAAGTTAGAGCTAGTAGCACCGGAGCAGTACTCAACAGTCATAGTGATGATTCACATGCTAGTCTGGTTCTTGCCTTTAGTGAAGATATCACTATAAATCTCACTAGTTGTTTATTATTATTATTATTATTATTATTATTATTATTATTATTATTGGTGGTGGTAATGGGGATGGAATCCTTCTACACTCCCAGACACCTATTTTTTATATTTTTATTTGGAAACAGGGCCTCTTAAAGCCAGCGAGGCTGACTTCGAACCTGCATGATCCTCCTGTCTCAGCCTCCCAAGCACGGGGATTACAAGCGTGCACCACCACGCCCGGCCAAATCTCACTTGTTTAAATGGGGAAGGAGAAGGGTGGCCGGGTGGGGCACAGAGAGAAGGAAACACAACAAGAGATGCTGAATGCTTACATGAACGTGTTGCTTGGAATCTCACTATAATGGGAACGTTTCTGGAATTTTCTCTCAAGCACCATAATGGATTTGGAATGCATTATTCCCACTCATTATTATTTTAACAGTCCTTGCGTAAAGCCAAGAACTAATGCTGAATGTTATAAAAATATCTCTTGGACATTTATAGAGACAATTCTGTAGTGCTTTGTTTTTTATTTTTATTTAATATATTGCCTTTTGTGGATGTGAAATAAATTGGATAAATAGGTTTTGCAATAGTAAACCATGCTTATATGACTGAAGTAATGCTACATTGCCAGCTTATGTTTATAATAATTTACTTAGGACATTTATATAAATATTCATAATAGAGATCTGTAAGTTCTGGGCTCTCTTGGTTGCATTGCTATAAATTTTGTTGGTTTTATTAAAAGAATTTAGAATACCATACTTGTAAAACTATGTTCTGAATAGTTTAAATGTCATTGCATTTATGTAGTCCTTAAAAACTTGGTAAACTTTTACTTTCTGAAAATCACGGGCCTAATGTTCAAATAAATTGCTTAGGTTGATGCTTTTCTCTGACTCTTCTGTGAAAATTGTTCTGTTTATTTTTTCCACTTTCTCTTAAGATCGGTTTCGATATTTTTCCCTGAAGCTTTTCTGGATCATCCAACTTATTCAGTTTCATATTTTCCAAAAAATTGAGTGAATCTGTCATTTACAAAAAAATATTTCTTCTTTCTGTTTGATATTTTAAAGCCTCTCATCCTTTCTTGTACTGTGATTATAATGGCTAATGGTTTATGTAAGTTTTATTTCTTAAGAACCCGACTTTGGAATTATTAGTTCTAAATTGTTCTTTTTTACCTCGTTTTTATATTTTGTCTTTAGTCGTGTCTTCCTTCTGTTTTCCTTAATTTTTTTTCTGTTGAATTTTATAACTTTTACTCTGAGCACTGCTTTGGCACTGTCACATAGGGCCTGGTCTGCAGGTTTTCATCAACATTGTTTATCTTATGCAATTTTGATTTTTTAACATTTTTTATTGTTGCATTGTAGTCATACATTTTTTTCTTTTGGTGGTGGTGGTACTGGGGTTCCTGGAAACCATTCTACCTCCAGGCTACACTCCCAGACACTTATTTTTTATATTTCTATTTGGAAACAGGGTCTCCTAAGTCAGGGCAGCTGGCTTCGAACCTGCGCGATCCTCCTGTCTCCGCCTCTCAAGCGCGGGGATGACAAGCGTGCGCCACCACGCCCGGCTTGTAGTCATACATCCTAATGGAGAACAAGATGGTGGAGGCATACATGCACACATCACACAATTAGCCCTTATTCAGTTCCCACCCCTTTCCCTTCCCCTCCCTCCTCCTTATGTTTGACTTAGTGATAGACATTGATATGTTTGTTATTGTATATCATGAACATTAGAGAATTTTCCTTTCCCCTCCTCTCATCCCTCTGTTAGGTCGCCTTATTTGCTCATCGTATTATCTCCTTCTTTGTCTAGAGTTCCTCCTATAAGGAACCCATTTTCTCCCTAGCTTCTACATAAAAGGGAGAACATCTGATGATTTATATTTTGTGGCTGATTTCAGTTTTATCCCAAGATTTTCTGGTTTCTAGTGTATTTTTTTTCTATTTGATAGTTTTGTTTTAATATTTGTTTTAGGGGTGTAGGATTAGAAAAATATTTTTTCTGTTTTTTTTTTTACTTTTGGGGATTTATTGAGACTTTACTTTGTGACTTAATATATGGCCAATTTTGTGCATAATTTTTCATCTCTTGCAATAATAATTGTGTATTCCCTGTAGTCTGAGTATGAAGTATGGAGTTTTGTGTATGGACCTTTAGATCAGTAAATTACATAAATATTATGTTTATTTGTGTATATATATGTATATAATTTACCTTTTATTTATAGTTTAGGTGGTATGTCATATATATCTATGTAGTTTGAAATATATACACGTGTACATACATATACATATTTCAGACTTTATGCATATGTGTGTGCATGTATATATGCATGGGTATTTCAATTCCAAACTTCACATTGATCAAGAATTGTAATTGAACTGATTAATTATGTCATGAAAATATTTTCTAGGCTTTTTGGTGCAGCATTGCCCTGTCAAGAATCAAGTGTAAAACCTTCAGGCCTTTCCCTTACTCTTTCCTATATACTTCACAGTTTTATTTATTTATTTATTTATTTATTTATTTATTTATTTATTTATTTGGTGGTACTGGGGTTTCTGGAAACCCTTCCACTTCCAGGCTACACTCCCAGACCTATTTTATATTTTATTTGGAAACAGGGTCTCTTAAGCCAGCCCAGCTGGCTTTGAACCTGTGCGATCCTCCTGTCTCCGCCTCCCAAGCACAGGGATTACAAGTGTGTACCACCAAGCCCGCTGTAGTTTTATTTTCAAAGGCTGCTATGTTGTAATTAGTCACAGGTTGTTATGACTGGTTGGCCTTCACTGTAAATTATATCCTTTTTCATAATAGGGAGCCCTCTTTGAGTCTAATGACATTGGACATGTTTTCTCTCTCCAAATCAGAGCTATTCTGGTTAGGGCATTGGACTAATGTAGAAAGAAAGTGGGGCATGCAGCCACAGCCTGAAACCTTCAGATCAGCGTGCTGGACTCCCCTGCAGAATACCATCTGAGTGCTGAGGGCCCAGGGAGAGCAAGTCAGGAGAGCCAGGTACCTGCTATCCACAGGAGTTAAAACTGACAGGAAATTAAGCCAGGCGTGGTGGTGCATGCTGGTAACCCCAGTGCTTGGGAGGCTGAGACAGGAGGATCGCACAGGTTCGAAGCCAGCCTCAGCTACTTAGTGAGACCCTGTTTCAAAATAAAGTATAAAATAGGTCTGGGAGGTAGAAAAGCCCCTGGGTTACACACACACACACACACACACACACACACACACACACACACACACACTGAAAGGAAATTAGAGAGGCACTCTCACCATTATCGCCACCAAAGGTTACACGTCTCAGAATTCACCTGGAAATATTTTACAGAGAAAATTACTCGAGAAAATATTTGGAAAAAGCAAAGGCATAGCCTGGCTGAGAGCTGGGAGGTCTATTCCAGTAAGATGATTACATGCAGGAAAAGCACCAACGATTAGGCGAAGCCAGCACCTTTGCTTATTGTCACAGGCTGGTGGTGTGGATAGTTTAGCTGGGGTGTTTTAGAAGTAGCTGATGAGGGCTTTGGTACCCTTGTGTGTCTTTGCTCTCCCTGCCATCGTATTTTCAGAAGTAGTTTTTAAATTCTTTGATTCTTCTTGATATATAATTTCTAAAATTTCCCCAGATCTCTCTGCAAAGACCTGATTATGTCATCTGCCTCTATTTTTTCTTTTTGTTTCATATAGATTTTTTTCTTACTTCTGCATTATTTTTATTTCCTTTTCCCATTTTGTAATGGGCTCTAACTGTCCACATACTCTGCCATCCCTTTGTGGATTTTTATGAGAACATCCCAACTCTTAGAGGAGCTCTTGTTTCAAGTGCCGAATGTACTGTCTCCTATTTATGGAGAGCGTGAAAAGCTGTAGGTCAGAATCCTATCTCGTTGACGCTGCCTCTTGGATAAATGTCCTGATTATGTCTCTGCCCTTTCTTTTCTCCCCCCACTCACTATTTGAAGAATGAGGTCAGTTGATTGCTTGATATCAGTTTTTCTCTGCCTGACCTGTCTCTGAAGGAGTCAGTAGTCTCAGTGAACTAGTATACTGGAGAGGATGTGGTCCTTAAGGCAGAAAGTAGGTCAGGGAAGACAGCTTCATTCTTTAACATGAATTTGTCCTTGAGTGTCCTCCAATAAAATCTGTTGTTTCTTTGCTCTAAAGACCTACCCTCTTCTTCTCAGGTGCATCCTTCCTAGCCCTCCCTTGGCTCCCCATATTGGTCCTATGTTTCTGGATTAACCCTCTCTTGTTGTAAAAGCAGTGGGCTAGAGCATATGAGTGAAGCACAGACCTTCCCTTTAAGAGCCTCTCTAGGCTGACCTCAGGCTCCAGTGACAGAGGCCAACTCTCCATGTGCTATCGAGCTGTAGTCCAGAGAATCTGAGATTATAGCTGGGTTCATGGCACACACCTCTAGTCACAGCTACTTGGGAACCTGAGACAAAAGGATTGCTTGAGCTGGGAGTTCAAGGCCAGTGTGGACAACTTAGTGAGACACTGTTTTTAAAAACATTGTGTGTGTGTGTGTGTGTGTGTGTGACAGAGACAGAGAAACAAATTATAAATATATATGGAGAGAGAGAGAGAGAGAGAGAGAGAGAGAGAGAGAGAGAGAGAGAGAGAAGAGGCCAAAGGGACTTTAAATAATGTGGAAGGACCTTTAGAATAGTGGAAGGAGATTGGGGGTGAAGGAGGGAAGGGGAAACAGGAAGATTGAGAAAGAAACAGTTCAAATAATATTATGGCAGTATATATAAGGGTATTACTATCGACTTTGCTAACATGTGGGGAGGAAAGAGGGATGATCAGGGTGGGATATGAAAGGAAATGCACCAACAGCAGTGTGCATATGTGTTTGTTTCATATTCAATCTCATTATGATGTATAATTATAATGCACGAATAAGAGCACTAAAAATAAAAACAAAGATGCTTCTTTTTTCTATTTTATTCAAAATGCAGATGTCGTTTCTCTATTTTTTGGTGCATATGTGTGTATGTGTGTGTCTCTGTGTGTGCGTTTACTCTTCAACTAACAATAGGGTTTTGTGCCTACAAAATAATTTTAATTCAAAAGTTTATTCAATGCTCCTAAGTTAACTAATATCTTGGCTTAGTCTAGCCTGCTTTAAATATGCTCAGAATATTTACATCAGCATACATTTGCCTTAATGGGCAAAATTATATAACATAAACCTAGTTTCCTTTCTTTCTTTCTTTCTTTCTTTCTTTCTTTCTTTCTTTCTTTCTTTCTCTCTTTTTCTCTTTTTCCTCCTTTCTTTCTTTCTTTCTTTCTTTCTTTCTTTCTTTCTTTCTGTCTTTCTTTCTTTCTTTCTTTCTTTCTTTCTTTCTTTCTTTCTGTACTGGGCTCCGAGCTATACTCACAGCCCTATTTTTTAAGATTTCATTTCAAAACAGGGTCTCACTAACTTGCAGAGTGCTTCACTAAGTACCTGAGATGCTGAGGTTGGCTGCAAACTTGAGATCCTGTCTCAGCCTCCCAAGTACTGGGATTACGAGTACCACGACGCCCAGCCACAAGCCTACTTCCTAACAAAGTGTTGACTATCTCATGTATTTTATTGACTATTTTGCTGGAACTGAACATTGTAATGGTTGTATGGGTCTACTATTGCACCATTAGAAAGTAGAAAAAAATCAAGTCAAGCCATCATAAATCAGGCATCCTCTTTTCTCTCTGTATTTTGGGTTTGCACTGTTGGTTTTGAGAACAATTAAAGGAAAGTCATCTTTAAGAGATAGTTTATGCTTTTACTGAATAAATTCTTACCCTGACCCTTGAGTTTCTTTTATGTAGAATGGGGTAAAATAAGATTGAAATATGACCTAGATATATGGCTCTTCAGTATTCTCCCCAAAGAATTAAAGTCAGAACACTATAGTGATAAAATGCATATACATATTTCTATCAGCACAATTCACAATAACTAAATTATGTAATTAACATAGGTATCTATATATATATATGGAGAGAGAGAGAGAGAGAGAGAGAGAGAGAGAGAGTTAGATTTTACTCAGGCATGAAGAACAACAAAATTATGTCATTTTCAGGAAAATGGATGAAACTAGCGAATATTATGCTAAGTGAGAAGTGATGTTAACCAGAAAGTCAAGGGTCAAATGTTGTCTCTCTTATGTGGAAAATTAAGAAAAAGCATGCAACGAAAGAGACTCTAGATAACTGAAAAGATTGACCAGTAGAATAGTGGGAGAGGACGGGGGGGGAGGAGTTGGGAAGGGGAGATGGAGGAATTGAAGAAAGAAACAATTGGAATTACACTATTCCCGAGAATGAAGATATAACCAACCTCATTATTATTTATGGGGAGGGTTGGGTAGTGGGGTGGACTTAAAGGAATCATACCAAGTCTTGAGTGCATGTATGTATGACTTGTAACCTCACTCTGATGTGTAATTACAACACACAAATAAAGAGATTGGAATTAGAAACACTAAAACCTAATCTTACTAAAACCTAATTTTAAAAAGAGGGCTTAAAACGGACAAAACACTATCTGCTTTTGGAAGAAAATGGGTCATGTCAAAGAAGACTTTTATTCAACATTCCTTATGTGTCAGGAGTCTGAGAGAACCCCCTGAGAAGCACTTCAGAATGTCACCCCCATGTACCTTGGAGCTTCCCTAGTGCATCAAGAAGCTAAGGATAGGAGAAAATGGCCAGACAGGAGAGAATCGAGAAGTAGAGGCTCAAAAGGAGCTTCCTCATAGCAGAGATGAAGGGCAATCAGATTTTGTGTTTTTCCATTACAAAGTTAAGAATTGCATTTATGATCAGCAATGTTGCTCTACTCTTTCTATTTAAACACAACAATGGGGAAAGAATCTGATTTTTATGATTGCTAGTGCAATTACTTTTATCATTTGTACTTTCAAAAGGCTGGTCTCCATCAAGTCCCATCCCTGGAGCCTGATTGCAGCATGCAGAGACAGCACTGGGAGACCCCAGGCCCACCATCAGCAGCACCACATGGTGATGACGCCAACCGTGCACTATCTGTTGTTCACTTGTTTCTTGTAATGAGAACAAACTCCCTGACACATTTAAATAAAAGCCCAATTACATCTCCATATCCACAAATGCTCTATTATCTTTTTGTCTGGCTATAAAAGTTAACGAGTTTCCTGTTGCTTTTGCAAAGTTTAGAAATATAATGGCTCAAATAGTTACTATATAATGTGAGGTCCACTCTGCTTTGCTTTTTTGATTTTTTTTTTGAGGACTCAGAATTTTCAATTATTTTACCCTTTACTACTTTTCATTTTAGAATACAGCTTGCTCAGCATTATTTGCTTTGCTTTTTTGGACATAACAAGGGCACTAAATGTAAGTAAGCAGCACTGAAGGAAATTGCATCAAATCTGCTGCAGAGAAATGAAGAATGTTTTTTGGGGCTACATTTTTTGGAGAAGGTACACAAGGCTGACATCCTAATAAAAATTTAATAGCATGCACTCATCCATTTGCCATAGGCTTTCAAGGTCTTTTGCAATGAGCCTGGGGGTGTCTAAGATAGATTCTTAATTTTTAATCACCAACCAACATCTAAATGGTTTTGTCCACTTCATCTGTGTGGATCTGAGTTTGGTTTCATTTTCCTCTGAATTGCTTGATTTTAGAATTCAGCCATTCACGAGAAAAGAAAGCCAAAATAAATATCTTCAGAAATTTAGAAATTGTACATGTTTTGAGAATCACTCTAAAAGTAAGTGCCATTGTCAATATTTTTCTTCCCTGCATTTAGTGGCAGGCATTCCTTGCTCCAAAAGCCAAGGCCACACTGTAATGTGCAGGGTGGCATGTCTGTTATACATAAAATAATCAAGAAAGATTGGAAAGGGAAAGTGAGGTGCAAAATCATTTGGCTCATGTTCAATGTTCATTGTTTACTGAATCTCCTGGCAGGGCAGGCACAGTATTAGGGGCTGGAATTATGAAGACAGACATGGCCAACTCACAAGAATCTCCTTCCGTGGTTCTAAATAGAGAATGAGAAGGCAAATAGCAAGTCAACTTCCAGGACTAAGGTAGGTGGAGAAACGAATTCTCATGAAGTACCTCACTAAATATGAGAAATCGCTGAGGAAGGGCCTGGGCTCCTTCAGGAGCCTCATGGCAGAAGGGAGATCTGCAGCTAGGCTGGACGTGATGGGGTGGGTACAATTGGACAGGCAGGGGTTGCAGACTGGCAAAGCACGATTTGCCAGCACTGTAGGGTGAGCCCTGAAGATTGTAGACCTTGTGCAAAAATGTGTCAGGTGACCACGGGAGGCCTGGGTGTAGAGTGGATGGGGGCTTGCCTTTTTTTCAATTTCAATCTGTAACCCAAACAATAGGGAGAATTTTAAGTGGAGAGAAAGTGTCATTAGATTTACTTTTCATTTTTATCACCTTGACTACCATATGTAGAAGGGTTGAACATTTGAAAACTAAAAGAAGGAGAAAATAATTTATAATCTGTGTCAGTTATATGAGAGAGATGAGGAGAGAAAGAAGTAGTGGATGGGGTGCAAACAGAAGTGAATGATAAAGTCCTTGGTCATCTTTCTGTCCCACATTCGACTGAGGATAATGAGCCTATCAAAGGCAAGACACATCCTTCACCCACGCACCACTGCTTCATTCTGTAATCGGGGATGAGCCAGAGGCTGACGCCCCCATGTTCAACTTCCCTTTCACTGCCTGCCCTGCTCAGACTCATCTGTGAAGAACTGTTAAAAATTGCCCTTAATGAGAAGTCTCAGCGACCACACCTTATAGGGAATGCTCAGTTGTGCATTATCAGGCAAAGTGCACGTCTACCACTGGGTCCTAGAGACTTTTTTTTAAGTAAAATAATGATTTATTACATGAGGATACATTCAGGCCATAAAACATGCTTTTATCTCCAAGGATATTTCTTTTTTTTTTTTTGGTGGTGGTACTGGGGTTCCTGGAAGTCCTTCTACCTCTGGGCTACACTCCCACGGGCTACACTCCCAGACCTATTTTTTTTTTTTTTTTTACCATTTTATGTGGACACAGGGTCTCCTCCCAACCAGCGCGATCCTCCTGTCTCCGCCTCCCAAGCGCGGGGATTACAAGTGTGCGCCACCACGCCCGGCTCCAAGGATATTTCTTTCTGTAAAAATTCAGGGTTTTCTCTTGACCTTTCTGAGTGATGGAATCAAAAGACCTTTGAATACCATTGCAAAAAAGTCTGGTTTCAAAACTGTCACATGTGTGAGTTGAAGCCACTGGCCTTTCTTTTAATTATTTTTACATGGTGGTAAATGCAGATAGTGAAAGGTTATCATCTTGCCCATTTCTAAGGGTGCATTGCAGTGACATTGAATGCATTCATGTTCTTGTGTCACCACTGCCTTTGCCCATCTACAAAGTCCCCCTTAGACTAAAAGGTGGCACCTAATGAATGCTAACATCCTCGCTTTCCCAGTCTCTCTCTGTGTCAGCTCCTGGCAAACACTATTCTACTTTCTGTCTCTGTGATTTTGCCTTCTCTAGTCCCATTTATAAGTGGAGTCGTACAGTATTTGTCCTTTTTCCCCCAAGCCAACAGAAGTCTTTTATTGCATCATTAAAATATTACATATTGGTCTTACAATCCAGAATCTTGTTCCTGTGGCTGGATAACTTTTAGAGTTCATTCATCAGCCTGCTGAACCATTCCTTTTTCAGAAACATAAATACCATCCAAAAATTTTCTGATATGCTTGTTTTTAACTGTTGTGGCTTGCTGAATTAAAACAGCTGAGTTTTAAACAAGTTCAATATCATTTCCTTCAAGGATCAATTCATCTTCCTGGGTTTGAGGTACCGAACAAGCAACGCCTGTCCTCATCCGAACCCTACGGATGTATTTTTCATCCAAGAAATTCCAAATTTCAATGAGAGACCCATTCTACTGAATAACGACGTTGATGGGGAAGTGAGACACACAGACCTCATCTTGTAACGGAAGCCCAGCGTAATGCCCTTGATCATGTTTTGCACATGACTAGAGAACTCTGAAGGGGGCGCACACTTATTGTGAAGGGCCCTACAGGAACCCTGCAGAGGGACTTCAACCACATCAATGTAGAACTCAGTCTGCTTGGAAAGAAAAAAAAAAGGCTCTGTTTTGACAAATGGTGAGAAATAGACAGGAACTGGCTACTGTCTGCACTATCTGTAGTCAAGGATTTGTCCTCTTTTGTCTTTTCCTTGTGACTGGCTAATTTCATTCCGCACAATGTCTGCAGGGTTTGTCCATGCTATGTCATGTATCAGAATTTGCTTTTCATTTACAAGGCTGAAGAATATTGTACATAGGTACCATTTTAGTCCTTTTTTAATTCATCCTTTGATGGACATGTAGATTGCTACCACCACTTGGCTATTAAGAATAATAATGATATGAACATAGACTACCATTTCTTTTTAAGCCTGGAAAAGAAGAGATCGTGATTTCTTGGTCATGCTGGCCCTGGTACCTTCCCTGGAGTAAGATGAGTGTCACAGCCCCTAGTAAGGGAATTTACTACTTTATGAACTAAACTGTTTCGGCTATTCATCTCTTGAAGTCCTAGTCTTCAGCCACCTCAGAAGTGACCTTATTTCTGGATAAGAGTTAAAATGAGATCACTGGAGTAGGCCCTAATTCAACAGCATTTGCTGTCTTTATAAAAGTGAAACTTTGAACACAGGGATACGCTACACAGAGGTAAGGCATGTGATGCACCCAAGAAGAAGATGGCTGTCTACAAGCCAAACAGAGAGGCCTGGAGTAGATCTTTCCTTCATAGCCTCAGAAGGAATCAACCCTGATGACAACTCGATTTTGTACTTCTGTTATCCCTAACTCTGAGACAACAGATTTCTGTTGCCAGTCAGGCTATGGAATTTTGTTATGACAACCCTGGGAAGCGAGTACACACGCCTACTACCCTTTCATTATGATGACAGAGGACCCTAGGGAAAGAAATGTCCAAGTGAGCAGAATCCAAAGAAACAGAGGGAATGACCAAGAATACTTCTAGGGTTTTTGTTTGTTTGTTTTGTTTTTAGTATGGGGTACACATCCAGTTTTTTTGTTGTTGTTATTTTAAATCAAGACCCCATTAAGTTGCTGAGGGTTTTGCTAAGTTGCTGAGATGGGCCTTCAATTTATGATCCTCCTGTTTCAGCCTCCCAAGTACTGGGATACAGGTATGCACTATTCTTCCTTGCTCAAACTTCTGGTCTTTTTTTGTGTGTGTGGTACTGGGGTTCCTGGAAGCCCTTCTACCTCTGGGCTACAGTCCCAGACCTATTTTTACATTTGTATTTGGAAACAGGGTCTCCTAAGCCAGCGCGCGCGGCTGGCTTCGAACCTGGGCGATCCTCCTGTCTCTGCCTCCCAAGCATGGGGATGACAAGCGTGTGCCACCACGCCCGGCTAAACTTCTGGTCTTTAAAGAAAATCCTGAAGTAGAGTATCATCTACAGTCATGTGCCATATAACAAAATTTCTGTCAACAATGGACAACCAGTGTAATGTGATGTGTACTCGATGGCCTGGGTGTGTAATTGGCCACAGCTCCGAAGTGGCGTAAGTAAATCTATGATATTTACACAATGACAAAATCATCTTCCTCAGAATGTATTCCTGTTGTTAACCTACACTGTGTATCATCTCTCTACTTACTGAGTTTTATTTAGCATATAAGTAAATATCCATTTTTCTGGCAAAGGGATTTTATTGAACTATGTAGATATACTTTGCAAATGGTTTCATATGAAGATTTAAAAGCAGTGTCATAAGAAAGTTTTCAATAGTAAAGTTCAGAGTTGACAGCAAAATTACTTTTTCTTAATGGTACAAATAAAAAACATTTTGTTTCTAATATAGTGGCTGGAAAGACTTTATAAAATCGCCTTCCACTGATAGCTGCAATATTGCATTTTAATGAGTAGTCCCACAGTTAATTCAATCACTTATTAAAAACAGATTTGCCATTTGGACCACAAGGATCAATTGCTCAACTGGAAGGAGAAAGATAATAAAATTTGTCACATATGACATGCAGTCATACAAACCTCTTCTGGATGCAGGTGTGTTTTAGGCCTGTTTCCCACATTCTTCACCCTTTTAAGTCAAGGCTGTTTGTTTCACTTTAGCAGGGCTTTCTGGCAGTCTCTTTTTGTTGGGGGAGCATAATGCTGTGACATATCTAATAGCTTCCACACAGGAGAGAAAACACCTGACCCTTTGCTTCCTGAGCTGCCTGACCTCACTCAGCATAGCAGTGTCTCGTTCTATCCATCCCCCTGCAAATGGTGATATTTTGCTTTGCATTGAGGCTGAGTATAATTCCATTGTGTGTCTATGTCACATTTTTGGGATCCATTCATCTGATGAAAGAAACCTAGGTGGTTTTCATAACTTGGCTATTGTAAATTGTGGTGCTATAAACATTTGCAAACCTTAGTAACTGCTTCAGATTATGTTTTTCCTGTAAAGTATTTTCTTCTGATATTATTTCTCTGAGTGACACTTAAAATTTGAGTATTCCAGTGATCCAGTAAAACTAGTCATTTTAATGCTGCTAAAGTCTTTAGTGGTTTCTTATTCTTTGTTCTCGGAGGTAATTTTTGTTTGGATATATCAAAACCAATATGCCTCAGATGGGGAAGATCTCACATAAGCTTACTGTAGGACTCTCCTTATTTTTGCTGTTCCTAAAAAAGGTGGAGAAAGGAAGAAAGCATAGCAAAGGATAGGTGTATTTATTTTTTTCTAGAATTTTTTCCCTTGCAAGATGGCAGTGGAATCATTATTAACAAATCTAAGTAAATAAAGCTAGACAAATGAAAATATAAGGTATATGTCCATGCAATTTATCCACTCATGTATAGGGTACCTATGCTTCTTAATAAAACAAAACAAAACAAAATTTTTTGTGTTAAATTTAATCACTTTGGCCAATCTGGTGTTAATTTTAAAAATTCAAGGAAAACAAAATCAGCAACCTACTAACTGAAATTAAATTCTCTCTCAAAATTAAACTTTAGTAGAATTATTTCATATGAAAATTTTTCATGTAAAAAAGGAAAGGAGACCAAATATTCATAAAAGAGCTTTTTTGTGTGTGGTTCTGGGAATTGAACTCAGGGGCACTCAACCTCTGAACTTCACTCCCAGCTCTATTTTACTTCTTATTTTTAAATTTTTATTTATTATTATTATTATTTTTTATGGTACTAGGGATGGAACTCAGGGGCATTCTACCTCTGAGCTACACCCCCAGACCTATTTTTTCTTCTTTATTTTGAAACAGGGTCTCACTGAGTTGTAAAGAGCCCCACTAAGTAGTAGCTGAGGCTGTCCTTGAACAGCGATCCTTGATCCTCCCATCTCAGCCTCCAAAATGCTGGGATTGCAAGCATGCACCATCACGGCAGGCTTAATTCTTTATTTTGAAACAGGGTCTCACTAAGTTGTGGAGGGCCTCACTAAATAGCTGAGACTGTCCGTGAACCGTGATCTTCCAATCTCAGCTTCCCAAATGCTGGGATTACATGTGTGCGCCATCACGCCTGGCTTACATTTTATTTTGAAACAGAATCTCACTAAGTTTCAGAGGGCTTTTATAAGTTGCTGGTGCTGGCCTCAGACCTGTGATCCTCTTATCTCAACCTCTCAAGTACTGGGATTTAAGGTGTGTGCCACTATACCTCACTAAAAAAAAAAAAAAAAAAAAAAAACTTTATTAAAAGAAGTGCATTAATCATTAATTTAATTCCTCATGAGTCACCTTTGCCAGCTTGAATCTGTATGGACCAGACTGTCCTCAACTATGATAGAGACCCTGAATCAATACCAATAGCACCAAATAATTCATTGAGCTGAAAACCAGGTTATCAGGTAATGACCTTCCTATCCAGTCTATAGAAAGAGATTTGATGCTACTGGCATGGGATCCAGTATCTATTCTATCCCCTTCAGTCCAGAGGAAAAAGTACTCACACAGCCAGAAGTTTCTCTATTTCTTGTTCATCTCCACTCATGCTTTCTTCTGTGTGTATCTAAAGTTTCACATAATTATTCAAAAGATTGCCATTTTACTTTTTCAGAGGGTCAGTAAAATTAATTTTCTCTTTGAAGTAAAGATTTGAAGTGCTCAATATGGAGTATAGTGCAAAGTAATGCACACTGACTCTAATGTCTGTAGCTATGGGGTATTTTCCACCTTTGTTAGAGGTTCTCGCATGTAGATTCCGAAGAAAGCCTGCCTGATGCTATATAATTCAGAAAGTTCTGCCTAATAATCAGAAAGTGGTACAGGATCCCATGAGTATTGTTTAGATTGACAACACCAGTAGGAAATATACTTGTTATGAATTCAGATTTTAAAAAGTTAATTGTTCAAATTTATAGGGCATAGCATCATAATTTGCCCATGAATAAACTGTGCAATGATCAAATCAAGGTAGTTAACATTTCTATCTCAGACTTCAGGAACTTGGAAATATTTGATTTTTCCATAATAACTACAGATATTTATGTGGTAGAGTTTGATTTATCAATAGACGTATACAGTGTCTATTGATAAAACTAGGGCAATGAACACTTCTCTCTCCTTTGTGTAACTTTGTGATTGAAGCTTCCCAGCCCTCTCCTCTATTTACTCATTAAATATAGATCATTGTGTAATTCTGGTTTTCAGGAGTCATAGCTTCTTTCCCAGCCTTTTTTGACCTTTACTTTTTTCTATTACTTGTAAGCTTTGCACACATTCCTACTGCTCATTCAGAGCTAAATGTGAAATTGAAGGGTTTGAATATAAAAAGGCAGACTTTTCTAAACTTTTATTACCCAAAGTTATATTTTGTATAGAAAGAATGAGAGTTATACTGTTTCTAAGATCTCCCTGGGGTCACTTAAACTATTAACATCTTGTTAAGGCAAAAATGAGTGTGTATCTGGTCATCAGGAGAAGGGTTCAATTTCCCAAAATATTATTCTGCATTAAGAGTTCCAAGTCCTCAATTAGTTGCATATCCGTAAACGAGTCTATCTTGAGGTCTTCACTCTTTTCTCAAGAAAGATGCTGTTCTGAAATTCCACGTCCTACATCAATTTCTTAATTTTCAGAAGTGACTAATTTCTCTGCAATAATCCTTCTTTCAAAGAAACCTACTAGGCAACCTACTCTATTTTAAACTCAGAGGATTGTTAAGAAGATTAAATAAAATAACCCCTGCAAAAGTGCTGTGCACAAGGCCTGGCACCTAGTCATCACCTGATTGTGCTCTCTGTGAAATCCCATTCAGAGATGCATCAGGTGCACAGAGGACATGCAGACTCAGGTCAGGAAGCATCCCTGAGGCACCTCTGAAGACCTCTATTCGATTAATTCCTGTCACTTCCATACTTTTATTCAAAGAAAAAAAGTGTAGTATAGGTATCATGGTATTTTCCCACTAGAAATCCACCCAATTTCTCCCATAAATAGAACCATCTTGCTATAAAATCACAATCTCAAAATCGAAGCTGGAAAATTAAAGGTCATTCTCTAATGTCATTTAATATAAACTCTATATTCAAATGCATTTTATTTATACTTTCATTAGTGCATTGAAATGGCGCATCAGAGTGAGGTTCAAAGTGATACAAGAATACACGGGCAGAGCCCTTTTATTCCTCTCTGATTCCCACCCGTTACCCCCTCCTCCTCTCCTTACATGCGTTGAAGTTGTTAGTAATATCTTTATATATTGCTATGGTATTATTTGAATGGATTATTTCCTCAGTCCTCCTACTTCAGCTGTCTCGAAAAGGACTTTTATTAAAACTAGGATACAATCAGCATCCATATTTATATTTTGTTGATATATCTCTTCAGTGTAGAAAATCCTCTCTTTTTTTTCCCTAGGATACTGACTTAGCGAAGAAATGTTCGCTCATGGAATGTTGCACGAATGATTCTTCTGTTTTCCATAGTTTGCACAGATGAAAAATTAGATCTTAAAAACTTGGTTAGATTTGCACTAAATATTCTTGGCAAGAAAACAGCATCTGTGTATTTCATATCGCGTTGCCTCAGGAGGCACGAAATGTCGGTAAGTGTCCATTAGCCATGTTGCTTCAATCACTCCACTAAATGTGACAGTCAGCCTGTCCCACTAAAAAGGAACATCTTCCCGCCTGGAGTCAGCAAGTGCTCTAGCAGGTGACGTTATGGAGCTGCAGAAGCAGCTTGCTCCTTGCCAGCTAGCTCTGGTGCTTTCTGTATCCCTCAGTGGTCTTTGAGTCGCTGATCTTACCATAGTATACAAACTGGTGATTTTTCTGATTTTTTATTTATTCTACATTTACTTATTTTCCTCCTACTTTCCCTCCTCCTCTTCATGTCTACTGAAGTGTTTCTATTAAAATATCAGTTGTGAAAGAAACAGTTCAAATAATTCTATGCTCATACAAGAAGGTATCGTTATCAATTTTAATATTGTGTATGGAGAGAAAAGGAGGGAGGGGGAAAGAAACCCCAAGTGTTGTGTGCATGTATTTTTCTATCATACTGAACCTCATTATGATGTATGATTATAAATCCTCAATCAGTAAATAAAAATGTCAGTTATAAACATCATTCAACCCCATATTTCCCCCTCTAAGGTTGCTTTGCCCTGCTCTATGACTTTATCAGGTTATCTGGTCCCATGAGCAGGGCTCCTACCCTAAAATGCGGGCTCTGTGGGACAACTTTTGAGTCACCCCTAAATGGTAGTGGTAAACTTGGAGTCAGAATATAATTTATTTTATATGTTTTAACTTTTTATTT
Source organism: Muscardinus avellanarius (assembly GCF_963383645.1). Classification (NCBI taxonomy): domain Eukaryota; kingdom Metazoa; phylum Chordata; class Mammalia; order Rodentia; family Gliridae; genus Muscardinus; species Muscardinus avellanarius. Next base: position 162,940,438 of record NC_137788.1, read on the forward strand.
TGAGATATAGATTCATACAGACTGATCTAAGAAACAACAGGAGAGTTCTCTTACACTCTTCACCATGCCCTCTGCTGGTGAGATCTTGCAAAACAATGCCATAGCACAGGGAGATTGGCAGTGATAAGATCCCCAGACTTTATTCAGATTTCACTTCTTTTATATGCCTTCATTTGTCTGTGTGTGGATATTTATTTCTGTTCTAGTATACCTTCCTAATTTATAGAGCTGTGTGACTACCACCAAAGTCTGAAGCCAGGGGCATTCTACCCCTGAGCTACATCCCCAGACCTATTTTTTATTCTTTTTTTTTTTTTTTAAACAGGGTCTCACAAAGTTGAAGAGGGCATCACAAAGTAGCTGAGCCTGGCCAAGAACTTGTGATCCTCCTATCTCAGCCCCCCAAGTACTGGAATTAAAAGTATGCATCACCATACCAAGATTTAATTATCTTTTATACTCACAAATCTCTCCTATTGCTAACTCAGGGCAATCTCTAATTTGTTCTTTACCTCTAAAATTTTGTCATTTCAAAAGCTATATTAATGGAATCATTTAGTGTGTATCTTTTAAGACTGGCTTTAAAAAAAAAACTCAGCACTATTTTTTTTTTTTTTTTGAGCTTCATCCAAATTTGCTCCCGTTTTATTGCTGAAAATATTCCATGGCACAGTTTTGCTATCTACCTGCTGAGAAACTTTGAGGAGGTTCCAGTTATTATAAATTAAGCTTATATGAGCATTTATATGTAGGTTTTTATGTGAACATAAGTCTTTATTTCTCTGGGATAAATGCCCAGTAGGGTAATTCCGTGGTGGTTTAATAAGTGTATTAGGTTTTGAAAGGAGGTGGTCTTTTATGAAGTGACTACCATTTCCATCTATGGTGTGCAGGCGATCCAGGTACCTGGCCCTCTTGCCAGGATTTGGTATCATCACTGCTGTTTCCATCACAGTCATTATTTATTTATTTATTTATTTATTTATTTATTTATTTATTTGCAGTACTCGGGATGGAACCCAGGAGCATCCTACCTCCAAGCTCTATCTCAGCCTTTATTTTTTTATTCTTTATTTTGAAACAGAGTCTCACTGGGTTGCAAAGGTCCTTCCTTAGTAGCTGAGACTGTCTGCGAACCACAGTCCTCCTGTCTCAGCCTCCCAAATACTGAATTACAAGGGTGTGCCACCATGCCCAGCCTTATTTTTTGTTTGTTTCGTCTACTCTGAAAGGTATGCAGTCAGACTTCATGGTGACTTGAATTTGCACTTTCCTAATGGCTAATGATTGAACAGTTTTTGATGTGCTTGTCATCTGTATATTCTTTTCAGTGAAATATATCTTACCTAGCTCCTCACCATACTATTTATTTAACTGTTGAGTTTTAAGGGTTCTTTACATAGTCTAGATACAACACAATTGATGTCACATGGCTTGCAAATATTTTCTTCAGGTTTTGTTCTCTTCCTGTGGGCTTTCATAGATTTTTCCTAAGTAATGCATCCTGAAGATCTTCTCCTACATCTTTGTAAAATGAAATTTATAATTTTACATCTATATTTATGACCAGTTATGAGGCTTTGAGTTAGTTTTTGTACAAGCTGCAAGGATTGGGTCAAAGATTTTCTTCCTTCTCCTTTCCCTTTTCTTTCCTTTCTGTTCCTTTTTTCTAATGGCTTACCCAGTTGTTGCAGCATGATTTTTTGAAAACATTATTCATCCCGCATTTAAAACCTCTGCACCTTTGTCAAAATCCTGTTATGTTTATTTGTGTGAGCTCCCTTCTGGATTTTCAATCTGTTTCCATCCATCTTTGTGTCTATCCTTCTGCCAATATCAGATCATCTTGATTAATGCTGCTATGTAATACAAGCGTCCCTCTGTCTCTACGAGTTTTGTATCTGTAGATGAAACAAATAATCGGATAAAATATTTGAAAAAAACATTGTGTACTGAACATGTACCTACTGTTCTTGATATGCTGTAAGCAACATAAGCCTTTACATTATATTAGATATTATAAGACATCTAGAGATTATTTAAAGTATATGGAAGTATATAGAGCCTGGCATGTTGGCACATGCTTGTAATTCTAGTACTTGGGAGGCTGAGACAGGAATATCACAGGTTTGCAGCCAGCTTCAGCTGCTTAGTGAGGCCCTCTGAAACTTAGTGAGACGCCATTTCAAAATTTAAAAAAATAGGGCCGAGGGGTGTAACTTGAAGGTAGAATGCCCTGCCCCTGGGTTCAATCCCCAGTACTGCAAAAATAAATAGATAAATAAATAAATAGATAAATAAATAAATAAATAAATAGAAAGATGTATATAAATAAGTTATATGCATCTAATATGTAATTTTAGAAAAAAGATCTGAGTATCTGTGAATTTGAGTATATGATATGTGTGTTGAGGGGAGAGTATTGGAACCGAACCCCCGAGTATACTGCAGATACTGAGGCATGACTATATTCTCTATTGTGTTGTGTATGTTAATATTAACAGAAGCTATATTAACATATTTCATATTGTATTATTACTATTTCTAATATAATATTATATATCAGTCCACATGTGGTGAAGTAAAACCTCATGACCAGGAAGCAAAAGGAGGAAGATGGGTCCCATGATCTCTTTGAAGGCAAGTGCCCCATACAAAGAGCCTACCACTAGGCTTTAACTAGGCCCCACCTTTAAAATATTCAACCACCTCCCGCTAGAGCCACCCTAGGGACCAAGATTTCAATCCATGGGTCTCTGGGAAACATTCAATCTCCAAAAAGTAGCACAACCACACCTGCAACCCACATTTATGTTAATGAAATGACTGTTGGTAGGGGGTTCCAGATGCCTTCAGGATGGAGGTTGGTTGCCAGAGATTTAGAACTATCAGCTCCATACCCTGACCTTGGTCTGGGGGTGGGGGAAGGGAGTGGGAGCCAGAAGTGGAGTTCAATTTCTAATAGCCCAGTCAGTTACATAATAAAATTTCAACAAATACTCTTTTTAAAAAATATACTTTTATTGGTGCATTGTGATTATACATCCTAGTGAGGTTCAACGTGATACCCCTGAACAATGAAATGGTTCTTTGTCATGGCATCAAGGTGGTGATTAAGAGATCTCCTTCACAGCCCTCAGGCTACAATCCTGCCCTGCTCCCTTTTGGGGAATCTTTTATTTGATAATCATTAATCTTCCATCACAGAACCATATGGCCAGCTCATTTGCAATAATCCTCGAGTCTGTAAATATGCAGCACAAAGTTTCTGTTGTAGTACCCTGCTCTGCCATCTCTATTGCCCAGAGTTTCTACCCTTTGTGAAGAGCTTCCTCATTTTGTCTCACTCAAAATGTGGCCATCCTTAGGGCAGATGACTGTCATGGCCCAGTGTATTCCATCAACTCCAGATTTCATGTGTGATCCATGCCATCTTGGAACATCTTTGAATCATCAAGCTGCATTCATAATAAGGAAGGGGTAGGAGCAGTCCCTTTGGGCCTTTTATCCCCCTCTGGCAAAGTAAGTATTGGGTTGATGGAGTTGGTTGAGCCATATCTTGGGGTTATATCTTGCATATAATATTTTAATTCTTTGATGGAATTTTGTTGATTTTGTCCTGTTTAATGAGTAGGATTAGTGAGTACCAAAGTGAGGACAAGCATCTCAAGTCTTACGGTGTCATTTGGAACTTCAGTGGTCAGGCATTTATTTCATTAGGTCCCAATAGCAGGATAGGGGTTACCCTTGGAAGGGGTTGTTCTGGGAATCATCAGGTAATCTGCAGGTCCAAAACTCAAGGAGCTGACGTGCTCTGGTAGCTACCGCTTGTTGTTATAGGCTCCAATCATAGGGGTAAGAATGAAGAGCTGGAGTGAAGATCAGTCAGTCCACGAGGGATGCCAGTGCCATTGCTCACTGAACAATGAACAGCTTCAGGAGCCTGATATAATTGAGGGCTCCAGTAGAAAGGTAGCCTCTTTGTGAGCAACCTTAACAAAAAGGGCTCAAAGACAACTAAAATGTGATGCATCTTCTCTCCCAAAGCAAACAGGAATACCAGCTCTTCGGCTTCTTTCTGTTTTTGGAGATTGTTAAAGGCAGCCATTTGTGAACCTTTAACAGAAATACTCCTGACTATCTGGGTAGGTAGCTCCTTCCAATCTGCACTGTTGAGCTGGTCCCTGGATCTTATTAAGAGTTTAGCAAATCCTCCAGGGGTTTCTAATCCTCACTAAATTTAGGAACCATTGCTTTATACCAGGGGTTTGTGATGGCCTCTTTTTGTAAACCAGTTTTATTGGGACACATCATGACTGTTTTACTACATAATTTCTACTGCTGCTTCTACTCCGTGGTAGCAGAGGAAAGCAAATCTAACAGACTGCATGGCCTGAAAATCTATACTTTCATCTTCTGACCCTTCTCAGAAACTATTTACTAAGCCCTGTTTGGATAGGTTGCAATTTTTTTCAAGACTTGATTCCCCTTGGGATTTTGGTGTATGTCTCTTAGAGGTATCAATTTGGGAATCCTAGTTCATTCTCTCTACCTCCAAGTCTACTATAGTTGGGTTTGCAGTAACAGCTATTAACATTATCTTGGTACTGTGAATGTCATTCATTTTCTAGTGAATAGCTAGATGGTGAAAAAAAAAGTAGCCCAAGGCATCTTTTTTAAAGAAAGTTTTATTTGAGCAAACAATGATTCATGAATTATGGCACTCCAAATCATAAGTGTGTCAGCAGCTCCAAGGGAACAAAATGGAAAGGTTTTTATAGGATGGATTCAGAAGGAAAGCAAGGAAGGTATTTGACTGGCTATATTTATGCAGTTGTCTTACTTGGTCTAACCTTTTAAAAAGTTCCTACTTGTGTACGTTCATTGGCTGCTCCTGGCAGGTTGGGCTTCTCTTTTTATTTAAAGTAAGCATTTACAGAAAATAGTTGAAGCCAACTTTTGCTTATGCCTGCAAATCTAGCAAGGTTTAGGACACTTATGAGGTCTAATTGGTTTTGTCTCTTCAGGGATTCTTCAGCTCTGGTTTCTACTTTAATTTACTTTAACAAGAGCAAACACAGAAGACGCAGGATTAAGGAACAGGAGTGCAAATGTTGAAACATGGTACATATAAAGGTTGTGTCCAGCGCTAGAAGAAGGAGGTGCAATGAAAGTACAAGGATAAGGATTTCCTTTTCTCAGATAATAGAAAGAGGAGAGACTATCCAACTGAGGCAAGTAGAAAAATAAGCCCACAAAACTCATCAAAATGTTATAAAGGCAGAGAAAAGCCCTCGAAATAAAACTGTGAAAAAATTGAGAGTGAGTGGAGAGAGGAAAGAGATGAGGGGTAATAGGTACAGTGACATTTTAGCTAACCCTAATCAGAATGGTAATCATCAAGAAGTCAAACAGCAATAAATGCTGGCCAGAATGTGGGGACATCTACACTATTGGCGAAACTGCAAATTAGCAAGTCACTGTGGAGATTGGGTGGAGGTTCCTCAGAAAACTGGGAATGGTGACTGCCATATGATCCAGCTATACCACTCCTGAGTCTTTCCAAAGGAACTGAAATCAGAATATTATAGTAATACAAACATATGCATGTTTAAAGCAGCACAATTCACAATAGCCAGAATATGAAACCAACCCAGGTATCTATCAACAGATAATTCCTACCTCCAGGTAGGCAAAATGAATTGATGTTTCCAGGACACACCAGAATATTTATCTCTCATTTGGAGAACAGTAATTTGGAGATGCGACTCTGAGCTGGGAGATCATTTGACAAACACCAGTAACGAGACAATGTGCCATGAATTCAACGAACCTCAGATAGAGCCCTGAGGCCCAAGTAAAAGAAGCTGGGGCAGGCCATGTCCTCCTATTGTGCTGTATACATGTCCCGTTGCCCTGATAAATACCATCCCTTCATTTTAGCAAAATTCTGGAATAAAATAAGAAAGCCAATGGATTGGTTGGACCCTCACTATGGATATGCAATCAGATCTTTCAATTATACATAGAATTAGTTCCTGCTCTCATACAGGACACAGTGCAGAGATTCCAAATAGAATCACTGAAATGGCTTAGGAGAGATTAGCGTGAAGCAGGAAAAATTGATTTGAAGGTCATATCAGAGAGAGCAGACAGAGATGAGGTTTAAGCTCCTGGAAGTTACGCTCTCAAAAAGGAGAGACGACCTTGAGAAGGGCACTTGTGACCTTGTAAAATATCAACATGGCAAACTTCCTAGAGCATTGAACACTGAACCATGAGTGAGAAAATAAACACTTTTCAAGAATCACGCTGAACTGAACACGAGGCAGAAGCTTAACATTTTGTTAGACAGAGGAGCACGTTTCTCTTCTTCTCTCTAAAAATGTGATGATTGATGATCCAGGAAGGAGCGTCACTGACCCTCTGGTTTGTGCAATTTGGCTGATTCCATTGCAAAGTCAGCAGCAATTTTCTTTGGCCTTTGCTACCTCTGAATTTTCCACTCAAGCTTGAAAAGACAGGAATGAGAGGGTGAGAGGATATCAGAGAGTTTCTAAATTTTTCTCAGTCATCCTCATAGCAAGTTATCAAAACTCAAAGAGGAAGGAAGAGGATCTTGTACTACTCATAGGTACTGATTTTACATCTTATTATTGGTGCATTGTAACTGAATATCTTGATGAAGTGCAGGATGATGGAGTACATGCACACAGCACTCACTGAGCACTCCCTCGGGTCCTGCCCTATTCTCTCCCTCTCCCCTTCCTCCAGTGTTCAGCACAGTGATTGGTTTTGATAAGTTTATATATGCATGCCATGTACATTGAGGTGTTTCCTTCCTCCCTCCCCATCTTCTTCAGTTAGGTCCCTTTCTTCACTCAGCTAAGGTTTGTCCTTTGTCTGGAGTCCCTCCCATATTTCAGTTTCTCCCTAGCTTCCGCATATAATGGAGAACATCTAACTTTTCACTTTTGGGGACTAGCTAATCTCAATTAGCATTTGTTCCAGCTCTATTCACTTCACATAATTTTGTTCTTCTTTATGGCTGAGAAAGTTCCATTTGTACATATCCCATAGTTTTGTAATCCATGCATCTATTGATAGACAGCTTGGCTGGTTTCACAGACTGGCAATTGTGAATTTTTCTTTTAAAAATCTGTATAGTGATTTCCATTTCCTTTCTTATTTTTGACAGCCATGGATCTATCAATACTGACTAACCAAAAGACTACTGACTTTTTATAACTCCTGGCTTTTTATAACTCCAACCTCACATTTTTGGCAATTTCTGTGACTTTTCCAGCTTATTGATAAGTTTAATATCTCTATGATGAGAAGAAAATTGAAAAACAGTCATATGGGACTTCAAAAGAATGCCATTTAGAGACTATTTTGATTATTATCCTGGTGCAGTGTGCATATCTGTAATTCCAGCACTTTGGATGCTGAGATGAGGTTATAGGTTCAAGGCCAGCTTTAGCAATTTAAGTCCTCAGCAACTTAGAAAGACCACATTATAATAATTTAAAAAGGCTGGGAGCATACCATGGTTTAATCTCCAAAACCAAAAATGAATAAATAAGATATTTAAATGACTAAATATGTTACAAAGGAGAAATTACTAAAGCAAGTCTGGTGCTGTGTAGACTAGAACTCCCATTGATCAAAAGAATAGGAATGTAGATGGACACACATCTATCCAAGTTAATCTATGAAGCTATCATGATTTTTAAAAAAAGAAGAAGAAAAGACATACAGTAAAATTAAATACTTGGGATTATTTTCTCCAACAGAAGGAAACATTCAGATGAAATAATACCAGCCAACAGAGTGAATCCACAGCAACCCCTACTTCCTGGCAAAATGCATTCCTTTTCTGCTATTCTCCAGTCCTGAAAATCTCCTCCAATCCAACTTTGTTAGTCAAAGTAGAGAGATTTTAGGAATCACCACTTGGCCAGAGGTAGGCTCTGCAGAGACCGGAGGCTGCAGCAGGAGGGTGCTTTCTGGTCCAGCTTTGCTTGGTCCTGAGGTTGAGAACCTGAAGGACAGACATACCTAGAAACTTCTTCCTGCAGTATTAAAGGATGAGGATATTAAAGTCTGGTAATAACCAAAAAGCATACCAGACATTCAATATTGATACTACTTGTTAAACAATATTCCCCCAGGGCCCTTATTCACCCTGCTTTCCTCAAATCCACCTGATCCCCACATCTCCATGTTTGAGTTAGGGATTGGCTATGGGGGATGCAGTAGATGCCAATTCTGCATGATTCATGTTGAGACTGAAGCTTGTCCCACATGACTAAGGGCTTAAACATAAAATGTTGGGACAGCTGGTGTTTGGGTCTGATTAGGGGAGTGTCAACGGCCATCTTAGAACACACACTGAGATTATCATCTTGGACCAGCTCAGTTTGAACACATGGCATTTGGCTGGGTACAATTTTTCTGCAAGCGGACAAATTCCAAAGGACCTGGTATAATGTCTTAGGTGTGGCCTTAGATGTTGTCTCCACCCAGTAATGTCTAATCCCTTCTTCCTCTAATTAGGCTTATCATATTCTTGACTCATTGACTTTATTGAAACCTGTGACAATTGTTAGCTTCTGTGTCTGATTATCTTTTATGATGCCTCATCTAAAGTTTCTATAAATGTAAGGTGCGGGCTCTTCCCAGACTCAATTACTAAGTTCTCTTGGAGCGCCTCACAAGTTGCTGAGGCTAGTCGTGAATCTGTGATCTTTCTGTTTCAGTCTCCCAAGTGCTGGGATTACAAGTTTGTGCCACCACACACAGCTTGTAGGAAGGGTATTTAAACCTTCTTCAAAGAGTTTCTGTCTGGACAGCAGGGCAGTACAGGTATAATGGCTGTGTAGGAGAGGGTCTCTTTGTTGGGCTGTCAACATTGGTGATCACAATGGCTGCACATGGGTATAGGTGATAGGAAAAGGAAAAAAAAAAACCAGAATAAAGGGCAATGGCAGTACAGGGAAGCAGAAGGTAGGAAAAGGGCCTAGGATGTGCTCTTCTGCAAGGTTGATGATGAGAGAAAGGGAAGGAAGAAAATGGAGTGCTGTAGTAAGGACAGGAGGAGAAGAGGCGTTATGGGGAAAGCTAAAGCATGATGTTTATTGCATGTGAAACTATCAGGTGGGCAGCCATTACCTATCCCTGTGTTTGGGAGACTGGCAGGGCAGCCAGCACTTTAGAAGCTTAAATTAAGTTAGGGACTGACTTAAAAATGGAAAAGAGCACCGATAGGGACTCTCTCTTCTTACTCCGCCTCTGCCTGGATGCAGGAGTCCTGCTTGCTTGTGTCATACGGCTATGGGCAGGGTCACAGGAAAGAACATAAGAAAAAGTTCATCAAAACAAAGTGCTTTATCAATTTAAGGTGGTTTTATCTCCAAGGTCATTCTGCTAAGTATGAAACCATTGGACTTCTAGAATGCCACCCTCCTCCCAAACATCACATTTGCCTCCTTGTCATGGTGAGGACCAGCGTGACGGCTGCTCAAGGAGCCCAGACTCCTTCAGGTTGTCACTTCTATCTGCTAGTGGTCCACGATGAGTAACTCCTCAGAGTCCTCTGCCCACGGAGGTGTCCAAACTATTGGCCGCTTCTCCCAGGACACTGTCTACGTACATCCTGAGAGCTGTCTCAGAAAAAAAGATTTCATTAAATTTGGCATCTCCCCCTCCAGAGGCATAATTCTCACAGGTGGAAATTACAAAAGAAAAAAGTTCAGCTGCACTGCTGACCCTTGGAGCTTCTCAAATATGAACAGGGAAATCTATAGACTTGAAGAACTTCACCTCGGGAACAGTATTATTTAGAGTCCTCACAACTTGAAGGTCCGAGTCTGGTGTTTATCAACAGCAACAAAAGCAACTGCATGAATAAAAATCAAGTTGGTGACAAGAAAAAAAGAGGACATTTCACATTCCCATCAATATGATAAATGATCATTTTTTAATTTCTTTTCCTACAAAAGAAAGAAGGTGAATGAAAACACTTCCATGTCTGGTGATAGAACCTCTGGTTAAGAATGACCTGAAATAGCATGAGTGTGTTTGAACAGAGAAAAGGACTATGTGTGATTCCTTTTGACTGTGGTTCACAGTCTGTGGAACTCTGGACCGAGGGCTCTGCCACACTCACTGTAAAAGAGGGGTCAAATAGCTACATTTACAATGTACAGCTCAATTAAGATGCTGCTAGCAAAAGTCCTGAGTAAAAGAGCATAAAATCTAACAGCGTGTCATTTACCACCCAGCCTCACTGAGAGGGGAGAGATGCACCCTGCATACTAACTGGAAGGTATTTCTTAGCTAATTATTGACCTTTTCAAGAGTAGTGGGAATTGCTCACTACCTTTTCCTTCCTTTGCAAAAGTAAATTTGCAAGTCTCCCCTTAGTTTGTTAGATAGATAATAGATAGATACATAGACACCCAGATGTGATTCTTTTTTTTAACTGAAATTATTTTTGAGGGAGCTCTAGATTCAAAAGAAGTTGTAAGCAACAATACAGAGAAATACTTAGTAGATTTTGCCCACTTTCCCTTAATAGTAACTGCTTGAAAAATTATAGCATACTATCAGAACCAGGTTACTGGCACTGATGCAATCCACCGATCTTACTCAGATTTCCTCAGTGTGGCTTATATTTATTTGCATGCCTGTGTGTGAATTTGTATGCATACAGTTCTTTATAGACTTACAACCTGTGTAACTTCATGTATCCAGTATCTAATCATCTATATTTAAAAATAATTCCAAGTAATATTACACCTAAAGGAGCTAGAAAAAGAACAGCCCAGTCCAAAAGTTATCCAAAATAAGTAAATTAGAGAATAGAAAAAAATAGAATAAACTAGTAAAACTCTGTGTGTGTGTGTGTGTGTGTGTGTGTGTGTGTGTGTGTGTGTGAGACTGGGGACTGAACACAGGTGCATTCTATTTTTGAGCTACACCTCCAGAACTAGCAATCTCTCTTCTTGGTATATATACAAAGAAAGAGAAGGCATCATCCAACAGAAACATCTGTACTCCCATTTGCAGTAGCCAAGATGTGACAACCTAAATGTTCATTGCTGGATAAATGGATAAAGAAATGTATGTATATTTTACATATATTTCTTGTGTGCCGCTATATATTTACCTATATATTTATGATGCAGATATGTGTATTGTGCATTTACATATCTAACACATTCATGTATGTGTATGTATACATATATATGTATGTATGTATATATGTACATGTGTGTTTTGAGCCTTATAAAAGGAGGATATCCTGCCATTTGCATAATGGGTGGACCTAGAGGATGTTATGTTAAGTGGAGTAAGCCGGATGCAGAAAGAGGATTATTGCATGTTAACACTTGAATATATAATCTAAAATAAAAGAAGGAAGGAAGGAAGGAAGGAAGGAAGGAAGGAAGGAAGGAAGGAAGGAAGGGAGAGAATATGACATTGGTAGAAGGGGAAAGGAATGAGCAGATACTGGTCAAGGAATACAAATACCAGATATGTAGAAGAAATAAGTTGGTATTTACTGTGCAACAGGAGAATAATGGTTAACCATAGTGTACTCTATTCAAGATTTTAAAAAACATTGGCGCATTGTAACTATACAATATAATGAAATTCAAAGTGATACCAGCATCTGACTCTGCTTCCCCTCCCCCATTCCCATACATGTTAGTGGGGTTGGTAGTAACATCTTCATAAAGAACATAATATTATTTGATGTTTCCTTCCTCAAGCCTCCGTCACCCCTCCCCTCTTCTCCCTGCACTTCCACTGATGGTATATACATATGTGAGAATGCCCATGCCAAGCTCAATATCATGTATGGGGAAGAGGAGGGAGTGGGGAGGGAGCCAGGGGAAGCGCACCAAGGATTTTAACCAATGAATAGATTATAGTTGCTCTTGCCACAAAAAATGGTTAACATCTATTCGTTTGTTTGAAATGATATATATTTCAATTTGCTTCACTCTAGCAAGCCCTTTATTTTTATATGTATCTCATATCATCATGTTAAATACCTCAAATGCACACAATAAAATTTATTTAAATAGGCAACATCCCCCTAAAAAATTAGGACTACTCTATTTGAGGTACCCTTCCTCCTAGGTGGGGGAAGATTTTATGTATCTCCATGCTCTATTTTTTCATTTGCTTAAAATAAACTTTCATACTCTAAACATGGCATATGATAAAAATAAAATAATGAAATAAATAATTATGCCCCTTCTAAAATGAGAGCGGTTTTGGAAGGACTTGAATATAAAATTCTAGGATACTAATGTAAAAATACCTTTGATTTCTTTCCAGGCACATGCTAATTTTATCTGCCTTCTCAGCAATGGATGGCACCTTCCACAGGGCATTGTGCTGGGCCGCATGGAAGAAGGCAGGAGGCCAACCAGATGTTGGAGAAACAAACCCAGTCTCCTCCTCAATGACTCTCTTTATGCTCCGACAATCTGGAACTAATTTTTGTGCAAATCCTGATTTACTCCCTGAAATGTCCTCCTCTTCTGCTTAAAATGCATCGATCTGTGAAGCCCAGCTCACAGGCTGCCTGAGCTCTGTTCCTGCAGGAACCAGCCCAGGGCCTGGCAAATGACCTGAGCTTTGATTTGATCTCCATGTGAAAATTAGATCCCTATATCTCTTGCTATAGAATTTCTGGCTCCTTAAATCCTTTTCTTATCTGGACTGCTCTCCATCTGCTGCCACTCCTAATTTGTGATCCAACTGGGGGTTTGGGGACCTTTGTGGAAGATAGGGCATAGGTTCTGGTTCCCAAGTCTGTAGTTAGAGTAGTTACTTACCAACAACCCCAAATCAGTCTTCATTCCCTCAGAGACAGGCTGCCTGGAAAGAACAGAGATATCCATTTCTGGATTATCAGATTATATTAGCACAGCCCTTGAAAATGAGAGGCACAAAACAAGATATGTGGAGCATCCCAGAGCAAATGAAAAGCCACATTTGTGGCCACAGAGGATGAAATGATCTGTGTGTGAAGATTCTCAGCGTCAAATACCCAACCACCAGCTTGGGAAGCAAAGTCTGAAGAGACATTGCAGAGAACTGAAGAACTCATCTATCCCTGGGGAGAAAAAGATCAAGTGACTTGGGATATAATGTCCCATGAGCATCATGTCAGGCTCAGTCTCTAGATTGGCTTAGATCCTCAAACTCACCTGGATCCTCAAACTCACCTAAAAGAAATGCACATCAAAGCTCACATTCCAGTCCCATTGCGGGTTGGCTGTGTGGTCCCCCTTCCAGAGGAAGATAACTGATTAGCCTCCAGGACACCATCCACAGGTGTTTGGTCCATGTTAAACATCCAGTCAATACCACTAGTCTACTCCTCAGGACAGGGGTGAACATTCTGGATGCCACTGTTTTATTAAGCAGTAAGACCATGATAGAACCACTTGGCTGTGTTGAGGCATATTTGCTTTTTCTGCTGGGCAAGCTGCTTCTTCCTGAATCCCAAAGAGAAATTCTGTGCAACATCTGTTGTTTGTATGCATGTATAATGGAAGAAAAGATTTCTCTTTAGAGAGATATTCAATCTCCTCCTCTTCTTGTCTAGGAGGCTCCTCTGTTAGCCAGGACTCCTGCCATCTGTGAGTGGAGCCAGAAGCAGGTGCTGTGTGATTGTAGATAAGCCTCTTAGCCTCTGTGAACCTCGTTCTCCTTGCCTGTAATGAGATTAGGCCAACTTCTGTGGAATGACTCCCAAGAGGCATCCATGTGTCCCACATGCTGGTGGGAAGGAAGAGAGGAGCCCAAGAAGAAATATATGGCCCCATTGTCAGGGAGCTCACAGCCAGAAAATGTAGTGCCTACTTGAGTTCATAATCAAAACCTCCATTTCAGGCCAATAACAGAGCAACTGTGTAGGGACAAGAAGTGTAAAATGTATACCTACTCCTAAGAATGCACTGGACCAAACCAGGCATGGTGATGCATGCTTGCAGTCCTCATATCTGGGAGGCTGAGACAGGAAGATTGAAGGTTTGAGGGCAGCCTCAGCAACTTAGTGAGATGCTGCTGTTTCAAACTAAAAAGTAAAATAGGGTTATAGGTGTAACTTGGAGGTAGAATGCACCGGGATTCAATTTCTGGTGCCCCAAACAACAATAACATCACAACAACAAAACCCCCCAAAAAACTCACTGGACCTAAAAGTCCCAGAGTGTGTGAGGGGAGAAATGACATCAGACGCTCCTGTCTTGAACCTTATGATAAAATTGCAAGCAAAGTTAATTCAGAAAAAGGAAGGTGATTGACACTGGCTTTGCACATTCTTCTTTTTATATTTTATTGGTGCAATTTAATTAGACCTCCTAATGAGGTTCAAAGTGACACAGATATACATGCACACAGCACTTGGCGTGTTTCCTTCCAGATCCCATCCCACTCCGCCCCCTCCTCATACACATTAGTGTACATTATTATTTTTAAAAAGGCATTTTAATTATACAAGTAATTGACATTGAGTGTAGAATGAAATATAGAAAAGAGAAAAACAAGAACCACCACTTTACTGCTCTCTGGAAAGATGTTCTTCTGATCATGGCTCCGTATTTCTACCTGCATTTTCTCCAAAGCAGAATGATGACATCCAATCTGCTCTGCAACCTGCCCTGGACTTAAAATGAGTTTTTCATATTCATAGGAATGACTAAATCCCTACACTGTCATTTTCCTGAATGTGGAGTGATTCAACTTGGATGCACTAGGGCTTTGATTATCCTAAAGTACCTATAAAAACCATATCTGTGTCTGCCTCTGAAACTGTAATAACCATATTTGTTAACAAAATATATGTGCATATTCTTACTTATTTAGAATTAATTCTTAGAAATTACATTGCTCAACAGACACATTTTATGCATACTGCCCAATTGATAAGCCTTTCTGGTAATGCAACTTATTGAAAATAAATGCCTTCAACAGCATGTCCAGATCTGCTCCCACCAATTACCATCCTGGCTTTAAATGACTCCTTGAATAAATTCACACGTGTCTTAAAAGATGTACAATAGCGCCGGGTGTGGTGGCGCATGCTTGTAATCCCCGTGCTTGGGAGGCTGAAACAGGAGGATCACATAGGTTTAAAGCCAGCCTCAGCTACTTAGTGAGGCTCTCAGCAACTTAGTGAGACCCTGTTTCCAAATAAAAATATAAAATAGGTCTGGGAGTATAGTCCAGAGGTAGAAAGCCCCTGGGTCCCACCCCCAGTACCACCAAAAAAAAAAAAATGATGTAGAATAGCCAAGCACGGTAGTACATGCTTGTAATCACAGAATTTGGGAGGCTGAGACTGGAGGATTGCAGGTTCGAGGTCAGCCTCAGCAACTCATTAAGATTCTCAGCAACCTAGTGAGACTGTTTCAAAACAAAACAAAATAAAAAAATAAATAAAAAAATAAATAAAAAGGGCTTGGGGTGTATCTCAAAGATAGAATGCTCCTGGTTGGTTTCTTTCTCTCTTCTCTCTTCTCTCTTCTCTCTTCTCTCTTCTCTCTTCTCTCTTCTCTCTTCTCTCTTCTCTCTTCTCTCTTCTCTCTTCTCTCTTCTCTCTTCTCTCTCTCTCTCTCTCTCTCTCTCTCTCTCTCTCTCTCTCTCTCTCTCTCTCTCTCTCACACACACAACACAACACATACACACAAATATGTATACCACTTTTCACACTAATTAGCATAAAAAGGTGGTAGCAGATTTTCTTCTCACCCCACCAAATTTTCAATAAATTACTTATAATGGATGTATGTCAACCATTGTGACCCATAATAACAGAGAGAAAATAGGAATAGATTAAAAAGAGGAATAGTTGTTAAGATATGTAGCACCATATATTCTAATTTACCGAAATCCTTAATAAAAAAGCATTAACAGGTATTGAAACTCCAACACAATTTGGGATGTCTTTTCTCTTTTGGTCCCTGGGAAGGGCACGTGGCGCAGTGGTGAGGACTCAGGTAGGAGGAGAAAGGCAGGGCTCTGGATCTTGTTCCTTCCTTTAAAGCTCTGTGAACAAATTTGAACAAATCAATTAAATTTTCCATCTGGAAACAGATGAAAATTCTTGCCAGGTCTGCCTCGCATGATATTATAATTCCCTGTGAAGATTGTTATTAAATTAAGGAGTTATGATTAAGACCAACTGGCATAACTGCTCAGGGTTGGTTATCCTCCAGGAATGATTCATGCTAAGCTTGTTTCATTAGTTTTCCTTTCAGGGAGTTGAAAGGCTACATTCATGAGGCTCTCAGGATGAGATTATACTTGAGGTTTGGCTGTGAGCAGTGATGCTGGGTCTTGACCCATTCGGCTATATATGTCCAGAGCATCATCCTTCAGCGCTACCCAGAAAAGCCACGATCATAAAAGCAAAGAATGAGAATGACATCACCAGGAATGAGAATACAGACTACAATGCAGGTATGCAGCACGTAGACGCATGCCGAATATGCTGGGTTATTTTAAAATTGCAAACAGTTCTCATTTTCCATTGACTTCATGGTTACCGTTGTAGACTACAAACTAAGTAAGATCCCTGGGTAATTTGATTACACTCTCCTGCTGAGCTTGATACTTTTTCTCAAGATTCCAACATCTAGTGATCTCTCTTCTACCTCTTTACAGTATCCGACCAGTGACAGAAAGGTCTCAGAACTGGTGAGGGATGTAGGATGTGATTTATCAGTATTTTAAAAAAAAAGTATAAAGCCCAGGCTGGAGGATAAAGGGCAACAGAAATCCTCACCTATCGGCCCTGTTCTAGATTGTGCTTTAGACTCTGACTTTTCAGTTACTCTATTTCATCCTCAGTTTGCAAACAAGGAAATCAGGGTTCGGAGGTGAGTGACTTTTAGATGCCTACACACTTGATCGACAGATATTTGAAAGAGAGTTCTCTTATGGTTCTCTTATGCCAAATATTAAACTCTATCTTGTAGCAGAATGTGAGTACCTTAAAATCATCAAGAACAGTAACATCCTAAAGATAGCTAGGCTCATCTGGGGCTGTGTCAAATATCAATGATTATGGTAGTGATAATAATTATTATAACAGTAATTCACATTTATTTATGTGCTCTGTATTGGCTCAAGCACTGGCTATTTGCTAGGTACTGATCAAATGCTTTATTTGAATAAGGAAAGAAGTAGTCCAACCAATGTTATGTCTACATGTGAAAGTATCACTACGACTCTCACCAACATGTGCAGGGAGGTAAGAGGGAAAATGGAGAGTGGGGTGAAATGTGGACAGAAATATGCCAAGTTCTGTGCATGTATGTCTGTATCACAGTGCACGGATAAAAGTATAAAATGTGGATAGGGTAAGCTATGCTGCCATAATAGCACATCATAACATTTTTTTGATAAAAATAAGTTTCTTTCTCAGGCATATTAAATGTTCATTTTGGATTGGCCAAGGATTGTGCTTTATGTTATTTTTTACTGCCTGTCAGAGGTGGAGACATATCCAATCATCAGGCACTGCCTTTTACAGTGGTCATCCAGAAGTGACATAAGCCCAAATGACATGGGCCACAGCACTGTCTCAAAGCTCTGCTCAATCACCAGGGGAGAGGCTGTGTCTGGGAAGCAGGGTCAGAAATACTAGGTAGTAGCACCCATGACTACCATACGTGTGGCTTCTTCTTCCCTCCCCAAAGCAATGTTACACATCAGGAAGAGACATCGAGAGGTTTAGGAACCGGTTGTAAATCACAAATCAAAAACAGCTAATATAGGCAGAGCTTATCCTTGACTCTGGGAAATTTCACTCCAAAATTTGCACTCCTTAATTACTAATATTTTAAATAATTCTATTGATGGGACTATAATTTTGAAATGATATTGACACACATGCACATAGGACTTGGTGTATCTTTCTTCAAATCTCACCCCACTACCCTCCCTTTCCCTGTTTATGAACATGTTGGTGAGATTAGTAGTGATTCCTTCATATATGGATATAGAATTATTTAAAATGTTTTCATCCTCACACCTCCTTTACTTCTTCCCCATCTCCCTCCCTCAGTCTCCTTCACTATTTTACTGTTATCTCTCCTTAATTCAATAAAGTCCCTTTTGCTTATTTTCTCCCTAGCTTCCCCATATGAGAGAAAACATATATTTTATCATGTGCAATGTGATGTTTTAAACTTTGTAGACATTAGAATGGCTAACTCAAGCTAATTAACATACAGATCTTCTCGCATACATATTTGTGTTAAGAATCCTAAAATCTACTTTTTTAGAAATTTTCAAGAAAGAAATTCATGATTATTAGCAACAGTTTGTATATTAGCCAAAAGACCTCATTAACTTATCTCTTTCTATTCCATTCCAATAGATTACATGTCAATTTCTATGCTACTATTATGCTCTTTTTGTTACTATGGCTTTGTGATATATTTTGAAATAGGGGATTATGATAACTCCAACATTTTTCTTTTTTCAGTGATTACCTTGGCCATTAAGGGTATTTTGTACTTCGATATTAATTTTAGAATTGTTTTTTCTGGTACTGAGAAGAATGAAATTATTATTTTGATGGGAATTTTATTGAATCTTTAGATCTTTTATGGTAGTATGGCCATTTTAACAACATTAATTCTCTCAATGTAGCCTTATGAGGAGGCACATGCCTGTAATCTCAGTACTTGGGAGGCTGAAACGGGAGGATCACAGATTCGAGGACAGCCCCAGCAAGTGTTAAGACTTTCATCAACCTAATGAGACCTTTTTTCAAAATAAGAAATAAAATCAGACTGAGGTATAACATTAAGGTAAAGTGGCTCTGGGTTCCATCCCCAGGATTACACACACCGAAATATTTTCTCAATGTATGAACACAGGTGATCTTTCTACTTTACAATGTCTTCAATTTGTTTTTCAGAATTGCATTATTTTCACTGCAGAGGTCCTTCACCTTTTTAAGTAGGTTTTTCCTAGCTCTTTTCTTAGGTTATTGTGAAAGGGCTTGTTTTCCTGATTTCTTTCTCAGTGAGTTCATACCGTGTTTTCTCTATTCATTCCTATGCTGGTGGTTACTTAGGTGGATTCTATACCTTGGCTATTGTGAAAGTTCTACAATGAACATGAGGGCAGATACTACAGTTCACACTCTACCGTGACACATTTGTATTTCTCTAGCTATGCCTGGCTGAGCACCAATATGTTCATGGCATTGAAATCATGTGTGTGTGTGTGTGTGTGTGTGTGTGTGTGTGTGTGTGTGTGTATGATTTTCCTCATTGAATTCAAATAACTTGTGTCCTTTACTCTTTGCAAATATTCAATTTTTATCCATTACATTTTATTAATGAGTCCTGCTACTTTTACCATGAGGGCACTAAATATCCCTCCTCATTTAGTTTTTCTTACCCCAAAGCTTGTGCCTTTTGTCTTTACCTTTTAAATTTTCTGAGAGACCTAGCACAGTTCTGGGTGAAATAACTGTTAGTTAAGCACCTAAGTAAGTAGCTGGGATTTTTTTTTTTTTTGGGTGGTACAGGGGGTGGAACCCAGGGGCGTTTCTACCTTCAGGCTACACTCCAGGACCTATTTTATACTTTATTTGGAAACAGGGTCTCACTAAGTTGCTGAGAGCCTCACTAAGTAGCTGAGGCTGGCTTCGAACCTGTGGGAATCTTCCTATCTTGGCCTCCCAAGCACTGGGATTACAAGTGTGGTACAAGACACATATAACAGAAGCCTCCCATATCATCTTGTGGTGGGAAGTTGTTTGAGAACATTAGATCATATGGTTAGCGCAAAGAACAGAGAGTCTAGACAAGGCAATCACCAGCCAATACTCTAACTTCACAAGGAGACTGGGAAAAAGTACAGGGTCTCCCTGCAGGATGCACACAAAAATTCCCCACTTATATGAATAGGTCGACTGCTCACCAAAGGGTTCCTGGGCCTTCGTTTCCATCACCCAGACTGGATTCCACTTGCATCTTACAGTTCAAGAAAACAAAGCAGTTTGGTTTTCACAATCCAATGGAAGCAGACAGAAATTCAGATTCTCCCATTAGTAAAAAAATGAAAATTTGAGCATGTGTGGGCTTCTCTTCTTTCACACTGAGAGTGATTTAAAACTTGCACGTGATGAATAGTCTGTGTGGCTGAGGAGTCATCACAACTCTATCCTTTATGATATGTTGACTTCAAAAGTCACACCCCCGAGAATTCAGACACTTCTCTCTTGACAGGACCTGTGTCCCCAGCCTGTGTGCCTCATACCATGTTCATGATCCAGCTCTGATGTTGAGGGCTTGGAAGTGCTTGGAGAATTGCGATGAATAGCTGCTTATCCACTCATTAACCTTATTTGAGTCCCTGTTATCAATCCAGCCTCTTTGCCAGGTGCTGAGATATGATAACAGAAAATACTTTACCCCTATAGTTAACTTGAGTTTATTTGCTAGATGAAGAATTATTTGATCTCAGCAACTTAGTGAGACCCTATTTCAAAAAATATATATATAATAGGTTGGGGGTGTAGCCTGGAGGTAGAGGCCCTGTGTTCCATCCCCAGGACCACAAAAGATAAATAAATAAAAAAGAATTATTTGAGAGTAAAGACCCTACACTGTTTTTCTGTACAACCCCAAGCTATTACCTAGAATATCTCTTAAACCATCTGACAGGAATAATGAGATGATGATGATGGTGATGATTTTAGTCAAGTGATACTAAGAGTAAATCTCTGCATATGGTCAAGGGTCTCCTTGGTGCCATCTTGTTTGTGATACTAGATGCCAGTCCTCACTAGTGTGCTAGTCAGCTCTTCATCACTAGGACAAATTACCTGAGAGAATCAACTAACGAGAAGGAAAGATTTATTTTGGCTCACGGTTTCAGTCCATGATTGGCTGGCTCCATTGTGCTTGGATCTGTGGTGAGGCCACTCGTCATGACAGGAGTGTGTGTGTGTTAGAGCAAACTTTGCACCTCACGTGCCTTGGAAGCAAAGAGGGACAAAGAGGACCTGGGTTCCCAGTATCCCTTTCAAGGACACATCCTCGGTGACCTTACTTCCTCCCACTAAGCTCCACCTCCTGAAGGTTCCACCACCTTCCGGTAGTAACACAGACTGATGACCTTTGGCAGACGTGTAAGATCCAAACCATAACAACTAGTCTCCTGGTTTCAGGAAATGAAGACTTATTATCTTTACCTGATTCCTTATCGAGTTTTTATACTATGTGTTTTAAAGCACTGAGATGATAGTCTTCTGATTAATATAAACAGACATAAATAATACTGATAGAATTTGTTGAGAAATTCCCACCTATCAGCTTTAGAGTTCAAAGTTCAAAAGGAGTAAGTTAGGACCATGGACGAGAACATGTTGTATATTTTGATGGTAGCTAAGTACTTGACAGTTGTATCTATATCTTGATGGATAAGTTAATTTATTAGGTATGAAAGTAGATTTTTAGCTACATCTCTAAAAAGTGTCAACTGCTAAATCTGCATTAAGTCCAGGAGGAGGAGTAATCTTTAGGGTGGGTCCTTGGTATGCATTATTTAATATATCAAGTGAAGACAAGTGTGTAGCTGTTATAGCTACAGAAGACAGTCAACTTTTTTTTAAATGACATTGACATAAAAATGAGAAGCTGCAGAAAAATAAAATGAAATTTATTAGGAAAAAATTGAATATCCGGTATTATAGAAAAACACTTGGAAGATCCACACAGGATTTCTGGCTTGGTGATGACCCATGTGAGGGACAAACCGAATGAAACCCCACGTGAGCCTTGTGTGACCAGACTGCTAAAAGAGAGCAATTGAAGCCTGGCACTCAAACAGAGCTGGCAAGAGTTCTATTGCTTTGTCTGTGGGTATTATGATGGCTCGAATTGTTTCTCCTTTCTTAACACATTTTACATTCTCAGCATATTTATATCTATTGAAAAATTTCCCATGAAAATACATTTAATAATATATTCTTCAGTGGGTCTGGACAATTAAGAGGATTTTTAAAAAAATTTTTCTTGCTTTTTAAAGTTCATTTTAACTGATACATAAAAACAAAATTTTATATATATATATATATATTAAGCCCCCCTGTAATGTTTCAGTACATACATACTTTGTTAAATATCTTTATCTCCTCAATATTTATCATTTCTATTTGGCAAAAGCCTTAAAAGTCTTTTCTTTCACCGTTTTGAAATGTATAGTACATTATTGTTATTATAGTCACCCCATTATGCACTAGAATCAGAATCTGACACTCTTATCTAGCAGTAACTTAGGACACACTGATCAAACTTTCACTCGTCCTTCCTCTAACCCTCCTTTCCCCAGCCTCTGTCCACTGCCGTTATACATCCTTCTATGAGAACAGCTTTCTTAGATTCCAGGCATAAGGTCACGAGATAAAAATAAAAACAGGACTGGTTCAATCTTCTGTACCACAAAAAAGAAGAAGGAAGGAAGGAAGGAAGGAAGGAAGGAAGGAAGGAAGGAAGGAAGGAAGGAAGGAAGGGAGGGAGAAATAAGGAAAGAAAGAACAAATAGTGGAAATGGATTTGGGTAGAGAGTTGGGGAGAAGAAAAGGAAGGCTGAGTAAGGAAACAGTTCAAATATAAAGGTGTTTTTTTACTAGTTACAGCTATAGAGAGGAAAGTGAGGGCAGCCTGATGACCTGTGAAGGGTAGCATGCCAAGAGCCGTGTGTATGTAAGTTTGTGTCACACTGATTTCACATTGTGATACATACTCTCAATGCATTAATAAACATTTTAAAAGACCCAGGAAGACAAATGCTGTATCTAAAATGCCCACTTATGGCATAAAACCTATTGTCATAGGCTGAGTCCATGAGAAGAACTGGAAAATGTTGGTCATAGGGGAAAGATGAACACGTTTTGGAGGTTGGATACACAGCACGGTTCCTGACGAGGGTGTTAATTAGTCTGTGGTAATCATGACACACGACTACATGTTGGAGCATCATGCTGTATACTTTGGAGGTATTCAATCTCTGCCAATTAAATAAATATTAAAATGAAATATCTTTAAAATAAACTAATAATGAGATAAACTATCATTCTTTTCAAGATCTATACCTAGAAAAAAGGAGATATGAAACTAGAATATTCTGAAGTGTGCAGAAAGGACCACCTCAGGAAAACATTACAAGTATAAAAGTCGGCCGTGACATGCCAAATTGCATCTGACAACTGATTAAAGTAGAAATTATACAGTGAAAATTGCCAGTTTATTTGGTATTCTCTGGGTGAGAGACATGTAGGAAACAGAATAGTTTGGTCCTCTAAACTTTCATGGATTTGAGACAATTTTTCAATTTTGTATAACTCTAGAGAAATTCTCTTTCAGAGCATGCGATTCCTCTGGGCTAGGTGTTGCTGAGTGCTGGGCTCTCCGTGCCTGATCTCCTTCCCTTTGTGGACACCTGCTTTTTCCCTGCATACTGCAGGCCTGCTGAGATTTTCAAGGCCGTTCTGCTTGGGGCAGAGAGCCATCCATCAGCTAACTCGTGCAAGAAATCAGAATTGTGCTTGCCAGCTTTCTTTTTTTTTTTTAATTGGTGCACTATAGTCATGTATCTTAATGGGATAAAAGACTTGTGTAGACATACATGCACACATCACCCAATTAGCCCGTATCCAATCCCCACCCCATGCCCTCTTCCTCCCTCCTTCCCATGCTTGGCTTAACCATTGACTTTGATATGTTTAAGTACATCATGTGCTTTAGAGGGGTCCCTCTTCCCCCTCCCATCCCCCCAGTTAGGTCACCTTATTTGCTCATCTATAGAATCCCCTTCTTCATCTTGAGTTTCTTATGGGAATACAGACCTTAAAATTTCATTGACTTGGGCAACAAACCTTCCTGGGTTATATCATAGCTGGAGGTTGACTGTGGGCATTATCCAATGTCTCTTTTGCTCCAGGGTCCAGAGAAACTACCGCACCCACACTCATGCTGCAGGGAAAAGTCTGACTGAGGTTGTACATCACCACGTCTCATTTCCTCTGCCCCAGCAGGCCACTGTGGGGACAGTCCAGTGCTCCTCAAATCACATGCCAGAAAGTGAGAGTGGGCAGCTGGGTTTAGACGCTACCATGATCTGAGCTGTTTTCCTTCCTGCATGAGTTCTCACTACAAAAGAGGGTAAGGATGTGAGTTAATGCAGATTTTACTTGGCTTGATTTAGCCACACCACAGTGTCTACATGTTTCAAATGACCACGTGGTACATTGTAAGTATATGCATTTTTTGTCAAAAGATCAAAACAATAAAAATTTAAGACTGACTCTGACAGACAAGACCAAATTGAGGTGCATTCTACTAATTACCTGACTTGTACCCCTCAAAACCAGTGATAATGGAAATAACAAATATAATAAATGCCATGACAATAAGGAAAGGCTGAGAAACTGCTACAGAACAGAGGAGGCCAAGAAAAGCTACCATGATGATTAAATGCAATATGATATTCCTGGTCGCATACCAGGAACAGAGACGGAGCATTGGTATAAAAGCTAGTGGAATTTGAATGAACGCTGGATTTATTTTTTATTTAAATTATCACAATCATGGCCACTTGATTTTCTATTTATGTTTTAAATAAAAGTTTTATTAAGTCTCTCCAACTTTTATAAAACTAATCTTTTAACTTTTGGAATAAGTTTAGACTTACAGTAGTATTACAAACAAATGTAGAGATTTTCCATTCAGGTTTTGCCAAAGTAAAAAAAAATAGGAAGTGATATTATATTACATTACTATTAAATAAAATCCAAGGATCATTGTGGCAATTTATCAAAAGAATGGGAATGGAACCAACTTTTGACCACCGTGTGGCCAGATATAGCATTCCTAAGTGTCTTTCCAAAAGAATTAAAGTCAGAAGACTGCAGTGACAGAGGCATGTCTGTGTTTATGGCAGCACAATTCACAATAACCAATTTATGGAACAACCGAGGTGCCTCTCAACAGATGAATGGATAACAAAAATGTGGCATATACAGAGAATGGAATTTTACTCAGCCATAAAAAACAATAAAATTATGTCTTTGCAGGAAAATGGATGGAACTAGAGAATATTATGTTAAGTGAGATCAGCTGTTCACAGAAAGTCGAGGTCATAATTTTTTCTATGACGTGGAAACAAGAGAGAGTAGGAAACAGAATGACGATAGATATATTGATAGATCATAGATAGATGCTAGGTTCATGTATGAATTTACCACTTCCAATCTTACTGATGTGGGAGAGTACGGTGGAATGGGTGGGGAGACACCGGTGCTGTGTGCATAGATCTTTGCTTCACTTTGAACCTATGATGTATAATTACTAATAAAAGTTTAAAAATCGATAAAATTCAAAGCTTATTCAGATTCCATTAGTTTTTATACCTATGTTGTTGTTTCTGCTCCTGGTGTCCAATCTGGAATACCACATTTCATTTCATTTCCTTGGTCTCCTCTGTTCTGTTGCAGTGTCTCATTCTGTCCTTATTTTCATGACATTTATTGTATTTGTTATTATCCTTAGGTATTGCCCTTATTATCATTGATAGCTTTCAGGGGTACTAATCAGATATTTAGTGGAATGCACCTCAATGTGGTTATGTCGGATACTTTTTCATAATTAGGATGGAGTCATAATTGTAGAGAAAGAGTTCTACTGAGGCAGAGTCCCCGTTACCGCATCTTGTTAAAGACGTGATACCAATTTGACTTGACGTTACCCTTGATCACTTGCTTGGAATCATGTTTAACAGGCTTCTTCACTGCAAAGTTTCTCTCTTCTCCCCTTCAATACTGTGTTTTTGGATGCAAATCACTAAGTACAGTTTACATTCCGGGTAGAGGGCAGTGGAGGGCATTGAGGTCCACTCTTAGCAGGGGCAATATCCACTTGCATTATTTGGAATTCTCCTGTAAGACATTGTTCCTTCTCTCTCAGCTACCTATTTATTTGTATCAGCTCAGACTCATGTATATTTATTTTATACTTTAGGTTGCAACACAGTAGTGTGCTATTTATCTTGTCTCAGTCTGGCACCTCTCCTCTTTGGCATGACCCATCCTTTTGTTTTATTCAGCGGTTTCTTGCTTTCCCTCATTTCAAAATGATCCAGTCAATCTTACATCTTTTATGGCCGTCTCTCTCTGGAGTATGCATGCTAGGTTATTCGATATGGTGTTGAATCGCAGTGACAGCAGCAGGATCCTGCATTTATATGTTTAGTCTCAGAGAAACCTCTTAGAACATTTTACGGTTCAATATGAAAGTATAATGTATTTAATTATTAAATATCATTTAATATGTAGAACTCTGATGCAAAGACTGTTTAACATTTTACCAACTTACTTGTACTTTCAGTATTTGAAATACAATGCTACATACATTTCTCTACACGTTTTACACAGCTATGCTATATAAATTTTAGATGTACTGATTCTTTGCTTGTATTATAAATGATATGCCTTCATTTCTAAAAATTAGACTATTTTCTTTCCTCTCCATAAGTGACCCTGGGCTGTCATGTGTTGCTCTTAAACTTCCCATGTGATTTCATTGTATTTTTAGCTCTCGGTAACAGATGGAATGAGCATCAAAGGATCTACCTTGAATACAACTGATTAGCAACACAATTTTGGCGCTTCTATTGAAGTTGACTTTTTTGTGCTGATTTAATGAGTTTTGTTCTTGAGGATTCGTTACATTTTGCTATCTTTTGTAATGATTTAAAGTACGATATTTTTTATGAATCCGGCAAATAAAGTTTTAAATTTATCAATCTATATTTCTTTCCATTTAAACAACTTTATGATTGTTTCCTTAGTATTTAAATAATATTATGATATATCAGAATGATTTTTTGATGTATAATTTTCTGATGTATTTAACCCAAATGTTTTTCCATTTGTGTTATTTTCTCTTTTACATAGAAACTTTTGCCCAAGAGTTGTCTATTAGTCATTAAAATATTAAACTTTGTTGTGTTTTTTACTTTCGTATGTTTATAATTTTTCTTTTCTATTTTATCAGTACCAGCTATTTTGTATATTTTACTTATCGTAATTTGTTTATGTTTACTCTCTTTTTATTTTACCTCTTTTAAGCACCATTTTATCTGCTTTACATCCTTGAAGAAGTACTTTTATTTCTGTTTACCTCCAGAATATGGTGGTAATTTTACAATATGCTCAAATATATTCATTATTTCTTCCATTCACAGTTGGAACTGAGCTGGGCGTGGTGGCGCACACTTGTAATTCCTGCGCTTGGGAGGCAGAGACAGGAGGATGGCGCAGGTTCCAAGCCAGCAACGCTGGCTTAAGAGACCCTGTTTCCAAATAAAAAAGTATAAAATATGTCTGGGAGTGTAGCCGGAGGTAGAAGGGCTTCCAGTTACCCCTGTACCACAAAAAAAATAAAAAGTTGGAACTGAACCTCCTTCCCCTTGAATGTAAGCTGAGCTCAGAGAATTCCTTCCCACAAATAGCGTGAGTTGGAGATGATGCTGAGTGGCTTCTGCTACTACGTCATACAAGACGTGTCTTCTGCCTGGCTCTCTTTGGATTTCACATCTCTTTTTATCTGGGTAAAACCTGTCACCTACATGAGATGATCCTCAGGCGGCCCTTGTGAGGAAAGGGTAATCAAACTAGTTCTGTTTTCCCCTAAGGGATCATTGCTGCTGTCCCAACTATCATCACTCTGCATTTTTAACATGCAGGAATGGATCAGTGTATGCTTCTGCTATGCTTCTGTGGTGGACACAGTAACGTCCCCGGGAAAACTATTCTAAATCTAAAAAATATTGGCTTAAGAATGCCTAACTTCTTATTTGCTTTGACAGAAGACTGCCTTTCTTGAGGGAACTGAAGACCATGAACTTGATGCCCCATTCACTATCTAAGATATGTCCTTCTGTTTTATTATACCTTCTGCTTGCTTTGCTTTAGGGCAGAAGACTGCCCAAGGAGGGGGCCGGCGCCAACCTCTGTGCTCTTGCAAAACTGCCAGATAACAACTTATCTTCTAAAGCATTCTTAACCCAATGCTCTACTCCCTAGCCAGAGGCAATGAATGATTTAATGATCCGGTCTTAGTTATGTAAACCTAAAATAAAAGAAAGAGCTGAGCTTCACTTGGGGGTTTGAATCTCTTCCTTTCTTTCTTCCCACCTCTTCCAGACCAGGAATAAAGTCTCAAGAGGATTTTTTCATTATGTTGTCCTGTGTCCTGTAGGTACAGAGCCCAGCAATGTCCACCCTGATATCTCTTCAGGAGTTAAAGGTTTATTTCTCTTGAGACTGGAAGTGTCACAGCAGACATTTCTCAGCTGTCAATCCCTTTTGGCATTCCCTCATCATCCCAGGTCATGACATACTTCTAGGTCATCCAAAGATGATCAGCTTGATACACCAAAGGTCTCACCTCTGCTTCTACTCAGAATAGTTTCTAAGGACCCTCTGAGCTTTAGAATTCCCTTCAGGTTGGATGGATCTTAATGTCTACCTAGACTCACCTTCTTTCCCGCTTCTGGGTGTGGAGACCAAGAGTTTTCCTTATATACCTACATTGTTAGTCTCTGATTCTGCTTTACATGACGATACACCAGTAGTGTTATTAGCCAGTAAACAATTTCTAGCAATGTTTTATTTAGCTTGTGCTCACCAAAGTCATAAGGAGAGATTTAAAAAAAAATTTATTGATGCGTTGTAGTCATACATTTTAATGAGGTACAAGATGGTAAAGGCTTACATGCACACGTCACTCATTTAGCCCTTCCCCAATTCCCTCCCATTTCCTTTGCCTTAGTGATTGGCTTAGTGATTGACTTTGATATTTGTGAATGTACACCATGTACATCAGAGAACTTCCCTCTCCCCCTCCCTCCCCCTCAGCTAGGTCACCTTATGTTCTCTGGTGTCTCCTTCTTTGTCTAGAGTTCCTCCAAGGGCCCATTTTCTTCCTAACTTCCACATATTAGGGAGAATTTAAATTCAAGGACAAGTACACTGGAGATAAAGGCTTTGCCTATAAATTCCTAGGAGGTGCTTTATTTTACCGCTCAGAACCTGGAATCAGGCAAATGGGCTCACTGTTGCTTCTCTAAACCGATAGAAGGGCAGATGTTTTCCTACTTTTACACTTACCAGGGAGAGGAAATGTCAAATTGGTCTACTGAGAACGATAACAGTGGCCCTAAGTCTGATTCCTGCCTACTGCAGCCCAAACATCGTCTCCTGCCATGAGGGGAGACACCGGTTCTAAGTGGCAATTTTTTTTTTCTTAAACTTTGGCATTGGGGATTTACCTTATTTTGTCAGAAACTCAGCTATCCATTTAAAAGTACATTGATATAGTATCCAGCATTTTTAAATGTTCTTCACAAGGGAGGTATTAAATTATCTGTTCTTGCCTAGTGCTGGGAATATATGTCTTCTCATTACAAATGATATGAGCCTTTGTTTATTCATTGAATTGAATTCTTGTGAGTTCACCTTGAAAGACTCATGCTTCCAGGGGTTTATCCTCATATGAACTGGTGTAATGAGATTTCCAAGTCTAAAATACATAGGAGCTCAGATCCTGTAGCTGTGAAAACTTGCAAGTGCAGACATTCCTGTTGAAAATTCTTGAGCAGCTAATATACCAATCTCAGATAACTCTATTTCACGAGCATGTGGTATACTAAGTAAACCAGATCCCTGGATTAATTTTACTAGGAAAGTCCCATTATATCACACATTTCTGTCTTTTTCTAAACCCTGTAACTCCAGAAACTGGCTCAGAGCCTAGAAACCAGGAGGGCTCAACATCTATATTTTGATGGATACATTTAGCTGGTCATTTTACACAATTTGTGCTTGCTTCCAACATTGAAAAGGAAATTTGATATTATGAGTTTGTGAAAATTAAATTGAAGAAGTTACATATGGTTTAGTGAGCATTGGGGAGTTATCAGCAGAGGTGTTCCGAGGTTGTGAGTAGAGCACCCTTCCCTTGCAAACGGGGAAGTACCATATTAAAAACTGTCTTTGTCTGAACTTTGGAGTAACACAGAGGTGGCTCTTCTCAGTCTAGTCAACAACAACAACAACAAAACACTCCTGAACATGTCCCACAAATAATGGACTTTATGCGAATACCAATAAAATAATATTTTAAATTAGCTTGGCAATCTTTTTCTTCAACTTTAAAAAGGCTTCGAAACAATATTCCCTTTAGTCACTACCCTGCACAATGAATGCATCTTTCTGCCAGCTGAAGAACCTCTGCATTGGTTTCAGTGGGGAGAGGCACGCAGGCCACATTCCCTAAGCCAGCCCCAGCTGACGTCCAGTCTTGAGCGCTGTGCTTACTGTGTAAGGCATTCCACACAGATATGCGTTTTGTGATGGACTTTGGGGCACGATGGATAAGAAGGATGGCAGTGTAATGGGAGATGCTTGACGATACTGAAGTAAAAT
This sequence comes from Muscardinus avellanarius, assembly GCF_963383645.1. Classification (NCBI taxonomy): domain Eukaryota; kingdom Metazoa; phylum Chordata; class Mammalia; order Rodentia; family Gliridae; genus Muscardinus; species Muscardinus avellanarius. The sequence goes on from NC_137788.1 coordinate 162,970,982, forward strand.
ATCCCAGGTAAACAACTTAAAGATAATGGGTACACACATATTTTTCCTCAAACTAATAACCTTCTGGGACCAAACAGATAACTTTATGAAATTATCTTCATAGATGGGATCATTTTAAAATGTATAATGTTCATCTCTAAGATAATTTCCAGAAGGATTTATCTCAGTAGCTGATTTTATTGACACAATAATGATACATGAAGAATGCATATTTTTAGTAGCTTTTTAAAGTAGAGTTATATAGCTTTGAGGTTTGATGTATGTAGTGTGGAGCAGAGGGGTCTAGCTGTGTTCTATAAAGTCTGGGGTGGCAAAAGATGCGAAAAATACCTGAAGTTTCCCTTTTGGCCTCTAAATAAATTCACTTCTTTGCAATGGAGGTTGTCATGGTAACAGGAGGAACTGTGAAATTATGAGACTGGAGAAGGTATTGTAATTTCAAGTTCATTAAATTCATTACTATTGCTGCTTTCTCTCAGACAAACTTGGAGAGGGGTGTATTCAACTCTCAAGAGAAATTCATGCTACCTCGAGGTCAGTAAATTCTGCAAAGACCATTCTTTTCTGTATTATCTTGGAGTTTTAGGACAAAAGGGTACTGTAGGAAGTCACAGAGGATAGAAGAGGTTTGGGGAACACTGTGAGTAATGGTGCTGTGTTGGGAACTGGAAGATTAGCGTGAGGATGGGGATTTAAAGCATATTGAAGGACAATAAGGCACTGCAATGTTTTGATCAGGGTTGCGAGATGAATGAAACTGGGCTGAACATCAGAAAAATCATCTGACACACAGCACAATATAGGATGGGTGGAAAGAGAACGAATATAAGTTCTGAGAAGGCCATTGTAATAGCTCACGCTGAGGAAGGAGAGCATATATTACTGTGACTTCCTTTTTTCAAAGAATGATCTCAAAGAGCACTCCATGTATTAAATCGAGAAGGCAGCAGGAGACAATTCTGAGCCATCACTAAGTTATTTGAACTTTCAATGAGAAAAGCATGCAATTCCATTACTCGGGTTATATTGAGGTTTGGAATGTAGACTGAAGTATTTCTAGCTTGCCCTCGATCAATTCCAATTTTGCAAAGCTTTGAGGAAATGGGGATTCAATGAGGGGCGTTAATCCTGCTGAGAATAAAGTGGGAACAGTGTGTAGAATTTAAGGCTGATTTCTGAGTATTAGACCTGGCCATGCATTAGAACAGTGGCTTAGCCAACTGCACAGAAACTCCATCGAGGTCCACAGGCAAAGCAAAAAAAGAAAACAACAACAAAAACAACAACAACAAAACAAGAACTAAGAACATGGGGATATCTTTGGTGCAGCCATGAGAATAGACTCTCCAGGTCTTCAGCTCTGTGTGGCACAATCATTTTTTTCTCCACACCCAAACACATGCACTGCAGGCCTCTGGAACGGAGACCCTCATTCATCGATGCTCCCGCACTCTCTGGGACCTGCAGAGACCATTTGGTGTAGGTGTGCCATGAAAACCCATGTTCACATCACCATGAATTTACCTGTCATCTCACTGGATGAGATGATTAGACAAACTTAAAACATGGTTCACATGGTCATTCAAACCTAAAACATAATTTGTTAAAACTATACCCTCCTCACTGGAGCCATCAAAGAACTATCAGATCCCAGCTGGCGCTGGTGTATCTTTGCATCTTAAGAAGCTTTTGAGCCATGTGACAGTGATATCGCCCTCTGAGACACCTAGGATGCTCTAGATTGGATTTGTGTTCTCAGCTCTAGCAAATTGTCCAGGACCCAAAAGAACTACTCTTGGTATTAATAAGGCAAGTATTCTTGGTATTAATAATCCTTTATTTGGTTTTAACTTATTTTTCCCACCCTTAATTTTACCTTTGTCTATGATTTATCTGACCTAATCTTTTCTTTTTATGAATTTCAAGTCCTTGTGTAAATAATTAACTGGGTGATACAATACAATGTTCATAGGAAAAATCAGCTTCTCACTTATTAGCTATTTTATTATCTTGAGGGAAACAAAAGTCTCTTTTCTTTAAATCTATATATATCTGCCTTTTTTAAACCACATGTTTGCCGGGCGTGGTGGGGAGGATTCCTGTGCTTGGGAGGCAGAGACAGGAGGATTGCACAGGTTCAAAGCCAGCCTCGCTGGCTTAAGAGACCCTGTTTCCAAATAAAAATTATAAAATAGGTCTAGGAGTGTAGCCCGGAAGTAGAAGGATTCCATTTCCAGTACCAGCAAAAATAAAAATAAAAATAAATAAAAAAATAAACCACATGTTTTTTTTCCTAATTTAAGACATCCATTTTCACATACAATTATTATTATAAAATAACCTCCATTCATTATAAACTTTGAAAAATAACCTCAATATAAAAGCATTTCAGTGGTGAAATGTGCATCTTGCATAAATGTCTTGAGATCTGCAGGCATATAATATCAATCTCAGTTCTCTCTCTCTCTTTCTCTCTCTCTCTCTCTCTCTCTCTCTCTCTCTCTCTCTCTCACTGAGAGTTGAACCCAGGGACATTCTAATTCTGAGCTACACCCCACAAAAAAAATTTTTTTTGGAAATTTTGGAACAGAGTCTCACTAAGTTGTTGAGGTCCTTGCTAAATTGCTGAGGCTAGACATGTACCTGCAATCCTCCAGCCTCAGTCTCTCAAGTACTGTGATTACAAGTATATGCCTTCATGCCCAGCTTCAGTAATCTCTGTGCCACTCCACCTGGTCCACATCAACTGCCTTACAACAGTAAGTATGAGAAGAAGAAGGCCAGTTTGCTCATTAGCATTTCTTCCACCCAGTCTTCAGTTTCCTCTCCTTCTGTCCACTCATATCTTCTGAAGATTTTTTTTTTTTTTTGGTGGTACTGGGGTTCCTGGAAGCCCTTCATCCTCCAGGCTACACTCCCAGACCTATTTTTACATTATTTTTATTTGGAAACAGGGTCTCCTAAGCCAGCGCACGCGGCTGGCTTCGAACCTGCGCATTCCTACTGTCTCTGCCTCCAAAGCACGGGGATTACAAGCGTGCGCTACCACGCCCGGCTCATCTGAAGATTTTTAATGCCAAGATGCTAGTAAACGAAAGCTTGATTTGTGGCCCCAAGACATCTTGGGAAGCCAGAAAGCACTGGTTTTTGCTCTTATCTTTCATTTGCAGAAGAAGAAAAGCCCATTATTTCAGGCTGGTATTTTGTATTTATGGACACCACAGTAAAGGAATGAGGCCTTCTGTGGGTAGAAAAGCAAACCCCAGATCAGCTACAGAGAAAGCCAAGTCCTGCAACAGCCTACATTTCTATTTCTTTCTATACATGCCTACAGTGTGTATTAATCATATCCAAACTTATCATCATTTTATTTTTTGTGTGTGTGGTACTGGGGTTTCTGGAAGCCCTTCCACCTCCAGGCTACACTTTCAGACCTATTTTATACATTTTTTTAATTTGGAAACAGGGTCTCTAAAGCCACACGGCTGGCTTCGAACCTGTGGGATCCTCCTGTCTCTGCCTCCCAAGCACGGGGATTATAAGCGTGTGCCACCATTCCTGGAGTATCATCATTCTATTTTGAATTGACTTTTTCCCCCAAGTTTTTACTCATAAGAAATAACATGTGATACTTGTCTTTCTCTGCCTTCTTTTATTTACCATGATGTCCTGCAGTTCCATCCATTTTGCTGCAAATGACAGAATTTCATTTCTCTTTATTTCTAAATAATACTCCATTATGTTCTGATCAGCATTCTTATAGATAGAATCGTAAAGAATGACAACGTAACTTAATGAAAGATTTGTTTTCTTACGATTCCGGGTTCAGTCCATGTGTATCTCAGGAACAGCAGCAGGAGGCAATGAAGGGAGAGAACATTGGCGGTGGGTGCTTCTCACATCACAGAGGCCAGAAGCAAGAGAGAGAGAAGGAAGAGGAGGAACCATTTACATATTCCCAAAGGCTGCACCCTCAGGGGTCCACCTCAGGCCACACTCTTCTGGCCAGGGTCACCTCCCAGGTAAATCAGATTACAAACCTCATGACCCAGTTACATCATTTCCAAGCAGTAAGAAATGAGCTCTTTGCGGAACATCTTTTATGTACATGTAACATTTTCTTTACCCATTCATATGTAGATGGTCATCTAGTCTGACTCCATATCTTAGTTTTTGTGAATACGGCTTACAATAAACATGTTCCTAGGCAGGTATCACCTTTTGTATGCTGACTCCATTTACTTTGGACCTACCTTCAGGAGTGTGATAATTGAATTATATGACATTTCTTTATATGCATCTTTGATAAGTTATTTCAGGATCATTTTTCTTTATATATAGGGAAATGGTATCAAAAACCAAATCCATTTACATTTTTGTGTGTTTTTATTGGTGCATTATAGCCTCACAGCATAATGGAAATCATGTTGACAATGACATACAGGTAACAACACTTACTGCCCCTCATCTCCCCGTTCTCCACCCTCCCAATACAGAATACCCAGATTGACATTGGCGTGGTCACATGTATACTTTTCATAAAGTAAAAAGAATAAGAAATAGAAGCCATGTGCAAAGAAGAGAGAATCTGGCATAATAAAAAAGCCAAGTCTTGGACATGGATGGCCCTGGGTGTCCAGGTGCTGCTAGAATCTGACCTGAGTGGGAGTCTGAGTTTCACCATGTAAAAATATTACTTATTAGATACTTCTACAATTATTTCAAACATTAAAGGAGATAATATATGTAAAAGGGATCATAAGATATTACCAGATATTACATCTTATATTTTAGGTCTTTTCTGTACATACCTGTCATTCCCAACAGACAATCAAGAAACAAAGGATTTTGGTTCTCATCAAAATAAAAAGGACAACTTTGCTTGAGGAATTGAAAGGGCTTTTGTTTCCTTAAACAAAATATTATGCTGAAGTGTGTAGAGATATTTCTAGCCAAGTTTCCACAAATATAATATTTTCATGAGAAGAGAAAATGAACCCTATCTTATTTATCTGGGGATTAAACTCAGTCAGTAATTGGTGCCCTGAGAAGTGTAGTAGCAGGTTTAATTGTGGTTATAAAAAGTGAATGTGAGGACTTCCGGGAAGATGGCGACTGAGAAAAGCGGGGCTTAAGAGCCCGGCTAACAACCAATCTCCATTACCACAAAATCAGCGCCTTTCATAGCCAGAAAACACCATCACCAGAGAAACAAAAAAAATCACCAGGCTCCAGAGAGAAAGCGGACTGAGAACAGAGCTCAGAGCCACAGAGGAGATAACCGGCCTTACGCCTGAGGACGCGGCAGCAGCGCCATACTGCCGGCGGCAGCGGCAAATTCACCGGACGGCTACAGCAAGCCGAGGTGAGCCGCTTCGGAACAGCCAGGCGGGATTTCTCGCTGCAGGTAAAATCTAAAGCTCCCAGTGGCTGAGCTCAGCACACGCCGCAGGGATTCAGAGTGGAAATCAAAACCAAGAAGAAATACGCCAGCCTCATGGCCGAGGGCATAGCAGCAGCACCATATTGCCACCGGCGGCAGCAGCAGAGAATTCACCGAATCCAGTACAGCTACATCTGCGTACTCAAGAACAGTGAGTCAAATTGCGGGCCACAGAGGAGAAATCCCAGTACTGTACTCCCTGGGACTTGACCCAGTGGGGGAGGGGCGGTGGCAGTGATATCACACCATAGGAGAACGTGCAACCTGGCACCCCCCACAGTCTAAAGCAGCCTCTATCGACTCTCTGGGTCGGAGACTCTGTGATACAACCCAGTAAAGGAGTAGTGGGGTCTGAGATACTACTGACTCGAGATCCAGAAAACCTTAAGTGAAGTCATAGTGACACAAGGGAAGAACCCAGAGAAGGCACAAACTTCCTAAATCATGGGAAAGAGGAATAATACTGGAGCAATGAATACCGCCCACAACCCCACAACATCAGAACCCGATAAAACAGAAAATCAGAGATATCTAGAAGAGCAAATCAGGAAAATAACTGTAGAAATAATAGAGGTGCTTCGAAAAGAACTCAGAGAGAGCCAAAAAGAGATAAAGGATGCAATTAATGAAGTAAAGGCCTCAATTCAAAGCACAAACAACCGATTAGACCACATGGAGAACAGAATCTCGCTCTTAGAAGATGATCATTCCAAAAATGAACGCATAGTTTCTAATCTAGAAAAAAATATCCGACAGCAGGAATCTGATATTGAAGAAATATGGGTCCATTTTAAGAGAGCTAACCTAAGAATAATTGGAATAGAGGAGGGAAAAGAAAGTGAAACCAAAGGGATCAACAATCTCTTCAAGGAAGTAATAGCAGAAAATTTTCCAGACATAGAGCAAGAGGTTGATACACAGGTCCAGGAAACTTATAGAACTCCCTTTAGACAGGATCAGAGAAGAGGATCCCCACGCCACATAATTGTCAAAATGACCAATGTGGAAGCCAAGCAGAGAATCTTAAAGGCAACAAAAACAAAGGGCCAAGTGACATTCAGAGGCAAGCCAGTTAGAATCACTCCAGACTTCCCAAACCAAGTCATGAGAGCCAGAAGGGCTTGGAGTAACATATTCCAAACTCTGAAAGAAAACAACTTCCAGCCAAAAATTTTCTACCCAGCAAAACTTTCTATCAAATTAGATGGAGAAATAAGAAGCTTCCATGACAAACAGAAACTGAAGGAATTTATGTCTTCAAAACCAGCACTAGAGAAAATACTCAAAGAGATTAACTACAAAGAAGAAATAGGTAACACACACCAGAACCAGAGAAACAAGATTTTCCATCCAACAGACAACTAAGATTGGTTATCTGTGGAGATTCATTACTTATGTTAGTCTTTTACCTATCTCTAAATGGTATTGTTTGCCTTTATTGTTGTTAATTTTTAGGATTTCTAGTTGGAATATTAATATACCTTCAGATATAGCATTTGGAAATATTTTATCCCATTCTATTAGTAACTGTTAACTCTGTTTACATTGTCTTTGGATATACAATATTTTTTTTATTTTTTAGGGAGTTTGTATACTCTTCTGTTGCCTGTGCCATTGAAATCATATCCAAGAAATCACTGCTAATTTCAGTGTTGTGAGGTTTTATGACCCAGATTTTCTCCTAAAAGTTTATAGTCTTAAGATTCATATTTAGGTCTTTTATCTGTTTTGAGTTAATATTTGTATATGGGATTAGGTAAGGTCCAACTTTATTCTTTTCCATGTAATTATTATGTTTCAACAATATTTAGTTAAAATATTATTATTTCTACCACCAAATGTTCGTGGAAACCTTGTCAAAGATAACTTGACAATATATAGAAGAATTTAGCTCTAGGCTTTTATTTAACTCCAATGCTTTATATATCTGCCTTTAGAATAGTACTACACTGTTTCAATTATTGTAGCTTTATATGGTTTGAAATCAGAAAATATATATCTTCTAGCTTTGTTCTTTTTCAAGATCGTTTTAGGTATCTAGAGTCCATATTCCATATTAGGATAGAGTTTTTTTCTGAAAAATAAATATATAAATATATAATAGTTTCACCTGAAAAAAATAGAAAAAAAATATTCTCTGGTAAGAAAGAAAGTAAAAAATATTGAAATGTTATCTTTAAGTCATCAAAAGCTTGGTATCAGACAAATGAAACTGTTGTGTGAGATTATCATTTTTAATTTTGGATAAATTGCTATAATACTAGATGTCAACCACTAAGCCAAGCATGGGAGGGAGGGATGGGGAGAGAATGGGGTGGGGATCAGGTGGGGGCTGACTGGGCGATGTGTGCATGTATGTCTACAAAAGTTTGTATCCCACTATGATGTATGAATACAGTGCACCAATAAAAAAAAAATTTAAAAAAAAAGTGAATGTGAGCTTTAATGGTAAACGTAAGCAAGGTCACCCTGACATGTCCTAGTGTAGGTATATATTTATTGCATAGATTGATCGTTTTGTTTCTGTGGTGTTTAGATTTATGTCAGTGGGTAGGTCTCTGCTATATTTTGGATTTCAAATGTCTCCCAAAGGTTCATGTGTTGAGAGCTTGGTTCCTCAGTTGTTTCTGATGAGAGGTGGAGGAGCCTTTTGAGAGCTGAAATGGGAGGTCTTTAGATCATTAGTGGGTTGTTCTTTTAGGTATTGTGGGGTTTCAGCCCCTCCTCGCACCTTTTTGCTTCCTGGCCACAAGGTGAGTGCTTTTGTTCTTCCACACAGTTTTGCAATTATGTGCTTCCTTGCCACAGACCGAAATGAACAGTATCACTGATCATGAATGGTAATATCCAAGCTGTAAGAAAAGTGTTATCTCTTGTAAGTTTATTACTTCAGGTAGTTTGTTTTAGTAATAAAAAGCTGACTAACACAGCCACACTACCCAGACAGTTGGCCAAATATTAATCTGAATATGGTTGGAAAGATATATTTTAGATATAATAAAAATTTGCTTTTTTTTTTTTTTTTTGGTGGTACTGGAGTTCCTGGAAGCCCTTCTACCTCCGGGCTACACTCCCAATCCTATTTTATTTTTGGAAACAGGGTCTCTTATGCCAGTGTGGCTGGCTTCGAACCTGCGTGATCGATCCTCCTGTCTCTGCCTCCCAAGTGCGGGGATTACAAGTGTGCACCACCACACCCGGCAAAAAATTTGCTTATTTTTATTTTTTGTTGTACAAGAAATTAAACCCAAGGACATTCTACCTCTGATATACATCCCTAGTCATTTTTTAAAACAGGGTCTCATTAGTTTGCTGAGTCTCACTAGGTTGCTGAGGCTGGTCTTGAACCTGCAATTCTCCTGTCTCAACCTCCATCCTAAGTACTAGGATTAGAGGAAGATTCCCTTCCATGATGTGGGTTGGCTTCATCCAGTCAATTAAAGGTCTTTACAGAAACAGTTTTTCTTTACATTCACCACCTCTCTCCCTTGGCACAACTCAGTGCCAAAAAGACCTGCTCAGTCCATGATTCTCTCACAGGAGAAAGTGATAACATAAGGAGTGAATGTTAAGCTCTCCTAGATTTGCAGAATACAAGGGACTTTAAATAAGGCAAAAAGAAACCTGGAGAGTAGTTGAAGGGAGTTAGGGGAGAGTTTTACAGAGGAAGAGGGACTGTTGAAGAAGAAAACCATTCAAATGATACTATGGCAACATGGGAAGGGATTGCTACCAGCTCACTCTGCAGTGTGGGGGTGGGAGGGAAAAGTGGGGCGGGACGTGGAAGAAAACCCACAAAGAGCTGTGTGCATGTGTATTCTTATCACATTGAACCTCACCATGATGTATAATTGAAATGCACTAATAAAATAATTTTAAAAATTAATGAGGACCTAATGGGGTTTTGCATTTGTGTCTTTGTCTATTAATATATTGATACGTATACTGTTAGAAATTAAAACTGAAGAAAAGTAAAATATTTATTAATCCTTTAAAGCAACAATAAACTTAATATTTGATGAAATAAGTAATATACTTTTACAGAAATAAGAATGACAACTCAAAAGTAAAAAGTAAATTGTAAAGCAAAAAGTAAAATAACTCAAGTAAAGAAAATAAAATAAAATCGGGCATGGTTGTGCATGTTTGTATTCCCAGAAATTGGAACACTGAGATAGGAGGATCCGGGTTCGCAGCCAGCCTCAGCTACTTAGCACGGCCCTCTGCAACTTAGTCAGACTCTGTTTCAAAATAAAGAATAAAAAATAGGGCTGGGGATGTAGCTTAGAGGTAGAAGTCCCCTGAGTTCAATTCCCAGTACCACAAAAGAAAAGAAAAGAAATGAAAATCAGAAATGACAAAGAGATATTAAAACTTACACCTCAGAAAGAAAAAAAATCACAAGAGACTACAGTGAGCAGTTGTATACCCAAAAAGGGTAACCAATAAAAAATGGGTCCATTCATAGGAGCTACAACCTATGAAGACTGAGCATGAAGAAACAGATGCCCTTAGGGCTTCACTGATGAATTCTACTAAATATTTAAAAAAGAATTAGTACCAAAACATTTCAAACTATTCTGAAAATCAGTGAGGGGTACACTTCTAAACAAATGTTATTAGGCCAGCATTGCCTGATACTGAAACCAGACAGAGATACCACCAGAAAAAGAAAATTACAAGTCCATAATTCTGATGAGCACAGATTCAATTTATCTCCAGAAATATATACTAAATTATTTTAGGATGCATTTGAAAACCTTCAGTGAGTCTTTTGTGGAAAAAATTCTGATTGATAGACCTAGGATCAGGGAGGTATTATTGGTTTACACCTCGTCAGTCTTTTTTTTTTTTTTTTTTTTTTTTTTTTTTTGCGGGTCTGGGGATGGAACCCAGGAGCATTTGACCTCCGAGTTACACCCCCTGCCCTATTTTTTATTCTTTGATTTGAAACCGGGTCTCACTGAGTTGCAGAGGGCCTCACTAGTAGCTGAGGCTGTCCGGGAACCGCGATCCTCCAGGTCTCAGCCTCCCAAATGCTGGGATTACAAGCTTGCGCCACCACGCCCGGTTGTCAGTCTTATTTCCTTGGCAAAAAGAAATCACATATGTACACACACACAGGCACACACTACTGCTGCTACTACTACCACCACCACCACCACAAATGGGGTTTCAGAAAAATTCATTTGACAAAGGCTAACATTATTGTGATATCTAATTTACACTCTTCTTGAGCTACCTTTTTTTTTTTTTTTTTTTTTTTTTTGGTGGTACTGGGGTTCCTGGAAGCCCTTCTACCTCTGGGCTACACTCCCAGACCTATTTTATACTTTTTTTAATTTTTGGAAACAGGGTCTCTTAAACCAGCACAGCTGGCTTCAAACCTGCGCGATCCTCCTGTCTCCGCCGCCCAAGCGCGGGGATTACAAGCGTGCGCCACCACGCCCGGCTTGACCTACCCTTTTAAAGTCCAACTTTATAAAGCAAGATAAGAATTTTGACATCTAAAAACAAATCATACTTTATTGAAAGGTCCTTTTAAAAGCGACCATTCAGACAGACATGGTGGCACATGGTCCGCTGAGACAATGGAGCACAGGTTTGTGGCAGGCCTCAGCAACACAAGGCTCTCCACCACTTAATGAGATTGTTTCAAAATAAACAATAGAATAGGACTGAGGGTATAGCTCAGAGGTAGAACACCCTTGAATTTAATCTTGGATTCAATCCCCTGCACCACATACACACACACACAATAATAATAATAATAATAATAATAATAATAATAATAATAGCTACCATTCATGACATGATTTGCATGGTCCAAGAACTATGTGAAGTGCTTTTCATTTTAAATCTTACACTAACCCTTTTAGTAAGTGGCATACTATTTTCAGATTATGAAAAAGCAAATCAGAACATATAAAAATTGCATAACTTGCCCACGGCCACCCAAATAATAAGTGCCAGATGTCAATAAAAGCTCTAAAATATTGATAAATAAGCCAATATAATCATTGTAATGAAATTTGGATACTTCACTCATCTACTGTCCCCTGTTGCCAAGATGGAAAAATAGCATGTTGGACTTACCCATATTATTATATGAATATATCACTGAAACATTTATCTACATTTATGTAAAGGTAATACCATTTTGACTTCTTCTGTAATAAGGCCTTTCTTGTGTTATTCTATTCTATTTCTAGCGAGCCTGGGCATTTAATTACAAGAAGATGAAGCAATTGACATGATATATAAAATTCCACATGGCTATCAAACTTCTCCAGTGGCATTTTATGTTTATTAATTAATAAATTCTCGATATGTATTCCAGTCTAGAAGGATTGGATACTTTAGACAAATGTTACTTATATTTTCTATTTCAAGAAAGGTCATGTTCCTGCTGATGTCACAACCTCTAATCTGAATATTTATCTTGCTTGTGGATCATTTCAGATTTCCCTTATTCTCTGGGTGTAGATTTCCATAATCGTAGCCTGAAGTTCTGATATGACTTTTCCTTTTGGGTTGAGAAAAGATAGTAAATGTATTATCCCTCATGCTTATTCAACCACAGCTGACAACACCTTCCTCAAAGAATGATGGTTTGTCCCAGAGGAAATATATCCCACTTGTCTTTATGATTCCCGTCTGCATTGCTAGGATTCAAAATAGCATATGGCAATTCCTTATAAGATCAGAATATGACAAAGACCTTGCTCCTTAGAAATTTCATTTCAGCACAGTCATCTTTCTTTTAATAGCAGACAAGGCAGAGTTAGCGTGATACAACTTCCACTAAGAGGTGGATAAGAAAGTAAAAATGTAACAACAGTTCATTCTCTCATTTATTCAGAAATACCTAACTAGCTTATACCGAGGCAGACATCAGGGGTGAAAAAAATCATGGGACTGTTAGAAAGCTGAATATAGTCTAAAAATGACATTTCCAAGTGACCCACCAACAACCCACCAACCTCACAATGCCGTGTGATGACTAACGGCAGTGGGGTCGAGTCCATCTCAAGTACCTAATGAGAAGGAGCTAAGGAGAACACAGGTCCCAAGAAGCTGGCTCACTGCAGAGCAGAAGGGCATCCCAGGAACACAGCAGACAGGGGCGGGGTCCTGGTGAGGAGATAGAAAGGAAATAGGCAGATAGGGAAAAGGCCTTGGTAGAAAAAAGCTAATTTCCTGAGTTTCCTGAGGGGCGACAAATGCCTGAAACTCCAAAGGCTCAGGAGATAAGAAGGCCAGAGCTTCACAAAGCCATCCTGAGTTTCCTAATCAACAAACCCACCGAGCAAGTCTGGCATTCCTGAAAGGAGACCCTTCAAAGAACTTGCAAATGTCCTATGCAAATTCTCCTTGGAGTCACCCTAACCACAAACGGACTTGCAAGCGGTCAGGCATCGGCCAGTCAGATGGCAAAAGTGGGGGACTTCCTGCTCTGGACCCCCTCCCCTTTTGGGGAGCTGTTCTCTCTCTCGCAGGTCGTGTTGGCCCTGAGAGAAGGCAGAGTGCATCTGAGGGCACGTGACTCGGGCGACTCTTGAGTAGTGACCTGAAAGCCTCTGCTGGACATCATGGCTGACCAGGGGTGACCTGTACCTCTTTTCTGGCAGATCGCGTGGACTCTGGGAGAAAGTAGTTTGCAACTGATGGGCACTTGGATCGCGTGGACTCTGGAAGAAAGCAGCCTGCACCTGAAGGCAATTCGGCTTGGGCTACTCTCAAGTATTGTCCTGAAGGCAGCTGCTGGACCCAGAGTCCCAGCCCCTTTGGGGGTGTTCAGCCACCCTTGCCCCATTCCCTGCTGCTTCCAATAAACCTTTTACTCCCCTTCCTGAGGTCTGCGGGTGTCATTCTTCGCTCTCCGTAGACAAGAACTCGCAGGGGTTTTCTCGCAAGAAACCCCCGTTTCACTGGCCTGCTTCATTAAGTGCAACTTACAAGGGTTACAAATGACAAGAGCTATTAGACACCTCTGGAAAGCATCCACAGAAGAAGTACTGTCAACCTGAACCAGCAAGTGGCGACAGCAGACAGAAATAGATCATACTTGTCTGCTAGCTGGGAAAAGTTTTCATTTCATTAAAAAAAAACTTCTAAAAATGCTGAAATAAATGTTCCAAATATAGCTAGTTTCATCACTGGGGGTATCATCAGTTATTCCAGGGTGGTCTAGGAGGAGCCCATTTTGAACACACGACGGTATTGCTGCAAATAAGTAATAGCTGGGAAGAGGGAGGGTAAAATGTCATCATCCCTTCCCAAGGTCATGGTCAAGCTGAGGATGTTATTAACATTTGCTCTCATCTAGTTGCCCTAGCATTTTGGGAAGGGGTGTGTGTGTGTGTGTGTGTGTGTGTGTGTGTGTGTGTGTGTGTGTTGTATAAACTTAGAGAAAGCTATATACCTAAGAGACTATAACTTTGAGAGCCCAGAATCATGGCGCCTGACTTGTCCTTAAGAAAAATGGAAGAATAGGAATCAGCCCAGGATCTTAGTCCATTCTGTGGAGCCAGCAGTCAAGAAATCCATCAAATTCGTAGTCTCCATAAAAACCTGAGCAGTTACAGGAACTATTCTGGAGAACAAGATTCTTGGCCACACTGGGAGGATTGTCAGTTCTCCTTCCTGCGGCAACAGACAGGGATAGTCTCTCACTCGGGCAACTACTCTGTAGTTTCTCTAAGTTATCATGGGTCAGGGATTCTGGGCAGAAAGAATAAAGTTTTCTGTGAGGTTAATTTTATTTTTAAAGAAACAGACCCTTTCCACATAACCATGTTAGAAAGCAAAAACATTCTTTATCATGGCAGGTTGTATCAAAGGTAAGGTAAAGGAGGAAAAGTTCTCACACTCATAAAAATATTCCTCTGATGATTCCCAGGGACTTTGGAATGTGATAGACCAAAGGGGAATGTTTATGGATCAGTCATGAATTTCAGTGGAGAGTCAGCAATACAATGTGTTACCATGGTGAAGAAGCAGAATAAGAAATGTAAGAATCTGCTCCTTTTAATAAAAAGCTGACATTCTTTAGAAACACGCATTCATTTAACAAAAATTTGCCAAATGCCTCCTGCCTGCCAGACCTTGATCCAATTGATGTGGTAAGCATTAATATGTATAGTAAATAATTAATATATAATGAATAATGTATGTAGTGAATAATAGAGGTGAGTAAAACAAACCTTTTTTTTCTTCTTGTGAAGCTTCCATACTACATAATAAAGAAAAGTTGGGAGAATAGTTAGAAGGCATTTTGCAAGAGTCCATTTGGAAAATTACAAGAATTAGAATTAAGTAAACAGAATAAGAAATAATTTGAAAAGGTACTAAGAGAAGAAATAATAATAATAATAGTAATAATATATTTATGTAAAGGGGAATTAGGGAATTGAAGATCAATAATGAAGGAGGAATTTTTCACTATACATAAAATAATGAGAGATATAAAAAGAAAAACAGAACCTCTTCCAACCCATGACTTAAGACAGCATTGATAGATAGTTACATGGTATTTTCTCATGACTTAAATGTCAGGACCAGAAATTGAGAGGTGAGAGATAACACAAATAGAAAAGAGGGATAGCTATTAATTTTGTGATTGCAGCAACTCCAGGGATAAAGACTACGGGTGTGGAAAATATGTGTTTAGGGGCATGGCCATTGGGCCATTATTCCATATTCTAGGATAAAATAACTGATCTTTTATGCCAAAATGAGGGTGAGCTCTAAAAGAACTTTCCTGATAGCCAAGTAAGGTAAGTGAAATATCCTTCTGGGGTCAGTGCTATAAAGAAATGTGTCCCCCAGTGTTCATCTGTTAGATTTTTATACTGCAATGCAGCTTTGCTGAGAAGTGGTTAAAGAGGCATCGCCCTTATGGCTGGATTAGTGCCATTATCTCAGCGGTGAGTTTATTACTACAGGAATGGGACCCTATTATAAAGGATGAGTTTGGCCACTTCCATCTTTTCCTCTCACCCATGTCATGACTTCTGTCGTGTTATAACACAGCACCATTCTTGTGGCCCCTTGAACTTGAAGTACCCAGCTTCCAGAACCATAAGCCAACTGAATTTCTGTTCATTATATATTAATCATCATGCAATATTCTGTTATAAGAACATAATATGGACTAAGACTTTTGCCCAAGGGCTTTCAGAGATAAATGCAAATAGGGCAGATAAAGTAGTTAGTTCACATCAACCCTCCTGTGTTAATGTCCAATACTGACATTGCTAATATGATTATAATACTGATACTGAAGGTCAAATGTATTAAAAAATTAAGTTAAGAGCCTCTTATCACAGTCCTAAATTAGTTCCCCTGTATACTAGGCAGGCAAAAAGAACTGTGGCCAAAGAACAGGGAAAACTTATAATCAAGATTGTGGTTGGACTTTGTCCCTCACTCCTGGGAGACTGCCTCTAAACCCTCAGAACTTCCCAAGTGATAGGAGTATTATTTGTTATTCACAATGGGCTACTTATATAATACTTCTGTTTCAGCTTATAAGATGACTCAGGATGGGGCTGGTCATGCCAGAAAGATAAATCATGTTTTCAGAAGGTTGAAACTTTTAAGTCTGTGCTGTTAGGCCAGCCTGCTGGGAGAGAGGAGCATTGAAATTTCAGTCATGCATACACAATGAAATCTCAATAAAAACTGTAAACACTGAAGCTTGGGTGAGATTTTTTAGTTATTAACACACATTGATGTGGCAGGAGTGTGATCTGTCCTGAGAAACAGAAAACTTTGCCTGAGTCCTCCCAGATATAACCTGGAAGGTCTCTTCCTTTAGTTGGTCCTGATTTATAAGCAAGTATCATAAATACAGAAATTTCTTGAATTATGTGAGTCACTGTAGAAAAACTATGGATCAAACCTAATAGAATAAGAACTCTAAACTTTGTTGCCAGTTGCTCAGAAGTATGGGTGGCCTGGGAACCCTGAGCTTGTACCTGGTGTCTGGAGTGAAGTCAGGCATAGAAGGAACTAGGCCCTTAACTTGTGAGGTTGAACATAAGTCTAGTTAACACTGTAATTGCATTGCTCAAGCCAAATCATCACTCCCAAATTTAGAGACACGGTGATTGAGATAAGCCTTATAAATCAGGTGTTCTGGAGTCAAATATTGGTAGGGATACTGGCATGGGAAATTTGACAAATTTCTAGAGGAAGAATACCTTTGGAGTCTTCTCCCAGGACTCCATCATGTTTTCACGGTAAGAATTCAAAAGAGACACCATCATGGCTTTGGTATGAAAGGAAAATAATTACAACATGAAACAAAACCAGAGTTTTCTAAGTTCTATTCTTCAGGGAAAAGATTCGCCAGAGCCCAATTGTGAAACCTATTCAAGCACAGGAAAAAAATTTCTTTCTCATTTTGGCACCATGGAGCCTTCCTATTTAACTTAAGAAGGAAATATCACAGTCAACAAGGAAAAGTGCTTCCTGGAAATGATTCGGTATTCTGCAATCAGACAACAGTGAAGAGAGTAAGGTGGGAAAAGATGGAGAAAGCAAACCATTGGAGGAAGGATATGTATACTTGAGACAACTATAGCTTTGAAACACTGGCCCAGAAGAAGACTGATACCTGAGAAGATCAGAGAATGTGCCCTCTTCCAAACATTCCATTATCATACTGACAAGGCTCCAGTTTAGAAACAGTGATTACAACTGGAAGAGCTGAAAGATGCAGACTTATATGGAACAGTGAATAGAAAAGCCACCAAGTTGAGTTAAGAGTTCAAATATTAAAGGAAGTTCAAATTTCTAATACTTATAGTTACCAGAAAAACACTAAATACCACCTGACCCTTAAACAGAGCAACATAACTCCTCACACTAAAATCTTTTCAGCTCAGTTCATACTACATAATAAAATACAGTATTTCACTCACAGCAAAATATTATATGACATAGCAAAGGCAAGGAAAATGCATAATTAAGAGAAAAACAATAGTTATAATCAGCCTCTTCTATAGCTCGAATCTGAAAAGTCCCTCAAAGACCCACATGTTAAAGGCTTAGTGATATTGGAAAGTGACAGAATCTTTAAGAGGTTGAGCCCAGTGAAAGGAAGTCAGGCCACTGGGGTGTGCCCTGGAGGGGAATCTCAGCATCTCAGTTTCTCCTTGGTCACCATGAGGTGAAGAGCTTTGCCCTACCATCCACGGTGCTGTACCACAAGACAGGCTCAAAGTGATGAGCCAACTGAACATGGAATTAACCTTTACTATGAACCAAATTAAATCTTTAATCCTAGTGAGGTCATCTCTCAGGTATTTTATCGTAATGATGGAAATCTGACTAGCGCAGAAAATTGGTACTGAGAAGTGGGATCATTACTGTGACCATTCCAGGGTAACACTCAGAGGCATTTTAAATTGGTCTGTGGGAGAAACTTGGGAAATTTGGGGGAAGCAGGCAAGAGAAATCCTAGAATGCTCTATGTAGAACTTAATGTATTATTTTGATGAGGACGAGGAAAACCAGTCTGTTGATAAAATGGTGACAGTGGACTCTAGGATAATGAGGATTTGGATGGAAGTAAGGACTATATTAGAAATTGAATTGAAATCTAAATTTTTACACTGTGGCAAGGAATTTGAATGTATCATGGCCATACCCCGAGACTTTGTGAGGCTGAGTTTATAGGTACAGAATTGTTTCTATTGTGGAGGAAATTTCAAGGCAGAACAGTGTTCAGGAATTAGCATGGATATTCCTGGCTACTTTTAACTAAGATTTTGTGAGATTCAGAAGAAAAACTCACGGCAGAAAAGCGTGAAAAATTTGTAGTTTCACTAGAAAAATAGTACATTTAAAGATACTACCGGCCAGGTGTGGTGGCGCACGCTTATAATCCCAGCATTTGGGAGGCTGAGACAGGAGGACTGCGGTCGCCGACAGCCTCAGCTACTTAGTGAAGCCCTCTGCAATTTTTGTGAGACCCTGTTTCGAAAATAAAGAATAGACACTGTGCATGGTGGCGCACGGTTGTAATCCCTGCGCTTGGGAGACGGAGACAGGAGGATCGTGCAGGTTTGAAGCCAGCCTTGCTGGCTTAAGAGACCCTGTTCCCAAATAAAAATATAAAAGTAGATCTGGGAGTGTAGCCCGGAGGTAGAAGGGCTTCCAGGAGCCCAAGTACCACCAAAATAAAATAAAAAAGAAAGAGAGAGAGAGAGAGAGAGAGAGAGAGAGAGAGAGAAAGAGAAAGAGAAAGAGAAAGAGAAAGAAAGAAATAGGGTAGGGGGCATAAGTCTGAGATTGAATGCCCCTGGGTTCCATCCCCAGACCTGTAAATAAATAAATAAATAAATAAATAAATAAATAAATAAATAGATAAATAAATATGCTACCAAAGAGAATACAGTTGTTAATGTGATTAGCATCACAAGAACAAATGCTGGCGAGGATGTGGAAAAGTGGGAACTTTAAAACATTGTTGGTGGGATTGCAAATTAGTGCAACCACTTTGGAAAATAGTATGGAGGATCCTTAGAAGAATAGGAACAAATTTACCATTTGATCCTGTAATACCACTTCTGGGTATCTACCCAAAAGAAAGGAAACCAAACTACCAAACCAATGCATGGGTATCTACACAATTCACCATAGCCAAACTATGGAACCAGCCAAGATACACATCAACATATGAATGGATTACAAAACTGTGGGATATGTACACAATGGAATTTTATTCAGCAAGTAAGAAACACAATTACATAATTCTCAGGGAAATGGATTATGCTAAGTGAGATTAGTCAGTCACAAAGAAGAAGAAATCAGATGCTTTCCCTAATATGTGAAAGCTAAGGAGAAATGGGTCATAGGATGAACTCTAGATGAAAATGGAGATCCTATAGAGGAGCAAATAAGGCAATCTAACTGAGGGGATGGAAGGGGGGAAGAAGGAAACTCTCTAAAGCACAGGATGTTCTTAAACAAACATACTCATGTCAACCACTAAGCCAAGCATGGGAAGGAAGGATGGGGAGGGGATGGGGTGGCGATTGGGTAGGGGCTAACTGGGCAATGTGTGCAAGCATATCTACACAAGTTTTTTTTTTATCCCATTATGACGTATGAATACAATGCACCAATAAAAAAAATTAAGAGAGAGAAAACAATAAAAAATAAAAATAAGCCACACACCTTTTTACCAGAATAATGAAAAAGATGTCTTGAGGAAAAACCCAGGAATTGGCAACCCATCACAGGCTTACATACATTAAGGTCTAAACAATTCAAAGATATTTATTTGAGAAGAGCAACCCAGAGTCACCTCATAATTGTTTCCCCATAGTCTGCCATTAAAGCACTCAGAGACTACTGCAATTGTGGTTCAAGTGAGTCACTTTCTGCTTAGTAAGCTCCTGACCACATAATAAAGCGAAGCCATGAGAATGAGCCAAGCTGCACTGACCCAAAAAAGTTAGAGATGCCAGAAACGTGGAAATCCTACTAAGGGAAGCTGCAAGCAGAAAGCAGGGTGATCCCAAAGCTTGGCCATGTGGTCTGTAGACGCCAGTGTTGTAGGGCCAGGGATGCCCATGATGTAAATCACATACCACTGTATTCCCTGGATACCAGACATGGATCTACAGAATGTAATTTTTTCTTCTGGGCTTTGGTTTGTTTTGGTCTGAGTTCTCATTATTATTTTTCATTCTTCTTTTCTGATAAAAAGTGTTTGTATATATTAATTATATAATGTTTGTCCTGTGCCATTATCTCTTGGATGCTTATAACTTTTCATTTCTACACATTTCATCTTTATTTTTACATTATTTTTACATACATTTTACATACATTTTTACATAGGCTCACAGCTCAGTTGGACTTGGAGTTTTAAGAAATTCTGGAATAGTTAGGAATTTAAGGGACTCTTGGGGTCAAACCAAACTCATTTTGCATTATGAGATGAATAGGAGCCTGTGTGGCCAAAGAGAGAATGGTATTATTCACGTCTGAAATGTCCCCAAAGGCCCATGTGGTAAAGAGCCCCTGTGTATCACACTATTGAGAGGTGGTGGTGGAACCTTGAAGATGTGGGACCTACTGGAAGAACAGTAAGTTGTTGAGGGTGTGGTATACTATCAGGTGTTTTATCACTGTCAAAATGCTGATGAGCACAGACTCCTATGACACAGAGGTTGACGTCCCAAGAGAGAATGCTAAATAACCAGGATAAATATGTTGAGTTCTACTGAATAATGATATCATAATGAGAAAAAACAAAAGGCAAATGTTGGCATAGAGATCATCCAAGAGCCAGAGGATAAATCTCAAAAAAAATGTTTCTGACTAAATGAAAAATGAAAATTGAATAGAGATACAGACAAGGAATTTCTTAGAAGAAAATTTATAGCATTGACTATAGGTATATGTTAGAAATTAAAAAAATTTACAATAAATAAATTAAGCCATGCCTTGTGGAGTCTGAGAAAAAGCAGCAATTAAAACTGAGCACAGGAAACTAAATAATACAAATTAGAGCATGAATTAACAGAACTTCCAACAATAGGCAATTTAACAGAACTAAATTCTGACCTTTTATAAGCACAAATAAGATTTTAAAAAACCTGCCAAGCATACCATCAAGATAAGAGAGACCTACCAAAAGAGGGAGAGAGATAAAAAGGAGAGAGGATTATTAATATCATCAAGGAAAGAGGGGTCAACACTACTGATTACTGATACCATGAATATTTTAAATATTCTAAAATCCACAAGGACATTCATTTTTATGAATTTAATACCTGAAATAAAATGGACTATTTGAAAACATAAATGAGTAAATTT
The DNA here is from genome assembly GCF_963383645.1 of Muscardinus avellanarius. Classification (NCBI taxonomy): domain Eukaryota; kingdom Metazoa; phylum Chordata; class Mammalia; order Rodentia; family Gliridae; genus Muscardinus; species Muscardinus avellanarius. The sequence continues at coordinate 162,992,265 of NC_137788.1, forward strand.
ATCTAAGGAGGAACAGAATAACTCTATACAGTTTTAAATTGAATTAAAAACAAAAAGTATTTGCGGTAAGAGCAGCAGGCTCAGGCTCAATGGTGAATTCTACTAGCAAAATAAAAGTTTTCTACAATCTTCCTAAGATGCAAAATCAAAGCAAAAACCTTCCAACACATTTCATGATGCCTGGATTAATCTAATTGCAAAAACAGCTTTGAAAAAATCTGAAAACCAGAAAATGATGGACCAGAATTCTTTATGAATCTAGACACAAAACCTTTCCACAAAATTTAGCAAAACAAAGACAATAGTGTAAAAAAAAAAAAAGGAAAATCACATCTCAAAAAGTATGATCAGTTAGGCATGGTGGTGCAGTCCTGTAATCCCAGTACTTGGGAGGCTGAGCTAGAAGGATCACAGGCTGTATAGCCTCAGCAATTTAGTGAGACTCTCAGCGACCTAGTGATACCCTGTTTCAAAATAAAAAATTGGGCTAGATGTATAGCTCAAAAGTAAAAACGTTCCTGTTTCCAATCCCCAGTAACACATAAAAAAGTGGGGTACACTTCTGATATACCTCTGTTTTAATATTTAGAAATAAATCATAATTTTTCACATTCATGGGCTGAATAAAACTATTATGATCATAGTGATATATACAGGAAAGTCATTACTAAAAATTCAAAACAAACTCATGATAAAAAAAAACTTTAGAAAATAATGTCATCTATGACGTTTGAGTGATAAGAAAGTGTCGATGTATGTTTGTAGGTTGTAACAAATGCACTAATCTGTTCCAAGAGGTTAATTGTGAAGGAAGCTGCGCAGGTATGAAAATGAGTATATGGAAACTGTACCTCCCACTGAATTTTGTCTTAAACCTAAAACTGCCAAAAAAAAAAAAAGACTCTTAAAAGAACTCTACAAACTCGAAGAACATTTTCCAATGAAAAGAACCAAGGTCCTTGGTGATGTGGCTTATAATAGAAATGGAAAAGAAAATATACAAGATGAGCTTGGAACACACTGTAATGGTAAAATGTAACCAAGTGCAAAAGAATAAAAAAAACTACCATAACAATGGTCAGAATTATAATAATTTGAAGCAACATCATAAACAGAATAGTATTGAGTTAAAATCCAAACATAAATTAAATATCTATAAGCTCATACTGATAAGGATATATGAGTGAACACTTAAATTAAGAAACAAATATCCTATGTAGAACAACTTTTTAAATGCATGTAGATACTCTCCCTCTAAGGCATTGCATCATAACTACCTGCATTTAAATGTGAGCTGCACATAGGGACTTTCTTCAAAGAGTAAGTATACTATCAAAAGTTGGAAAAGGATAACTGTGAGAAAATATGAAAAACCTCAGCAGGTAGTGAAGTTCACCCTCGGTAGCAAAAACCACGTTCACAGCATCTCCTTTAGTATCAAGTGATTAAAACGCACTTTACCTCTGTGGTCTTCATCCCCAGAACTTGTATACTTATTCTAATTATTTCGAAAACATCAGAATCCAAGAATAGGGGAATTCTACGATTTTGCCAACCAGTATTCCTCATCACCATCAAAATCATCAAAAACGAGCTGTGTCAGAGAAATTCAACATCAAAATAGTCTAAGGAGAAGAAGAAACTAGATTATGAAGTGGCATGAAAACTATATATGACATTGGAACCAATTATCTTCTCCTGGCTGAAATTCTGGAATAGAAGGAAAAATATATTAGATAAAACGAAGAGAATGCAAACAAAGGCAATATTTAATACTGACATGTCCATTTTGAAGCATTAATTGTATCAAATATGCCATCAAGAGTCCAACTTTGATGGGAAGCTTACTGGGAAGAATATGGAAATTCTCTTCTGTTTTTATTTTTTAAATGCTATGGGCATATGATAATTATACAAAATAGTGAGGTTTCGTGACATACTCACCCACGCACTCGTGATCCATTTCATTTCACAATTCCGCCCACCTTCTTCCTCATCCCCTCCCTCTCCCTCTTTCCTCGCTCTTTTGGTCCACGTTCCATTTTCATGCCATTGCTTTGTTTACTTTATTCTCACTCTCTCCCGTATATGAGAGAAAATAAGACCTCTGATTCTCTGATTCATGTTATGTTATGTTATTTAACATATTTTCCATTTCCATCCATTTCCTGCCAACAGTGTAATTTCGTTCCTTATGGCTGAATAAAACTATCATTTTTCTTTATCCACTCACCTGATAAGGGACACCTCTGTTGCTTTCACAACTTGGATAATGTGAATTATACTGCATTAAAAATAAGAAAGCGTGCATATCTAAAGTGTGCTGACTTCAGTTCTTTAGGATAAATCCTGAAGAGTGGTATCCCTAGAAAATGCAAGTCCCTTCATGTCACAGACTGTCAAATATGGTGTCTACTGAGCCCTCCTCTCACCCACCTCTCTGATAAACTTCCCTCACTGCTTTGATTCCAAACTGTGAAGGAGTTAAGTAATTCCACTCCACCAGCTTGCCCACTGTGTGTTCTATCTTTGCAATTTTAATATAAATTTTAAAGTGCTTTAATAATATTTTTAAAATTTTTAGAAGTGAAAGTAAATGTTCATTTATTCATATTGTATCGAGAACAAAGATTACTGTCTCAGATCAAGGCAATCTTCATTCTTTAGCAAACATTATTTCTCTTGCTTCTGTATTTATGGCTCTTACTTTTTCTCCAAAGCCATAGGGAATTCTCTTTTGGGAAATAAATTCCATATAGTTTTATGTTTTGCTCTAATCATTTTCTGTATATGTATGCCTTAAACATTAAACTGTATTTCAAACTCCCCAATGGCAAGAATTTATTCTTCCTTTACTGAATTGCCTTACTCTAATGCCTACCACTTCTAGAAAGGTCACTATAAAATAAACTTAGTCTTACGGAGTTCATCATTTCATTTGTGGTTTTAAAATGTCAAGGGGGACAGAAACACTTCAGGAAAGGTAAAGACTCTGAAAAGCTACTCCTCCATAGAAGCAATATCAGTGTTGACAACTTTTTCAGAACTCCAATGACTAAGTTTACCTTCAAAACAACCTAGGGAGTATTTATTGAAAATCAGAGATAAATCATGTCTTAAGAACAATGGACTTTGTGACATTCTTTAAAAAAGTATTTGTAAATTTATATTGAACATGATAAATAGTGCATACAGAATAATGTAAGTTGAGATTATATCAACCAGAACTTGGTGCATTATAAATTAAATATAAGCATGTGTTAAAGTATCTATTATAAACTTTTCTACTCATGTATCTATCTAATCATCTCATACATAGGTGATATATGTTTTCAATGGGTACATTGTAGTCTTGCATCATGATGGAGTTGAAAGTGATGGAACCATACATAAACACAGCACTCCATGAGTCTCCCTCAGCCTCCTCCCTCCCTCAACCTCCCCACCCATGGTGTGGAGATCGTCACTGATTAATCTGCAGGTATACATCAAGCTCATTGAAGTGTTTCCTTCATCAAGTCTCTCTTCCCTCTCCCTCTCCTTCCAATAGGTCCCCTCCATCACACCACTATGGTTTTCCCTATTTTATCTAGAGTTCTTCCTGTATCCCAGTTTCTCCCTAGCTTCCACATATGAGGGAAAACAACTGATCTTTCACTTTTTGTGACTGTTTAATCTCATAATCTCAGTTAGCATAATATTTTCCAGTTCTATCCATTTTCTGGCAAATAACATGATTTTGCTCTTCTGTATGGCTGAGTAGACTTCCACTGTGTGTGTATCCCATAATCTTGTAACCATTCATCTGCTGAATGTGGGTTCCAGTTTGGCTCCTATGGATTGTGCTGCTATAAACATAGATAGGCACGTGTTCATATTGTGATCTGATTTTAATTCCTTTGGGTAGATAGCCAGGAGTGACGTTCGTTCTTATTTGTCACAATATTTTGAACTGTATAGAAGCCTAAAAACAATTCCAAAATTATAATGGCTCTGAAAATCAGCTACTGAACATCCACTCTAGGGGGCAGAACCAACTGGACAATTGAAGTCCCCATAACACACCTTAACTGTCATTGACCTGCGCAATCACTTCGTGTGAACCCCCACTCACAGGGCTTGACTTGTCCTGACACAGAGGTCACTTACTGCAGAGTTTTGGGGGGTCATTTGTCTAGTCCTCAGTGATTTCCTGGGACTCCTTTGTCACCTTGAGGAAAACAAGAGATCATCCATAAATCCAAAAGGAAATAATGTTCATAAGAGTCTGTGGAAATTTCTGAGAATTCAGAAATGGTCAAGTGTGTGAATATACCAAGGAAGACAAGAAAAGGTCAAAGTATTTCATTTGTGACTGAACTTGCCAAAACTTGGGCAGTTGAACTGAATCATCACTTCTGAAAAAATAAAATAATCAGCAAATAGATAAAAAATTTTCATCATTAGAAATCAGTGAAATGCACATCAAAACTGCACTGACACTCCATCTAACTTCAGTTACAATGGCAGTCTTTAAGAATACAAAAGGAAGATGGCGACGGAGGAAAGCGGCACTTACAAGTCCCGCTAACAATCCAACTCTACTACCACAAAACCAGCGCCTTTCAGAGCCAGAAAACACCACCAGCAAAGAAATAAAAACGGTAAATACAAGGGACAGAGAAAAAGGGCTGGAAAAACAAGACACCAGAAAAAAACAGCCCGAAGTGCCGCGCCCACACGGTGTGGAGCTGCCGGAGCAGCCGGAGCAGCCAGAGCAGCCGAGCAGAGTGGCCAGAGCAGCCAGAGCGGAGCGGCCAGAACAGCCGGAGCAGCCAGAGCCACGTCGCGGAACAGCCGAAGCGGCCGGAGTGGCCAGACCCGCGGTGCAGAGCAGCCAGAGCCGCGGCGCAGAGCGGCCGGAGCGGCACGGCCTACATTTCCCCTAGCAGCACCAGGCTCCAGAGAGGAGGGAGACTCAAAACAGAGCTCAAATCCAGAGAGGAGGTACTCTGGCCTCGTGGCCTAGGTTGCAGAAGCAGCATCTTAGTGCTGGCGGCAGCGGCGAGTTCACCGGATGGCCCTAGACCAACCCACTCAACCAGCCACCAGGTGCCTGAGAGGAGGGGTGGACAGCAAGCCGAGGTGAGCAGGTGCTGAACAGCCGGGTGGCAGTCAGCAGTTTTGTCGGTGCAGGGAACATCTAAAGCTCCCAAGGGCCGGGCACAGCACAACTGGCAAGGACTCAGAGCGGAGTTCAAAACCAGAGAAGAAATACACCGCATCACGGCCGAGGGCGTGGCAGTGGTGCCATATTGCCAGTGGTGGCAGCAGCGAATCCACCGAGTTCACTACAGCTACATCAGCACACTCAACAACCGTGAGTCAAATTGCGGCCCCTAGGGGAGAAATCCCAGTACTGCACTCCCAGGGACTTGCGTAGATAGTCTCCCTGGGTCGGAGATTTTAGCAGTGCAGCCCAGTGGGGGAGTGGCAGTGGCAGAGATATCATACCATAGTCACAACTCCCCGCTGGAGAACGCCCAACTTGGCACCCCCCATGGTCTAAGTAGCCTTTATTGACTCCCTGGGTCTGAGACTTTGTGATATAACCCAGTAAAGGAGTAGTGGTGACTGAGATACCACAGACTCGAGATCCAGAGCATCTTAAGTGAACTTGTAGTGACTCAGGGAAGAACCCAGAGAAGGCACAAACTTCCAAAATCATGGGAAAGAGAAATAACAATGGAGCAGTGAATGCCAACAACCCCACAACATCAAAATCTGATAACACAGAAATCCAAAGATCTCTAGAAGATCAAATTAGGAAAATAACTTTAGAAATAATAGAGGACTTTCGAAAAGAATTTAGAGAGAGTCAAAAAGAGATAAAGGATGCAATTAATGAAGTAAAAGCCTCAATTCGAAGTATAAACAATAGATTAGACCACATGGAGAATAGAATCTCGCTTCTTGAAGATGATCATTCTAAAAATGAACGCATAGTTTCTAATTTAGAAAAAAAACCCCGACAGCAGGAATCTGACATTGAAGAAATATGGGCCCATTTCAAGAGAGCTAACCTAAGAATAATTGGAATAGAGGAGGGAAAAGAAGGTGAAACCAAAGGGATCAACAATCTCTTCAAGGAAATAATAGCAGAAAATTTTCCAAACATAGAGCAAGAGGTCGATACACAGGTCCAGGAAACTTATAGAACTCCCTTTAGACAGGATCAGAGAAGAGGATCCCCACGCCACATAATTGTCAAAATGACTAATGTGGAAGCCAAGGAGAGAATCTTAAAGGCAACAAAAACAAAAGGCCACGTGACATACAGAGGCAAACCAATTAGAATCACTCCAGACTTCCCAAACCAAGTTATGAAAGCCAGAAGGGCTTGGAGTAACATATTCCAAACTCTGAAAGAAAACAACTTCCAGCCAAAAATTTCCTACCCAGCAAAACTATCCATCAAATTAGATGGGGAAATAAGAAGCTTCCATGACAAACAGCAACTGAAGGAATTTATGTCTTCAAAACCAGGGCTAGAGAAAGTACTCAAGGAGATTAACTGCAAAGAGGAAATGGGTAATACACGCCAGAACCAAAGAAACAAGAATTCTCATCCAGCAGACAACTAAGCAAAGAAGAATAAACAGTATCTCAAACAGAAATAAGATCTTAACATGTTGGGAATTAAAAATTATCTCTCTATAATCACACTGAATGTAAACGGCCTCAACTCCCCAATAAAAGACATAAAGTGGCAAAATGGATTAAAAGCCAGAATCCATCCATCTGCTGCTTACAAGAAACACACCTTACAAGTAAAGATAGGAACAAACTCAAGGTAAAGGGCTGGAGCAAGGTAATCCATGTTAATGGTACTCGAAGACAAGCAGGAATAGCAACTATGATATCAGACAAGTTAGACTTCAAAACCAAACTTATTAGAAGAGACAAAGAAGATCACATTTTACTGGTAAAAGGAATAGTCCAGCAAGAGGAAATAACAATAATCAACATCTATGCCCCAAACATAGGGGCAGCTACTTTCATAAATCAAACTCTTTGTGACATGAAGTCACACATAAATCCCAACACAATAATACTGGGAGACTTCAACACACCTCTCACAATACTAGACCGATCTTCCAGACAAAGGGTCAGTAAAGATGTCTCAGAACTAAAGAACACCATTAAACAAATGGACCTGTTGGACACATATAGAATATTTCACCCAACTACAGCAGAGTTTACATTTTTCTCAGCTGCTCATGGAACCTTCTCCAAAATAGATCACATCCTGGGACACAAAATGAGCACTAGCAAATTTAAAAAATGTTACATACTTCCCTGTGTCATTTCAGACCATAATGGAATGAAACTAGAAATCAACTATAAGAAGACCCAGAGAAACAACATAAACATGTGGAGACTGAACACCACACTTCTGAATGAAGAATGGGTCATAGAAGATGTAAGGGGTGAAATCAAGAAATTTCTAGAAACAAATGAAAATAAAGAAACAACATATCAAAACCTCTGGGACACTTTGAAGGCAGTATTAAGAGGAAAATTTATAGCATTGAGTGCTCACATAAGAAAAACAGAAAATCTTCAAATAAATAGCCTTATGATACACCTCAAAGCCCTTGAAAAGCAGGAACAATTGAACCCCAAAGCCAGCAGAAGACGGGAAATTATTAAAATTAGAGCAGAAATTAACGAAATAGAGAATAAAAAAACAATACAGAAAATCAACAAAACCAAAAGCTGGTTTCTTGAAAAAATTAACAAGATTGATAAACCACTAGCCAACCTAACTAAAAAAGAGAGAGAATCAACCCAAATTATAAAGATAAGGGATGAAAAAGGAGACATTACTACTGACAGCGTAGAAATCCAGAGGATTATCAGAAACTACTTTGAAAAACTATACTCCAACAAAATGGAAAATCTGGAGGAAATCGACAACTTCCTAGATAAATACAACCTTCCTAAACTGAGTCAAGAAGATATAGAACACTTAAACTAACCAATAACAATCAAAGAGATTGAAATAGCAATAAAGAGATTACCATCAAAGAAAAGCCCAGGACCAGATGGTTTCCCAAGTGAATTCTATAAAACCTTTATAGGAGAACTAATCCCAATACTACTCAAACTATTTCGGGGAATAAAAAAAACCGGGACTCTCCCAAATACATTCTATGAAGCCGACATCACACTAATACCCAAACCGAATAAAGACAGTTCAAGGAAGGAAAACTACAGGCCTATATCTCTGATGAACTTGGATGCAAAACTATTAAACAAAATACTAGCAACACGCATTCAAAACCACATCAAGAAAATCATTCACCATGACCAGGTAGGGTTCATCCCAGGGATGCAAGGCTGGTTCAATATACGAAAATCAATCCATGTAATTCATCATATAAACAGAATCAAAGACAAAAACCACATGATCATCTCAATAGATGCTGAAAAAGCATTTGATAAAATTCAACATCCATTTATGATAAAAACACTGCAGAGAATTGGAATAGAAGGAACATATCTCAACATTATTAAGGAAATCTACAATAAGCCCACTGCCAACATCATATTAAATGGGGAAAAACTTCAAGAATTCCCCCTAAAAACTGGAACGAGACAAGGATGTCCACTATCACCACTTCTCTTCAATATAGTACTAAAGACTCTAGCCAGCACAATAAGGCAAGAAAAGGAAATCAAAGGAGTACAAATAGGAAAAGAAGAACTTAAGCTTTCACTATTTGCAGATGACACGATACTATATTTAGAAAACCCAACAAACTCAACCAAAAGGCTTATAGAACTGATCGACAAATTCAGCAAGGTATCTGGATACAAAATCAATCTTAAAAAATCAGAAGCTTTCCTGTACACCAACCATAAATCCACTGAAAAAGAAATTCAGAAAACACTTCCACTCAGGATCTCCCACAAAAAAATAAAATACCTAGGAATAAACTTGACCAAGGAGGTAAAAGATCTCTACAAAGAAAATTATAAAACACTGAAAAAAGAAATCGAAGAAGATCTTAGAAGATGGAAAGACCTTCCATGTTCATGGATTGGCAGAATAAATATCATTAAAATGGCCATCCTCCCAAAAGTGATCTACAGATTTAATGCAATGCCCATTAAACTACCAAGATCATTCCTCACAGACATAGAAAAATCAGTCCTTAAATTTATCTGGAATAACAAAAAGCCCAGAATAGCCAAGGTAGTTCTCAGCAACAAAAACCACGCAGGAGGAATCACAATACCTGACTTTAAACTATACTACAAAGCCATTGTAATAAAAACAGCATGGTACTGGCAAAAGAACAGATATATAGACCAATGGAGCAGAATAGAAGACCCAGAAACAAGTCCACACACTTTCAGCCAATTGATTTTTGACAAAGAGGCCAAAAACATACACTGGAAAAAAGATAGCCTCTTCAACAAATGGTGTTGGCAAAACTGGTTAACCATATGCAGAAAATTGGATGTTAATCCCACTTTTTCACCCTGTACAAAAGTCAATTCACGATGGATCAAAGACTTGGAAATTAAACCAGAGACTTTGAAGCTCCTTGAAGAGGGCATAGGTCCAACACTACAACATATAGGCACAGACAAACATTTCCTCAAATAGACCCCAAAGGCACAACAAATTAAAAGGAGAATCAATACATGGGATTGCATGAAACTGAAGAGCTTCTGTTCAGCAAAGGAAACTATCAAGAATCTCAACCGAGAGCCAACAGAATGGGAGAAGATTTTTGCAACCTACACCACTGATAGAGGACTAATATCTAGAATATACAGAGAACTCAAGAAACTCAACACTAAGAAAACAAAGCATCCAATAACAAAATGGGCAAATGAACTAAATAGACACTTCACAAAAGAAGAAATTCAAATGGCCAATAAATGCATGAAAAAATGCTCAACATCACTGGCAATCAGAGAGATGCAAATCAAAACTACCCTGAGGTTTCACCTAACTCCAACTAGAATGGCCATCATTCAAAACACAAACAACAACAGATGCTGGCGAGGGTGTGGAGAAGTGGGAACTCTAAGATATTGTTGGTGGGATTGCAAATTAGTGCAACCACTTTGGAAAACAGTATGGAGAATCCTCAGAAGAATGGGAACAAATCTACCATTTGATCCAGCAATACCACTTCTGGGTATCTACCCAAAAGAAAAGAAACCAAACTACCAAACTAATGCATGTGTATCTATGTTCATAGCTGCACAATTCACCATAGCCAAACTATGGAACCAGCCAAGATGTCCATCAACAGATGAATGGATTACAAAACTGTGGGATATGTACACAATGGAATTTTACTCAGCCATCAAAAAAAACTCAATTACATCATTTTCAGGGAAATGGATGGAACTGGAGGACATTATGCTAAGTGAGATTAGTCAGGCACAAAAAATAAGAAATCAGATGCTTTCCCTAATATGTGAGAGTTAGGGAGAAAAGAGGAGCAAACAAGACAACCTAAAGGAGGAGAAATGAGGGGGGAAGAGGAAAATCTCTAAAGCTCACAATGTACTTAAACATATCGAAGTCAATCACTAAGCCAAGCAAGGGAGGGAGGGACGGGGAGGGAATGGGGTGGGATTTGGGTAGGGGTTAAATCAGCGATGAGTACATGTTTGTACACACAAGTTTTTTACCCCAATAAGTTGTATGAATATAATGCACCAATAAAAAAAAATTTTAAAAAAAGAATACAAAAGCTGAGCCGGGCATGTGGTGCACGCTTGTAATCTCACGCTTGGGAGGCGGAGACAGGAGGATAGCACAAGTTCGAAGCCAGCCGCACTGGCTTAAGAGACCCTGTTTCCAGGAACCCCAGTACCACCAAAAAAAAAAAAAAAGAATACAAAAGCTGGGTGTGGTGGCGTATCCCAGTACTTGGAAGGCTGAGACAGGAGGATCTCAGGTTCGTGGCCAACCTCAGCTACTTACTGAGGCTTTCTGCAATTTGGTGAGACCTTGCTTTTAAAAATAAGTATAAAACACAGGGCTGTAGGTATAGCTCAGAGGAAGAATGCCCCTGAGTTCAACCCTAGTTACACACACACACACACACACACACACACACACACACAAATACAAGCAACAATAATGTTGGTAGGATCATTATGGAAGTTTCTTGGACATTAGAAATGGAAATACCACATGACCCACCTATACCACTCCTTGGTTTCTTTCCAAAATAGTTAAAATCAGAATATTATGGTGACACATGCCTATCTGTGTTTATAGAAACTCAAATCACCATAGCCAAATTAAGGAACCAATCTTGCTATCCTTCAACAGATGAATGGTTAAAGGAAATGATGTGTGATTACGAGCACCAGTAAAAGTACATAAAAATAAAGAAAATGTGGCATATACACACAGTAGAGTTTATCCAGCCACCAAGAATGAAATTATGTCATTTGCAGGAAAATGGATGGAACTGGAGAACTTTATGGCAAATGAGATCAGCCAGGCTCATAAAATCAAGGGCCACAGATTTTATCTCTTATGGGAAAGGTAGAGAGAAAAAAGTAAAGTGATCTCATAGGACTGAGGATACAGACCCTTAGAGCAGTGGAAGGAGCTTGGGGAGGGAAGAGAGGAGTGAAATAAATAACATGTGAGAGGAGAAAAGTTCAGAAAACAGAATGTATATATAGGAATGTATTACTACAAACCTCACCATCATGTACAATTACAACACACTAACAAAAAACTACAAAAATTTAAAAATATGTGGTTCTCAGGAAAAAATAAATAAAAGAGAAAGAAACTGGAGACACACTTTCCAGGGCTTGAACTTTGGAACTGAAGGCCAGGGGACATTTTGGGGGATACAATTATTATGAAGTTTTCTCTTTCTCAGCTCTGACCCAAATAGGCCATACCCCTCAGGATAGTTTGTGTGGTGGTCTCCACCCCTCTTTTTCTGCCAGAAAGTTTGGAGAAATCACTGCCCATTGCAGAGAAGAATTATCTGTCAACAATTCTGATTTTGTACCTGGGGTAAGGTCTGGCTAGAGTAGGAGCTTGCCGCTAGCCCTCTCACCTGCTTAGAGCATGGACCACTGAGGCTATGCCACCCTCCAGGCCTGATCTTCAGTCCTTGTGCTGAGGGAGTATGTGAACATCTGTGTGTGAGCATGTGGTGTGTTTGTGTGTGTGTGTGTGTGTGTGTGTGTGTGAGAGAGAGAGAGAGAGAGAGAGAGAGAGAGAGAGAGAGAGAGAGAGATGGAGAGAGATGGAGAGAGATTGAAAAGTGTCCAAGCTACAGCACCAAAGTCCTCCAAGTTGTCTGAGAATGGAAGAAGTGACCTGGCCCTTTGGGGTTTGCATGGGGATACGGGTGCTGGAGACAGCAAGCTTTTTACCGGGTGCCATATATTCTATTCCACACTCAGTCCCACCCCACACCCATAGCCAGTCTGTTTTGTTCCTTGCCACAAAGCTCAGACTGCCGATTTGAAAGGGAGATGTGATTCGGAGAGGTCTGTGCAGCAGTCTCACCTAGCCTGATGTATGGGGCACAGGGAGAAAGAAGAAAAGTGGCCACTGGGTTTAGAAAATGCACATAGTATTTTTTAAAAGGTAAAGCAAATGCAACAGCTTTCTGGTATTTATTTTCTGGTATTTCCTTGTGTATGTATGTTATTTGTTTGTTTATTTATTTACTTTTTGTTTTTAAGGTCTCTCTCCTTTTTTATACTTTTTTATTGGTGCACGATAGTCTCACATTTATAGTGAGAGTGGCATACATGCACAGGGCACCTGATGAGCTTGTTCCCTAGCTCCCTCCCTCCCTCCCCACTCTCCCCTTTCCCATACAGAACATTGAGTCTGCCATTGGGATCCTCACATAGATACATATGTGAAGAAATGCAACAGACCTCCTAGGCAGAGTATCTTTTAGGATGGCCTCCTTCCCAGGTCTCAGCAAAACCATGGGCTTTGCAAGACGGACCTTAAACCTTTCTCCAGCTTGCTATGTGGGAACAAACTTTCCATTCTCAGACAGCATGTCTGCCTGATAGAGACATTTTTATTTCTTGAGATTACCCAAGGAGTTCTGTCTTTCATTAGACTAAGGGGAATTTCTCCTCTCTCACGGAGCTCCACCAGGCACTGGAGCAAATCGGTGCTTTTATTAATTTTCCTATTATTGTAAGAAGCAGTATTTCTGGATTTGACTTGGTTTCTGACTTGCTGAGTTGCACTCCTGTCTGTTGCCAGGTCTCTACCAGCTCATTACACAGCCATTCTCCTGACCGTTTAGTCCAGCCTTGGGAAGCAGCCTGTGTGAATCTAGTCTACCATCTCTGAGCCTTCCATAAAGCCTACTCAATTATTTTTTTTTAATCTTACTTTATTTTATACATATATTGGTGCTCGTAACTATACATCAGAAGATTCAAAGTAATACGTTGGTAACATGCACACATGACTTAGTATATTTTACTCACCATCCCACCCTCCTGTGCACTCCCCCCTCCCCATACATATGAGTGATATCTTCATGTATGGACATAACATCACTTGAACTCCTCCTGTCCTCACGCCTCATTTCCCCAACTCTCCTGTTAGCAAACACATATGAAAATTAATAGTAAAAAATACTGAGAGTATATGCTTGTTTTGCATTATATATATTAGTGCGTTCAGAGCAGAAGTGTTCATGTGCTTAAGATTTGGCTTGACTTCAACTTGTGTGTGGATATGTATGTACGTATTTACTTTTTGTTTTTAAGGTCTCTCTCCTCTTTTGTACTTTTTATTGGGTCATTAGAGTCTCACATTCACAGTGATAGTGACATACAGCACACGCACCTGCTGCGCTGGTCCCCTGGCTCCCTCCCTCGTCCCCACGCTTCCCCTCCCCATACAGGACACGGAGTCTGCCATTAGCATCCTACCACAGACACGTAAGGTCAATGGGAGCTATTCCTCCAGAGACTCTTCCTCCGCCCCAGCTTCCCCTAGACCACCTCCCCGGCTCCACTGCAGTTTTCTCTTCTTTATCTGAAGCCCCTCTGCCAGATTACATACTCCCTAGCTTACACATACTGTGCATGAAAGGAGTATAAAGCCCTCTATGACGGCCTTTAGGAGAAACACAGCTATGTGAGGTGCTGGGTACATTACCTGTAGCAACAACCCTCTGTACTCTCCTAATGGCTTTTTGTTTTTCGCTACAACATTTTATTTTTAATTAATTTTTTAAAACTGATAACAAAAAACTGGGTGTGGTGGTGCAAGCTTGTAATCCTAGTGCTTGGGAGGCTGAGACAGGAGGATGGCACAGGTTCAAAGCCATCCTCAGCTACTTAGTGAGGTTCTCAGCAACTTAGTGAGACCCTGTTTCCAAATGAAATATAAAATGGGTCTGGGAGTGTAGCCTGGAGGTAGAAGGCCCCTGGGTTCCACCCCCAGTACCACAAAAAAAAAAAAGTGTACATATTAGTGGGTTGGCATGTGATGTTTGGATACACACATGCATTACACAGTTTACACGTGTCTAACTCCTCAAGCATATATTACTTTTCTGTGGCAATGAGGTTTACTATCCAGTGGCTCTCTACAGTCGCCCTATTGTGTGATAGCATGCTAGAAGTTCTTACTGCTACCTAACTGCAACTTAGTACCCACTGACCAGCTTTTCCCCATCCCTCCCTCTCCTGTGGTAGAACAACTCTACTTTCAGTTTCTATGAGGCCAACCTTTGCATTCCATGTATGAGAGAGATCATGAGCGACTTGTCTTTCTGTGCATGCCTTATTTCAAGTAGCATAGTGATCTCCAGTTCCCTCCATGTTTTTATGAATGGCAGGATTTTATTCCTTTTCATTGCTTAACAGTATTCTATTAATTATGGGAATGTACTATGTTTTCTTTATCCATTCATCAATTGACACTCAGGTTGTTTTAATTTCTTGGCTATTATGACTAGTCCTATTATCTTGGCTATTATGAATAGAATGAGCATGGGAGTCCAGATGCCTCTTAGACATATTGATTTAATTGCCTTTGGCTATATGCCCGATAGTAAAATGCTGGATCATATGGTGGTTCTATTTTTAATTTTTTGAGAAAACACCATACTAGTTTTTTAGTGGTAATTTGCCTTTTCATCAGCAATGTGCAAGGCTTTCCATTTTGTCACATCATCCAAGAACTCATCTCTTTCTTAAATAGCCTTTTCTAACTGCAGTGAGTTAATATTGTGGCTTTGATTTGCATTTTACTAATGATTAATAGTATTTTTCATGTACCTATTGGTCATTTGCATAACTCCTTTGAGAAATGTCTATTTAGATTCATTGCCCACTTTTTATTTTAGAATTTTTAAAAATTTTTTATGGGTGCATTGAAATTATACATCATACTGAGGTACAGAGTGAGCGAACATGCATGCACACAACACGTGGGGCATTTAATCCAGGTATTAATGTTTTGTCTGTTGAGCATTGGAGGGTCTTTAATATACTCTTGACCATTCATAAACATATCAAAGTCACTCAGTAAGCCAAACATGAGAAGGAAGAAGGAGGGGAATAGGGTGGGAATTGGGGAGGGGATAAATGAGTGATATGTGTATGTATGTGCCTCTACCATCTTGTACCCTATTAAGATATGACTACAATGCACCAATAAAACAAATAAATGTTTTTAATCTTCATGAATTCATAATTTTACCCCTGTCCATTTAAAATATCTTTTCTGTATTACTTTTTTACATATAAAGATGTTGTTATTCTGTTACCTTATAGAAATACTGTTTTTCACCTCTCATGTTTAACTTTATAAAATCCATCTCAAATTATTTTCTGTGTATCACATGAAGTTTGTTCAAGAAAATTTTCTTGTGGATATCCAACTTTTCCAGAGCAATTTATTAGGAAGGCTATTTTTCAACATTGTACTGTAGTGATGAAGACAGATAAATAGAAATATAGATCTATTTGAATATGTCTGTTTAAAGTACTTTATGTTATGTCTTTATATGTCTCTCCTTGTGCCAATATTGTACTTTTAATTATAGCATCTTTGAAATACGATTCTGTAACCAGAAGGAGATGAATCCTCCAATTTTGTCAGTGATGTGCTTGTTTTCTCCTATGTCTTTACAAGACTCAACTTATAAATTTCTACAAAATGCTGCTAGAATTTTGACAATTTAATTGAATCTATAGATCAACTTAGAGAAAGCTGACATCTTTACTATACTGTGTGTTCCAATTCCAGACCATGATATATTCCTCTAATGATTCAGGTCCTCTTTAATTTTTTTCAGTAGTATTTTTGAGTTTACAGTTTTTTGCTCATTTTTATTTTTGTTTTACTAAATTATAAGTAGCATAGAACAAAGTTCATAAATCTGAAGTGTATAATCTGATTCATTTTTAAAAATGCTTATGACTGCATAATCACCATATGGACAATCTATAGAATCTAATTTCAGCATCTCTTTGTGATACCTCTTTATTGATACTCCTGAAAGGTGACCACTCTTCTGTTTCCTATCAGCAGAGGTAAGATTTAGTGCTTTGAATTTCATACAAATGAAAGAATACAGGATATTCAATTTTGAGTATGGTTTCTTAAAATCAATTTTATATCTTCAATATTTATTTACATTATTGTGGGTTATAAAGGTAAAGAATTTGCATCAATGTGTTATATTTAATATTGCTAATATGCCTATTCAATCATTCTATTAATGGACATTTGGGTTGTTTCCAGTTTGGAGCTATGACAAAAATGCTGTGGTAAACATTTTTCGTGTGTTTTTTATAAATATAAGCACTTTTTGATGTTAAATATATCCCCAAAATTGCTTATTATATTGCCAAATTGTCATGTATTTATAGGTGTAGATATAGACTTGGTACTCTCGACCATGAAGGATGCATATCGTAAGGACTCTTATCTATTACTGACATGATGCACTCACTCATATTCCACCATCAACATATGAATTTTACCCTTTATGCTGAATGGGAAGTAAAATAGATTTTAAACTTTTTACTCATTTTATATTTTGCTTATTTTATATTTATTTGTCTATTCATAAGTATTTATAAAAGTTCTTGATAGAATGTTTCATTGGATGTGTTTTATTGTTAATGTATCCTTACATGGGTAATTTTTTATACTTTAGTATTTTGCTAAGGAGAAGTTCTTCATTTGATTACAGTCAAATTTATCAATCTTTTTATGAATGATTGATGGTTTCATATTATGTGTTTTCTAGTGTTTTTTCCCTAGAAATGTTGTTCTTAACTTTTCTCATTGTAGCTTGTGATCCATTGTACATTGAATGGAATGGATGTTAATATTTAATTTTACTACACATGTCTATTCAGTTGATGTAGCATTGATTAGGAAGTTGGCTATCATTTTCTCACCAAGTTACTGTTACTATTTTTCTGTTGTGAGTCGGCTACTGTAAATTTACAGGTATCTCTTGTTTGCTATTCTATTCCAATACCCTATTATTGCTGCCTTTGTGCTAGTATCACACTTGCTCATTTACTGTTGGTCTACACACGCTTACTGATGTATAAGCTAGTCTGTGTGCTTAAAAAGCCTATGCCTTTTAAATTTCAAAAATCAAGATTGCTCTAGCAATTTCTATTTAAAAAAAAATTAAAAATTTATTTAGGAGCTTGGCTCACATTTAATGTCTAGATCAAATTTGGAAACAAAGGAGACTTCCGGGAAGATGGCGACCGAGAAAAGCGGGGCTTAAGAGTCCCGCTAACAACCAATCTCCATTACCACAAAAAGAGCGCCTTTCATAGCCAGAAAACACCATCACCAGAAAAACAAAAAAAACCACCAGGCTCCAGAGAGAAAGCGGACTGAGAACAGAGCTCAGAGCCACAGAGGAGACACACGAGCCCGAGGACGTGGCAGCAGCGCCATACTGCCGGCGGCAGCGGCGAACTCAACGGACGGTTACAGCAAGCCAGGTGAGCCGCTGCGGAACAGCCAGGTGGGATCTTTCGGCGCAGACAGCATTTAAAGCTCCCAGTGGCTGAGCTCAGCACACGCTGCAGGGATCCAGAGTGGAAATCAAAACAAGAGAAGAAAAAATACGCCAGCCTCATGGCCGAGGGCGTGGCAGAGGCGCCATATTGCCACCGGCGGCGGCAGCAGCAGTGAATTCACCGAGTCCAGTACAGCTACATCTGCGTACTCAAGAACAGTGAGTCAAATTGCAGACCACAGAGGAGAAATCGCAGTATTGGGCCTCCTGGGACTTGACCCAGTGAGGGAGTGGTGGTGGCAGAGATATCACACCATAGGAGAACGTGCAACCTGGCACCCCCCATAGTTTAAAGCAGCCTCTATCGACTCCCTGGGTCGGAGACTCTGTGATACAACCCAATAAAGGAGTAGTGGGGTCTGAGATAATACAGACTCGAGATCCAGAGCACCTTAAGTGAAGCCATAGTGACCCAAGGGAAGAACCCAGAGAAGGCACAAACCTCTGAAATCATGGGAAAGAGGAATAACACTGGAGTAATGAATGTGCACAACCCCACAACATCAGAACCTGATAAAACAGAAAATCAGAAATTTCTAGAAGATCAAATCAGGAAAATAACTGTAGAAATAATAGAGGTGCTTCGAAAAGAACTCAGAAAGAGCCAAAAAGAGATAAAGGATGCAATTAATGAAGTAAAGGCCTCAATTCAAAGCACAAACAACCGATTAGAACACATGGAGAACAGAATCTCGCTCTTAGAAGATGAGCAATCCAAAAATGAATGCATAGTTTCTAATCTAGAAAAAAATATCCAACAGCAGGAATCTGACATTGAAGAAATATGGGCCCATCTTAAGAGAGCTAACCTAAGAATAATTGGAATAGAGGAGGGAAAAGAAAGTGATACCAAAGGGATCAACAATCTCTTCAAGGAAGTAATAGCAGAAAATTTTCCAAATATAGAGCAAGAGGTTGATACACAGATCCAGGAAACTTATAGAACTCCCTTTAGACAGGATCGGAGAAGAGGATCCCCACGCCATATAATTGTCAAAATGACCAATGTGGAAGCCAAGCAGAGAATCTTAAAGGCAACAAAAACAAAGGGCCAAGTGACATTCAGAGGCAAACCAATTAGAATCACTCCAGACTTCCCAAACCAAGTCATGAGAGCCAGAAGGGCTTGGAGTAACATATTCCAAACTCTGAAAGAAAACAACTTCCAGCCAAAAATTTCCTATCCAGCAAAACTTTCTATCAAATTAGATGGAGAAATAAGAAGCTTCCATGACAAACAGAAACTGAAGGAATTTATGTCTTCAAAACCAGCGCTAGAGAAAATACTCAAAGAGATTAACTACAAAGAAGAAATAGGTAACACTCACCAGAACCAGAGAAACAAGAGTTTCCATCCAACAGACAACTAAGATTGGTTATCTGTGGAGATTCATTATTTATGTTAGTCTTTTACCTATCTCTAAGTTGTATTGTTTGCCTTTATTGTTGTTAATTTTTAGGATTTCTAGTTGGAATATTAATATACCTTCAGATATAGCATTTGGAAATATTTTATCCAATTCTATTAGTAACTGTTAACTCTGTTTACATTGTCTTTGGATATACAATATTTTCTTTTATTTTTTAGGGAGTTTGTATATTCTTCTGTTGCCTGTGCCATTGAAATCATATCCAAGAAATCACTGCCAATTTCAATGTTGTGAGGTTTTATGACCCAGATTTTCTCCTAAAAGTTTATAGTCTTAAGATTTATATTTAGGTCTTTTATCTATTTTGAGTTAATACTTGTATATGGGATTAGGTAAAGGTCCAATTTTATTCTTTTCCATGTAATTATTATTTTTCAACAATATTTAGTTAAAAGATTATTATTTCCACCACCAAATGTTCGTGGAAACCATGTCAAAAATAACTTGACAATATAGGGAAGAATTTAGCTCTAGGCTTGTATTTAACTCCAATGGTCTATATATCTGCCTTTAGAACAGTACTACACTGTTTCAATTATTGTAGCTTTATATGGTTTGAAATCAGAAAATATATATCTGCTAGCTTTGTTCTTTTTCAAGATCGTTTTGGGTATCTAGAATTCATATTCCATATTAGGATAGATTCTTTTCTGAAAAATAAATATATAAATATATGATAGTTTCACCTAAAAAAACAGAAAAAAATATGCTCTAGTAAGAAAGAAAGCAAAAAGAAATATTGAAATGCTATCTTTAAATCATCAAACGCTTGGTATCAGACAAATAAAACTGTTATGTGAGATTATCATTTTTAATTTTGGATAAATTGCTATAATACTAGATGTCAACCACTAAGCCAAGCATGGGAAGGAGGGATGGGGAGAGAATGGGGTGGGGATCGGGTGGGGGCTGACTGGGCGATGTGTGCATGTATGTCTACAAAAGTTTGTATGCCACTATGATGTATGAATACAGTGCACCAATAAAATAAAATTAAAAATAAATAAATAAATAAAGTTTGGAAAAAAATAAATAAAATAAATTAAGAACAACAAAAAAAATAAAAAATAAAATAATTAATTGATAAAAAAAAATAAAAAAATAAAAAAATAAAAAAAATAAATATAAAAAAAAAAAAATTTGGAAACAAAGTAGATTGACATCATTGCATTGCTTACTCTAATGGTAAATAGCTCCATTTTTTAGATCTTTTTTTTTTGTAGTACTGGGGTTTCTGGAAACCCTTCTACCTCCGGACTACAGTCCCAGACCTATTTTATATTTTTATTTGTAAACGGGGTCTCTTAAGTCAGGGAGGCTGGCTTGAACCGGCTCCCGAGTGCAGGGATTACAAGCGTGCGCCACCACGCCCGGCTTTGCATCTTTTTTAATGTTTATACTTTTGGTGCATCCAATTCTTACATCATAATGCATTTTATAGCTATATGACATGCACGCACACATCATTATAACATTTCTGTAATGTTTTAAAATTTTCATCATTGGTGTAACACATGTTTTATTAGATTTGTCCATAAGTAATTTGATATTTCTGGTGCTTCATAAATAGTGTTTTAAATTGCTTTTTAATTTTTCTTCTAATTGTTCATAGAATACAGAATAATGGAATAGGGATTAAGTTGACTTGCTATATTGATTGTTATGTCAATAAATCTCTAAAGCCTAAATCACTTGTAGATTATTTTAGGTTTTCTGGTTAAACAATTAATAAATAACACATATTTGCCTTCTTAGTTTTGACTGCTCATACTTTTCACTTAATTTTTGTGACTTTAACACAGCATAAAGCACCCAATATGGTATAGAATATAAATTATGTTAATGGACATTATATTTTTCTTCTTAAAGAGAACATTCAATATTTCATCATTATTTATGCTGTGAACTATTGGCTTTTTCGTAGACACACCTTGCTTATGTTCCAAAACATCCATTCTTATTTTTGAAATAATGAGAAAATTCTTATTTCTGCTGGCAAATTTCACAGCACTGTTGTTGAAGTAATTTAATAGAAAATCACTTTTAAGATAATTTATCATAAGTGTTACACAGGGATGACAGGTGCTACAGTATAATGCTTGAATATTTTGTTCTTGCTTTTATAGATTGAATTCATGTTTTACCTTTATATATTGGCTAAACCATATTGTCAAATTAATGGGCTTTCGTGACACATCATACGTGCACAGTGTGCCCTGGCCACGTCCACTCATCTTTCTTCTCACTGCCTTCCTCCTTCCCACTTGCATCCTTTACCCATTTCCTAGTAATAACTTTTTACTTTTAGGTTAAGTTTTTTCCTTTTAGTTTTCACATATGAGAGAAAATAGAGATTTATCTTTCTGAATCTGTATTTGTTTTGCTTAAAATGATGTCTTCCACTTCCATTTATTTTGCTACTAAATGACATTCTACTTTATGTCTGAATCCTACGTACATATGACTCAGTCATAAAATAATATATTTTCATTAAATAGTATATTTTCTTTATTTGTTGACAGGCATCTAGGCTTGATTCAATATATTGGCTCCTGATCGTCCTGCAGAAATCATGGGTGTGCAGGCATCCTTTTGTATACTGACTTCATTCCCTTTGGAAATATATCGAGGAGTGGAGTAACGGGATTATATAGTAGATCTACTTTTAATTTTTTAAGGAATATCATACTCTTTACCATAGTGGCTGTGCCAATTTACATTCTTACGAATGGCATACTAAGGTCCATCTTTTCCCACAACCTGGCCAGCGTTTGCTATTTTTTTAGAGCAGCTATTCTAACTGAAATGAGATAGAATATCAATGTAGTTTTGATTTGTATTTCCCTGATGATTGTGATCTTGAGCACTTTCTCATATATTTCTTGGCCATCTGTATTTTTATTTAGAGAAGTAGCTATTCAAATCATAGCCTCACTTAATAATATTAAGAATGTTTTTTATTTATATTTAAGATCTTAGCATTTGAAACCATGATGGGATCTTACCAAATGGTTTTGTTCTTCGTCTATTGGGTGATTACGTTTCTCTTCTTTTTTACTCTGTAAATGTAATGAATAATACTGATTGATTAAAAACTCTGATTGGGTTATGTTACATTTTAATCTTATTGTCGTTCCTTAAAGGTGGCATGTCTTTTTTGCTAGTTTCTTGTACGGATTTGTTTTTGTCTTTGATTTTCTGTGGTTTTATTCTAATGTAATACAGTAGTTTTGTTGTTTATGCATGAGCTATATACATCCTCTTCATTGCATGGATGGTCATATTTCATCTATTTTAGAAAATATGTGGATACTGTTATTTTCTTTTTTCCTGTCTATGTCATCTTTTGTCTCTCTTTCCATAATCCCTAAATATTAGATGTATAATTTTATATTATAATACCTATTTATATGACTTAATCAAACTTCATATACTTATGGACTTTATTTCTGTATTTTTAATATTTTTCCTTCTTAGTTTCAATCTGGATATATTCAACTGACATGTCTATTTATTTATTTTGTGCACAATCTACTCTTACACTCATTCAAAGTTTTAATTTTAGTAACATTTTCTTTTCAAGATTCTACATTTTATTTTTATGTGGTTCTCTGCTGAAAATCTCCCCCCCCACACACACACAAGACCTCATGTGTGTCACTGAGCTACAGCCTCAACACTTTTGATTTCTTCATTGTGTCTTAAATTTTGTACATATTAATTACAACTAAAGGCCATCTCCAGCACTTCAAATTTCTAGATAATCAGTTGATGTATTACTGTTACAGGTTTGTTTTCTTATGTTTAGTTACTTGGTCCTACCTTTCCTCGAGACAGCCTCAGTGAGCAGTGCTACAACCCAGCCAATGTTCCAGAAGGAATATGTGAATGGGAACACTTACCGACTTCTCCATTCTTTAACTACTGAAGTCCAGGATGTCTTAATTTCTTTACAAATGTACAGTAGGTTTTTGTTTCCTGGAATGCAAGCTTTTGGGGTTCTTCTTAGCAGCAAGTTGTGTCTAATGAAAATGAATTAATCATTAACAGAATTAAAAGTCTCTTCAATTCAATGTTATTTCCTCATGATCTTGTGTGAGACATTCCAAGGAAGTTTTGATGAAACTAACTGATAAATAGCTGAAAGATATATGACCTTGATGTCTAATGTTGTTGTTGATGAGATTTTCTGATACTGTTTCAGAGAAGAATGTAACTATGGATTTTCCATTTGATAAAGAATATTTTCATTTAAGTATATTTTTATAATAAGAAGGATGTGTATGGATGTTGAGTAGTGAAGTAGGTAAACTATTTGGACGCAGTTTTTAAAACTTAAGAACCTGTGAGCAATTTTCAAGTTGCACAAAAACTCACTGAACTACAAGTGACAAAAGAATCAAGGTATAATTTCTCTGCAACCCATGCCAACTGCTATATGTTTCTCAACCATAAACCAGACAATTTGATGATTTTGTTCAGTGTTTTGGATATGAAACAAATCATGAAAAGCAAAGCGGAATCCTGGAAATTTCAAATCAACCTTTTTGGAGCACTTTATATAAAAAAGAGATTCCGGTGTCCGATAACTGTGGGCTTTCTGTGGTATGGCTTTTACTGTAGTTGTGGCAGGCATGCCTCATCTGTTTTTTTACCACTTTCTGAATTTTACTGCAAAACTAGTACCAATTCTGTAACCTCTCAGATGAAACTCCTTTCTAGTATAATTTTTTTTTTTTTTTTTTGGCGGTACTGGAAATAGAATCCAGGGACATTCTACCTTCGAGCTGGGTCTCAGCCCTATTTTTTATTCTTTATTTTGAAAAAGGGGCTTACTGAGTTACAAAAGACCTCACTAAGTAGCTGAGGTTGGCCACAAACTGTGAACCTCCTGTCTCAGCCTTCCAAATGCAAATGGCCTATGATAGGGTCAGATAACTGAGAAATGTAAAGGACATATTAAGGTAGAGTGTGCAACTTGAGTCTTCAAGCTCAGGATAGATATGTGATGTTTCAAAAGTTCATTTATAGAGCCTGGTAAATGTCAGCAAATCGAGGATGAAAACAGGAAAATATAACAAGTTGAACTGATTAAATAGCAAATCCCAGAAAATGAAGATGGAGAGTAGAAAGCACAATAGTGAGTTAGGTGGTCCTGGGGTAGGAATAGACAAGTAATATCACTTAAAGGGATTGGTACAGAACACAAAAGAAAGAAGAAAAAATACACAAATTGGTTTGGCATAGATTGTGCCTTATTGTTATTTAGAGTCTAGTAGAATACATCAAACATTCAAAAAACTCTATCACAAAAAGTTCTGTGGCATTAAGAATGTAAAAAAAAGGCTCATAAATTTAAGAGAGGCAAAGTAAGATCAATACGGGAATATAGGGAATTGAAGGAGAGTATCAAGAAAATTGGCTCTGAAACTTACCTTGGGAGATTGGGAGGATACATATAAGAGAAAGTAAGGTTAGGGGCATCCTGAGTAGTAGGTACAGCTTTAGAAAATCACAGAGGTGGATGTGTGGGGTGTTTATAGAAGACAAGCACTGGAAAGCACTGAAATCTCACCTGAATTCAAGAAAATAACTTGAAAAGGAGTTGGAGAATTAAATTTGGAAGGATTTTTTAGCTGGGTCTTTTGCTTCCGGGACTCACAAGACTACAGTCAGCTGCCAGCTGGGGCTGTGGTCTCATCCGAGGCTCAACTTAGGATGAATGTGCTTTTACTTTCAATATACTTTAATTGGTACATGATAAGCTCACATCATAATGTCAATCATTTTGATAGTGGCATACGTGCACACAACACTTGGCGGGCTTTCCCCTGGTTCCCTCTCAATCCCTCTTTCCCCATACAGAGTACTGAGATTAACATGGGTATTTTTACATATGTACATAATACCAATGGTAGTAATTCCTTTATTTATGTTCACTCTACCCTCCCCTTTTCCTAGTTGACCTTTCTGGTTCCAATAAAGTTTCTCCTCCATTATCTGGGGTCTTCGCTTTCTGTGACTCGACTCTTCACTTTCTGTGACAAGCTAATCTCACTTAACATAATATTCTCCAGATTGGAAGATTTTTTTTGAGGGAATAAAGAATGTTAATACTGTAGCTCCCCATCCCTATGCAAGCAAGACACAATCCAACATGTGAGTGGATGCCTAAAACCACAGAGAGTGCCCAACCTCACACACATTATGTTATTCTCTGCAAGCATAAGGAATTATGCTTGTAAGCATAGTAAGAGATTAGCAGCTAAGAATATAATTAATAATTATTGCAATGTACTGTAATAAAATTGTCAGCATCTCATTACATTTGTGCTTTGAGCAATTATTAACTAACATAAGGGTTCATAAACACAGACTCTGTGGTGCTGCAGCAGTCCATCTGGAAACCAAGTTCATCTGATAACTACTGAGGATTGGGCAGGTAGTGTATACAACATGGACACAGTTGACAAAGTGATGTTTCATGTCCCACTAGAATGAGACAGGATAGTGCAAGATTTCATTCTGCTACTCAAATATTGCACAATTTAAAATTCATAAATTGTTCATCTTTGTGATTTTCCATCCAGTATTTTTGGATGATGGTTGATGGTGGGTAAGTGAGACTATGAAAAGTAAAAGCACAGATACGGGTAGGGTTACTGCAGTCTGAGTTTTATCATGCAGACCAAAGGATGATGGGTACATATATATGTGAGGCAGGAAAATGACAATGATATCAATGTTTTAGAAGCATTATTTCTTAGCCAGGAGTGGTGGTGAATACCTGTAATCCTAGTACTTTGGAAGCTGGGACAGGAGGACTGCAGGTTAGAGGACAGCCTCAGAAATTGAGACTCTCATCAACCTAGCAAGACCCTGTCTCAAAATAAAAAATAAAAATAGGGCTAGGGGTGTAGCTCAGAGGTAGAATTCCTCTAAGTTTAAACCATAGTACCTCAAAAAAAATTAAAAAAAATTATTTCTTTGTACAAAAAGTATGTTGAAAAATATGGTGACTTGAAAGAGTGTTAGTTACAAATCTAGAAATCATGAGGCTTCTTTTTCTTCTCTCTTAGATATTTGAGACTCAAAACATGATATGTTAGAAAAAAAGATTCACAATAGTTTCAAAAGTGAAACTGACAGAAGGTCAGCCATTAGAAATGGAAAAGAGAGGAAAGAGGAACACCTCTAGCCATTTATCTAATGAACTTCAAAGGAGAAAATGGTGCATGGCAAGAAATAATTATTAAAAACATTTTTATACAGGTTAATTTTATATAGCAAAAGATATCCATGTAAATGTGTTTAACTGCTGAATGAAAACTGGCGATTATGCTTTAACAAGTTCAGTCTATTATCTGTCACCATCATCACCTTTCTATAATCCATCCAATTATCTATCATCATACATGAATATCTGCATCTTGTACCATTGGTGTAGAATATTATACAAGAATATAAAATATGGATACTAGTTTCCTTACCTCTACCCGCCACACCTCTGCTTCTGGCTTACAAGCTTTCTTAATCTGATCTTTGTAATGGTCAATGTTAGCAATTCTTGCTTAGTGTTTTGTAACCCTAGTTAAGCTACTGTGTTCCATCTGTTGATTCTAACAATTAAAATAAACAGTATTTATATTTCAACATTCTGAGAAAAGAGTTTACTGAAATCAAAGAGTGAATACATACATATAAATATATGTATATAAGTATTATTATATATCAGCTCTATCTATATATGTATATATCAAGGAATCTTATGAAAACACATACATGTATATATACCTTTGCATATGTGTCAACATCATGGTTCCTGGGAATGTTGTAAACATCAGAGTCAGCTGGATTATACATGGAATTAAATTATATTTTAATCAATTGTATAATTTCCCATTGGCTTTCTGCACTGTTTTATTTTATAGCTAGGTTTTCAATTGCTCTCTAGTTCTCCTGTTGTTAAAAGAAATATGTATGTATGCCCTTGAAAAATCCTTACAATTATACCAACTTTTAGCTACAATATTCATTTTTCTTTGAGGTCAAGGCTGCCAGAACCCGACCACCTCCTGGTCCACATATATGAGCAGCTTCCTGGGCTCCCTGTGCAGCTGCCGCCTCATGACTTCCCGACCTTCCCAGCCAGCCAGAGCCACTGTCTACTTCATTTCTTAATGCATTAGTTTTCCATTGCTGCTGTGAAAAATTACCACAAATGAGGTGCTTTAAAACACTATGAATTAATCCTCTCATAATTTTGGATATCAGAAGTCCAAAATCAGTCTCTCAAAGTAAAAGTCAAAGTGTTGACAGGGCTGGTCCTTCCAGAGGAGCAGCAGGGAGAGAGAGAAAGAGAGAGAGAGAGAGAGAGAGAGAGAGAGAGAGAGAGAGAGAGAGAGAGAGAGAGAGAGAGAGAGAGGCCATTTTCTTGTCGTGTCCACTTTTAGCAGCTGTCTGTGTTCATTGGATTGTAGCTTCTTCCACTTTTAATTCCAACATCCTAACTCCAGAGTCACATCTACCATTCACACAGATTTCTTTTTTTCTCAGATAAGTTCCCTTTTGCTTATCCTAAGCCTCCTTGGGTTATCTCCCACCTCAAGATTCTGTACTGAGTCATATCAGTGGAGCTATCTTTGCCATATAGGCAACATTCGCAGACACCAAAAATTAGAACAAAGACTCCATTGGGTGTGGGGGGCTGCTATTCAGCCAGCCACATCTATCTTTATTGCTATTTATTACTCTCACTTTGAGGAATATCTGCAAGTAGTTTTATTTTAGATACAGGTGGATACGTTTTCTTATTCCTAGCTATACTAAAATTATTCTCTTGATTACTTTTTTGCCTGAATCTAGAACATTCTGACCCAAATACCCAAATTTTTGACATTGAGGATTCCTAGAACTAAATGTTTCCTGTGAACATACCATCCAGTCTGATTCTTGTTCTGCTCTTGGTAACCTTGTTTGCTTTCTAGAATTCTATTAAATTACCTGTTTATTTTTGGACACTAAACAATTCCCCGTGATGTAGTGAAGCATAGACATTTACCTCATTTATCATGGCAGGTAGTTACTGCTGGGAAATTTGCTCTTTAGCTCTGGAAAATATTCTCCTTTTTGTATACTTTATTGGTGCATTTAATTATACGTCATAGTGAAGTTCAAAATGGTACAAATATGCATGTACACAGCACTTGGTGTATCTCTTTCCAAATCCCACACCTCTTCCCCTTTTTCCCTCCCCTTGCATGTTAGTGGATTTGATAGGGATGCCTTCACATATGGACATGACATTATTTCAACTGAGGATGGGAAATATTCTTGTCATGTCTTTGCTAATTTCTTTACCTCCATTGTTTCTATGGTATATGGTAGAAATAAGGAGATGGACAAAGTATGATTTTAAGAATCACATGGCTTACTGTCTTTACAAAGAGGATTTTTCTTGGGTTCATAATGCTTCAATAGAGGAAAAAAATCTGAACAAATCTCATAGGAAATACACTGCACAGATGAAGCACATCATGACAATGTTCTAGTTTCTAACTCGCTAAACTCCAGGTGCTCAGTTATCATGGACACAGTCTTCTATGCAAATCTATTTGAAGGCGGAGGTACATTTCACAGAAGTGGTCCTCAGGAGCCCACAGTCGAGACCTTTGATGACACATGAGGTCCCTCGATGTTAAAGGGTGGTGTCAGCATGGATACGTGAAGCTTTGAAGAGGTTAATGAGATGTTCACTTGTCATATTCATGGCTCTTACAATTCAGAAAAGCAGTTGGAAGCAGGCACCATGTCTGAGCATATACACGAGGTCTACAGAGAAGTGGCCAAAAGCTTTTGGCCTGCCAAAAGCTAAGCTGTAGATGTTTGAGTCAAACTCTTTATTTTGAAGCCCAGTAGTTGAGGTCAGTAGCTTGGTAATAGACATATGGAAGGTCTGATAAAATTTAACATTACATTCTCAAGGGCATAGAGAGTTCAGTGCAAATTTTCACATTTGGGGTTTTATAACATGTGGAACTCTGGAAGGGAAAAGATATTCCAAAACAAAGATACCACATAAAAAACTATATATGTAGTCATTCCAAAGCTACATAACAGTCTGTTTCAGAAACTGATATTAGTGAGATGTCAGAATTTAGAAATCCAGTTTTATTTTCTCTTATCTTTCTTATTTTTATATTCTTTCCAAGTTCTAAGATAGCACATCAATTTTCTTTTCTAAGTCTCCTATTGAATTTCTGATTCATCAATTATATTTCTAATCTCCAAAAGGATTTTTTATTCTTTACCAAAAACCTCTTTTTTCATAGTATCGTGCTTGGATTGTATAGGTGAATTATTCCTTGAATCTCTCTGAAGATGGGTATTTGCTTGATTTTTTTACTTTTAATTACCCTCCTGAATTCTTGTGCTTGTAAAAGAATTTCTACCTCTAATGCAGTGTATTGTCTGTTACCTCCTTTATTTTTAGAGGACTGTTTACCTTACCTGATATTCACATTTAAAAATAAAGAATGGCTGGGGTGCAGCTTAGTGGTAGAGCATGTACTTAGCATGGAAAAGGCCTTGGGTTCAATCTCCAACACAAAAATAAAAATTAAAAAAAAAAGTAGGTTTGTTGATATGCAGAAAGCAAGGAATCTCCCATGTAGCTGTGAAGAGGTGAGCACTGAGCTTCAGGGGTTCTGGATAACAGCAGAATAGGCTTCCTACTCTTTGGCTTAAGTGCATCAATAGTTTAAACTACTCTTCTGGGGGTTTATACAACCAATATAGCTTTTCATCTAGAGTACAGTTTCCATTTTTTTGTTATTGGTTCTGTTTCTTAGTTGGCCTTTCCTTGATTGGGTAGAGAGCATAAAGAAAATTCTAGTCTGCTGGTAAGTGTGAAAATGAAATAGAGGAGAGGCAAAGATTCTGAGAGCAGACCTTCATTAAGCTTTCATTTTCTTCCCTACTTCTTCCTTCTACCCCATCAGCCAAGCCAGCCTCCTGCGCCTGGGCCTTCGCTGCTATGCATACACCATCAGTACATGCAGGCCTACTTTTCTCCTTGCAAAAATGTCTGTAAACTCTGGAGTCCAAATAATATCAGTATCTCTGCCAACCCCAGCTACTTTCTGTTCCCATCATGATGAGTTCTCCAACACTTTTACTAACTCAAGGTGGTCTAAGGGGCCAGTTGGATGAAAGGGAAAGGAAGCTTGGCTTTCCAGGGCAGAGTGCCATGGTACTTCAACTGGAAGAACACACGTCTTAAGGGATACCTGCACATCCTGTTTCCCTACACACAAAGATTATGTATGGAAAAATAATAGAACTAGTAGAAAGCAGAAAAGGCCTCAAATCCAGGAAACATAAGGTTATCTTTACACTAAAATATCACTTATAACATTAAATAACTACATCTTGTTTTATCAGGAATACACTTGTTCTCTAAAATGTGACCCACCATGACCTCAAAAATATGGGATAAAAATTTCCTGAAATAGGGATGGCAACTGTGTCCTTAAAAATATTTTGTACTAGTTGTGTTTTATATAGCACATCTGAGTTCCGTGACTTTTTAAAGTTTTATTAGTGCATTGTAGTCATACATTTAGTAGAGTACAAGATGATGGAGGCATATATGCACCCATCACCCAATTAGCCCTAACCCAATTCCTGACCAATTCTCTCCCTCTCCCTCCTCATGTTTGAAAGGGAATGAATTTATCATCTGATCAGCAATACCACTTCTGGGTATCTACCCAAAAGAAAGGAAACCAAACTACTTAACTAATGCACATGCATATCTATGTTCATAGCTGCACACTTCACCATTGTCAAACTATGGAACCAGCCAAGATGTCCATCAAAAATGAATGGATTACAAAACTATGAGATATGTATACAATGGAATTCTACTCAGCCATAAAGAAAAACACAATTACATCATTTACAGGGAAATGGATGGAACTGGAGGACATCATGCTAAGTGAGATTCTAATGCACATGATGTACTTTCACAAACATATCAAAGTCAATCACTAAGCTCCATGACTTTTGGAAAGCATAACAATTGCGATGCTCTGAGAAAAGGAGGAACAAAATGTTCTTTGAATTCCCCAGAGAGCGCCCAGTGGAAAATTTTAAATTCAGAATGATCTCCAGAAGAGAGAATTACAATTTGGGGAGGTGCTAGGGACTGTACCTAAGAGCATTCTACACCCCCAACTCAATTTATATATGTGCTTAATAAATATGTATATGGATATATAATATATATTATATAATATATACACATACATATTATATATACACACATACATATAGATTTTGAACAGAACCTTGCTAGGTTGCTGAGAGTCTTTTTCCATAGCTCAGGGTGTCCTGGAACCTACAATCCCCCTATATCTGCCTCTCAAGTACTGGAATCACAAGCGTGCACCTTCAGACCTGGATGGGAATTAACAATTTTTAAACATTGAAGTGAACACCAACTGCTCAAATAGAAAGCAGAAAGCTACTTACATCAAACGAATGGATTTTAAAACCAAAGTAATCGAAACAAAAACAATGTATTATATGATTTCACTTATGTGTGATTTATAGGAAGCCAAACTATTAGAAGAGGAAGCCAGTCGATAACTCTGTGGGGCTGGGGTAGAAACGGCAGCATGAGAAAACTTGGAGCACCACGGATTTGTTTTAAAACTGAATTGTGTTCGTGGTTGCACCATGAAAAACTCACGGAGCTGTATGTTTATAAAGAGTCAATGTTGTGGCTTTTAGTAAAAACAATTATCTATAGTGTTAAAAATAGAGAAAGAGAAGGGCAAAAGATTAAGGGAGAAGTTACACTTGATCTTAGCCAAAAGGCTGAGAAGCCATTTTAAGGGAGAATTTAATTGTTTCTTAGCCCCACTTCCTCACTCCACAATGACAAATCCCAAACTGAAGATGAGGAAATGACTTGTCAAGTTATCAATCACAAGCACAGAATTAAGGCATAACTCCACCTTTCCTAAGAGCATGGCTGGCCTTTATCCCTTATGCTACTGTAGAAAGAACTTGCAAATCTTTTTTTCAAATAAATTAGTAATACATGAATAGAGATAGTCATCTTTTTTCTAATATATGACAATAAATATTGTTTTTCTTCCTTAATGCTAATGCTAAATTTCTTTTCTTTAAGCCATGGAGACCAGGCAACTCTGTCCTTACAGCATTTTCCTTCTAGGGCCCAGGCACATCAGGAATCAAATGTTCATTGTGGGGAGACTTTAGAAGGACATCTGGGGGGTGGGGAATGAACCTTGCCTCATGGTTTTCACAAACCAAACACTATAGTATAGAATTCAGGAAAACAGGATGTGCAGGTATACCTGAATATGAGTATTCTTCCAGTTGAAGTACCATGGTAATCCACTATGACAAGCCAAGTTTCCTTTCCCTGTCATCCAACTGGCCCCATAGATCACCTGAGGAAATAAAAGTGTTAGAGAACTCATTATAATGGGAACATAAGCAGCTTTGGATTAGATGTGACACATAAAAGCTAAATTAAACAGGATGGCAGTCATGCCAATCATTTCCACTTAGTTATTTCCAAGGAAAATTCAACAACCAGGAAAATTCAGAATCTAAGCATGTCAAAGTGCTTTTGCAGAGTTTTTTAAATGGCGTATCCCATTATATTTTAATGCAGGCAGGAGGTTTTATCCTAGCAGTCACTGTATCTTCGGAGACTCGAGGAGAACAAAAAATTAAATCTTGTACTTTCCATGCAAAATAATTACACTTTAGAATCAGAAGAGTTAGCTGAATTTCTAAAGCTGGCTGTGTAGGCTTCCGCGGGGTTAAGTCACTTATCTGAGCATCCATGCTACCTCATGCATGACATTTGGGCAATAACAATTGGACACTCTTTGGAGAATCCAAATGCAAAGGCCCATTAAAAAGAAAATGAATAGTATGCAGAGGAAGGAAAGACCTATGTTTAGGTTCTTATCTGCAACAGATGCTACAGCATTTTGGCATCAAAATATTCAGGAAAATAGGAAATTGGACTCTCCCAGAAAAAGTAGATTCAAGAAAGTTTGATAAACCTGAGAATCAATGCATTAGCTGTAAGATGCTGGACTCTTTAGGTAATATGCTCGATTCTCATCACCATAACTAAATACTTGAGATAATTGGCTTGTAAAATGAAATAAAGGTTATTCTAGCTCACAATTCTGAATGCGTTAGTTCATGTTTGATTAGCCTTTTGTCTTTTGAGACTGGAACAAAACAGCATATCTCAGAGACAGCGCATAACAAAAACAAAATTGCTAGCCTCCTGAGCCAGAAGTAGAAGAGAGAGAAAAGGGACTCAGAATCCCAGTGCCCCCTCAAGAGCACTCTCCCAATGATATGAAGACCTCCCACTGGGCCCACTTTATAAAGAGTCCACCACCTCCAAGTAACACCAAGCTGGAGACCAAGTCTTTAACACATATGCCTTTGGGGGCTAGTCAAGATTCAAACTCTTGTAGGTAACCTGTCTGATTTGAAGTAAATGTTAGTTGTCACTGTATTCATTCAGAATTTTATAATGAAAAAATTAATTAAGAATGACTCAAACCTACTATAGTAATGAAACAAATTTCTAAGGAAACACACACACACACACACACACAATCATATACATGTAATAAGGAAAATAAACGGAACTAGAAAATATTATGATATTAGCCAGTCTCAGAAAGTGAAGTTGGCCGGGCGTGGTGGCGCACGCTTGTAATCCCCGCGCTTGGGAGGCGGAGACAGGAGGATCGCGCTGGTTCGGAGCCAGCCTCGCTGGCTTAAGAGACTCTGTTTCCACATAAAAATGTTAAAAAATAGGTCTGGGAGTGTAGCCCGTGGGAGTGTATACCGGAGGTAGAAGAACTTCCAGGAACCCCAGTACCACCAAAAAAAAAAAAAAAAAAAAAAGAAAGTGAAGTTGTTTGTTTTCTCTCATATGTGGAAAATAGAAATTTGGAAACAAAGAGACTTCAGATAAATGAGGAGATATTGGTAGAATAGTGGAAGAGGGTCTGGGGAGAGAGAAGGGGAGGAGAAGGAAGCTTAATTACCACACAGTTCAAATGAAGCTATGTACATGCACGAGGTGATTTGAGGAAACACCACGTGCTGTGTGCATGTATATCCCTATCACTCTCAAAATTACTGCAATGTAAAATCGTATCAATGAAAGTATGTCAATCAATAATAAAACTGTAAAAAAAGTATGTTATGTGACTGTACACACACTTAAAACCCAACTGACAGAAGGGATAGTAAAGTTCTTCTTGCTGCATTAGAACTTCACCAAACCAGACTCGGGTGGTGAATTCACTAGCAAGATACCGAACATAGAACAGCTATTATCATTACGATGCATTACAATAGGACTCAAGTTAAAATCAGTAAAGGTAAAAAGTACAGAAGAAAGTATGCAGGAGATAGGCTAGGTAAACGTGTCCTGTCTTCTCTTCCAATGGTATTGGACAGGCAGCACTAAATTCTCTCAGGAATAATGACTACCAGCACATATGGAATACGGTGATTCAGGAACATTTCTCCAAGCCTTAGGGATCCAGCTTTCAATGGGGAGTTGGCCACCTAGACATGGAGTACACCCAACACTGACTAGTTCATCAGTCTTCTGCCAAGCCAGATGTCAGAAAAAACACAGTGGCCCAAGGTTCCTTCCATAAATCACATCATTAGCTGACTTGTGGATTGTACAGTCCACACGTATACATAGAAACTCACATGAACAGGGTATTCTAAGGGCTTAGTGGTTATTTCCCAGGAACCAGTGAAGGACCCGTGTTTTGGGAATGAGCAAGTATTGAACACTCCAAACCTACTGAATTAACCTTTGCTGCACAATTCACCCCTTTCTTGGATTAGGTTCTCCAGCGGCAAAGTAATCATTTCTGTCTGTTCCTCTGTATCTAGAATAGTATTTGTATAATATATCCAACAACAGTTAACAGTGAAAATGGGCTTAACATTGAGGTTGATTAAAAGATTTAATGTCTGTCAATAAAACTAGGCTTGAGAAGACTGGTGTGTTTTATATCCTGATTTTAGAGGCTGCATGTTTTCTTTTCCTGTCATTTACTTCTCTACTTCCCTTTTTAAAGGGACCCAGAGGGAAACGCACGACAGGTGGTTTGTGCAAGAATGTTTCTAGCACCGCGAACATCACTATGATGTATAATTACAAGGCACCAATAAATCTTTTAAAGGGGGAAAAATGAAACAACTATTCCATCTCCATTAATTACCATTCTCCAGGGAAGCAGAACTGATAGGTGTGTGTGTGTGTGTGTGTGTGTGTGTGTGTGTGTGTGTGTTCAAGAGAGAGAAAGAGAGAGAGAGGGAGAGAGAAAGAGAGGAAGAGAGAGAATTAAAATTATAAGTATTGGCTCTATGATTATGGAAGCTGCACAATCTGCAATTACAAGCTGAAGATCCAGGAAACTTAATGGTTAATTATAGTTGGAAGGCAGAGAAAAATCTGGGTTCACATGACATCAGGAGGAAAGATTTCTCTCTTTCTTTTGGGGTAACATCAATACTTTTGTTCTCTATAGGTTTTCAATTGATTGGATGAGGCCCACTATAATGTTTACTTTATCCAGTTTAACTACTGAAATGTTAATATCATCTAAAAACTCTCTCAGAAACACCTAAAATAATGTTTGACCAAGTATCTGGGTCCCCGTATCTTGGCCCACTCGAGCTGAATACATTTTCATAGTTTTATACTAAGTTGGCTATCTATTCCTCCTTAATCTACGGCTAATATTATTTTATAATAAACAGGTGCCAAACTATTGAGCATAGAAATTAAATAATATGTCCCTAAATCCTGTTCTTCCTCATTCCATTTTCCTTTGTTATCGCACCTTGAGGAGTCTTTAACTAAATTTCCCAATAAATTGGAGCATCAATATCAGTATAATGACATGACTTATCTACATAAGTTGAATCTTATCAACAATGCTAGGGTTTACCACATCACAGTATGGTAGCAGATGCAACCTGAAGAATAAAACTCAACAGATGCAGGAAATTATTAGGGTCCACGCAGAACTTAAAAACTGGTCCACTTGATTATCATATTATATTATCCCACACGCCTAAAATATCTCCAGAGCAATACCGCATTGGAATGCATGATTCCATTTGACACTTTGGGTTCCTGAAATAGGGTGCTCTTGGCACAAATATTACTTAACTCTTCCAAGCACATAGTATAATTAAACTAAGACATTTTCTCTTGCACTGAGCCTCTATCAAGGCATCAGTATAATACTAGATTTCTTTCATCATAGAACCCAGTTATTCATTCCTGTGCCCTCATTTGATATTTATACTTCTCTCCATTTGACCTTGTCACTGACTCTAACTAAAAACTTTCCATCTTTGAAAGGGATGTCAGGTTCTGCTCATAAAGATTTCTGGCCACAATATTAGTCTATCAAGTGCCTCCCTCTCAGTTCCCATCCACATGATATAGAGTGGCATAAACACAGAACTAGACCTTTCTCAACTATTAGGCATTGTAGCTGAATTCACTGTCAACCTCAATTTTTTTTCAGATAAAATAAATGTACAGTTCCCCATCCAGTTCTCATAAATTCTGCAAAAAAAAAAATTAATGTAACTTTTGCTTAGAAAAAAACCCTTGCTTCCAGCACCAGCAGTTGCAACCCTGGCCCCAGGACCACTACATCAGGCTGGGAAAAAAAGGAAGTTGTTTTGATGTAAAAATGTATTATATGATTTAGCCAGCAATGATACCACTTTTTCACAATTCACCCAGAAAGTCAAAAAATCTGATTAAAGAGGATCCTTCCTTGTTTCATCATGTTGAGTATAACCACGCATTCATGAATTGTATAAGCTATTCCTGTATGACCTTATCTTTCTCATTTTAGACAATTGTTCCAATTTCTCATTCTAATTTTCTGCTAAAACACTATTCTAAGAATTATATGCAATATGATAATTCACTGCATGTTGTTGGATGCTATGGGTTATAAAGTCTTTTGTTTGTAGAAACTTAATTTGGCAGCACAAATTGATACAGCAATTTTATAGTACTTTGAGCATTTGTATTACCATAAGGTAAGCAAATCCCAGTCCAGAGTAATGATCTATTTCCATCAGTACCCAACTGTGGCTTCCAAGCCAACTGGTACCAGCCCAATGTTGTTTACTTACCAGCTATGCCTGGGGCCTCCCTCCTGAGGACTCTTCCCCATGGCTATCTTCAGTTGCTGTCCCTTTTGTTTGAAGAATATCAGTGTCTGTTAACATTCTGTATCTCGAGGACTGAAAGAGTAGTATGCTAACCATCATCCTACCTTGGAATTGCTCCAAGACCCCACATCCACTCTTGTGGGTCCATTTGACAACCACCAGAGAGGATACAGAACTATCTACTTGCTAGTTCTAATTACATTCAACTCTGGAAGGTAGTCTTCTGAGGAGCATAGACATGTCCTACTTAATGCAAACCTTAAATTTCCAAAGGGATTTCCACAGGTGGTACCCCACATAGGCATCCTTACAATGGCTGTTTTCCAGTGTTCTCTGGCTCTTTTGGCTGTGCCACTGACTACTACGTATGAATCCATAAAGTCCAAACATCAGGGCTCTTATCATTGCTCAATTCTTCCATGGGGCAAGGAAAATAGTATGCAACCCAGACCCCAGGCTGGTTTTTTCCCCCTTACCTTCTTTCATCACTGTTTTTCTCTCAGTGATCCTGTAGTGTCCTTCCAAAGAGAATGCTATCCATCCAAATGCAGCTGTCATTCATAAACCGGCTGTGTTTTCATTGATCAAGATAAATAAAGTTGTTTATAGGGCACCGCAGAGTTTCAAAGTCAGCCCCAGGAGAACAAAGGCTTATGCATGTTAAGATGAAGAGTATCTCCTTACATGTCCCTGGTGGCATGCCAGCACCTAGACCATTTCCATTATGTTGTGGAGATCTTCTGGGTATGTCCTTCCTTACAGAGGGTTTCTCCAACATCAACCAAGACACTATTCAGGTCTTAGATTGTTTTATGTCCCTCATTGTCAATACTTCTCTTTATCAACACTGCCAAGTAGGTAGTTGGCAAAATGATTAGTCAGGTGTAAAAAAAAAGAATGTAGGAGACCCTGTCCAGTTTATAACCATTTCCTGAGTAACTACTGAGATCCCACCACCATGGGGCAGACATTTACTCTACCCTAATTCAATTGGAATCTGTGTGTGTGTGTGTGTGTGTGTGTGTGTGTGTGTGTGTGTGTGAGAGAGAGAGAGAGAGAGAGAGAGAGAGAGAGAGAGAGAGAGAGAGAAGGAAAGAGGAGAGAGAGAGAGAGAGACTGGGGATTGAAACCAGGGGTCTTTTACCTCCAGACCCATTTTATATTTTATTTGCAAATAGTGTCTAACTAAGTTGCTGAGGCTGACTTCAAACCTGCAATCTTCCTGTCTTAGCCTCCCAAGAACTGAGATTACAAGTGTGTGCCACCACACCTGGCTCAATTGAAATATTGGGAATCAATTCAATGATCTACAATAAAATTTGCTTTTATACATTCAAGCTTCCTATAATATATATATATATATATATATATATATATATATATATATATATATATATATATATCCTGTTGTTGGTACTGTAGAGTAAGCCATGGGTAAAATAACAAAATTCAGAAATAATTTTATTGTTTACTTTAGAAGTTGAAAATTCAGTTTGGTTTGTGTTGGTGATTTTTAACAACCTGCACTGCCCTGTACACTTACAGTATGTGGGCACAATTTTTCATGAAGAGAAAGATACTCTATGTCTGACATAAGAGAATATAGTAATTATCACAAACCCAAATAGGTTGGGAACTGGCATTCATTTGAACAGAAGTCCATGGGTATGTACCTCACATCATCTCATTTACCTCTCCCCCACCATGGAAAGAAAATTCAGGTTGTACATTTTCTGATCTACAGGGGGAAAACTCAAAAACTGTGTGGCCAAAAACCTGCCACAACTGAAAAGACCAAGGGGGACACCTGACCTCACTGTGGCTAATAACAAACCTCATCTGAGAATTGAGGACTGGGACTCAAACACAGAGACACTGGCCCTAAGGGAAATCAATGAGAACGTCATGTAGAATTGAGGCCAGGTTAGTAATACCATAAGAAGCCAAAGTCATAAATACACTTGAAGTGATAGAAGAGAGAACAAATCACAAGACATAAGGGAA
Organism: Muscardinus avellanarius; assembly: GCF_963383645.1. Lineage (NCBI taxonomy): Eukaryota > Metazoa > Chordata > Mammalia > Rodentia > Gliridae > Muscardinus > Muscardinus avellanarius. Next base: position 163,032,106 of record NC_137788.1, read on the forward strand.
GTAAACTAGTTACAAAGATAATAAAGCATACATTTCAAAAGTAGAATGAACGAGACTCAGGCAAGTCTTAAGAGTGCCTTTGAATCCAGATAAACTGTTCTGCCACGAAGCTCTAAGGGCCCACGGTCCACTGTCCATGGGTCATGCATCCTCCCAAATTTGTCTTGACTTAATCTTGATTAGTTGTTATTCTTTGACAATAAAAGATGTTAAGTGGAAGTAAACTCTGAGCCGGGCACGATTACGATTATAATCCCCGCGCTTGGGAGGCTGAGACGGGAGGATCACACAGGTTTGAAGCCAGCCTCAGCTACTTAGTGAGGTTCTCAGAAACTTAGTGAGACCCTGTTTCCAAATAACATATAAAAATTGGTCTGGAGGTATAGCCCAGAGATAGCCCCTGGGTTCCACCCCCAGTACCACCAAAAAAAAAAAAAAAGAAAGAAAGAAAGAAAGAAAGAAAGAAAGAAAGAAAGAAAGAGAAAAAAGAAAATCTGCCCCTAGAAATAATAATTGCAAAAAAAAGCCTTGAGAAAACAAATATTTGGCCACATTTTCAATCACAAATTAGTTGGGGGAAAAAATAAGTCTGTCCATCCTCAAATGCCTAATAAAAGCCGAGCATGGTGGCACACGCTTGTAATCCCAGAATTCGGGAAAGGAGACCAGAGGATTGCGGTTCACAGACAGCCTCAGCTACTTAGTGAGGCCCTTCGCAACTCAGATCCTGTTTTTAAAAAAATTAAAAAGCCTAAAAATAGGGATGGCGGTGTAGCTCAGAGGTACGATGCCCCTGGGTTCCATACCCAGACTGAAAAAAAGATGCCTGATAAACAGTGGGTTTAAAGCATTTAAAAATATTATACCAGTCATCTTTCATTTCTTAAGCCATGATCCCACTGAGATTTAGGTTTTCCAGCAGTAAGATGCAGTGAGTACAGAATGACCTCACGTGAAGTACACGGGAAAAAGAGAACTGTAATCCTGGCTCAGCCATGTGGAAGGAGACAAGGAAATGCATGAGAATTACACACGTTTATTTTTAGTTGTAGTAAATCATCTAGTATCACTTGCCTTATTATGGTTGCCCACCAAAGCACACCCTGAGTTGAGTATCTAGATGTAGGTGATTTATTTTTCAGGTATCTCAGGAGGCACAACTGGTGCAGCAGAAGTAGGTGTTTGGGAAGGCTAACTAAGAGCATGTTGATGAGAAGGTTATTGCAAGAGGTAACGAAGACTATCTTCACTAAGGACCAAGATGAGGACTTTTGTAGAACGAGCTTCATAATATCCTACTGAGGAAGCTGGCACATTTGCTCATTTTTCCATATCCTGTTAGCACCATCCCATGGACATGAAAGCCACAATACATCTAGCTTGCACGATGGTCAAGGCTGATCAAGCAGGAGTGTGAATGAAAGCCCTCAGGCTAAAAACAAGAAAGTCAGGCACTGGAGTAGGAATTGGTAGGTGTTAAAGTTAGATATAGTGTTTCCTAACAGGCGAGCTCATTTATTAGTGTTCAGGGTTGATCCCGTGGAGTCATGAGGGTTGCAGTCCCAGCAGTGGATAAAGTCTTTGCAAGTGGTTTCTTTAGGTCTTTCCCTCGTAGGCTGGTAGGGTGCGGTTAGAGGAGGTGGTCCCCAGGGTTGGGCCTTGGGGGTTGTACTTATGATTCCTCTTTCCCCTGCTCACTTGCTTCCAGCCCCCCTCTGTCTGCCTCCCACTACCAAGCACTGAGATCCCCGGACCCCAGCCTCACATGGACTGAGCCCAAACCATTAGAAAATAAATCTATTTTCTCTCGGTTATGTGGTCAGGTCTTTAAATTATAGCTGCAAGTGTACTGATTAGAACAGTAGGGTGCCAGAACTGCCCACTGCAACTGTGAAACAACTCAGTTGGGTCAAGGGCGTACAGCTTAGGCCATGTGATACAGTCCAGAATTTGCTCAGCTTCACTCAGATTCTATTAGGAAATCCACTCTGACACTCTGGCACTTCAAGTTGTCAAAAGGAATATAGTCCCTGCTTTTCTATATTCCTCTCCCATCAGCCAGCACTTCAGTGTGTCGAGGTGACATGTGTGGCCCAGATTTTTATTGCTGACAGGTCTGAGCCATTCACTTCGTCCTAGAGAATGGTTGATTCAACTACCAACTTATTGTTATCACCTCTGTGGAAGCTGGAAAAAATCCAGAAGGAGTTTTCTGAGCACTCTAATCCACTCCTCCCACTTGTGAACGGACAGCCCCAACTTCCCAAGACTATTGGGTGCAACTGCCTCATCAGGACAGTGCATATGTATGTACTAATCTATTTCCATGAAGACTCTCCAGTGACCACACAGAGAACATAAGTGTCACCCTTTAGAATCTGCTGCCTATCTGTTTGACATTAGACTTGAAGAATCCACTAATACTTTAGTCACTGGGGACATTTCTTATCACAATCATAGAGTCAGGGTTTAGTTTCCTCTAGAAACCCAAAAGTTGTTTGAGGTAGAAGGGCCAGAATTATCTCAAATTTTTATTACATTCTAATCTCTAGTAGGATTTCCCAGAGAAACCACAAAGAGATCTTATTACTATAAGTACTTCTAGTACCATTAAAATTTCCAGGTCATGTGGCTTATGCTCTGGGGTAACTTGTACCACAGTATGAATCAGCCCCAAAGCCCTCTATTATTCTGAGTTTCAGTGTGACATCTCTGTGACTTTGATAAGAAGAAGCTGATATCCATAGAGATGAAGATCTTTGTCAACCTTTACAAGGAGGAGAAGTTGGAGGATGTCTCCCCACCAGAGAGTGACTGTATGAGAAGACGGAGGAGCTGATGTACTGGATGAGGAAAATGCTGAGATCTTGCGAGATGACCCTGCAGGTGACTCCCCACCTGCTCAATCACCCTGCCATGGTGACTTTGCTGGAGATGGGGGCCACCAGGCACTTCCTGTACATGTAGCAGCTGGCCAAGAGGAGCACACTCAACTCCTGCGCCCCATACTGAAGATCATCCCTAGGCACACACTGATTAGGAAGCCCAGTGAGCTGGGGGAGCAGGAGCTTGAGTTGGCCCACTGTTGGTGGACCAGATCTATGATAAAGCCATGCTGACAGCCGGGCTGGTCCATGACCCCAGCCCCATGGTGGGCCACCTGAAGGACCTTCTTGTCAAAGCCCTGGAGAAACGCTGAGGGGCTAGAACCAGGGTACAGCCCAGGTCACAGGAAAAGCTGTTTACCTCTGCCTGGAACACAGCCCCAGACAGGTCTGGACACCACAGATGAGCCAAACACCTTCTTGAGCTTTATTTACCTCTATTAAAAGAGATTTTCTAGTCTACACATTTGACCATTTCGCCCAGGCGCTGAGGGAGTAAAATGCTGCAGCCATATAGCCCCAGTGTGGAGGCCCCCCTCCTGGGCTCTTCCTCAGCCGGGGCAGTGTGGGGGCTGGCGTGGATGTTGCAGGCTCCTGTGGCTGTCAGCCATCCTAACCCCAGGCTCATCTCAGCGTCACCTCCACAGGGTAGTGGTCACTGATGGCAACAGCCTGTGGGGGGACGTGGGGTTATCAACTGTCTGACTCCCGTATACACCAAACTAAGGCAATGAGTGTGGGAGGTGGGGGTGGGGGAGCCAGGTCTGTGCCCTGCAAACAGGTGGGAAGGGTTCTGATGCCAGGAGTCACGTGGGCCAGCTCTGCTGAGCTCCCGTGTCCCTGTCCAAGCTACGCTGCGGCAGGAGGAACACGTACCAGCTTCTGGTTCAGCCCATATGCTGCTTGGAAGTCAAAGGGAGCAGCTGAACCGGGAACGATGGCCTCTTGGAGCTGAGCTCCGGCAACCACGATCCTGCAAGATGTGGGGACAGGAGGGATCAGCTGCTATCCATAAACTCAAGTGTCTCAAAATAACTAAGAATTCCATTTCCCCGGTGGATCAACTAAAGCTGGGGAGGGTGAGTGCTCAGAGCATGGTGATTGCCCCTGACGTGAGTGTATGCACCTCGCTGTGCCCCACTCACCTATCATAGGAACAGTGTGTGGATGTCGCTGTGGTGTCTGCAGTGTCAGGAATCAGCCACTCGAAGGTGGAGTCCACACGCAGACGGATGGAGGACCAATGTGAAGAAGTGACATAGCTGCAGCCAGCATTGAAATCGCCCATCAGCATGACATCCTGTTGGGAAACACCCACCTGTTGGCCCAAAGACAAACGGGCCCCGGGCCCCGCTGACGCAGCACGGCCTCACCTCCAACCCCCACTTCTGCCGGACATCAAGGTAGACGTCATAGAGTGCGTCGATCTCGGCCACTGCGTCCGTTGGGGCAGAGTGCAGGGGGACGATGGCAAATTCCCTGACCTCTGAGGAGACAGTAGGTGCCACATACAGGGCGTGCAAGCCTGTCACACTGGGGGAAAGGACACATGACAGTCCCAGAGTGGTCGGGCATTCCCTACATAACTTGAATGCAGAAACAGAGCGCTAAGAACCGAGAGGACAGAAAGGACAGCACGCTCTCTAAAGTGATGCACAGGCGGGAATGGAGCCCTGCACTCACGTGTGAATGGGGACAAGAACTTGACAATGGCTGGTTCTCTGCTGAAAGTGTCATTTCCACAGGGCTCACAGCCATCGTCGTAGTAGTAGCTGTCCAGCAGGGTCACCTGGTCGGGCCTGAGAGAAGCCAAATGCAGGGAGGTCACCGTGGTTGGACAGCTGTCGTGCTGGATGGCAGGAGGAGCTGGCCCTGCACTCCAGCACCACAGACTCACCCAGTAGGGCTCAGCTGCAACCTCCCCGCCTCCCCATGGGCTGTGAAGGACATGGAGGACCTGGCTCACCCTCAGTGGAGGCAGGGGTGGCCCCAGTCCAGCCCACACCTGCTCTGTGACCTGGGGTCCTTTCCCTGTAATACAAACTGCTACCCCACTTTGCTAGAATTTCTCCAGGTGAGTAAGGGGCCTGCTGGGCTCTTGACCACTCTCAGCCTGCCTCCTGGTCCATGCAGTCCCAGGTTGCACCAGCCTGGTCTTACCTGTACACGAAGAGATACTGCTCCTTGTAGCTGTTGCGCCCCAGCGGCTCGCTGACCACATAGCGGTAGGTGTCGGGTTTATCCCTGGGTGGAGGAGGTGAAAGAGCCCAGCAGGCACTCAGGGGGACCACTGGCCGCCCACAGCAGGGCTCTGCCCACTGTCCTTGGGACCCGAATGAAACAAGGCTGAAACCTGGATAGCATCATCTCCCCCGCCCCCAGGATCCAGCCACTGTCACCCACTTATTAAGTTCATCCAGAAGCTTCCCCACGGCTGTCAAGTAGGTGTCTCTGACCTCCTGGACAAGGGCGATGTCGTAGCGACTCAGGATCTGGGGACAGGGCCGTAGGGGTGGTGAGCAGGCACCAGGAGGGGCTCTGCCCACTTTAGGGGGCATTCTGCACAGCACGGCTCAGCGCCATCCTTCCATTACCCAGAGGACAGCCACAGGCAACATGGCAGTAACCAAGAATCTGAACAGCAGCCACAAGCCGAACCAGGCGCAGACCTGAAGCCCGCAATGCCCCCGCAGGGCTGCCCTCGTCTGGGGCTGGCCTGCCCACCCTAGAGGACAGGCCCTGGACTTGCCTTCACGATATAGCTGGACAGTGTGGCATTGGACATCTTGGTCTCCCCAAAAGTCTGGATGTTGAAGGCAGCAATTTTCAGGGTCGTAGCCACCTGCAGCAGGCCAGCCAGGCCGAGCAGCACCCCCAGCAGCCTTGGGCCCCTCATGCTGCCAGGACAGAGGCGCAGTGAGATGGCACCCTGCAGTTCTCACCCGGCCTCCCCAAGGCCAGCGTGGCGGGAGCAGGAGAAGCCAAGGTCAGGGACGTCCTTGTCTACGTAACTGTGCTGGAGTACGGGCTGTAGAGAGCCTCAGTCTTGCACCACAGAGCCCAGACGGACAAGCATCAAGTGCCACTGAGAAGCCAGCCTGGGAGACGGGGCCACCAGAGCCACTGCGGCCAACACTCGCACAACTCTGTTACTGCCCTGCCGAGGTGCAGTCTTGTGCCTGTCTTCTGTTCTGGGACTATTGGATTACCTGAGGGACTCCCCAGATGACCAAGTCTGGTGCTTACCTAAGATGATGTCTGTAGAGATAGTGGGGCTTCTGTCAACAATCTGCGATATTCTCTGATACCAATTTTCTCCTGTTGCTGCTTTAAGGAGAAATTATTCCTCAAAGGAAATCTTTGCAGAAAAGAAGGCAACTGCAAGTCCTTCAGCCCTGCAGGCTCCAGTCCCTGGACTGGCTCTGCGTCCTGCCCAGGGTTTTAAAGGTTCCCGCAGCAGAGACCTCCCCCAGGGCACACAAGTGCCCAGCACCTGAGAGTGCGGAACAATGGCCCTGCCTGTGTAGCCTTTGACAGACACTGGCTCCTTGTGCTGTAAGACAGCATCTGATAATCATGTTTGCACTTGACTATGAATGTCTAACCGCCCTTTGCCCGTCCCGTGCACTCCAGACCAGGGATGGGTGGTGGGTGTGTGCAGAGGGTGGGGCTGGGCTGCCCTTATCCCTCTGCCTGTCTCTGATTTGGGGGCCTTGAGATCATTTTGAAGCCAGAGGGCAAAGCCAGAAACCAGGTACCTATAGCATGTAGGGCCTATACTGGCCAGACCACCACATGCTCTGTGGCTCAGAACCTTCTCGCTGCCCCAGATCCTGTCTTCTTGATTCACCAACCATGAGGCGCCAGCAGCTCTGCAAGATGCCATCACTGTGGTTGGGCTGCTGGGTCTGCGGGTGTCACTTGGGAAGGGTGAGGTCTGCAGAGTCAGGCATTGAGGAACCTTCCTGATGTGGGTGAGAGGCTGTGTGTTTAGGCTCAAGGGATTCAGAGTGACAAGAGTCGCAAAACAGGGCCACCACGCCGTGGTCATTTCCTTTTGGAGTCATTGACCTACCATGCGTGCTCATTTCCTGAGGCTGCAATGAGAAATTATCACAAATATGGTGGCTTGAAGCAACAGAAATTGATCCTCTCATTCTCTGGAGACAGAACTGGAGGCTCACCCATAGGGCGGGTAAGCAGGGCCACACTGTCTACTGAAGGTGGATCCTTGTCCCTGCAGCTCCTGCAGCCCTGAGCTTTCTGCTACATGGCACCAGTCTCTGCTACCTCTTCTATACCATTTCTTCCTCTCTGAGGAAAAGTGACAGCATGTAGGGTCCTTGCAGATAAGTCCCCATCCTCATCTTCCTAAACTCAGTCATACCCATAAAATCCTTTTACACATACATTAAAAACCAGAATTCCAGGAATTAGGACATAGATTTTTTTGGGGGGAATACCCTTATTCAGGCACCCCATCTAAGGGGGCTATGCCCCTTTGGTAGGGGCTATATTGGCTCATCGAAGACAATACTGCCAAGTGGGAGGGCTCCATCTCTCCTTGGCAGAAACCAAGGTGGGCTCAAGGGCAGGAATCAGCAGGGTCCAAGGTCAGAGTGAGAAAAGTGCAGCAGATCTTGCCAGCTGGCCAGGAAGCTGGGAGCGGTTACAGTGGCTATTAGCACAGAAAGTAAAGCCAATCTCTGTGATACAAGAGTGCCCTTTAGGAAATCAAAGCCCATTGACAGCTGCCCCTGGCCACCAGCATGGCGCACAGTGCTCCTTTGTCTTCTACGTGGCATCTCTGAGATGGCATTGCTGGCTGCTGCTCCTGCTGCCAGAAGCCCAGTCATAGACTTCAAACATCTGCTCGCCAATTCCCCATCTTCAAACCTTGAGGCTGACATCAGCTCCGGTCATCAATGCCTAGGCTCCAGACATCAAGCAAGCCGTCTGAGTGGTCAGTGTGGGTCTGCCCTGCCTCTTGTGCTTCCTGTCCTGGACATACTTCTGAACAGGAAGCCACGGAGCACACTGGAGGAGTTGAGGTCCTCAGTGAGCTGGCTTGGGACAGCTTCCAGCTGGACACGGGACACCAATGTCTAGTCAGCATATGTGGCTTATGGGGCAGGGGTCTGGCTCCTCCAGTTCTCAGCACAAAGGACAAGGGACAAAGGAGGAGAGCTCCCGGCTGCCCTGTCGGCCCCTCTCTGCTCTTGGAAGATCTCAGGCACTGACCACACCCTTCTTTCTCCTGCCGTGGGCTCCTGTGAGTGGCTCAGCCCTTAGAGGAGCCGATGAGCCAGGCCTGCAGCCAGCGACTTGGAACCTGACCTGACTCACCACCATTTCTCATGCATCAAATGGGGAAAGAAACTCTGCTGCCTTCCCTTGAGGTTTAAGGACAACAATGGACAGTATAACACTAGTCCACATATGAGTCACTGTACCTCTTAAAAAGTACCCCTATTCCTAAGGACAGAAGCCCTCTCAGATGGATACTGCCCTCACTCTTACCTCTCTCCCTCGGACTTTTTCCCATCTCTTAGTCAGTTGTTGCTATGTAACAATCTGCCTCAAAACTCAGGGTACAGCTAGACACCGTGGTGCACATCTGTAATCCTAGTTCTTGGGAGGCTGAGGCAGGAAGGTCTCAAGTTCAAGGACAGCCTCAGTAACTTAGCAAAACCCTGTTTTAAAATAAAACAACAAATATGGCTGGGGATGTAGCTCAGAGGCAGGGTGCCCCTGGGTTCAATCCCTGTACTGGGAAAAATTTTTTTTAAAATCTTAATGTACACAATATGCATTTTCTCTCAAGCACAGATCTGCTGAGCAGTGGGGACGGCTCTACTCCTGGGGCTAGAACTAGAGGGGCCAACAGGGTAGAAGGTGGAAGCTGTCATAGGCTGAGCAGGATTTTTGACACCCCTGAGGCCTGGTCTTGGAATACGTGTGAGTCCCTTCTGCCCACAGTGCATTTGTCCTGGCCAGCTGCAGGACCACGCCCAAGGTACAGAGGACGGATACAGGGGCACTCCTCACTAGCTGACCCCACTGTGGAGATGGAAGACGGACACCAGCGTAGGTGTAGGAAGCCCAGTACTTCCGGCCTGCTTAGTCACATCAACAAAGAGCTGTGCTGAGGACCAACGGCCACGAGAAACACCAGCCAGTTTTTCACATGAGGGTGAGCTGTTTTTTCATCAGCCATGAGGCTCTGAATCGTTCTCAGTTAGACCGGCCACAGATACATGAAAGAGAAACAGCACAGGACCATGGTTACTGAAGTCTGAGGCAAGGGAAAGAATGAAGAAAATAAATTCTTTAAGAACCATAAACAAATGACTTCAGTGGGACACGTGCATTGGAGCAGGCCATGCGGGGCTTCATGCGGTAGCCAGCCCTGAGCTACCCTGAGCTGCAGTGGAGAGGCACAGAGCCCTGGGACCCCAACTGCTCAAAGGGCCCAGTGTGTCCACTGAGCACATAGGATCCTTCCTGGTTTTGAGTGAAACAGCCATACTTGACATCTTTGCACGCTGTGCTCAGGACAGTTTGTGTCCTCACATTAGTCTCACATTATTGCTTTCGGTATTGTCCTGTCTCTGCAGAGCTGGGCTGTGACTATTACTATATTGGTGTAGAACTAGGAAATGAGGGTGGCCTGGCAGGAATGCACATACCAGAGTAATTGTGGCTGCATAAAATTGAAGTTAAATATTTTCTTTAAATTATATGCACATTGCTTTTCCAAATGTCCACTGTAAGTTGCCAGGACATAAATACTGGATTTACCATTTTAATAAATTCTGTTAGGGAGTTTGTCCAGCCTCCCTCAGGATCTCTTGAAATAATCACTGAACCAACACCTGTAGCCAGCTGCCTGGAAGGCTGAGGCAAGGTCACTTGAGCCCAGCCTGGGTAACACAGTGAGACTTTGTCACAAAAGGTGACAATAATAATTATTAAACCTTAACTAAGAGTGTTCCACACTAAGTCTGGTAAACAGATCTAACAAACCAAGTGTATACCTGAATTGTGGATTATACCCAACCCAGTGTATCTTCAGTTCTGGATTTCATCACTTATAATAACTTGAACATCTCACAAAGAAATTGCCACTTCTGAGCCAGGCATGGTGGCACACATTTGTAATCCCAGTACTTGGGAAGGTGAGACAGAAGGATTACAGGTTTGCGACAAGCCTCAGCTACTTAGTGAGTACTTCCAAAACTTTATGAGACCCCATTTTAAAATAAAAAGTAAAGAATAGGGCTGGGGGTGTAGCTTGGAGGTAGAATACCTTTGAACTTAAAAGTATTCTACCCTAGCACTACAGAAAAAAAAGGAATTTCTACTTCTACAAACTGCTAAGAACACTTACAGTGGATTAAATTTATCGCTGTGTTTAAACACACACGTTCACGCTGATGTAAACGTTACCAGCCACCTGCGGGGAATGCTAGGGAACCAACTTGTTCTACAAACTGGCAAATAAAAACCAAGCACCAAAAACTAAAAATAAAACAAACAGAATGAAATTCTCTACCTTCTGAGTTGCTTAACACAGGAACCAGAGAACTATGACCATGTGCGTGCCTCTACAGTCCTGGTGTTCGCCAAGTGCCGGGCCTCTTTTTTAGTAGTACGATGACCACTACACCGATAATGAAACCAACGGTTTACTTCACAGGAAGAATCCTAGCGTATTCCGGAGCAGCGGTGCGTCACTGAATTTGAGCTGCAGAGTACTTCAGATTTAATAGTTTATAAATAATCTCACTTCTCCTCATGGTTCTTGAGGCTGGGAGGTCCAAGTTCAGCATGCCTGCAGGCTCAGTGTCTGATGAGGGGCTGATCTCTTCCCCTAAAACCATGCCTTCCTGGAGCATCCGCTTGTGACAAGAGGGAGAAAAGGCCAAGTGCTGGGTGCACACAGGGCAGAGGAGATGGAAGACCCCAAGTAAGCCCAGCGGGCAGCTTCTTAAGCCTCCTCTGTAAGGGCACTGAGCCATTCCCGAGGGGAGGACTCCTGATCTGATTATTTCAGTGAAGCCCCACCTCTTAATACCATATGTTGGCAAGTATGCTTCAATAAATGTGTTTGGGAAGGACACATACATTCAACCATAGTAAAAAAAAACCCTCTCAGTGTTTCCCATGGACGCCTAGGGATCCTTGAGACCCTTCTAGGGGTCCCCAGGGTAAATGTCACTGTATTTGTACTTGGGACATTGATACTGACAAGGCAAAGGCAGTGGGTGGCTTAGCTTGCATCCACCCTGTCACATCAAACGGCGCCATTATAATGCATATTTCACTGCCATGCATTTGTAGATTTTTAAAAAGAAGCTATCTAGCATCACTTTAGAATGCCATTGCTACAGCCATAAACATTATTCATTTTATTAAATTTTAATCCTTCTGTACATATCTCTTCAATACTTTGTGTGACTAAAAAGCCCAAAATCTACATTATGGGTTTGGCTGCATTCTGAAGCGGGTAGCTGTCTAGCAGGATAGCACCTTGTGATTGTTTAAATTGCAAATAGAGTTAACTGTTTCCTGCTCAGCCCCCAACAGAATACCATTGTTAACTGAGTGACCAATAAACCACAACTATTAAGGGCTGTTTGGATATTTGTGAAGTCTTTCCCTGAAAATGACAGAGACAGTGTGCTATTGTTTCAATCTGAAATGTCCCCCAGTGGCCCATGTGCTGAAGGCTTGGTCCTCGGCCTGCGGCACCACTGGGAGGTGATGGAACCCTTACAAGGTGACTTTAGCTGGTGATGTCCTCGGTTCTTCCCTCTCCAAAGAGATTTCAGATGGGAAGCCTGAAGAGGTAAACATAAGAGACTTATTTAGCAAAGTAAGTGAACGGTTTCAGAGAAGACCATTGTAAGGAGAGGGGGGAAGTTAAGTTCCAGAGTGTCAGGAGTAGAAAATGGCTGGCATTGAACATTCCGTGTGGGGAGTCTTATATTCCACCTGGGCATCTCCTTCCTCCTGTATATGCATTAGGGGTGGTTGCTTGTTCTCTTTTGCACTACAGTGTGTGTGTGTGTGTGTGTGTGTGTGTGTGTGTGTGTGTGTGTGTGTCTGGGTGTTTGTGTATGTTATTTTGTTGTTGTTGTTGTCCTTTAAAGGTACTACATTTTTTTTCTTTTTTTTTAAGTGGGTGCATTGTAGTCATATATCATAATGGGTTTTTAATGTGCTTGTGCTGCCAAATTCACCATGTTGGAAACTTTCCCATTGGTGCCTAAGTGAAACCCATACCTGGGCAGGAAAATCTCCTATTTCCTTTCATGAGGGCTTCCTCCTCATAACCATCCCAATTTTGCCGTGACCTGCTTATTTCTATTCAGCTGCCTAACCGTGGCACCTGTCAGAGAAAATTTGGGCACTGAGGATATATCCTTGAAGGTGCCATCAGGATGCTGTTCTCTCTCTCTCTCTCTCTCTCTCTCTCTCTCTCTCTCTCTCTCTCTCTCTCTCTCTCCCCCCCCCCTTCCTGGCTGTCCTGAGTTCAGGAGCATCCACCATCCCTCACTTCCTCCATGATGTGCTGCCACAGGCCCAAGAGTAATGAGGCCGACTGACCATGGACTGAAACATCGGAGCGCATGAGCCCAAATAAACCTTTTCTTGTCATGAATTTATCATCTTATCTGTTTTGTTACGGTAATGGAAAGCTGACTAGCTCACGGCAAGTAACTTTAAACACAAACACAATGACTAGCAGTATTTGCTTTCAGTGGTAAAATGTGAGCTTTCAAGCAAAATAAAAGTTCAAAATACATGTATCTATCACCATGGGTTTGAAAACTTCTGAATACTTTCTGATGAGACTGGTGGTTATTTCAACAAAAGTGAAGTTTTGATGTTTCAGCATTTGGAAGATCTTCATAGTTCAGGGAACAAATATTTTCCAAATGATCAATTCATAATGCTAAAAAAACTGTGCTATCCAACTTGGTAGCCATTAGTCACATGTGGCTATTTAAGTTTAAATTTTTAATGAAGATGAAATGAAATTAGACATTCCATTTATTTAATCTCATATTCACATTTCAACTACTTAGTAGGTACATATGTCCACTGCATATGTTTAGCACAAATTAGAACATTTCCCATATCTGAGAAAATTCATTTATGCATTTACCATGCTACACAAAAAATGTATTACAAAGTAAAAAAAATCATTGCTATGACTTCAGAGAGCATAGTGTTCCTTATTTTAATGAAACTACCACTTGAGTATTAGTAGTATATCAAAGAAGAAAAATGACATATTCTCTTTTGTATTCAGCATTTTCCAGTAGGTTGTTTTGGTTGAAGTATACAAAGAAAATCAAAAAAGGAGAATAAATTATTCACTATATATCTATGTGATGATAGCTTTTCTTCATATACCTGAATCAAAGCAATATAGAATATATTGAACATAGAAGAATACATGCAAATCTAGATGTGTACTGTAACATATGATATAAGATATTTTAAAAGTAAAACAATACCAACTTAAAAACATACTTTTCCAAAAAATAGAATTATTTTCACATAATTGTTTATATTAGCCTGTAGGAGTTAATTGTTTTTATATTTATTTATTTATTTATGGTGATACTGGGGGTGGAACCCAGAGGCTTTCTACCTCCAGGCTATTCCCCCAGACCTATTTTATATTTTATTTGGAAACAGGGTCTCACTAAGTTGCTGAGAACCTCACTAAGTAGCTGAGGCTGGCTTCAAACCCGTGCAATCCTCCTGTCTCAGCCTCCCAAGCACGAGGATCGCAAGCATGTTCCACCATGCCTGACTATTTTTATTTGTAAATGAACGAATAAATAGCTATTTATTATCTGTTTTAATTTGTCATATGGTAAATATTAATAAATACAACTCACATAAACAAAAGTTCTTTAAGATCTAAATAATTTAAAAAGGAATCTTGATATTAGTAAGTTTGATAACTGCTTTTCCAGGGACTCGACACCTGAAAACCTGACCAAAGTGATGTGTAGATTCTCTGTTACCTGATTACACCATCTTACAGAGTATTTTCCCTAGAAAACCAGGGACAGTTGGAAAAGGTTTTCCACAAAAGCAAGAGTCACAGAGTGCAGGTCATTTCCACGATGGACACTGCGCCACCTTGCCTTCTGTAATTAAAAACATATCGTGAAGATCAGGTTCTATATAGAGATATGAATCTTCTTTTCATGCGTAGATTGCCCATATGTATTTAATAAGCTCCCTGTAAAGGAAATAAAAGAAGAATATAGAGAAGTTACACTTAAGAGTATAGCTACAGCAGATTAACTCATATTGCACTAATGCTCCTGCCAAAAATAATCGATAAAAACTGGGTGCAATATATAAAAAACAATGTACAAAACACCAAGAAGCAAGCAATGAATCCATAATTGAGGGTCAATAACCCTTGAGAGAAAGAAAGCACACAAGGTTAACTACATCCTCATTTTGATTTTCCCCAGCGGGAAATTTCTATTATCAGAACACAAAGAAACAGGGGTCAAGCAGAACTCAGAGTCACATGAAGACAGAAGAGAAAGAGGTCAGAATTTCTGGCTGCCCAAATAGTTTGGAGTTGAGATGAAAAAAAAAACCCAGAGAAAGAAAATTTGTAGATAAATGGTCTTCAATCTAAAGAAGAATGGTGGACAGGTCATTGTTAAAAGTCCACTTTTCACTCGCTGTCGTGGCGCACGCTTGTAATCCCCACGCTTGGGAGGCTTTGAGAGGAGGATCGCACAGGTTCCAAGCCAGCCTCAGCTACTTAGTGAGGCTCTCAGCAACTTAGTGAGACCCCATTTCCAGATAAAATATAAACTAGGTCTGGAAATATAGCCCGGAGGTAGAAAGCCTCAGGGTTCTACCCCCCGTACTACCAAAAAAAAAAAAAAAAAGTCCACATCGCCATCAAAGCCATGAAAATACTCAGGATGCAACGGGGACCTTAAGTAATGAAGGAGAAACTTGTTTCACACATAAATACAATTCTCAATGCCAATCTGACTTATGGGGAAGAGGAGGAGTAGGGAGGCAGTGGGGTGGCTCACCCAGTGCTGTGTGCACCTGTCACCGTCACGCTGAGCAGCAGCATGATGTGAGACTACCATGCACACATCAAAGTGTTTTAAAAATGGAAGTCTTCAGAATTTTGGAAATTAGCTAAAGGCTTCCAATACTTCAAGGAATGCTTTTTTAAGAAAAATATTGGAGTATCACCATGAACAGCAATTTTATGACATTTCAACTTGCCCTAGTTTCACACAGATCTGAGCAGCTTCATAGTAGCCTCAAAATCCAAGAGCCATGCAAGAATAATATTTAAAAGAAAAAGGAAAAGAACTCCATGGAGAAGAGGTCAGATTGTAATGGGCAAAGTCCTTATTTACCTCATGTGGATGCTCATTTAAAATTCCACTCTCAGGTCTTGACTTGACTTGACTCTGAGCTCTCCCAGAGCATACAATCTTTTTTTTTTCTTATTTGCCGAAACTGTATGTGAAAAAAAAAATCAGAACATCTAGTTTTGGTTATATTTTGTACGTAGCTTCCTGAAATAGTGATGCCCCTTGTGGCAAGAAAGGGACTGACTAAAACCTCTAATAACCTCCAGATTGTGAGATGTCTATAGGGCCCTCTGCAAAGCTCTGACATAAGCTTCAGAGTTTAGTTTTCTGTAATGCTCTGCACATACATGAGGTTCTGTGCACAGTTTCCTCTCAGGTGAAATCTGAGAAGGCCTTACACTCACACTGCAGATGACTTGGAGATTCTATGGAAGGAATAGTTCAGGACAAAGTCACCCGACAATAATGCTCTCTCTCTCTCTCTCTCTCTCTCTCTCTCTCTCTCTCTCTCTCTCTCTCTCTCTCTCTCTCTCTCTCTCTCACACACACACACACACACACACACCTTCAATAAAGGCTTGGAGACTTACTGGGTCAAGACATTCAAACTGTTCTTATCTTTTTCATTAGAGAAAGACTTTAGAGACTACACAAAAGGCGACACAGATATAAAACTTTCATTGAGGACACTCAGAAGTCACTGAGTAAGTAACAAACATCATCATCAGTAACAAGTTACTGTAGTGTCATCTGACTTGTATCATCTCATGATATTAAGTAAACTGTCCAGTTTTCACCAACGAGACCCATAACATGCAAAAACAATCCCCCCAAAACAAGACAAAATATATCCAGAAAATTATGGCCTAGGGAAATATGTACAGGGAGACAGGTAGTTAATCAGAATATCCCAGAGAAAGTTTGGGCATTGGGTTTAATGGACGACAGAGACTTTAAATCAGCTATGTTAATAAAAGGAAAAAATCAAGCCTAAAGAACAAGAAAGTGTCTAAACAAGTTGGAGGATACCAATAACCAGGCAAATATTATTTTAACTTGATATTTTAACTTGATTTTAACTTGATCCAGAACTTCTGGATATCATGAGCATAATTGCTAAAGTAGAAAATTCACTAAAATGCCTAAACAGTACTGGAGGAAGTAGGAAAAAGAATCAGTTATTGAAGATAGGCTAACTGAGATTATTCAATCTGAGGAAGAAAGACAATGCTTCTATAAGAATAAAACAAATAGACATAGATCAACAAAGGAATAGATTTGAAAATGAATCTAGGTTGAGTATAATGGCACACAACTGTTATCCTAGTATTTGGGAAGCTGAGACAGGAGAGTCACAGGTTCAGACCAACCTCAGCAATTTAGTAAGAATCAGCAATTTAATGAGACCCTGTTTCAAAATAAAAATAAAATATGTCTTGAGGTGTGGCTTGGAAGTAGAAAGCCCCTAGGTTCTATCTCAAGTACCCCAAAGGGGAAAAAAGAAAGAAAAGAAAGATAATGAAAAAAACTACAAACCAGTCAAAACCAGACATAACATTTATGTATAGAACACACCACACCAAACATAAGACTATATAGTCTTATCAAGTACAAAGAAATGTGAATATACCAAAAATTAGTTAGCAAAGCAAGCCTCAATGAATTTTGGGCTGTTTGTGTGTAGTACTCAAAATTAAACCCAGGGAAGCATTCTACCTCTGAGCTACACCCCCAGTTCTATTTTATTCTTAATTTTCAAACAAGGTCTCACTAAGCTGCCAAGAGCCTCACTGAGTTGCTGAAGCTGGCCACAAACCTGCATTCCCCTTGTCTCAGCCATAAATGTACATAAATTAGAAAACATATGTTATTCTACCACAGGGAACGAAATTAAAAATAGTAGGATGAAATTTGGGGAATTCACAAATATATAAAAATTAAACAATGTGCTCAAAAATAGCCAGTGATTGAAACACTAAATCACAGGGAAATTAACAAATATTTTAAGATAAATAAAATAACATGCCAAAATGTATAGGATATAAATAATTGGGTGTTTTTAGGAAAATGGTATTTATAAATGCTTGTATTAAAAAGCAGAAAGATCTCTAACAATAATAAAAACTTTAGCTTTATGAAACAATAAAAAGCAGCAGAGGAAATTAAAGGAAGCAGAAGAAAATAAAAATGAAATATTTGAAAGAAGAAATGAAATGGAGAATAGAATAAAAATAGAAAAGATAAAAATACAGGTGATTATTTGAAAAGATGAACAAAATCAATGAATATGTTGCTCTAGTGAGTAAAAAAAAAGAAAGACTTAGATTACTCAAATCATGGGTTAAGGGGGCACATTAAAACTGACCTTACAGAAACGCAGAGGACTCTGAGGGAATCCTTCCACACAGTGCTATGCCAGGTAATTAGATCACCTGCATGAAAAGGGTCTGATGAGGAAGGATGCAACACACTAAAATTGAACCAGGAAGAGACGCGGCTATCTCTGCACTCCACATCCACTGCAGTACTAGTCACAATGGCCAAGATATGAAACTAGCCTAAGTGTCCATCAGAGGATACGCGGATAAAGAAAAGATGCTGTACATGTAAGCACTGGAATGATATGTAGAATTTAAAAAGAGGGAAATCCTGTCGTTTGTAACAAAAGGAGATTATATTAAGTGAAATAAGGCAATCATCAGATGAACAAAAACTGTATAATTTCACTTATAGGAGGCATCAAAACAAGGAGAACTCATGAATGCACAAAAGGGAATCAGTTATAAGATGAACATAAGCTTCTTGTGTATAGCAGGGTTGCTCTAGGTTGTTTTTATTTTGTTTGTTTGTTTTGTTTTGTTTTGTTTTTTGTACTGGGGGTGGAACCCAGGGGCTTTCTACCTCTGGCTACCCTCCCAGACCTATTTTATACTTTATTTGCCAACAAGGTCTCACTAATTTGCCAAGAGCCTCACTAAGCAGCTGAGGCTGGCTTTGAACTGTGTGATCCTTCTGACTCAGCCTCTCTAGCGCGGGGATTACAAGCATTGGTCACTATGCCTGGCCTGCTATAGTTAATCATACTGTATTGTATACCTGAAATTTGCTAGGGGGGTAATCTTAGTGTTCTCACAACACACACACAACTTGGAGGTGATGGATCTGCTAACATAATGGACTGTGGTGAACTGAGGGACAGCGTACAGGTATATCAAAACATTGTGTTGTCTATCTTCAACAGGAACACTTTTATTTACTGAATGGCATCAACAAAGTTGAAGGAAAAAGTGAATATAAGGAAGGGTGAGTTTTAGTAAAAATAAATAAATAAATAAATAGCAAACAAATCATATCTGTAACCTTAAAACCTTTCCACAAGAAAATATCCAGATCTAGTTGCCCTTATCGGTGGATTATTCCAAATATTTCTAAAAAGAAATATTCCTAATATTTGACAAACTTTTCTGGGGAATAGAAAACAAAGGAAGATTTACCAATGATTTTTACCAATGAGGCCAATATAATTTATATCAAGTAAAAATACAGGAGAATCACAGATTTACAGCCAGCCTCAGCTACTTAGTAAGGCCCTTTGCAACTTAGTGAGACCCTGTTTCAAAATAAAAAAAATAGTATTGGGGATGTAGTTCAAAGGTAGAATGCCCCTGATTTTAATCCCCAGTGCTGCTAAAATAATAAAATAAAATAAAATAAATAGGAAAATGTAATTTAATCTCTACTTCACACCATATGCCAAAAAAAAAAACTTATAAAGAAGGATCTCAAGCTTAAATGTGAATTGTACAAACAGAGCACTTAGGATAAAACAGAACATCTTTGCAAACTTGTATTAAGCAAGAGTTCCAAAGCAAGGCACAAAAGGAATAGGTATAAAGGGGGAAATTATATACAGACTATATTAAGATTAATAAAGTCACCTTATGGTCTATCAATGCGTAATCCATCAGGAGAGAAAATAAATCTCTATATTGGGAAAATTATTTGAATTATGCAATATCTGACATGATTTCTGTACAGATAAGATGAAGAAATACTACATTACAAATAAAAAACAGACAATGTAATTAAAATGGTCAAAATAATTGAGCTGAATTCATATCAAAATGGGCTGGACTCCATTATAGCAGGAAATATATGATATACTAGATATTCACCAGAATTCTGTAATATAAAGGAGAAAATGTGTTAAGCGTTGCCAAAGATTTAGAGCATCTAGAACTTTAATGGACTGCTGGTGAGAATAAAAATTGACATCATTTTCATTTTGTAAAACTATTTGGCAGTATTATCTAAAGCTGACCAAATGTATGATCTGGCAATTGATATACCTAACATAAAAGGCATGTATACATTTACTAAAAGCACACAAGAAGCTGGGTATGAGAGTACAGGCCTGTAATCCAACCCCTGGGAAGGCCGAGACAAGAGGAGCATAGGTTTAAAGACAGCCTCAGGAAGTAGCAAACTCTCAGCAACCTAGCAATACCTGGTTTCAACACAAAAACTTAAACAATTTGGGCAGGAGGTATAGCTTTGAGGTAGAATGCCCCCAGGTTCAATCCTCAGGGCCACAAACAAAAATAGATGTACAAGAATGTGGTCTATGTTGATAGTTGCACTATTTGTAGTGGTCCCAAACTTGAAACTATCCAAATGCCCATTAGCAGGTGAAAGCATAAACAGATTGTGATGCACTTAATTATGAGGTGCTACATAGCTATAAAATGGTGAAGCTATGATTACTCATGGACCATAAGAATGACTCTCATAACCCTAATATTAACCAAAGGAAGCCAATCACATGCAAGTATATTTGGCATTATTTGTATTAAGGAAAGTTTCTAGGGTATTGATGTCATATAGCTGTATATTTATGACAATACAACTTATTTATGTTTATAATACCTGTTCAAAAATTTCAATAAATAAATAATGTGACCCTAAGGAAATCCCAAAGGACATCACTAGTCAGGAGATGATGTCGCCACATTACCAAAATCATCCTCCGCTCTCTTCTCCTTTCCTTCGTTTCTTCCTTTCACTTTCTTTTTCTTCTTTCTTTCTCTGTAAACATAGTCATTTATCCATTTAAATTTCTATAATTCATTTGATGGAACTTAAACAATTAATATTTTATGTAGAGTGAAAAATAGGGGTCTAGTTTTATTCTACATATGGATATCCAGGTGTTCATCAACAGATGAACAGATTAAATTGTGATATATACTCACATATTATTTTATTCAGCCATAATGAAGAACAAAACTACGTCCTATGCAGGTATATAAATGTATCCTGAGACTATTATACTGAGATCAGCCAGTTTTAGAAGCTCAAAGATTCTTCGTTTGCCCTCATGCCCATCTCACTAACATGTATATACAGGTGGCGAGGAACAGACTGGAGTCTGCAGGGGAACCACATGCTGTGTGTGCATACATTTGTATCACTTGGACCATACTGAGGTATAATTGCAGTGTACCAATAAAAGTATAAAGATAACTGGAATAGTTACACACACACACACACACACACACACACGTAATATTCTAAGGAAAATAGCTTCAGAGGAATAACAAATAAGTGTTAGCCTCTAAAACTTCTTAGATAAAGCAAGAAGGAACACACAGTGTTGTCATCAACAGACCTTGTTCAGCATGAGATGCGACCCCATGGAAGAAGCAAAAATAAAAATCGCTTGGGTTCGGTTATAGTTTGGATATAGAATGCCCCACAAAGTTGCATGTGTTCAGAGCTGGGGTTTCATGGAAATGTTTGGATCATGAGAGGTCTGGCCACATCTCTGGATTAACCCATTAATGGCTGAATGGAGGATTGGGAGGTGGGACATTGCTAGAGAAAGCAGGTCATGGGGGGGGGGCTTGAAAGGCTCTGCCTTCTCTCTCTCCTCTCTCCTTTTTTTCTTTTTTTTATCTCTTCTCCTCCTTCCCCTCCTTCTCTTCTTCCTCTCCCTACCCATTCTCTTCCTCCTCCTTCTTCTGCTTCTCTCTTTCTCTCTTTCCCTCTCTCTCCCCCTCCTCTTTCTCGCTCTTTTTCCTGAAACCATGAGTCAAAGTAAATATTTTCACTTCTAATTATTCTTGTCAGGTATTTTTGTCACAGGGATGAAAATCTGACTAACCCAGGTGGAGGTTAGAATGGAGCAGATGATTTGACTCTGCTGTAACAACAACAAACACTAAATGTTTTTTAACTTGAAGGCTTGAAGGCCACTCTGATTTGCATAAAAATAGCCAATATATAAATTTGCCATTGGAAAAGGGTGAAAAAAGTTTCTACACAAGCATATCTAAACAAAAGTGACCTCAGAAACCAGAAATTAGTTATTTATTCCAATTAATTATTCAAAGGGTGGTGCTAGCCATTCTCTGTGGCAATTGACCTTTGTTTTAGGGAAAGCAAGATGCAATTATCTTATTTCTTCACTTTTTATATAACCTATTTATATGAATTACCATGCAACAGTTCTCCAAACAATAAATAGCTCTGAAATTAGCACATTTCTGAAAGTGGTGGGGACAAAATGAAGCGTGCACTCCCCCTAGTGGTAATATTCGTCAACCGCAGGTACAGATTAAGGAGAGGGAATTCCATAATATGTATTTTATTGTTTATTTGTTTCGAGGGTTTTTTTTTGTTTTTGTTTTTGTTTTTGTTTTGTACTGGGGACTGAACGCATGGGGCATTTTGCTTCCGAGATATACCCCAGACCTTTTAAATATTTATGTTGAAATCGGGTCTCATCAAGTTGCTGAGGCTGGCCTCAAACGTCTTCCTGTCTCAGCCTCCAGAGTACTGACGTTACAGGCATGTGCCACCACAACAAGTTTAATATGTGGCTCTGATTTGATGTTTTTAGAGAGGTTCCATTCCTTGCTGAATTATGCTTATCCTTGTCTACCATTTCATCTTTGAAATGTGAATATATTCAGTGAGACCTTCTTTTATCCTGACCATATAAACATTTGTTTTGACCTTGG
The DNA here is from genome assembly GCF_963383645.1 of Muscardinus avellanarius. Taxonomy (NCBI): domain Eukaryota; kingdom Metazoa; phylum Chordata; class Mammalia; order Rodentia; family Gliridae; genus Muscardinus; species Muscardinus avellanarius. The sequence continues at coordinate 163,054,405 of NC_137788.1, forward strand.
AGCACATCCTAAGCAGTCTCATTGTTTTCAGTATGACTTTTTATGTATTATTTTTATCAATGCATCTCAATTACACATCATGTTAAAGTTCAAAATGATCCCTGCACAGTTTTTGGTGTATTTCCTTTAGCATCTCGGCCCACTTCCCTTTCCTTCCTCCCTGCACATGTTAGTGGGATTGGTGTTGATACCTTCATGTATGAACATAGCATTATTTGCACTGTCCCTTTGTCAATCCCCTTTCCACTCTCCCCTCTTCCCTTTCCGAATCCCCTTCCACTATTTTACTGATCTCTTTCCTCGTTTATCTGAAGTCCCTTTAATTCCTATTTCCTCTTAGGTTTCATATATGAAATAAAGCATGACCACTGACTTTATAAACATGACAGCTATCATGTGTATATACTTCTATGCAGGAAAATACCCAAATCCGAATGTTAACACCCGCTTGGACTGCTTTCTCAGGTGTGCGTCTCTTTTGGGATTCATTACTTCGATTTCAAAATCTACACTTTTAAAGTCAAGACTCATCGTCACCATAGATTTGTATACTCAGATGTGATATTCTTCTGCTTGAGGACCAGAGTGCACAGTAATCTATTATATGCTTTATGGATAACTAGAAGATAAACGCTTGAAGGCTTCAAACACAAAGTAATAAGTGGATGAGCACATTTCCTTGATTTGATCATTACAGTTCATGACATTGTGTTTGTGTACTGAACTATCATACTATACCCCACAGATGTCTAATTATAATGAGTTAACCAAAAAATTGCAAATATATTTTAAGAACATGGAAATGTTAACTACCCTGATTTGGTCATTACACACTTACAACAAATTATTACACAGAACCTCATTAATTTGTATAACTAAATAGTAATTTTTAAAATAAAAATAGCAATAATACACTAATATACATTCATCTAAATAATGTAATAACAGATCTTTATTTTAAAAGAATAAAATAAGAAATCCTAATCACTATTAACCTTTTAATAAATTTTCTTCAAACATTTCCTAAAACTACCTTTTTCTCTGGGTGTGTGATACTGAAGACTGAACTCAGGTGCATTCTGTTGCTAACCTACACCCCCATCTTGTTTTATTTTTTATTTTAAAATAGGATCTTTCTTTTTAAATTTTTTATTGGTGCATTGTATTCATATATCTAAATGGAATACAAGAAGGTAGAAGCATACATGAAGACATCACTCAATTAGCCCTTATCTAATTCCTGCACCATTTCCTCCCTCCTCCCTTCTTCTCCTGTTTGGCTTAGTGACTGACTTTGATATGTTTATCAATGTACATCATGTACATTAGGGAATTTCCCTCTTCCCCCCTCATCCCCCTGATTTATGTCCTATTATTTGCTCATCTATAGTATCTCCTTCTTCGTCTAGAATTCCTCCTATGACCCATTTTCTCCCTAACTTCTGCATATTAGGGAGAGCCTCCTATTTATCTTTTGTGACTGACTAATCTCACTTAGCATAATGTTCTCCAGTTGCATGCATTTCCCTTTAAATGACATAATTGTGTTCTTCTTTGTGGCTGAGTAAAATTCCATTTTGTACATATCCCACAGTCTTGTAATCTATGCATCTGTTGATGGACATCTTGGCAGTTTCCACAGTTTGGCAAATGTGAATTTTGTGGCTATGAACACAGATACACATGTATTAGTTTGATACCTTGGTTTCCATTCTTTTGGGTAGATACCCAGAAGTGGTATTGCTGGTTTCTATGGTAGGTTTGTTCCCATTCTTTTGAAGATTCTCCATATTGTTTTCCAACGTGGTTACACTAATTTGCAATCCCACCAATGTATTGCAGTTCCCACCTCACATCCTCGCCAGCATTTGTAGTTGTTTGTGTTCTGAATGTCATTCTAGTTGAAGTTAGGTGAAATCTCAGGGTAGTTTTAGATTTGCACCTATCTGACTGCTCATGATGTTGAGCAATTTTTCATGCATTTATTGGCCATTTGAATTTCTTCCTTTGTTAAGTGTCTATTTAGGATTGCATTAAACTGAAGAGCTTCTGTACAGCAAATGAAACTGTCAAGAAACTCAACCAAGAGCCAACAGAATGGGAGGTTTTTGCCACCTACTCCTCCTATAGAGGACTAATACCTAGATATACAAAGAACTCAAGAAACTCAGCACTAATAAAACAAATAATCCAATAAAAAATGGGCAAGTGAACTAAATAAAACAGGGTCTTTCTAAGTTTCCACAGTTTTGGTCTCCCAAAAACTATGATTACAAGCACTGTGCCAAGATAAAACTTATTTTTTACACTGAATAAATATTTTTGTTATTCAAGCTTGACACTTTATATCACACATATTTTCTGTTTTCGCCTTCCAATAGGCCCTATCTCAGTTCAGGAATTTGTGTGTGTGTGCATGTGTGCATGCATGTTGCTAGAGACTGAACCCAAGGGCATTCTATCTCTGAGGTACACCCCAGCCTTGTTTTACTTTTTATTTTGAAACAGAGGTACACCCCAGCCTTATTTTATTTTTTTTATTTTGAAACAGGGTATCCCTAATTTGCTAAGGACTGGCTAAATTGCTTAGGCTGACCTCTAACCCACGATCTTGTCTCAGCCTCCCAAGCACTGGGATTACAGGAATACATCACCACAACTGGACAGAACTTTGTTCTTTATTATTAGAGCTGTATAGCAATTTATTCTTCTTGCCCTTAAAAGATGCTTCAGCTACAGCCAGGCTCACAAAATAGTTATTATTCATAACATATTCTTCCTAACTCTAAATGATAACCCATTTTAAAGATTTGCTTTTGGCCAAGCATTGGGCTCATTGTTTTATATGTATTGACTATGATCTTCACAAAAATTCAGCCACAAGAATATGCTGTTTGCAGATGGGAATGGAAGAATTATGTTCAGAAGTCCAGAGCAGTGTGGATGGCTACATAGGAAATGAGCAACAGAACCAAGATGAAGACTCATGTCTCCTGTGGGTCTTATGAGCAACTCTGGGTTCTATTTAACTGCACCGGAGTACCTTCTTCTCCACATGATGAATTCACCATTTGTTATTTTAGCATATGAGGCACTCCAGGACATGGGTCCACCTTCAAGCCTGAATTTATACCATCTTCAGTACACACTCTTGGCTTCACTCTCTAGTCTGTTCATTGCATCTATACCTTCTATTTCAGTCTCATCTCTGAACCTTCTCACATTTTGTTCTCTACCTGAAATACCCACACCTGTATTTCAGGTGTATTTCTTTGGATTTGTGCTAGAATCAATGGGGGAAGTAGAGATATTAAGACTAAAAGGGAGCCTGGTTTGGCGGTGCACACCTGTAAATGCAGTTGAGACAGAAGGATTGTGAGCTCGGAACTAGCCTCTGCAACTTAGTGAGTCCCTCAGAACCTAACAAGACCCTATGTTAAAATAAAAAATAAAGCCGGGCGTGATGGTGCACGCTTGTAATCCCCGCGCTTGGGAGGCGGAGACAGGAGGATTGGACAGGTTCGAAGCCAGCCACGCTGGCTTAAGAGACCCTGTTTCCAAAAATAAAAAGTATAAAATAGGTCTGGGACTGTAGCCCAGAGGTAGAAGGGCTTCCAGGAACCCCAGTACCACCAAAAATAAAAAATAATAAATAAATAAATAAATAAAAAATAAAATAGGACTGGTGGTGTGGCTCAGAGGTAGAATGCCTCTGGGTTCAATGCCTATTATGAAGACAAAATAAAAAGATTAAAGAGGGCAGGGATAGAGTATAGATTCTCATTTGTATGACAACTTGTCTACTCGGTCTTAAAACTTTGGGCTAGTACTAGTGTGGATTAATGCCTATAGACAAGCAGCCCTTCCTATCTAGGACAAAGAAAGACAGTAAGTGTCTTCAAACAGTCACAATATCCAGTGTCACACCAGAGGCAGAATCAAGATCAGACTAATTTAATGCAGAACCCAAGATAACGAAAGGCAAAGCCACAATCCCAAGGAGCCAGATAAAGAAACACATGTTGAGGAGATTTAAGGTGTACAAGACTGAGTGGGTAAGTTGAAATGCAAATCAAATCAACACATTGGGTATGTGCTTATAAAAAGGTTTCTGGGTCATATGGTAATTCTATTTTCAATTTCTTTAGAAGTATCCATATTGTTTTGTATAATACACCAATATATAGTCCTACCCAATAATGGGTAATTTTAATCTGGAAGAAATCTATTGTTATAGCATAAGAAATTTTATTAAATTAAATAGAGATTTCTGGGAATATGGCAATGGAGAAAAGCGGGTCTTATGAGCCCCGCTAACAACCAATCTCTATTACCACAAAATCAGTGCCTTTCATAGCCAGAAAACACCATCAGCAGAGAAACAAAAAATGTAAATACAAGGGACAGAAAAAAGAGGGCTGGAAAAAGGAGACACCAGAAAGAAACCAGACCACAGTGCTGTGGCCTGAGCCGCAGTGCAGGCGCCATCTTTCCTTACAGCACCAGGCCACAGAGAGGAGGGGAACTCAGAACAGAGCTCAGAGCCAGAGAGGAGGTACGCCGGCCTCACGGCCAAGGACGTGGCAATAGCACCTTACTGCCGGCGGCAGTAGTGAACTCACCGGACGGCACCAGAACAACGCGCTCAACAGCCCACCAGGCTCCAGAGAGGAGTGGTGAGCCACTGCAGATCAGCCGGTGGAATTCAGCAGATTTTTCAGTGCAGGGAGCGTCTAAAGCTCCCAGGGGCCGGGCTCATAACACTCTGCAGGGACTCAGAGCGGAGCTCAAAAACAGAGAAGAAATACACCAGCCCCACGGCCTAGGGCGTGGCAGTGGTACCATATTACCACCGACGGCAGCAGCAGCAAATTAATCAAGTCCACTACAGCTCCATCAGCGCACTCAACAACCATGAATCAAATTGCGGCCCCGAGAGGAGAAATCCCAGTACTGCACCCCCAGGGACTTGACCCAGTGGGGGAGTGGCGGTGGCAGAGATATCACACTATAGTCACAACTCCACGCAGGAGAACGCCCAACCTGGCACCCCCCCCCCCCAGGGTCTAAAGCAGCCTTGATTCACTCCCTGGGTCTGAGACTTAGCGATACAACCCAGTAAAGGAGTAGTGGTGACTGAGATACCACAGACTCGAGATCCAGAACACCTTAAGTGAAGTCGTAGTGACCCAGGGAAGAACCCAGAGAAGGCACAAATTTTCGAAATTATGGGAAAGAGGAATAACAATGGAGCAATGAATGCCCACAACTCCACAACACCAGAACCTGATAAAACAGAAATTCAGAGATTTCTAGAAGATCAGATCAGGAAAATAACTGTAGAAATAATAGAGGTGTTTCGAAAAGAATTCAGAGAGAGCCAAAAAGAGATAAAGGATGCAATTAATGAAGTAAAGGCCTCAATTCAAAGTACAAACAACCAATTAGACCACATGGAGAACAGAATCTCGCTCTTAGAAGATGATCAATCCAAAAATGAACGCATAGTTTCTAATCTAGAAAAAAATATCCGACAGCAGGAATCTGACATTGAAGAAATATGGGTCCATTTTAAGAGAGCTAACCTAAAAATAATTGGAATAGAGGAGGGAAAAGAAAGTGAAACCAAAGGGATCAACAATCTCTTCAAGGAAGTAATAGCAGAAAATTTTCCAAACATAGAGCAAGAGGTCGATACACAGGTCCAGGAAACTTATAGAACTCCCTTTAGACAGGATCGGAGAAGAGGATCCCCACGCCACATAATTGTCAAAATGACCAATGTGGAAGCCAAGCAGAGAATCTTAAAGTCAACAAAAACAAAGGGCCAAGTGACATTCAGAGTCAAACCAATTAGAATCACCCCAGACTTCCCAAACCAAGTTATGAGAGCCAGAAGGGCTTGGAGTAACATATTCCAAACTCTGAAAGAAAACAACTTCCAGCCAAAAATTTCCTACCCAGCAAAACTTTCTATCAAATTAGATGGGGAAACAAGAAGCTTCCATGACAAACAGAAACTAAAGGAATTTATGTCTTCAAAACCATCGCTAGAGAAAATATTCAAAGAGATTAACTACAAAGAAGAAATAGGTAACCCACACCAGAATCAGAGAAAAAAGATTTTCCATCCAACAGACAACTAAGATTGGTTATCTTTGGAGATTCATTATTTATGGTAGTCTTTTACCTATTTCTATATTGTATTGTTTGCTTTTATTGTTGCTAATTTTTAGGATTTCTATTTAGAATATTAATATACCTTCAGATATAGCATTTGGAAATATTTTATCCCATTCTATCAGTAACTTTTTACTCTGTTTACATTGTCTTTAGATATACAATTATTTTTTATTTTTTAGGGAGTTTATTTACCCTTCTGTTGCCTGTGCCATTGAAATCATATCCAAGAAATCACTGCCAATTTCAATATTGTGAGGTTTTATGACCCAGATTTTCTTCTAAAAGTTTATAGTCTTAAGATTTATATTTAGGTCTTTTATCTATTTTGAGTTAATATTTGTATATGATGTTAGATAAGGGTCCAATTTTATTCTTCTTCATGTAATTATTACTTTTCAATAATTTAGTTAAAAGATTATTATTTCCTTCACCAAATGTTTGTGGAAACCTTGTCAAAAATAACTTGACAATATAGGGAAGAATTTATCTCTAGGCTTTTATTTAACTCCAATGGTTTATATATCTCCTTTATAACAGTACTACACTGTTTCAATTATTGTAGCTTTATAAGGTTTGAAATCAGAAAATATACATCTTCTAGCTTTGTTCTTCCTCGAGATCGTTTTGGGTATCCAGAGTCCATATTCCATATTAGGATAGATTTTTTCCTTTTCTTTCTTTTTTTTTTTTTTTTTTTGGTGGTACTGGGGGTGGAACCCAGAGGCTTTCTACCTCTGGGCTATACTCCCAGACCTTTTTTTATATTTTATTTGGAAACAGGGTCTCACTGAGTTGCTGAGAGCCTCACTAAGTGGCTGAGGCTGGCTTCAAACCTGTGCGATCCTCCTGTCTCAGCCTCCTAAGCGCGGGGATTGCGAGCGTGTGCCACCACGCCCAGCTAGAATAGATTTATTTCTGAAAAATGAATAAATAAATAAATGTATGATAGTTTCACCTAAAAGAAAGAAAACATATTCTCTGGTAAGAAAGAAAGCAAAAAGAAATATTGAAATGTTATCTTTAAGTCATCCAAAGGTTGGTATCAGACAAATGAAACTGTTCTGTGAGATTTTCATTGTTACTTTTGGATAAATTGTTATAACACTAGATGTCAACCACTAAGCAAAGCATGGGAAGGACAGATGGGGAGGGAACGGGGTGGGGATCGGGTAGGGGCTAACTGGGTGATGTGTGCATGTATGTCTACAAAAGTTTTTTTTTTATCCCATTATGATGTATGAATGCAGTGCACCAATAAAAAAAGAACAGAAAATAAAAATAAATTAAATAGAAAAAAATTCAAGAAGTGTATAGCATTATATCTTGTAGAGATCAAATGCACCTATATATGCTTTGTTAAATACATTGTGTCAGTAGAAATCATTGTCATAAGGAAGTAAATGTGACTTCGTCAGCAAAACTGATCAATGTTAACAAGATAGTTAGGACTAAGGGCACGGCAAATAGAAAGTGACCATTTAGATAATATCTTTCTGAAGAAGAGGGGGAAATGGAATAGAATTTGTGCAGTGGACAGTGATAAAGACAGTACAGGGAAAATTGGTTCATGAGATATTAAAAATTCTAGTCTATCAGCTGATACCCTTTTATTGTTTCCATTGTCTTTAAAAATCACATTTTCCTTCTCTGTCATAGCTCTGTTATATAAAAAGGAGGTCTGGCCTGGGAAAAGGCAGAGTGGGTAACTTTCAGAACTTCACTGAGGGTTTTTGTAGTAGTGACAGTCTGCTATAAAAAGAAGGCCCACGAGTCCATCTGTGCAGAAAGCCCTGGAAACTCTCAGTGTAAATTAGTCAACTGAACAAACAGGAATTAAATTACGTGGATTTAGGGGGAAAGTCTAAGTCCAATGGCTCTTATTTTAACAAGATAAAATAATAAAATAAATTCAGTTATAAACTACCAAGAAAAATAATCAAAAAGCAAACACTAAAATATTTTGTGAAATTTAAAAGAGATTGGATTTGAAATAAACTTGGATCACATTTTTTCAACTAGCACAAGATATAGCAAATAAAATTAGATTTCATTTCTTTCTGGCTTAACTAAACTATAATCAGGCATCATTAATACATATTGCATTTGAACCTTTGCATGGTTATTAATATCCATTCATAACAGTTCTTACAGCACTTTCAGTATCATTCACAGCCATACAAAGAGTTACAAAAATTTAATTTGGTATGTACTTTCCCAGCTAAGTTTGATCCAGATGCTGATCTGCCCTCTGCCTACTTGTTATGGCTTTCATAATGTAAACAACTGTCCTTTTCATGGTCCATTTAGTACCATATGTTTGCATTTTCATGCATTTTGTTAATGATTTTGCTCGTTAGAATGGCTCCCCACTGTACAGCTAAAGTGTGCTCTTAAATGCACGAAGGCTGAGATGTGTCCTGTAGGGAAAATCCATGGGTCAACAAAGTTTCATTCAGGCATGAGTTAAAAGCCATGGGTTCAGTCTTAATGAACCAACTACATATCCTTTTCTATGAAAATGCAAAAATATTGGGACTGCAGCCTGATCCCAGATTTCCCCTAGGAGCAATGACTAATAAATTAATTTAGTCATTGTGGTGAACTTATTTAAGGTAAGAATTACAAGTACTCAGAATTACCTGTATGTGTTTTTATGGTATGAAAAAAGTACTAATAAGAACATTAGTTCTCTGTCAGAGTAAAGAGTTAAATATTCTTTAAAGAAATAAAGGTAAATATGGCCACCAATTTAGGATGGCTCAACTTGAGATTTTTTTTTTTTTTACTTCACGATGGTATGAGTGATATGCATTCAGTAGTACCCATATTCAGGTTTTGAATTGTTACATGTAGGGATATATAGTCCAATCTTCTTATTCTATGTTGAGCAGGGGCCGCAGGCTGAATCAAACAGGGGGTCATGAAGAGATGTGACCAGTACTTTATGGTACACTGTGTTATCAGTCTATGATGTTTAGTAAGTAAAGTGTAACAAATGTATTTTCAGCTTATATTTTACAACTTATGATGAATTTATTGAAACATACCATGATCATAAACATAAGAGTATTTGCATATGTATTACATTTAGTATTGTTATTAACATTGGTATTTGTAACATTTACTTACCTATTTTCCCTCTCCCCTTTTGTTAACAGCACCTTGCTTTCCATCTACAGAAAACACATTATTCATTCTAAGTCCATGCTATAAAAATAGCTACATGGCTCAGCCCTGGCCAAGCAGTGTCCTTCATCCCATAAAGATGATAAAAGGAATAAAAATAATTTGGACCTCAGATTCAGACAAACCTGAAGATTTTCATTAATGGGGTAATAAATTGCTGTTATGTATTAAAAGTCATGCATTCCTATTATTTTACAAGCTACTCTGAACTGTTTTGGTAACTTAAAACAAAAAAATAGTTTTTTTAAAAAAAGCAAAGGGATTATAATAGAGTATAGGTAAGAAGGAGGAAAGGATGAGATACTTTTCATTTAATATTGTTTTGCATTTACAAATTTTTACTCTGTACACCGATTCCTTTTACAATAAGACATGATAAAATAAGTACAATCTACAGAGATCATTATGACATGGGGCACTAGATTAAAGCTGCTATTCACCAGGGTTATCTAATTCATCATCAGCTGGTTAGGCTCTGTGAAACCCTAGTGATCTAGCTATGAGAGATGGAAGAAGCTGAGTTTGCTGCATTTCTTACTACTAAGTTTAAATTAAATTAAGACATTGAAATCATCTAAAATATCTGACATAGAAAATTTGTATCCCCTTAAAATTCATACATTGAAGCACTACCTCCTAATTTGATAGTGTTTGGAAATAGGGCCTTATGGGGTTAACTATGGTTAAATGGACTCATAGGGAGTGCATTTATAGTCAAAAATCCCATTTACAATAACTTCAAAAACAATGAAACACCTTGGAATCAATCTAAACAAGGAGGTAAAAGATCTCTACAATGAAAACTACAAAACACTAAAGAACAAAATTGAAGATCTTAGAAGATGGAAAGATCCTTCATCTTCTTGGAGAGGTAGGGTAAATATCAAAATGGCCATTCTACAAAAAGTAATCTACAGAGTCAGTGCAATTCCTATCAAAATACCAATGTCATTCTTCACAGAGCTAGAAAAATCAGTCCCAAACTTTGTATGGAGAAACAAAAGACCCATAATATCCAAAGCGATTCTCAGCGATAAGAACCATGCAGGAGGCATTACAATTCCTGAATTCAAAATATATTACAGAGCTATAAAAATTAAAGCAGCAAAGTACTGGCACAAAAAGAGACATATAGACAAATGGAAGAGAACAGAAAATAAAGAAACAAATCTACACACGTATAGCTAATTGATCGTTAACAAAGGTGCCAAATACATACACTGTAGAAAAGACAACCTTTTCAACAAATGGTGTTGGGAAAATTGATTATCCATTTGTAGAAAAATTAAATTAAATCCCTATCTCTCACCCTGCACAGGAGTCAACATAAGATGGATCAAAGAACTGAAAATTAGGCTAGAGACTTTGAAACTATTAGAGGAGGGCATAGATCCCAAAGTCCAACATATAGGTACAGATAGAAACTTCCTCAATAAGATCCCCAAAAGTCAGATTAAATCAATAATTAATAAATAGGATGGTATTATATTAAAAACATTCTCACCAGGAAACAAAACCACTAAGAATCTAAAGATAACCTACAGGGATAAGATCCTTGCCAGTTACTTCTATGATAGAGGGCTAATAGCTAGAATACACAAATAACTTAAGAAGCAACACACAGAAAAATAACAACCCAAATGTTCAACATCATTTGCAATCAGAGAGATGCAAATCAATACTACACTAAATTTCCATCTAATCTCAATTAGAATTGCAATCAAGAAGTCAAAGAGCAATAAATGCTGGGGAGGAGGTGGAAAATTAGAAACTCTTCTATACTTTTAGTGCGATTACAAATTAGTGCAATTACAAATTAGTGCAAACACTATAGAGATTGGTGTAGAGATTCCTCAGAAAGCTTGGAAAAGATCCATCATATGACCCAGTGATAGCACTCCTTGGTATCTTTCCAAAAGGACTGAAATCAGAAGGTTTCAGTGATACATGCATATCCATCTTAATAGAAGCACAGTTCATAATAGACTCATTATAAAACCAACCTAGATGTCCATCAGCAGATGAATGGAGTACAAAATTAAGGGATATGCACTCAATGGAATTCTACTCAGCAACAAGGAACAAAATTATGTTATTTGCCGGAAAATAGAAGGACCTGGAGAACATTATGTTAAGTGAGATTAGCCAGTCACAAGAGGTGAAAAATCATGTTTTCTTTCATATGGAAGCTATGGAGTAATCAGGATTCCAGAGGGACTGCAGATAATAGAGAAAAAACCTCAGTGCTGCTAGGAAGGTGGTCTAGGGTAAGAAAGGGAAGGAGGGCCAATGAAGGAGTCACTTCCTTTGACATTATGTCCCTATGTGAGAATACCAATGGCAATTCCAGTGTCCTGTATGGAGAGGGGGAAGGGGGACGAAGCCAAAGGAAAGCCCACCAAGTGCTGTGTGCGTGGATGTCACCATTACTATGAAGTACATTGTGATTTGGGACTAATGCGCCAGAGAAAGTATAAAAAATTAAAAAACAATAAAAATGCTGGTGAGGGTCTGGGGATGTGAGGAAATAGAAACTCTTATACACTGTTGGTGGGAGTGCAATTTAATACAACCACTATGAAGATCAGTGTGGAGGTACCTCAAGAAACTTGGAGTGGAATTATTTTATGATCCACGTATACTATTCCTTAGTACTTTTCCAAAAGACTAAAGTTAGGGTACTATAACGATATATGTTTATTTACAGTTCACAGTAGATATATTATGGAATCAACCCGGGTGTCTTATTAGTAGGTGAAAGGATAAAAAAAGAAAAATCTCATTGCTGTTGGTTCTATAAATTTTTCAGCCTAGAACAATGACAGAGCTCTCTCTTGTCCTGGGTGAGGTCTGCTCAGATGGCTTTTCAGTTGATGGGCAAGATCAAAATGAAGGACATACCATCTCCAAAATCCAATGAAGGCCAGATGCAGTGGCACAAGCCTTGTAGTCTCAAGTACTTGAGAGGCAGAGGCAGGAGGATTACTGAAGCCCTGAAGTTTGGGGCAAGCCTCTGCAACATAACAAGACACTCATCTCTTTAAAAAAAGAGTCTAAAGAAACCCAGTAGGAACCTTTCCTCTGTTTTGGTAAGAGGACCAGATGCTGTGACATGTTCATCATCTTGAGAAGGAAAGTTCAATAGGCTCCTCAGCACCGTTATGTTAAGGATTTTCTTACCATGTTCTGGTGTGCAAATGTCTTTCCAGAGCAAGAAAGACACCTGTATTCTGGAGTAATTAATTACTGCTGTTCAGCAGGACCAATGACAATATCATCCAACTAACAGACCAGCACAATGTGCAGTGGAAAAGTAATTATGTTTAGGTTTGGATATTAAGAATTTATTGGACTTTGATAGTAAAATCATATATCTAGCCTAGTCAGCTAAAGTCCAATGTCTTCTAGTGGTCTTTAATAATAAATATAGAGAAAATTAAAAAGTCAATCTCCAGGTCAAAAGTTGCATATCAAGTCCTCTTCATTGTTAATTTGCTCAAGCTTCATAAAGACATCCTGAACAGGACCTGAATAATTTACGATAATCCACCATCATTCCCCAGTATCTACCTGTCTTCTTCACAGGCCTGTTTGGTGCATTGAGTGTAGGGTGTGGTGAGAATCATTACACCTGTATCCAGATTATGGTACTAATTTCTAAACTGGTATCATTTTGTCCAGAGAATATATTCTGTAATATTTCAACATTTAAAATGTATTAAGACTTGTTTGATGGTTCAATAAATATATCTTAATAAAATTATTCCATTTGCACTTAAATTAATATTTATTTTCAATTTTAGAGTATTTTCTGTAAGTATTTCTTTGGTCAAAGTAACTGGTAGCATTTTTCAGGTCATTTTGAGGGCCTAAGTAGCTGAGGTTGTCCGTGAACTCAGACCCTCCTGTCTCAGCCTCCAAATGCTGGGATTACAAGTGTGAGCCACCACACCCACCCTATATACTTTTATTTGGCGCATAGTAATCATACATGTATAATATAAGAAATAGAGTGAAAGGAACACACATGCACATGGTCCTTGGAACACTTCCCTCTGGGTTCCCTCCTGTCTTCCCTCCCTACATGTGTGTTTGAGATTGGAACTGGTAATCTTATATAAATACTAACATTATTCCAACTGATACATCTTTGTGTCTCCATCTTCCTTCCTACTTTCCCTAACCCCCTCCATAATTCCACTGGAGTCTGCTCTTCTATCTGATGTTACTCTTGTTTCCTAATTTTTGTCTATCTTCTGTATTTAAAAGAAAACACAACTATTCTATTTTTGAGAGTAGCAGATCTTACCTAGCATAAAATTCTTCACTTTCATCCATTTTCTGGCAAATAATATAATTTTGTTCTTCTTTATGACTGAGCAAAATTCCATTGTGTATATACCACAGCTTTAGAAAAACAGGCACAAGATGCTGACCTAGACAGATCCACGCTAATAGCACATTAAATGTAAGTGGACTCCAATTAAAAAGCAGAGATTGTGTGGATCACAAAACTGTGGTATACACACACAATTTCTGCTTTTTATTAGAATCCATTTGCATTTAATGTATTATCCACATGAATCCCTCTATGTCAGCATTTTCTGCCTGTTTTTCTATTCTCTGCCTCATTAATCTCCCATCTTTATTTTCTTTCTGTGTTTTGTTTGTTTTCTATTACTTTATTATTTTTCTACACTTTTTAGCTATGAAACTACTTCCTTCCTTCCTTTCTTTGTCTGGAGATGAAACCCAGGGGCATTTGACCTCAGACCTATACCCCTACCCTATTTTTTATTCTTTATTTTGAAACAGGGTCTCACTAATTTGCGGAGAGCCTCACAAAGTAGCTGAGGCTGCCAGCAAACTGCAATCCTCAGGTTCAGCCTCCCAAATGCTGGGATTACAAACGTGAGCCACGATGCCTGGCTATAGTTTCATTTTTAATGATAAACGTGCTTAGTACTAAGAATTTCCCTCTGATTCTTACACTAAATTGACTCAGAGGATTTTGCTCTGAAGCTGAGTATAGTGGCACACACCCAAATCCCAGTACATGGGAAGCTGATACAGGAGGATCACAGGTTTAAGGCTGGTTTGGAATTTAAGGAGCCCCTCAGCAACTTAGTGAGACTCTGTCTCAAAGGAAAAATACAATAAAATATGGTTGGGAATTATAGATCAGAGGTAGACTGCTCTTGGGTTCAATTCCCTAGATAACACACAAAATAATATATTCTGATCTGTGATATTTTAGTTATTTGTAAATTTTATTTCCCCTGTTTTCAGACAATATAAATCTTTCTTTAAAAATTCCACGTGTGTGCAAAATAGCTTTAGCATGACCATTTCAAAATAAATGTATAAATACAAAACAGGAGGCATATCTCAGAGGTAGAATAACGAGTTCAAATCCCCAGTACCACACACTAAAAATTTTGTGAAAGGTTGTCTTATAACTTTGCTAACAATATTTAATTTCACTGCATTGTAATCACAGAGTGCCATTTGTAATATTTCTATTTTATGGAACTTACTGCTATAGTTCTTATATGATAATTTTGTGAATGATTTACCTATTTTAACAAAATATGCTAAGGGTGTTCCACTTTGTATTTATTCTAAAGATTTATTTTTATATTGTTTAGGTTTTCTATAACTTAATTTTTTGTCTCCTTGATCTGTCTTGTATTAAAAATTGCATTTTTAAGTACCAAATAGTGACTTAGTGCATCTGTAGTTCATATCCACTATAATTTTCATATTAGGTATTTGTGTTATATTTCCACTGTGGATTGAGGTGTGGCAGCCTCCCTCCATTGCCATGCTTAATGTTTTATGGCTTTAATATAATTTTATCTAATAGTAAGATGGTTTCTCCTGCTTTTTTGTTTTTACTTGCCTACTATGTCCTCCTCTAATTTTTTATTCATTCTGGTTATTTTTCTTTTTGTGGTACTGGGGGTTGAACCCAGAGGTATTCACACTCAAAGCTACAAACCCAACTTTATTTTAATTTTTCATTTTGAAAGTCTCACAACATTGCGGAGAGCCTTGCTAAGTTGTTGAAGCTGGCCAGGAACCTATGTGTGAGTCTCCTGTTTCTGCCTTCCGAGAACTGGTATTATAGGTCTGTGCCACCATATCTAGCCTTATCTGTTCTTAATTGCCTTGTTTTGGGTGTGTTTCTTGCATTCAGAAAATATTTTGGCTTTGTTTAAGTGATCTAAAATTAAAGTGTAGGTAGGATAAGCCATTCATACTAGTAAACATGGCTAATAGATTGTCTCAACTGTATCATATATTTTATAATGAATTTTACTGTATTATAGTTACTGTGCTACTTTTCCTGCAATATCTCTATTTATTAATTTTTATAGCTATATCCTCCTTTGTTCTTTGCCTCTCTTTTCTTCATTATTATTTTATATTATGCCTACATAACATTTAATATTAGAACATTAATCATATTTTAGTCTTAGAGCTACAATATATGCCAATATTTGTATTCATCATTTTATTGAGGATTTCCCAGTAGTCTTTTATTTGAATATGATCCTAAAACTTATAAGATTTTATAATTGTTTGTATCTTTGAAACTATTTTTTGGAGGGAGTTATAATATTTGGATGATAGCTGGTTGTATACATTGTCTATTATAGAGCACCTTTAAAATGCTTCCCAAGGTTCCTTTACTTTATATGCCTCTAACTCTCAAGTCTGGTGATAGTGTAATTGCTTTGTTCTCACAGTTTGTTTGATCTTTCCCCCCATAAACTATAAAGATATTATCTTCAAAGTCAATAATTTACTAGTATATGCCTTAAACTTTATTGTTCTGGGTGAATTTTACCAGGTAACCATAAGATTCAAGTGTATTTCTGCATACCTTGATTGTAATATATTTTTAAATGTTAGTGCTTGTTGGTTTATTCTCTTATTTTTCCTAGTGATTTCAATATTCTAACACAATTTTTTGACATTAAAAAACCTCTATATCAAAAAACCTCTATATCATTTCTATTTTCCAAAATGTTCCCCTGCCTTCCTTCAATACCTACCATTATATTTTCAATTTATTGTCTTTTGTGACATTGTGATTTACTTTTCACTTAGGAGACAACTTTGCATTTTTAACTCAATTCTAGGCTCACTTGCCTATATTTTCACATGTACGTGGTTTTGTTCATTTTTTTTCTTTTTAAGATATCTGATTTAAGATAACTACAAATGTTTAAATGTATTTTATTCAATTTGCAATATCACCTTATAACTTTATACTGATCCAATATTATTTTATTACGAGGTAACTTTATGTAACATGCATTCAAAACAATGTCTAATAGCTCTAACACATTGCATTTTCCCCCCAATTTTTTTAAAATTATGTTGGCATACCTTATTTCTAGTGCAATGGCTCCATCTGCCGGTAATATAGCAAATTACAGTTATGTGGTGAAATCACTTGCATGGTCTGTGGGAGATGTGAGTGTGTCTTCCAAGTATTTCGTTTTCTATTATCTCTTGGAAACCTAAAATGTCCTCTTTTACTTTAGACACTCTTTACTATGAACTAACTAGAGAATGCCTTTGTCTTTCTTTTAGCTTTTCTTTCCTCCGAAATGATGAAATTCAAAGACTTCAGACTGTGCTTCTCTGTCTTTTCTGCCTTTATCTATTAGGATCCATTTTTCGTTGTTGCAATTATTGTGGATAGATTATCTCTGATAGTTATTTTAGATGAACACCAGGGACATGTTTACCTTTTACCTTTATTTTCCATTATATTGTTTGAAGCTTATGTTGATATTTTCAGATATCTAACATGACATTTTCTTATTTCACTATTATTCAGTCTTCCCGCAATATAGAAATAGCTAGGTTGCTATATTTGCTTTAACCTCTAACAAGTTTTAAAGTATAATATAGTCAGCATTGTTCCATTCAAAATACTTTCAAATATTCTCCTGGCTCCTTCTTTGACCCACAGTAACAGAGAACTATTTCTTTATTTTAACTTTTATGGTTGCTTCTTTGATATTGATTTCCAGTCAGTGTAGTTTTTCTGTTGTCAAAGGACAATATCTCTCTGCTTTTATACATGTAACTCACTGAGATGTTCTTCATGGGCAAAAATGTAATGTTTTCTAAATATTTTACACATGCTTGATAAATATGCCTTCTAGAGTTCACAGGTACAATGATTCTTGTACTTGCATTAAATAAAATGAGATTATAAGGATTTTAAGATATACTTTACTAATCTTTGTCAACAACTTTTTTTCTTTTGAGGTACTAGGGATTGAACTCAGGGATATTCTACCTCTGAGCTATACCTCGCCCCCCCCCTTGTATGGAAAAATGGTCTCAAGAGGTTTATGAAAGTCTCCCTAAGTTGCTGAGACTGCCCTTGAACCTGCTATCCTCCTGTCTCAGCTTTCCAAATACTGGAATGACAGGTGTGTGACACTGTGCACAGCTTACAACTTTTTTGTTTTATCAATAATTAAAATGGACTTATCCAAAATTTCTCATAATTATTTGAAAATTTCTATTTTATTATGCTTAAATTAGTTAATTTATATGATTAGTTGTACACATACTTATACATCTGTGGACTGAATATTTTGTCAAATTAAGTAACTTTTCGATATATTCTTTAGCTTAATGTCTACTTTTTATTATCTTCATTTGCCTTAAAGTCTCTTACTAATATTGCTGTAAAATTTTTCTTGGTCCTACCATGATTTGGATGCTATATTTTATTATTACTTTACATTTAAATTGTCTGAAATTTTATATTTAGATGTGCCAGTTATGAACAGTTTTGGTTTAGTTTGGTTTTAAATTTGAAGCATTAACTCATTTACATTTAATTGCTAATGATTTTCTTTAATCTACCATCTAGGGTGCTTATTTTTATTTGTCATTTTTATTAACCATTGTTTATTCATTTAAATCTCACTTTAGTTTGAATATCATACATTGTTATTTTCATCATTAATGGGTATTCAAGAAATACCAACATTTTAAAATTTTATAATTAATAAAATTGGTGTTAAATTTCTTCTCAGATAGTACAAAGAATCTGAAACCATCTTTTATCTGTTATACTGTCTTTTTACGTGTTATTGTAACTTGTTTTTTCAAGTTCTTTTTGTTTTTTACCATATTTGTATTTCTATAAAAGTTATATTCATTTACATTTACCCACGTTTATTCTTTGTTTCTTTACATTTCTCCTTAACCTATCGCTTTCCCTTCTGCCTCAGATATACACCATCTAGAATTTCATTTGGCCCAAATTAGCTGGTGTTTGGCTCCATGTTTTCATTTATGATTGCCTGGTGACGGCATTTACCCTCCTGCCTCATAGATGGTGAAGTTGATAAGCAAACTAAGGTCCTTCCTCTTTTAACAGTATTCAAATAATGTGTGGAAACTTATATCCAGGCCCCTACCCTCAACACCAATAAAAGTTAAATCAGTCTTCTTTTTTTTGGTTCCTCAAGACATTCCCAGATGGGCATGGAAGGTCTGCATTCCTCTCCTCAGAAAGTCTCATGATATTCGTAATTAACCTGTTCAAACAGGTTTATTATTATTGGTTTCTATAGCATCATCAGTCTGCATCTAAACCAAAAATAGGTAAGGGTCCTTCTGCTTGGAAAGTGGCCACAATATGGACTTGCTCAGTTCTCTTTCTCGTCTGAAAATGTCTTTATTTTGCTCTCATACTTTTATAATAATTTTCCTAGATATAGGTTTTTAATTCTTCAGTCTTTTCAAGCTATATTTCTATTTCCTGTTTCCATTTGCTTGTTACCTAATTTAAGGCTGAAATATACTCTCAAGATAAATAAAACTAGAATTAAACCCTTCCTCCTTTCTCTACACATAGGTAAGTGTAGAAGAGTTGCATTTCAATAGAATATTAATGCTTTAAATATTACAAGTAGTTATAGGATCTCATTGGTCTAGGAAAGCTGGAGCTATGTTTTCTGGTTAATGTGATGAGTCACTGATAGTGCCCTTAAGGATCTGCCAAATACCTGTGTAGATTCTTTTTGGAGAAAAACAAGAAATCCCTAGGTCTTGGAAAATCCCCAGATAAAATTTTTCAAATCAATACACAATATGTAGAGATAGCTAAACAAAATAATATGTAAAGTACCATGAGAACATGAAGGAGCAGTCTCCCAAATAATTCAATGTTGGAATTGTTACTCTCAGATTATAGACCAGTATAAAGAATTAAAGGTCAAACTGGACTCGAGCTACAAGTAATCAGAATCTACATGACATGACATGTTATGAGAGGGAAATGAATAGTCTCTACATATCAATAAATAATCATCTAAATTCAAAACTTACTTAATGGGTTTGCTGAAGATTGTACACATTCTAGCCGAAAATTAACAGAGAACTGACTGTAGGAGATTATCTAGAATACTATATGAGAAGTGAAAAAACTTAAAGCAAACCAATTTGGGAGACATTAAGGATGTAGTACAAACTTCTAATTGATTTTTAGTCAGGGTTCCATTAAAGGAGGGGAGAATCAATTAAACAGAGACACTATCTGCAAAGATAATCGTAAGAGTATTCCAGAACTAATAACATACCCGAATCTACATTTCAAGAATTCCAGGAAATTTCAAGCAGGAATAAAAATTAAAAAATCAACACTTGGAAACTACTTTTCATCAGAGAGCCACTGAGAAAACAAAATATTAAAAGACATTCTATGCTAAAAGGAATGACAGATTAGTAGCTGGTTTCTCAATAACAAATTCAGAAAACAGATGATATTATTCCTATAATAATGGAAATAGTCACCAATGTAAACTTCTATACGAATGTGGTTTTAATCTTTTGGAATTTTGACATAATAAATTCAATAAAACATCTCATTTCTGGTTTTCACTGAGGTTTGACTTCCATTCCCGTTCCCTCAGGTTAAACAAATATCTTCATGGTTAAAGTAGCTTCAGATGCCTTATTTACTTCTCTGTGTTCATGATCTGGTACTTTTTACTATCTTGATGATTTCTGGTTACCATTGTGAAGAGTCAAAAACATTTAATACAGCAATTTCAGTTGAGAAAAAAAAATAGGTAGAAGCAACTGCTGGAGGTTGAAGTATGGAACTTTTTCCCAGTATGTGCAAGAGACTTGAAATTATTACTGTTCAGTTTCTTATTCTCACAAGGTTAGAAGAGTCCCACAGGCTCTCTAAAATCTGAAGATACTAGATAATTCAATAATTTAGGATTCTCAGATCAGAAATCATGGGGAAGATTTTTCTTCAAATAAAAAGTGGGGAAAGGACAAAAGGCAACTATACATGTTCCAATTGAAAATTTTAATTTTACTTTAAGAATATTCAACTGTATAGTGACAGTATATATTAAAAGAAAGGAAAATATATGTCACAGGACAAATGAGAAAAAAAAACATTTTAAACATGGCTAGTAATAGGTAAATCAAAGAGATACAGAATTTCCCCCTTATTTTTGGATTTGCTTTCTTCATGTAGTCTTAGTTATCCATGGTCATCCCGAGTAGAAAAGCATTAAATGGAAAAGTAGCAGAAATAAAAAGTCCAGAAGTTTTAAACTTCTGTATAGTCTGATGAAATCTCAAGTCATCTTGCACCACCACTTAGGATTCAAATCATCCTTTGTCCAGCCTATCTACACTGTATATTTAATCTGCCCACTAGTGCTGTTTAAGATATATATGAGTATCTGGGTACCTCAATGATTCTGTTCTTGTAACTCTTATTTAACTTAAAACTGGCACCAAAGCACAAGAGTAATAATAACATTGACAATTGGGTTTGCCAAGATAAACCATAAAGAGCTTCCTTTAAGTTTCATCTTACATCATCACTAGAAGGGTGAATACAATAGAAAACGACATTCTGAGCCACAGATCACATTCACATAATTCTTTTATTTTTCTATTTTAATATTAGTTGTAATTGATCTCTTCTTGTGTCTGACTTATGAATTAAGTGTTTATAGGTATGTGTAAAAAAACAGTATATATAGAATTCAGTATTTTTGGTGGTTTCAGGCATTTATGGAGGGCAGGTCTTGGAAGATCCCCTGCTTGGGGGGTGGTGGTTGGGGGGTGACCATGTTCTAAATTAACAAAATAGAATGAAATACAAACCAGATAAAATACTAGGATTTCTTAGACTTAAATCACATCATAATAAATGAAAGAAAAGAAAAATTTAAGTAGAATACTTTTACGCTTTGAGAGCAAAGGAAAAGTTTCAATCAAAAAATGAGCAAAGAGTATGAAAAAGTATAGAAGCGATATGAACACAAATACACACGCTTTCACGAAGCGCTAAGCAGCTCATACTTAAACAACAAGAGGCACTTGTTTTCTCTTCCGAAGGTGACGAAGAGTAAAATAAAATGACTTCAGGCCTCAACCTTGATTTGAAACTTCGCGCTCTCGCTGTTGTGGCGCCGTAGGCGGAAGAGGAAGTGCGCGCGGGGCATTGTGGGGGCCGTAGTCTAGGCTACTTCCTTGCCGCGGTCGGGAAAGAAAGAGGTGCATTGTGGGGGCCGTAGTCTCCGCGGCGCCTTGCAGCCTCTTCCGCTTCCGGTCACCCCGGACGAGTCCTGTGAGGTCGGAGCGCGGTCCGCGGTCGAAGGTGGCTTGGGTCGGGGCGAGCTGGGGCCGGGCGTGCGGCGCGGCGGGCGCGGCGGGCGCGGGTGGGAGCACGGGCTGTGCTGACGGGGCAGGGGGACTGGACACCGGGCGCTCGCGGGGGAGCCTTCCGTGGACGCGCCGGCCTCTCGGGCTCGCGGCCAGTGCGCATGCGCATTTCCCCTGAGCCTTTTGGTATTCTAGTTGCTACGCGTTCTCCAAGGTCTAGCTCGCCTGGGAAAGGAAAAGGTGCCAGGTTTGTCGCGTTCAGCGGATTTTAAAACTCTAACGGGGAAGACGTACTACATGACTAAATTGAAGTAATCTTTTAACAGTTTTCTTCCCTGGTAGACGAATTTTGCTTTCCAGTGACCTAAGTCTTGAACAGCCCAAGGCCAGGGTGTGCCTTAGGGTGTGGATTTTAGGTCCTTTACTAAACCGCTTTTTCTAGCTCCTTTAGTTCTCTGAGTCTCTTTTACATAATTCGGGAATTGTCTGCTGGGATGCCTAGCTCTTCTCTAGGCATTCTGGTAGGTATGGCAGAGGGCAGCCCTTGCCTGGACCCTCCTACCAAGCCTATTTGCCACACGTTACCGGAACAGGGCAGGCCATTACTTTACTAGAATGAGTTCCACGCCCTCTCTGACCTTTGTCTGATAGAATAAATACTCATCATTTGGCCAGTGAATTTGAGCCCTCAGAGTAATTGTCTCCATAAGTACGGAGTCAAATCTCAGACCCTAAACAGTGGAAAGGAAGGGAGCACCCTCAGAAGCAAGAATACACTCAAAGGAAACACATCTGAGCTGAGACTTCTTGCAACAAACCAAAGAGTGAACTGAGGAGGTTTGAAAAGAGAAAAGACTGGACCACTTGGGGCTGCACTCCTGCTGGACTTTCTGCACCTGAAAGAGGATAGTTTGGAAGGAGTCACCATGTTCAGAAAGAGGGAAATAAGGGGCATCTTTATCCAAAAGTCTTGAGTCAGGAGGTGAAAATTCTGAAGAATCAGTGGGAAAGAAGGAAAAGCCCATTTAAGCTGGTAAATGAGGAAGACAAGGGCCCAGGTGATGAGAGGGTAGTAGCCTCAGTGGGTTAAAACGCTGGTTTACTCTGGAAGCCCACTGGTTTCTCCGGCTAGTCTGGTCTCTAATGGCTTCTTTTTTCTCTTTGCCAGTTCTGTCTTCTCAACACTTCAGGAAACCATGACCCAGGTAATGGTGAGTTGATTCATTTTTCCTTTTTCCTCCTGAAACTCAGAATTGTTTGGGATTAATTTTGTTTTAGAAAAGAGAAAGTGGATTAACATTTACTAAACACATACTGTTTGTCACAGATTTTTAGACACTGCACTGATACCTGCATTTATGTTTTAGAGGAACTGCAGGGTAAGTAGATGAATATTATTTTTAGTTTAAGGGTAAGGAAAAATTCTTGGAGGTACTAAGAGACTTGTTCAGGATCACAAAGACAAAATAAGATTTATGGAGACGTATTTTAAGCCATGTGAACTTCTTAATAAGACTTTAACGACTACACATCACATTCATTGAGGATTGCTGCATAAACCATATATTACTATGATGGTTACAAAATGGAGATAACTAATTCTTTCTACATTTCAAATTATTTCTTTATGGAAAGAGCTTTTCCTTCTGCTTCATTTACTCATTTACTTCTGTCAGTAGAAATTTACCAATCTTTGTGCAGTGGGTTGTTATAGTCATTGATTTTGATGCTGCAGTCATCCATATTTATCTCATAGGAGTCCCTTTAAATTGGCTTTTGTATTCTTTTAACATATAATTTTTTAAAATCCTTATTTTTTAAGCACAAGATGTTTTAGGTTCATTTTGGTTTTTCCCTATCCCAGCCCAAGTAGTTTTAGTTCTGTTTAGTGGAAAATGATATTGTCAAAATATGGTGCTAGATGTATACATTGCCATTAGGATATCATGGTTTATAGGCCTTCCCAGTGGATAAATATATGTACAAACTTACAAGTTTGTATATCTCTATCCACAAATTTGTGTCTGTCTATCAATTAAAGGACATCAGTTTGTTCTGATACTACTCCAAATACCAAGGGTTTCATTTGTGTTATTTCTTAATGTATTTATAACTTCCTTTTCCAAAATGAGAAACCAGGGTCCTGTTATGCTAAATATATTTATTACTTGGTTAATCCTAGAGTACTCAGTAGGTTTTAGTGCCCATATGCCTGACCTGTGCAAATCCAATTCACTATAATTTAATATTTGTTTACAGCTCTAAAGAATAATGGTATATAGTAAAAATGCTGATTCAAAAGTTACTTGGGTAAAATTTTTTTCCCCCATTGGAACATATATGTTACCATTTGTAGGCTGGATTGTGTCTTTCAAAATTCAAAGTTTAAGTCCTAACTGCCAGTACTCCAGAATGTGAATATATTTGGAATTAGGTCTTTTAAAGTGATGCATTAGTTAACATGAGACTGTTAGTATAGGTTCTAATCTAGTTTGGCTGTTATCCTTTTAAGAACATTTAAGAATGGAAGAGTTGAACTTAGATGAGAAAAGAGGACAGACCATATAAAGACAGGGAGAAGATGAGCATTTTTCAATCTAAAGCCTCAGGAAACCAAACCTTGTTGACATCTTTTACTCCCTACCTCAACACTGTGAAAAACACTGAAAAAAAGCTACCCAGTTTGTAGTACTTCTTGTGTCGCTGGAAAACTTATACAATTTCAGTTAAAAATTTCCTTCTTCCTTATTGTTTTTTTGTTTTTTGTTTGTTTGTTTTTGCAGTACTAAGGATGGAATCCAGGGGCATTCTACTCCGAGCTACACCCCCAGTACTATTTTTTTTTTTTTCTTTATTTTGAAACAGGGTCTCACTGAGTTGCAAAAGGCCTCACTAAGTAGCTGAGGCTGGCAGTGAACCATGATCCTCCTGTTTCAGCCTCCCGAATGCTGGAATTATACGCATGCGCTACCACTCCTGGCTGATCTCTTTTTTAATTGTATGTAACATTAAGTGGTTCCACAATTATATAAAAAAGGAATTTTGAGAGAATTATAGTCTTCCTTTAACCTTTAGTTTCCTCCTCATGTAATTCACGTCTGTTGGAAATCAGTCTCATCAGATTCAGTTTTATTGTTTTCTTTTTTCTTTTGCAAAATAATTAGTATATGTGCTTCTTATTTCCACTTTGTTTTGCACAAAAGGTAGTATACTATTCTTTGCATTTTGCTTTTTTCACCTGTTACATCCTACAAATCTTGGCATATACATTCAGTGAGACATTTCTTGTTAATTTTTATAGCATCAGAGTATACATGTAGTATTATATTAGTTTGGTAGAACTTCCGTAATTAAATATCAAAGTGGGTGGCAAAACAATGTATTCTTTCAACAGTTCTGGAGCTAGAAATCTGAGAATATGCTGTCAGCCAGGTTGGTTGCTTCTGAGGTCTGTGAATCTGTTTTACGTCTTTGTCCTAGCTTCTTTGGTTTTGGCAATCTTTGTCCTTGTTTGTAGTTACATTTTATCCCCATCTTTGTTTTTATCTTCACTTGGTATTCTTCTAGTGTGCAGGTCCATCCCTAGAAGCTCATTTTTACATATTTTAAGAAAATCAATCATACTGTATTAAGATACTATTCTAGTCCTTTTATCTTGATTATCTACGAATAAGATGGAGCAAACTAAGGTCACATTTATTGGGAAACCTTAAACATCTTCAATATCATTTTGGAGACAATCTGCCCTTTACATCTGTAACATACCTTATTCCGCCATTTTGTTTAAGAGCATTTAGTTTATTTTCAGTATTTTGAAATTCTAAACAGTGCTGTAATGAGTAACTTTGTATATGCATGTTTTATATTATTGGACTTGTACCTTTCTGCTGCTGTGTGTTTCACAAGAATTTAGATTTTTTATCATATAATATTTGTACATTTTAAATTATGGTTATTCCTAAGCTTATCATTTTTGTCACTGTAATATTTTCTTTTATCATTGTTTTCTTAAATTGGTTATTATGTGCATTATGGCTTTTAGTTCTTGTTAACTTTGTATCATGCTGGTTAAAATGTAAGTACGGCAGAAAGAGATGGTCTGATTACTGAGTGAAAAAGGGAAAAAGAAAGTAGTCATGGCTTAATAATAAATTGATGTAGTAAAAATGAGAATATTTAATACTACTTGAATTTAATAAAAATATTTGTTGCTGGGCGTTGTGGCGCACGCTTGTAATCCCTGCGCTTGGGAGGCGGAGACAGGAGGATCGCGCAGGTTCGAAGCCAGCCATGCTGGCGTAAGAGACCCTGTTTCCAAAAATAAAAATAGGTCTGGGAGTGTGACCCAGAGGAAGAAGGGCTTCCAGGAACCCCAGTACCACCAATATATATATATATATATATATTTGTAAAAAATAAAGGAATTGCTTACCTCAGTGATAGTTAGGCTAGAGAAATTTCTTAAATTTTTCAGCATTTGCATAAGTATGAAAGAAAATGTTAGGAGGGAATCACTGTGTTTATATCCACAAGATTATCATTCAAGCTTTCTTGTATGTCTTCTTCCCTTTTGTCCTTTGTGCAGTTTTTTCTGTCATTGCAAAACTATTTTTGCTTTGCCATGACTTTTTTTTAAGTTTTTAATTGGTACATTGTAGTCATACATCTTAATGTGGTACAAGATGGTGGAGTCATTCATGTACACATCATCCAGTTAATCCTTACCCAATTCCCTCCCCCTCCCTCCTACTCATGAGTGATTGACTTTGATAGGTTTATGAATGTACATGATGTGCATTTGAGAATTTCCTTTTTTCCTCCCTCCCGTCCCCTCAGTTTTGTCTCCTTATTTGCTCATCTACAATATCTCCTTTTTCTAGAGTTCCTCTTAGGACCCATTTTCTCTCTAACTTCCACATATTAGGGAGAGCATCAGCTTTCTTATTTTTTGTGACTGACTCATCTCACTTAGCATAATGTTCTCCAGTTTCATCTATTTCCCTGTAAGTGACATAATTGTGTTTTTCTTTAAGGCTGAGTACAATTCCATTGTGTACATATCCCATAATTTTGTAATTTATTCATCTGTGCCACCTACTCTGATAGAGGATGGATATCTAGAATATACAGAGAACTCAAAACTCGGCACTAAAAAAACAAAACATCCAATAACAAAATGGGCAAGTTAACTAAATAGATACTTTATCAAAGAAGAAATTCAAATGGCCAATAAATGCATGAACATATGCTCAACATCATTAGTAATCAGAGAGATGAAAATCAAAACTACCCTGAGATTTCACCTGACTCCAACTAGAATGGCAATCATTCAAAGTACAAACAACAACAAATGCTGGCAAGGATGTGGAGAAATGGGAACTGTAATACATTGTTGGTGGGATTGCACATTAGTGCAACCACTTTGGAAACCAGTATGGAGGATCCTCAGAAGAATGGGAATAAGCTTACCATATGATTCAGCAATAACACTTCTGGGTATCTACCCAAAAGAATGGAAGCCAAACAACCAAACTAATGCATGCTTATCTATGTTCGTAGATGCACAATTCACCATTGCCAAACTATGGAACCAACCAAGATGCCATGACTTATATTTTTTCTTTCTACCCATATTTCTTCTTAATTTACCATTTAAATTCTGATGACATCATGAATTTTACTTTTAGCATTGATCAATTAAGTGATTGCAAGTAACCTCTCAAGAAGGGAGAACCAAACTAAAAAGTCTGACCAATAACAACAAAAGACAGTTGTTTTAACTCAGTGCTGTAAGCCAAGGAGAGAGAGGATGTATAAAGCTTAGAAATAAATTACAATCCCCTCTGCTCTTCTTTCTGTAGTTATATTATTTCTTAGTTCATTATAATTCTTTTATTCTTGGGTGTCAGGGATTCGATTCATTTTCAATTAATCACTTCAAAAACAGTCTTCCTTTAGTTTGATGTTTGAGAATTAATAATAAATTTATGAATTGGATAGTAAATTTTAGTTTTCAGAATAGTTTATGCCTCTTCCTCTTATTTTTAAGTTATTTTGGGTTTTCCTTATGTATAAGTGTGTTATTTCATTAATATATGTTCCTATTGAGTCATTCTGTAGCATAATCATTTATGAAATATTCCTTACATTCCTTTGGTCTCAAAATGGGGATTTCCTGCCATTGTACTTTCTTTCCTTTTCTTATATACCTTTTATTTCTGTGCTGTCATTTCTTTGCATGTCATTTATGGCCACATCTTTAGACATTTTTTTTTATTCTAAAATTGTTGGCTATGGCCAGAACTCTGATCTACTTTAATGTAGATGAATTATTGTAGACACAATTCTAAAATCATTTGAGATGATATTTGTCTTACCTTTTATGCTGCAGTTAAGCATTTGATGTTGCAATCTTTGTCCCTTTTTTAATGTTAGAGAACCTAGGATAGGGAATGGGGAGAACCTAAGATAGCCTTTATCCCTTTGCTCGAGGCCTGAACCTATTCTGTCCTCTCTTGGTAGTCAAGAATCCTAGGATCTCATTCTCTCAACTCCACACATTGCCTCAAAAATCAGCAGGTTCATGGTAGCCCTAGCATTTTCTGCAGAAGAATGGCATGTAAGGGTTTCTCCTTTTAATATTTTATTTCCATGGTTTTCCCCCTTAGGCTTCCTGCTCGAGTTTTTCTACATTTCTCTTTTCTTCTTATGGTGCCAATTAATTGATGGCCTGTGAACAACCTTACAGTCACTAAACTTCTAAATTGTCTTGAAAGGTCTTTATTTATTATTTATTTATTTATTTATTTTTAGCAAGGAAGAATGGGAATATTTTTGCTTATAAGCTAAGGAAGAAGTTTCAAAGAGGAGTAATTGATGGTTTAAAATGCTGTTAACTTTTGAGCATGAACACCCAGAGAATGTTAGAAGAGAAAATGTCATTAGTACAGACAAGAGAAAAAAAAAGAAAGTGTGCTGTGCCTTTTGAGATAGGAGGGAAAGACATGGATGAAACCAATGAATTTTTACATGCTTGCTTCTATTACCGATAACTCCATAGGCAAAGTACTATTAAAAATACTTCGTGTATAACTCCATCTTTCTTATAACTGTCAGTGACACCCTTTATGTTATGGGTACTTTTTTGAATGCCTAATCTGTTTGTATTTTAGGAACCAGTGACATTGAAAGATGTTGTTGTAAACTTTACTGAGGAAGAGTGGAGTCAACTAAGCCTTCCACAGAAGAATCTATATAGAGAAGTGATGCTGGAGAACTATCAGAATCTGATTTATGTGGGTAAGGGCAGATTTTTTTGTAAGTAAAAACCTTATATTGAAGGATTTATGCTTCCTTAATAGATGTAAGCCAGTTATCTTCATATATTCTCCTCAGCTGGACTTTATTTTTCAAAACCAAACTTTAAAAATCCAGTTGGTGACTTTAGATGGTTTTCTTTACTGTGAAAAAATACCTGAGATAATCCACTTAATAAAGACTCACTTTGTTCAGAGTTTCAGTCCATGGTCTTTTGGCCCCATTGCCTTTTGGGCTGTGGTGAGGTAGCACATAATGGCATAGAGCGTGTTTTGGGGAAATGCCCATCTCATGATGGCCAGGGGCATTCTACCTCTGAGCTACACCCCCAGTCTTATTTTTAAGTCTATATTTTTTGAAACAGGGTCTCACTGAGTTGCAAAGGGCCTTGCTAAGTAGCTGAGGCTGTCCTTGAACTGCAGTCCTCCAGTCTCAGCCTCCTGAATGCCGGGATTACACGCGTGTGCCACCACGCCTGGCCTTATCTTTAGTTTTT
Organism: Muscardinus avellanarius; assembly: GCF_963383645.1. Classification (NCBI taxonomy): domain Eukaryota; kingdom Metazoa; phylum Chordata; class Mammalia; order Rodentia; family Gliridae; genus Muscardinus; species Muscardinus avellanarius. The sequence continues at coordinate 163,084,268 of NC_137788.1, forward strand.
AAGAATTGATATGAGGATCTTGTCTATTCCAGCCTGCCTGATGTCTCACTATAATCATCTTTCAAAGGGTGAAATATTAAGGGGCCAGCACCAGATAATATTATATTTCTCTTTCCCTATGAGTAGCATGTCATTCCTTCAGAGCCAGTGTTACCTCCCCACTGGGTTTAGAGGAAGAGGCATGGATGATGAGAAGCACACCTCTGAGCGGCACCTGTCCAGGTAAGACTTGGGAACATGAGCTTGTCATAACTGTAGTATTCATTTCTTTCAATATTGGCTGACAGTTCATCTTCTAGTCATCTCTGATTTCACTTATTCTTCATCCTTTTATCCCACTACCTTTTCCTTCATACTTTTTGGAAGAAGATGTGTTCTTTCTTCAGTTTACATTCTCTCATGTTTTAAAACTCTTACACATCTCTTCTCACCCATTTTTCTTGTTACTCATCTCTTTCTCTGACTTTGAGGACATAGTGATTCCTTTTGACTTCAGCATTTTCATGCTTTTATTCAGTCTATTTTCTTTAGTCATTCAAATTTTTACAACTTTTTAAAAGTATAAATACATATACATAGGGGCTGGAGGTGTATCAGTGGTAGAAAATAAATTCAGTTAAAACTTTCAAGACAGAATCATAGCCATATAGTAAGAGTATTAATGATAATATCCTTTATATTGGTTCTTCCTCTGACAAGACCCCCATCCTGTAAATAAAAGGTCCAGAGATTATAAATTATGAACAAATCTGTTTCTGAGACATTATACATAGCTGATTTCCAAGATAGCCTTCTTTATATAAACTATGGCATTTCCAAACATTGGAAAATTGTTACTAGAAACATAATCATAAAATTTCTAAATGATATGGAATGATGAGCTATGAGAATGAGGCAAAAGTTTTATCTTTTTTTTTTTTTTGGTTCTGAGGCTCAGACCTAGGGCCTTGTGCATTCTATACATGTATTCTACCACTACACTACACCTCCAGCCTCCTCTCACATTAAATGTAATTATTATGAAGTACTATTAACTCTAATTTTTCTTTTCACTTTCCAGTAATTTGTAAAACTTGCTATTTCTTCCCCTCCTTTATACTTTAGTATATTTTTACTGGAATCCTTCCCCCCCCCCCCCCCCGTCCCCATTTCATTCAGCAAATATTTGTTGAATACTATGAAGAAACAGTCCTCAAGAAAGCACTTCAAAATACTAAAGGTAGGGTTTCACTGGGTATGGGGTTACAAGTGAATTATCTTCTTAATTCTCTTTAATTTCTTCCAAAATTCTACAATTGGCATATTTTCATTTTAAAGTCAAAACATTCTGTACAGCAATTATTACCTTGTGTGTTTTCCTATATTTCTTCATGATTAAATTTTTTTTTTGTTCTCAGTCCATTTTTTAGTTTTTGAAGTCTAATATTTTACTGAAATTGCTTTTATAGGAGACAACCATTAAGTTTCTAATAAGATTAGTATAGTTTTTTTCTAGTTGTTTTTGTCTTTAGTCTTTCTGCTACACTTTACTGTTTTGATACTCCCAATTTTTACTTGACCCTGGGCAAATCATGTAAATTTATTATGAAACTTTAGAAACAAGCCCTTGGTAATGTTGATTCTTGGCCAATGATGAGCAGAATATCATGTTGGGAAACACATAACTGCCTCCCTCATTTCAGCCATGAAGTAGAAGGTAGGAAGAAAGGGCTGGGGTTAAGATATACCCTTTATGGACTTGCCCCAGTGACCTATTTCCTTGAAGTAGGCCCTATTTCCTAAAGCTTCCATCAGTTTCTATTACCACCATTAACTGGGACCAAACAATATCCTTTGGGGAACTTTTCAATTTAAAACTATAAAAAAGGACAATACCAGCATACATTTCCTCTGGTAATATGTGAAAACACCTGTAATAAATAATAGCTCACAGTTTTACATTGAATATTTACTGCTACTACATTTTTGCATTTTTTGTGTAGTTACTAACACTTTAATTTTTACTATTTACAAATTATCTGTTCTTCAAATTGGCCCTTTTTTATTGATTTGAAAAAACGTGTTTTAATGTTACAAATTGGTGTTGTCAGCTGGGCGTGGTAGCGTACTCTTGTTGTAATCCTAGTACTTGGGAGGCTGAGACTAGAAGATTCAAAGCCAGCCTTTCTAACTTAGGGAGGCTCTCAGCAATCTAGTGAGATGCTGTTGCCTAATAAGAAATAAAATCAGGCCAGGTATGGTGGCACACGCTTCTAATCCCATTATTCAGGAGGTTGAGAAAGGAGGATCTCAGTTCAAAGCCAGTCTCAGCTACTTAGTGAGGCCCTTTGTGAACTCAGTGAGATGTTGCTTAAAAATAAAGAATAAAAAAGAGCGCTGGGGGTGCAGCTCAAAGGTAGAATGCCCCTGGGTTCCATCCCCAGTAACACACACACATACACACATACACACACACACACACACACACACACACACACACACATCGGGCTGAAGGTGTAGCTCGGAGGTAGAATGCCCCTGGGTTCCATCCTCAATACCAGAAGCAAAAAAAAAAAGAGAGAAAAATTGGTCTGGGGGTGTAGCTTGGAGGTAGAATGCCTCTGGGTTCAATCTCTAGTACCAAAAACAAAAACAACATTGGTATTGTCTAGTACTAATTGCATGCTGCTCTTGAGGCCTGTGGAATGTGGCTAGTTCTAACTGACATGTGGTGAGTGTAAATTAATGAACTTTGAAGACTTAGGTTAAAGAAGAATGTAAAATATCTTGTTAACATATGTTATGCTGACTGTTGATAATATTTTAGGTATGTTAAATAAAATATATTGTCATTTTAATTCTACTTGTTTCTTTGTATCTTTGTTAATATAGATATTACTAAACTTAAAATTACATTTGTGATTTGTGTTTGTGGCTCTTGTATATTTTTTAGAAAGCACTGATAGTTTATTCCTGTATCTCTGACCATTTGTCCTATTTATCTTTTATTTTTTATTATTTTTTCATTATGATTACAGAAATAAAACATGCTTGATGAAAACTATGAAACTGTAGAGAAATAAAGAAAATGCTGTAAATAATTCTATTGATAGTTACAGTTCTGTTGATAGCTAATGATAAATTATTTGGTAAAGCTGGGCGTGGTGGTGCACTCTTTAATCCCAACATTTAGAAGGCTGAGACAGGAGGATCCGGGTTTGTGGCTAGCCTCAGCTTCTTACCAAGGCCCTTTGCAACTTAGTGTTTCAAAATAAATAATAAAAAATAGGGCCAGTAGTGTAGCTTGGAAGTAGAATGCCCCTGGGTTCCATCCCCAGTATCTCAAAAAAATAAAAAATGTGGTGAGGTATGTATTGTACACATGGAGCCGCATTATCTCAAATTTCTTGCTTAGCTCGTAGGAACCAGGAGGCTAAGATTTCATCAATAGATTCAGACTTTCTTCCACTACTTATACAGGTTATTTATCCACTTAAAGATTTGTCAACTAAATAAAGACCCTTGTTTTCTTAAAGAACAGGGTTTATTGTAATAAAGGGACCTCTAGTATACAGGAAAACATCATTTAAGTATAGTGGTAATAAAACAGCATTCTTTTCACCTGAGTCCTTCTAGGATTTTTGCTAGGCTTTCACTAACTACTAATCAGCTGATGTGGTGGTGTATTGGCATTGACTACATCATATGCATTAGTTTCAACAAGTGGCTTATTAAATACAGAAATAACTGCTGCTCTTTTTGGTTGATTTAATTCTAAGCTGTAATTTTAAAATCTAAGCAATACCAATATATACATCCATATGCTTGTAGAGAGAGGACTGCTGTTGGTCAGAACCATATTACTGTCACTGATACGGAAGCAGCTATTATTGATTGCTCTGTTTCTAAGTAATGGAGTTACTGCATGGGTTTAAGAAATTACAGGTTCTAGCCAGGCATGGTGGTGCATGCTTGTAATCCAAGTACTTGGGAGGACTGAGAGGAGGATTGCACAGTCATGGCTAACCTCAGCTATTTGGTGAGGTCTTCTGCAACTTAGTGACACCTTGTTTCAAAGTAAAGAATAAAAAATAGGTTTGCAGGTGTAGCTCAGATGTAGAATGCCCCTGGGTTTGATTCTCAGTACTGTAAAAGAAAATAAATCACAGGTTTTGTATGAATGAGGAATTTGGATTGAATAGATAAGGAAAATTTTCTCTGATGTTCCTTAGTTTTTTTTTGTTGTTGTTGTTGTTGTTGTTGTGGCATCCTCTGCAACATACCTCATTTATTGTTTTATGTGTTTTTTTTTCTTCCAGTGGGACCACATTAGAAATGAAATCTCAGTATGATTTTGATTTGCATTTCCCTAATTGCTAATCATGTTGGCTAGTTTTTTATTTATTTATTGGCCATTTTTACTTATTATTCTTAGAAGCATCTATTCAAATCCATTGCCTTTATTTTTATTGGGTTTATTTAAGCTTTAACTTTTTAATTTCTATTTAATTAATTACTTTGTAGCACTGGGGATTGAACCTAAGGGTATTCTAATTCCAAGGTACATCCCCAGCTTTATTTTATTATTTTATTTGAAAACAGGGTGACACTAGATTGATGAGATTATCACTACTTATAAGACTGTCCTCAAACCTCCAATTCTCCTGTTTGAGCTTCCCAAGTACTAAGATTACAAGCATGTGCCCACACACTCAGCTTAGTTCTTTTTATAGTCTATATATTAATCCTCTACCATAGGAATAGATCCTAAATATTTTCTCCCATTCTGTGGACTTCCTCTTTAAGTTCTTGGTGATATCTTTTGCTGCAAAGAAGCTGTTTAATCTACTGCCATCTCTTTTACTGATATTTGTTTTTATTTCCTAAGCTTTGGGTTCCTTGGTGCTTTGATTCTATACCTCCTAGTAGTTGCAAAGTCTCTGATTTAAGTTCTAGGTCATTTATCCATCTTGAGTTTACTCTTGTGCAGTGTAAGAGGTTGGGTTTTAATTCCATTCTTCTACATATAGTTAACTACTTTTCCCATCACCATTTATCGAAAAGGTTGTCCTGTCTCCAGTGTATCTTTTGAGCCCTTTGTCAAATATCATGTGGTTATACATGTTAGAATTTGTTTCTGTATCTCTTCCATTGATTTATGTGTCTGTTTTTGTGCCAGATTATGTTTTTATTACTATAGTTTTGTAGTACGATGTCAGGTATTGTGATACATTCAGCATGCCTTTTATTGCTAAAAATTACTTTGGCTCTTATCAGTTTTTTTTTTCTCCCCATGTGAATATTAGGATTTTTTTCCTTTGAAGAAAGATACTGGTATTTTCATAGAGATTGCATTGAATCTGTATATGACCATTTTGATATGTGTTTATTCTGCCTTTTTGCCTATTCAAGAACAGGGGAGTTCTTTACATATTCTAAGATCTTCATTTTCTCTTCAGTGCTCTGTAATTTTTATTGTAGAAATCTTTTACTTACTTGGTTACATTTATACCAACGTATTTTATCCTTTCTGAACCTATCATGAATATAATTCTGTGTGTATATATGTCACTTTCAATATGATTTGCATTATTATGTAAGACTAATGCTCTGTCTTTTCTACTGGATCAATGGTTTGTGTGTTAAAAAGCTACTGATTTTCGTAAGTTGGAGTTTTTATCTTTTAATTTGTTGATTTTAATTATCAGTTATAAAATCTTTTACTTGATTTGTCTTCTATATAAAATAGAGATCAGCCAAAATTCTTTCACTATTCAATTTTCTTACCTTGCCTTTATACTCTGTCTAGAATTTAAAATAATATATTTAATAGGAATGGTGATAGTATTCTTGCATTATTCCTAATCTTAGGGGAAATTATTTTTGTATTTTTCTACACAGAAATCTAGCTTTGGGTATGATAGTAGCATTGGGTTTATTATATATTGCTTTTATAATGTTAAGGTAATTCCTTCTATTATTTGTTCAGTATTTTTAGCATGAGTGGATGTCAATTTTTATCGGATATTTTTTCAGATTTTCAGAGAATCATGTGGCTTTTGTCATTCTGTTTATGAGTAATTTAATTTTATTGACTTGTGTTTGTTGACCCAATCTTGCATTCGTGACATGGAATTAAGTACTTGAGTCATGGTGGGTTAATATGAGTTGCTAATATTTTTTCAAGGATTTTTACATCTATGTTAATTAAGGACTTTTTTTGGTAGTTTTCTTTCTTTGAAGGATCCTGATTTGCCTTGGGATCAAGGTGATGTTAGCTTTATAGAATGAATTATGGAGTCATCCATCTTTTCATATTTTATGGAATAATTTTAGCAGCACAGGGCTCAATTCATCCTTGAAGGTCTTGTAGAATTCAACTGAGAAAATGTTGGGACTTGGGCTTTTCATGTTGGGAGGATTTTTATTGCTGCTTCAATCTCATGTCTTGGTATTGGCCTGTTTAAGCTTTCACATGTTATATAAATGTATATATTTACTTCTAGATTTTCTGATTTGTTGGAATATAAATTTCAAGCTCCTGATAATCCTCTGAATTATTATTGTATCTGTGATAGTAACTACCTTTTTTTCTTGTATCTTACTGATTTGTATTATATCTCTCTTTTAATTAAGTTAAATAAGGTTTTGCCAGTCTACTTTCTCTAAAAATCATTTTATCGCTGGGCGTGGTGGCGCACACTTGTAATTCTCGCACTTGGGAGGCAGAGACAGGAGGATTGCACAGGTTCAAAGCCAGCCTTTCTGGCTTAAGAGACCCTGATTCCAAATAAAAATATAAAAAATAGGTGTCTGGGAGTGTAGCCCACAGGGTAGAAGAGTTTCCAGATTTTGCTTGTTGTTTTCTCTATTATAGGTATTTCTAATATGATCTTAATTATTTTCTGCCTTCTATTAGATCTGAGATTATTTCCCGGTTTTCTAGGGCTTTGAGATGCAAAATCAATGTTTTTTAGGATTTTTTAAAATTTATTTTTATTGGTACATTGTAATCATACATCACATTGGAATATAAGACTTGAGAGGATATACAAGCACACATCATCCAATTAGCCCTCATCCAGTCCCCATCCCATTCCCTCCCCCTCCCTCGATCCCATGCTTCTTTGGTGATTAACTTTGATACATATGTTTATGTACCTCCTGCTTTTTAAAGAGGCTCCATCCTCTCCTATTCCATACCCTCTGATTGGTCACCTTAATTGCTTCACTATAGAGCCCTTTCTATAGCTCCACCACTTCCTATTGCCCCTTTCCTCCTAGTTATTGCTGATTAGGGGAAGCATCTGGTTTTAATTTTCTGCAATATTTCTCTGTGCGTGCCGCGTTGCAAATACCGATCCCACTCTTGACGGCCCCAGTTGTGGCCTGGCTATCCGGTGGACTGATCCAGACCTCGCTGGCTCAAGCAGCGGCCTTGCCTCTTGGGAGGCCCTGATTCTGGTCTCGCTGGCCCCAACACTGGCCTAACCCCTCAGCTGGCTCCAATCAAGGCCTCGGAGGTCCCAGCTCTGGCCTTCCTCACGGCAGGCTCCGATGCTGGCCAATGGCCCCGGCATCGGCCTAACCCCTCGGCAGGCTACGATCCAGGCCTCGGAGGCCTCAGTAGTGGCCTTGCTTCATGGAAGGCTCTGATGCTGGCCGCTGGCCCCGTCCTAACCCCTCGGCAGGCTCCGATCCTGGCCTCGGAGGCCCCAGCGCCGTCCTTGTTTCATGGCAGGCTCCGATGCCAGCCTCGCTATCTCCAGCACCGGCCTAACCCCTCGGCAGGCTCCAAACCCGGCCTCGGAGGTCTCAATAGCAGCCTTGCCTCACGGAAGGCTCCTGTGCTGGCCGCTGGCCCCGGCACTGGCCTAACCCCTCAGCAGGCTCTGATCCTGGCCTCGGAGGCCCCAGCACCGGCCTTGCCTCGAGGCAGGCTCCAATCCCGGTCACACTGGCCCTACCACCGGCCTGACCCGGTAGACACCAAATGTATAAATCTTACTGTTAATGTTGCCTTCTGAATATTTCATAGATTTTTGGTAGTTCTATCTGCAAATTATTTGATTTTTAAATTCTGCCCTAATTTCCTTTATGATCCATTTTTTTTATCCAGAAGTAAGTTATTTAATCTTCATGTATTGATATATCTCTTCCATCTTCTTGCTATTGACAAGAAGTCCATTATAATTTGAGAAGATACAAGTGTTTTTTTTTTAATTTACTAATATTTGCTTTGTGTCTGAGAAAGTGATCTGTTTTGGAGAAGGCTCTGTAACTAGTTGAGAAGAATACATATTTTGTTGTTGCATGAAATATTCTGTAAAAGGGTATCATGGTGGATTAGAGGAAGGCAGCATATTTCGATGACTACCAGGCTCAACAACTGCTTCCTTAGCAAGGTAAGAGAAACAATCTGAATTCACAAAAAGTTGAAATTTAATTCAGTTAGAAGCAGCACAAAGAGCAGAGAAGTGGAAAGAATTTTATGAATCTTATCTGGTAAGTAGAGATGAGAGGCTCCCGTCTCGGTTAACCTACTGCATTGGACCTGTTGGCTGCCCAAAGTTTGCAACTCTTAAAGAACTCCAGTAAAGAAGGTAAATCCTGTTGATCCATTGATTGACGTAAACAAATCATTTGCATTCTACTGTCCAATCTGGGATACCTTAAGAAAAAGAATCTTCAAACCACACAATAAACGTTTGCATCCAAAGCTTTCCTTATTGGGACCAAGGAACTACTGATCCTTCCTGAAGGTACCTGAGGGCTACAATAGGCTGCATCAAAACCACTGTAAATCTTCAGACTACTCAAACCACTCAATGAACTCCTCTAGGTGCTGATGAATTCATAAGGACAAGGAAACTAGACACTTTTTTCAGTGACCCAAGTAGCTACGTGATGCTTTTGTCAGAAGAAATGTGAATTAGCAGATAAACCCTAGGGACATTCATGCAAAACCTGGAGTCAGCAGTCCATCCTACCCCTATGAAGTCCCCAGCAATCACCAGAAGATCATCAGCAATGATGGCTTTGTAGTGAAATACTACAGACAACTATACTTCAGGCACTGAAGTCTATAAACTCATCGGACAGAGATTGTGTTAGGAGTGCACAGGCTGGTGGCTGTTAAATTCCCAAATTGTTTTGTCTACTAGAGCACAGAGGTGTCCTTGGAGCTAAATACCTTACTCATTCATGCCCCAAGCTTGGAACTTCACGTTTGTTCTTCTACTGGAGTTTGAACTGCAAAAGTGTGGGCAGGGCCTCGGGGTTTTGTGTGTTTGCAGCTGGAAAAGCAGCAGTGATGTCCCTAAGACAATTTAACTCAGCCACATCACACCCTGGGAGTCCTGTATTCTGGCCAGCAGTTTGGGGCTGGTACACATGAGTGCCAGCATCTGATTGTGTTTTGTTTGAACACAATCAATAGAGTACTGGTGGTATCTTGTGTGCATTAACACAGTTTCGTGGACTGCAGCCTCACAATATTAGTTTCTGGCCTTGCCAAATTTGGTATTGGAGAGCATGGTATTCTGAAGCCAGTCTGAGGGTGCTGCATACCTTCACTGAATAAGTACTAGATTCTAATAAACAGATTCTGGGGAAACAAAAGATAGAATATAGGACATTCATTGAAGGAAATATGTATGTCCAATACGGAATTTATACTAGGAGAACGAATAGATACTGAATTTACACAGAAAAGGAAACCAACACAATGAAGGTACAAACCTTTGATTCATGAAAATGGAATATTAAAGCGAGCAAGGAAACAAACTTGGCTCATTCAAAACTGACCATACAGTCAACAATGTAAAGATAATAAGCAGCACAAGGATATTCAGTTAATCTGGATTAATATGAAACAACATAATCTAGATAACAGATATTAAGTCTAGAAGCACAAACCAAGAGTGATAGAAAACTCTAAAGATATCTGAATATCTCAAACCTGGCAAATGAGATGGACATCCTTAAAAAGAATCACAATGAGATACAATCAAAGAATAAATTTTCCTTAAGAAAAAATGAAACAGAGGTCGAGGAATTATAATTGTATGGAAAGTAAAATGGTGGATAATTTTCAGGGGAAAAAAAATCCCACCAGGTTTCTCAAGTCATGAAGTCATGATATCCTGCTCTAATGTACCCCAAACACTGATGCAAAACACATTCTAACCAAGACCGTAGTACATTTCTTAAGGTTTCTTAAGGTTGATTTTAAAAAAAAAAAAAGCCTTCTAAGGCAAGCAGAAACAATTCATAGTTACAAAGCCAAATTCTAGAGAAATTGCTAAAATGACAAGTAAAAGAACAGATCCAGAAAAGGGATGAGTTCAACCATGATATCAAACAAATATAACTCAAAATTACAGGAAACAAACTATAACACTGAATGTCATGTCTCATTTCCCATTATTTAAACTAAATGTGGGTTAAGGGCCAAAATACAACTATATGGTCTTTTCAAGACATTTGAAGGCAAATAAAATTAACAAGTTTACAAGGAAAGATAGAAAAAGTTACTCCCAGAAAAAAAAGGAGACTACAAACAAGTAGATGTACCAATTCATATGTCAGAACTTTTCACAGAAAACAATGTCATTTTTTACTGATAAAGGGAAAAATTAAACCAAAAGATATAGTGAGAGTAAACATTTATACCCCGAGCAAAGGTGTACCCACTTTTGTAAATAAAACTAAGAACATTTAGATTCAGAATTTATCACAATATTTTTGGAAGAATGCATAATACTACTTTAGGTCAATCTTTCAGGCAAATTAGGAAAAACTCAAAATATAAACACTCTAAGACAAATGGACCTAATAGACATACCGAATATCCTGTCCAACAACAGCTGAGTACACATTCTCAGCTACTCATGGAAATTTCTCCAAACTTGGCCACAAAGAACCAGCAAATTTTAAGATATAGCTGTGTTCCATTTATAATTATTTACATTTTTTCAAATATAGTGGAATAAAATATGAAAACTCAGAGGAACTACATAAATACATCTGGAATGAATGATGTAACATTGAATGAGGACTGGATCATAGTAGATATAATGGTAGAAAATAATAAGAGGAGAGAAAATTACCAAAAGTTATGGGACACTTTGAAAGTAGATTTATGAGGGAAAATTTGTCATATTGAGTGCTCACATAAAACACCAGAGACTAATATTTCTCAAGTCCTTTTATAAAAAGGACCAAACGAATCTCAAAGCCAATACATGTCAGAAGTTAAACTCAAACGCAAAAATCAATGAACTAGAGAAAATACAGAAGCTCAACAAAAGAAAAATCTGACTTTTTGAAAATATAAACTTAGCCAACCTGTTCAAAAGGATCAACCAAAATTACTAAAATAAAAGAAATTGGAGTCATCACCACAAACAAATTCAGAGGATCGCCAGACAGTTATTTTGAAAACTTATAGTCCAATAAACTAAATAACTAGAAGGAATTTCCAGTTGTCTAGACACAAGCAACTTAGCAAAAAAAAAAAAAAAAAAAAACACTAAATGGACCAACAGTAAGCAAAGTGGTACAAGAAGCAATAAAATTATCCATCAAAAAAATAGATCCAGTGAGCTGGGTGTGGTGGTGCACTCTTGTAATCCCAGCATTTGGGAGCCTGAGACTTGAGAATAGCAGTTTGTGGACAGCCTCAGCTACTTGGTGAGGTCCTTTGCAACTCAGTGAGACCTCGTTTTGAAATAATAAAAGATTGGGCAGGGGGTGTAGCTTGGAGGTCAAATGCCTCTGGGTTCCATCCCCAGACCCGCAAAAAATAAAATCCAGATGTGTTGCCATTTGCATTCCACAAACTTAAAGTATTTTGATCTTCACAAATTATTTCTTGAAAGATGATGAAATTCTTCCAAATTTCCTGTGATTATTACCTTAATACCAAAACTAAATAAAATGTAAGAAAAAGAATAGTAACTTTGATGGTCATATTTCCAAGAATTCTAACAAAAGTACTTGTGCTACACATTCATTAACATCATAGAAGTTGTCAACTGTGACCAGTTTGCTTTCATTCTTGGTATTGAAGTGTAGTTCTCTATATACAATTCAGTGCATCTATTAACAATATGGGACTAACATAAAAATTGATTGATTATCTCAATATATCCTGAAAACTTGACAAAATCACATCCATTTATCTTAAAGCTGCACACAATATGAATAGAAGGAACTTACCTAAACATCATGGAGGTAATAAGTAATAAACCCAAAGCCAACATCATACTGAAATCGGAAAAGCTGCAAAAAGGGATTACCTTTAAAATTAGAAAAAAGACAAGGATATCCCTATCATGACTCCTTTTCAGTACAATACTCAAAATTCTCCCAATAGCAGTAATTCAACTGGAGGAAGTCAAATGAATACAGTTCTGAAAAGAATTGAAATTAACTTTGAGGATGACATGATTCTGTACCAAAAAGATTTAAACAAAACTTCCAGAATATTTCTAGAGCTGATTAACTTTCAGGATAAAAAAAAAAAAATCTACAAAAATTAATAGAATTTTTATATGCTAACCATGAGTCTACTAAAAGATGGTAAAATATCTGGGAATCTAGCCAAGGAGGCAAAAGATCTACAATTTAAAAAATTTAAAGTATTAAAGATAGTAAGTGAATGCCAGAAGATGAAAATAATTCTCATACTCTTGGATAGGCAGAATAAATATTATCCAAACCATTATTCTAAGATCTACAGACTCAGTGTACTCGATTTTAAAATGCTAATGCAATTTTTTACAAACCTAGGAGAATAAGGCCTAAATTTCATATGGAGAAACAAAAGGTCCAGAATACCTAAAGCTATTCTCAGCAATAAAAACCATGCAGGAAGCATCACAAAAGATGATTTCAAATGATACTACAGAACTAGAATAAAAAGTACAAAATTGGCATGAATACAGACATGTAGACATAACAGGATAAAAGTCACAACAAATCCTCTTACAGCCAATGAAGCAAGAAAATGCCAAAAATATGGAGGACTGACAGCTTTTTAAATAAATACTTATGCATTTGTAGAAAAATGAAACAACACAACCTACTTATCCTGCATAAAAGTTATCTAATTGGATAAAAACCTGAGATTTAGACTAAGGATTTTTAAATTATTATAGGGAAGAATCAGACTAAAACTTCAACATTATAGGCATTGATTAAAAAAATTAATAAAATTGTCAAAGTTCAGGAAATTAAGACTTAAGAATTGTAATGGCATCATATTAAAATATTTTTCTTTAGGATAGGAAGACTTTAAAACTTAAAGATGAAGTTTGTACCAGCTACTCTTCTGATAGAGGATTAATAACTGGAATATACAAAGAACTTAAAATATGACACTATAAAATCAACCTAATCAAGAAATGATCAAAATAGATGATTAAATATGAATGGATAATATATAAAAATTCATCATTTTTATCATGGAAATTAAATGAAAACTACATAGATTCTTCTAATGCCAAGTAGAATGGCGATCATCAAAAAGTCAAGCGAAAGTAAATGCTAATGAGGATGTGGGGAAATCAAAATTCTTATACTTGTGGAAGTGAAAAGAGTGCGGACACCATGGAGATCTATGTGGAGAGTCCTCAGAAAACTGGGAATTGATATGCCAAATGATTTATCTATAACAATCACTAGAATATTATTGAAATGAGAACAGTAATACATCCATATTTATGTTTATAGCAGCATAATTTATGAAAATCAAATTATGAAACCAACCTAGTTGTCAACCAATCAATGAATGGATTAAAAAAACTAAGACATAGACTCAGTGGAATTCTACTCACCAGTAAGGAAGAACAAGATGTCATTTTCAAGAACTTGAATAGAATTAAGAGACATTTGTTAAATGAGATTAGTCACAGAAAGTGAAGGTATGTATGTTTCTGTATATGCCAGGGCTACAGAATAAATTGAGATGCAAGAGGGTGTTCAGATAATGGAGGAAAACCTTCACTGAATCAAATGATTATAGGGGACAGTGGTAGGTGTGTGTAGGGAGAATTAATAAAAGATACTTTCATTGGTGTGTACATATAAGAAATAAATACAAATCTCAATATTATGGGGAAGGGGAGCAAGGTAGGCATAGACTCAATAACTACTGTATACATGTTTACTGCTATATACATGTTTTTGTCCTATCATGGGGAACAACATTATGATATGAAACTACAATGCACGAAGAAAAGTATATCTTAAAAGGTCCTATAGGTCTTTTTGAATTCCATTTGGTTTATAGTATTGTTTCTGAAGAGTCTACTGATGTATCTGGTTGATCTCTCTAGTGGAGATAAAAATTTATTGAAGTTTCCCAGTAGTGTTGTGTTTATACATATTTGTGTCTTAACGTCCATCACTGTTTAATAAATGTAAGTAGGGGTGCTGATGTTGTAGGCATAAATGTTTAATATATTGGCATTTTGTATTCTTTATCAGTAAGAAGTGGCCCTTTTTGTTATAGTAAACTTTGGCTTGAATTTTGCTTTGTTGCATATGAGAGTAGCTATTTTTGTTTTCAGTTTTCTTTGTATGGAATATTTTTGTTGTTGTCTTTAGCTTGTATGTTTTTATAATGTGATTTTTTACAAACCTACTGATTTTTAATTGTTTTAAAGGGTGTTTACTAAGGAATTAAGACCATTTATAGTCAGTTTTCGTATAGAGAAGCATTTTTTCTGACCTTTAGAATTTTATCAATTCAACTCAAGCCTTGCATATTTTTTCTATTGGAAATACTTTCTGTGGTTTTGAGGCAGATAGTTTGTATTTTCCTTAATACTAAAGTGGCTTCTGTAGTGCAAGCTTGGTATTTATGTATTATTTTAGGTTTTCTTTATGGAAGTTTATTTGTTGTTGAATTTGAAAGATAGCTGAATTTAGCTATTTTTTCCCCAGAGATTGTTTTCTAATGGTCTTGTCAAGCTTTATTTCTAGCTCTTCTGGCTTTTCAATTTTGAATTGAGAATTCTGGTGTAATTTGAAATAGTTTGCCTCTAAATGTTATCTGACCTGCTTTTGGTGAGATTATGATTCTCTCATTGATCTCAATGTTTGTTATTTTAATTACAATGTAGTATACAGAGGATCTTCTTTTATCTTGTCTTATTGAAAATCTGAATGTCTTTTTAACTGAAGATTCATCTCATTGTTCAGGTTTTGAAAATTTTCTGGTATTATTTTCTTGAAGAAAATTTTTTATTTTGTTGTTTTTCAGTTGTCACTCTTTGATTCCATTTATCCTGTAGTTTGGTCACTTTGTGTAATCCCAGATATCTTGAATATTTAGCGCATAGCCTTTTATCATTCTTTTCTTCGTTGTTGACTATAAGTTTAAGAGTAAATGTACTTTTTCTAAGGTTTAAATTCTCATTTTCATTTTTTCTTGCTGGTAGTATTTCCTGTTGATTTTTTTAGGTCACATTCACATTACCCAAATTTTCAAAGATTCAAACTCTTTATTGACATGTTCTTTTATAGTAAGGAATAATCTCTTTGATAGTAAGAATAACCTCTAAATTCTATTCCCCAGTCTCCTTTTAGGTGCTTATCAGATTGATAATTATACCTCTGAGTTCTCCCTTTGGAATTCTTTATTCTTTTCTGTAGCTTCTACTTTTTTTGTCAATGTTTTTGTGTACTGTTTTTAGGTGGCTTTTTTTTTTCATGTTTTCAGAGTACTTTGTGTTTTAGTTTTTTCTATAATATTGTCTTCCTTTTGATGCCATACTGATGGTTAGTATTGTCAGGTACATTAACTCCTAGCCAGGTTAGTGGTACAGTTCATATGTCTGGTTCTGCCTTATACAAATAAATGTCACCATAGGATCTATTTTGGGGTTTTTTTTTTGGGGGGGTAGGCAGAAGAGACAGCAATAACTATAGGATTATGTACTACATAGGATTCAGTTATGAACCAGATAGCTGTTCTCATCAATACTTGTATCTTAAACAACCTGGATGTTGCACACATTAGGAAGTAATAGTGGCAATAAATATCAATAAACTATATTCTTAGTTTTATCATGTGTGTCTTCAAAGGCTTCTCTTGTCTTAATCGCCACAACACAGAGGAGCTGTGTAGAAAAATATCTGTCAAAGATAGTAATACTTTTGTTTCCTAAGTAGTTAAGAAGCTAACATAAAGGGGCTAAGGAAATGTTAATATTTTTAGATGGATGATAGAAAAAGAATTAAGTAGGATGTAGTAAGTGTAGAGAAGGAAAGAGGAAATAGGTGGCCCCTCTAGTCCAGAGGTAGAATAAGGATTATCAAGAGGTTTAGGCTAATAAAGACACAAGGGAAGATAGAATAAGTAATGAGGGATTCATTCTATAAGTTTCAGCAGCCTAGCATATCCACTAGGCATCATGTACAAAAGCTAGCCAGATAATATAGGAATCAGAGGAAAATTATGATGATGGGTAGGAATTGAAGAAATTAGAAGCATTTAGGTAAATATACAGAAGTCACATTCAGTTTGGTATGTACAAGCAAACAAAAAAACTAGCAAATAGTGAAAGAAGAGTACAAAAAGTAAAAGGAGTGAAAGCAAAAATCAAAACAAAAATTTAAAAGAAGATAAGATTAAAAAGTGCATTCAGACAAGATATTTAAGAAAATGTGAAAATAAAGAATTTAAAATGAAGTAGAAGACTGAGTGACATTCATAGGCAAAATAATAAGAATCACTCCTGATTTCTCAAACCAAGTCATGAAAGCTTGGAGGGATTATAGTGACATACTCCAAAACCTAAAAGAAAACAACTTCAACCAAGACTACTCTACCCATCATAGATATCTTTTAAATCTAATGGAGAAATAAAAATCTTACACGTGAAAGAGATGGTGAATTTGTCTTCCAAATCTGCATTAGTAAAAAATACTTAAAAATTATGAAGAAATGAAAAATAAGTGCCAGAACTAGTAAAAGAATAATTCTCATCAAATGAACAATGAAGCAAAGAAGATCAAACACTCCCTCAAACAGAAGTTGCAACTGTAAATGTAAAACTCATCTCTTAATAATTACTATCAACTTCAGTGGCCATAACTACCCAATTAAGACATAAGATGGCAGAATGAATTAAAGCTCATAACCCATACATATACTTTCTACAAGAAACATACTTTACACCTAAAAATACTCTCCTACTAAAGGTAAAGGATGAAACAAGGTAATACATACTAATGGAAACCAAAGACAAGCAGGGTCAGCAAATCCCATATCAAACAAAGTAAACTTCAAATCTAAGCTATTAGAAGAGACATCGTTTTTTATTGGCAAAAAGAAGTATCCAAGAAGACAATATAATAATAGTCAACATTTATGTTCCAAACGTAGGTGTAGCCACTTCTGTAACAAACTCTTCATGACATATCATGGATGTAAACACAGTAATACTGGAAGCCATCAACACTCCTCTCATCTTACAAGACTGATCTTCAAGACAAAAGATAACCAAAGATGTGTCAGATATAAAGTACATCATAAAGCAAATGGATCTACTAGACAGAATATTTCATCCATCTACAGCTGAATAAATATTTTTAGTTGCTCATGGAACCTTCTGCAAAATAGACCATATTGTGGTCACAAAGCAAACACTAGGAAATTAAAAAGAATGTGACATAATTCCCTACATATTATTCAGGCCATAATGAGATATTAGAAGTCAACAATACAACTCAGAAATTTTATAAATACATAGAGGTTGAACAGTACACTGAATGAGGAATGGATCATAGAAAAAATAAGAGAGAAATAAAATTTCTAGTAACAAATGAAAACAACATCGAAATATCTGGGATACTTTGAAGGGAGTATTAATTACACTGAGTGCTCAAATGAGGTAGAAAATAACCAAATAACCTAATGACGCACCTCAGAGTTTTTAAAAAGCAGGAACAGTTTAAGTCCAGAGCCAGAAAAAGGAAATCATTAAAACCAGCAGAATTCAAAGAGAAAAAAATAAATGAAAATTGATTTCTCATGAAAAATACAAGGTGATAAGCCATTATTCAATGTAAACAACAGAATAAACCCAAAATATTAAAATGAGATAAAAGTGTAATATTATTACAGACAGTATGAAAGTCCAGAGAATCATCAGAAACTACTTTGAAAAACTATATGCCAATAAAATGGGCGACCTAGAAGAAATTAACAAATTTGTACACATCTGTAAACTTAAAGGATATAGGAAATGTAAACTCACCAGTAGCAATCAACAATATTAAAGCAGCAATAAAGAGCCTACCACCAAAGAAAAGCTCAGGTGTAGAGAGTTCTCCAGCTGAATTTTATAAAACTTTTATAGAAAATCTAATCCAAATACTTCTCAATTCATCCCATGAAATAAAAAAAGGTTTCTACCCAACATAGTCTATGAAGCCAGCATCATTAATACTAAAACCAAAAAAGACAACTGGAAAAAAATCTACAGAAGCATATTATTTATAAACTTAAATGCAAAAGTTCTAAATAAATTACTAGTAATGCACATGCAAAACCATATCAAGAAAATTACATCATGACTTTTTCAGGTTTATCCCAGGGATACAACAATGGTTTAGTATACAAAAATCAATCCATGTAACTCATTCAAACAGATCTAAGGGCAAAAGCCACATTTCAGTAGATGATGAAAAGCATTTGAAAAAATCCAAAAACATCCATGCTGAAAACTCAGACAACCTAAGTAGAAGGAATTTACTATCATAAAGGCAACATACAATATACCTACAGCCAACATTGTATTGAATGGGAAAATCTACAAGAATTTTCTCTCAAATCAGGAACAAGAGGAGAAAGTCGACTATCATCATTTCTTTTCAATATAGTACTTGAAACTAAGAGCAATAATGCAAGCAAATGAAATAAAGAGTACTAGTAGGAAAAGAGTGGAAACTATCTCTATTTGCATATTACAATATCTTATAAGACTCAATAAACTTAAAAGAATTTAGAAGTATTAACAAATTCAACAAACTGGACACAAAAATCTATAAAATCAGAAGTTTTTTTTTATGACAACCATAAATCCACCCCAAAAGAAATCTAACCAAGGAGGAAAAAGACTTCTATAATTACAAATTTAAAACATTAAAGAAAAAAAGTTGAGGCCATTTGAAAGTGGAAGGATTTACCATGCTCTTTGACTGGCAAAACAAATACCAAAATCGTCATCTTTTTAACTTATCTAAAAAGTTGATGCAATGCCCATTGAACTTTAATGTTCATTCTTCACATATTTGGAAAAATCAGTTCATAAATTCACATGGAACAACAAAAACCCCAAATATCCACAATAGTCAACAATAAGAACCATGCAGGAGACATCGCAATACCTGACTTAAAACTATACTACAGAAGATAGGAATAAAAACAGCAGGGTATTGGCACACAGACCAGTGGAGCAGAATAGAAAATTCTTAAACAAATCCATACACAGCCAAAGGATTATTTGCAAAGGGGCCAAAACACACTGAGGAAAAAAAGAGCCTCTTTAGTAAATGGTGTTGGCAAAACTGGTTTTCCATAAAAATAAAAATAGAAATAAATTCTGTGTTCTCATCCTGCATAATAGTCAGTTTATAAGATCAAAGACCTGGTAATTTTATCAGAGACTTTGAAATTACTTGCATTGGGCATAGGACCAACACTCCCAACATATAGTCACTTGTAAAATCTTTCTCGACAAACCCCAAAGGCAAAAGAAACAAAAGATTTGTACATGGAAATGCATTAAACTGAAGAACTTTTATGCAGCAAAGGAAACTAACAAAAATCTAAAGATGGAGCTGACTGAATGGGAAATTATAGCTAGATATTACTCTATTAGTGTACTAATATTTACAATATGCAAACAACTCAAGAAACTCACCACTAGAAAACCCAGTCAAAAAATGGTCAAGTGAACTAATTAGAAAATTCACAAAAGAAGTGAAAAAGTGCCCAATATTATTAGCAATAAGAAATGCAAATTAAAATACTCAAGACCAAAATGTTCATCAACAAATAAATGGATTATGAAACAATGGAATTTTACTTAGTCCTAAAGAACAAAATTATGTAATTTTCAGGAAAAAGAATGAAACTGGAAAATATAATGCTATATCAGGTGAATCAGTCACAAATAATGAAGAGTCAGATGTTCTCATGTGGAATCTTGGAAGAAATTGCAAAACAAGAAGGATTCTAGAAAATTAAATCATAATAAAATGAATGAAGGGACCTAACTGAAGGAAATAAGGGAGAGAAAAACTTGATGTGATGCATATATAGAAAATTATGAAATATATTTGGGATGGTGGGAGGAAGAGTGTGTGGAAACAGGAAGAGTACTCAATGACAGCCTTGCTCATGTATGCATCTAGCTTTTTTTTTTGGTGGTGGTACTGGGGTTCCTGGAAGCCCTTATACCCTCAGGCTACTCTCCTTTACCTATTTTTTATATTTTTATTTGGAAACAGGGTCTCTTAAACCCGCGGGGCAGGCTGCGAGCCTGTGTGATCCTCCTGATTCCGTCTCCCAAGTGCGGGGATTACAAGCGTGCACCCCCACGCCCGGCTGAATCTAGCATCTTGAACTGCATTAAGATGTCTAATTTCATGCACTAATGAAGAAAAGTTGTGACACTTTTGATCTTGCCATGCTCAGATGGGAGCTGGCAATTGCCAGAATTTGTCAGCTCTTATAGACAAACTACAGTAAAGGAATTTAATCCTAACTAATATTTGCAAAGAATGAAGACCAAAGAGAAAACACATTCTCCATTCTCAAAAACTTCAAGACATCACTAGAAATCACATCTGACAGACTAGGTGACAGACAATAGAGTTTTACTTTTAGAATATAATTTATTCAAAACTAACCACAAGTCAACAACACAGAAAAGACCGCAAACCCACTGAATCAGAGCATTCTAGAAATCTAGGATAAAATGAAATTATTTTTCAATTGGTAACAGACATTGAGGATGGGAAAGAAGCAAAAGTGAATAGCATTAGAAACTTTTCCAGTAAAATAACATCAGGATTTCCAAACATGGAAAATGAAATAACCAAATACGAATGTATAACCCTAATAAGTGAAAATCAAATAAGCACTTCTTTTAACCACTTAATGATCAAAATGACAAATATAAAGACAAAGAAAAGCACAAATACATTGAGAGCAAAAGCACAGGTGACATTTTGGAGCAAAACAATAAAAAACACTCTAGACTTCTCAACCCAAATCATGAATACCAAGAAGAACTGGCATACTGTACTCCAAATTCTGAATGAACAAAACTTCCAAACAAGACTCCTATTTCTAGCAGAGATAGGTTTCATTAGTTGAAAGAGAAATAAAAGCCTTCCAAAATATACAGAAAAGAATTTTTTATGACTATCAACCTGTCACTTGAGAATATACTTAAAGAAACCAGAAAAGGGATGAACTCTACCACATGAATGAAGCAAATGAGAAATTATTCCTAAAATGTCAGGAAAAAATAACCTCAGTAATAATACTGAATGTCAAAACTAAACTCTGAAACTTGTGATCAATGTGGACTACAGACCATAATCCAACTGTATGATGCTGGCAAAAACTTCATTTCGTGCACTAAGTATTATATGTAAAGGTGAATTAATGAAAAGATATTCTACACAAACAGATCTGAAAACAAGCAGGTGTAGCAACCCATATCACACAAAGCTGAACTGAATTTAGAACTTATCAGAAGAGACAAATTGGGTCATCTTTTATTAATGAAATATCTACCTAAAAGACATAAAAGTAGTAAATATTTATGCCCCAAATATGTGTGCACCCACTTACATGAAACAAATTCTTCAGGGCAGTAAAAGTCAGAATCTGTTACAATAATACTGGGAAGTTCAGCAAATCTCTTACACCATTTATAGAGACTTCACATCTAAAGAATACTATAAAACAAATGGATATGATAGAAATACAGAATATATCAACCAACAATAACAGTATACATTCTCAGCTTCTCATGGAAACTTCCCCCAAAAGACCATATTCTATCCCAGAAAACAATATCAGCAGATTTACAAAAATATAGTTATGCTTCTCAGATCATAATAGAGTGAAAGTAGAATAAGTACTAGATCAAGGAGAAATTTTGAAAATTGCTAGAATTAAGCAAAAATAGAGAAGAAAATCCCAAAAAGTATGGCATATAAAAAAAATTCATATCAACTAGTGGCCACATAAAAAAGAATCACTAAATTCCCTAATGATAACCTCAAGGCCTTTGAAACATTGGAACTGACTAATCCTCAAACCAGTAGAAGCCATTAAATAATTGAAATCAGAGCAAAACAAATAAAATTAGACAACACCCCACAAAAAGTCAAAATACACTGCTTCTTTGAAAAGATAAACATTGATAAACCCTTATTCAACCTATCCTAAAGAAGGAATTGACATTTATTAGTGTCTAAATCATAAAGACAACATACCACATACAGTGAGAAAGTCCCCATGATCACTGGAAATTATTTTGAAAATCTATACTCCAATAAGCATGGATATATAGAAAAAACTTGACAGATTTCTAAAAAATTCCACAAACAAATTACCTAAGTTGAGTGAAGAGAATACATGAAGCATGTTTTGAACAAAAATAAGCAAAGACACTTCAGGAAGATGGCGACGGAGAAAACTGGTGTTTATGAGTCCTGCTAACAATTGATCTCTATTACCACAAAATCAGCACTTTTCATAGCCAGAAAACGCCATAAGCAGAGAAATAAAAACTGTGAACTCAAGGGGCAGAGAAAAAGAGGGCTAGAAGAACAACCAGACACCAGAAAAGAAACAAGCCTGTGTTGCAGCAGTGGAGCCATGCTGGCGCCATCTTCCCTCATAGCACCAGGCTCCAGAGAGGAGGGGACTCAAAACAGAGCTCAAAACCAAAGAGGAGATATGCTGGCCTCATGGCCGAAGGCGCGGCAGCAGTGCTTTGCTGATTGCGGCAGCAGCGACTTCACCAGATGGCCCCAGATCAGCGCACTCAACAACCCACCAGCTTCCAGAGAGGAGGGGTGGACAGGGAGCTGAGGTGAGCAGCTGCGGAACAGCCAGGTTTAATTCTGCAGGTTTTTTTTTTTTTTTTTTTGGCGCAAGGAGCATCTAAAGCACCAGGGGCCGGGCTCAGCATGCCCTCCAGGGACTCAGAGCGGAGCTTAAAACCAGAGAAGAATATGCCAGCCTCACAGCCGGAGGTGTGACAGCAGCGCCATATTGCCAGGCGGCAGCAGGGATTTCAATGAGTCCACAACAGCAGCCTATCAGTGCACTCCACAACTGTGAGTCAAATTGCGGCCCTTAGAGGAGAAATTCCTGTACTGCATCCCCAGGGACTTGCGTAGCTTTGTTTTCCTGAGTCTGATATTTTGCAGTCCAGCCCAACAGGGGAGTGGAGGTGGCAGAGATATCACACCATAGCCACAGCTCCCCATGGGAGCACACTCAGCCTGGCACCCCCATGTTCTCAAGCAGCCTCGATTGACTCCCTGGGTCTGAGACTTTGAGATGCAACCCAGTAAAGGAGAAGTAGTGACTGAGATTACCAGACTTGAGATCCAGAGCATCTTAAGTGAAGACATAGTGACCCAGGGAAGAACCCAGAGAAGGCACAAACTTCCGAAATCATGGGAAAGAGGAATAACAATGAAGCAATGAATGCCCACAACCCTACAACATCAGAACCTGATAACAAATTCAGAGATCTCTAGAAGATCAAATCAGGAAAATAACTGTAGAAATAATACAGGACCTTTGAAAATAATTCAGAGATAGTATAAAAGAAATAAAGGATGCAGTCATTGAAGTAAAGGCCTCAACTCAAAGTATAAACAATCGATTGGACCACATGGAGAATAGAATCTTGCTCCTAGAAGATGATCACTCCAAAAACTAATGCATAGTTTATAATTTAGAAAAAAATCTGACAGCAGGAATTTGACATTGAATAAATATGGGCCCATTTTAAGAGAGCTAACCTAAGAATAATTGGAATAGAGGAGGGAAAAGAAGGTGAAACCAAATGGATCAACAATCTCTTCAAGGAAGTAATAGCAGAAAATTTTCCAAACATAGAGCAAGAGGTCGATACACAGGTCCAGAAAATTTATAGAACTCCCTTTAGACAGGATCGGAGAAGAGGATCCCCATGCCACATAATTGTCAAAATGACCAATGTGGAAGCCAAGCAGAGAATCTTAAAAGCAACAAAAACAAAAGGCCAAGTGACATTCAGAGGCAAACCAATTAGAATCACTCCAGACTTCACAAACCAAATTATGAAAGCCAGAAGGGCTTGAAGTAACATATTCCAAACTGAAAGAAAATAACTTCCAGCCAAAAATTTCCTACCCAGCAAAACTATCAAATTATATGGGGAAACAAGAAGCTTCCATGACAAACAGAAACTGAAGGAACTTATATCTTCAAAACCAGCACTAGAGAAAATATTCAAGGAGATTAACTACAAAGAAGACATAGGTAGATAATACACACCAAAATCAAAGAAACAAGATTTCCCATGCAGCAGACAACTAAGCAAAGAAGAATAAACAGTATCTCAAATAGAAATAAAACCTTAACATGTTAAGAATTAAAAATTACCTTTTAATAATCACACTGAATGTAAATGGCCTCAATTCTCCAATAAAAAGTCATAAAGTGGCAAAATGGATTAAAACCAGAATCCATCCATCTGCTGCTTACAAGAAACACACCTTACAAGTAAAAATAGGAACAAACTCAAGGTAAAGGGCTGGAGCAAGATAATCCATGCTAACAAAACTCAAAGGCAAGCAGGAGTAGCAACTATGATATCAGACAAGTTAGACTTCAAACCCAAACTTATTAGAAGAGACAAAGAAGGTCATATTTTACTGGTAAAAGGAATAATCCAGCAAGAGGAAATAACAATAATCAACATCTATGCCTCAAACATAGGTGTAGCTACTTTCATAAATGAAACTCTTTGTGACATGAAGTCACACATGAATCCTAATACAATAATACTGGGAGACTTCAACACACCTCTCACAACACTAGACCGATCTTCCAGACAAAGGGTCAGTAAAGATGCCTCAGAACTAAAGAACACCATTAATCAAATGGACCTGTTGGACACATATAGAATATTTCACCTAACTATAGCAGAGTTTACATTTTTCTCAGCTGCTCACGGAACTTTCTCCAAAATAGATCACATCCTGAGACAAAATGAGCTCTAGCAAATTTAAAAAATGTTACATACTTCCCTGTGTCATTTCAGACCATAATGGAATGAAACTAGAAATCAACTATAAGAAGACCCAGAGAAACAACATAAACATGTTGGGACTGAACACCACACTTCTGAATGAAGAATGGGTCATAGAAGATTTAAGAGGTAAAATCAAGAAATTTCTAGAAACAAATGAAAATAAAGATACAACATATCAAAACCTCTGGGACACTTTGAAGGCAGTATTAAGAGGAAAATTTATATCACTGAGTGCTCACATAAGAAAAATAGAAAGTCTTCAAATAAATAACCTAATGACACACCTCAAAGCCCTTGAAAAGCAGGAACAATTGAACCCCAAAGCCAGTAGAAGACAGGAAATTATTAAAATCTGAGCAGAAATTAACGAAATAGAGAATAAAATAACAATACAGAAAATCAACAAAACCAGAAGCTGGTTTCTTGAAAAAAATAACAAGATAGATAAACCACTAGCCAACCTAACTAAAAAAAGAGAATCAATCCAAATTATGAAGATAAGAGATGAAAAATGAGACATTACTACTGACAGCGTAGAAATCCAGAGGATTATCAGAAACTACTTTGAAAAACTATACTCCAACAAAATGGAAAATCTGGAGGAAATTGACAACTTTCTAGATAAATACAACCTTCTTAAACTGAGTCAAGAAGATATAGAACACTTCAACCAACCAATAACAATCAAAGAGATTGAAACAGCAATAAAGAGCTTACCATCAAAGAAAAGCCCAGGACAAGATGGTTTCCCAAGTGAATTCTATAAAACCTTTATAGAAGAGCTAACCCCAATACTCCTCAAACTATTTCGTGAAATAGAAAAAATCGGGACTCTCCCAAATACATTCTATGAAGCCAACATCACACTAATACCCAAACCGAATAAAGACAGTTCAAGGGAGGAAAACTACAGGCCTATATCTCTGATGAACTTGAATGCAAAACTATTAAAATACTAACAACATGCATTCAAAACGACATAAAGAAAATCATGCACCATGACCAGGTAGGGTTCATCCCAGGGATGCATGGCTGGTTCAACATATGAAAATCAATCCATGTAATTCACCATATAAACAGAATTAAAGACAAAAATCACATGATCATTTCAATAGATGCTGAAAAAGCATTTGATAACATTCAACATCCATGTATGATAAAACCCTGTAGAGAATTGGGATAGAAGGAATGTATCTCAACATTATTAAGGCAATCTACAATAAGCCCACCACCAACATCATATTAAATGGGGAAAAACTTCAAGAATTTCCCCTAAGAACAGGAACAAGACAAGGATGTCCATTATTACCACTTCTCTTCAATATAGTACTAGAGACTCTAGCCAGAGCAATAACACAAGAAAAGGAAAACAAAGGAGTACAAATAGGAAAAGAAGAACTCAAATATTCACTATTTGCAGATGACATGATACTATATTTAGAAAACCCAACAAACTCAACCAAAAGGCTTATAGAACTGATCAACAAATTCAGCAAAGTATCTGGATACAAAATCAATCTTAAAAATCAGAAGCTTTCCTGTACACCAATCATAAATCAACTGAAAAATAAATTCAGAAAACACTTTCACTCAGGATCTCCCACACACACACAAAAAAAATACTTAGGAATAAACTTAGCCAAGGACATAAAAGATCTCTACAAAGAAAATTATAAAACAATGAAAAAAGAAATCGAAGATCTTAGAAGATGGAAAGATCTTTCCTGTTCATGGATTGGCAGAATAAATATTAAAATGGCCATCCTTCCAAAAGTGATCTACAGATTTAACGCAATGCCCATTAAACTACCAAGATCATTCCTCACAGACATAGAAAAATTAGTCCTTAAATTTATCTGGAATAACAAAAAGCCCAGAATAGCCAAAGTAGTTCTCAGCAACAAAAATCATGCAGGAGGAATTACAATACCTGACTTTAAACTATACTACAAAACCATTTAAATAAAAACAGCATGGTACTGGCACAAAAAGAGATACATAGACCAATGGAGCAGAATAGAAGACCCAGAAACAAGTCCACACACTTTCATCATATTGATTTTTTACAAAGGGTCCAAAAACATACACTTTAATAAAGATAGCCTGTTCAACAAATGGTGTTGGCAAAACTGGTTAACCATATGCAGAAAACTGGAAATTAATGCCACTTTCTCACCCTGTACAAGAGTCAATTCAAGATGGATCAAAGACTTGGAAACCAAACCAGAGACCTGTAAGCTCCTTGAAGAGGGCATAGGTCCAACACTGCAACTCATAGGCACAGATAAACACTTTCTCAACAAGACCCCAAAGGCACAACAAATTAAAGGGTGGATCAATATGTGGGATTGCATGAAACTGAAGAGTTTCTGTTCAGCAAGAGAAACTGTCAAGAACCTCAATTGAGAGCCAACAGAATGGGAGATTTTTGCCACCTACACCTCCAATAGAGGACTAATATCTAGAATATACAGAGAACTCAAACTCAACACTAAGAAAACAAAGTATCCAATAACAAACTGGGCAAACGAACTAAATAGACACTTCACAAAAGAAGAAATTCAAATGGCCAATAAATGCATGAAAAAATGCTCAGCATCTTTGGCAATCAGAGAAATGCAAATCAAAACTACCCTGAGATTTCACCTAACTCCAACTAGAATGGCCATCATTCAAAACACAAACAACAACGGATGCTGACGAGGATGTGGAGAAGTGGGAACTGTAATACATTGTTGGTAGGATTGCACATTAATGCAACCACTTTGGAAAACAGTATGGAGAATCCTCAGAAGAATGGGAACAAATCTACCATTTGATCCAGCAATACCACTGTTGGGTATCTACCCAAAAGATAGGAAACCAAGCTACCAAACTAATGCATGTGTATCTATGTTTATAGCTGCACAATTCATCATAGCCAAACTATGGAAACAGACAAGATGTCCACCAACAGATGAATGGATTACAAAACTGTGGGATATGTACTCAATGAAATTTTATTCAGCCATTAAAAAAAACTCAATTACATCATTTTCAGGGAAATGAATGGAACTGGAGGACATTATGCTAAGTGAGATTAGTCAGTCACAAAAAATAAGAAATCAGATGCTTTCCCTAATATATGAGAGCTAGGGAGAAATGGGTAATAGGAGGAATTCTAGATGAAAAAGGAAATCCTATAGAGGAGCAAGCAAGACAACCTAAAGGAGGGAGGGAGAAGGAAAATCTCTAAAACACACATATACTTAAACATATCGAAGTCAACGACAAAGCCAAGCAAGGGAAGGGGGGATGGGGAAGGAATGGGGTGGGAAATGGGTAGGAGTTAAATCAGTGATGTCTACATGTATGTACACACAAGTTTTTTACCACAATATGTATGAATATAATGCACCAATTAAAAATTTAAAATAAATTTTAAAAATTAAAACAAAGTCTCACTTAAAAAAAACAAAAAAATTAAAATAAGCAAAGAGATAGCAACCACAATAAAAAGCCTTCTATCATTCTAAAGTTTGGTTCTAGGTTTTTTCCTAGTTGAATTCTAGTAAAACCTTTATAGCAGTGCTTAACCCAATATTTCATACTCAATAAAATAGAAAGAAATGGAATTATTCAAAACTTTTATGAAACGAGCACAGTAATAATAAAACCAAATAAATGTACCTCTAAAAAGAACTAGATGATGAACATGAATGCAAAAATATTAAAGTGCTAGTGATATGTATTTAAAATCATATCAAGAAAATTGTTCGTCATGACAAACTTAGTTTAATTCCAGTGATACAAGGGTGTTTCAAATATGCAGATGAGTTCTTGTCATTCACCACATGGATTGAATTGGGCAAAAATCATAATATCATCTAAATAAATATTGAAAACACATTTGATGAAATCCAACAACCATTCATGTTTAAAAAAAAAAACTACAGAAAGTCTGAATATAATGTACTTACCTGTACATCACATGGTCAGTATACACTAACCTGAAATCCATCATCATATTGAATGGGAAGTAATTTTGAGAATTCCCTTTAAAATCAGGAACAAGACATGGATGCCCACTATCACCTCTATTTTTGGAAAACAACAGTGATTCTCTTTACTTGTAGATGGCATTATACCAAACTTCAAATACCAAAAAAACTTGCCGGGTGTGGTGGCACATGCTTGTAACTCCCGCACATGGGAGGCTGAAACAGGAGGATCACGAAGGTTTGAGTCAGCCTCGCTGGTTTAAGAGACTCTGTTTTCAAATAAATAAAAAATATAAAATAGGTCTGGGAGTGGATCCCGGAGGTAGAAGGGCTTTCAGGAATCCCGGTACCACACACACACAAAAGAATAAATAAATAAATAAATAAGATAAAAAGTACCAAAAAACTCAACCAGAATGCTTCTAGAGTAAATAATAAATTCATCAAAGAAACAGAATACAAAATGAATTGTCAAAATAAATATCCATTCTGTATTCCAATCATGATTCTACTGAAAAATTCAGAAATAAAGATCCATTCACAGTAACTTCAAAAACATTAAAACATCTAATAATAGATCTAACCAAGGTGGTAAACGACCTCTACAATGAAAACTCTAAAAAAAGAAATGGAAGAAGGTCTTAGAAGATGGAAAGATCTCTCATGCTCTTGGATAGACATAAAAATATAAAAATTGCCATTTTTTCAAAAGTGATCTACAAATTCAATGCAATTTCTATAAAAATACCAATGTCATACTTCAAAGAGCTAGGAAATTCAGCCCTAAGCTTGATATAGAAAAACAAAAGACCCAGAATAGCCAAAGCAATTCTCAGCAATAAAAACCATGCAGGAGGTATCAAAACACCTGACTCCAGTTTATAATACAGAGCTATAGTGATTAAAACATCAGGTTTTGTCACAAAAACAAACATAGATTAGTGAAACAAAAAGTACAGAAACAAATTCAAATACTTACAGCCAATTGGTTTTCAACAAAGAAGCAAAAACATGTTGAAAAGACAGCCTTTTGTTTTTCCAATGGTCTTGAAAAAACTGACCAACCATTTGTAGAAAAATGGAATTCTACCTGTTCATGCAGAAAAGTCAGGGTGAACCAAAGATCTGGATATTAGATCAACGACTTTGAAAATACTAAAAGAAAGCATAGGTCTAACACAACAGCATATAGACAGAGATGAGCACTTCTTCAAATGACCCCCCATGGCACACAAAATTAAAGTGAAGATTTTTAAATGGTATTAAAGAGCTTTTGTGAATCAAAGGAAACCATTGAGAACCTTAATTGAGAGCCAACAAAATGGAAGATATTTGCCAGATACTTCTCAGAAAGACTAAAATCTAGAATATACAAGGAACTTAAACTTACAACCAACAAAACCTTGTCTAATAATGAGAAATAAATATGGCCTACAGATATATTACAAAATGTTCAACATCAACAGCAATTGGGGAGATGCAAATCAAAACTAAACAGATCTCATCTAACCCAAATTAAAATGGCAATAATCAAGAAGTCAAACAATAAATGCTGGTGAGGCTGTAGAGGAATATAAACTCTTCTACACTATTAAGATTGCAAATTAGTGCCTCATCTATGAAAGTCATTGTGGAAATTCATCAGGAAATGTAATGGATACACCATTTGATCCAGCTATACCACATCCTGGATATCTATTCAAAATTACTGAAATCAAAATATAATGATTATATGCATACCCATGTTTATGGAAGCACATTTCACAGTAGCCAAATTTTGGAACCAACCTAGGTGTCTATCAAACAAATAGTTGACTTACAAAATTTTGGGATATTATACAATTGAATTCTACTTCACAACAAAGAAGAACAAAATTATTTTGTTTGCTGGACCGTGGATGGACCTGGAGATTATGTTAAGTGAAATTAAGCAGTCACAGAAAATGAAAGGTTATGATTTCTTTCCTATATGGAAAGAAATGGATATGAAAAAGACTTTAGATAGTGGAGGGAAAACTCCATGGAGTGAAGGAAGTGGTCTTGGAGAAGGGGGAGAAATAAAACATTTCTACTGACACTATGCACCTATGAAAATATCAGTGTTAAACTTAATCTTCTATATGAAGAAGTTGAGAATGGGGAGGGAACAGGGTGAAAACTCACCAGGATCTGTGTGCATCCATGTCACTACCACTATGAACTACATTATGATGTGACATTATAATATACCAATAAAAGCACTGTAAAAATAAAAATGAAAACGTTGAGCCAGGCGTGGTGGCACACACTTGTAATCCTAGCACTCAGGAGGCTGAGACCAGAGGATTGTGGTTCGAGGACAGCTTCAGTTACTTAGAGAGACCCTCTGCAACTTAGTGACATTCTGTTTCAAAATAAAGAATAAGAAATAGGACAAGGGGTGTAGCTCAGAGGTTGAATGCCCCTGGATTCCATCACCAGACTCCCCCCCACACACACACAAAATGAAAATGTAAGAAAAGATAATATTTGAAAGCCTCAATGGTTGAAGGAAGGTGGTCCCTTGGCGGGGAAATGGGGATGGATAATTAACAAAGAGGCACTTCCATTGATATCATGCACATATGTGGCAATACCAGTGTCAATCTCAGTATTATGTATAAGGGAGGGAGTGGGAAGGGAGTTTTGTGGAAATTCACGAAGTGCTGTTTGCATGTATGTCACTGTCTCTCTGAACTGCATTGTCATGTGAGTCTACACTTCAATAAAAGTATATAAAAATAAGCAATTACAAGCACCGGACGTGGTGGCGCATGCTTGTAATCCCTGCACTTGGGAGGTGGAGACAGGAGGATTGCGCAGGTTCGAAGCCAGCCATGCTGGCTTAAAACACCCTGTTTCCAAATAAAATATAAAATAGGTTTAGTAGTGTAGTGTGGAGGTAGAAGGGTTCCACCCCCAGTACCACAAAAAAAAAGCAATTACAATACACCTCTTAAATATGAAGAAATAAAGTAATTGTAAAATAAGTTAATGTTGAATATAAAAATGTGAAAGTTTTTTCCTACACAACAGGATTGAAGAGAGTATGAATAATCTCATCCAGCGTCAATTTTTTTTCTTGGAGTGTAGCCTCTTTTGAAGAGTTGAGAATGCTCCTTCCAAGTTCCTACTTAGTGATTTCTCTATTAAATCCACTCTGTTTCTGACTGCCTGGATTTAAGGGTTGTCAATGAGAGGAGATGTTTGCAGAGCACACTCATTTTGGAAGCCTTAGGGGAATACACTTTTGGCAGGTGAAATTCCTAGTCTTTGAGTGTCTCTCAGTACTTCACTGATGGAGTTGGGCTACAGCCCACTGCAGCCCCCTGCCCTCTGTTCTTCTTGTGTAGGTGGCACTCTCTCCAGGAGTCTGGCATTGAGGAAGGATTATCCTTCCTGATTTTATCCTTTGTTAGCTTTGTCTGTTTTAGGTGTAGACAAGGAGTCAGATTATCAAAGCATGATCTGGGAGTAAAAGGTGGCTAATCTGGGGTGAGCTGAGCTTCTGGTCCTTATAGAAGTCATCAGTATTTCACTAATGGAATGTGGTGATAAATCGAGTTGGGAGAGAGGCTTGCCTCCAAGTCCTGCTGTCACCTCTGGCTGAGTAAAAAGCTATTTCCAATACAGACATTCTGCACTCCCTGAGCATTCCTGGGCACAAACTTCCTGATCTCTTTGGGGCTTGCCTCCTCACTGGCCAGATCTGAGCTATATCAGGTATAGTGCTAGGGAGAAGTGCTCTGCTGAGCTCCTTTGTATTTCTGAAGCCTGGAAATTTTTCAAAGGTCTGTTTTCAGTGTTTAGCAAGCAAATTTCTTCTTGCAAAGTTCAATGAATAGTTCCACCCAGATATTTGCCCATGTGAGCATTCCTTTTAAATTTTCTGATTCCCACTCATGTAAGTTACCCACGCACCTCACCCATGTTTTAGCACAGGAGCATGTGGGTGCTTTTTTTTTTCTTTTCTGTGTCGCCAGCAAGGAACTACTGAGGGTATAAGCATCTCCATTTTGAATGTAACCTTTTCTGTCTGTATATTGAACCTAGGTAGCTTCTTTGTGCTCTTCTAGGTTCACAATTACTTATCTTTTGCAACTTTATAGTTCTCATCATTTGGCGATATACACTGTTGTTCCTCTTTGATGTCTCTACTTCCTCAAGGTTCTATATTTTTTCAGTCTCACTGGTTATAATGGTCATTTTAGTCACCCCAAGGTTTCTTAGCTTTGAGTTCCTTAATTCTTGTGAAGATAATTTGTCATGTGGGTGGCTGCTTGACTGGGGTTCTCACTGAGAAGAATGAAGGGTCACCCAAGGATTCTAACCTCTAACAAATATTTTTTTTTCGATCTATTCAGTAAGTGACTATATAATGAATGCCTACCATTGTTAGGAATGTATTTATTTATTTATTTATTTATTTATTTATTTTACAACCTGGAGATGCAACAGTGATTAGAACCCAAATAAAAACTGCATTTTCTCATAGAGCTTCCATTTCAAGTGGAGGAGTGGTGTGCCAGAGAATGGAGAAGACAATAAGCAAGTAGAACATTAGTGATTGGCTGCTTTGGTGAAGACAAGAAGATATATGGAGAAAGTGAATATGGTAGCTGGCTAGTTTAGATTTAGAGGAAAGAGAAGGCACTTTCAGATATTATTTAAGCAGGAGGCAATGATTGCAAAAACCATCCTTTAAAAGTCTTAGTATAAAGCATATTCAAGGTTCTCAGAAGAAACAAATTGAGGGTTCTTCTTAGAAAGAAACAAATTGGAAAGTATGGAAAGCATACAATGAAAGATAAGAGGTAAGAAGTGAGATTAGATAGATAGAAATTGGTTCATGTTGCAGAGCTATGGGAATCCATTTGAGGTATTTATATAGGAAGGGAAAATCAGGATTATGGGGAGGTAACAAACCCACAGGATATCTTTTTCAGGAGTCTAGATAAATGACGATGGTTGCCCAGGTCAACATTGGGAGAAGTGAAGATGGAAAGAATATAATGGCAGTATTTGGTAAAGTTAGCTGAAATCATTATTTGGATGCGGAAAATCAGCTAAGGAGAAGAAGTAATACCCCCAAGGTTTGGAGTTGAGTGATGGTTTGAGAGAGATGATAGAGCATATTAGTGAAATTAATAGAGATGGAAAAACATATTGGGGGGATGGGGTGAAAATCATAACTTCTGTTCCAAAAAGCCTACTGTTTGATATGCTTACTGTACATCCAAATATGTCCACAGACAATTGAGAATAATAGAGTTCAATAGGTGAGCAAGGGAATAGACCTGGAGATAAATTTGAAAATCTGTTTTATTGATAATAATTATAGCTATAGTACTGGATGCTGGATGTGACAGAGAGAAGCAGAATCTCAGATGAGAGCTGTAGGTCAGCTCAGTCTTCATAGTCCTCTTTGACCTCATCTCTTTGATCCTGAGTTCACTATAATTGCTAACTTTCCTAATGTTATTCTTTTGGTGAAATGTGCATAGATAATGAATCTTGTATCTGATCAGAAAAAAACCCTAAAGAAATTTCTTATGAAAGCTAAATAACTTCTGAAACTTCATAGTTCTCTATAACCTGGCCTTTTAAAATATAACTCCTTTGCATGTAGCCAATTATTCTAACACCTGTTAATGGATACACTTATTGGTGTTTGGTCCTGTATGTTATGTGTCCTATTGTCTTAGGGTTGAATCAAATTTCATTTTCTTCCTGAAATACTTGATTTCTCTAGTCAAAACTGATCAATCGCTTCTCCAAATTATTTCAGTAATAGTTTTATACTTAGCTAATGAATTTTTATTTTAATTGGTTATATGCTCTTAAAATCTATATAATTCTATAAGGTTGTCACTATGTATAGACAAATTAAGCTACATAGACAAGGTACATGACCAGCGAGTGGTAGAGGCACTCCTAACCTAAGAAGCCTGGCAGTAGGGACTACCTTTATAAATACATTAGCTTGCATATTCAGCAGACTGAAATGAATCTATTTGAAAAGAATCAATGTTATTGTTTTGGGGAGAGGACAAATACGGGCTTATTCTGAAGCTGCTTCCTCACGCTTATATTGTCTTATCTGCTATTTCATGGACAACACAGTCTTTATTTGTCAAGTCTCTTCTTTTCTGTTCATATATTTTAAGGTTAATATCAGAAATTATTTCTTCTTTCACATATAAGTGGTTTATCCTTAATTTGTACATCAGTAATACTTGTGACTTTCAGATCTCATCTTCTGTTTATGCCTCCAATTCCCATTTCTTACCATTATTGCTATCTTTCTTAAATTCTGTAGTTCAGTATTTATGAATTTTATGAAGTTTATTAAATGATCATATGATTATACTTCTATCACTATACATGGAAAATTGTCTTGTTTCTGTCATTTGTATTCTCTTATTAATATTCCCAAGTTCATTTCAGACAATATTTGCTCACAGTATCTTCCCTTGATACTTTCATTTTAGGTTAAGTGCCCTATTTGACACTAAGAATTGCTTTAAGTTTTACCTCTTATTAGACCTTATATCATAAGATTTGTCTTTTCTTTTGCTTTGTCTTTCAACTAAGGATCTCATCCTTTTCATTTTTGAGTCCTGGATACTTAATTCTCATAGTGTTTCACAAATATTAGTTATGTACTAAATTTTAGAAAAAAACTTAACAAACTGAAGAAATAAATCATAAGCTGTTAAGTAAATTCATAACTTTGTGCAGGAAAAAGAGATGAAAATTTTAGGCTTGAAATTACTCTTATGAAAAATCTTTCTGTGATTATCACTTTGTTTTGGCTTATAGTTATTAATTTCTATCACATTGATTAAATATCATATTTTAAATTGTGATCACTTTGCATTTAGTTCTTGGTTCTTACAACCAGAATTCTAGGATTTATCGTGTAATATATATATATAGAGAGAAAAAAACATGAAAATTTGGAAAGAGAACAAAAAATTTTATTAGTAAGAAATCCTTGAGTTTGACCATTTTTATTTAGATATGTTCTTTAAACTATACCTTATTCTCATCACATAATTATTCTTATTCTTAAAGGAATATCAACTAATTTATTCAGAAGTGGGGACTCTGTGGTAAACTGTCAAGGGGAGGTTGCCACAAACTTAGAAAATAAAGAGTTTTTACCTTGGAGAGTCATAAGGCATTCTAAGGACCTTTTTGTGAGTGACTCCCAACATTCTGAAGGAAGCAGAGGTCATTTTCTGACCCAAGAAGAAACCAGAGACAAAGGACTATTGAAGAAAAACTATCCAGTGGAAAATGGTTCAAAGAAATCCCAAGGTTATGTTGCACCTAACTTGCCAAAAGAAACCTCTACATTGTTTCACAATGGGATAGTAGGTCAAAATATATATGCAGGAGAGCTTGTGAAACCATACACCTCTGTTTGTGGAGAGTATAGGACAGATTATTCTTTAAACTCACAGTTTGTCATTTGTAGTCCTCAGGAAATGCATGTAAAAGAAAAGATGCATAACTGTGAAAACTTTAAGAAAAGTTCAAACTTTGAAAGAACTGTAAACACTCTCATGGTTGATATGCAAGATAAACATGGTCAGGAGGATAATGAGTTATATTTGAGCTTACATCAGTGTGATCACAGAGAAAACAAGAGAAAGAAGTCTAATAAGTGTAATGATTGTGGAAAAGACTTTAGTTGTAGGTCAAAACTAAATCGACATATGATGATCCACACAGGGAAAAAACCTCACAAATGTGATGAGTGTGGTAAGAAATTCATTGATTATGCAAACCTTCGTGTTCATCAGAGAATCCATACAGGAGAAAAACCATATAAATGTAATAAGTGTGATAAAGATTTCACTCGAAGTTCAGACCTAAGCACACATCAGAAAGTTCACACAGGGGAGAGGCCATTTAAGTGTGAGAAGTGTGGTAAGGGCTTCATTGCAAACTCAAAACTCCTAATTCATCTGAGAGTACACACAGGAGAAAAGCCATTTAAATGTCAACAGTGTGGTAAGGGCTTTCCTAGAAGATCAGATCTATATATTCATCAAAGAGTCCACACAGGAGAGAGACCTTATAAGTGTAGTGTTTGTAGCAAAAGCTTTAGTAGAAGTTCTAAACTCCGCATGCATCAGAGAATACACACAGGTGAGAAGCCCTATAAATGTGAACAATGTGGTAAACATTTTAGTAGGAACACCAAACTTCACATCCATCAGAGAGTCCATACAGGAGAGAGACCCTATAAATGTGAGGAGTGTGGTAAGGGATTCACTCTTAGCACAAATCTTTATGCTCATCAGAGAATCCACACAGGAGAGAGACCATATAAATGTGAGAAGTGCGGCAAAGGTTTCAGTCAGAGTACAAATCTTCGCGTTCATCAAAGAGTCCACACAGGAGAGAAACCTTATAAATGTGAAGAGTGTGGTAAAGACTTCAGTCTTAGCACAAATCTTAGAGTTCACCAGAGAGTCCACACTGGAGAGAGACCATATAAATGCAATAAATGTGGGAAAGGTTTTATTCAGAGTTCAAAACTTCATATACATCAGAGAGTCCATGCAGGAGAGGAGAGTTACATATGAGTTTTGTTGTGCTTTGTT
The DNA here is from genome assembly GCF_963383645.1 of Muscardinus avellanarius. Classification (NCBI taxonomy): domain Eukaryota; kingdom Metazoa; phylum Chordata; class Mammalia; order Rodentia; family Gliridae; genus Muscardinus; species Muscardinus avellanarius. Next base: position 163,122,218 of record NC_137788.1, read on the forward strand.
AAAAATGCAATCTTCACGTAGAATATACACTGAACCAGAATAAACAATTTAGCCAATATACCAAAGATATTAACATACAAACTTTCAATGTAAAAAACATGGAATTCTAGTTCAAATCAGTGAGAAAATTATGTCACAACTTGACTCCCAAGAAAATAAACTGAGGAAAGAAATCTTTAAAACACCTAAATTGGGCCAGGCATTGTGGCACACACTTGTAATCCCCATGCTTGGGAGGTGGAGACAGGAGGATCACGCAGGTTCAAAGCCAGCCACTCTGGCTTAAGAGACCCTGTTTTCAAATAAAAAGTATAAAATAGGTCTGGGAGTGTAGCCTGAAGGTAGAAGGATTCCAGGGACCCCAGTATATCCCGGAGGTAGAAGGGTTTTCAGGAACCCCAGTACCACAAAACAAAAACAATACCTAAATTGAAATATGTTAGTATGCATATAGATATATGAATAAGACAAGAGATGTGTATGTAAACACGTGTGAATTTTTGTGTGAGAAAACTTAGATTTTATGTTTTGTATTTGCCCCAAGTCACATAATATGTAGCACTTTTATACACAAAGTGGCATAATATTTTATTGTATTCTATGAGAAGATACCCATGGATAAACCATTATACAACCACTAAAATAAGTTATATGTAATACACCAAAAAACAATCCATATTCAATTAACTCAAAAGAGAAACTGGTCAAAAAATAATTTCTATGTGCTTCAAATACAAACAACATCATAGGATTGTAGACTTAAGACTAGTCATATAAAGAAAATATTAAATCTAAATGGCTTAAAATGCCAATGAAAATGCATAGATGGTATAAACAGAAAAACAAGAACCAACTCAAAATTGGTTTTAAAAAATGTAGTTGAAACATAAGCTCACAAATAGTACAAAAATGTTTTTAAAAGATATATAACCTTAATAAAAAGAAAGCCAGGCCAGGCGTGATAGCGCATGCTTGTAATATCCATGCTTGGGAGGCAGAGACAGGAGGATCACCGCATGTTCGAAGCCAGCCTCGCTGGCTTAAGAGACCCTGTTTCCAAATAAAAAAAGTATAAAAATAGGTCTGGGAGTGTAGCCTGAAGGTAGAAGGATTCCAGCGACCCCAGTACCTCAAAATAAATAAATAAAAGAAAGAAGCCAGTTTTATATTTTAATAACAGGCACACTAGATTTTAGAGCAAGTTTATTGCTAAGAATGAAGATTTAAAAAAACATTTCAGTTAGGAAAGAAAAAATATTCAACAAAATTTAACATCAATTCATGCTAAGAATGCTTGAAACTCAACACTCAGGATTATAAAGGACTTTCTTCCATTTGATAAAAGGCACATAAAAAACTAATTAAAACTAGCTAACATTATAAATAGTTGAAGAATGAGTACATTTTCTCTATGAGGAAAAAATACAAGAATGTCTTCTTTTACTTATTCAATAGTATTGAACTTCTAGCAAGTGCAATAAAGGAATCAAAATAAATAAAAGGCATTCAGAATATTAAGGAGGAAGTGAAACTCAATTTGCAGATATTATGTTGGCATAAAAATCGCATAGAATTTTCATGAAATTTTGCTTGGCTAAGTGTGGAAAATGTGACACACACATGCTCAGAGGCTCCCAGCAATGATTGGAAGACTTTCAGATTTGGAAGGCGTTATCTGTATAATTATTTGCTTCCCAATGAATGAACCAAGCAGAGACTCAAGAACACAACACAAATTCAGACTAAAAATTTAAATCAGAAAGTCTAAAAGCCTTTATTCAAATAACATATCTTTTTCTGCATAGTCTTAGCATGCTAGATATTATGTGATTTGGGACAAATACAAAATTTAAACAATGACAATGAGCAACAATAAAAAGCCTAGAAAGAGAACACAAACTCTTTTTCAGAGTTGCCATAATTGAATTGTCCACTTTTTCAACAAAAAGTAAATAATGAAGAATTCAAAAAACAGTAAACTACATAACAGGGAAAACAGCAAATAGCAAACTTTTTTCTGAAGACATTTAGACATTGGAATTATTAGACAAAGATTCTGTCAAAAATTTAAATTACCATTTCAAAGAAAAACTTGGAAAAGAACTACAGGAAAGTTTGAAAGCAACAGCTCACAAAATAGAGGCTGTCAACAATAAAATAGAAATTATAGAGCAGGCATGGTGATGCACACATGTAATCCCAGCATTCAGGAGGCTGAGACTGGAGGATCATAGGGGACAGCCTCAGCTAATTAGTGAGGCCCATCACAACTCAGTAAGACTCTGTTTCAAAAAATAAAAAGACAAAAAAAAATAGAGCTGAGAGTGTAGATCAGAGGTAGAATGCCCCTGGATCCCATCCCCAGGACTGCAAATTAAATAGATGATAGATAGATAATAAAAAATAGAATTACATTGAAATTTTGGAGATGAAAAGTACAATATCTGCAATGAATAACTCACTAGATGAGCTGAACAGCATATTTAAGCATTCAGAAAATGAGTCAGGAAACTTCAAGGAAGATTGTACAGTTAAAGGAACAGAAACAAATAATGGTTGAATACACATTTGATGTTTAAAAATTGACAAGGTAAAGAAAATAGAATATATTTCAAATAAATAAGGAAAAAGAACAATAGACTGAAGAAAGGTGGTAGAGAAAGGGAAGTGGGAGGGGAAAATAAAGAAGAAAACAGTGTAAGTAATATGTCTATATATGAAGTTATCATTATCAATCTTACATGTATGGGGTAGAAAAAAGAAGTTAGGTGACATGCAGAAGTAAATATACCAAGTGATGTGTACACATATATTTCTATCACTTTGAATTTCACTGAGATGCATAATTTTAATGCCCAAACAAAAATGCTTTTTTAAGGGACTGGGGATGTGCCTCAGTGATAGGGGCTGACATGTGAGGCCCTGAATTCAATGGCAAATACTGAAAAGGAAATTAAAGCATGGCAATGCACACTTTTAACCCCAGTACTTGGAAAGGTGGAACAGAAGTATCACAGATTTGAGACCACCATGAAGTAACTTAGTGCGACAATGTTTTAAAACAACAATAACATAACCAGAACTAAATGGGCAATAGACTAAGGAGAATTCAAAAGGTAAATTTAAAAAATACTAAAGTTGAAGAAAAAGAAAATAACCAAACTTATGGAATGCAGCTAACATAGTGCCTATAGGAAATTATAGATGTAAATATATTAAAAGATAATAAGCAAATTTTCAACACAGGAAAGTATAAAATAAAAGTCCCACTAAACTAAAAGGGAATTAAAAATTAGAGTGGAAACAAATAAATTGGAAAACAGAAAAACATAAAGAGAAACAAAATAAAAGATGGTTCTTTGTAAAAATTAAAGTTGACAAATTTAAAGTTATCAAGAGATGGAGAAAGAAGAGAGATAGAAGAAATAAATTAAAAGAATCAGTTACATAATGGGAATAAATGGAGTTTCTATTGATTTACAAAATTAAAAGGATCATAAGGAATTACAGTTATACAATTAATTATATGACAACAAATTAGATAACTATGAAATAGACAAAGCATAGAAATACAAATTATCCAATTTTATTAAAGGAGAAATATGAAATCTAATCAACATTTTTGGTAGTTTGGCAGTTTCTTAAAAATGCTAATGTATATGTTGAATACACACACACACAGGAACACACACACATACAATACCATCTAACCATCCCACTTTTCAGAATTCACCAAGAGCAATGCAAGAATATGTCCACTGAAAGACATATTTAACCAAGCCCACTGTCACTTGTCTATAGTCCTGAACTCGAGAGACTAAAAAAAAAAAAAAAAGTGGATTACAGATCTGAGGCCAGCCTCTGCAATTTAATAAGGCCCTGTTTTAATTTTTTTAATTTAAATGACTGGGCATGTAACTCAGAGATAAAATGCCCCTGAGTTCAATCCCCAGTCCAAAAAAACAGTTATATAATTATATATTGATTGTATAATAATATTAATAGCACCAAAGTACAAATGAACCAAAGGTCCTATCAAGTAAGTGAATATTATATTTATACTAACTTATAAGTAATCTGAATATAATTATATAAAGCATATCAGTGATTATCTGGAGTTAAAGAGTGTTTTTAAATTAAGGTATGATATGATTGTATGCAAAAATACAGGAATTATGAAAATGAGTGAGAGTAATAAATTGTAAAGATGCACAAGGAAGCTCATATCATTGAAATGTCTATTATCTTGGTGTGATAGGCTCATAGATGTATACAAATGCTGAATTATCAAATTTGTGAACTTTACATGTACTTATTGTTTTTATCTTTTGTTTCAATAAATCATATTTAAGTGATTGAATACCTACAGAAAGCTTTGTTTTTAAGGTGTCTTTAAATCAAGGGTATATTGGGCATAGGTGTCTGTATGTTTTATTTATTTATTTTTATATTTTTATTGGTGCATTGTAATAATACATCACATTGGAATATAAAACTTGAGAGGATATACAGCACACATCATCCAATTAGCCCTCATCCAATCCCAATCCCATTCCCTCCCCTTCCCTCAATCCCATGCTTGATTGGTGATTATCTTTGATACATTTGTTTACGTACAGCCTCTGATTTGTTTACATCCCCTCTGATTGGTCACCTTAATTTCTTCGCTATAGGGCCCTTTTTATAACTCGACCTCCTCCTTTTACCCCTTTTCTCCTAGGTTTTGCTAATTAGGGGAAGCATCTGATTTTTATTTTCTGTGATAGTTCCCTGTGCATGCCACATTGCAAGTTCCAATCCCACTTTTAATGGCCCCAGTAGTGGCCTGGCCACCTGAAGGACTCTGATCCCAACCTCGCTGACTCCAACACCAGCCCTGCCTAATAAGAGGCCCCAATTCTGGCCTTGCTGGCCCCCACACCAGCCTAATGCCTCAGCTGGCTCCAATCCCAGCTTCAGAGGCCCCAGCACCGGCCTTGCCTCAAGATGGCTCCGATCCCATCCTCGCTAACCCTAGCACCGGCCTAACCCCTCAGAGGGCTCCTATCCTGCCCTAGGAGGCCCCAGCATCGGCCTTGCCTCACAGCAGGCTCCGATCCCGGGCTAACTGGCCCTGGCACTGGCCTTAACACTTGGAGAGCTCCAATACAGGCCTCGGAGGCCCAAGCACCGGCCTTGCATCATGGCAGACTTCAATCCTGGCCTTGCTAGCTCCAGCACCGGCCTAATCCATCAGCAGGCTCCGATCTCGGCCTCGGAGGCCCCAGCACCAGCCTTGCCTAATGGCAGGCTCTGATCCCAGCTTTGCTGACCCTGGCACCTGCCTAACCTCTTAGCAGGCTCCAATCCTGGCCTCAGAGGCACCAGCACCAGCCTTGCCCCACAGCAGGCTCTGATCCCAGCCTAGCTGGCCCTGGCACCAGCCTAACCCCTTGACAGGCTCCAATCCCAGCCTCGGAGGCCTCAAGAATGACCTTGCCTCATGGTAGACTCTGATCCCGGCCTCGCTGGCCTTGGCACCAGCCTAACCCCTCAGCAGGCTCCGATCCCGGCCTCGGAGGTCCCAGTACCGGCCTTGCCTCATGGCAGGCTCTGATCCCAGCCTCACTGGCCCGGGCACCAGTCTAATCCCTCGGCAGGCTCCAATCCAGCCCTCGGAGGCCCCAGCACTGGCCCTGCCTCACGGCAGGTTTTAATCCCGGGCTTGCTGGCTCTGGCACCAGCCTTACCCCTTGGCAGGTTTCAATCCAGGCCTTGGAGGCCCTAGCATCGGCCTTGCCTCATAGCAGGCTCCGATCCTGGCCTTGCTGACCCCGGCACTTGCCTAACCACTTGGCAGACTCCAATCCCAGCCTTGGAGGCTACAGCACCGGCCTTGCCTCATGGCAGGCTCCAATCCTGGCCTCACTGGCCCCAGCACCAGCCTAACCCCTCAGAGGCTCTGATCCCGGGCTCAGAGGCCTCTCAGTAGAGGCCTTGTCTCATGGCAGGCTCCGATCCCAGCCTCGCTGGCCCTGGCACCGACCTAACCTCTCAGCAGGCTCCAATCCTGGCCTCAGAAGTCCCAGCACTGGCCTTGCCTCATGGCAGGCTCCGATCCTGGCCTCACTGGCCCCGGCACTGACATAACCTCTCAGCAGGCTCCGATCCCGGTCTTGGAAGTACCAGCACCGACCTAACCCCACAGCAGGTTCCAATCCCGGCCTTGGAGGCCCCAGCACCGGCCTTGCCTCATGGGAGGCCCCAATTCTGGCCTCGCTGGTCCCCGCACCAGCCTAACCACTCGGCTGGCTCCAATCCCGGCCTCGGAGGCCCCAGCACTGGCCTTGCCTCAAGGCAGGCTCCAATCTCAGCCTAGCTAACCCTGGCACTGGCCTAACCCCTCGGCAGTCTCCTATCCTGGCTTTGGAGGCCCCAGGGCCGTCCTTGCCTCACGGCAGGCTCCGATCCTGGCCTTGCTGGCCCCGGCACCAGCCTAACCCTTAGGCAGGCTCCAATCCTGGCCTCTGAGGCTCCAGCACCGGCCTTGCCTCAAGGCAGGCTCTGATCTGGCCTCCCTGGCCCTGGTACCAGCCTAACCCTTTGGAAGACTCCAATACTGGCCTCAGAGACCTCAGTCGTGGCCTTGCCTCATGGCAGGCTCCGATCCCGGCCTCACTGACCCTGGCACCAGCCTAACCCCTCGGCAGGCTCTGATCCCAGCCTTGGAGGCCCCAGCACTGGCCTTGCCTCACAGCAGGCTCTTTTCCTGGCCTTGCTGGCCCCAGCACTGACCTAACCCCTTGGGAGGCTCCGATCATGGCCTTGGAGTTCTCAGTAGCGGCCATGCCTCACAGCAGGCTTTGATCCCAGCCTCACTGATCTCGGCACCAACCTTGCCTCACGGAAGGCTCTGATCCCCGCCTTGCTGACCCTGGCACTGGCCTAACCCCTCAGCAGGCTCCAATCCAGGCCTCGGTGTCCAAAGCACAGGCCTTGCCTCACAGCAGACTCCAATCCCCGCCTCACTGACCCCAGCACCAGTCTTGCCTCACAGCAGGCTCTGATCCCTGCCTTGCTGACCCTGGCACCTGCCTAACTCCTCAGCAGGCTCTGATCCTGGCCTCAGAGTCCCCAGCACAGGCCTTGCCTCATGGCAGGCTTCGATGCCAGCCTTGCTGGCCCCATCACCGGCCTGACCCCTCGGCAGGCTCTGATCATGGCCTCAGAGGCCTCAGTAGCAGTTTTGCCTCATGGCAGGCTCCAATCCTGGCCTTGCTGCCCCGGCACCAGCCTAATCCCTCAGCAGGCTCTGATCCCAGCCTGGGAGGCCCCAGAACTGGCCTTGCCTCATGGCAGGGTCCAATCCTGGCCTCACTGGCCCTGGCACCAGCCTAACCCCTCAGCAGGCTCCAATCCCAGCCTTGGAGGCCTCAGTAGTGGCCTTGCCTCATGGCAGGCTCCAATCCCAGCCTCGCTGGCCCTGGCACCAACCTAACCCCTCGGCTGACTCCAATCCCGACCTTGGAGGTCCCAGCACCGGCTTTGCCTCATGGAAGGCTCCCATCCCAGCATTACTGACCCCGGTACCAGCCTAAACCCTAGGCAAGCTCCGATCCCAGCCTTGCTGGCTCTGGCACCGGTCTATCCCCTTGGCAGGCTCCGATACTGGCCTTGGAGGGCTCAGTAGTGGCTTTGCCTCCCAGCAAGCTCCGATCCTGGCCTCACTTGGCCTAGCACCAGCCTACCCCTCGGTAGGCTCCTATCCTGTCCTTGGAGGCCCCAGCACTGGCCCTGCCTGCCTCACAGCTGGCTCCAATCCTGGCTTTGCTGTCCCCATCACCGGCCTCACCCCTTTGGCAAGCTCCGATCCGAGCACCCTCTTCACCCAGCAGGTTGTCCCACATTCCCAAGGGTGCGTGGTGGTAGCATTCTGTCTCTGCGGTTATTCCTTCAAAAGTTCCAGGTGTAATGCATCAGATCTCTGCCTCCTCTGAGTACTGGCACTGCCATTGCCACTGCCTCCACCATTTCAAATCTTTCCTAAGCTCTTTTTCCACTCTGCATGTTGTCCAGTGTTCCTAAGCATGCATGACTGTAGCATTCGACATTTGGGGTAATTTCTCCAGAAGATAAGGTTGGTAGGATCAAATTTCTGCCTCTCCCAAATATAAGTGTCCACCGCCATCGAGGTGACCACTTCCAACACTGCCTTCCTCCTAGGTCTCTGCTAAATTCTATCCTTACAGGTGATGTCCAGGATTCTTAAGGATGTAGAGAAGAAGCAGTACGCCTTCGCAAGGAAATTTTCCAAAGGTTCCAGTTCAGTTTGATAAGCTTTGTCTGCATCTCCAGTATCCTGGCAGCTGCCATGGCCATCTTGACCCCTCTCCAATATTTTTCTCTTCTTTTTTTCTTTTCCTTTTTTTTTTTTAGTAAGAAAAGACAGTATATGTGGCTTGAGGAGGTTGTGGGATCAGTCACTCAGTAGCAATGAATTTTTTTTTCTATACTCCCTTCCAAGAGCAAAGGCCAACAGCCTCATCACGCAGAGCAGAATCTGCTGTTCTATGTGCAACATGGCCTGGTGCTGCACAGCAGTGCTGGGTTCCTCTATACCCATAGCTGGGCCTCCTGTTTGGTATCAGGCCTCCCAGAACTTGGGCTCAGCTTCCTGCCAGGCACCATGCCTTCCTGGGGGGTAGACCGGGTTGCTTGCCCCCCGACTGGGACACCAGACCTTCTGGCCCAGGCCTCTGGACCCTCTGGGGGGCTACCAGGTCCTGCACACACCCCGCCCGGGACCAAGGGCCTTGTGGCCCCGTCCGGTCCTTCCAGGGGGCCAGCATTCCCTGCATGACCTCCGCCCAGGGCCAAGGGCCTTGTAGCCAAGGCCCCGTTTTTTCCGTGGGACCGGAATGCCCTGTGCAACCCCCACCCGCGGCCTAGAGCCTTGCGGCCCAGGCCCCAGTTTTTCTGGGGGTCCAGAGTGCCCTGCATGACCCCTGCCCGGGGCCCAGGGTCTTGCAACCCAAGCCCTGGTTCTTCTGGGTGTCCAACGTGCGCCACCAAGAGATTTATTTAAGGAAAATTAAAGTATATGCTGCTGCAATGATAAATTCATGGAAATATATATTTGTCAAAATCTAGAAATTTTACATCACAAAACTAAACTTTAAGTTTTACATTTTTAAAAATATTATTTGAAAAGCCCAGTGATTCCAAGATAAAATGAAGACTATGACAAAAATACATGGTGTACAATTATATAAATCACTTTGTTTAAGGAGTAATAAAAAAGATATTAAAGTATGTAAATTTGAAAATGAGAATGTAAGCCTGCTGGAAAGGAAAACTACACATTAGAAAAATGGGTTTTGAGTTTGTTTACCAAAGAATACAGAATAAAAATTCTGAAACTACTATAAATATATACTGTGATTGAATTAAATGGATAGCAAATGATTGGAGCTATGTTTCTTAATTTTATTTTTTATTTTATTTATTTATTTATTTATTTATTTATTTATTTATTTATTTATTTATTTTTGGTGGTACTGGGGTTCCTGGAAGCCTGTCTATCTCCGGGCTACACTCCCAGACCTATTTTATTTTTGGAAACAGGGTCTCCTAAGCCAGAATGGCTGGCTTCGAACCTGCGCGATCCTCCTGTCTCTGCCTCCCAAGTGCGGGGATTACAAGCATGCACCACACCCGGCTATTTATTTATTTTTTATTGGTGCACTGAATTCATACATCATAATGGTATAAAAAAAAACTTTTGTAGACATACATGCACACATCGCCCAGTTAGCCCCTACCCGATTCCCACCCCGTTCCCTCCCACCTCCTTCTCATGCTTGGCTTAGTGGTTGACATCTAGTATTATAGCAATTTATCCAAAATTAAAAATGATAATCTCACATAACAGTTTCATTTGTCTGATACCAAGCTTTTGATGACTTAAAGATGACATTTCAATATTTCTTTTTGCTTTCTTTCTTACCAGAGAATATTTTTTTTCTTTTTTGGTGAAACTATCATACATTTATTTATTTATTTTTCAGAGAAAATCTATCCTAATATGGAATATGGACTCTAGATATCCAAAACGATCTCGAAAAAAAACAAAGCTAGAAGATGTATATTTTCTGATTTCAAACCTTATAAAGTTATAATAATTGAAGCAGTGTAGTATTGTTATAAAGGCAGATATATAAACCATTGGAGTTAAATAAAAGCCTAGAGATAAATTCTTTCGTATATTGTCATTTTTGACAATGTTTCCACAAACATTTGGTGGAGGAAATAATAATCTTTTAACTAAATATTGTTGAAAAATAATAATTAGATGAAGAAGAATAAAATTGGACCCTTACCTAACACCTTATACAAATATTAACTCAAAAATAGATAAAAGACCTAAATATAAATCTTAAGACGATAAACTTTTAGAAGAAAATCTGGGTCATAAAACCTCATGACATTGAAATTGGCAGTGATTTCTTGGATATGATTTCAATGGCACAGGCAACAGAAGGGTAAACAAACTCCCTAGAAAATAAAAAAAATTGTATATCCAAGGACAATGTAAACAAAGTAAAAAGTTACTGACAGAATGGGATAAAATAGTTCCAAATGTTAGATCTGAAGGTATATTAATATTCCAACTAGAAATCCTAAAAATTAGCAACAATAAAAGCAAACCATACAATTTAGAAATAGGTAAAAGACTAAAATAATGAATCTCCAAAGATAACCAATCTTAGTTGTCTGTTGGATGGAAAATATTTTTTCTCTTGTTCTGGTGTGTGTTACCTATTTCTTCTCAGTAGTCAATCTCTTTGAGTATTTTCTGTAGCGCTGGTTTTGAAGACATAAATTCCTTCAGTTTCTGTTTGTCATGGAAGCTTCTTATTTCCCCATCAAATTTAATAGACAGTTTTTCTGGGTAGAAAATTTTTGGCTGGCCAGGTGTGGTAGCACACACTTGTACTCCCCGCGCTTGGGAGGTGGAGACAGAAGGATCGCGCAGGTTCGAAGCCAGCCGCGCTGGCGTAAGACCCTGTTTCAAAAATATAAAAATAGGTCTGGGAGTGTAGCCCGGAGGTAGAAGGGCTTTCAGTAACCCCAGAACCACCAAAATAAATAAATAAATAAATAAATAAATAAATAAATAAATAAGAGAAAATTTTTGGCTGGAAGTTGTTTTTTTTCAGAGTTTGGAATATGTTACTCCAAGCCGTTCTGACTTTCATAATTTGGTTTGTGAAGTCTGGAGTGATTCTAATTGGTTTGCCTCTGAATGTCACTTGCCTTTTGTTTTTGTTGCTTTTAAGATTCTCTGCTTGGCTTCCACATTGGTCATTTTGACAATTATGTGGCGTGGGGATCCTCTTCTCCGATCCTGTCTAAAGGGAGTTCTATAAGTTTTCTGGACCTGTGTATCGACCTCTTGCTCTATGTTTGGAAAATTTTCTGCTATTACTTCCTTGAAGAGATTGTTGATCCCTTTGGTTTCACCTTCTTTTCCCTCCTCTATTCCAATTATTCTTAGGTTAGCTCTCTTAAAATGGGCCCATATTTCCTCAATGTCAGATTCCTGCTGTCGGATTTTTTTTTCAAAATTAGTAACTATGCATTCATTTTTGGAGTGATGATTTTCTAGAAGTGAGATTTTATTCTCCATTTGTTCTAATTGTTTGTTTATTCTTTGAATTGAGGCCTTTACTTCATTAATTGCATCCTTTATCTCTTTTTGGCTCTCTCTGAATTCTTTTCGAAACACCTCTATTATTTCTGCAGTTATTTTCCTGATTTGATCTTCTAGAAATCTCTGAATTTCTGTTTTATCGGGTTCCGATGTTGTGGGGTTGTGGGCATTCATTGCTCCATTGTTATTCCTCTTTCCCATGATTTCAGAAGTTTGTGCCTTCTCTGGGTTCTTCCCTGGGTCACTACGACTTCACTTAAGGTGCTCTGGATCTCGAGTCTGGTTTCTCAGTCACTACTACTCCTTTACTGGGTTGTATCACAAAGTCTCAGACCCAGGGAGTGAATCTAGGCTGCTTTAGACCCTGGGGGGGGGGGTGGTGCCAGGTTGGGCGTTCTCCTGCGTGGAGTTGTGACTATGGCGTGATATCTCTGCCACCGCCACTCCCCCACTGGGTCAAGTCCCTGGGAGTCAGTACTGGGATTTCTCCTCTAGGGGCCTCAATTTGACTCACTGTTGTTGAGTGCGCTGATGGAGCTGTAGTGGACTTGGTGATTTAGCTGCTGCTGCCGTCGGTGGCAATATGGCACCGCTGCCATGCCCTCGGCTGTGAGGCTGGTGTGTTTCTCCTCTGTTTTTGAGCTCCGCTGAGTCCCGGCAGGGTGTGCTGAGCCCGGCCCCTGGGAGCTTTAGAAGCTCCCTGTGCCAAAAAACTGCCGAATTCCACCTGGCTGATCCGCAGCGACTCACTTCGGCTCGCTGTCTGCCACTCCTCTCTGGTGCCTGGTTGGCTGTTGAGTACATTGGTCTGGTGCCGTCCAGTGAAGTCGCCACTGCCGCCGGCAGTAAGGCGCTGCTGCCGCGTCCGCGGGCATGAGGCTGGCGTATCTTCTCTCTGGCACTGAGCACCATTCTGAGTTCCCCTCCTCTCTGGATCCTGGTGCTGGGAGGAAAGATGGCATCCGCGTGGCTTGGCACTGCAGCTCCGGCTGCAGCACTGTGGTCTGGTTTCTTTCTGGTGTCTCATTTTTCCAGCCCTCTTTTTCTCTGTCCCTTGTATTTACCTTTTTTGTTTCTCTGCTGATGATGTTTTCTGGCTATGAAAGGCATAGAGATTGGTTGTTAGTGGGGCTCGTAAGCCCTGCTTTTCTCCATCGCCATCTTCTATGTTTCTTAATTTTAGAATGGGAGAATACAGACAGAAGAGTCTGGGAGTAAGTATAAAAGTGTGTCACATGATACTGGATTAGAGTGAATATACCAGTATAAATTAATGCCTAAAATGTGCGTGTGTGTGTGTGTGTGTTTGTGTGTGTGTGTGTGTGTGTTGTAAAAGTATTACTCTTAGGAGACAGTTCATTTAACACAGACCAAACAGTCAGTTATATAGAGAAGATAAAATGATTGCACAACCAAAATATTTAATAATTTGAATATTTTATGAGGTGATCTAACTTAGAAAATCTATGCATAGAAGAATATCTAGAAACTTAAATCAAGGACATGAGTAGCCTCCTCAGAAAGATACCATCAGAGAATTACCAATCATAGAAAATGAGATGGATATTCACATACAGAAGACATTGAGGACATCAGTAAGACAAAGTCAAATAACTTCTACATGTACCAGAATTATCAAAATGAGTAATATAGAAAAATGAATAATAACAAAAAGACCTTAAGTACATTGAGAGAAAAACGATGATTAGCATTTGGTGCAAACAGTACAAATCCCTTGGACATCGCAATCCGAATTGCCAAAGCCATGAAGGGCCTCTTATGATGTATTCCAAACCCTGAAAGAAAGGGACTTCAATCTAGACTGCTTTATCCATGAAAAACATATTTCAAAATTGACATAGAAATAAAATTTCAAGACAAGAAGAAACTAAAAGCTTGATGAATACCAAACCAACTTTAAGAAAATATATAAAAAATTATACACAAAGCAGAAACAAAAAATAATACCAGAATCAGAAAAGTGACTAATTCAAACAGAGGAGCAACTAAACAAAGAAGAAAGAACACTATATTAAACAGAAAATATGGAGGGGGAGATGGCAAGTGAGAGAAGCAGCGCTCCTGAGTTCTGCTGACACACGATCTCCATCACCTCAAAAACAGCTCTCTAGAAAGCAAGAATATACTATCAGTAGAGGGATAAAAACAATAAACACAAGGGACAAAGGAAAAAGATTAGAAGACCTACCAGAGAGCAAACAAAACAAAACCCGCCTGCCACATGGAAATGGGCACCAGCATCAGCATAGTCTTCCCTCACAGCTCCACAGATGAGAGACAGAAAGGAAAACAAGGATTTGAAGTGAGCAGCTACAGATCCACAGGTTGTAAGTCATCAGTCATTCCCACACAATGACCTGCTAAAGCTTCTAGGAGCTTACCATGCCCTCCAGGGATTCAGAGTTGAGCTCAACATCAGAATAGAAATTCTCCACTCTTCCCACTGAGGGCACCATGGCAGCACCATCTTGCTGGTACCATCAAAGCTCACCAAGCCCCCCAGAGTTTCAGACCAGCATGCACCAAATCATAAGTGCAACTGCAGTCCTCGCAGGAGAATTTCCATCTCTGTGCCCCTAGGGACTCTTGCAGCTGCGATAAACTCCCTAGGTCTGAGATCTTGTGGTTCAACCCAGTGAAGGAAGAGTGGTGGCAGATTACCACACCATCCGGAGACTCAGAATGGTGCTCAATACCACTGTAAGTGAGGTTGGGGTCACTGTGGGAAAACGCCCAGCCTGGCACCCCTAGGGACTCACGAAGCCCCGATAAACACCTCGGGTCTGACACTTTCCGATACAGCCTGGAGAAAATGGGAGTGTGTGGGTGGTCACTGTTGGACATAACAAAAGATCAGACATAATCATGCTTTAATCAGTGGAAAGTGTGAAGGGAAGGTCTAACTTAACACTAGACCTAACAGAAGCTCCAGAATCACCACAGACTGCTCAGTCGTGACAAACAGGGAGAAGTCAGACCAGATCATCCATAGCTGCAGAGAACAGAAACTCCTACATTGAGTTTGGTCTCAGAGCCATATGCTGCCAATGGTGGCAGGGAAAGACCAAGACTTTTAATCTGTGAGAAGTGTAGAGGGTGACCTGTGCTTAATACTAAATCCAGCCTCAAAGATATTGCCCATCTGCATAGGCTGAGAAAATCTCAGGAACCAAACGCACAGCAGGAAGGGTACCAGTGGCACTTGGTACCTGCACAGAGAGAGACCACAGTAGACCTATCTGCTAATCAGTCATTTATTTTTATAGTTGCATTAATTCATTGTTGGGGTTGTTTTTGTTTTTTGTTCTTTTTTGTGTGGGAGTGTGTATGCCTGGCTGTTTTTTTCTTTTTTGGTGGTGGTACTGGGGTTCCTGGAAGCCCTGCTACCTCCGGGCTACACTCCCAGACCTTTTTTTATACTTTTTTATTTGGAAACAAATAAAAAAGCCAGCACAGCTGGCTTCGAACCTGCACAATCCTCCTGTCTCTGCCTCCCAAGTGTGGGGATTACAAGCGTGTGCCACCATGCCCGGCTTGTTTCTTTTTTTTATCCTCTTCCCAAACCCTCTCTCAAGCTTCTTTCTTTATACATGCCAACTCTTTTCTCACTATTCCTCTCCTAACTTTTTTTTGCTTTTTATCTCTCCCTTGTCTTGTATCAAATCCACCTGATCAGTATACCAGAAACTCTACATTGGTAACTAAAATACTACTACATTTTTTACTACCTCTAAATTCTAGTATATACTATATTATCAAACTCATACTCTCATTCTATTTGACCTATCTGAGACTTTACCCTATTCTTTCACATACTACTTCACTTCCCTCCTTCCTCAACATTCACTGTTGAATATAATACAAACTGCCCTTTGAAATAACAGCTGACACCTAGAGACTGAGCACATTCCATCAAAAGCAACAAAAGCAAACTTCTGAAATCATGAAAAGGAGGAACAACAAGGGAACAGTGAGCTCCCACAACTCCAAAATTACAGAACCTGATAACATAGAATCTCCAGAAGGTCAAATCAGGAATATAACTGTAGAAATAATACAGGAATTCAGAAAAGAATATAGAGAGAGTCTGAAAGAAACAAATGATGCAATCATTGAAGTAAAGACATCTATTCAAACTATAAACAATCACTTAGAACACATAGAATCTGGCTCCTAGAAGATGATCACTCAAAAAATGAACACATAGGATATAACAGCAAAAACAATTTGACAGCAGGAATTGGACATTGAAGAAATATGGGCCCAGCTTAAAAGAGCTGACACTAAGAATAATTGGCATAGAGGAGGGAAAAGAAGATGAAACCAAGGGGCCCAACAATCTTTTCAAAGAAGAAATTGCAGAAAATTTTCCAAACATAGAGCAAGAGATCAACACACAGGTACAGGAAACTTATAAAACCCCCTTTAGACAAGATCAGAATAGAGGTTCCCCCAGCCATATAATAGTCAAAATGACCAATGTAGAATCCAAGGAAAGAATCTTAAAGGCAACAAAAACAAAAAGACAAAGAGACATTCAGAGAGAAACCAATTAGTATCACTCCAGACTTCCCAAACCAAGTCATGAAAACCAGAAGGGTCTGAAGTAACATATTCCAACCTTGAAAGAAAACAACTTGCAGCCAAAAATTTCCTACCCAGTAAAACTACTTTTCAAATTGATGAGGAAATAAAAATCTTCCATGACAAAAAGAAGCTGAAGGAGTTTATGTCTTTGAGACCAGTGCTAGAGAAAATACTCAAAGAGATTAAGTACAAAGAAGAAACAAATAACACGTGCCAGATCCAAAGAAACAAATATTTCTATCCAGCAGACAACCAAGCAAAGAAGAACAAACAGTATTTCAAACAGAAGTAAAATCTCAACATGTTAGGAATTAAAAATCATTTCTCAATAATCATATCGAATATGAATGCCCTCAACTCCTCAATAAAAAGACATAAAGTGGCAAAATGGATTAAAAACCAGAACTGAGCTATATGCTGCTTGCAGGAAACACATCGTACAAGACCCTGTTTCCAAAAATAAAAAAGTATGAAATAGGCCTGGGAGTGTAGCCTGGAGGTAGAAGGGCTTCCAAGAAGCCCGGTACCACCCCGCCCCCCAAAAAAACCCTTAAACTGTGGGGTATGTACATAATGGAATTTTACTCAGCCATAAAAAATCACAATTACATCATTTTCAGGGAAATTGATGGAACTGGAGGACATTATGCTAAGCGAGATTAGTCAGTCACAACAAATAAACAATCAGATGCTTTCCCTACTATATGAAAGTGAAGGAGAAATGGGTCATAGGAGAAACTCTAGGTGAAAAAAGAGATCCTACAGAGGAGCAAATAAGGCAACCTAACTGATGGAATGGAAGGAGGAAAAAGAAAACTCTAAAGGACAGGATGTTCTTTTTTTTTTTTTTTGGTGGCACTGGGGGTGCCGCAGACTGCTTAAAGAAATAAAGAAAAGAGATAGCTTACCTTTCTGGATTCAATCTGAAAATCCGCGCTTGGGCGCCACCTGCTGCAGACTGCTCAATCGGAATGGCCCTGAGTCCACTCGGGATCGATTTATCTCAGAAAAGATGGGCGAGGATTCGGGTGCCGTTCTGCAGCCGCTTATCTGCCGCGATTCTTTCCCCTCTAGGAAATAAATTTCTTTAAGTTCCTATTTATGGCGCTTCTGGAAAGAATCTGACATGGACAAAAGCTTCTTGAGCTATTGACACTTTATTACAAGAACCCAGAAAATTTATACCCTTCACCAGTGAGATTAATAGTAAGAAAATGAAGGGGAATGCAATCACTGCAAAAGAATAGTGATTAACATGTAAACAAAGGTAAAAAAAAAAAAAAAAAAAAAACTAGTCCAGCATTCAAGAGATTAGCTCTGGATCTTTTCCCGGATCTTGCAGACAGGGGTTCCAAAGGGCAAATTCCAGAAGACACGGCACACCCATGGCTTGGAGGCCTCTCATGGAATCTTTAACTTTTTTGGAACTTTCCATCTTTAGGGCTCAGTCCATATGGCAGGCATGGGGAGATGTGGCGATCCAGGTGGATGTGATGGAATTCTCCCAGGTGTTGTCTGCCTTGCCTTCTAAAATCTGAAAGCTTAAGCAAACTCACAACACATTTTGGCAGATAAACACCAAAAAATACCATGAAGTTTTTAGATTTAGTTGTCAGATGTATTTCCTTAGCTGCTGAACACTTTTCCTCAAACAATAGGCTTATTAGAAGCCTATTCCTCTTTTAATAATCCATTTCCACATCACAATCCTTCTGCAACCTGCTTTTAATCTTTCTAATTCCTTTCTTTCCCATTTGGGACAATCTTATGATAAGCTCTTCTTCATACAATAATCCTTTCTTATTCTCACCATATTTCTTTTCTTTTACACATTTATTATATCTATCCTTTGTTCTGACATATTCATTTCTTAGCCACATGGCGCCTCCCTGTCTCGGGCAGCGCTCATACTGGGTGTAAAGGTCAAGAATCTTCCTAGCCTTCAGCTCTATTGTATTGGGCAGTATTAGCTGCTCATAAACTAGGTTGCTTTGATGTCACACCCAACGTTTGTCTTCCTGTAACTAGGCAGGATCACAAATAGAGGGGTAAATAGAGGCACCAGGTTGCCTCCCCTCTAGGACTTTTGTTGTAAGTTAGTGATTAGGATGAAGGTCAGGGATACAGGGGAAATCCTGCTGTTGTAATTACTGACTTGAATGCTGCCACTGCATCTAAATTCTAACTAGATTTTATTACCATTTGAACAAAGCCAAGGACGTTTAGAGGCTTAGACAAATTACCAGAAAGTTTATTTTCCATGGACTCAGTTTCTCTCACAGTCCTGATCTTACACCACCGGAGCAATTCATGTGGGAAGTTAAAAGAATCATTACCAAAAGAATAATAGTTATGAAAGAATATCTAAAAATGGGGGAGTACTTTAGCCAGAGACAACACCCTCTCTCGGGGCTTTGCTCACGTTGAGAACCAGCTGATTAGCTGCATGGGAGACCACACAGATGCCGAGAAAAAGCAGGTGGTCTCGGCACTGGGGTTCCTGGAAGCCCTTCTACCTCCGGGCTACACTCCTAGACCTATTTTTACAATTTTATTTGGAAACAGGATCTCCTAAGCCAGCATGCACGGCTGGCTTCGAACCTGCGCGATCCTCCTCTCTGCCTCCCAAGCGCGGGGATTATAAGCATGTGCCACCACGCCCGGCAGCACAGGATGTTCTTAAACAAACATTAATGTCAACCACTAAGCTAAGCATGTAAATGAGGGATGGGGAGGGAATGGGGTGGAGATTGGGCAGCGGCTTACTGGGCAATGTGTGCATGTATGTCTGCACATGTTTTTTTATCCCATTATGGTGTATGAATACAATGCACCAATAAAATAATTAAAAATACAGAAAATACATCTCAAAATTACAGGAAAAAAATAATCTGTCATAATAATATTCAATTTTTTTGGTGGTACTGGGGTTTTTGGAAACTCTTCTACCTCCGGGCTACACTCCCAGGCCCGTTTTTATATTTTTATTTGGAAATAGGGTCTCGTAAGCCAGCAAGGCTGGCTTGAAACCTGTGCATTTCTCCTGTATCTGCCTTCCAAGCGCGGGGTTTACAAGCGTGCACCATCATGCCCAGCCACAATATTGAATTTTAATGGTCTTAATGCCTCAATTAAAAATAAGTTTGTAATGTGGATTCAAGATTATAATTCTAGTGGACATAGTTTTGCACTCCTGTAATCGCAGGCAAGAAAATTTCAGTTTGAATCCAGCCTTTGAAACTTAGCAAAACCTTATTTCTAAATGAAAAATGAAAAGTGCTGAGTATAGCTCAGGGGTAGATTGTTCTTGCATTTAATATTTATCAATGCACAGAGCCATATTTAAACTATATTCTGCTTAAAAATCAAAATTACAAAGTTATAGGCTTATGGTGAAAGATATGTTACACAAATAGAAACTGGAAACAAGAAAGGGTAATGACTTTTACATTGTACAATACAGATGTTAATCCAAATCTAACAGAAAATTAGAAGAGACAAACCTGGTCATTGTTTACTGATAGTGTTACCGACGAGCTCAGTCCTTGTGGGGGGGCAAGTCCACTCGCGGCCGGGAGCCTCAGAAAGATGGGGCAAAAGGCAGGTGATGTCCTGCAGAAACTTATCTGCAGCGATTCTTTCCCCTCTATGAATTCCCTAAGTTTTTAGGTACGACGTTTGGGAAAGAATCTGAGGCGGACAAAGGCTTCTTGAGCCAATGACACTTTATTACAAAAACCCCGAAAAATTTATACCCTTCACCAGTGAGATTAATAATAGGAGAAAAAAGAAAGGGAAGGGGGGCAATCACAGCAAAACAATAGTGAATTACATATAAACAAAGTAAATGACTAGTCCAGCATTTAGGGTAAATTCCAAAGGCAATACAGGCACACCCAAGGCCCAGGGCTTGGAGAATACGCCTTCTCATGGAATCTTCTTTTGCTTTCTTTTTTGAAGTTTCCATCTATATCCATATGACAAGCATGGGGAGATGTGGTGGTCCAGGGAGATGCGATGGGATTCTCTCCAGGTGTTAGCATTTTACCTTCTAAATCTGAAAGCTTAAGCAAACTCACAACACAGTTTGGCAGGCAAAATACCACAAACAACACCACAAGGTTCTTGGTTTTAATTGTCAGATGTATTTCCTTAACTGCTGAACACTCTTCTTTAGACAACAAGCCTATTAAAGGTCTATCCATTTTTAATAATCCATTTCCCTGTCACAAACCCTCTGTAACCTGCTTTTAACCTTCTAATTCCTTCCTTTCCCAGTTGGGACTTTCTTATGATAAGCTCTTCTTCGTGCAAAAATGCTTTTCTTACTCTTATGGTATTTCCTTTCCTTCATACATATATACTTAAAACGTCTGTCCTTTATTTTGTCATATTCATTAACCATGCGGTCAGCCTCTCTGTCTTCAGGAATATTTACACTGGGCGTAAAAGTCACCAATCTTTTTCCTTGAGTCTATTGTATTTGGGCAACTAAGTTGTTTATCAACTAAATTGCTTTAAGGTCACACACAAGGTTTTTATCTTTTCTGTCTCTAGGCAGGATCTCAAGGGTAAACAAAATTACCTTAAACTGAGCTACCTTACCGGAGTTAATAGCTTAACCTAAGTTAGTGATAGTGAGGGTGGAGACCCTTTGTGATTGCTGCAGCTGGAATGCTTATCACAGCATCTGAATTCTGGCCAGTTTTTATTATTATTGAGCAGTGCCAAGGACGTTTAGGCAAATTATTAGAGATTTTATTTCCACGGACTCAATTTCATCATAGTCCTGATTTCACATCATTGGAGCAATTCGTGTAGAGAGTTAAAAGAATAATAGTAAAAGTGGGGGGTACTTTGGCCAGAGACGACACCTCCTTCTCGGGGCTTTTTGCCGAATTAACTATGTGGAGTGGGGTCTCAACACATAGATGCCGAGGCAGCAGGATGTCTTGGCATGATAGGACAGATAATCTAACAAAATGCATGTTAGGAAACATTTATGTTCTAAATGCAGATGCACCCACTTTTATAATTCAAACTCTTTAGAATATTAAGTATAAAAAAGAACCCAATACTCTAATGTTGTGAGACATTAAAACCTCTCTTATAGTAACTAGATTGAACTTTCAGACAAAATATAAAGTCTCTTTAGACCTAATGAACACATTATATTAAATGGTTCTAATAGATATATACCTTAACACATTTTAAAATATCAATGTCAGCCGGGTGTGGTGGTGCAATCTTGTAATCCCAGTTCTTGGGAGGCTGAGACAGGAGGATCACACAGGTTCAAATCCAACCTCAGGTACTTAGTGAGGCTCTCGGAAACTTAATGAGACCCTGTTTCCAAATAATCTGGGAGTATAGCCTGGAGGTAGAAAAGCCTCTGGGTTTCACCCCTAGTACCACCAATAATAATAATAATAATAATAATAATAATAATAATAATAATAATATACCAATATCAGCCAGGCATTTTGGCATATGCTTGTAATCTCAGTATTTGAGAGGCTGAGACCAGAGTATTGTGGTTTGTAGACAGTCTCAGCTACTTAGTGAGGCACTTTGCAATTCACTGAGACCCTGTTTCAAATATAATAATAAATATAGGGCAAGGTGTGTAGCTTGGAGGTAGAATGCCCCTGGGTTCCATCCCAGACCTTCCAAAAATAAAAATAAAAAAAATAAAGTAAAATATCAATGTCATTTACAGAGGTAGAAACATCAGTTTAAGAATTCATATGGAAGCCGGGCGTGGTGGTGCACGCTTGTAATCCCCGCACTTGGGAGGCAGAGACAGGAGAATCGCGCAGGTTCAAAGCCAGCCGCACGCGCTGGCTTAGAAGACCCTGTTTCCAAATATAAAATGTAAAAAGAGGTCTGGGAGTGTAGCCTGGAGGTAGAAGGGCTCCCAGGAACCCCAGTACCACCAAAAAAAAAGAATTCATATGGAATAATAAAAGATCAAAAATCATTCTCAGCAACAAGAACCATACAGGAGGCATCAAAATGCCAGATGTCCAATTACACTACAGAGTTTTAGTCACAACAAGAGTGTGCTATTGGCACAAAAGCAAACAAATAGGCCAAGGACACTAAATAGAAGTCCCAATAACAACATTACTCACAGCCAATATTTTTTTTTAAAGGCATCAAAACATATGCTGAAAAAAATACAGCCTTTCCAACAAATTGTTTTAGCAAAACTGGCTATCCCTTTGTAAAAATAAAATGGAATTAAACTCCAACCTCTTACTCTGCACAGGAATCAAGATGCATCAAAGATTTTGAAGTCAGACCAGATACTTATAAATTACTTTAAGAGGGCACAGGTCCAACCCACCAACATATAGTCACTCATAGACACTCCCTTTATAAGACTCCAAAAGCTCAGGAAATTACAAAGAGATTTCATAGATCAGATGACATTAAAGAGGTAAATAAAAATTTGGAGAAATAAAGAAAAGAAGTGTGTTTAGGTTCTGAGCCTTGGAACTCAACCAGAGGTTAGACTCCTTTTTGTCAAGTGAAGGAACGCAGTCATAACTTATCAGAAGGAAGACACTGAAATGTGTTTGGATCAAAATGAGCAACTAAGCGCTCAGTGTGGTGTGCACACTTGTAATCCCAGTGCTTGGGAGGCTGAGACAGGAGGATCGCACAGGTTCAAACCCAGTCTCAACTACTTAGGCTCTCAGCAACTTAGTGAGACCCTGTTTCAAAATAAAATATAAAGTTGGTCTGGGAGTATAGCCCAGAGGTAGAAGAGCCACTGGGTTCCACCCCCAGTATGACACACATAAAAAAGAGCAACTAAAAGCAAAGAACAGAAAAGAGTTCCACATGTCTGGTCTGGTGAGTCGAGAGTTAAAGAGGCAGCTATCTCGGGAAGCCTGTCCTGGAACTGAAATCCAGTGACCTTTGGAGATGAACTCCAAAAGAAGCTAAATCCTGTCAAGCCACTGACCACAGAGTACCAACATGTAATAGCAATCAAATTCTTCTCCCCATGTTCAAATAATTCAGTACCATGATCTTTAGACTTCCCAGCCAAGTTGCCCAGGGTACTACTGCCACTGCAGCTGAAGTCATCACAATTTATAAACTACAGATACTCACAGGAGCCTTGATGCCTATACAAGCCTCAGCAAGACCATGATAAATCTCTAGATCACACAGCCAAAGAGCCCAGTGAATATCTATGAGTACAGCTAAAACCACTGTAACCAAGAAATAGCATACTCTTCCTGCAGGAAACCAAGTGGCTACAACCAGCCTTGGAAAGACTACCATGAATATCACAACCATTCAGCCATACCAACCAGGAAACTTATGTGTCTGCAGATGAACATCTTAAATGAGAAACTATTGTTCCTTCAGGAAACATTTCTACATGTATGTGAATGGATAAATTTGGGCTTCTCAAGACCATGCGGCTATAAAACATCTCAGCAGAGGCTGGTATGTATGCAGGAACTGCCATAGGACCCACAAACTGTTTGGTCTATGAGTTTTCAAACCATTACTGTGGAGATGAACTTGAACTACAGTAAGAAACAAGACCCATGAATTAGCATACAATCTCTAAACACACTGAGGAAAGATCAAGAGTTTAAAGTCCACCCCACCCGTGTGGCATCTATGGCAATCAAAGCAGGATTATCAATAGTGATTAATTTGTGCAAAAAAAATTAACAAACTGAGCTCTAGTCATTAAAGGTCATAAACTCTTGCCCAGAGAGTTTAATCTCCACAAGTAACAAGGCCAGCATCTAGCAATGTTGCATGTGATCACAGCAGGAAAAAAAAGCAATAATGACCTGGTGGATAAATAACTCAACCACCCATTTCTCAGCCCTTGAAATTTGCAGTTTCTTTCCTGGTGCAGTCTGTGCACTGCAAGCAAAGAGGCTGGTGATTAAAGAATTTTAAGTGATCACAACTGGCAGAGCATCAGCAGTGTTTCTGGGGCAATTTAATTCAAACAGCCATATCACAGGCAGGGAACACTGTAACTTTACAGACAGCCTGGTAAGCCTGGGAGATAGGCTGACAGTAAATAAGTTTTGGAGAAATAAGTCAAAGTCTAACTATATGAGACAGATATGTTGTGGTAAATATATTCTTTCAGCAAGATACAAGATTTATTATAAGGTGACAATGAATAGGCATAGGACTCACAGAAAAAAAAGAGGATGGCAACATAACAAATATACAGCCTAAAGACTCCTGACAACAAGAAAGAAGAATGAGAAAACAGTAAATTCCCACAACTTCGCTATTGAAAATGCACATAAAATAATTCAAAATTTTTATTTTCAACATGAGCAAAAACTTTAATGATGAAAAGAGAAACTTTTCAAGATAAGAAAGAACATTACCAAAAAGAACTTTAGGCACTAAATGAAAATGTAAAAAGGTCCTGAGCAAAATGGAGACAATAAATGAAATAAAGTCTTCAATAGAACATAACTCATTTAAAACTAACCACAGAATCAACAATATATAGAAGACAACATGACAACTCACCCAGAAATTTGAAGGAAAAAAAAGATAATATGAAATGACCTAATATACAGATAATAGGCATTAAAGAAGATCTAGAAGCAAAGATCAAGGGAATTAGAAACCTCTTCAGAGAGACTAACTCCATCATAAAAAAATTTTTTTTCAAGCCAATGATTGCAGAGAACTAACATTTAAGGCAATTGCATTTTTCTCTCCAAACTCCAAATTACAGATGAGAATTTTCCACAACACCCAGTCAAATTTCTCACTGAACTCCTGAGGCTGCAGCAGAACTTTTTGGGATCAAAAACTATAGAATCTTCCTGAAGAGTTTTCTGGAGTGCCTACAACAGATCTTCTCAAGATTGTGAGTTTACAAACCACCTCAGCATACTTTTCCACTGTAGGGCTTACATGGGCTTACATGGTAACATACAAACCCTAAAAAGTTGGAGGCATTATTTACAGTTGAACACAAGAGAAATGTAAATTAACAGACAGTCAATAGCCTGGGGCAGGACTTATTATCAACAGTTTTGTAGTGCTCTCTGGAAAGCTCACAGGTATGGAAAAAACTGTGGACTGCCAACATAAGTGTATTTGGGGGGGAAACAGCCAACCATACCCCAGACTTACAAGACTATCCAGAACAACAGTGGTGTTCCTGGCAATAAACATTCCAGCCACTAAAACCCCACAGTCAAAATGATTTCCTATCTCCCTGTCAAAGATTTGGCTCCAAAAACAGGAATACCTCTTCTCATTGAACTGAGTTCCTTTTGATTTTCAGTGTCACTCTAGGCTCAGAACAATACAATCTCTTTCCTTGTAGGGTTTGGGCCTCAGAAACAGGGAGTCCATGTGCCTGAAGGATTTCATGTGATCTCAGTTGGGAGATATAATGTAGTGTCTCTGGGTCAATTTGATACAGCCAGCTATGATGCAGGCAGAAATGTTACAATCTCTCTGCCAGCAAAAAATTGACCCTAGTAGTCATAGCACCAGTGTTTGACAGGGTTTCATATGATTACAACCAGCAGAGAAAATAGTGGTTTTGGGGTATCAAAACTCAGGCAGCCAGACTGCAGACTCAATGTTTAGACTCTGGCCAAGCTGACATTGGACCAGAGAACACAAAGATCTACAGGAAACCAGGGACTGCTGCTTGACTTCACTAACTAAGAATTCTAACTTCTTAAAGAGGTTCTGAGGGACTAAAATTTTTAATTATATGAGACAAAATCATTGCAGAAAATATTTGCCCTCCAGACTAGGACTTATAAAAGGACAACAAATAGACATAATAATCATAAACAAATAGAAAATGATGACACAAAAGCAAAAAACAAACCTAAGAATCCTGAAAACATGAGATTAAAAACAAACAAGGGAAAAACACACTCCTACAATTTTACAGCAAGAAAGATCACTAATTTAAAAACTGTAGAAAATGTAAGATGGAGAATTCAGAATTTTGCTTATCTATATGATAAAAAAACTTAGTAATGAAATCAGAGAAATAGTACAGGACATGAAAGAAATATGAGGAAAGTAATTGTGGCCTTAAATAAGAATATAAAGAGGGTCTAAGCAAACTGAAATAGACAATATATGAAATAAAGACCTCAAGAGAAACCACCTCTGGTAGAGTAGATCACATGAAAAATAGAGTATCTTTTTTTTATAAGACAGCTAATTGAAATATAATAACAGTCAAATATATGGGAAAATAGAACAAAGCAACCAGAATATTTAAAGAATATAAAATAATCAATCACCTAATTCATAGATAGTAGACATAGAAGTACAAACCAAGTGCTTTGGAAATATTTTCAGAGAAATAATATTAGAGAATTTATAATAATAGTTAATAGTATTATTATAAACTAATGCTAATATAGAATAATTATAATATATTAATAATTGTTAATAATTATTTATTATTAATCATGACATTAGATAATAAACATGAAAAATAAGATGTACATCCAAATACAGGAGACACTCAAAATCTCAATAAGATCAAAGACAAATTTCTCCATAACAAAGAGTAAGGAAAGTGACCAACATAGCTGTCAAAGAGAATCTTCAATGCACTAAGAACAAAAGGAGAGGTGACATTCAGGAGCAAAACTGTAATAATTATTCTACTCTTCTCAACTCAGACCATTAAACCCAGAAGTGCCTGATATAATGCACTTTAAAACTTAAAAGTAACAACTTCCAAGTTATAGTACTATATTCAGAAAAAAATATCTTTAAAATTGACCAAAGAATAAAAAATTTGTAATAAAATCTGAAACTAAAGTAATTCATGACTACCAAGTGGCTGCTAAGGAAAATACTTAAATAAATTACAAAGAAATAAAAGAAAAACATTCCAAAGCAAAGAGAAGAAATGAATTTTTCTAGATGAGCAATGAAGAAGAAATAACACTATATCAAACATAAAATATATTTTAAAATAAATATATCTCAATAATAATAATGAATGCCAATATCTAAACTCCTGATTAAAATCAAAATGGTAATTTTGATAAAAAATCATAATTCAACTATATGTCACAAGCAAATCTCACTTTAAGAGCTGGGCATGGTGGCCCGTGCTTGTAATCCCAGTACTTGAAGGCTGAGATAGGAGATTCAAAGGGTCATGGCAGCCTCAGCTACTTAGTGAAATCCTCTCCAACCTAGTGAGACTATGTTTTAAAATAAAAAAAATTAAAAAAATAGGGCTGGATATATAGCCCCATGTTAGAATGCCCCTGAATTCAATTTCCCATATCCACAAAAATAAAATAAAATAGCTCACTTTAGAAGCAAAGACATTCATATGCTAATGATGAAGGAATGGGAAAAGATATCCCTTCGAGATGAATATTGAAACAGAGTAATAATTCTCGTATCTGAAAAAGCAGACTTTAAAATATTTCAGAAGAAATTGGATGGGTCATTTTCTACTGATAAAGGAAACATACCAACAAGAAAGTAAAATGAAAGTAAACACTTTGGCCCCAAATCTTGATGCAAGATAGATAAACCCTTGGCCAATCTAAACATAAAAAGTTGACTCAAATTAATAAAATACTTAGGAATAAGCTTAACCAAGGAGGTAAAATATCTCTACAAAGAAAATTACAAAACATTGAAAAGAAAAATTGAAAAAGATCTTAGAAAATGGAAAGATCTTCAATGTACATGGATAGGCAGCATAAACATCATCAAGATGGCCATAATTCCAAAAGTTATCACAGATTCAATGCAATATCCATTAAATTACCAAGATCATTCCTCAAAGACATAGAAAAATCAGTCCTTAAATTCATTTGGAACAACAAAAACACCAGAATTGAAAGTGGAAGTCCGGCGCAGAAAAATCCCAAGGCCAGCCTTTGGAGATAAGCAAGCAAGCAAGCAAGCAAGCAAGCAAGCAAGCAAGCAAGCAAGCAAGAAAAAGCTTTATTAAGACAGCCCAGCTCCCTTTTGTATCAGGCAGCTGGGGATTTTTTGAAAAGGAGGGGGCTTCCATTCACAGCAGAAGATCGCACAAAGTACGGGGCATTTACTGATTGGGTGGTTCATACCCCAGTGAGTGTGTTATCAGGGGACTGGTTGTTGGGCATCCTGTGCCCCCTTTGGATGGCTATGTGGTAGCCAGCACAATCTGTAAGAGAAGCCGGAGAGGCATCATCTTTGACATGACTGGGCTGCTTATCTTAACATTCCTCCCTTTTTGGATTTTTAGGGGCAGGGGGCTTTGGATAATCATTCTGACTACTTCCTGCTGAGAAGGAATGGCAATGGGAAGGGGCTGGGAGGAGTAGGGAAAGCAGCCCCCAAGCCCATGCCATAAAAAGTAAATTTCATCGGGGCAAAAGTTGGCGAATGTTCCCTGAAGATGCAGATTCCACAAAGACATGAGCCAATTGTCAGGATGGTGGATAGGAGGTATCATCCAGCTATCTTCCAGGAGGGCTTGTATCATATGTCTCCATCGCAAAGGGATCCATCTCTGTATGCTGTCAGTCATCCCTGGGAATCAGTATCTTCCGAGTTTAGAAGCTGGTAGTTTCTAAGGAGATGCTGGTTAAAAGTTTGATTAGATATTTTATTTACCTGGTTTTGTATGAGC
Source organism: Muscardinus avellanarius (assembly GCF_963383645.1). Classification (NCBI taxonomy): domain Eukaryota; kingdom Metazoa; phylum Chordata; class Mammalia; order Rodentia; family Gliridae; genus Muscardinus; species Muscardinus avellanarius. The sequence goes on from NC_137788.1 coordinate 163,151,164, forward strand.
TTTATTACACAGGGTAAGAACATGCAGGCAACAAATATAATAAAAAGTGGACCCAGGATGGGCCATATTCATGTAATTATCCTTTAAATCTTATTGTTAGCTCATTAAGCCTGAGTATATTTTGTTCTACTATGCCTGATTCATTAACATAATGTCAACACTCTTCCTATAAGAAAACACAGGTTCCACCCTTTTCAGCTGTCAAGAGATCAAAGACCCTATGGTTTTGAAGTGTTACTTGGGCCAGGGATGTAACCTGTTCCTGTAATGCTGAGAGTGATTTGGCAGTTGACGTGAGGGCACTTTCAAGTTTATTGCCTTAGTCATCAGTGGCCCCGGCATAGCCCAGGGCCCCTCCCACTAGTCCAGTTCCTATGAGGGAGGAGGTTAAGGATACCCCAACCAGAATAGGAAGAAAAGCAGCCCTTTTTGTAAGCTTGGGTGGGGTAATCAGATATTGTAGTTTGGCATAGCAGTAGAGAGTCAGTTGTGGGGCCACCGTGACCAAGAAACAGGGAGTGGTGGAGTTGGGATATATGACATTGCTGAGAGTTCCTTTGCACCAGAAGAAATGACCTGGTTGGATATAACTGGGACTGGCAAGAGTGATATTGTACTGACAAGTGGGATCTCGAGGAAGGTAATGTCACAAAAATGCAAACTCTGTTTGGCTGGGTGATATTGTCGTCATTGGGTTCCTGAATCAGTTTGAGAGGTGAAGGCACACTGAGAAGCATTTATAGGTACTGCTGCCAACAAGGGCCAGGCAAGTGATGTATAAAGGAAACAGTTTGAGGGGCTCAAGGCGGGAGAGATGAGATTTAGAACTGAGAGTCTTGGTAATTAACTGAAACCACATATATGCAGAGGAAAATGGAGCAGAGTTAGAGACTTTTAGGAGAGAGTTAAGTATCACCTGAGCTGAATATTGGATATCTGTGGAAACTTGTGAAATTTGGGTGCCTGTGGATATATATTCACAGAAGAAATAAAGTGAACTGCTAGGGGTAGAGGCATATCTGTTACAGTAAACCTTGGCTGTAACTCCAGAAGCCCATCTTGGATCCCAAGGGTTAGGAATAGTATAGAGGTAGGTTTAGTTTTGGGGTAGAATTTAAAATTTTCTGATCCTAGTTGTCCTAGATAGGCATTGTGGATTTTGTATGACCAATATGGGCATCCTCCATATACATTATCCCAATTTTGGTTGCGGCAAAAACTTTCAGTTTGGTCAAAAAGAAAACAAAGATAAGGGCAGATAGCTTGATGAAACAGCTTAATGGTAGGAGGAAAGGCTAGTTGTAAACTATGAGAACATCCCATCAGGGGGCTAGTTTGGTGACCATTGTATTGTCTTCGATGTAGGTTTGCTGAACCTAGAATCTCCAGACAAAAGGGGAAGAAAAGATTATGGAAAAGGATATGAAACTAGTGAATAAAAAAATGTAGTTATTCATTTTCAGGTATGGGAGAATCCAAGCAAAGTCAAGATATTTGGAGTTTTAGAGGATTATGGGGGGAGATAGTAGACATATAAGTTGGTCTATTATCTTGAGGTGTCTGGGTTTTTGTGAAGCTGCTGAATCAGGTGGTTGTATATGTTCTGGAGCTGGTTTGAGGCTAGAAATATGAATCCAAGGAGTATATTAGTTATCATTTAATTTAAGTTTTGCAGCAGTAGGAGTACATAGAATAACCTGAGCTGGGCCATCCCATTTTGATTGTAAGATAGATTTGTCTCCCGGGGATTGAAATAGACCTGTTGTCCTATGGTCAAAGAGGAAATGGTAGGGGTCTGCTTAGGATCTGGGAGTAGCCAGTCTTGATATTTTCAGAGTTCTGATCTAAGATGGGAAGGGCTATTTGTGGAGGAAAGACATTGGAACAAGGAGAAATTCCTGGGGGATATAAGGGGTGGCCGAACATGATCTCAAAAGGAGATAAAAGGGAGGGTTTATTTGGTAAGGCTAGAATGCATAAAAGAGCCAGGGGAAGTAATTTTATCCAATCTAAATGTGTTTCCAGAGACAGCTTTGTGAGAATTTCTTTAAGAGTGCAATTAGAACTTTCTACTTTTGCTGATGCTTGAGGACGGCATGGGCAATGAAAATGCCAAGGCAGAGATAAATCTTGGGCTACATATTGAGTTATTTGGGAAGTTAATCAGGGCCATTATCAGATTGTAAAGAGGAAGGCATACCAATGTGGGGGATAATTTGAGAAATTAGGAGATCAGAGACTGTAGAGGCCCTTTTATTGGAGGTTGGGAAGTCCTTGATCCATCCTGAGAAAGTGTCAACGAAGATAAGAAGGTATTTGAATCTCTTAACCCTGGGCATATTGGTATAATCTACTTGCCAATCAGCAGCTGGAGTATGTCCCCTCGCCTGGTGGGCCAGAAAGGCCTGAGGTTTCAGGGGAGTTATTGGGTTTGTTTTTTGGCAGATGATACAATTGAATGTAATCTGATGAAGGAATTTTTTATCTTTAGGTATAAGAATGAAGAATGGCTGCAGGAACATCTCAAGGCTTTGTAGGTTTGAATGAAATAAGGAATGTAGATATTGTAAAAGATCAGAATGGGAATGGTCAAAATCAGAAGGGGAGTCTGAATTATTAGGGCCTGGTGAAGGTATGTCATCAGCATCATGTAATAACAGTATGAAGGGAAGGGGTTGATAAGTTCTTTGGGCTGCCTCCTATGCCACCTGGTCAGCCCTAGAATTTCCCTGGGTTATTGGGGATGAGTCAGTCTGATGAGACTTGCAGTGAACAATGCCTAACTGCTGTGGGAGGATAGAAGCTTGGAGGAGTTTGGCTATCAGTTTAGAATTAATAATGGCTGATCCCTTGGAATTGAGAAGACTATGTTCCTTCCAAATTGCAGCATGGGAAATTAAGATATGGTGAACAGATTTGGAATATGTGTACAGGGTGAGAGTTTTCTGTGCCGCCAATGTACAGGCTCTGATAGCCACCATTAGCTCAGACTGTAGGTTGGTGGTATTAATAGGAAGAGGATGGGCATCAATTGTCTCGGTGGATGAGACTATGACGTACCCTGCCTCTGTATCCCATCCAAAAGGAATGAGCTCCCATCAATCAACCAAGTAAAATCAGGATCTGTTAATGCCTCTTCCAAGATGGTTGAGGGACAAGGAAGAAAGGCTTCCAGAATATCACAACAATTATGTATAGGAGAAGGATGGTTATCTGTGGTTTATGGTAGCAAGGAAGCATGGTTTGGGGTGGGCAGGCCTCAAAAGAAAGGGACGGATTTTGGAGGAATGAGACTAAGAGAGATAAGATTCCAGAGGGAGGTAAAGTCTGTAGGCCTTTATAGGTGAGCAAGTCTTGAAGGTAATGTGGAGATAAAATGGTTAAGGATGTTCTGAAAGTAAGTTTGTGGGCTTCATTTTGTAGAAGGTGGCCTGCTGCCACAGCACGAAGACAAGTGCCCCAACCCTTGACTGTGGAATCTACTTGTTTGCAACTTATCTATAGGTATGCGACCGGGGCGAAGGTGGGCCCATACTGTTGACCAAGAACACCAAGGCCCTGTCTTCCCCTTTCATGTATGTATAGAAGAAATGGTTTCTTTAGGTCTGGCAGGTGTAAAGCTGGGGCTAAGAGTAACGGCTTTTGTAGGAAACAAAAAGCATGTGAAGGGGAGGAGGCCAGGGGTTCATGAAGGGGGCCCTTGGCCAGCTTGGATAAGGGTTTGGCAAGAAGGGAGTAGTTGGGAATCCAGGCCTGAAAGTAACCAGCAAGACCTAGGAAGGAAAGAATTTCATTTTTTGTGTTGGGGACCAGGAGAGTCTGGATAAGATTCTTGCGGTCTACTGTGATATGTTTTTCTTTTTTTTTCCTGTGAAATGTTGAAACCTAAATAGGTGACCAAAGGTAGAGATAGTTGAGCCTTATCTGGTGAGGCCCGGTACCCATGTTCAGCGAGGAAATTAAGCAAAAAGACAGTGTCTTAGCCAGGCGTGGTGGCGCATGCTTGTAATCCCCGCGCTTGGGAGGTGGAGACAGGAGGATCGTGCAGGTTCGAAGTCAGCCATGCGCGCTGGCTCAGAAGACCCTGTTTCCAAATAAAAATATAAAAATAGGTCTGGGAGTGTAGCCTGGAGGTAGAAGGGCTTCCAGGAACCCCAGTACAACCAAAAAAAAAAAAAAGGACAGTGTCTTGAAAGGATTGATCTAAAGAGGAACTATATAGCAGATCGTCAACATATTGGAGAAGGGTGAATTCATAACATAAAGCATGGAATTGGGTTACAGTTTTTCTTTAAATGTTTACATACTAGGCATAACTGACTGAGATAGCAATGTTTTAAACAACCTTGAATAGCAATGGTTGGAATCCAAATGGGACAGACTCTCAGAAATGTTTTTGGAGGGCTCACTATAGGCTGATTTCTGAGTAGCAATTTATTTTACATCAGGGTTAGAGGCTGATCATCAGAATCAGGCCAATTAGCATACAAGATAAAATAGGTCTCCATAGAAGAGAACTCTAGGAGAGAAAAAGCAAGCAGAAAACTAAGCCCTGTATCCAAAAAAATCAATATTCTGCCTGACACTTCAAGAGCTACCCAGGCTTTCTCTTGCTGGTTAGAGGGCTGATCAGAGGGGCCTTGCCAAGCCTAGGGCATCTTCAGCCCTCAGTCTTCAAGGGCAGCCACGATGGGAGCAGATGACCTCACTTCACTTCAGAGGTGAGGGCAACATGCTTTCTATTATTCTTCTCATTACAGAGATGGCACAGCCCAGATGCAGATGGACTCCACTGAGGAATGGATGAAATCAGGCACCTTTGTACCGGCAGGTACCAAGCCATTAGGCCCTTTCTCTCTCTCTGTATGAGAAGCCTTTGGTATCTCTGAGGGAGCAAAGACTTATTACCCAATGCAGGGCGATTAAATGGGCTTGTCCCTGTGTCTGCATTTGTCTCCTCTGATGCTTAATAACCAGCCAATGGATTAAACCATCATTTTAACAAAATTAATCCTCAGAATGACATTATAATTTAAACATCTATTACCAGGAAGCCAATGGTAGTTGTCTTAGCCTGAAGAACATAGGCAAAACAACAAAATCTTTTTCTGCCTCTAAGCCAGTGTTGACCTTGGTCAGCTAAAAGTTGGCTGTCATACCAGCTGAACTTCAAATGTTAAAAGACAAACAGTGGCAATTCTAAAGTTTATGCCAAGTGAGGCTGTAGGCTTGAGTGATATAATGGAATTCTCTGATATAGATATCAGGGTTGGAGGTATAGGAGTCTAGCTTGGTGTGAATCTGGGATAGATCTGCCATGGAGAAGGGGATGTGAACTCTGATTATGCCCTCGGTCCCAGCCACCTCACGGAGAGGAGCCACAACCGAAGACATGGGGGTGGCCGAGGGTTGAGAGTGAGACTGAGCACGAGATCTTATTAACAGAGGACTAAAGGCTGGTTGGGGAGAAATCTGAGAAATGGGGGGGTGGTAGAGACGAGAAGATGAAGGTTGCTCGGGAGGGGTTGAGGTTTGTGGAGGAAGGGGGTAGAGTTTGTGGGAGAGCGGAACACAGAGAAAGAGATAAGCATGCTGGAGGAGAGGAGGAGGTGGAGTTTGTGGGAGAGTGGGCGGCTGAGAAAGAGCCGATTGTGCTGAAGGCGCATGCCTATAAGGGGGGGGTTCGTTTGCTGGGTCAAAGGCAGTAATATCTGACTCAGGGAGCATATCAGAGGAAGGTTTTTTTTTTTTTTAGAAGGAATTGTAGCGGGTTTGCAGGCTAACAGAACTTGCTGGGGAGTGCAGGAAGAACACAGATCAGGGTAAGATTGTAGATCTTCTTCCACCCTTTTGCACACTCAGTAATTAAATCGCAGAGGAGTAGAGGGTCAAGGGATCCCTCGGGAGGCCAATGGTTGTTATTATCCAGAGAGTAATGAGGCAAATTGTGGGGAGCCATTAAGGTTTTCCCCTTTAAGAATACTTCTGACTGTCCTTTGCCCAGAGCCAATAATGTTTGGGGTCATGGAAAGTTCAAGGTCTGAGAGAAGCTCAGGTGGAATTGATTGGTTTGACCATTTACATGCACAGGTGGTGACGGCAAGAGGGTTGATTGGTTTGACCATTACACACACAGGTGGTGATGTCATGAGGGTTGATTGACCAGGAGCTGTATAAATAGGATGAGAGTGATAAACCCAGGATCGGTCAATAGAGATATCGACCTGGGAGTGTACTGGTGATCCTTCCATGAAAGAATTAAATATTCTATGAATAAAATTCATTGAATTGAATTCTTTTCATCCTCACTCCTCTCTTCAGAATCCGTACTTTTGCTGGCAGGCTCTGGCAGCCAATTTAGGTTTAATGTCTGGAATAAGAGAGAGATGGCTTAAATTATTAAGTAGACACCTTAAAGGGGCAGTATCCAGGATGGAAGAAGAGGCCCCCATGGTGAAAGGTTATGAAAGAGGGATGGAGAGGTTAAAAGAGAGAAGGTAAGGTAAAGATAACAGGAGAGAGAGAGAGAGAGAGAGAGAGAGAGAGAGAGAGAGATAAAATGGAGAGTTCCAGTGTTTGAGGAGGTGTGAGTGAGAGAGAACGGTAAGTCCTGGACCAGTAAAGGAATAAAGGACCAAAATGGGCATCCCCAGATAGCTGATTATTCCTGGAACCCAGTAGGGTCAGAGTGGCTGAAGACATCCTCAGGTTGTCACCCGAGAACAGTCTGCCTAGGCCGGAGTCGGAACTCACGGGACACCTAGTGCCAGGATTTTCAGATGAACGTTATTGGTCGGACAGTATCAGAATGTTATCAGAATGGAGAGTGTTAGGAGGGGGAAGGGATGAGAGTGGAGAGAATAGCAGGGCCTGTTCTTCCTTCCCATTATCCCGTCATTAAAGGAAGCAGTAGACTATCATGGGAGTCCACTGTAGCCTTGAAGGCCATGGTGGGGTGCAGTCTTCCCCCAAGCCTGGCATCAGGGTAGAGCCAGATGATCATGGTCAGATACCCTGCTATAGCCAGACTCAGGCAGATAGCCTAAGGAAGACTTTCCCAGCTGGAGTGGAGTGACAGAGGTGGTCGGGATGGCCGGTGGTGGTGGATGCGGAAAGCGAGCGCCCAAAAAAGAGGATGAGGACGACCGGCCAGGGAAGATCCAGGAGGAGGGAGTCCTGTAGATAGAGGGGTCTTCCTCCAGGGTTTCTGCACCATTGAAAGTAGAAGTCCGGTGGAGAAAAAACCCAAGGCCAGCCATCAGAGATAAGCAAGCAAAAGCTTTATTAAGACAGCCCAGCTCCCTTTTATATCAGGCAGCTGGGGATTTTTTGAAAAGGAGGGGGCTTCCACTCACATTGGAAGATCGCACAAAGTACAGGAAATTTACTGATTGCGTGGTTCATACTCCAGTGAGTGTGTTATCAGGGGACTGGTTGTTGGGCATCCTGTGTCCCCTTTGGCTGGCTATGTGGTAGCCAGCACAATCCGGAAGAGAAGCCAGAGAGGCGCCATCTTTGGCATGACTGGGCTGCTTATCCTAACAAGAATAGCCAAAGTAGTTCTCAGCAACAAAAACCATGCAGGAGGAATCACAATACCTGACTTTATACTACAAAGCCAGTGTAATAAACACAGCATGGTACTGGCACAAAAACAGATACATAGACTAATGGAGCAGAATAGAAGACTCATAAACAAATCCACACACTCCCAACCAATTGATTTTTGACAAAGGGGCCAAAAACATACACTGGAAGAAAGATAGCCTGTTAAACAAATGGTGTTGGCCAAACTGGTTATCCATATACAGGAAAATGGAAATGAATCCATTTCCATCTCACCCTGCACAAGAGTCAGCTCAAGATGGATCAAAGACTTGTAAATTAGACCAGAGACCTTGAGGCTCCTTGAAGAGGGCATAGGTCCAACAGTGAAACACACAGGCACAGTTAAAAATTTTCTCAGCAAGACACCAAAGGCACAACAAACTAAAAGGCGAATCAATACGTGGAACTGCATGAAACTGAAGAGCTTCTGTTCAGCAAAGGAAACTGCCAAGATCCTCAACCAAGAGCCAACAGAATGGGAAAAGATTTTTGCCACCTATTCTTCAGATATAGGACTAATATCTAGAATATACAGAGAGCTCAAGAAACTCAACACCAAAAAACCAAATAATCCAATTAAAAATGGGCAAGTGAATTTAATAGACTTCATGAAAGAAGAAATTCAAATGGCCAATATATGCATGAAAAAATACTCAACATCATTGGCAATCAGAGAAATGCAAATCAAAACTACCCTGAGATTTCACCTAACTCCAACTAGAATGGCAATCATTCAAAACACAAACAACAACAAATGCTGGCGAGGATGTAGAGAAGTGGGAACCCTAAAACATTGTTGGTGGGATCGTACTTGGAAAGGTGAGACAGGAAGATGGCAGGTTTCACAATAGCCTCAGGAAGTAGTGAGACTCTCATTAACCTAGCAAGACCTTCTTACAATGTGAAAATAAAGTAGAACTGGAGGTGTAACTTGAAGGTAGAATGCCCCTGGGCTCAATTTCCAGCAGAAATAAATGAGAGAATGAATAAATAAATGAATAAATAAACTTATAAAGTGACAAAACTTAAGGGACACTTTTAAATAATAACTGTAAAAATATCAACAAGTCCTTGAGCAAGCCAAGAAATGAAACAAGATCAATAATATAAACCTCTGAATTGTGGAACTTTCAGACACCCCCACTAAAAAAAATCTCAAATTCACCTCCCTGAGATTTACTACACAGATCTGAGAACACCAGGCAGAGAATCACATAACTCCATGCAGATACCTGGAAAATAAAACAACAGTGGAGGGAAAATGTCACCCATAAATACCACCCCAATCCCTTCCTAGATCAACTATACACTGGTGGTCAAGGTACATGTAGGGCCCACACATGAGTGGGTAATTAAAAACAAACCTTTAATAGAGTGGGTGGGAATACACACTGAAGTTAGTTACACACTGCAAATGAAATACTGAAGAGAACCTTGATCTTGAAAGACACAATCCATCTTAGCCATTTTCTACAAAGAGTGCTATGATACACTAACCCTCTGTTAATTAAGGTGTCTTTTGCAGAGCTTCTGTCTGGAGCCTTTGACAAACCCTGATAGATAAGTCACAGAAGAGGCCCTTTGGATTTTGAAGAAAGTCCCTGCCATTATTTGAAGACAATTACTGTGCCTTTGAGAAACAGATATTGGCTTGCTAGTACAAATTAGTGCAAACTGAACACTTGACCATGGGACATCAAGTTACCATGAGACATAAGCTGCTCATCCTGAATTATGTGCTGTCTAACCCTCCACGCCATAAAGTTGGACATGCTCAGCATCAATCCATTATTAAATGTAAGTGGCATATACATGGAAAGACCAAATGGGTCCTGGAGGCACAAGAAATTTACAAGAAGAATTTTTCCACCTTCCCTGCACATAAACCTTCTGTCCAAGCTGAAGTGCTGCAATAAAATCATGCTCATGGGATCCACAGGTCTTGTCATGTTCCTCACTATCCTGAGCAGCTGGTTTGATAGAACAGTGGAACCACCATTTGAAGACTCAGTTACAGTGTCAGTTATGTGGCAATACCTTACCAAGCTGAGGCAAAGTTCTCCAGAGGCCATATATTCTCTGAATCAGTGCCACTCTATGATAGTTTTATCTGTAGCCAGAATTCATGAGTTTAGAAATCAAGGGATAAAAATGGGAATGATACCACTCACCATTACCCCTAATAACCAACTAGCAAAATGTATGCTTCCTGTCTCCACAGTCTTAGGTTCTCATGGTCTTTAACTCTTAGTATAAGAAGAGGGAATGCTTCAACAAAGAGCAACTACAATTCCATTAAACAGTTCTGTGAGTTTTGTTAGTATTGTGAACCCTGACCAATATAGTAGAGGTCTAAGGAAAGGATGCAGATGGGGGAAAGGAGATGTGATGAAGAGAACACTTCAGTGAAGATAATGTTCATGGACAAATGTGTCAACGCCAATCACAATGTTATACACAAATAGGGTGAGAAAGTTGGACGAGAGCTGGCATGAGGCTTAACAAGTGCTCTATGCATGTATAACTCTGTCACTCTGAACTTCATTATGATTTCAATGCACCAATTAAAAATCAAGTTACATACCTCCAATGTACAATAGCACAGAGTAAACAATTGCATTTCAAAAGATCACAAAGGGACATAGAAAGAAGAAATGAGATACACATGAATGAGCGATGTGTGCATGTATGCCTCTACCATCTCATACCCCAGTAACATGTATGAGTACAACACAAAAATCAAAAAAGAAAGAGGGAATGAGGCCAAAACATTGTTGAAGTTTTTCAGGGCAAGGTTTTGATCCTGCAGCTCCACTTCTGGCATCTGGAGCTCAGGATGGTGAGACATTATTACCAGAAGGTTTTGCAGACATGCACCAATGTCATTATTGACTGTAGTGGGATACATATTGGCTAGTTTAGCCTTGCTCCATATCACACTGCTTGTAGCCTTTCCTAAAGGTTGTCCCATGCTTCTGGAATTTCTAAATCACAGGTGTATTACTTGAAACATTGCCTTCACCCTTAAAGATCCACAGACTGCCCCATTTGGGACTGTTTTCAGGGATTATGACCCTTTCACACACGGAATGGTGTTCTTTGACATCTGGGGAGAAGCTTCCGTGATCCCTTTTTAAATAAAAGCCACCATTATGAGAAGTCCAAGACTGACCATTAGCAAGAAAGTCGATATCACTTTCATCACTGCCTCTAGGCCCTTTTCAATCATATCGACTGTCCCAATCACATGTAGGCCACTGCTAGCCCTGCGCCATTATGGCTACCATTTCTTCCTTCCACTTACTCATCTTACATTCTACCAAAACAGCATCGCTCTGAGCTCCAGTTTCAATCATGCCTTTCCGCCCAAACTGCAAATCTATAAAAATCTGTCTCTTTTATTCTCCACTTGGGAATTCAGTGTGAAATTTGCTAAACTCAGGCATCAACACTCATAATACATGTAACCAAAAATTTAAGTTAGTACCCCAGTATGTATTTAATGGGTTATAGTACCTACAAGTAACAATAGTAGTTAAGATGAAAACAAATTTTAACATACATGCTAAAAGTAATTACTAGTAGTTACTAATAATCTGTAAAATTATATTTTCAAAAGAAAAACATAGAAATATATTGTGTACAATAGTCTGAAAAACGGAATTAAAGAGTACATACATATTTGTTGGGGGTTGGGTAAAAGAAAAAATCATAAATAATGCTAGAAATAAAGAAGGAGAAAATTTATTGGGAAATTGTAAGAGATAGAGATCAAAATATAGGGAATATTGTAGAGTAGGTATGGGAATTGAGATAGAGTGAGAAGAAAGCTAAGTTGGAATGACCTAATTTAATTACAAAATACCAATAAGATTATTAATTTACATAAATTGTGGAGGAGCAATAGCAGTTTTTAATATTAGTTTATCTAAGTCTTATTATGAAAACTTATGAAAATTCTCAGTATTATTCTCTCTAGAAATATTGAGATACACTGATTTGAATAAGATTCTATGATCCAAATGGCTGTTTGGAGGCTCTAAGTCATCTACTTTTAGGCTTATCATATCTAGGACCCCAATATTGCATGTTGAGATGAGATGGAGTTTCCTGGCCACCTAAATATCCAAGCTTTGTAACCACATGACAATCAGAATCATATCCCTCACCCATGGAATTTATGACAGTCTTTTGGGACAGAACATTGAATTTGAGTAGAATCAACTTGTCAGAATTCTCTCTGATCCTAAATCTTTTATCTTGATCAGAAGGTCAGAATGTCATTTTAAAGTGCTTATTTGCTTTGTTGGAAAGAAGGAAATAAGGAAGGAAAAAGAGGAGAAAGAAAGAAAAAAGAAGGAAAGAAAAAAGTGTGATAAAAAGAAAAAACAAAAAACACAAAAACATAAAAAAGATATTGAATTTCTTGTTTGTTTCTTGCTGGAAATTTAAGAAAAGAGACACTTCTGCTTTTGTCTTCCTCCTGGCTGTAGGCACCTTTGCCTAGATAGGGGTGTGTGTGTGTGTGTGTGTGTGTGTGTGTGTGTGTGTGGTGTATTCTTTGTGTCTCTTGAGGTTAGCTCAGTGAATCCTTCGAAATATGTAGCATACTTTCTGTCCAGTCTTGGCCATTTTTTTTCTGAGACCCCCGATTCTGCCCTAACTATAGGTATTTTAGAGAACTTATTTTCTATAAGCAAGATGGCTAATTGTATTTATGCTCTTTTTCTGATATTTGTTGTTCTTGCTGTTTTGGAGGTAGGGGTTTCTCTACCCCACCAAGCTACTTTAGTGAAGCAACTGCTTTGAAACACAAGTAATGGTGATGCAACTTGGCTATTTATTAGTTTTTATTAGTGCCAAATATTGATTTTTGCTTGATTATTATTGCAAAACTTCCCAATATTTTCACTATGTTCTCTCTACATCAGTTTGTTGGTGGATAAGTGTTGTTTTATGTTATCCAAAGGGGGCAGCACTGTTTCTGTAGTGCACTCCAATCTGCCACATTTATCCTTTCTAAAATATATATTAATTGAATTGTGCAGGATCAGAGGTGAATTCGAATGTAAAACTATGCTTTCATAATGTAAGAGGCTTATACCAAAATAAAATGGTCATATTTACTCTAGTCAAAGAATACATAGAACATTCATATTAAAACAAACTTCACTTTTAGATTACTTTAGTTAGAAGAGAAATTCCAGAGTATGAGAGCCCATGAGGTAAGTTATGGGCAAAGAAATATAAGAGATCTCTAATGATATTTTGCAGATTCTCTGAAATAAAACAAACTTGGTCATGATGTACAAATTTCTTAAAATGACTTTGAATGCATATTGCTAGTATTTTGTTTAGAATTTTTATCTATATTTATCAAAGCTATTGACTGGAAATATTTTTTATTTTATTTTTGCAGTACTGGGGATGGAACCAACGGGAATTCTACGTTTAAGGTACACTCCCTGTCCTATTTTTTATTCTATTTTTTTGCAATATTAGGGATGAAACCCAGGAGCATTTGAACTCTGAGCTACCCCTCCAACCCTATTTTTCTTATTCTTTATTTTGAAACAGGGTCTCATTGAGTTACAAAGGGCCTCACTAAGTAGTTGAAACTGTCTGTGATCCATGATCCTCCTGTATCAGCCTCCCAAATGATGGGATTACAAGTGTGTGCCACCATGCCCAGGTTTATTCTTTATTTTAAAACATGGTCTCACTAATTTGTAAAATTCCTCACTAAGTAGCTGAGCCTGTCCACAAACTGATCCTCCTGTCTAAGCCTCCCAAGTACCTGTAAGGTACAATGTGTGCCACCTTGTAAGGCTTCTGAGTTCAATTTTTCTATAATGTTTTTAATTGCAATTGGGAATTTATCTTGACCTGTACTTTTCTTTGATAAAAGGCTTTTTATTGATGTTTCTTTTTCCATTGTGATTTTAATTGATTTGTTGTATTCTCCATTTCACACAGGGCCTCTATTTAGATCTTATTTCATCCTCAATCTCTCTATTAATGTGTCCTTTTATACCCTGTATACTTTCTCTGGATTTATTTCTAATACATTTGATCATATTGAAAATCAATTCTGAATTCTACTGGGTCCTTCTACACCTCATTATTGGTCAACTTTACTCCTGTTGAGTTGCCTCATTTTATTGTTTTCTTTTTTTTTCATCTCATCATGTTTCAGAATTCTCAGGTTTTTTGTCTCTGTTATTTTGGAATACTCTTTTTATTTTCTACTGTAAGATTTATATGCCTATTATCTAGGTCCTTGAGCTGTGTCATTAGGTTTTCATGATTCTCTGTTCTTTTTATGTGGGCACTCAATGAAATAAACTTTTCTCTTAACACTGCCCTCAAAGAGTCCCATAGATTCTGGAATGTTGTATCTCTATTTTTGTTTAATTTCAGCAATGTTTTTCATTTCTCTTCTTTCTTTCTTTCTTTCTTTCTTTCTTTCTTTCTTTCTTTCTCTCTTTCTTTCTTCTTTCTTTCTTTCTTTCTTTCTTTCTTTCTTTCTTTCTTTCTTTCCTTCTTTCTTTCTTTTTTTTGTGATACTGGGGTTCCAGGAAGCCCTTCTACCTCCTGGCCACACTCCCAGACCTATTTTTTTAATTTTTGGAAACAGGGTCTCTTAAGCCAGTGAGGCTGGCTTCGAACCTGCGTGATCCTCCTGTCTTCGCCTCCCAAGCGCAGGGATTACAAGAGTGCACCACCATGCCCAGCTCTCCCCTTATTTCTTGTCTTATCCACTCCTCATTCAATAGTGTATTATTCAATTTCCATGTATTTCTAGTTTCTTTTGGTCCTTTTGTTGTTGATTTCTACTTTCATTCTATTGTGATCTGAAAAGATGCAGGGAATTATATCACAAATTTTGAATTTGCTGGTGCTTGCTTTGTGGCCCAGGATATGATCTATTTTTGAAAAGGTTTTATGGGCAGCCGAGAAGAATGTGTACTCTGCTGTTCGTGGTTAAACTATTCTGTGTATGTCTATTAGTTCCATTTGGTTTATAAATTTTTTTAGTTCTGAATAGTCTTTACACATCTTTTGCCTTGAAAATCAATCTAGTGGTGCGAGTGGTGTTTTAAGTATCCATATTATTGTATTTGGGTGTATTAGAGAGGTAATATACAGAAAAATTTGTTTTACAAATGTGAGTGCCCCCCACATTTGGAGCATAAATATTTACTATTATTATATCTTTTTGCTGAATTGTTCCCTCTAATAATAGGAAGTGCCCTGCTTTGTCTCATGTGTTTTAGCTTAAAGTCTTTTTTATTAGATACAATCGTTGCTACCTCTGCTAATTTTACTTTTCATTAGCATGAAAATATTTTTCCATATTTTCTCCTTTAGGTTTAATAATTTTGATTGTAAGGTGGGTTTATTGCAAGCAGCATCTATTTTGATTATGCTTTTTCTTTGCCAGTCTATGTCTTACAATTGTTAAGTTCTTTGATAGTCAGTGTCATTAGTGAGATATGATTTTTGTTTCCTATCATTTTGTGTTCTATATTGTTTGATAAAGTATTATTTTTTCTTTCCTTAGTTGCTCCGCTGAACAAAGTCATCTCTAGTTATGAAATTTGTTTTTTTCTTCATTATGATTTATTTCTTTAAGTATTTTCTCTAGTGATGGCTTAGTATTAGTGGATTTTGAGATTCATTTGCTAAACAGATGCTCTTCAGTATCATGCAGTCCCACATATTGATTCACCTTTTACTTTGTTGTGCTTTGGGGCCTTGTTGAGAAAGTTTTATCTGTGCCTATTTGTTTTAGTGTTCGACCTATGCCCTCTTCAAGGAACCTCAAGGTCTTGGGTCTAATTTCCAAGTCTTTGATCTATCTTAAAATGACTTTTGTGAAGTTAGAATAAGTGGGATTTATTTCCATTTTTCTGCATATAGTTAACCAGTTTTGCCAACACCATTTTTTGAACAGACTATCTTTCTTCCAGTGTATGTTTTTGGCTCCTTTGTCAAATGTCAATTGGTTATAAGTGTGTTGATTTGCTTCTGAGTCTTCTATTCTGCTCCATTGGTCTATATATCAATTTTTGTGCCAGTACCATGCTGT
This sequence comes from Muscardinus avellanarius, assembly GCF_963383645.1. Lineage (NCBI taxonomy): Eukaryota > Metazoa > Chordata > Mammalia > Rodentia > Gliridae > Muscardinus > Muscardinus avellanarius. The sequence continues at coordinate 163,166,864 of NC_137788.1, forward strand.
TTTTATTACAATGGCTTTGTAGTATAGTTTAAAGTCAGGTATTGTGATTCCTCCTGCATGGCTTTTGTTGCTGAGAACTACTTTGTCTATTATTATTTATTTGTTGTTCCAAATGTATTTAAGGACTTCTGTTTCTATGTCTGTGAGAATAGATCTTGGTAATTTAATGGGTATTGCATTGAATCTGTAGATTTCTTTTGGAAGTATGGCCATTTTGATGATATTAATGCTGACTATGAACATGGAAGAGCTTTCCATCTTCTAAGATCTTCTTTGATTTCTTTTTTCAATGTTATATAATTTCCTTTGTAGAGATCTTTTACTTCCTTGGTTTAGTTCATTCCTAAATATTTTTTTTTGTGGGAAACTCTGAGTGGAAGTATTTGCTAAATTTCTTTTTCAGTGGATTTGTGGCTCATGTACAGAAAATCCTCTAATTTTTTATGAATGGTTTTATATACAGACACTTTGCTGAATTTGTTGATTGGTTCTATAAGTCTTTTGGTTGAGTTTGTTGGGTCTTCTAGGTATAGTATCATGTCATCATGTCATCTGCAAATAGTCAATCAAGTTTGAGTTCTTCTTTTCCTATTTGTACTCCTTTGATTTCCTTTTCTTGCTTTATTGCTCTGGCTAGGGTCTCAGGTACTATATTAAAGAGAAGTGGTGATAATGGACATCATTGTCTTGTTCCTGTTTTTAGGGGGATTTCTCATAGTTTTTTCCTATTTAATATGATGTTGACTGTGGGCTTATTGTAGATTGCCTTTATCATGTTGAGGTATGTTCCTTCTATTCCAATTCTCTGCAGTGCTTTTTACCATAAATGGATGTTGGATTTTTTTTTTTTTTTTTTTTTGTGGTACTGGGGTTCCTGGAAACCCTTCTACCTCCGGGCTACAATCTCAGACCTATTTTATATATTTTTTAAAATTTGGAAACAGGGTCTCTTAAACCAGTGAGACTGGCTTTGAACCAGCACAATCCTCCTGTCTCCACCTCCCAAGTGTGAGGATTACAAGCGTACACCACCACACCTGGCCAGATGTTGGATTTTATCATAGGCTTTTTCAGTGTCTATTGAAATTATCATGTGATTTTTGTCTTTGGTTCTGTTTATATGATGAGTTAATGGATTGGTTTTCATATGTTGAATCAGCCTTGCATCCCTGAGGTGAAGCCTACCTGGTCATGGTGTATGATTTTCTTGATGTGGTTTTGAATACGTGTTGCTAGTATTTTCTTTAGTAGTTTTGCATCCAAGTTCATCAGAGATATAGGCCTGTAGTTTTCCTTCCTTGAACTGTCTTTATTTGGTTTTGGTAGTAATGTGATGTTGGCTTCATCTAATGCATTTTGTAGAGTCCCATTTCTCTCTATTTCATGAAATAGATGGAGGAGTATCGGAATTAGCTCTTCTATAAAAGTTTTTATAAAATTCACTTGGGAAGCCATCAGGTCCTGAACTTTACTTTGATGGTAAGCTCTTTATTGATGTTTCGATCTCTTTGATTGCTATTGGTTGGTTTAAATTTCCTATGTCTTCTTGACTTAGTTTAGGAAGGTTATATTTATCTAGAAAATTGTCAATTTCCTCCAGATTTTTCATTTTGTTGGAGTATAGCTTTTCAAAGTAATTTCTGATAATCCTCTGGATTTCTGAACTGTCAGTTGTGATATCTCCTTTTTCATCTCTTATCTTCAAAATTTGAGTTTATTTTCTCTTTTTTTATTTAAATTGGCTAGTGGTTTACCTATCTTGTTAATTTTTTTGAGGAGCCAGCTTTTGGTTTTGTTGATTTTCTGCATTTAAAAAATTTTCTACTTCAGCCAGGTGTGGTGGCACATGCTTGTAATCCCTGCGCTTGGGAGGTGGAGACAGGAGGATCGCACAGGTTCAAAGCCAGCCACACGTGCTGGCTTAGAAGACCCTGTTTCCAAATAAAACTGTAAAAATAGGTCTGGGAGTATAGCCCGGAGGTATAAGGGCTTCCAGGAACCCCAGTACCACCAAAAAAAAAATTTTTTTTTCTACTTCATTAATTTATGCTCTGATTTTAACCATTTCCTGTCTTCTACTGGCTTTGGGGTTAGATTGTTCCTATTTTTCAAGTGCTTTGAGGTGTATCATTAGGTTATTTATTTGATGATTTTCTGTCTTTCTTATGTAAGCACTCAGTGCTATAAATTTTCCTCTTAATACTGCCTTCAAAGTGTCCCAGAGGTTTTGATATGTTGTATCTTTACTTTTCTTTGTTTCTACAAAGTTCTTGATTTCACCTCTTAAGTCTTCTATGACCCATTCTTCATTCAGAAGTGTGGTGTTCAGTCTCTATATGTTTATGTGGTTTCTCTGGGTCTTCTTATAGTTGATTTCTAATTTCATTCCATTATTGTCTGAAAAGACATAGGGAAGTATGTCACATTTTTTAAATTTGCTTGTGATCACTTTGTGATCCATAATGTGATCTATTTTGGAGAAACTTCCATGAGCAACTTAGAAAAATGTGAACTTCCCTGTAGTTGGGTGAAATATTCTATATGTGTCCAAGAGGTCCATTTGATATTGTTTTTTATGTTATTAACTATGTGTTCATTTTTGGAGTGATCATCTTCTAGGAGTGAGATTCTACTCTCCATGTGGTCTAAGCAATTGTTTATAGTTTGAATAGATTTCTTTACTTCAATGATTGCATTCTTTATTTCTTTCAGACTCTCTTCTTGTATTATTTCTACAGTTATATTCCTGATTTGACCTTCTGGAGATCTCTGCAATTCTGTGTTATCAGGTTCTGCAATTGTGGAGTTGTTGTTCCTCCTTTGCATGATATCAGAGGTTTGCCTATGTTGCTTTTGATAAATTTCTTTCAGTCTCTATGTATCAGCTGGTATATCCAAGGGCAGTTTTTATTATATTCAACAGTGAAGATTGAGGAAGGAACAAAGTGCAGGAGTAAATGGACGAATAGTTTTATGGTTTTGTAACTGTTATGGTTTGGGGAAACAGTCCCCGGGGACCTCTGTTAGGCTCCTGGAAACTGTTCCAGTAAATACGGATCCTTGTCCAGAATTAGGATCAATATACACTAGTCTGAACTCTTGCTGAAGACTTAAATGAGTTTATTATTACAAAGATAGAAATACAGAAGACATTTATAACCCCATAATATCCAGGGATAGCATAAGGGGATGGCCTGAAATGAAGTCACCAGAGTTCAAAATATAAAACAGCATTTTAAAGATACAATGTCCCCCATCTTGCTCTTCCATATAATCCTATAGCCTAGGTGTAAGTCTGCCCCTTAACTCTGTGTAGACCTCATGTTTTATACTTATGGGGATTTGGGGAGTGGCAAAATACCCTCCCTGCCTAACTGTAGGTATAAGCCTAGGTTTCTTTTGTTAAACCCAGAATGAGTCACAATGTCAAAGGAAATGGCCTAAAAAGATTTTAAAAAAGAAGTTTTGGTTATATAGATCAGTTTGTAGAAAATGGAGTTTAGATGTGGTAAAGAGAATGGCAGTTGGGGCCTGGTTACTGTCAGGCACTCAGGTAGCTGTTATAATGCAAAGTACCTTCACTAAAAGTAATTAGCAAGTGGACAGAGAAGTTGGGACCTAGGACTTTCACATTCTAAAAACAGGAGTCTCTCATTCTGCAGATACTGAGTACCACTGACCCACTTCCTGATGTGAGTTTGGTTCTCTGAGATTTTATCAGTCTATGCAGATGGCCAATACCATTGTGGCTGAGTTAAGTATTAAGTGCATGCCACCCTCCACACTTTCTACTGATTTGGAGTCTTAGTCTCTCCCCATCACGATTGATGATGTATGCCTCTGAGACCAAACTCAATGTAGGAGTCTCTGTTTTCCACAACTAGGGCTGGTCTGTTCTGACTTCTTCCTGTTCTCCATAAATGGGAGGTTGGTGGCAAGTCCCTAGGGGTAAAGCGCTGGAAGTTCCACTGTGGGAAGCAGCTTCTCTTACAATTTTGATGCACACTGGTCTGGAACTCTGAGAGGCATGATAAGCTCAGCTGCCACTGACAAGATGGTGCCTCTGCAGCATGCTGAGAGACTGGTTGGTTTCTATTCTGGTGTTAAGCCCAACTCTGGGTCTCTGGAGGGCGTGGTTAGCTCCTGGAAGTTGTAGTAGCAGTGGGTCTGCAGCTGCTCACTTCAAATCCTTGTTTTCCTCTTTATCTCTGAAGTGAAGTGCTGTGTGGGAAGACTGAGCTGGTGCCAGCACCTGCCACTGCAAGGTGGGTGGGGATTTCTTTTCCTTTGGTCGGTCTTCCAGTCTTTTTTTTTTCTCTGTCCCTTGTGTTTGTCATTTTTATTACTCTACTGATACTATTATCTGGATTTGTAGAGTGTTGTTTTTGAGACAATCTTGTATTCTGTTTGATATAATGTTATTTCCTCATTGTTTATTTGCCCTGCTGATCAAATTCATCTCTTCTCTGGTTCTGGAATTTGCATTTTTTCTTTATGATTTATTTTTTAAGAATTTTCTCTAGTTATGGTTTAATATTCATAAATTTTTTGAGATTCTGCTTACCTTGAAACACTTTTATTTCTCCATTAATTTTGAATAATATCCTTGCTGTATGTTGCAGTTTGGGTTGGAAGTTGCTTTCTTTCAGGATCTGGATTACATCACACCATGTCTATTGGAATTTGTGATTTGGCTTGTGAAGTCTGGAGTGATTTTTATTGTTTTCTTCCTGAATGTCACCTGCTCTTTTTTTCTCACTCCTTTAAGATTTTTTTCTTAGCCTCTATGTTGGTCATTTTGATTATTACATGGCATAGGGAGGTTCTTCTTTGATCTTGTCTTAAAGGTTCTGTGTGTCTTTTGTACATGCATGTTCAAGTCTCCCTCCATGTTTGAAAATTTTCTGAAATTATTTCTCTAAAGAGATTACAGATACACTTGTTCTGTGCCTCTATCTCTTCTTCAATGCATTTTATCCAAAAGTTAGGATGTTTCATAGTATCCCACAGTTTTTAGATGTTTAGGTTCTGTTTTTGTAATGTCTTCTGTACACTGTTGACTGTGTATTCAGTTTTGAATGAACTGTCTTCTAACAGTGATATTATGTTTTCCATTTAATCTAATTTTTCAGAATTTCTTTTTATTGCTGTCTTCATTTTACTTATGGACTTTTTCATTTAATTCCAGGCCTCTTTCAGATTCTTTCTTAACATCTCAATTTCCTCTTTAATTTCCTGTAAACTTTTAATGAGGCCTTTCATCATATTTAACATCAGGATTTGGAATCCTCCTACTTGCATTTTTTTAGATCAGTATTTATGATTTCCCTTATTTCCTTGCCATTCCTCATGCTTATATTTTCAGAATGCTCAGGTTTGTGTTTCTGTTGTCTTGGCATCTTCTTTCTCTTTGTGAGGTGTTATTGAGCTGGTTCCAGCTGCCACTCACACTTTGATATTAGCACCAAATACTGTGTTTGCTATCACTCCAAAGTTGTTCTATGTGGAGATCATCAATACTGAGTTTCTCTGAGGTTAATTCTGCTTGCTGTTATGGTGACATTGATGGTTTCAGGTGTTAAGGTCAGGTATTCTGTCTGCCGCTACCTTTATAAAAAGTCATCTCAGCATTTTGGGCAGAATATTTTATGACCTATGCGTTTTTTAAACTTTTATGTGTAGTCTGTTGAGTGTTTCCTTCTATTGGCTTGGTTAGTTTATCTTTATTGTTTGGCTGTCTTTTCCTGTGTATCACCTCTCTGATCCAATCTTAGACATAAGAAATTAGAGGTGATAGTAGGTTCACAAGCAGGGAATTAGTGTTGTTTTCAATGGTGGTGGTTAGGTGAGGAGGGAGGAGCTGGGGTGATGGTATAAGAATAGGGAACCTATTGATACCTGATACTTGAATGATCAAGTTGAGTAGGAGTTTAAGTATAATAGATGGGACCTGGTTGAGAAGAGAGATAGTAAATATATAGTAGAATTCTTATAGTTAGTATAGAGTATTTTGGTATAGAAATACAAAAAGAGAAAAAAGTTTGATAGAAGAGAGTAGCTGGGATAGAGAAAGAAAGATTGCAAAAGAAATAGGGAAGGGAGAAAACATGCATAAAATAACAAAACAAGCAACAAAAGCTAAAAATAACAACAAAAGCAAATCAAAACCAAACTCAACAAAAAATTAATGACAGGAAAAAAAGCATTTCCCGTGTACACATATAGGGCCTGTTTAATTTCTGTTCACTCTAGTAGGCTTTGGAGCATGTTTGAATATCTCATTTGCTCAGTAACCTATTTTCAGTTTTTAGACCACTTTTTGAGAGTTTGCACCCCTCTCTTGCTTCTCACTGCTTTGTGCTCAGTTGTCAGGGCAGTGTGTGTCACTGTATAAGGGTTCCATGTATGTGCCGGATTCTGTGCTTTCCATCCCTGGGCCTGGGCCTCCCTACTCACACTGTGACCTTGTGTGGGTACTGTACCCTGGGCACTATGAGCCTTTCCTGTGTCAGTGTAGGTTATAACCCAACCACCTCAGGAGTGGATCTCCAAATCTTAGCCCAGTTGGGTCCCTGGGGCTGCTCTGGGCAGTATTCTGTTGAGAAATGCAGTTACCTTATTGTCCTGTATCCCAGGTCTCTGAAGGGCACAGTGCACTGCTGCGAGTACCAGGTTCTGGTGAGTTAATGGGTTTTTGGATCTTTTTAAATTTGTTTTTTTTCTTGAAGTGTGGTGCTGGTCACTACACTTGTTATTCTGCCTCCAATTACTTCCCCTCCAATTGTTGTTTTTCTTTCCAGGATTCCTTGGGGCTTTGGAGCCAGCAGATGTGGCTCAGGCCAGTGGACCGACATGGCGCAAGCCTCCACATCAGGTCAGTTGTGAGCTCAGACTTTCTGCTTTGGCATTCTGACTACTGGTTATTTTTCTATTGTGGTTCCCTATTTTGTTTTTTGTTTGCATGTATTTTTGTTGCTTAGTTTTCCTTGTCAAGAAGCTGTCTTCTTGTTTTTGTTTGCTACAGTTACTGAGATGTGTTGTGTTCCACAGTCACCATTTTCTCCTTGTATGTCACTCAGTTTTGATATTAAGATGATAATGGCTTCATAGAAAGTGTATGGTATATTCCATTTTTTCATATTTTATGTAAAGTTTGAGAAGCATGAAGCTTATCTTTTTAAAACATTTTATAAAATATACTGGAAATCCAATTGTACCTATCTTTTTTTAATGAAGGAATGTTTATTGTTCCTTCAATATTTTTGCTTGATATTGGTCACTTTAAGTTTTCTCTAACCTCTTGATTCAATTTATGAAGGTTGTATATATCTATAATTTGTCAATTTCTTGTACACTTTTAGTTTATTGGTGTATAATTTCTCAAAACAGTTTCTGATGATAATCCTAATTTCTATGCTGTCTGTGACATATATCTACTTGTTCATCTCTTATTTTAGTAATTGTGATGATTCTTTTGGTTAGGTTACCTAAGTTTATCAATCTTGTTGACTTTTAAGAATCAATATTTTCTTTTGTTGATATTTGTATTGTGTATTTTTATTTCTGAATTAAATTTAGTGACTTGCAGTCTTCTACTGGTTTTGTTATTTTTTTCTCTCCATAAACATTTATTTTTTTAATTAATTAATTTATTTTTTAAATTGGTGCATTGTAGTCATATATCAATCACATTGGAGTACAAGACTTGAGAGGATATACAAGCACACATCATCCAATTAGGCCTCATACAGCCCCCATCCCATTCCCTCCCCCTCCCTCCATCCCATGCTTCTTTGGTGATTAACTTTGATACATGTGTTTATGTACCTCCTGCGTTTTAAAGAGGCTCTGTCCTCTACTATTCCATACCCTCTGATTGGTCACATTAGTTGCTTCACTATAGGGCCCTTTCTATAGCTCAACCTCTTCCTGTTGCCCCTTTCCTCCTAGTTATTGCTGATTAGGGGAAGCGTCTGATTTATATTTTCTGCGATATTTCTCTGTGCATGCTGCGTTGCAAGTACTGATCCCACTCGTGGCAGCCCCAGTAGTGGCCTGGCTACCCGGTGGACTGATCCAGACCTCGCTGGCTCAAGCAGTGGCCTTGCCTCATGGGAGGCCCCGGTTGTGGTCTCGCTGGCCCCCACACCGGCCTAACCCCTCAGCTGGCTTCGATCCCGGCCTTGGAGGCACAGTAGTGGCCTTGCCTCATGGCAGGCTCCGATGCTGGCCATTGGCCCTGGCACCAGCCTAACCCCTTGGCAGGATTCTGATCCCGGCCTCGGAGGAACAAGCACCGGCCTAACCCCTCGGCAGGCTCCGATCCCGGCCTCGCTGGCCCCAGCATCAGCCTAACCCCTCGGCAGGCTCCAATGCCGGCCTCCCTGGCCCCAGCTCTGGCCTAACACCATGGCAGGATTCAATCCCGGCCTTGGAGGCCCCAGTACCGGCCTTGCCTCATGGCAGGCTCCGATGCCGGCCTTGCTGGCCCCAGCACCGGCCTAACCCCTTGGCAGGCTCTTATCCTGGCCTCGTAGGCCCCAGTGCCGGCCTTGCCTCACGGCAGGCTCCAATGCCAGCCTTGCTGGCCCCAGCACCGCCCTAACCCCTCGACAGGCTCTATTCCTGGTCTCAGAGACCCCAGACCGACCTTGCCTCACAGCAGGCTCCAATGCTGGCCTCACTGGCCCCAGCACCAGCCTAACCCCTCAGCAGGCTCCAATCCCAGCCTCAGAGGCCCCAGAACCAGCCTTGCCTCACAGCAGGCTCCGTTGCCGGCCTTGCTGGCCCCAGCACTGGCCTAACCCCTCGGCAAGCTCATATCCTGGCCTCGGAGGCCCCAGTACTGGCCTTGAGTCATGGCAGGCTCTGATGCCGGCCTCGCTGGCCCAGTACCGGCCTAACCCCTCGGCAGGCTCCGATCCCGGCCTTGGAGGCCCCAGCACCGGCCATGCCTCACGGCAGGCTCCGATGCCGGCCTCGCTGGCCCCAGCACCGGCCTAACCCCTCGGCAGGCTGTGATCCCAGCCTCGGAGGCCCCAGCACCGGCCTTGCCTCACAACAGGCTCCAATGCCAGCCTCGCTGGCCCCAGCACCGGCCTAACCCCTCAGCAGGCTCTTATCCTGGCCTCGGAGGCCCCAGTGCCGGCCTTGCCTCACGGCAGGCTCCGATGTCAGCCTTGCTGGCCCCAGAACTGGCCTAACCCCTTGACAGGCTCTGATCCCGTCCTTGAAGGCCCCAGCACCGGCCATGCCTCACAACAGGCTCCGATGCCAGCCTCGCTGGCCGCAGCACCAGCCTAACCCCTTGGCAGGCTCCGATCCCGGCTTCGGAGGCCCCAGTACCGGCCTTGCCTCATGGCAGACTCCGGTGCCGGCATCGGTGGCCCCAGCACCGGCCTTGCCTCACAGCAGGCTCCGATGCTGGCCCTGCTGGCCCCAGCACTGACCTAACCCCTCGACAGGCTCTGATCCCGGCTTCGGAGGCCCCAGTACCGGCCTTGCCTCACAACAGGCTCTGATGCCGGCCTCGCTGGCCCCAGCACCGGCCTAACCCCTCGGCAGGCTTCGATCCCGGCATCGGAGGCCCCAGTACCGGCCTTGCCTCATGGCAGACTCCGGTGCTGGCATAGGTGGCCCCAGCACCCTCGGCAGGCTCTGATCCCAGCCTTGGAGGCCCCAGAACCAGCCTTGCCTCACAGCAGGCTCCGATGCTGGCCTCGCTGGCCCCAGCACCGGCCTAACCCCTCAGCAGGCTCCGATACCAGCCTCGGAGGCCCCAGCACCGACCTTGCCTCACGGCAGGCTCTGATGCCGGCCTTGCTGGCCCCAGCACCAGCCTAACCCCTCAGCAGGCTCTTATCCTGGCCTCGGAGGCCCCAGTACCAGCCTTGCCTCACGGCAGGCTCCGATGCCAGCCTCGTTGGCCCCAGCACCGGCCTAACCCCTCGGCAGGCTCTTATCCTGGCCTTGGAGGCCCGAGTACCGGCCTTGCCTCATGGCAGGCTCCGATGCCGGCCTCGCTGGCCCCAGCACCAGCCTAACCCCTCTGCAGGCTCCGATCCCGGCCTCGGAGGCCACAGCACCAGCTTTGCCTCATGGCAGGCTCCGATGCCAGCCTCGCTGGCCCCAGCATTGGTCTAACCCCTCAGCAGGCTCCAATCCCAGCTTTGGAGGCCTCAGTAGTGGCCTTGCCTCAAGGCAAGCTTCGATGTCGGCCACTGGTCCCAGCACCCACCTAACCCCTCAGCAGGCTCCGATTACTGTCTCTGGGGTTATTATTTCAAAGGTTTCAGGTGTAATGTATCAGATCTCTGCCTCCCCTGAGTACTGGCCACTGCCATTGCCACTGCCTCCACCATTTCAAATCCTTTCCAGGCTCTTTTTCCACTCTGAATGTTGTCCAGTGTTCCTAAGCATGCGTGACGGTAGCATTCGACATTTGGTGTAATTTCTCCAAAAAAATAAGGTTGGTAGGATCCGGTTTCTGCTTCTCCTGAATACAAGTCTCCACCACCATCGCGGAGACCTCTTTCAACACCGCCTTTCTCCTTGGTCTCCGCTAAACTCTCTTCTTACAGGTGATGTCCAAGATTCTTAACAATATAGAGAAACAGCAGTCCTCCTTCATGGGGAATTTTTCCATAAGTTCCAGTGCATTTGGGTAAGTTTTGTTTGCATCTCCAGTGTCCTGGCATCTGCCACAGCTTTCTTAACTCCTCTCCCATATTTTTCTTTTTCTTTTTCTTTTTCTTTTCTTTTTCTTTTCCTTTTCCTTTTCCTTTTTTTTTTTAATAAGAGAAGACAGTATATGTAGTTTGAGGAGGTAGTGGGTTCAGGCACTCACTCAGTAGCATTGTAACCTGGTCGGTTTCCCCATGGGTCCAGAGTGTTCTGCACTACTCTGCCTGGGGCCCAGGCCATGGCTGGCGTGCCCCGCTCGACCCCCGCCCGGAACCCAGGGTACTGGGCCAGGTTTCTCCAGGGGTCTGGCGTGCTACGCATGTTCCGGCCCAGGGCCCAGAGTCCCGCAACCCAGGCCCCAGCTGGTGTGCCCCGCGCAACCCCCATCCGGGACTCAGCGTCTTACTGGGCCTGGTTTCTCCAGGGTTCTGGCGTGCTACGCACAGTTTGGCCTGGGGCCCAGAATCCTGGTTTTGTTATTTTATTTTTTAGGGCTTTCAGGTATGTCATTAGGTTTTTGATATTTTTTCTCTTATATGGGCACTCAATGTTTTTTCCTCTTAAAACTATCTTCAAAGCACTTCAAATATTTTAGGATATCATCTATATTTTCATTTGATTCCAAGAGTTTTTATTTCTCCCATTCTTTTTTATGATTTGTGCCTCACTGAGAAATGTAGTATTCAATTGCATGTATTTATGTAATTTTCTGAGTCTATCAGGTTTTTTTTGTGTGTGTGGGGGTCTGGGGATGGAACCCAGGGGCATTCAACCTCTGAGCTACACCCCCTGCCCTATTCTTTTTATTTATTTTTAATATATTTTTTATTGGTGCTTTGTAGTCAAACATCACAATGGAATACAAGACTTGTGGGAATATCCAAGTACACATCATCCAATTAGCCTTTATCAAATCCCCCTCCCACTCCTTCCCCCTCCCTCAATCCCATGATTGATATAGTGATTAACTTTGATATATTTGTTTATGTACATCATGTGTTTTAAAGAGATTTCAACTTCCCCCATCTTGTCCCCTCTGATTGGTCACCTTAATTACTCCCCCATAGGGCCCTTTCTTCCACTAGATTTCCTCCTATTACCTGTTTCTTCCATGTTTTTGCATATTAGGGAAAGTATCTGATTTTTTTATTTTCTGTGATATTTCTCTGTGTATGCCACATTGCAAGTTCTGATCCCACTCTTGAAGGCCCTGACACTGGCCTTGCCACCTGGAAAACTCTATTCCTGGCCTCGCTGGCTTCAGCACTGTCCTTGCCTCATGGCAGGCTCCGATCCTGGCTGTGGAGGCCCCAGGACCAGTCTTGCCTTAAGGCAAGCTCTGATCCCAGCCTCGCTGGCTCTAGCTACAGCCTCATTGCATGGCAGGCACTGATCCCGGCCTTGCTGACCCCAGCACTGGCCTTGCTGCATGGCAGGCTCTGATCCCAGCCACTTTGGTCCCGGCACTGGCCTTCCCCCTCTGCCGGCTCTGATCCTGGCCTCCGAGGCTCCAGCACTGGCCTTGCCTCACAGCAGGCTCAGATCCTGGCCTTGCTGCCCCTGGCTCTGGCTTCACCTCTCAGCAGGCTCTGATCCTGGCCTTGGAGGCCCCAGCACTGGCCTTGCCAAGTATATCATTCCTAGAACTCCTGCTTCCATGACTTGTTTTGAGAATTCTAGAACAATTCCTATTGTTTTACCTCTGAATATCATTCCTTGATCTCTTCATTATTCGTTTTGTTATTATGTCATGTAAAAAAAATCTTATCTGATCTTGTCCAATTGGGGATCTGAATGTATCCAGTATTTGTACATTCAACCCATCTTCTATATTTGAGTAGTTCTGTGATATATATCTCTGAGATTTTTAATTCACTTGTTTTGATTTCTAGATTTTCTTCTATGCTTATTATTTTGGGGTTTACTTGTTAAAATAACCCCAAATCTATTGTATATTTTGGTCATATCATTTATCTCTCTATATATTTTCTGCATTTTCAGTTTTTAATAAACTGTGTTTTTTTTGTGGGTCTGGGGATGGAACCCAGGGGCATTTAACCTCTGATCTACAGCCCCTGCCCTATTTTTATTCTTTATTTTGAAACCAGGTCTCACTGAATTGAGGAGGGCTTCACTAAGTAGCTGAGGCTGTCCACGAACCGCAATCCTCCCATCCTCCTGAATGCTGGGATTACAAGCATGCGCCACCACGCCCAGCTAATAAACTGTCTTCTAAGAATAAAAATGTTCTCTGTGTGATCTATTCTTCCAGTGATGTTTTCTGCTAAGGCTTTTAGTTCACTTATTGCAATTTTCCTTCCAAGCCTTTTTTTTATTCCTGTTTAGGATATTAATATATTCCTTCATATCATTTAGAATTCTCTAGTTTCATACCTAACAACTTTAATCATTTCTAAAATCAGTGTTCTGAATTCTGCTTCTGGAACTCTTTCCTCTCTTAATTGGTGATTTCTACTGTTGTGGATTTATGGGAGCTAATTATTTTCCTGCTAATATTTTTCTTATGTTTTCAAGTTTTTAATATTTGAATCTTTGTTCCATTTGTCAATTATTATCAATTTCCTCTTTCTTCTTTTCTCTCTCCTTTCTCCTCTTTTCTCCTCTTCTTCTTCTTCTTCTTCTTCTTCTTCTTCTTCTTCTTCTTCTTCTTCTTCTTCTTCTTCTTCTTCTTCCTCTCATTCCTTTATTTTTTTTTTTACCTTTATGACGTATCCTGTTCTGGAGGTAAGTATTTATCTCAAGGTATGTCTTAAAAGGTGTTGTGTGTATGTAGCCTCTGGATAGCTTCCATCTTCTCTCCTCACAGAATCCAGACAGAGTTGGCTAGTGGTTGTAGCATTTTGAACTAACTGGCATAACTATTTAGATTGTACTAACCCCAGAAAGGCTCCCATTTTTATGGTTACTGTTGTCAACTTATACCATGTGTCCTACTAAGACCAAGTGATATCTTGCACTCACAGAGTTTATGACCTGCCCAGGTTTTATTGTCACAGTGAGACACACTGCTATCCTTCTAGCAGTGGTCAATTAAGATACTTCAGCCCTTGGGCCGGGCGTGGTGGCACAAGCTTGTAATCCCTGTCCTTGGGAGGGCGAGACAGGAGGATCACACAGGTTCAAAGCCAGCCTCAGCTGCTTAGTGAGGCTCTCAGCAACTTAGTGAGACCCTGTTTCCAAATAAAGTATAAAATAGATCTTGGAGTATAGACCAGAGGTAGAAAGCCTCTGGGTTCCACCCCAGTACCACCAAAAAAAAAAAAAAAAGATACTTCAGCCCACCTTGAGATTATAGTGTGTGTCTGCCTAGGCTATATTGTTTTTGTATTATCCCTCACTGTTTTTGGTCTGGCTGCACTTCACCTACAGCATGATGTTGCAACATCTCCAAAACTGTTGAGAGCTGCCTGCAGCAATGATTATAGTCTCCAAATACTCATCTGCTGCCATGCCAAGAGGGTCAAAGCTCAGAAATATGAGTGATCACCGTATTCAGTTTAGCTTTATCTCCCTGAGAGACCATCTCTGTGGTATGTGTACTGTGATGACCCTCACACACAAACACTGTTCTGACAGCATCTCACAGGCACTGTGTCAAAATGTCTGTAAGCCTCAGTGGGGACAGCCAATTCTGCCAGCCAACTGCAGTCATGTTATTGTTCAAATATCTTCTTGTCATTATGCCAATAGGGTCCGGGCTCAGTAGTATGAGGAATTATGACATTAATTTGAGTGTTTATCACCCTGAGAGCATGCAGCTTCAGTTAGTGTCTTGTGACATGCCATCTCTCCATGAGCATTGGATTACAGCTTTTCTAGCCCTCTGGGAAGTGGGTCAGCTCCACCTGCCAACCAAGATCATGTCAGTGTCCAAATGCCCACCTCCCACCTAGCCACCTAGGACCAAGCTCAGTAGTATGAATGTTATTAAAATTTCCATGTGTTTGCAAGGCATGGTGGTACACGCTTGTATCTCAGCATTTGGGGTGCTGAGACAGAAAAATCGCAGTTCACAGATAGTCTCAGCTATGTACTGAGGCCCTTTGAAACGCAGTAAGATCTTGTTTCAAAAAATAAAGAATAAAAAATAGGGCTGGTGTTATAGCTCAGAGTTAGAATGCCCCTGAGTTCCATCCACAGTACTGAAAAAAAAGGGAAAATGTCCATGTGTTTTATCTTCCTAGGATTACACAGCTCATTCTACAATCTCTGGGTTCTGTGTAGGATAGAGGGGCAGGGTAGACTGCTACCTCTGCATTCAGACTCTGTATCTCTATGAATTTCAGCGAGTCAATGCTTTCAATATGTTAGGATCTGCTGGAATTCTCTGCAAGCTCACAGACCATGCATGTTTTGTAGTTTCCATGGAGACCTAACGCACACAGTCATGTGGGCTCCAACTGCAGTTGAGTGCACACTCAGGTTTGCCATGAGGTATACTGGGAGCTCTGTTGATTATGTAGGAAAAGTCTGTTTACTCTCTGTTCTGATTCTGTTGAGTTCTGCTGCCTCCATAGTCATATTCACTGTGCAATCTGGCTGTGCAACATGGTGATTTGTAGGTATGGAGAGCAGATTGCATGTGTCCCTTTGATTGTTACTCTGTACCTATGAGGTCGACAGAATTTGTTGTTGTTTTTTATTCATTTTCTGGAATTTTTCTTCTGGGGTTAGGGAAGTCTCTGCCTCTATCTTGCTGTGCATGGAGCTAGTACGATGCACTCTCTACATATTCTCCACCATATTTACTTCCTTTTCAAAATTTTAAAGACCAGGGCTTGTTTAATCAGATTCTCCCTATGGGCTATATATCAAGAATCTTGCTGCTTTCTTCTTTTGTGGTACTTTTTTCATTTTGACTAAAAAACTATATCTTCTTCACCAATAACCAATTCCTTTGGCAAGATTTGATAAGTGTGATGCATTTATTATTTGATGTCCGCCTATGTATTATCAGCTATGTGATAAAATTCATGTCTTCAATATGCTCATTATGTAAGAATACTAACTCATCTCCACTAAACTTGAGATGGTCGTCAGTGCATCCCACCTGTCCTATATAAACAACTCTTCTCCTTATTCCTCTACCTTCTTTGCCCACTTACAGCTGGAAGATCCATGCCAAGAATTTGTCTCTGGGAAAATTCTGGGAAAGAATGTGGTAGCTCACTGAATCTGAGGAGGTAGCCAAGGAAATTTAAGGGAGTCCTAAGAACAATAGCTGTACAGCCCCAGCAAATGCTATGTTACACTTCAATGAAATGTCTCATCACAAGCCCAACTAAATTACAAACAGCATAACCCATTCATGTTCTTGAATGCTCCAGACTAAAATATATCTTTATTTCACAGTTATCTTTAACTAATTTCCACAGATAGTCATAAACCCTTCTTAAATTCTCACAAATGGATATCAGACAAACCTTTCCACATACAACTCCAAATATATTCCAGTTTTGGACTAATAGTTTCGGGAATTAACCTTCTAGGACAAGCCCTAATTTGTTCCAACACTTTCAGCTTCAGGCCTCCCATTTATGTAGGATCATTAAAACTACAGTTATACAATAATACCATCTCAATGATAAGAGCCTCCACTTACCAAAATTTTGACCACCTCATCAGTAACCATGTCAGAGTTATTGGAAAAATAGTTGTGTTAAACAAAAATAGTAAACACTATAACTTGAGATTTTGTCACTGCTGCCTTTCCAATTCCAGCGGAGTCATTTTTCCTTGTTTCCTTCACAATAACCACAGAACAACAGACCTTCAGGATAAAGATGAGATACATCATGGTTTTTTAATATTTAATCTATAGTATCCATTTTTGTTTGTTTATCTTCTTTTTAAATATTCCTTTATCTTTCACATCATACATCACTATGAGGACTCTAATATTGAAATACCATTAGTGCACAGTATTTGTTGAAAGTACTATGAATAAAGAAACTTGTTGAAAAAGGGGATCATAAGTTTTTCTGTTTTGGGGGACTGGGTATTGAACTCAGGGACACTATACTTCCAAGTCCTATTTCCAAGCCCTATGCCCCAGCCCTAATTTTTATTTTGTATTATCTTTTTAGATAGCATTAAATTACATTTTTATTTTTTCTTTTGGTGGGAGAGGTAAACTCTTAATTGGGCATTGACTTGTTTTCTCTCAGTCAGAAAGAGAAAAAGACGTAAACCAATGTTTCTACATGTTCTTGTATAAATTAAAATGTATTTCATCATTAATATGTGCTTACAATTTTGTTATTCCTACAGAAAATGAAAAGAGTAAAACACCATGCTTTTGAACATCCTTTTTTTTTTTTTGTTCTCCAAATCCCAGCTCAGTTAAGGAAAATTGAGAGCAAGTCTGAGATGAAATATTCAGATCTATATTATCTTAAAGAACACTAGCCTTATATCATGCACACTGGAAACTGAGCAAGATAGAATTATCTGTAGAAAGCTACTTTCTTAAATGTACACCAGGACAGTTGCTCCCTGAGGTGCTGGTCATGTGCTCAAACTAAGCAGGCTGATGATGCTTTTGAATTCTAAGATACAAAACCCCTCTCTGAGTGGATACTGGTATCAAACTGAGGGTGATGTGGAAAGTATCTAAATCACCCATCCAGCTGGCCACTACAGGAAGAAATGTAATGAAGGATGAAGGTGCTGTTTAACATAGAAGTGTGAGGAACACAGGAGCCATGGATGCAGCCTGTCACCACTGACCTCTTTGTGGAACAATCACTGATCTATAATTTATTTCTGATAAACCATACATTTTACAAGCTTACTTTATGCATTCCATTCGAATATTAACCTAATATTTTGGGCAACAGAATATAATAATATGAGTAATGAGAATAAATTACAAAGAAAGTTTGAGAATACTTTCAACTGTGCAATAGTGAACATATCACATATTAAAACACTTAGGATACACCTAAAGATATGCTTAGAGGCAGAATGTACAGAATAAAAACATTCATTAAAAAAGTAAGTTTCATGTCCAGAAAGAAAAATAAGTGACAAAAGAAGAGTTGCGGGAGAATGTCAATCAATAATGTTGAAGTTCATATTTCTCCCTTTCCCCTCAAGAAGAGATCTTAAGGGACATCCTCAGAAGTAGAAGATGTATGGGGATGAGGGCAAAGTCAACCTGAATTTTTGGTCCTTAGTGAAAGTGCATCTAATTTCTTAAAATAAAGTTTATTATTGTCATTTTTCATCTTCCTTCCCTTCTCCAAACAGGCAGTTATTAAAGAGAATTGTGATCAATCATACTTGAGCAATTATGTAGACTTTAGTCCATCTCATGACTAAAGTATAAATGCACTAATATTAATGACCATAATGAGGGAGGCGATTTCATTCATTTAAAAGGAAAGGAATAAAACCTCAGCAAAGTTATAAAAACATTATTAACACTATTGACATAATTAATGTATATGAAAACACCGCACTCACCAAATATTACAAAAAATTATACAGGGGAAAGTAATGACAGTTTAAGACATATCAGCCCTAAAATGTGTATTAATATTTTCAAAGGATTAAAATCTTTCAGAATACATTCTGACTCCAGGCTGAAATGGAACTGGATGTCAATAATTAAGTGTAAATAGAAAATCACTTTTCTATTGTGTATCAATAAGTATATTTCTAAATGACACAGAAGCCTAAAACATTCACAATATAAATCAGAAATCATGATCCAATTAATGGAGATGTAAGATATCAGAATGTATCTGATGCGAAGTGGTAATGGAGTAGGATATGGTGGGACATACATCATGTGGGGTGTACACATGTGAATATATCACTCTGAATTAATTTCACAGCACATCAATAAAATTATACAAAAATCACCATCATCATGTTATTTGTTCTGTAATGGCCGACTCAACAGGATTTAGATTCTTCTTTACTCCAGCTTATCTCTAAGAGTCACTCGATCCTGCACATATCAGCCTCTGTATTGACTTGCTGAGACAGCTCCCACCTCAGATCTCCAATTGCTAGATGTCACACATGGAGCTCTTATCAGTCCTCAGCTCTTTCCATAGTTTCCAATTCAACTACATTTCAGTTGTCTTTCTTCTGTTGAATTTTGTCTGCTTTTCTGCTCTTACCTAGAATTAGTCTTCTGAGTAGTTGAATTCTGAATCTTGAACCAAACCACACCACCTCCCTCTATTCGGACATCTTTTAGACACTTCATTATTCATAATTTAAAAATTAGCATTAACTATACTTTGTCTTATTATTATTAGTTATCTTAAATATAGTTAACTTATATACTTGCATCCTATGAGGGTACTAATATTGAAATACCAAGGTTTCACAATACTATTCATAAGGAAACCTCTTGAAAAAAATTATACTGCATATATGTGTATGTATATATATAAATATTTATGTATGTATATATGTATATATATTTAATACTGTAGATTGAATACAGAGGCATTCTATGTCCGAGCTACACACCCAGCCCGATTTTTTATTCTTTATTTTAAAACAGGGTCTCACTAAGTTGCAGAGGACCTCACTAAGTAGCTGAGGCTGTTAACAAACCTGAGAGAAAATCTGGACAGGAAAGTTCAGCAACATATCATCTTGAATGACAATGGGTTAATCTCATGCACATGGATATTGGGCAAATCAGGGTTATCTGTAGAAAGTTACAATCTTGAATGTGCACCAGGACAGTTGCTCCCTGAGATTCTGGCCATTTATGCAAGCTATTCAAACTGAAGCTGATCATGTTACTGTTTCTGAAGCCAAATATACAAAACCCTTCTTTAAGTGGGGACTGCTGTAGAATTCAGCACAGTATGGTAAGTTATCTAAGCCACACCTCCGCTTCTGGGTTAATAGTCATGAAGGATGGAGGAGCTGCTTAACAAAGAAGTGTGAGGAGAAAAGATACTACTGATTTAGCCAGTCACCATTGAACTCTCCTGGGAAAAGTCACTTTTCTTTGCACAATAAACCATATGTTTTACATGCTTATTCTGAGCATTGTATAAATGTGTGTTGCCAACTGGCATGTAGATATAACGACACTTCGATAATCTTTTGTTGTTAAACATCAGCTTATGAACATGGGTCTAAACTATGTTTTCTTAAAATGTTATAGAGTTTATTGTAAATCTTTCTAGTCCTGTAATTTTCTTTTAAAGTTTTACTTACAATCATTTTTATCTAATTAATAAAAAGGTGTTCATATCATCCCTCTCTCTCTCTCTCTCTCTCTCTCTCTCTCTCTCTCTCTCTCTCTCTCTGTGTGTGTGTGTGTGTGTGTGTGTGTGTGTGTGTGTGTGTGTGTGCAGGTACTTGGAATTGAACACAGAACATTGTACCTCTGAGCTACACTTCTAGCTCTTTTATTCTTACTTTTTATTTTGAAACAAGATTTCACTAAGTTAAAGAGAGCTTCCCTAAGTTGTTGATGTTGGCTGTGAACCTGTGATCCCATTCTCTCAAGCGTACTCGTACTGGGATTACATGCATCCACCGTAACTCCTGGATCCCCTATTTACTTTACTTTTGAGACTTTAGGGTTCCCATTTTAATCAAATTTCCACAAACAGCAGACAATGTTTTTATGGCATTTAACTATGATATTTTAATTTCTGAATGACAATAAAAATATTGTAATTTTTATTCTTGATATTGGTTAGTGGAGTGGACACTTTTTAAAAATTTGTCCCAATATAGCTTAATCAGTTTTACTAGTGCCATTTTCTGACTATCACCCATTTTATATGTTTTCTTTTATTAAATCAAGTTCTTATTTTATTATTTCCTTTATACGTATCATTTTGGTTAGGTTCACTATCTTTTAAAATGATCTGAGGCCAGGCATGGTGGCTTATGCTTGTAACCCCAGCATTTAGGAGGTTGAGACAACCTAACTGCAGTTTAGTGAGGCCCTTTGCAACTCAATGAGACCCTGCTTCAAAATAAAGAATAAAAATAGGGCTGGGAATATATCTCAGAGATAGAAGGCCCCTGCATTTCATTCCCAGTACTGCAAAATAAAAATAAAAATAAATAATCTGAATATTTGATTGTATGAGAAATAAGAATTTCTCCTTTTGTAAAGCGTTAGATACTAGCAACTCACATTAGCTATTCCAAGCTATTGTATATAACTTCTTATGAGAAGTATTGTATTTGATCCAGCATAGATTTTTATTTTGTTAATGTGGTGATTCTTTTTGTATACTTTCATTGGTTCACAGTAATTATACATTATGTTGAGAGTCAAAGCAATACATTCCCACATGCACACATTATGTCATGGATTTCCCACCATATACTACCACGTTTCCCTATCTCAACATATGAATTCTAATTACTACATCTTCATTATTAATTGGATCTTGACTTTTGAATTCGCAAGTTATTCTTAGACTTGTGGTCCATTTAGAAATATATTTATTAACATTTATATTTAGAAGTGAGTTTCTCTTTACATCTTACTGATTTCTGGTTCAGTTTTTGTCTAAAATCAGAATACGTTATGAATGATTTCAAGCTTTTGAAGTTATTAAGACAACTAGAACTTTTTGGCCAATATGTTGTAAATTATTTTAAAATTTTCATATGTAAGTTTAGTCTATACTTGGTGAATAAAAATTATTTATATACATTAATTATGTCAATAATTTTAATAATGTCTTTAGTAACTTTTGGAGACTTCTTTCTTTCATGTCCAATGAATGACACTGGCTCCATCTAGTGACTGTAAGTATTAATGCACTTTCTTATATTATAGGTGGGAGGAAATGGCATTCTACATAGATCCTAAAGTATGATTGATCACAATTCTCTTTCATAGCTGCCTAAATGTTTGGAGGAGAGAATGAATATGAAAATGGTAAGAGTAGTTTGTATTTTAATAAATGGGAAGTGCTCCCTCCCCAAGGATCCAGAATTGGGTTAATTTTTTCCTTTTTCCCAGTATGCCTTTATTTCTGAGGATGCCCCCAGGGCCTCTCCCTAAAGGGAAAGAGAGAAACATTATTGATTGACATTCACACCTACTATCTTTGTCATTCAATATTTTTATGCTTTCTGGAGATGGATTCTCCTTTCTTATAAATACATTTACGCTAGTACATTTTCCCCTAGATCCATCCTAAGTGTGTTAATATGCTCAGTTTGTACAGCTGAAAACACTTTCAAATTTCTTTGTGATTTTTTCTTATTACTCATATTATTCATCCTTTTACCCATAAGGTTAGGATGATATTATTTTGAGAGAGACTGGTCTCATCTGCAATGCTCCTGTCTCAGCTTCTCCAGTACAGGAGTGACAGGCTTTTTCTACCATGCACAGCTAGACATCTATTTTATTATTTTTTTACTGGTGCATTGTAGTCATACATCTTAGTGAGGTCCAAGATGGTAGAGTCAGACATGCATACATCACTCATTTAACCCTTCCCCAAAGTGACTGATATGTTTGTGAATGTATATCATATACATTAGAAGATTTCCCTCTTCCCCCTCTTCCCTCTCCCATCACTCTCAGTTAAGTCACCTTATTTGCTCATCTAGGGTTCCTCCTTCTGTGTCTAGAGTTCCTTCTAGTAGCATTTTAGCCCTAGATTCTGTATATTAGGGAGAGTATCTGATTTTCACTTTTTGTGACTGACTAATCTCACTTAGCATAATGTTCTCTAGTTCCATCCATTTTCCTACAAATAAGATAATTTTGTTTATGGCTGAGTAAAATTCCAGTGTGTGTGTGTGTGTGTGTGTGTGTGTGTGTGTGTGTGTGTGTGTGTAGTTGGTCTGGGGATGGAACCTAGAGGCTTTCTACCTTTGGGCTACACTCCCAGACCTATTTTCTATTTTATTTGGAAACAGGGTCTTACTAAGTTGTTGAGAGCCTCACTAAGTAGCTGAGGCTGGCTTTGAACCTGCAAAATCCTCCTGTCTCAGTCTCCCAAGTACTGGGATTACAAGCGTGCACCATCACACCCAGCTACATATCACATAATTTTATAATCCATTCCTCTGTTGATAGACATTAATATTGGGACTGCATATTAGTGCAACCACTTTGGGAAAGAGTGGAGGATCCTCAGAAGAATGGGAATGAACCTAGTATATGATCCAGCAATAACACTTCTGGGTATCTACCCAAAACAATGGAAACCAAACTACCAAACCAATGCATGCACTTCTATGTTCATAGCTGCACAATTCACAATTGCCAAACTATGGAAACTTCTCTTCTTATATTTTCAAAATTATCTTGATACTTCATTTGGTTTGGCTAAAGATAAGTTTTGGAGTTCCCAAAATTTCAGTGAATATGAGAGAAAAATGTGTCTTTTATGATATCAAAAAATCCTGTACTATTTTTCATATTCTAAGAATTTTATCATAAATAAATATTATTTTTATACAATTTTGGAAACTATGAGCTGATTTTTACTTTCTTCTTTTAAATATATTAACACAACAAATAAATGAATTTATGCAAATTAATCTAAAATTTTTATATTATCACAAATCACTAGAAAAAAGGCTTTGTTTTCATGCTGTATTATTCTTTTAGTTTTATTTTCCATTTTGTTGGGGGGAAGGAGTTATAGCTTAATTACTCACTGGCTTGTTTTTTCTTAGAAAAGATACAAAAAGACAGAAACATATGTTCTAACATATTCTAGTATAAATTAATATGCATTTATCATTAACATGTGCTTATACTTGTATTATTCCTAAAGAAAAAGAGGACAGTAAAATACAATGCTCCTTAATATTCCATATCTGTTGGCAAAATCCTGGCTAAGTTAAAGAAAATTGAAAGCAAGTCAGGGCTGTAAAGTTCAGAAACATATTATCTTGAAAAACACTAGCTTTATCTTATGTACACTGAAAACTGGACAAGTTAGAATTATCTGTAGACAGCTACGATCTTGAGTGTGCACCAGATGCTGGTCATATACTCAGAGTGAGCTGATGCTCATGATGGTAATGCTTCTGAAGCCTAAAATATAATGTCCTCTTTGACAGGGGAGTGGTGTAGAATCGAGGGCACTGTTGACAAGGCATACCTAACTCCTTCAGCCGCTGCTCCTGGATCAGTTGCCGAGGAGCATAGAGCTGCTGCTTAACAAAAAATTGTGTGGGACAGAGGTGCTACTGATTTAGCCGGTCACCACTGAACTCCTCTCAGAGCAGTCACTGACCTCTAGTAATCTTTACCAATAAACTGCACGTCTCGTATGCTTACTTCTTGTGTATCATTTCTCCTGTGCACAAACTACCTCTCTGCTTTTGGACAACTGGATAGTAGATGTGACAACACTTCAATAAATAGTGTTGCTAATTGTCATGGGCCTGTAGCTCTTAAAACATTATAAAGTTGATTTGGAAGCTCTTTTTTTCTGAATTTTCTTTTTAAAAAAGTTTTCATTATTATTTTCCTCTAAGTCCTATGTGTATGTGTATGTGTATTGTATAGTTGATTGAAACCAAAGGCATTCTATCTCTGAGTAATACCCTCTGCCCTATTTTTTAGAGTTGTCCAAAAGGTTCTCACTAAGTGTCACATGGTGTTGCTTAGTTGTTGAAGATGGCTGTGAACCTGTGATCCTCTTGTCTCAGCTTTCCAAATGCTGGGATTCCATGCATGCACCACCGTGCCTGACTGTCCCATTTTCTTTATATTGGTAACTGTGGGTTCTTATTTCAATCACATTTACATAGCCAATAGCCAATGTTATTCATGGTACGTTCCTAAGAGAGCTTTAATTTCTGTGCGAACAGTAGAAATATCACTTTTATTTTTGATATTAATTATTTTAGTGGACATTGTTCTTTAAAAATGAATCAAATGAGGGTGTATTCATTCAAGTCACCCCTCCATGCCAGTCTGGTATGGAGCTGTACCTATCCTCTGTATTTCTATCTTTCTAATAAACTTCTTTAAATCTTCAAAAAAATGAATCAAATCAGAGTTTACTCAGTTTTACTAAACCCAGTAAAAAAGGCATCTCTCTCTATTCCACTTTTTGTTTGTTTCCTTTTATTAATTTCAGTTCTCACTTTAATTATATTGTCATATATTTTATTTTTGTTATATTTGCTATTTTTATTTATCCAAGAGTTTATTTTCATTTTTAATTGGTGCATTGTGGTTATACATCTTAATGGGGTGCAAGATGGTATACATGCACACATCACTCATTTAGCCTGCTTCCATTTCCCACCCCATTCCTTACCCCCATTCTTTTAATGTTTGGCTTAGTGATTGACTTTGATATGTTTGTGAATGTAAATCATGTGTATTAGAAGATGTTTTTCTTCCCCTTTCCCACCTTCTTCAGTTCAGTCACCATATTTGCTCATCTATGCTTTCTTTTTCATAGAAACTGTTTCTAATATGATACATCCTCATATGCCCACATCATGTGGTGGCCGTGCTGCTCCTTCCTTCCCATTCCACTACCTGAACATATGCCCTGTACGTCATTCTTACAATGTGGGTCATTTAAAATATACTTATTCTGCGGGGCGTGGTGGCACACACTTGTAACCCCCATGCTTGGGAGGCGGAGACAGGAGGATCGCACAGGTTCGAAGCCAGCCATGCGGGCTTAAGAAACCCTGTTTCCAAATAAAATATAAAATAGGTCTGGGAGTATATCCCGGAGGTAGAAGGGCTTCCAGAAACCCCAGTACTACCAAATAAATAAATAAATAAATAAATAAATATATATATATATACACATACATACATAATACATAAATACATACATAAATACATAAATAAATACATAAAATATACTTATTAATATCTAAATGTATGAATGAATTTCTCTTTACATCTTGTGATTGATTTCTGGTTCAATTTCAATCTGGAGTCAATATATTCTGAATTATTTCAATTATTTGAAATTATTATGGCAACTAAAACATGTTTTTGTGCCAATGTGTTGTAAATTGTCATAACTTTCCCATGATTAAATTTTCAACCTATATTTTGTAGGTACAGTGTATTTTTACACATTAAATATGTCAAAACTATTAATAATGTCTATGCATTTGTGGAAGTTTTTCCTCTGCTATCCAATTGAATGACATTGGCTCTATCTAGTGGCCATTAGTATTAGTGCAGTTTCCTGTATTTTGGGTGGAAGAGGAACTGCATTCTACCTAGATGCTGAATTGATCACAATTCTCTCTAATAACTGCCTACATATTTGGAGTAGGGAAAGAACATGAAAAATGGCAAGAATGAGACGCTCTCTGTTCTTTATCTCCTCTCTCTCTCTCTCTCTCTCTCTCTCTCTCTCTCTCTCAATGACCAAGAATCAGATTAATTTGTCCTTTATCCCCATGAAATCTCTATTTCTGAGGATTTCCTCAGGACTTATTTCTGAAGGGGAACAAACAAATAGGATTGCAACATCGTTTTCTTCTTTCTGGAGATTTCTTTTTTATGAATTCATTTAAGTCTATATATTTTTGCCTCTACCATAAATTTAGTTCCACTCTAACTGTTTCAATATGTAATATACTCAGTATGTATTATACAGCTAAAAATACTTTCCAATTTTCTTTGTGATCTCCCTTTTTTACGCATATTAGATCCTTTAACCCATAATGTTAGCTTATTATTATTAGAGGGACTGTCTTATATGAAAGCCTCCTGTCTGAGCTTCTTCAGTATTGGGATAACAAGCATTCACTACTATGCCCATTTAGACCTTCTATTTATTTTTAAAAATTATCTTGACACTTCATTTGGTTTTATAGATAACAGTATTGAAGTTCCCAACATTTCAGTTAATATGATAGAAAATTTTATCTCTTATATGATCAAGAAAATCCTATTCCTTTGCTAGTAACCTAAAAACTTAATCATGAATAAATATTATTTTAACAGAATTTTGGAATTTTTGAGTTTATTTTTACTTTAAATACATGATTTTTTCAAATTGTTTTATTAATACAAACAGCTAGAAAACAGTCTTCTTTTTCATGTTTTATTATCCTTTTAGGTAACAGTACTCTTTGTTTTTATTTTTTAATGGGAGCAGTTATAGCTTAATTACACTTTGACTTGTTTTCTCTCAGAAAAGAGAGAAAAGGACCTAACCATCCATTTCTACATGTTCTTGTATGTATTAACATGCATTTTATCATTGATATATGTTTACACATATTATTCCTAAAGAAAAGAGGACAAGAAAACACTATGCTCCCGAATGTCCCTTATTTGTTGGCAAAATCCTGGCTAAATCAAGGGAAATTGAGAGCAAGTCTGAAATCAAAGTGTTGCAGAAATTTTCTGGAATAATTGGCCAAATGCCAACAGGATGGAAAAGAGGAAGTTTACTACACCAGCTAGCCCGGGTTGGACAGCTCCTGAAAAACCTCCAGCCCCAAGCTCTACTGAGCTCACATTTTTTAGATTTTTGACAAAGAGCAGAAGCAGGCAGGTGGCAGGCTTGCAGGGGATGAAATGAGACAGTGATTGAACTTGGTATGGGGAGGGCAGTGGGGGAAATTGCTGAGAAAGTTATTGACATATGTGTATGTCTTTTACAAGCAGTTGCCTGGATACCTGACCTCCTGCAAGGCTTTCTCTAGTTATATTCTTAGTTACGAGTTTAGGCTTAGGATAGGAAAACTATAGTTTTCTGCTTCCTCCCCTAGTCCAGCTAGCTGAATCTTAGCAGAGAAAGGAGAGATCAGACCCTCCCTCTAGGCAACCAGGAGACAGGACCAGTGCAAGTCTCTTCCTTAAGGTAAACAAAGCATCTACCTGATAAGAGAGACAAGATAATTTAAATGTTTTTCTGTCTTCTATAACACATGCCTGATAGAAGTAATCTCCCTATTTTTCCCCCTCCTCTCTGAGTTAAGTGACCAACGAATAAGGTTGGAATTTCTTTGTTCATGGCCAGGGGGATGAAAAGCAGGAATTAACTGCTTCTGGAGTCCATCAGCTGTTGAATAAAGAGAGACTGGCTCATCAGCCTTCAGAGTTTCTTTTGTCTTTTAAATCAGGCTGTGGGGAACATTCTATGCAACAAAGAGGAAAGGAAAATTTTCAGCCTTTCATTTTAGTAACACTTTTGGATTTATAACAAAGGTTCATACACACACACGCACGCACACACACACGCATGCATGCATGCTAGAAATTGGGCAAGTTAGAGTTATCTGTAGAAAGTTACTGGCTTGCATGTGCACTGGGACAGTTTATCCCTAAGATACTGGTCATATATGCAAACTAAGTAAGCTGATGGTGATGATGTTACTGATTCTGAAGCCTAACATGCAAACCCCCTCTCTGAGTGGTGGATTGTTGTAGAGTTGAGGGCAGTGTAATCCAGTGTAGCTGGCTGCTACTGGATTAATAGCTAAGAAAAAACGGAGTGCTGCTCAACAAGAAAGTGTGAGGAGCAGAGGTGCTACTTATTCAGCTACTTGAGTCACCACCGAACTCTTCTGGTAGCAGTCACCGATATTTTACATTCTTTCCCAATAAATCACACATCTTGCCTGTTTACTCTGTGCATTTCATTGGATCTGTGGACAAACAATCCAATTGCTTTTTCACAACTGGATAGTAGATGTGGCAATAGTTCAATAAGTATTTTGTGGATGCACATCATCAGGTTTATTATTTTTTCATAAAAATTTTATAGAATCGAGTTTGAAGCTCTCTGTTGCTAGAGATTTCTTTCTAAGAAATTTTTAGTCATACATTGTTTCCTCTAAGTGCTACAAAGTTATTCATATAGTTTATGTTTGTGTGTGGGCGGTGTGTGTGTGTGTGTGTGTGTGTGTGCGCGTGTGTGTGTGCGCACATGCACCCATCCATTTGTAGGTGTGGTACAGAGGATTGAACCCCGGGGGCATTCTATCTCTGATCCACACGGCCCAATTTTTTTTTTTTAATTTGTAACGTGGTCTCCATAATTACAGACAGTGTCATTAAGTTGCTGACAGGGGCTGTGTACTTGTGATCCTCTTGTCTGAGACTCCCAAGTTCTGGGATTATAGATCTGCACCGCCATACACAGATATCACATTTACTTTACTTTGAAATCTTTAGTTCTCATTTCAAACACATGTAAATATTCAATGGTCAAAGTTACTCATGGTAAATTCCTACATCTTCAATTTATGTATGAAAAGTAGGAATGTCACTGTTTCTATTCTTGTTATTGGTTAATGGAGTGGACACTGTCTTTAAAAATGAATCTCACCAGAGTTTAACCGGTTAACTAAATTCAGTAAGACACCAATCTCTTGCTATTCCCCTTTTAATATGTTTATTTTCTTTTAAATTCAGTCCTCATTTTAATTGCTGTCTATTTCATATATTTCCTTTCAGTTAAATTTGCTATCATTTAAAAACTACCAGAATTTAGTGGAGTATAAAAATTATAAAGATTTATCTTTTTAAATGCATTGTATATTTGCAACATGCATTTTGTGTTATAAAGTATATAATTTTCTTTACTTTTCCTTTAATACCATTTTATTTCAAAATCTAAATATAATTTGAAGAATTACACATAACTGGGAATATCATAGTAACTGATGATATGGCACACTTTCATCTTATTTTAACTGTCATCATAATTTTATTTTATTTTATTTATATTTTTATTTTTTACTTTTTTATATATTTTTATTGGTGCATTGTAGTCAAACATCACAATGGAAT
The DNA here is from genome assembly GCF_963383645.1 of Muscardinus avellanarius. Lineage (NCBI taxonomy): Eukaryota > Metazoa > Chordata > Mammalia > Rodentia > Gliridae > Muscardinus > Muscardinus avellanarius. The sequence goes on from NC_137788.1 coordinate 163,196,283, forward strand.
ACACGACTTGTGGGGATATACACACATCATCCAATTAGCCTTTATCATATCCCCATCCCATTCCTTCTCCCTCAATCCCATGCTTGATTTGGTGATTAACTTTGATATATTTGTTTATGTACATCATGTGTTTTAAAGAAATTCTATCTTCCCCCATCCCATCCCCTCTGATTGGTCACCTTAATTGCTCCTCCATAGGGCCCTTTCTTCAACTAGATTTCCTCCTATTACCCATTTCTTCCTAGTTTTTGCATATTAGGGAAAGCATCTGATTTTTTATTTTCTGTGATATTTCTCTGTGTATGCTGTATTGCAAGTTCCAATCCCACTCCTGAAGGCCCCGGCGCCAGACTGGCCACCAGGCAGGCTCTGATCCTAGCCTCGCTGGCTCCAGCACCGGCCTTGCCTCATGACAGGCCCCGATCCCGGCTTTGCTGGCCCTGGCACCGGACTCACCCCTCGGCAGCCTCCAATCCCAACTTTAGAGACCCAAGCACCAGCCTTGCCTCAAGTCAGGCTCCGATCCCTGCCTTGCTGGCCCCAGCACCAGCCTCACCACTCGGCAGGCTCTGATCCTGGCCTCAGAGGTCCAAGCACCTGCTTTGCCTCATGGCAGGCTCCGATCCCAGCCTTGCTGGCCCAGGCACCTGCCTCACCCTTTGGCAGGCTCTGATCCCAGCCTTGAAAGCCCATGCACTGGCCTTGCCTCATGGTAGGCTCCGATTCCGGCTTCGCTGGCCCCAGCACTGGCCTCACCCCTCGGCAGGCTCCAATCCAGGCCTTGCAGGCCCCAGCATTGGCCTTGCCTCACGGCAGTCTCCAATCCCAGCCTTGCTGGCCCCAGCACTGGCCTAACCCCTTGGCAGGCTCTGATCCTGGCCTCGGAGGTCCAAGCACCAGCTTTGCCTCATGCAGGCTCCAATCCCAGCCTCACTGGCCCTGGCATCGGCCTCACCCCTCAGTGGGCTCCAATACTGGCCTTAGACGGAGGCCCCAGGACCGGCCTTGCCTCACGGCAGGCTCCAATCCCAGCCTCCCTGGCTCTAGCGCCAGCCTAGTTGCCCAGGAACGCTCCTATCTTGGCCTCAGAGTCCCTGGAACTAGCCTTGCTGTGCATTGAGCTCTGGGCTCTGTCACTATGAGCAGGTTGCCTACAGATGTTCCCTTGTTTCTTTGCATTTTTATTTTTGTGTGTGTGGTACTGGGGTTCCTGAAAACCCCTCTATCTCCAGGCAACACTCCTGGAGACATATCTCTTTTTTAAATATATATTTTATTTCGAAACAGGGTCTCTTAAACCAGCATGGCTGGCCTTGAACCAGCGCGAGCTTCCTGTCTACACCTCCCAAGCTTGGGGATTACAGGTGTGCACCATCATGCCCAGCATTCTTCCTTTTTTTTTTTAATATGAGAAAGCAGTACATGTCTTTTGCAAAAGCTGGAACTCCAAATACCTAGTGGCAATAAATTTTGTCTTCTCTCCAAAGGCAGAGGTCCACAGCTTCTCTTCAGAAAGCAGGCTCTGCTGTTCCATGTGCACCCTGGCCTCCCACTCTGCGCGGAGGAGCGCGGTGGCCACGAGGGCTGATGACTCCCAGAACATGCAATGTGTAGGCCTATCCCAGCTATGCGGGGATCCTTCCAATACTCCCCAAACCCTTTTTCTACTTAACATGTTATCCAGTCATCTTGAGCATGTGTGGCAGGTGAAGTCAGTCTACTTTTGGAGAGATTTCCTCAAAAGCTCAGGGTGGACTTACTGGATCTGTCTGCCCCTCCAATTTCTACCTTTGGGGCAATTTCTTCAGATGAAGGTAGGTTGAATCAGGTCTCTGTGTCTCCAAAATAATGGCCTCCACCTCTGCCTCCGGCACTGGTGCCCACACCTCTGCGCATTCTCAATTTTTTGTGTAATTTCTCCTTATTATCCATATTATTAATTCTGATTAATATTTCCTTGGGTTTATTCGAAGCAATTAACATATAACATATAACTCTTTGACTAAGTCCTTCAAAAATTTACTTCATGTCCACTTTTTATCATTGTTTTAGATAGAATTATTGGCACACCAGAAACTATTTCATCTGGCATATAATAGGCCCTTTGAACACACTTGTGATTTGGGTTGAAAGGTTTGGAGTCATCCTGATCGATTTACCCCTAAATGTCATATGCTCTTTTGCTCTTCACACAACAAAAAAATCTCTACTTGAGCTCTATATTAATCATTTTGATTAATATGTGGCATGGAGCAGTTCTTCTTTGGTTTTGCCTTATTCTCTGATTTATTTTTCTAGACCGACTTCAACACCTGTTATTCATACTTTTGGTCACTTGATATTATTCCATATTTCTTGAATATTCTGGACAAATTGTCATATCATCTTTTATGTACTGTTAACTCTGGTTAGTTTTCAGTGAGCTGGATTCTAAGATTGAGACAACGTTATCTATGTGATATATCCTAGCAGTGGTGATTTCTATTGTAAACTTTATTTCATTTATTGTCTCTTTCATTTTGTTAAGTGCCCTTTTTATTATTTAGAGCCCAGTTTCTTTTCTGATATGCTCTTTCATGTCGTCTATACTTTCTCTGGTTTCCAAACTGACACATTTGATTATACCAATAATCAAAATTCTGAATTCTCTACATTTTAACTGTGTTTCTTCTAGTAAATTTTGACTTCTTTTCTCCTCTTGCTAAGAAGCAGGCTTTATTTGGCCTGTGAAAACCTACTTCATTGTTCAGGACCAACTGACCTATAGATGGGACAACACTTCAATAAATCTTTTTTTTTTTTGATTCACATCATCTTATAAACATGGGTCTGCAATATTTTTTCTAAAAATTCAATAAATTTAACTGTAAATCTTTCTGGTCCTGACTTTTTCTTTTTAAAATTTTTCTCTTGATTAATTTTCCCTAATTAATATAGATGTATCCATACGTGTGTGTGTGTGTGTGTGTGTGTGTGTGTGTGTGTGTGTGTGTGTGTTGCTTCTGGGGATTGATCCCCAAGTATTCTTACTCTGAGGTAAACTCCCAACCCTATTTTATTATAACATTTTAATTTCAAACAGAATTTCACTAAATTCCAGAAGGCTTCTCGAAGTTGCTGAGGCTGGCTGAGAATCTATCATCTCTGGACACAGCTCCCTAGTCCTCAATTACATGTATATACCTTCATTTCTGGCTCTACCATATACCTTCATTTCTGGCTCTACCATTTACTTTAATTTTGATAATTTGTGGTTCTCATTTTAATCAGATTTTCACAAAATAGCCTGTTATTCATTGTCTGTTCCAATGATATCTTTGTTTTCTGTATGAACAGTTAGAATATCATAAGTTTTATTCTTCATACTTGTTAGTGTAGTGGACCTTTTTTCTAAAAAAAAAATGAATCCCAACAGAGTTTAATCAGTTTTACTAAATCCAGTAAGGAAAAAAGCTTTGGCTATTCCCCATTTTGTATGTTTGTTTTCTATTAATTTTAGTTCTCTTTTTTGTTATGTCCTTTATATATTTCCTTTTGTTTAGGCTTGCTACTTTTTAAAATTACCTCAATTTTGTAACTGTATTAGAAATAAGAATGTCTCTTTTCCAGTGCATCATATATTATCAATACACATTGTATGTTTCCAGCTACATAACTTTTATGAGAAGCACTGAGTTCCATCCAGTATATATTGTTTTGTGTTAGCATGGCGAATGTTTTTGTATGTCTTTATTGCTGCAATGCAATTACACAGCCTAGTAAGTTTCAAATAGTATATTCCATATGGCCACAGTATGTGGGATATGCACTGCCATATCCTTTCCATTCCCCCATCTGAACATATGTGATGCACTACATGATTCTTATTAATCAAATTATGATGTCTGATTAAATTTTTGAAGTATCCTTAGACTTGTGGGCCTTTTACAAATATTCTTATTAATATTCCAATGTAGAAATTCATTTCTTTCATTTCTTTCACATTTTGTTATTGATTTCTGGTTAAATTTCAGTTTGGAGTCAGAATGTATTCTGAGCGAGTTCAATCATTTGAAATTATTAAGAAAATTACAACATGTCTTAGGGAAATGCGCTGTAAGATGTCATAACTTTCCCTTGTATAATTTTTGCAATATATTTGTTGGGTACGGTGTATTTGCATGCAGCAATCTTGTCAAAACTATTAATAATGTCTTCATAACTTCGCAGAGAGCGTTCCCCTGATATTCAATGAATGACATTGGCTCCATCTAGTGGCCTTTGGTATTCATTCATTTTCTTAAATTTTAGGCGGGAGGAACCTCATTCTACACAGATGCTAAAGTATGGTTGATCACAGTTCTCTTAAATAAGTGCCTGAAAGCTTGGAGGAGCGAAGGAACATGAAAAATGGCAGGAGTATTTTGTGTTTTAAGAAATGAGAAGCTCACTGTCAATTCTCTGTCACTCTGTTTCTATTGTCTTTCTTGCCCTCCCTCTAATGACTCAGAATTAGAGTAATTTAGTCCTTTTTTCCCCATGCAGCCTCTATTTTTGAAGATTTCCTTCAAGACCACTTCCGTAAGGGGAAGGAAAGAAATAGAACTTCTATGTTATTTTCATTCTTGAAACCCTTTTAGTAATTTCATTTTTTCTTCTTTCTGGAGAAGAATTTTCCTTTTCTATAAATTTATTTAAGTCTGTATTTTTCTCTATCCTAAATTTAAATTGATCCTACGAGTTTATATGTGATATTCTGTGTTTTATGTAGTTGCAAAATACTTTCTAACTTTGATTATTATTTCTTATTATTACCCATATCTTTTAACCATAGTTTTAGGTTAATATTATGTTAAGAAAGGCTGGTCTCTTATAAAATCCTCTTGTCTCATCTTCTTAAGAACTAGAATTATGGTTATGCACAATCCTGCTCAGCTAGACCTTTTTAAAATCACAATTATATTGATATTTTATTTTGTTTTGCAGAAAGTAATATTGAAGTTCCAAAAATTTCAGTGAATATAAGGGAAAAATACATCTTTTATAAGATCAAAAAAATCTTCTTCTCCTGTTAGTATCCTAAGAATTTTATCATAAAGAGATATTATTTTAACTAAATTATGGAAATTTTGAGAGTGTCTTTTTATATTCAATTTTTAAATATTTTAAACTGGTAAATTTATGCCAATGATTTTAAATTTTTATGTCAGCATAAATACCTAGAAAAAAGGATTTTTGCATGTTGCATTATCCTCTTAGATAACAGTACAATTTTTTCTGGAAGAGATTATATTTTAATTAGATATTGACTTGTTTTCTCTCAGCCAAGAGAGAAAATGACCTAACCATAAGTTGCTCTGCATTCTTAAAAATTAATATGCATAATATCATTAAAGTGTGTTTACACTTGTATCATTCTTTTAAAAAGCAGAACAGTAAGACACTTAGGGCTTCTTTTCACCTCTTATTTAGACTCAGTTTCTTTATTGCCATGCTATTTCATATCATCGCTACATTCTCTCATTCCAAATCAGACCACTTGGATCATATGAATAATCAGCTTTCTGAATTCTCCTGACATGTTTCACAGCTGTTTTAATAGTCTCTTTTCCTGCTGAGTTTTTGAAGATTATTATTTACCTTTCTGTCTTTATTCATTCTCATTTGTTCAGGGTTCCTAGGTTTATCTCTCTGCTAAATATTCATCATTTTCCTCACTGTTTGGGAGTCCTCTGTTTGTTAAGTTTTACTTTATAATAAATCTTGTGCCAAGGGTATACCTTGTGAAAAGGACTCTGTCTCACAAAATCTGAATTTTGAATGAGCCCCCCAGAACCTCTTAAATTACATATATCATGTGGCCAGTGACGGCAAGAGCAGTCTCTAAACGGCTCCCTGGACCCAAACTCACAAGAGCGAGATATGCTAATACTCCAAACCTGTCGTCAGATTGCTGAGTTGTAATAGCCCAAGGACACCGCTGATGTCCTCTCAGCTGTGAGCAGCAACTTCCACTGCAATCACAGGCATTTTTGTTCACTGGTTTTACTGGGTAGTCAGGAGATTCAATGTTTTTAGGTATTCAAGCATTTGCAAATTCTTTTTTATATTGGTTCTGCAATGATTAACTTGACAGAATTTGGAATCTCCTTTACTAGAGTTAATCCTACGAGCCACTTGAATTCTGCCTCCGGTGTGGGATAGCTGAGATGGCTCTCACCCCTCCTTTCCATTTGCAAGATGAGGTATAAGGAGGGAGGTCTTTTCATTCCTTTGCTTGTTGTTGCAGTTTGTGATCCAACTACATTTCAACTGACTTTTTTCTTGTGAGTTTTGACTGCTTTTCTCCTCTTGCCAAGAAGCAATCTTCCTGCTGGTTAAATTCTGAGTCTTGGAGTAAGAAAACCACACTGCCATCCTGCACTCTGCTCTCTTTTGCTGATATCTTGATTTATAATTAAAAATTTAGTGTTAATTAAAATTCCAACTAGTATTACTGATTCTTATCTTAAGGTCAGTTGGGTTATGTCCTTGGATCTTAGAAGGGCAGTAATATTGAAATACCAATTTCACAGTACTATGCATAAAGAAGCTTGTTGAAAAGAGAGATCACACAGCTTCTATTTTATTTGGTTTTGTTTTGTGAGTAGTGATTATTGAACTCAGGGCCAGCCTATCTCCAAGCTATACTCCTACTTTTATTTTATATTTTTATTATGAAAAGTAGTCTCTCTCACTTGCTGTGGGTCTCATTTTTTGCTTAGACTGATCTCCAGTGTGCAATCCTCCTCTCTCAGCTTTTCCATTACTGGGATAACGGACATGCACTGCCATGCCCAGCTAGGCTTTTATTTTTATTCCCAAAATTATCTTGATATCGAATTTAGTTTTGCTTAAAACAATATTGAAGTTCCCAAAATTTCAGTGTCTCTGATAAAATAATATGTCTCTCATAAGATCAAGAAAATCCTGTTCTCTTCCTACTATCCTAGAAATTTTATCAAAAAGAGATATTATCTTAACAAAATTCTGGATATTTTGAGAGCTTATTTTTTACATTTCTTTTAAAATATATTGACCTGTTTATATAAGTTAATTATTTTCAAATGCTTATATGACTTCAAACCACTAGAAAAATGCCATATTTATAATTTTGTATTATCCTTTTAGATAACATAAAATTTTAGCCGGGCGTGGTGGCGCACGCTTGTAATCCCTGCGCTTGGGAGGCGGAGACAGGAGGATCGCGCAGGTTCAAAGCCAGCCGCGCGCGCTGGCTTAGGAGACCCTGTTTCCAAAAATGAAAATGTAAAAATAGGTCTGGGAGTGTAGCCCAGAGGTAGAAGGGCTTCCAGGAACCCCAGTACCACCAAAAATAAATAAATAAATAACATAAAATTTTATCTTTATTTTCTGCTTTGGGGATCAGGGATTGTTTTCTCTCAGCCAAAAGGAGGAAAAGTCTTAAACAAAGTACATTTTCTTGTATAAATTAAAATGCACTTATCGTTCATATGTGTTTATACTTGTATTATTTGAAAAGAAAAGGATAGTAATACACCATGCTCACAAATATCCTCTTTCTGTTTCAAAAATCTCAGGAAAAAGTTAAAGGGGAATTATGGCCAAGTCTGGGCTGGAAAGGCCATTTACATATCTTGAGTGGCACCTGACTGTCTCCTGAGCACTGCACATTGGGCAAATTAGGGCTTTCTGTAGAAAACTGCTTCCTTGCATGTGAACCAGGACCTTGCTCTCTGAGATGTTGCTCACTATCCAGACTAAGCGAGCTGATGCTGATGACATCGCCCCCTCTGCAGCCTGACACATAAAACCCTCTCTGAGGGTGCACAGGGGCAGAGCCCAGGGCACCGTTGAAAGTGTATGTGCTTCTGCGCCTGGATGCTTCTGGACTAAAGGCCACGAAGGATGGAGGTGGTGCTTAACAAAGGAGTGTGTGAAGCAGAAGCCGAACTGATTCAGCCTGTCAACAACTGAAGTCCTGTGGGAACAGCCACTGATTTCTTATCATCACTGCGCAATAAACCGTATGTCTTACAGGCTTACTCTGTGCATTTAATTTGGTTTGCGCACGACTTACCCCACTGCTCTGGTCCAACTGGCTTTTAGATGTGACAATATTTCAATAATGTTTTCTTGAAGCACACTAGCTTCTGAACATGGGTCTGTAATATTTTTTCTTATACATGTGATAGAATTGATTGTAAAATTTTCTGAACCTGGAATTTTCATTATAAGAAAGAGTTCATTGTAATTAACTTCTCGAATTGCTAAAAAGGTATTCATATCTCTCGTCAATTTTTGTGCGTCTCGGTGTGCTATCAAGGATTAAACACAGGGGCATTCTCTTCTGAGGTATAACCTAATCCATTTTTCAAATTTTTTGAAACGGGGACTCACTAAGTTGCAGAGGTCCTTTTTCTAAGTTGCTCAGGCTGTCTGTGAATCTGTAATTCTCTTGTCTCAGTCTCCTCAATGCTAGGATCACAGGAGTGTGCCATCATGCCTGGGTTTTGCATTTATGTTTATTTTTGATAATTTGGGGTACTTATTTCAATTTATTCACAATATATTACTATGATGTCATTCTGCATTAACAGTAAAAATATAAACATTTTTCTTCATATTGTCCAGATGAGTGGACATTATTTTATTAAAATAATCTCAGCAAAGTTTAATCAGTTTTATTTTTATCTCTGGTATTCTCTTTTTATATGTTTATTTTATGTTATGAATTTCAGTTCTAATTTTTATTATTTTAATATATATTAAAATATATTTATAAATAATAAATAATATAATGAAATATATTCATTTAATATATTTTGTTTTGTTTTCATTTGCTGTCTTTAAAAAATTACCTGAATTTAGTGCCTGTATCAGAAATAATAAGATTTTTTCTTTTGTACTGCATTATATTTAAGCAACACACATTATGTGTTCTAAGCTACATAATTTCATATGGAAAGTATTTTTCAATGCAGAATATATTTTTGTGTTAATATAATATATATAATGTAATCTTTCATAATTTTATATATTCATTGTAATTATACATCACAGCCAGAGCCAAACTGCTGCATTCTACATGCAAAAATGGGGTGCTTAATTTCCAACCATCTGTCATCCCATTCTCCCGCTCCAGCAGATGATGTTTGACATAAAACATCATCTCTAATCAAATCATGGTTTCTGATGTAACTTGTGGATTTTTATTATACTTTTGGGTCATTTTAAATTACACATATGACATCAACATAGAAGCGATTTCCTGTTTACATTTGTCTTTGATTTCCAGTCCAATGTCAGTCTGAAGCCAGAATATACTCTGAAAGATTTTAATCCTTTGAAAAGACTAAGACATTATTTCAGGCCAGTACGTTGTAAGATGCCATAACTTTTGTGTAAGATTTTTGCAGTCTGCATTTGGTGGATGCTGTGTTTTTATGCACATTGATATGTCAGTAGTATTATTAACGTCTTTATAACGTTGTGGAGGTTTTTCTTTCCTCTGCGATTCAATGAATGGCATTGTCTTCCTCTTGTGGCCTTTAGTATTAATGCACTTTCTAATATTCAAATGCAAAATGAGCTGTGTTCTACATAGTTGCTCAAGTATGATTGGTCACAATTTTCTAACTAACTGCCTAAATGTTTTGAAGGAGGGAGCAGTTTATATTTTAAGAAGTGAGAATTGTGTGCGCGCTCTCTCCCTCCCTCCCTCCCTCCCTCCCTCTCTCTCCCCTCCCTTCCTCCCTTTCTGTCTCAGAAAACCCGATTAATTTTGTTTGTTTCCCCACTGCAGCTTCTATTTTGAGAATGCCCCAGGACCTCTTCCTGAAGGGGAAGGGAGAACTAGGACTCGCCAGTATTGCCTGAAATTCTCCCCCACTTTGTCTTTTTGTGTTTTGATTTTTTTCAACTTTCTGGAATTGGATCGTCCCTTCTTATGAATGTTGGCTCTATCATGGCTGTAGGCACACCTTAAGTATTTAAGTATGTGAAGCCGGGCGTGGTGGTGCACGCATGTAATACCAGTACTTGGGAGGCTGAGACAGGAGGATCTGAGTTTGCAGCCAGCCTCCTCTACTTGGTGAGGCCCTCTGCAACTTAGTGAGACCCTGTATCAAAATAAAGAATAAAAAATCAGGCTGGGGTGTAGCCTGAAGATAGAATGTCCCTGAGTTTAATCCCTAGCACTACAAAAAATATGTGATATACCCACTGTTATGCAGTTGAAAATATTTTCAATTTTTCTTTGTGATTCCTTCTTATTGTATATATTATTAGATCCAATTATGCATAATATTATATTAATATTCCATTAATTTTCTCAGTATTAGTCCCTTACTAGTCTCTTCATATTATTAATTCTTAAGATAAGGTCAGTAGGGTTGTGTTCTTGCATACTATGAGGATACTGATATGAAAACACCACGTTTTCACAGTAATGTTCATAAAAATCTTGTTAAAATCATACAGCTTCCATTTTGCTTTGTTTTTGTAGTGGGTTATGAACACGGGACCATTCTACCTGTAAGCTATAGTCTAATTTCTGTTTAATTTTTCATTTTGAAAAAGAGTCTCACTAAGTTTCTGAGGGTCTCATTAAGTTGCTGAAGCTGCTCCTAGTTGTGCAATTTTCCTGTCTCAGCTTCCTTAGTACTGGGATTATGGGCATGCACCATCATTCCCAGCTAGACTTTCTACTTTCTAAAAAATTATCTTGATATTTTATTTGGTTTTGCTGAAAACAGTGGTAAAGTTTCCAAAATTTCAATTACTATGAGAGAAAAATATGTCTCCTATAAGATCAAGAATATCCTGTTCTTTTCCTAGTGTTCTAAAAATTTTATCATAAACAAATATTTCAACAAATTTCTCCAGCCAACATATTCATCAACAGATGAATGAATTAAATTCTGGAATTTTAGAAAGCTTATTTTTACTTTCCTTTTAAAATATATTAACCTAGTGAATTCTACCAATGATTTTTAAATTTTTACATTATCAAAAACTACTAGAAAAAAAGTTTTTGTTTTCATCTTGTATAATCCTTTTAGATGACATTAAATTTTATTTTTTTTCTAGAAGGAATAATAGCTTAGTTAGAATTTGACTTATTTTCTCTGAGTCAAAAGAGAAAAAGACATAACCAAACCTTTCTATATGTTCTTGCATACATTAGTATACATTTTATCATTAATATGTGTTTATACTTGTATTATTGCTAAGGAAAAGGAGAATAGTAAAATACCATGCTCCTGAATGTCCCGTTTGTTCCCCAAATCTTGACTAATTTGAGAGAAAATGAGAGCAAATCGGGGCTGGAAATTTAAGATACATATTATCTTGCGTGTGGCTGGCTTCTTCACTCACTCATGCAAACCAGGGCAGGTTAGTGTTTGTAGAAAGCTGCCTTCTCTTCTGGCGTGTGCACCGGGACGGTTGCTTCTTAGGACGCTGGTCAGACAAGAAGCCAACAAGCTGCTGCTGCTAATGTCACCGCTGCTCGCAGCCTGACACATAAAACCCTCTGTGAGTGGGGACTGGGGCGGAACCGGAGGCACTGTGGACAGTGTATACGCCTCTCCTCCGGCTGCCTGCTACTGGGTGAAAAGCCATGACAGAAGTGTACCAGAAGTCCAACTGATGCAGCCTGTCACACCTGAACTCTTCTGGGATCGGCCACGATCTCTTGTAATCTTTCCCCAATACATCATAGGACTTGCTTATTCTGCGCAACTCATTTGGCCTGGGCACAACCCTACTCCACTGCTCAGGTACACCTGGATGGTAGATGTCACAACTCAATATAATGTTGATCCACATCAGCTTAAGATCATGGGTCTGCATCCTATTTAAACAAAGTTATAGAACTGATTGTGAAATTTTCTAGTCCTGGAGTTTTTGTCTGTTTTTTTTTTTTCCTTCTAACGTGTGTGTGTGTGTGTGTGTGTGTGTGTGTGTGTGTGTGTGTGTGTGTTTTACTGGGGAATTGAAGCCGGGGGCAGTCTAACTTTGAGCTACCCTCCCACCCCTATTTTATTTTTATTTCGAAACAGGTTCGCACTGAGTTGTGGAGATCCTCACTATGTTGCTTAAGCTGGTCAGGAACCTGTGTTCCTCCTGGCTCAACCTCTCAGGTACTTAGATTACAAAGGAGTGCCATCATGCCCACCCTGGACTTTTGTTTTTAAGAAAGTTTTAATTGTAATTAATTTTCCTTACTTGCTAGAAAAGTTTTCATAGCTCCCATTTACTATTACTTTAGATGATTTGGGGTTCTCAGTTCAATCACATTTTTATATTCAATGGCCTATGTTTCTCGTGGGATATTGCTATGATATCTTTAAATTCTGGATGGACAGTAGGAATATCGTCATTTTTATTCTTGATATTGATTTGTTGAATAGACATTTTTTTAAAAAAAATGAATCTCACCAGAGTTTAATCAGTTTTACTAAACCCAATAAGGATCCAATCTCTGGCTATCTACTACCCCCTATTTGTGGTAATGAAATAGAACCCAGGGAAATTCTACCTCTAACATACACCCCAGACCCATTTTGTTCTTTTTATTTATAAACAGGGTCTCACCAAGTTGCTGAGGCTGTCCTGGAATCTGTGATCCTCCTGTCTCAGCCTGTCAAATACTGGGGTTATAAGTATATAGCAACACACCCTGTCTCCTATTGCCCTTTTAATATGTTTATTTTCTTTTGTTAATTTCATTTCTCATTTTTATTCTTTTCTTCATATATTTTCTTTTGATTAAATTTCCATATTTAAAAAATTACCCAAATTTAGTGATTGTATCAGAAATAAGAATTTGGTTTTTGTAATATATTATATATTAGCAATATGCATCATGTTTTCTAAGCTCTTTCTCCTTTTCTATAAGAACTACTGCTTTCCACCCAGCATACATTTTTATGATGTTCATATGGTGCTTTTTACTTTTTAGGTGCATTTTAATTATACATCATAGTGATAGTCAAAGTGGTACATTCACACATGCACACACCCACAAGCATACATCCACATCTTGTGATTTATTTCCTGCCATATCCTACCCCATCACCCTCCCAGCACATGCATTTATTTGATGTATAGCACCATTATTAATTAAATAATGATTTATGATTAAATTTGTTAATTTTTCTTAGACTTGTGACTCATTTAGAAATATACTTATTAACACCCCAATCCAGAAATTATTTTGTTTACATTGTTATTGATTTTTGATTCAACTTCAGTCTGGAGCCAGAACATATTCTCAAGGATTTCAATCCTTTGAAACTATTAGGAAAGTTAAAACATGTTTTAAGGACAATGTGTCATAAATTGTCATGACTTTCCCATGCATAACTTTTTTCAGTTTATATTTATGGGTACAGTGTTTTATATACATTATGTCAATAGTATAACAATGTTTTTATAATTCTGTGGAGCCTTTTTCCCTGTGCTGTTCAGTGAATGGCATCGCCTCAGTCTCATGGTCTTTAATATTAATGCATGTGCACTTCAGGGTGAGTGGAATGGAATTGTGCGTAGCTGCTCAAGCGTGATTGGTCAGAATTCCCTTTCAGAACTGCCTACAAGTTTTGGAGGATGGCAGGAACATGAAAAACGACGAGCGTGAACATGAGAAGCTCTCTGAGGACTCAGAATCCATGTTGATTTTCTCCTTTCTGAGGACGCCCCCAGGACGTCTCCCTGGAGGAGAATGGGGAAATCGGACTTAACTTTCTTAAGTCTGTACGTGCATTTTGCTTCTATCATAGCTTTAGGAACATTCCTTAGTGTTTTAATGTGTGATACACTCGCTTTTATGCAGTTCGAAACGTTCTTTAATTTTCTTTGTGATTTCTTATTTCCCATAGTATTAGATCCTATTACCCATGGTGCTATGTTAATATTCCCTTGAACTATCATCCATTTTCTACCAGTGTTTTATATGGAAAGGTTAGCATGCTAGAAGCTACTTCATTTGGCTAGAAATTGGAGTGCGTCTTACATGTGTGCGAGTATGAGAACATTCTGCTAACCACATCAAAGTATAAATGTAGCTGAATTCTTGACGTTTATAAAAATGCCTCCAGGGAATCTACTGAAATGTTCAGCCTTTGATTGCAATTTAAACAAATCAGTGTGATTTTTATAATTAGTGCTATTTTATCATCTTAAAATTGAGTTGCTGTGGGAGTATTTATATTTGTATTTTTTGCATGCATATTGAAATTAAAAGACAATGTAAGCAATTTTCGTGTACCTACTTTTTCAGTTAGGGTGACCATGTGTGGATTCCTTAAATTAGTCCATAGTCCACACACTCCCAGGATGAGATAAAGGTGCCTATTCTAGCAATTTACTATGGATATCACAACGATGGGGAGATAAAAAGTTATTGCATAGCTGGGCGTGGTGGCACACACTTGTTATCCCAGTACTTGGGAGGCTGAGACAGGAGGATCCTGCGGGTTCGAAGCCAGCCTCAGCTACTTAGTGAGGCTCTCAGCAACTTAGTGAGACCTTGTTTCCAAATAAAATAGAAAATAGGTCTGGGAGTGTAGTCCAAAGGTAGAAAGCCTCTGTTTCATCCCCAGCACCACACACATACACAAAAGTTACTGCATAAAAGTACTTACATATGAGCTTCTGAACTAGAGTTGTAGAAAACTGACCCTTTACATTTTAAAGCAAAAGTCATCTTGCCTATCAATATGAAACAATAAACACCCTCACTGCTTCTTCTGTTCCAGGACCTCCCAGGGACCCTTGCCTACAGTGTCTAAACATTGGCAGTAACACACCAGGTGTGCTGTGGAGGAAACAGCTTTGATAGCATTTTGGGTTCCTTAGCTGAGGATATAGAACTGTGCAGAAGCAGTCCTGAGCGGTTTGGAATAAAAGACGGACAGACCATCTGGCCTTTTCTCTTTGGCACCCCTACAGTTCACTTAGGAACAAGCCTCTGGCCTCTGAAGCTTTTGTTGGGCTGTGTGGACTGTGCCTCAGGCCCGCAGGCTGTCGCCGCCCTCCTTTCACTCAGCGCCCTGTTGCCCTGGTTGCCTAGCAGAGCCTGTCCTAGGACCTGCTTTCCCTGGTCTGACATGTGGCTCTCAAATGCTGACCAGCCAGGTGCCAGTGCCAGAGGGTCTGGTTTTCCTAGAAAGAGAAGATTCTGCTGAAAAAAGTAACTCAAAAAAATGATTAGAAGTGTGTTCTCGATGACTGTGTGATTAACATCATTGACAACAACAACATCAAAATCAAAGCAGCAGTATACACAAAGTAAATCAGAGAAAATTCTCCAAAGATTGTACTTTTCCAAGATGGGAGATAGTTGCTTATTTCTTTCAAGATGCACTACCCTATATTTCAAGTTATTAGGTCTCATATTATATTTAAAGGCATGGGATACAATTTTAATTCACAATAGTGTATATGACATGCTGTCACTATAGACATAGGAGACATAGTCCCTGAGAGATGCCAGGACTACAGTACGATAGGGAGGCATACAGGTGGGGATTTAAAATATTACCTGGTCCTAGCTCCATAGCTTAAGCAGGTTACCAGTTCCCTTGTGTTTGAATATAGCAATGGTTAAATACTACCTTGAACTCTACAGTTTAGTATGGTAGCTTCTAGACCTATGTTGCTATTTTTAATAAAATTATAATTAGTGACCCTCAGCCACCAGCCACGTTTAAAATTCTCAGGAGCCACGGAAGGCTAGTTAAACTGTTTTGGACAGACGGCATTCTTTACAGAGAATTCTATTGCGCAAAGCTTGTCTATAAAGAGAGGGTCAAACTTGACTTAGACAAGGAAATAGATGTTGGGAATAGATAACCATTAAACAAATAATATAGTTATATATTAAGAATTTTTTGTGTTTGTGAATCTGAGCTTGGAATATAAGCCTAAGTAATATTTATGCTCCAAGTCTTTCATGTAAAACTTATTAGGACTGTTAAAGGATAATAATAAATAGAGCCTTTTTATCTTTATATATGTTTCAAGGAGAGGGCTTTACATGTTTTACTTGAGGAATTATTTTAATTATGTATGTAACTTATTTGATCCTTACATTTCCTATGTCTGCCCTCAAAATTGTCATCTACGGATGTATTTCTAGGTGTGTGACTGCTTCATTGAAAATTCAAGGTTTAATGGCTACACCTTGTCCCCATGTCATGTCGTGAGTTTTGGTGTCTGGTATTAGACACCACTTTTATAATTTCTGACCTTGGTTATTTGTGCTTCCTTCATTTTGCATTGATAAGCAGCACTAGACATTTATCAGCTTTAATAACCCATTCAAAAATTTTTGATTCACCCTTTTTTATTCCTGATTTAGTTAGGATTTTTAAAATGGCCTTTAGTTAGGATTTATTATAGTGACTTCAATAATTAGACTCTCTTCCACTATAAAATATATTTAAGGTATAAGACTCCCTTTAATAAATAACTTTTGAAAAATAAAATCCAGTTACATATAAACTGGTGACATAACATAACACAGAAAGGTTTATTCTTAGGGGAAATACACTTGTGGGGCGAAGTTAAGTATTTGAAACTTTATGTATGCATGTTTAAAAAAAAAAAAAAAACCACAGGAGAAAACACCATGCCTCCCAAAGCACACAGAAAGTAAAATTCAGTACTCCATCCTGGGCACTCCTCCCGAGCAAAAAGCTCCCTAAAACGGGGAGTCGAATGAAAAGCCTCTGCAAAACCAAAGGAAGCACGTGCACCTGTGAGCTGAAGTGGCTGCGCGGCCGGGCGGGGCAGGGGCGGGGCCGGGTCAGGAGCAGGGTCAGGGTCAGGGGCCTGGGCAGGGGCCGGGGCGGGGCCGGGGGCGGCTTCGCAGGCGTCTGGCAGCTCCGCGGGCAGCGGCCGCGGACAAAGGCGCCGCTAATTAAGGCCCAGGGCGCGGGGGCCGCCCGCCGCGGATTAGAAAGCCAAGACCTTCTGGAGAGTTAGCCCGACAAAGGCGGCCGCCTCAAAAGCAAGACCCGCGCCCCCTCCAAGGGCCCCCAGGAAGCCCCGCCCTCTCCCAAAGAAAAAGGGCCCCAGGAAAGCCCCGCGCTCCTTCCCAAAGGAAAAGGGCCCCCCAAAAAATCCCCGTGCTCCCTCCCAAAGGAAAAGGCCGCCCCAAAAAAGCCCCGTGCCCCCTCCCAAAGAATCAGGGCCCCAGAAAAGCCCCGCGCCCCCTCCCAAAGAATCAGGCCCCCAGGAATGCCCCGCGCCCCCTCCCAAAGAATCAGGCCCCCAGGAATGCCCCCCCCAAAGAATCAGGCTCCCAGGAAAGCCCCGCGCTCCTTCCCAAAGGTAAAGGGCCCCCAAGAAAGCCCCGCGCCCCCTCCCAAAGAATCAGGGCCCCAGAAAAGCCCTGCGCCCCCTCCCAAAAAATCAGGCCCCCAGGAAAGCCCCGCGCCCCCTCCCAAAGAATCAGGCCCCCAGGAATGCCCCACACACCCTCCCAAAGAATCAGGCTCCCAGGAAAGCCCCGCGCTCCTTCCCAAAGGAAAAGGGCCCCCCCCAAAATCCCCGTGCTCCCTCCCAAAGAATCAGGGCCCCAGAAAAGCCCCGCGCCCCCTCCCAAAGGAAAAGCCCCCCCCAAAAGCCCCGCGAACCCTCCCAAAGAATCAGGGCCCCAGAAAAGCCCCGCGCCCCCTCCCAAAGGAAAAGCCCCCCCCAAAAGCCCCGCGAACCCTCCCAAAGAATCAGGCCCCCAGGAAAGCCCCGCGCCCCCTCCCAAAGAATCAGGCCCCCAGGAAAGTCCCGCGCCCCCTCCCAAAGAATCAGGCTCCCAGGAAAGCCCCGCGCTCCTTCCCAAAGGAAAAGGCCCCCCCAAAAAATCCCCGCGCTCCCTCCCAAAGAATCAGGGCCCCAGAAAAGCCCTGCGCCCCCTCCCAAAGAATCAGGCCCCCAGGAAAGCCCCGCGCTCCTTCCCAAAGGTAAAGGGCCCCCAAGAAAGCCCCGCGCCCCCTCCCAAAGAAACAGGCCCCAGAAAAGCCTCCGCCCCCTCCCAAAGAATCAGGCCCCCAGGAAAGTCCCGCGCTCCTTCCCAGAGGAAAAGGGCCCCCCAAAAAGCCCCGGGCTCCCTCCCAAAAAATCAGGGCTCCAGAAAAGCCCCGCGCCCCCTCCCAAAGGAAAAGGGCCCCCAAGAAACCCCGCGCCCCCTCCCAAAGAATCAGGCCCCCAGGAAAGCCCCACACCCCCTCCCAAAGAATCGGGCTCCCAGAAATGACCCGCGCCCCCTCCCAAAGGAAAAGGGGCCCCAAGAAAGGCTCGCGCCCCCTCCCAAAGAATAAGGCCCCCAGGGAAGCCCCGCGCCCCCTCCAAAAGAATCAGGGCCCCAGAAAAGCCCCGCGCCCCCTCCCAAAGGAAAAGGGCGCCCAAGAAAGCCTTGCGCCCCCTCCCAAACAATCAGGCCTTCAGGAAAGCCCCGCCCCCCTCCCAAACAATCAGGGCCCCAGTAAAGTCCCCGCCCCCGCCCCCTCCAGAAGGAACAGGACCCCCGGCAAAGCCCCGTGCCCCCACCCAAAGAAGCAGGGCCCCCAGGAAAGCCCCGCAGTCCCACCCAAAGAAGCAGGGGCCCCAGGAAAGCCCCGCAGTCCCACCCAAAGAAGCAGGGGCCCCAGGAGAACCCCGCGCCCCCTCCAAGGGAACAGGACACCCAGGAAAGCCCCGCACCTCCTCCAAGGAGCAGGGCCCGCAGGAGAGCCCCGAGCCCACTCCAGAAGGAACAGGACACCCAGGAAAGCCCGCGCCCCCTCAAAAGGCAACAGGGCTCCCAGGAAAGCCCCGCACTCCCTCCAAAGATCAGGGCCCCCAGGAGAGCCCCACGGCCCCTCCAAAAGTACAGGGCCCCCAGAAAGCCACGCGCCCCCTCTAAGGAGCAGGGCCCCCAGAAGAGCCCGGCACCCCTTTCCAAAGGAGCCGGTCCCGAGAAAAGCCCCGTGGCCCCTCCTAAGGGAACAGGACCCCCAGTAGAGCCCGAACCCCCTGCAGAAGGGCAGAGGGCCCTGCGCCCTCTCCCAAGGAACAGGACCTGCAAGAGAGCCCTGCGCCCCCTCCAGAAATAACAGGACCCCCAGGAAAGCCCCACACCCCCTCCAGAAATAAAAGGACCCCCAGGAAAGCCCCGCGCCCCCTCCCAAGGGAACAGGAACCCCAGGAGAGCCCCACGGCCCCTCCAGAAATAACAGGACCCCCAGAAAAGCCCTGCGCCCCCTCCTAAGAGAACAGGACTCCAGGAAAGCCCCACGGCCCCTCCAGAAATAACAGGATCCCCAAGAAAGCCCCGCGCCCCCTCCTAAGGGAACAGGACCCCCAGGAAAGCCCCGCGGCCCCTCCAGAAATAACAGGATCCCCAAGAAAGCCCCGCGCCCCCTCCTAAGGGAACAGGACCCCCAGGAAAGCCCCGCGGCCCCTCCAGAAATAACAGGATCCCCAGGAAAGCCCCGCGCCCCCTCCTAAGGGAACAGGACCCCCAGGAAAGCCCCGCGGCCCCTCCAGAAATAACAGGATCCCCAGGAAAGCCCCGCGCCCCCTCCTAAGGGAACAGGACCCCCAGGAAAGCCCCGCGGCCCCTCCAGAAATAACAGGATCCCCAGGAAAGCCCCGTGCCCCCTCCTAAGGGAACAGGACCCCCAGGAAAGCCCCACGGCCCCTCCAGAAATAACAGGATCCCCAGGAAAGCCCCGCGCCCCATCCCAAGGGAACAGGACCCCCTGGAAAGCCCCGCGCCCCCTCCAGAAATAACAGGATCCCCAGGAAAGCCCCGCGCCCCCTCCTAAGGGAACAGGACCCCCAGGAAAGCCCCGCGGCCCCTTAAGAAATAACAGGATCCCCAGGAAAGCCCCGCGCCCCATCCCAAGGGAACAGGACCCCCAGGAAAGCCCCGCGCCCCCTCCTAAGGGAACAGAACCCCCAGGAAAGCCCCACGGCCCCTCCAGAAATAACAGGATCCCCAGGAAAGCCCCGCGCCCCCTCCTAAGGGAACAGGACCCCCAGGAAAGCCCCGCGGCCCCTCCAGAAATAACAGGATCCCCAGGAAAGCCCCGCGCCCCATCCCAAGGGAACAGGACCCCCAGGAAAGCCCCGCGCCCCCTCCTAAGGGAACAGAACCCCCAGGAAAGCCCCGCGGCCCCTCCAGAAATAACAGGATCCCCAGGAAAGCCCCGCACCCCCTCCTAAGGAAACAGGACCCCCAGAAAAGCCCCACGGCCCCTCCAGAAATAACAGGATCCCCAGGAAAGCCCCGCGCCCCCTCCTAAGGGAACAGGACCCCCAGAAAAGCCCCGCGGCCCCTCCAGAAATAACAGGACCCTCAGGAAAGCCCCGCGCCCCCTCCCAAGGGAACAGGACCCCCAGGAAAGCCCCGCGCCCCCTCCAGAAATAACATGATCCCCAGGAAAGCCCCGCGCCCCATCCCAAGGGAACAGGACCCCCAGGAAAGCCCCGCGGCCCCTCCAGAAATAACAGGACCCTCAGGAAAGCCCCGCGCCCCCTCCCAAGGGAACAGGACCCCCAGGAAAGCTCCGCGCCCCCTCCAGAAATAATAGGATCCCCAGGAAAGCCCCGCGCCCCCTCCTAAGGGAACAGGACCCCCAGAAAAGCCCTGTGGCCACTCCAGAAATAACAGGATCCCCAAGAAAGCCCTGCGCCCCTCCCAAGGGAACAGAATCCCCAGGAAAGCCCTGTGCCCCCACCAAAAGTACTGGGCCTCCAGGAAAGCCCCGCGGCCCCTCCAGAAATAACAGGACCCTCAGGAAAGCCCCGCGCCCCCTCCCAAGGGAACAGGACGCCCAGGAAAGCCCCGCGCCCCCTCCAGAAATAATAGGATCCCCAGGAAAGCCCCGCGCCCCCTCCTAAGGGAACAGGACCCCCCAGGAAAGTCCCACGGCCCCTCCAGAAATAAGAGGATCCCCAGGAAAGCCCCGCGCCCCCTCCCAAGGGAACAGGACCCCCAGGAAAGCCCCGCGCCCCCTCCAGAAATAACAGGATCCCCAGGAAAGCCCCGCGCCCCCTCCCAAGGGAACAGGACCCCCAAGAAAGCCCCGCGGCCCCTCCAGAAATAACAGGATCCCCAGGAAAGCCCCGCGCCCCCTCCCAAGGGAACAGGACCCCCAAGAAAGCCCCGCGGCCCCTCCAGAAATAACAGGACCCTCAGGAAAGCCCCGCACCCCCTCCTAAGGAAACAGGACCCCCAGGAAAGCCCCGTGTCCCTTCCAAAAATAACAGGGCCCCCAGGGAAGCCCTGCGCCCCCTCCTAAGGGAACAGAACCCCCAGAAAAGCCCTGTGGCCACTCCAGAAATAAAAGGATCCCCAGGAAAGTCCCGCGCCCCCTCCTAAGAGAACAGAACCCCCAGCAAAGCCCTGTGCCCCCACCAAAAGTACTGGGCCTCCAGGAAAGCCCCGCGGCCCCTCCAGAAATAACAGGGCCCCCAAGAAAGCCCTGCGCCCCTCCCAAGGGAACAGAACCCCCAGGAAAGCCCTGTGCCCCCACCAAAAGTACTGGGCCTCCAGGAAAGCCCCGCGGCCCCTCCAGAAATAACAGGGCCCCCAAGAAAGCCCTGCGCCCCTCCCAAGGGAACAGAACCCCCAGGAAAGCCCCGTGGCCCCTCCAGAAATAACAGGACCCCAGGAAAGCCCTGCGCCCCCTCCCAAGGGAAAAGAACCCTCAGGAAAGCTCAGCGGCCCCTTAAGAAATAACAAGACCCCCAGGAAAGCCCCGCGCCCCCACCAAAAGTACTGGGCCTCCAGGAAAGCCCTGTGCCCCCTCCAGAAATAACAGGACCCCCAGGAAAGCCCCGCGCCCCTTCTAAGAGAAGAGGACCCCCAGGAAAGCCCCGCGGCCCCTTAAGAAATAACAGGACCCCCAGGAAAGCCCCGCGCCCCATCCAGAAATAACAGGACCCCCAGGAAAGCCCCGTGCCCCCTCCAGAAATAATAGGACCCCCAGGAAAGCCCCGCGCACCCTCCTAAGGGAACAGGACCCCCAGGGAAGCGCTGTGCACCCTCCCAAGGGAACAGGGCCCCCAGGAAAGCCCCGCGCCCCCTCTAGAAATAACAGGACCCCCAGGAAAGCCCCGTGCCCCCTCCCAAGGGAACAGGGCCCCCAGGGAAGCGCTGTGCACCCTCCCAAGGGAACAGGGCCCCCAGGGAAGCCCCGCGCCCCCTCCCAAGGGAACAGGGCCCCCAGGGAAGCCCCGCGCCCCCTCTAGAAATAACAGGACCCCCAGGAAAGCCCCGCGCCCCCTCCTAAGGGAACAGGGCCCCCAGGAAAGCCCCGCGCCCCCTCCTAAGGGAACAGGGCCCCCAGGAAAGCCCCGCGCCCCCTCCTAAGGGAACAGGGCCCCCAGGAAAGCCCCGCGCCCCCTCCCAAGGGAACAGGGCCCCCAGGAAAGCCCCGCGCCCCCTCCTAAGGGAACAGGGCCCCCAGGAAAGCCCCGCGCCCCCTCTAGAAATAACAGGACCCCCAGGAAAGCCCCGCGCCCCCTCCTAAGGGAACAGGGCCCCCAGGAAAGCCCCGCGCCCCCTCCCAAGGGAACAGGGCCCCCAGGGAAGCGCTGTGCACCCTCCCAAGGGAACAGGGCCCCCAGGGAAGCCCCGCGCCCCCTCCCAAGGGAACAGGGCCCCCAGGGAAGCCCCGCGCCCCCTCCTAAGGGAAGCCAGGGCGGCGAGGCAGGGCCGGGAGCCGGCGGCCGTGGCCAGCGAGGCCGGGGAGAGCAGCCTCACGACCCCCGCCCCGCACGCCTAATTAAGGGCCGCCGTGAATGGCCCGAGCCGCAGATGGCTCACACAATGGGGACAGCGGGGCCTCCGCGCCGCCGGCACCTAAGGCTCAAAGGAGCGGAGCGATTAAATTAAAACCTCATCCTCTCGAGGAGACAGAGGGGCGAGGGGGGTTAGGGCGGGCGGGGGTGCAGCCCGGGCAGCGGCGGAGGCTGTTGAATGGGAAACGTCGCTGCCGCCGCTTCGCCTGAGCGAACGAAAAAAATGGCGGCTGGAGATCTGCCAGAAAATGCTACTACGCATGCTCGGTGTCACCACAGGAAGTGTCCGTCGCTGCCGAGCAGACCGGAACCAAAGTTCACAGGGAAAAACCGGAAGTGGAGATGGGGGAACGAAAAAAATGCGACACACATCACCAAACGAAGCCAGGGTGCTCGGGACGGGCTCAGGGACTCAAGCCCCAAATTTTAACGCACTGGAGAGGTTCTAGAGCCTTCTGGGGGCCTGTATTTGGCATGCAAGAGCCTGCAGCTCCCGTGGATGACCCTGGGGCCCCTGGGGCCCAGGCAGGTGCCGAGGATGCGGGGGAGGGTGTGGCCGGGCGGGGCCCGCCCAGGTGTGAGGCCCCAGGACCTTCTGCTGCTGCAGGACAGGCTCCTCTGTACGCTATTGCAGGCCCGCCCCCCTTCCCTGTGGCTCCCGGGCCTGTTTACTACGGCGGAGTGGATCCGAGATTCTTCCAGGCCGCAGGGGGCGTGGCCAACCCCAACTTCTTTCCGGACCCGAATAACAGCTTCTGGACACAGCAAATCTTATGCAGGTATTATCTGCATGGGCAATGCAAGGAGGGGGACAACTGTCGCTACTCCCACGACCTCTCTAGGTGGCAGATGGCCGGGCAGGGCCCCGGTTTCCTGCCTTGGGCCCCTCCCTACGGTGGGCCTTTTGCGGCTGCGCAGAGCGTGCCCCCGGTTCAGCAAATGGCGGCGGCAGCCCCCCCTTATGCATCCGCAAGCTACTGGCCTCTGATTGGCTCAGCTCCTGAATGGGGTTTCTACCCAGCCCATGCCGGGACAGACAATGCAGGCTATGAAGCTGCCGGAGGTGCAGAAGGCTGGGCGGGGGCCTTTGAGTTTGTTCCGGGGCAGCCCTACAGAGCCCGCATGGCCGCGCCGCCTCCGCCGCCGCCGCTGCCGCCGCCGCCGCCTCCGCCGCCGCCGCATGGTCCCGAGGCTCCTCTGCCGGTGCCCGTGGCTGAGAGAGAGCAAATGGCTGTGGGCCGGGGGACGCAGCTTTGCCGCTATGCTGCCAGGGGCCAGTGCATTAATGGGGAGAGCTGTTTATACCTCCATGGAGATGTATGCGACATGTGTGGGCTGCAGGCCTTACACCCCGTGGATGCTGCCCAGCGCGAAGCCCATATCAGGGTCTGCCTTGAAGCACACGAGAGAGATATGGAACTCTCGTTTGCTGTGCAGCGCAGCATGGACAAGGTGTGTGGCATCTGCATGGAGGTTGTCTATGAGAAAACCACCCCTGGCAATCGCCGCTTTGGGATCCTTCCCAGCTGCAACCACACCTTCTGTCTCATATGTATCCGTAGGTGGAGAAGTGCTTCACAGTTTGAGAACAGGATCAGTAAGTCCTGCCCGCAGTGCAGGGTCTCCTCCAGCTTTGTCATTCCCAGCGAGTTCTGGGTGGAGGATGAGGAGGAGAAGGCGCAGCTTATTCAGGAATACAAGGAGGGAATGAGAAAAAAAGACTGTAGATATTTTGCTGAGGGCAGGGGTTACTGCCCATTTGGAGCCTACTGTTTTTACAAGCATGCCTATCCTGGGGGCCATGATCACAGGCCAGATGGTGGTGGTGGAGGACCGGCCGGCGTGTACTGGCTTCAGCTTGTGCAGCCTGTGCCAGTGGCACGGGGCAACCTGCTCTCTAGAAGCAGTAAGAAGGAGCTTGCCATTCATCGGCTGGCCAATCGGTTGTTGAAGCGGTTTCTTGCGCTGAAGTATAATTTGCCCATCTCTGAGTGGGATTTGCTTTATTCTCAGCTGGAAGAATATTGCGATCTGAATCTGTAGCATCCTGGTCTGGCATATGGTCTAGCCTGCTGAGGCGCTGTCGTCCGCTGTTGCCTGATTTCCTTTATTGACTGACGTACTTTGCTTTCAGGGCTGTTGAGGCAATCTTGATGCAGTGTTTCTCTGTTTTCCTGTCTGTTCCCCATCCCTACTAGGATTATGACGTGTGTTAAAAAAAGTAACAAAGTCTTTAAAGTTACTGTTTTGGTGAAATGAATATTCGTCAGCTGATGGCTTGTGTTGTCATGTCTGTTTTCAACAGTATTTACTCAGTGCTAGTCTAGTGTTTACAGAATATTTACATGCTCATTATAAAACCCCTCAAGAATAAATGTGACAAGATGAAAGAAGTCTTAACCGAATTAGGAGCTTTCTGCTGCATTAGCCTTAAGAAACGGACCCTTGCAGGGCTTTGCTGCTGCTCTCTCTGTCTGTTTACATGTCTGCTTCTTCAAGTGCACTTGTTAACTTGTGGGTACTTTGTGATCTCGTGTTTTACTTGACCAAAACTAAGTGCGTATGTTTACATGCTTTTATCCTGTTTAGCTTGACGTGAAGTTATTTATATTTGGAAGTCTATATTTAAGAATGATCTATATATGATGCATATGGATTTTATGCATGTAAGTGTATAAAAGTTATGTATTTGGAAAATATGAAAGAGTATACAGCATAATATATATGTTTGTGCAATGAAATAAATGCAGAAGTGAAAGCTAAAGGTCAAAGGCTAGCAGTATGGGCTGTTGTGTGAGTTGTGTGAATAATTTCTTTGCCCCTGTGGGTGATCTGTCTTCAGCAAAATGTAACAGACACAAACCTTACAGGACTTAAAAAACATGTTAGCAGTGATTCCCATGAAGACATTAGTATCTTATTCTGCTATTACAAATACAGAAGTGTGTGTGCCTATGCAGTGTGGCCACCATCTTCCTATTCATTGCAAAAAATCCTGGGCTCATATACATAGCCCTTTGCATTAAATATCTTATGACTATCTAGATAGACTTTTGACAGAAGTTTACAAGATAAAAGCAACAAGATTATAAAAGGAAAGTGAAAATAAAAAATACTTAAACCAGTAAGAATGTAAAAATGGAAAAGTAAAAATATAAAAAAATATAAAAAGCATCAAAACTAAATATAATAGGAGCATATACAACTTATAATACAATATACCATAATCAGATTAAACAAAAGTAGCTTAAAAGCTTAAGGCAAAGGTTATGAGACATGCTTTAAATTAAAATGAAACTATATGCTATTTAAAATACATACCTATGGTACAAAATATGAAGATATTAAAATAGAATTGAAAAATTAGCAAAACATGCTGTGACTTTCATAGACAATTTTATACTAAGGATATGCTCCTGGAGATAAAGAGAAATAATATATAATAACATTAAGTTATAATTTGCTATGAATTCATAACCATTCAAGTGTTGTACTCCTATAGTAACATTATAAAGGGTTTTCAAAGAAATTATCAAAATAGAAAAATGCAAGATTCAAGTGCTTAATGGGTAGTAGTTAAAATACATCTTTTAGTAACAACAGCAAACAAAGGAGGACTTTGTGGGAGTTGGACAGCACCATTGTAGCCACTTGGCTGCACGGTTAGTATAGAATGCTAGACGCACCAGCTGCAGTGTGCACTTTCCTTGCCTGAGAGCTGAGAACCAGGCTGGGGCCCCCAGTCCCAGGCTATTCAGTCTCCCTTGTCTACTCAACAAAGCCAGTGTATTTTTGGAATTTAGAGCATGTACCACACACACTTCAAAGTACTGATTTAGTTGTCAGAACTACCTTATGTGGTACTTGCTATTATTTTTCTCATCTCTGTAAGTTAATTAAGGTAGAAAGTTAAAATTATTTGTCCTTATTTGTCCAATAGATATGAATCAGTAGAACAAGAAACTGAGCTCAGAGGACTTTTTTCAGAGGACTTGAACTTAACAGGTGGCATCTGTGCCCGCATATATTAACAGCTGACTATGACTGCCAAAACATTTGTGGCCCTTAAGGGTTGCTCAGCCAGCTGGGAAAAGGGGACAAAAACAAGCTCCCTCATGATGTGATCAGAATGTGCCTCAGGCTCCCATATTCTTACGTTGCTTATCCTTTATGTGATTTTTGGTTTTCTGTGAAATTACATTAATACGTTGCACTGGGATTTTTGTCACCTTTTTTCCCTCTTGATTCCTCTTTTCCAAATAATTTGCCAGTCAAAAAGCGCTGGCTACCATACATGCAGGTAAAGGAGTTTTCAAATGAAGCAGGCGACACAAAAGAATGGGACCAGATGGGGCATGTTCAAAGGATTTTATCCAGGCATAGCAGTGTACGCCTGCATTCCCAGGCTGAAGCCAAGACAGGGTTGCAGGTGTGAAGGCATTGCACTGTAATTTAATGAGACCCTCTTTCAGAATAAAAGGGGCTGGGGGTATAGCTCAGTGGTAGAATACCCTTGGTTTCATTTTCTACCAACACACACACACACACACACACACACACACACACACACACACACATTGCTGACAGTGAAATCTCAAAAGAGCTTTGGTAGTAGCTCAGCTGTCAGAGAGGAACTTTTAAACATAGCCTGGAAAAATTTTTCTTATTGTATACTGCCCATCCTTATGAAATATGTTTTATTTAGATACTTTGAACTGTAGTTATAACAAAGTTCCAGGGATAATAGTGGGATAATTGATAGTGAAAAAGTGGCTTGGGAAACAGATAAAAAGTAATTAAAATTCTAGCCAGATGTGGTGACCCATGCCTATAATCCCAGTACTTGAGAGGCGAGACAAGAAAATGGCAACTTCAAGACCAGCCTCACCAAACTAGAAAGATTCTCAGCAACCTAGGAAGATCCTGTTTCAAAACATAAAAACTAAAAGGATTGAGATTTGGTTGGAGGTAGAATGTTCCTGGGTTCAGTTCCTAGTAAAGCACACACACACACACACACACACACACACACACACACACACACACACACCCAAAAGATAAAGTTTTGACCGTGAATTCAAGTAAGTTACTTATATTCTCTAGACCTCAGTTTCTTCATAGGAGCAATGGGTACAACAACACCTTTTTGCAGGATTCTTGTGAGTGTAAAATGTAGGCTAGTAAAAAAGCCTGACACATAGGTGGTGTTATTAAAGTGGCCTGTATAAAAGTGGAATTTGTCCAGGCGTGGTGGTGCACGCTTGTAATCCCCGCTTGGGAGGTGGAGACAGGAGGATTGTGCAGGTTTGAAGCCAGAGCGCTGGCTTAAGAGACCCTGTTGACAAATAAAAGTATAAAATAGGTCTCGGAGTGTTGCCCGGAGGTAGAAGGGCTTCCAGAAACCCCAGTACCACAAAAAAAAAAGTGGAATTTGTGCATGTTTATGGACTTAAGAAGCGATTGCACAAGAATGAATACTCCACCGAGGTTTTTTTTTTTTTTTTTGGTGGAATCATTGAACTTGTGTTAAGGACACATTATTTTCTGATTACTATTGTAAGCAAAGGTTATATAGTTCCTAGTACCCTCACATTCATAATTTCAAAAATGCCATCTTTTAAAGCAAATATCGTACAGTTAAACCGTGAAAGTGCTACTCAGTTACTTACAATATAGAAAACGGCTAAATAGGCATGTTTTATTGTGGCCTATGCCTGTGAGAAAATGCGAAGGGATGCTTTATAAAAAGTGTGACTCCTTTTTCCTCATCGGCTGATTCACAGAGTTCAGACAGCAGATGCCTTGCAGGCAGCCTGCGCTCGGGAACAAAGGATCCCCGGCCACACACACAGGTTTTCTCTGTGACAAGTCAGGGTGCATGTCAACCCCGTGTCTTCATGGCTCATGGGCTCCGTCCCAGCTGGCGTCCATACAGGTGTCCTTATAGCTGCAACAGAAAAGGCCAGAGGAAGCAAGTTTGATTTGCTTATGTCTCATGTGTCCAAGTTTTGTGGTTGTACATCTATACAAATGTGCTAAAAGAAATTTTCCTAGTGATAATCCTCATAAAAATACAGAAACCACTTTGTGTCAGATCTCACGTGTCACTAAATTCATTTACCTAATTTACTGACTTAAAGGGGAAACATTTCTAGTTCACAGTCAATCCACGTATACCTTCCACTTTGCACTTTTGTAAAAACTTGGGAGTGCGGTTTCTCTGGCTCTGCTTCTTACCAGCCATGCAGTCTTAAGTGAGTAACTTAAATCCTCTAGACCTCAGTTTCTTCATAGGAGCAATGGGTACAATACCCCTGTTTTTGCAGGATTGTTGTGAGAATCAACTGTAGCCTGGACCAAAACCCTGAGCATAGGTGGTGGTTTAACGTGGGGCTGTGGTGGCCCAGCTGGGAGTGTGGAGAGCACAGCCTTGTTACATTACTTATGAACTTTACCCACACATGGAGTTTGGGGGACACATTCAACCCATAGCATAGACAACCACTTTTTCATAGTGTCCTTGTGTAGTAAAAAGGACTAGAAGCAAGATCACTGAGTCTCTTTTATAAGATTACTAATTTCATTTATGATGTCTCTACCTACATGAACTAATCACCTTCCAAAAGCCCCCAGCTCCCACCATCACATCAGGGATCAAGGCTGAATGTGTGGATTTGGAGGACATTCAATATGAATTTATAAATCCATCCCACAGAAGAGAAGAGAGGGACTCCTGGATATTTATGAGTGGCCCATTAACATTGACATCAGAATGTTACCAGTTTCATACAATACATAATAGATAGGTATCTAGAATTCTGCTTCATTTATAAATAATGATGCAGAAAGTAAATGGAATTTGAAAAACATAAAAGCACAGTAGAGGAATAAAACTTCAGGAAGGAGTGAATAATATGTATTTCTTATATCACAAAATATGGGGTTGTATTTTTAAAAGAAATATTCATACTAGCATCTTTATATATCTGGAAAAATTTATGAGCAATATGATTGTTTAAAACATGTAATACAGCTGGGCGTGGTGGCGCACATTTGTAATCCCCACACTTGGGAGGTGGAGACAGGAGGTTTGCGCAGGTCGCAGGTTCCAAGCCAGCCTCACTGGCTTAAGAGACCTTGTTTCCAAATAAAAATATTAGAAAATATTTTTTCTAATATAGAAAAAATATTAGCACAGAGGTAGAAGGGTTCCATCCCCAGTACCACCAAAACAAAACAAAACAAAACAAAACAAAAACATATAATACAGATTACAAATGTATACATAAATATTTTCTTTAACTTGTGCTATGTTTAAATTTACATATAAAAGCAATAGCTAAGAAAAGCAAAGAAAGATGAAAACAAAAATGATAGAGGGAAGTTGATTAGATATAAAGGTTTAATCCAGTTTATAAAAAGAACCAAGGTTTAATCCAGTTTATAAAAAGAACCACACAGCATAATTGGGAATATATTGAAGAAAATGAAGACGAAAATCTCATGTACACACACACACACACACACACACACACACACACACACACACACTAGCATTGTTCTTACTCAGACAGACAACCATCAACTAAAAACCCTGAAAGAATTGAATAATTTTCTAGGCATATGATATTTACTAATAATTGGCTACACAATGTATAAAATAGTTACATACCTGTTAACATAAAATCAAGAAAATAATTATAATTACATCTTAAATGGGGAATTTTATAAGCCTATTAATAAATAATTTGATACTATATAACATAATCCAGAAATTAGAAAATGAAAAGAAACACTTTTACGTTTAGATATGATTGACATAATTTTATATTAAGCTGTTAGCAAGGCACTAACATACAAATCACACATACACAAAAATTAATGATCAAATGTATTTATGAATAGGGATACAAAATGAATCGTATAATCATTTATTTTGATGAGATAAGGAATTCCCTTCTCTCTTCACTGTTATCACGTCATATTATACTGATGTGTCATTGAATAAAATACCAACATATGAGACATTCCTCAAAAAAGTGTGCAGACTCAGCTCTCTTAGCAAATGATATAATGTATGTTGAAAATCCAAACCTACCTGGATAACTTCAAAAAATTAGTCAGGTAGTAGGAAAAGTTAAAACTATATTTTAATGAAAAAATAAAATGTAATGGAAGGTTTATTTTTCTTGTGGCAACAATAAAGTACACAGAAATAAGCATAAGTATTAATGTATAAAAGCCACCAAAAGAAATATACCTCAGAGGAATTTTAAACAATATTTGAGAAGATGAAAATGTATACCACTAAATTTTATAGGGAAATCCCACATCACCAGCATCTCAATTATTTGTGTATTTGAAAAAAATCTTAATAAAATACAATAAGGACATTCATAACTTAAATGTGTGAGCCGGGCATGGTGGCACACACTTGTAATCCCAGTACTTGGAAGTTGGAGGGGGAGAATCGCAGATTCGTGGCCAGCTCCAGCTACTTAGGCCCTCTGCAACTTAGTAAGACCCTGTTTCAAAAAATATAGACTAAAATATAGAATAAAAATAGGGCTTGGGGTGTAGCTCAGAGGTAGAATGCCCCTGGGCTCCTTCCCTAGTACCACAAGAGAAAGGAAAATAACAAAGAAAAGAAAAGCAAGAGGCTAGTAGAACTTGACTATTTACAATTAAAGCATAGCCATTCAGCTGAGGCATGCTGTGGGTCCAACCTTACTTCCAGCTGTTCAGGAAGCAAAGGTTGGGAGATGCTGAAGCCCAGGAGTTGGAGACCAGCTGGGAAATAATTGCAAGAGCCTGACTCAGAACACAAAATAGCACGTCAATGAACCCTACCCCGTCATAGAACATAATGCTATATGCCAACAGCATGAAGGGGGAAATAGTAGTATTTTAATTGATAGATCAAGGATACATTTTTAAATGGTTTATAAATGCATACATTTACATTTGTATTGAATTTATGATAAAATAAAAATAATTGAGACTTGCTCAGTAAATACTGGGTGACTTGATAAGTCATGTAGGAATCCAGCACTGGGGATACATCTATTTTACACCAGTGTAAATTTCATTTACATATAAATTTCATATGTATCCATGAAACAAAAAATGTACAACAGCAACATAGGATATATGTTTTTAAAGTCTTCTAGTCAAGAATTCCTTTCTATGATATTTTGATACAACTCCTTAGAATTGGATAACACCTGTAGCAAATCACTGCTTGTAGTGTGCTATGTGCCAGGCTTTTTCTAGGATACTATTTCATTTAATTAATCCAATTTTTCTAAAAGGTAAGTGCTATTACTGCCCCCTTGTGGCAGTAAGATTCAGAGCTCCAGGATGTTTAGTCATATGCCTATGGCTGCTTGGTTAATGATGGGTCATCAGACACCAGGGTCTGACTTCACAGCCACAACCACAGCCACCACCACAACCACCTTAAAATGAGTCTAAGAGATTTGACATGGAAGTTCAGAACAAAACCATCAAGCTAGGAAAAAACTAAAATAAAGTTTGTAAAATGGAGCGGGTGATTATTTCCATAATATATAAGTGTTGCAGTGAGACAAAAAATTAACTTAATAAAGACATTAAAAATATGAGTAGCTCCTTCAGAGATGAAATGTAAATGCTTCCGCAAATAGGCAAGGCTTTCTAGCATCAACAATAATGCTTACTAAAACTCCATTGCATCATTTTCAATTTTCTCCTTTCAATTTGTCAAAAACTCAAACATTTGAAAACATACTCTGTTAACGAGGGCAGGGGAAATAGATGCTGTCATAGATTGCTTATAAAAGTGTAATTGATACAGTCTGCATGGAGGAACATTTGACAATAATCAAATCATAAATTCAGACATACCCCATTGACCAGCTACTCTGTTTATATAAAAGTGACTTGCAGATATATTCTTCATGTATTAAATCATTCAAGTACAAGAATATTAATTTCAGCTTCTGTTATAACTGTTAAATATTAGAAATGACAAAATCCAACAATAGATGGTTAAAAAGGCATAGCTATGCAGTGGAATATTACATCAAGTGTTGCGATAAAACATCATCATCAAACAGTAAGGTCTGACAGCTTGAAAGCAAACAAAAATGCCTATACAGATGGGCTGCCTGGAAACACGTTGTGGTAAATTGGGCTTAAATTTGCTGAAAGTTAGAGAATTATGTCGCTTATAGATAAAGACGATACTTATATATAGTACCTATGTTATGTGTGTGTAGAAGTCTCCTGACAAATCACTTGCAGGTATAATGTATATTTAAATATGCATATGTATGTGTATATATGTATATACATATACATAAGAATATAAGCTCATTGTTATAATATGCAAAATGAAGACATAATGTTTGTATTAATATTTGATTCCCTTTGAGTGTGGATTTTGCAAATGTGGAAAAATGTGGCTGAATAGACTCCAGTGGAACACATTGTTTAAGCAGTTTAATCCAAGTAATGTGAGGACATAGTAGTGACTCGCTGCTGCTCCACACTAGCAGACACAGTAAAACTTGGCTGTACTGATAGGCCTGGGGCTGTGTGGTATTGCCATGAAATAATAAAGTGATAAATTGTAGTACAGAGATGCATAGGTCTTTGTACTTAATATCTGATATTTTCACAAGCCTCTCTACAATTTTTTAAAAATAATGAAGTAATAATTTAAAACCTGGGAAAAGGAAAAATTTAGAAGGGAAACTGGACATAGAGAACACAATACAAATAGAAAATAAACAGAAATACTAGGAATTAAAAACAGGTAATCCCAAACATGAGATTTACTTATATAACAAAGTTAGTTTTAAGGCAGAGGTGTTAGAGAAAGTAAGAAGACTGTAAGTAAGTAAGTAAGTGTTCTAGGAAGTTAAAAGCATTCCAAATTTGTATTCACATATTTATATAGCTTTGAAGTGTACAAAGCAGAAACGGCTAATTGGGGAAGTGCATGAATCTGCAGACTCTGAAGATATTTTAACACACTTTATTCAGCCACTTACTTAAAATTAGTAAAGGTAGAGAATATATGAATAACATATTGACCCCACTGTGAACTTAACTTTTATGTTTAGAATCCTATGCTCACCAAGTGGATAAAGTCATTTTTCAGTGGTATACATAGCAGGGGAAAAAATGAATGATGCCTCTGAACAGACTACTGAATCCCAGGTGACATACCCCCTTAATAAAAATAGATACCATCAAATAAACTTGCCAGGTGGTAGGGGTTGCATAGAGAAGTTAGGTTGTTCTAACCTAACTCTCATGACACTCACCAATTTGCTATTTTTTTTCCATTATCCAAATCATAAAATGAGGCAGAGAGAAGAAATTTGCCCAAAGTCAAGTTCACATCTAGGAAGTGGGATAGTGAGGATTTGAACCTGTGTTAATTCCAGAGCACTGAAGTTGACTGCCTCCTTCCATCCTGCCTGTCCTTTTGATTTGGAGTATGGGAGGAGCTCAGGTGGCATCCCCATCAAAAACTTCTTGGAGAAAAGTATATAGCCTTTTGCCATAGACAGGCTCACCACAAAGATAGGGGCTGGACATCCCTGAATTTCTCAGGAAAAGATTGCAGGACCCTTTGGGTTTTATCTCTTTACAGGATTCATTTGTTCTACACTTTGAGCTCTGATCCTAATTCTTCAGATATATGCAACAATACTCTTCTTGCTATACTTCTATTCCCTGGGCAGGTGGGTCAGCCTCTTTCATGTGGCTTTGCTTCTTCCTGCCACCAGAGTATCTTTCAACATGATAGCACCCACATACTTAACAAGGAGTGGGAGTCTGGTTTTCTGTGCAGCAGACACCAAGTATGATTACCACTCTGAAATTGCAGATTTTGAAAGTTAGAGTCCTCCCTTTTTCAGAGTCTATTTGCCCATCCCAATAAAGATTTTGTGCCAAGGGACGGTAAAAGTACAGTGCTAATATTGCCTTAGCGTCCATTTCAGATACAAATTTAACATTTTCATTCAACTTAAGGGTTCAGCCATCCCTGACAATTTCTTTACCAGTTCTTTACCTCCTCCCAGTTCCACAGTGTGACTGACCCAAATATTTACTTTGTACTTCCTGTGGGACAGCTAGGTACAGCCTACTTGACTTTCGCATACCCCATGTGGACTGTGCAGGTATGGCACAGTGACCCTCTTTCAGTCCTTGTGTGACCTCCTGGAATTTGTGCTTGCTTGCTGTCAACCCACCAATTAACACTCCCCACAGAAAACCTGCTTGGGTAACACCCTGGAAGCCTTGGCTCTCAGACCCTCCCTGCCCCTCTCTTGTTCCCCACCCACTGAGTGAACGTGTCTGGATGGCTCCAGCTTTCGTTGGCCCCGCTGGGCACGCTGCCCTCTTCTCTCTGGGATCCGTAAGTAAGAAATGCTGCTTCTGTTACTTCATGTATTTTGTCGTGCCGCCTCTTCTCTGTCTTACTTCACCAACATACTCAACCCTAACTTTTCTGCTCGTCAGGGCTCTTTTGTGGAATGGCTGTCTTGGTAGGAATAAAGTGGACACAGATGAGACAAGAGCCACAGTGGGTCTGACAATAAAACGAATTCTTGTGGGATGGACATCCAATCACTGGTCAGACACTTGGGCATCACACGGTCTGTCTGTGAGGATGAGGATGAATCTCATGACAAGCACACTAAAAATATCCACAGTCAAAGCCTCTAGAACCCTGTGGATATGGGACTAGAATTTATAGCCACTCTCAAGAGAAAACTAAGGTCAAAACTACAAAAGAAAAAAGGGGGGTGATTGGCTGTTTATTTGTATTTAACAGTGTCAGAGTTACCATCAACAGGCATAACCAAAGACTCCAAAATCTTAATTTATTAAAGGACCTTCAACCTTCATGGGCTAAATTCTTACATGATCTTTAGAACTCTGATCTGCTTCTTCTGAGCATCCAAATTAAATGCAGATAGCCTAAACTTCCCAAATAGAACACAGGGATATAGAATCCTCAGATTATGAAAATAGATCCTCAAACCCAAAGGGATAAGGTAAAGAACAAGTCTAACTCTTGCTTGTATTTCATGATACGGAACTTCTGGGCAGTGGAAAACAATCATTTGTACATTAGGGCATCATTTCTCCAATAGGAAAAGCCAATGGGGCTCTGAGAGCCACTTAATCTAAGTAGAGCCCGTGGTTATATGTAAATTCACTTGTTTGCTAGGGATTGTCCTCCTCCCAGGCACAATAGCCCCTTCCTTCCTGACTCTGGGGGCTTACTGGGACAGAAAAAAATATACAAGTCTTTCTGGTATTACTAGACGTAGGTGCCAAAGTCGTCATCCTTTAGGAAAAGCCTAATATGCCAGTGGAGTACCTTGGCACAGGGAATTGCCACTGACAATATCCCTGATGAGCAAGTGACCTTGGATGTATCCACTGGCTCTGTTTTTGTTAAATGGCTCCCAGTGATGGTGGCCCTGTGGACTTTCTCTTTCCCCTTTGGAGGAATAATTCTCTGCTGTGCACACATACACGGAGTAAAGTTGGATCCTTGTTGCTTCTGGTGAGGAAGGCCCAAATAGGAACCATTGTACCTCCCTGCACCAGTCAAGACAGACAATACCTGCAATATCAGCTGAAGCAGGGTGCTAATGGCCTGCATCCTGTCATTTCTGACATTCTCACGGCCTCTACAAATAAGTGGAGTCTAGCCATAGACTGCCACAGTTTAAATGCTCAGCTCAATTAAGGCTTCCAGCCTAAATATTGTAATTGATGATAATCCAGAGGTACCTGTGCCTCTTGCACAGCCACTGGCTCAGCCCACATGTCTGACTCAATCCTATCCACATGGATTCTCAAAGCCACATTATTTAGCCGTCAAAGAAGCCCAGTATACATGCATGCAACTGCTTTCGGGATACTTAAAACAGTGCTGCTACTGACCTAGTCTACATCAGCAAGATTTACAGCTTTACATCCACTCACTGCATCTTCTGGCATTTCACTGACTAAAGTTGCCCTCAAGGAGACTGAACCAACAGAACTTCTTACTCTTACAAGATAACCCCGAAGAGGCTGTACATCCCTGCAAAAGAACAGTGCCCACCACTGTTAAGTTATCTGGAACCCCGTGGGCTCCATGGGCTGTGGCATTCTCACAGTGAAACACGACCTCATGTTGCACCACCCAAGGCATTCAAAGACGCTCAGCGTCCCCAGGGCTTCCCATGTCCCGAGGGAACACACTAACCTCTCTTT
The DNA here is from genome assembly GCF_963383645.1 of Muscardinus avellanarius. Lineage (NCBI taxonomy): Eukaryota > Metazoa > Chordata > Mammalia > Rodentia > Gliridae > Muscardinus > Muscardinus avellanarius. The sequence continues at coordinate 163,233,357 of NC_137788.1, forward strand.
TCCTTAATTCGGTGTATACCATTGCGTGAAGGCCCACTCCCTTCCACTGGGGAGAACCCCAATAGGAAGTCTCACAAGTAACACCACAAGCTTCACCTCCAGTTCCTCCAAGCCGACCTTTCCCATGCAGTCCTTGGGCATGTCAGAGTATGTGTCGTGGGCACTCTGCACCAAACAGTAGAACTGGCTGCCCACTGGTCCTCCCCACTTTTTCAAGCCTGCTTCTCATCACACCTGGATGGCACTGTAACCAATGGCGAAGGTTCCAACTATGCACAGTTCTGTAACATCACTTACCTTGCTATTCATTCTCCTATAACAGGAATGCCCTCAGTGCAACCAAATTAAACCCTCATGGATAGATATCCTTTGGTTAAAGACCCCAGCTGTCATATTACAGGAAAACTTTGGCTTCCCAAAAGGAACTCCATAAAATTGCCCTTCCATTGGCATACCACCCTGACCACAGTGTTTATCAACTGAGAATGGAGATCATAGGCTCATCTAGGCTGGAAGCATTAGAAGGCCCTTGCACAATTGTGAAGACTTCCTGGACTAAAGAGAGACCTGTATTCCCAGTGTTCACTAGCACCCTAGCCATAGAGTCCTTTACGGAGGTGACTTTGTGCCTGACAATCATGCCCTGACAACAACCCTGGGCATATAAATTCATACCACCCTGAGGACCCAGGCAGACACCTTGTACCTCTCCCTAGTGAGCCTCCCATGCCAGGGGTGCCAGATCTTGCTGGGATAACTTAGGAACCACACTAGTGCTTGGATTCAAGGGACCATTGGATCACTGCTTTACTGAAATCACACACTGCTTGAATTTGGTGCCAGATAACCTTCAAAATTCTTGCCACACCATGAGTAATGAACCTGCTAAAATATATACACATACACAGAGAGAAAGAGACAGAGACAAGACAAAAAAGCGTATCCAGGGAAATCAAGAGCACAGTAAAACTGGAAACATCACACTGATCTGATTCCATACCATACTACAGAGTAGTAGTAGTTAAAATGGCATGCACAGGCACAAAAATGAACCCATCAACCAACAAAACAGAATAGAGAACCCAAAATGCATATATGATCAACTGATGTTTTTTTGCTAAAGTGCCAAGGATATAATTTTGGGAAAAGGTATAAATGGTGATTTACCTTCAGGAAGAAATACATTTCAAAAAGTGATGGTATACTTTTAAGAAAAGGTATAAATAGTGATTTACCTTCCATAAATGATGTTGGGAAGATGGGATACGCACATACAGAAGAATGAAATTGGACCTTTATATCATGCCACATTCATAAAATAATTCAAAATAGACTGAAGACTTAAACATAGAACTATAAAAAGTACACGGCACTGGCTTAATCAATGAAAAAAAATTTCTTAGATTTGACCCTAAGAGCACAGGCAACTTAAATATTAACAAATGGAATTACATCAAAATAGTTTCTGTGCATAAAGGTAACAGCTAATAGAATAAAGAGATAACTTATAAATTGGAGGAAAAATTTATAAGCCATTAATATGTTAAGAGGATAAGATCCAAAATATGCAGTTCACTCAAACAGCTCTATACATAAATAAAGTGAATATTTATTCTTTCCACTGAGCCCATTTTAAAATCAGATTACTTGGGTTTTTTCCTTGAGTTCCTTATTTATTCCAGACACTGAGATTTTCTCCCATTATGCAGGCTGCCTTTTCATGCTATTGATTGTTTCTGTGCAGCTTTTTAGTTTAGTGTAATTCTATTTGCCTACTTTTCTTTTGTTGCCTGTGCTTTTGTCCAAAGAATCCTCTCCCAGGTCAGTATCACAACATCTCTCTTAAGTTTAATATAATAGTTTTATAATTGGGGCTTCACATTTAAATCTTTAATCCACTTAATCTTTGCGTGTGGTGAAGTATATATTCAAACTGGACATTTCTTTTTCCTAGCACAAATCACTGAAGAAAGTTCTTGCCTAGGGATGTATTCTTGGAAACTTTATCAAAAATAATTTGTCTGTATGCGAATTGATTTCTGGATTCTCTATTCTGTTTTATATTTATGCCAGTGCTGCATTTTCTGCTTACCAAAGATTTATAGTATATTTTAAAGTTGGGTAGTGTGATACTCCCAACTTTGTTCTTTTTGCTCAAGATAGTCAACAAATAAATTTTCAAATGTCCACAATCACATATCACCAGAGATATGCAAATTAAAGTCTCAACAATTTACCACTTAACTCCTGTCAATATGGCTATGATCAGAAATAAATTGAACAGGATATAGAGAAAGGGGAACCTCCTATACTATTGGTGGGATGTAAATTAGTGCAGCCATTAAGGAAAAGAGCATGGAGGTTCTTCAAAAAATTAAAAATGTAATTCCAAATACTCCAGCAACTCACTACTTAGTATATATCCAAGGGAAATCAAAATGTCAAAAAGACAGTTGCAATCATATGTGTATGACAGCACTATTTACAGTAGTCAAGATATAGATTCAGCATACTTGTTCAGTAACACATGAAGGGATAAAGAAAATGTAGTATATATACATGAAATATTATTCAGCCATAAAATGACGAAATGTCATTTGGAACAACATGATTGAAATTGGAGATCATAAATGAAATAAGACAATCATAAGAAACAAAGATGTCATCTCACTCATACGTGAAATCTAAAAAGCTCATCTTCTAGAAGTAGAGAACAGAATGGTAGTTATCAGAGCTGGAAAGAGTCCAGCAGAGGAGGGAGGACAAGGAAAGATTGGTTAATAGGTACAAGTCACAGTTAGGAGAAATAAGTCCTGGTGTTTTGTTATTCAGAAGGGTGATTGCAATCAATAATATTGTATCATAAATTAAAATAGCTAAAAGAGAAAAAAATTAAATGTTCTTACCACAAAGAAGTAGTAAATACTTGGAATTATGTATAATCTAAATATTCTTAGTTGATGATTACATAATGTATAATTGTACCAAAATATCAGACTCTACTATATAAGGATCTATAATTATGATATCAGTTAGAAAATAAAGGAAAATTTGAATGGGGGTGCAGAGCTACTGGGGAAGGCAGAACAAAAATACCACTTCTGAAAAACAGGGTGCTTCCCTCCTCCATTATTAAAAATAAATAAAATTTTAAAAATTTAAAAATGGACAAGGGAATGGAATATGCCATACATATGCCCAAAATAATATGTTTTTAATTGCTCAACACCACTAATCATTATGTAAATGAAAATTAAAGCCACAGTGAGATATTACCTCATACCTGGCAGAATGGCTGTTACCAAAAATTTGGGACACAACAAGTGTTGGCAAGGATGTGAAGAAATGTGACCTTCATACAGTATTGGTTTGATTGTAAATTAGTGCAGCCATTATGGAAAATGGTATGGAGAATCCTCAGGAAACTAAATTTAGAATTACCACATGATCTAGCAATGCTACTTTTTGTTATTTCCCTCCAAATATTTAAAATTAATATGTTGAAGAGATGCCTGCATTCTCACATATTAATTTTATCAATGATATATTGTGGATGAGAGTTTAAGTGAAGTATCCAGTATTATAGTGCCACTGATGAGAGGTAGAGCAAGAAAGATTCAGTACATGGCTTCTTTGCATTTACCACAAATAGCTGTGAACACAACTACAAAAACACATGCACACAAACATGAACACGTCTCCAAACTGACACATACTTTAATAAAGAACTACATATTCACATAGTTATGCATATCGGCACATTCACAATGACAAGTACAAAGACACAAGTGCATTAACACACGTTTACACAGACCATTTCACGTACACTGTAAATGCAAGTACACACTCCTATCCCATGACATGTATTCACACTTAAGCACTTCTGTATCCATATATACAAACATGCAAACACACAGTCACACTCACACCTCAACATGTTCACACCCACAGACACGTTTTATACACACTCATTCTCACGTGCATTCACATATGAATACACAGCATCCAACACTGCCACATACAGTCACACAGTCACAACCCTCTTAAACCTCACACACACACTCATGCATAGAAGCATGCATATGCTAACGTATATATGTAAATAGAAACACTTGTGCACACATACTGACACACAAAAATATATTCACATAGAAACATCCTAAAGCATACAAACTCGAAATACACACAAACATAGGCACTAACATGCAAACAGATTCACAAAAAACACAAACATACTGACATACACAAACCAAAACGCTTCACAGAAACAACATGCTCATAAATACACAATCATGCACATTAATACAAAATACGCACTCAAAGCCATAAAACATGCTTACTTTAACATACACAAGCACACTCCTATGCTTACACATTAAAATGTATTATTTCACAAATACATTTCTTTCACATACTTTGTAATCACTTCTTGCCTTCTAGCTCTATCCAGGGTTTTCTCTGTACCACCCCAGTAATGCATAACTCAAATTTAGAACTTCAATTCCTCTTCTTCATTCTTTTTCTATTCTCAAATCATTTTATCATAGTTCTATCATTGCTTTATTTCTGCTGAAATTAATTGAAAATTTTCTATCACATTATAAATCTGTGTATGATTTTTTATTATTTTTATTGGACTATTATAACTTTATTCTTGTGCCTCTTTTTAATATATTTTTCTTTCTGTTGTAGATCTTTTTCCCACTACTTGTATATTCCCTGCCTACTTTCCAAGATCGTCATTCCTGGCTTGCTTCTGGTATAGTATATTCTGTTTTCACCGTCTCAATTTATCTGGGGAATCAACCACTGTCTGTATGCTGAATCTCATATTTTTATTTTAATGACATTGGATAGTAAACCATATATAGGAATGTATTCTGGATCACCTAAAATTCTTGCCAGACTTAAAGCATTGACTGACTGAATGAACCTGTCTGTGCAGCGTTATTCCCAGGAAATGCAATGTGACTATCACAAGCCACACACACATACAACTTCACTGACTACCTCTAACTTCCTGTGCTTAATTTGCCAAGTAAGGAATTTCCAACCCACAGAGTCTCTCACACCAGGAAATGTGGCATAGGGCTTTCCCTTTCTCTCCGTGCTGTAATTAGCATGTGGTAATTAGCAGGTTCTGACTCCACCAAATTTCCAGATCTATTGTTTCTCCCTCTGTCTGCCACTAAGGTAGTCGAACCTGTTTTCCCTCTGGCTAGATTTAGTAGACTCTCTTTGGCTTCTTTGCTCCTTTTCTTCACCAAATCCTTTCTCTTTGCCTAGCCAGTGTGATGTGTTTGATTCAACCAGAAGAACATTTTGTCCTTCCCCTCCTAATGTGGAACTAATTTCATAATTTGGGAAGAAAAGTTGACATACCCTTAGTTGGCCTCCTGGAAAGTTAACCAGCTGATACATCATGCCCAAAAAAGAAGCCTAGTACCTTCTGGGTGCATAGTAGTACCCTGTGACAGCCTTCGATACAAGCATGTATATGCAAGTTTGTATGCTTTAGGGTGTTTTATTTTTCTTACTATTTACTATTTTATCAACCTCTCCAAACCAAATAGCTACCAAATAACCAAGAATGACTAAACTATCCTTTACTGCAGAGGTCTGTAAATTAGCACAAAGTGATCTGCCACTTGAAATGAGACAGAGATTGTGGGTTGTGTCTTGATCTGTCAATCTCAGGAGCACATTCTCTGGTTCCAGATCTCAAAGGAGGTCTCATATGAAGAAGGCTACATCATCTCTAGCTCCCATTATCATGGCGTCCCTGCCACAGTGATCTTTCTCGAATCTATGTCTGGTCTCTCTCGCGTGCCTGCCCTCTGATGCTTTACTTCCCCCTCTCCTTCTGGCATAAAGTAATCCCAGTCACCTCATATGTTCACTTAGTCACATTTGCCTTGACTCAGGTTATGAGTTGGTAGAAAGGAAAATGGGTCCATAGTTTTTCTAATTGCCTGATGGCTTGCAAGGGAAGAGGAAAATGCACTCTCATCTCATGGGGAGTGGAAGAAAAGGTATTCTTTCTAAACCATTGATGGTATTTTCTATAAGGCTGTGGACTTAAACAAAGACTTCAAAGGCAGTTCAGCTTAGTGCAGTGGTCTTATTGTGCTAAGGGTGCATTCACTCCTTCTAAGCTCTGGTTACTTTCAAAACCTCCATACAGCACTAGCAATGATTGGTGACTTTCCCATATCTATTATCCTTAAACCCCAGGGGTTTCAGTCACAAAAAAGCAGAGAATTGGAGAGGGTGAAGAGATGGATGCCATTTCCTCTCTCCCACAAAGTGAATCCAGTCATAGTATTCCCCCAATTAAAGGCTCACAGAGCCCTCCAACCCAAACCCATTACTACTATATAGCACATCTTTCATTGCATTTTTTCTCATTATGTTTCCAAATACACATACACAGTGGCACACGCGTGTGAGCACACACACACACAGCTTTAGCAACGACTATCTTTTCTCAGGTGTTTTGAATGTGCCATACTTCCTCCAGAATACATCATTTATTCATTTATTCATTTATTCTTTCTCTCTAACCTCTACCTGCACCACCCTAGTCCTTTTTTCATGTATTTCTTCTGTTTGTAACATCTTATTTTGTTATAGTGACACTGGCTAGAAAAATTTTCCTAACCTCCTTAAATTTGACTTAAGTTTTTCTGACTTGTGATTCCATAATCCTATGTACTTCCACCACCATTAAGCCTACATCATAACATCTTGTCTAATGTCTGCTAACCCCTGTCCTATGTCTACTATCTTGGAAATTCCAAAATGTATAAATCATATTTGTTTTTCTCCCTGTATAACAAGCTATACATTTTTTTAGGTGATACCTCCACTTCCAAACCATTCTCCTTAGTTCTGAACTGGTGCCATTACAGAGGGAGTGGGTCACGACACAAGCCATTCTATGTAATTTATATTTCTATAGTTGAGATGTGACATAGATTTAAGAACTGATAACTACCTTCTAACCCAGTAACCTGTCCTAGATGATGAAATTGAGTTTATTCTTAGATACAGAGGCAACTGTATTGTCAGCCTTGGAAACTTTAGGTATAGAACATTCAGTACAACCCATTATTTCTGAACAAGGTTTCATAGCTCTCAATATATGCCATGGACATTTTTCTCTGAACTAGAGTGGTCACAAGTGGAGAAGGTAAAGGCTTTGCTGCTTAACTTTCATCTAATTGAAATTTTGAGTTTTGGTATTTAACAACATATCCAACAGATTTTTACTGACAACTTAATGTAAGTCAAGTACTGTGCTAAGATCTGAAGAAATAATAGTTAGAAAAGGATACAACACTTTTATTGTCAAAAAAGCTTGCAGCCAAGTAGAAAACGCCACATCATCAAACTCCATAACAACTACAGCCTTTCCTGTTATAGCCTGAGCCATGTGTGCATCCCTTTCCTGGGTCAGAAGAAGGTACTTTCTGTGGGAGTTTCTGAACTTACAATGACCAGGTATGTAGGATTTCATATTATTCTGCCATCCCCTAATATGTCAAAAACCCCACTCTCTGTTCTAGATGTGCTAACTAGTGTCAAGAATCATTGAATACAAATAACAGAGCACAGATAAGCATAACCTAAAATAAGATACTCGATGACATGGTGGAGTTAGGACTGAATCAGAATCTTATTATTAAAATTATAAATGCTATGAAAAAACTTCCCTTTTATCCTACCATCAGCCCTAAATTTTACCTTGTCACCCAAGATAAATGTCTTTTCCTTTTTTCCATCAAAATAGTCTTCACTTTTTGCCAGAGCCAGCTGGCAAAAGTACGGGATCCGAAGCGAGGCGCGAGGATGTAGAATTAAACTCTTAAGAATTTGATTCCAAGAATTTTTTAATTCTAACGCAGGGGGGGCAGCCTACTATTTCTACTGGTCGACTCCTGCTCCTGGGTCAATATTTCCTACTGCCCGACCCCTGCTCCTGGGTCAGTATACTCTATTGGACCGACTGTGGGTTTATTTCTCTAGAGGTATTTATACAGTTACAGGTCAATCAATATCCTTGTGCTACCACCACCAGAATACAATAAAGACCAATCCAAAGCACATACATTAGAGGTAGGTTAATCAATACCCTCGTGCCGTCACCACCTGATCTTCTCCCAGACCTTTTACTTTGAACTTTCCATGACCCCAAACCTTGTTGACTCTGGGCGAAGGACAGTCAAGCTAAATCAGAAATATTCTTTTAGGGGAAAACCTTAATGGCTCCCCACAACTTTTTAACATATTCTTATGTGTTATTTTATTTTTGATTGGTGCATAATAGTTGTGCATATTTATAGTGTTGTGTGTCATGTTTTGTTACATATATACATTGTATAATGATCATATTGGATAAATTAGCAAATCTGTAGCCATAAACATAATTTTTTATATTAAAAAACATTTAAAATCCTCTTTTAGCTGTTTTAAAATATACAGTGTGTTATTGGTAATAATAGTCATGTTGCTGTGTGATAGAACATCATGATGTATGCCTCCTATCCAACTGTACATCAAACCCATTGAATAACCTTGCTAGTTCCTACCCCACCTTCCTGCTTCTGGCAATCACTATTCTACTTTCAGCTACCATTAGACCAATATTTCAGTATTCCTCATACAAGTGAGATCATGTGGCATTGTCTTTCTGTGCCTGGGTTGATTTATTAATATTATATTATCCAGATTCATGTGCATTGTTGCAGATGAGAAGATTTAATCCTTTTACATGGCTGAATAGTATGCTATTGTGTATATATAGCTCATTTTATTCATAACTTCATCCGCTAATGGGCATTTACCTTGGCTCCGCTTTTTGGCTAATTGAACAGTGTTGCAGTGAACAGGGAAGTGTAAATATCTCTTCAACATACCCATTTCATTTCATTTAGATATATACACAGTAATGGAATTGCAAAATTATTTAGTGGTTCTATTTGTAATGTTTCAAGAAGCTGCCAGACTGTTTTCCATAGTTACTGTCTTAGTTTACTTCCCCACCAATGGTATATGAACTTCTTTCTCTACATCCTTGCCACAGTTTGTTACTGTTTGTCTGTTCTAACTGGAATGTATGGTAATTTTGATTGGTTTTTCCTTCCCTGATTGGTTAGTGATGTTGAACATTTTTCACATGTCATTCACCATTTGTATGTCTTTTAATACATGTCTTTTCAAATCTTTAGCCCATTTTTAAGTTGGATTATTTGGATTTATTGCCATTGAGTTATTTGTGTTCCTCATAAATTCAGAACATTTACTCTTTGTTAGTTTACAGTTACTTTCTCTCATTCTACATGTTGTCTTTTCATGATATTACACATAGAAAACCCCAACAAATATACCAAAAATACTCTTAGAGCTGCTGCATACCTGTAATCCCACCTACTCAGGAGAATGAAGTAGGAGGACTGCAAGGTTGAAAACTATCTGAGCAACTTAGTGAGACCCTGTCTCAAAATAAAATTTAAGAAAGGGCTGTGGATATAGCTCAGTGGGAGAGTACTCTTCTAGCCCCCATTATGCCCCAGGTTTGGTCTTGAGTATTGCAAAAATTATAAAAAATTGTAATATTTCCATATGTTATTAGTGAATTATCTAAATAAAAAATTGAAAAATCTTTTTATGAAAACTAAATAAAATTCCTCCAAATAAACTTAATAAGCACACAAGTAAAAAATCTTTAGGAAAAAGTATGAAACATTGATGAAAGTAATTAAAAAGATAAAAAATAAATGGAAAGGTATTCAGTGTTTATGGAGTAAAAGAATCAGTACTGTTAAAATGCCCTTTCTAGCCGGGTGTGGTGGTGCACGCTTGTAATCCCCACCCTTGGGAGGCGGAGACAGGAGGATCGTGGAGGTTCGAAGCCAGCCGCACTGGCTTAAGAGACCCTGTTTCCAAATAAAAAGTATGAAATAGGTCTGGGAGTGTAGCCCGGAGGTAGAAGGGCTTCCAGGAACCCCAGTACCACCAAAAAAAAAAAAAAAAAAAAAAAAAGCCCTTCCTACCCAAAGAGAACTACAGATCCACTGCAATCTCTATTCAAATTCTAATTTCATCTCTTATATAAATAGAACAAATCCTAGAAGGTGTATATACTCACAAAATATCCTGAATATCCAAGCATTCTAGAGGGGGGAAAAAAAAGCAAGTTAGAGGCATGAACCTATCTTGCTTCAAAATAGACCACAAAGCTGTAGTAACCCAACCTGGTACCTGGTACTGGCACAAAAACAGATAAATAGACCTGTGGAAGAGAATAGAAAACCTAGAAATAAGTTCACTTATTCATAGTCTACTGAATTTTTGGCAGAGACATAAAGAATATGCCTTGGGAAAAGAACAGTACCTTCAACCAGTGGTGCTGAGATAACTAGACTTCCATCTATGCAGAAGACAGAAACTAGGTCAGTACCTCTAACCAAAGACAGAAAACAACTCAAGTAGATTAAAGTACTTACATGTTAAGTCTCCCAAATAGTGACACTACTGAATGAAAATGGGAAAAAAATGTTTCATGACTGGTTTGGCAAGAATTTTCTAGACGAGATCTTGAAAGTACTGGTAATGAAATAGACCAATGGGACTATACCTAAAAAGTTATTTCTGTCCAACAAAGGGATCAGTTAGTCAGTTTGTTATCAAGTACTGAAAACTAGCTTTATAAATGTGAGCCTGACTGCTTTTTCCTTCTCTTTGCAGACCTCAAAATGTGTTCTTTGTGTAAGTGTTCTTCTTGCTCCTTCAAAACAGGTTTCTCTCTGTCTACACATGAGCTGACCTGTGAAGGAAAATGTGAAACATCAAGATACGTGCTTCAAGCCACGTGCCCTGTCTCTGCTAAGCATTTAAATGTAAAGAAATTTACTTCTTATTTCACAACCCCCATTTTTGCCCTTCCTAACTGATAAGATAGAAACAGAATGTCTATCTCCTATGTTTCCCTTCTAGAATTCTTCCCACTGGCCAATCGTTAGGCACCAGTTGGATTTCGTAATTCCCATGAGTCCCGCCACGCCATATGCCTTATTTTCCTTTTCAAATGAGAGTTTTCATTATGGTTATCTTTTTCCTTCCCCCTACTGGCTATTTGATTATTTTGGGAAAATAACCTATGCAACTAGTTCTGGTCTCTGACCTTAAGAAAAAATCACATCAGTACATGATGAAAAGGCTAGAATTCTGAACTTTGAATTGGATCCATGTCTAGATGGATTTTGAATTATACCCTTTAGATAAGACGTATATTCAGTATATTAAAAGAGTAAAATGGATATTTGATGAACATGAGGGCTACCACAGCAAAGAAAATTCCATGACCTCATTAAATTATAATTTTCCCGTGGTGCACACCTGCCCACAGCTGAGGTTATTTGAGGTCATGTGACTAAATTCCAACTAATGTGTTGTAAGGAGAAATGAGACACTTGTTTATTATATCTGGTCCATAATCTTTCTGGCAGTACTTCATACTCTTGCTTTCTCCCGCAGGTGAGCAGCGTGGATCTGAGAACCAAAAGGACTGCGGTCGTCTGAGAATATGTGTTTGAGTCCTTAAATAGTTTCATGGAGCAGAGACTCCCAACCTCTACTCCCTTTACCAAATTGGCGTGATTAGTAAAAATATGCATGCCTAAACTAAATGTGACAAATCCTGAGATGCTCCAAAATCCAAAACTTATCAACACCTATCACACTCCACGAATGGAAAATTTCACACTTGAATTCATGTGATGAATTGTAGTAAAAATACAGGTGCACTACACATACTGTGTAAAGTTGCCTTCAGGGTGTATGGATAAGGTTCATTGGAAACAAGTGAATTTTGTGTTTAGACCTGACTCTTTTCCCCAAAGTGTCTTATTATGTACATGAAAATCTTCTAAAAATCTGCAAACGTCTGAAATCCAAAAAACTTATGGTCGCATGAATTTCATGTAAAAGGATACTATGCATATTTAATATAAGGTATAACTAAGTCATGACATTTGGGTGTTTTATTGATTTAATCTAATTTATCTGAATAACCAAGAAGGCATATAACTCTGAGGACAGAGAAGTTGATCTGAAACATCCCATGGTTTTAGAGAAGAAGCCATAGTTGTAGATAACTAGGAGCCAGTCCTCCCAATTAGAGAAAATGCACAGAAAAGGAAGCAGAATATAGTATAGCTTCTAGTAAATTGGGAGAAGGGTAGAAAATGAGGTTAAAGAGGGAAATGGAAGACTGGTACTTCTAAGAAGGAGTGTAGAAACTGGTGAACTGTTTAAAATTTACTGTAATTATGATAGAATATCACTGGAAGGTTTTAAGGATGAAAATGCATGATCTTATTGTGATATCTATGTTTTAAAAAGATAAACTGGGCTGCTTTGTGGAGAATGGATTACCAGATCTCTGAAAAAGGACTGATTTGGAAATAATAGCTTTGTTAAAAGCAAGACAAGCTAGTAACTTGGATATGGCTATTCTTGTGGAAAGAGAAAAAATGGATAACATTTATTGACTGACTCAATGAATCAAGTCTAGGGAGATAATATAGATCATACTTTTTTGTGACAATTAAATATAAAACATACAGATTGAGGATCATTAATTTGAAAATCCCAAGTCTTAAATGCTTCAAAATCCAAAATTTTCTGAATGCCAATATAATATACTGGGAAATTCTATACCATCAAACTTTGTTTAATGCACAAAATTATTCAAAATCTTGTATAAAATTGCCTTTAGGATATTTTCATACAGTATATATGGACCATTGGTCAATTTTATGTTTATATTATGGTTCCATCCTCAGTTTATTTCTACGGACATACTAAAAACTAAAAACTAGAATCTAAACCACATTTGATCTCAAGCATTTTGAATCAGGGGTACTCAATCTGTAATACAGTCACTGCGTTAACAAAACATGGATTGTAAACTGTTGTGTGTTCAGGGAACTTGTAGAGAGCGTGCCATAAAGTCCTAGATTTTAACTCCTTAAACTTTTCAGTAGCTTTAGTGACGTTCACATTTTGTGGTATTACTGAGAATACCAATCGCTGCTGGTTTATCTACTGGCCACTAGATGGCCTAATAGCCTCCGTGAAGCAAAAGTTCTTCACAACAGAAAATACAAAAGTCTTGGTTTACCGAAAGGCCACCAGAGGGCCTCACAAACTCTTCTTAATAACTGAATCGTTACAAAAAATGAAATGTCCATAATTTTAAGCAGAATACTATGTAGTGTAAAAAAAAACTCTTCTGTTTACTGGGAAGGAAAAATAATTCTCAATATTATGTAAATTAAACAGGTTTACAGCCCAAGAGGCTCTATAGATTCTACAAAACTCAATATTTCGCTTAGACAGAAAAGCACTGGTTTTAGGATGAAGAATAGTAATGTGCATGTATACAAAGTATGAATTTTATTTTGAACTTCAGATAGAGAATTAAGTAGACCTCATTTCCTTATTTTCCATGAAAGAAAATATCTCCTAGACACTAATATTTGGAAACTGCAGTGGGAGAGAAAGATACAGTGAAGGGAAAAAAGTGTAAAAGCAGGGCTTGATGCAGCTGTCTGTCTGCAAGTGTCTTGAATGTTTTTTTGTAATATTTTTATTGCCATCTATTTTATTAATTGAGTGCTTTTTTTCTCTTTGTTTAGTTGAAACAGTTATTTGCACATTCTGGACACAAGTTCTTTATCATATAGGTGATATACAAGCATATTCTTCCAAGGCTAAAGCTTGAAAATTTGCCCTCTCAACTGAATATTACAGAGAATACTATTTTTAATAAATTTCAATTCATCATTTTTCTTTCATAGATTATACCTTTTGTTAGATCTAAGAACTCATCGATAAATCAAAAGTCATAACAGAATTTCTTCTACATTCTCATATAACAGTTTTATAGCTTTACATTTTGTTTTTATGTGGTCCTTTTTGAGTTATTTTTTGTGTATGTGTGAGTACAATGTCAAGATTCTTTTTATGCACGTGGACATCTGATTATTCCACCATCAGTTGTTGAAATAAATCTTTTATCACCATTGAGTTGCCTTTAAGCCACTGCTAAAAAAAATGCATTCCTGAATACTCCATTCTGTTCCAGAGATCAGTGTGTCTTTTCTTTCACCAGTGCCTCAATTTTGTCTCAAATAATTTAGGATGATGTTGGCTGTTATTGTTTGTATAAACTCCTTATAAGTGAAGGAAGAATCCTTTATTTTTATTTTTTGAGAGTTTGCTTGATGAATGGGTATTAAATTTTGTTACATGAATATTTTACATCTATTAATATAATCATGTTTTTATATCTAGAGTGTTAATATGCTTGTTTACATCATCATTTACAAATGTTGAATCAGCCTTGAACTTACAAAATGAATTGCATCTGGTCATTTGTATTATCTTTTTAATTATATTGCTAGATATTTGTCACTATTTTTGTTAATGAGTTTTGTGTCAAATTATTTTGAAATATTAGTCCTCTTTTGAGATATATTTAACTGTTTTGATATTTGAGAAATGTTATATGTGTAAAATGAATTGAGGAAGTGTTCCATCTCTTATATGTTTTGGAAAACTGTTGGATCTGTATTACTTCTTAAACATTTGTTCAGATTCATCGCTGAAAATATCTAGGCCTGGTGTTGCAGTTCAGGGATAGCCATATAACACTTAATGATGGAAAAATATGCCCTTAGATGATGTTATTATGGTAGCATCATGAAGTGTACTCTGTCTAGATGGGCTTGCTCAGTCACTTGATGTGACCTCTTGATGAAACCAAGATGTGTGAGGCTGCTCTATTATGATATGGCATTATGAGTTACAGTATTTTTTAAGTAGAAAACAAAGAATAGCACAGTGAAAACGTAAGTCAGTGGCATAGTTATCAAATATTATTCCCTGCACATACTCATATGATTATACACCTGGGAGTGCAGTAGGTTTATTTACACCAGGATTCTCACAAACACATAAGTAAACACTAAGACATTAATACGGAATAGTAAATTTCAGCTCTGTTATAATCCTGTGGGACCACCATCTTATATATGGTTTATCAAAATGTCAATAAGCAGAGTATGATTGTATTTGTACTTAGGTGAGTTTTAGTAGTTGGTATTTTAATTTTTCTACATTTCTTCATTATATCTTAAGTTATCAAATATATAACACAGGAAGGGTAGGGTGGGCCTTGACTGGGTGGAGTTTCCTCTCCAAGATGGGATGAGATTTCACTGTTACTTTCTAGCAAAGGATTTTCTGTCTCCGAAGAAGCCTAGTGATGACTGCTCCAACATTTCACACCTTGGATGGTTGTGAATCACCTCTCTAGATTTCAGATAACAGTCTTCTGTGTAACGCAAATTCTCTGATGGGCTCAAGAAATCTCATTTATTTTCTGTTCTACCATACTTCCCCTCTTTTTAAGGACAATGATGACATTTCTAAGCATTTTACATATTAGAGCTAAAAATTTAAAAAGGTGATTTTGTTTACTATCATGGTAGAAATACATAAAAGTATAATTTAAAATATATGACTAAACTGTCACATGCGTATATGAGTGCATCTTAATGACACTTACTGTCATGCATGCGGAGGGCAAAAGGGATGTGTGGGGAGGCAAACAGACCAAAGAGTAGTATGAGCAGCTATGAATGCATCACTGAGTCTCCTATGAGCGATTGCAATGTACTAATAAAAGTTATTAAAATAGTCACATTTTTTTAAATGGAGGCCCTTTTTGGAGACCTGTTATGTGCTTTCACAAAACCTTAATTTCAGTTAGTGTATCTGACCTCACTACCTTCTAAGAAGATCAGGGATTATCAACGTTTTATGTGATCCTCTCCCAGAATGCAGCCCTTTTTCTTTCTTTCTTTTTTTTTTTTACTGCAGATCAGATTGTCTTTATCTTTTACTGCCCAGTTTTCAGCCATCCCATTATTAAATGATTCAGACTTTAATAAAGGCACTAGGGTTTCCTTATTAAAGAATGAGAAATGTTATCTCAAATAACATATATACGTATGTAACACTTCTGTTATTTGAGATAACACTTCTCATTCAAATAAAATGACCATTCATGAAGGACCTTATCTCTGGGACCTTATCTCTGACAAGCTTTATCTCTCTAGGAATCAGCACATATCTCTAGTAGAGACACTTAATGGCTCTGGTGGCTTCTCCCTGCCTAAAGCACAAGAATTCATTCTAATCAGCACCACACACACTACCTACCACCTGGGCCTAGGGACACCACTATTACTAACTACCTCTACATGGAATCCCATATGAACCAGGGAATCCTGTGACCCACAACTGCATTCATATTAGAACCGAAGCTACATGGATTCAAACTCTCACACTGCAAAGAGTGATGGCCCATCTGTTTTTCCACATCTATTTTAACATATCCAAATTCTATACATATGCTGAAATTGCCATCTCTAAAACTGCTGTCAATTTTGAATAATGGCTTTGCTAATGATTTTCAGGAAAACTTCTGTTGTGTGTGTGTGTGTGTGTGTGCGCGCGTGCACACACACACACACACACACACACACACACACACACACACACACACATATATATGTCCAACAACTTCCAAGAATTTCACATCATCTTAGAAAAGAGTGAGTGTAAAACTCTTTTCTAAAATGTGGGGGGAAATGTAAATGGCCAGATGGCCCTGGCAGTATTGACCAGCTGTGTGAACCTGGGTCATTTCATCCTTCAGTTATCTCGTGAACACCTGCTGAACTTTCTGAGGGATCTTGTCTGGAGTCCATAAGCAAGCACCGTCATATACCATCCCATAATCTGCTAATGGGACAAGGCAAATTTAAGCCTCTCAGACTACTATGCTCATTTATCTCAAATTGGTCTCCCCAAACAAGGCAGCCATTCATGTCAACCCTTGACAAGGCTGGTTATCAAGTCCAGTTGCCCCAAGAGTCAACACACTCACTGACATATCCCAGGAGAAAGAACCACAAAAGCAAACTCAGCGATGAAGCCTGATGTGTGAGAACTACAGAAGTCTGAGAGCCACAGCCACACTGGAGCATATGATCATCAGGAAGACATATGATGAGACGGCTCACACGAATTTCCTAACACTGGCTCTGAGCTGGCTCAGACTTTCTTTGGCTTCAACATCACCAATTAGTTGATACTCAAATTATCTAAACTCTTACAAACTCCATACTACATTTGTAATATGGGAAAAATAACCTATTTCTAGGACATTAAAATTGTTTTCTTTCTTTTCTTTATTTTTTACTGTACTGGGAATGGAACCCATGGGCATTCTACCTCTGAGCTACATTATTTATTTATTATTATTTATTTTGAAGCAGGGTCTCACTGAGTTGCAAAAGGCCTAAGTAGCTGAGGGTGTTCATGAACCATGATCCTCCTGTCTCAGCCTTCCAAATGCTGGGATTACAAGTGTGCACCACCATGCCTTACTTCTTTATATACTTTTATTGAGATATAATTACACAGTGTTTTCATAATGTGCTTTTATTGGTGCATTATAATCCCACAATGTAAACTATTGAATGAGGTAGTATATAATTATTTGGTACATGTGTATAATGTAAATTATAAAATCAGAGTAATAAGCCCTGTCATCTCAAACAATCATTTCTATGTGATGGAATTTTTTTCAAAAGCTTTTTTATTATTACATAAATAATGGTTTTCATCATGGTATATTCATTGGTACATATAACATATTGCATGTTACATGTGGATCATTTCACCCCCAAGACATTCCCTACCGTCCACTTCCTCCTTGATCCCTTTCTCCATACATTCTCTGTGTTGGGAAATTTAGTACTGTTCTAGTTTAAAATTCTATAATATATTTCTCTAACCAACAGTTATTTTACTGTGCTGTGGAAAATAAGAATGCATTTCTCTTATCTAACTGCTTTGTGTTCCCTTATCTAACTCCTTTTTGTTTACCCTCACCCCACCCATTTTGTTCTCTAAAGCACCATTCCATTCCATTTTTTTTAATTGAATGATAATATGCAGTATTTGTACTTCTGTATCTGACTTGTTTTAATTACTTACCTCCAGTTCATACTGCTAAAAATGACAGGATCTCAATTTTATGGCTAAACAATAGGCTGTGTGTGTGTGTGTGTGTGTGTGTGTGTGTGTGTGTGTATACACACTAAGTTTTCATTATCAGTTCATCTTAAAAGATGTGTAAGAAAATTGAATGGCAGTTCATAAACGTGTATCAGGTGCATCTTGTTTTGTTTTTGTTGCTACCACAAAATGCCTCACTGACAATGCTGAATGTAAAGAAGTTCCTGTGGTTTACCGTCCTAGTGCCTGGAAAATCCAGCCAGCATGAATGACACCAGCACCTTGTGATTTCTCCTGCCACCAGGAACCTGGACGCATCCATCACAGCAAGGGAAGACTTAGAAGGGGGAACATTTTCATGCAGAAGGGGTATTCCTGCTTTGTAATGAACAGCTCGTGCACACTATCTCAGTTTTGTGAGAACAGAATTAATCTCTAATGAGGGTGGAGTCCTCATGACCTCATTGACCTCCACTGTGCTTCTCCTCTCAAAGGTCCCACCACCTCAACACCACCAGATTGGACTGAGCTTTCAGCACATGAACATCCGGGAGACAAGCCACATCCAAGTCATGGCACCATAAATTTCTGTGTAATGTGTAATAAACATACCATGAGAAAACGTGTTCCAGAGTCATATGTTTTGGAATATTTGTAGTTGCTGTGATTATTTTCTTTTATTCTCTACTATCTCCAGATTTTCAGAGCTATTGCTTCCTGGATGTGGGAATTTCCCAAGCTCTTTGTCTGATGACATTGTCAGTAGGTTTGCCCACGGTTATGGCCAACTCACTCTCACACTTCATGAGAGCCAGCAGGTGGGAAGATGCCCTAAAGTCGTTACTGCATGTAGTAACTCTGCCATAACTTGGAACATGCAGCAGTAGAGCATGGTGAAAGGATCTTGGGCATAGGTGTATAGTCCGAGAAAAAGAAGAATTGCCTTGGCATTCAGAAAATGGTAAGTAATAGAACCTCCTTCATAGTCTCACTAAAAGAGCTTCTCGCTAACAGCGTTTGGAAAGGATGGACTTGAATTCTACTTGTATGCTAATTAAGAAAAAAAGCTTCCAATATAAAATAAGCTAGTATTGGTACCTGCCAAACAAATTGTGAAATTGGGTTTGAATAACTACAGAGATCATTTGTACTCTGACACACATATTGATCATAACATTTCAGACATAAATTGGAGATCAGGAGAGGATAATGTGGCTATGGAAAACCTAAGTGACTAAAATTGTTGCTCTTTCCTATTTAAGGGAGACACAGGGGCCACTGATTAAACTGATCAGAAATATATCAAGTAGATTACACTTCTTCATGGAATGCCTGTGCATGCCATGACTCCAGATTTGTACCCATGTGTCTTAATCATTCAACTTTGGCACATGCACATTTCCAGGCACACGAATTTGTTTTTCTGTAACCTATAAATGATTCCCCCTTAAGATATTGGCACTAATTCTGCTCACAATGTTTTCTCCTGGATATGTATGTGGCTGTCTTCATCTTTTTTTTCCGGGTCTGGGGATGGAACCCAGAGGCATTTGACCTCTGAGCTACAACCCTTGCCCACTGAGTTGTGGAATGGCCTCACTGAGTAGCTGAGGATGTCTGTGAACCACGATCCTCCAGTCTCAGCCTCCAAAATGCTGGGATTACAAGTGTACACCACCACGCCCGGCTCAGGCTGTCTTTATTTAAAAAAAAAAAAAATGTTCCTCACAGAGTCTTCCTCTGAGCACAAAACTACAGGTCTCTTTTATGCTCTATGCAGTATCTTCTCTAACATTGAGATTATAGTCCAGTAAACCCATTGAAAACAGTATATGTGGGAAGAGCATTTAATACACACATAACCTAAAATCCTAGTTTAGCCACATAGTCCACACTTGAGCATGGACTCTGCCCTCATATTTGTGTGACTGGGAGCTGCATCTCAGGGCCTTTCCCCAACATTTAAGAGAACATCTTAACATATCATGAACCCAGAAAAAGACGAAAATTCAAAATTTGAACTTGAGAGTTTATACTGAGTACATATCACTCACACTACTGTCAAGTTGGAAATCCATTAAGATTAACCAAGGTAAGTCCAAGATCTTCTGGAAATTTATTTTTAGTGTTGACCCAGTACTCTTCCCCAGCTGCTATATCCTTGTTTATTGTTCATATCTGGCCATAGGAACATGCTTTCCATGATATCTGTTTTTTCAGTCTTGCTGCAACTTTCTAAATTTGTACACACTAATAGTAGATACACGCCTACTAATAGTAGATGTTCCCGTTCTCTAAATGTGAGTCAACACCTGAAACAAAACAAGAGGCCCATTAAAATGTCAGGGCATCTTAATGGAAGCTTTCCATAAACACACCTATTTTCTGTGTCTGTGTATTTACTGATTAGCGAAACAAAATTACCTGGAATCTTGAGATTCTTCTTGTTGAATATTTCTTCAGAAACCATCAACTGGGCCAGGCGTGGTGGCACATGCTTGTAATCCCCGTGCTTGGGAGGTGGAAACAGGAGGATTGTTCAGGTTCGAAGCCAGCCACGTGCGCTGGCTTAAGAGACCATGTTTCCAAATAAAGTATAAAAATAGGTCTGGGAGTGTAGCCCAGAGGGAGAAGGGTTTCCAGGAACTCCAGTACCACCAAAAAAAAAAAAAATCAACTTGGAGCCAGATGAAGGTACCATATTGCAAGTGAATGCTTTATGTCAGCTAATTCATTTCATAGAAACCTAAAAAAATGCACAGTAGCTGGTGTAGAGTCTAAGCTCCATACTATGGAAAACTGTCTTCACCACTACATTTAAGATTCACTGATTGTATCCCGCATACTAGTGTAACAAATCCATCTCCTTTGGGAGAGTGGTGCTAGTATTTTTAATTATAGAATTTCCTAAGACGATGAAAATGGACCACACTCTGGATGAAAAATGACAATCCAGGTTCTCTGGCGACATAAGGCAGATTCTTGCATCTGAGCTCTAAGCTCAGGCTAGCATTAGAGGCAGAATTATGCTCTAAGATTAAGGGAGAAACTTGTTCCAAATCTGGGCTAACCTAAAGCTGAAACAATGATACACTTGGCTCTTGGATCACCTTAAGAGATGGGATGATATTTTCCCATTAGAAGATCTTATAAATGGTATGATCATGAGCATTAGAATTCCTTACTTTATTCTTGAAGCAAAAATGTACTAAAGTATAATCTCTTGAAAACCAGTGCCCAAACACTGTTGAGGGTCCAGGAGGAATTAATTAGGAGAAAATTAGTCAAAGAGAGCCAAACACACTAAATTAACTTCCATACCATCCCAGAGATAGAAATTTTTGATCAATTGTGGCACAGTCATAGGATTGCGAGCAGCAACTCAATAGTCAAACATCTGTAAAATGCTTTGCAGATTATGTCAGATTCTAAACAAGATGGTTATACTGAGTTACACACTTCCCCTATCTGGCAGGAGCAGCAAATAGTCTTGGATATTGTAACATAAAACAAAGGAGACTCCAAAAGTTAAAAATAGGAAACAGATTAGGACATTAGGAACCAAGACACTACCCAACAGTGAGTATCAGTCATTGGTGTATAAGACCACCAAGAACTGCCATTAAAATAACTCAGACTGGGCCTCTTGAGCGACTGAAACTTCTCATAGTGTTGAAGGCTGGAAAGGTTACAACCCAGGAGGGTTTGGTTTCTCTAAGACCTTTCTCTTTGACTCGCAGGTAGCACCTTCTCACTATATTTTCACAGGTATGATTTCTCTGTGAATATATACATAGTTTCTTCCTCTTTTGATAAGGATCCCTGTCATCTTGCTTTAGGGCACCACTCTTAAGTTCTCAGCTAACCTTAGTTCCTTTCATAATTTGTCTCTAAATAGTTACACAGAACATTAAGGGGTTTGGGGAGTGGGATAGTTCAATCAATCCACAATATCTGGGGTTATTTTTTGACTATTTTGGAGTTGATGAAACAACACCCCCAAAACAGAGACACATAAAATGCTCTCCCGAAAACTGTTATCACTAGCTAAAGAACTCATGGGGATTCTATCAAGACAGAAAAATAAATTAAACCATAACTTTTATACTCCAGTCAAACACTGGAGGAACTTGGTACCCACTTCAAGAATGGGAAACAAAGATTTCCTCTCTTGCTTAGTGATAATGAGTGCACTAAAATACTTATAAAATTGCCCTGTGTATGTAGGGTATAAATAAACTGGATTCAATTTGTATTTAGATTTGGCTCCCATCACCAAGAAATCCCATTATGCATATGTAAATATATCCATATGTGAAAATATCCTAAACAATTCTGGTCCCAAGCATTTTCAATAAGAGATACTCAAACTATATGGTTACACTGCTAATGACAAGGTGTTATTGATGGACACACACACACACACACACACACACACACACACACTTCTGATATTAAACTTAGAAAAAGCCAATTTATTTTTCTAAAAAGTACAAAAGCAATCTGCCATTGAAAGCATAGTATTTGCAACAAATGTCACTGGAACAATTAGGTACCCATATACAAAATAAATTCAAAATAGATCATAAATTTTAATATAAAATGAAACATAAATTTTACCAGAAAATTCTTTAGGAGTTAATGTCTGATGAAGAATACATGTAATACCAAAAACATAATTCATAACAATAAAAGAGTCGATGAAAATATAAAGGATGTATGTGAAACATGAATATATTTTGTGGTTAGACTTGGCAAAACTCAGTAAGTTCAAAATTTTTAAATTTTTATTTATAAAGTGGAAGAAGGAGATGAACAGAGTTTTCCCCAAAGAGTAATGTAGATAGGCCTCCATATCCAAGGATCTACATCTGTGGATTCAACCAACTATGGATCAAAAATATTGGAAAGAAAAATTTTTCTCTACAAAATTATGTAAAATACAGTAAAAACTATTTACATTGTATTAGGTATTACAAGATATTTATAGATTATTCACATTTTTTTGGTGGTACTGGGGTTCCTGGAAGCCCTTCTACCTCCGGGCTACACTCCCAGACCTATTTTATATTTTTGAAACAGGGTCTCTTACACCAGCGCGGCTGGCTTCGAACCTGCGCGATCCTCCTGTCTCCGCCTCCCAAGCGCGGGGATTACAAGCGTGCGCCACCACGCCCGGCTAGATTATTCACATTTTATGGATGTGAATATGTTATATGTAAAAGCTACATTATTTTATATAAGGAAGTTGAGCATTCTCAGATTATGATAATCAGCATGTGGTGGGAGGAGAGAGAATCCTGGAACTAATTCCTTGAAGATACCAAGGGACATCTGTGCAAATGACAAACACACAGAAAAAGAGTTTAGCCCCACTTGCCATTAGAGGAATGCAAATTAAGATTACAGTGAGAGCTCACCATGACACATAACTAAAAAAGTGAGTTTACCAACAGCTGGTTGGGTGTGGGGAAAGTTAATGTCTCTCTCATACATTGCCAATGGAAGTGTAAAATGTTATGACCTCTTTAGGTAACATTTTATCAGTGTCCTTAAATATAATGATGGTGGTGATGATGATGATGATGATGATGATACAAAGTATAGACTTACAATGTGATAGAACACTTCTACCCATGGATATTTAGGTCAGATAAGTAAAAATATTAGTCTATCAAAAAACATGCAAGACAGGCGTTGTGGCGCACGCTTGTAATCCCAGCGTTTGGGAGGCTGTGACCGGAGGATCACAGTTCATGGACAGCCTTAGCTACTTAGTGAGGCTCTTTGCAACTCAGTGAGACCCTGTTTTAAAATAAAGAATAAAAAATAGGGCTGGGGGTATAGCTTGGAGGTAGTATACCCCTGGGTTTCATCCCCAGTACTGCAAAAAAAAAGTGCACAAATATTCATAGCAACCATGTAGTAGCTCAGAATTTCACACATCATAAATGATGTGAATATGTCACTGGAGAAATTAGAGTATACAAGCTCCTGCCCTGTACATGCTTTGCAACTTCCTGCAAATCTATAATTATCTTAACATTTTAAGATATTGCATATATGCCAGCAAAGCCATTATATTACACAGCTTTGTGGCCCTAGCTGTATTTCAGGTCCAGGTTCTGAGACATTTTAGAACATATTCCAGGAAGTCTGCTAGGTCAAGCAAATGCTTCTGTGGTTACTACTGGTGAATTGAATACCACCAGTACACCTGCTGACAATGGTTCTCAAGTTAACTTCATTTTGAACAAGTCATGGCACTGAAAGTCTCACTTGGAGTTGAGGTGGCTGCTTGCAGAACTCAAGGCTATGTACATGGAGAATGGTATCTCCCCAGGAGAGCCAGCCTGGCTGCCTTGGTGCTCTCCGGCAAATAGGAGGGAGCTGATGATGTAGGCTTTGTATATGTCATCTATTAAACAGAAATAGAAAGGATTAGAGGACTAGCATACTGGGCTAGTGGTATTATATAGATTCCTTCATATAATTCACAGGATGATTTTAGAAAATAAAAATTGCTTTTCTGAGCTTAGGGGAGAGATACCAGTAGATTAGTGGAAGGGGATTAAAAGGAGATGGGGAGGAATAAAGGAGGATTGAGGAAAGAAACACTTCGCATAATCCTTTGACAATATATGCAGGTACTATATAGGTTCTGCTGGCGCATGCAGGGAAAGAGGAAGCAGTAGTGGGGTGGTACTTGGAGAAAAGTACATCAAGACCTACGTGCATGTGTGAATCACGTTGAACCTCAGAAGACTGAGTAATTGAAAAGCACTAAAAAATTACACTCAGGAGAAGGTAGTTTGGAATCCAAAAGTTCCTGTTAGGGTTGTTCTACCTCTAACTTGTTGATCCTTGACTGGACGGTTGAGGAAAGTGGACTGAGTAGGGCTATATCTTTCTCAAGGGAACACTAGGACCCCAAAGATGAATCCACACTGGCTTCCGTTTTTAGAGAATTTTCTCCAGAGAAGCCAGACCTTTTATCCTAACACAGTGTTTCTTCCCTGTACTCTCCTAGGCTGCAGATAAAAGCATGCAAGAAGGTCTGTGATCTAAATATCAGGGACTTTTGCCCTTTAGGTTCTTTCTTGTTGGTATAACCTAGGTTTTCAATGAATCCGAGGAGTTCTTCAAACTGTCCAGCAGAGGGAGCCCTAGTCTCATGTTCCACCTCTCTTTTGCTGATCCTTGATGGGAGGGTGGAGGAAAGTAGACTGAGTAGGGCTCTATCATTCTCAGGGGATCCTTGGAGTCAACCCGGGCTTTCAGTCAGACTAGGAATATGAGATTTGCACCTCTGCTTCATGTTTGCCCAGAAACCATTGGGGATATTCAGTGTGGAGGTCTGATGGATGAGTGGCCCTGAAGGGTAGAGACATGATGGTAAAAATCAAACACTGGCTACACAAAATTGGTGTGATGGGATAACTGACCAGATAAAGATGTCCAGATTCTCAGTATGGGCAACCAGGTATGGAAGTCGTCCCGTGTCCTTTGAGTATTATGATGGCTAAAATGCTAGAGGCACCACACTGTGGGAATGCCTATCACTAAGAAGGCAAATTAAGGACCTGTGTGTGACCAGGCCATCCTCCCTGAGCCCTATTTTATTGATCACAGCCACAATCATTAAGTCATGTGTTGAGAAGTTTGGCTCATGTATGACTTTTACAGACCACTGAGCCCTTTTTCTTATTTCTACCAGGAGGAATGGTTTAGGACAATTTTACTCTAATATCCAGATCACCTTTTTATTTTTGGTAAATATCCTCAGATATAATCTTGTGTATAACAATACCATCGATAGCAGTAAACTAGATTTAGCCACTTTTTTGAACAATTTTTAAACTTTTAAAACTTTGAATGAAATTCACTTTAACGGATACACTAAACACCTAAAAGCACATCTCTTAGTGTTGCTTAATGAAAGTGAATATATTTGCAGTGGATATGAGATATGTACACAGAAGATTATAAGTGACAAGTAAACTTTTCTTCTGTGGAGTAGAGCCAGCTGTACACCTGAAGGATGGCACTTCATAATTAATGTGATTTTAGAAAGCTCTAGTGAGACATGCATTACCAGGTTTATAGCAGCACAATCCACAAATAGCTAAATTTTGGAACCAACCTAGGTTGGTTCCTAGCCTCCCCACAAACGACTATATAAAGAAAACACGGTGTATATACACCATAGAATTTTACAGAACCTTAAGGAAGAAGAAAATTATGTAATTTCAGGAAAATGATTGAACCTAGAGGATTACCCTAAGTGAGATCAGCCAATCTCAGAAAGTTAAGGTTCATATATCTTATATGTGGAAGCTAAGGAGAAATAGAAAACAAAAATGACTTCAGAAAAAAGGGGAGAAAGATCAGTAGAATAGTAAAAAGAATTGGAGAAGGCAGGGAGGGAGAAAAAAAGATTACTGAGGAAGGAAACATTTCAAAGACTGTCATGCATATATAGGAAGGTATCAGTATGAATCTCACTGACACGTGCAGGGAGAGATGAGCGGAAGTAGGGTGGGGCACAGGGGCACTACCCCAAGTGATGTATGCATGTGTGAAGGTATCTCTTTGACTCTCGCTATGGTGTATAATACAGTGCAACAAAGGACACAGATATCTTCCAACATTTGCTCCACAAAGGGCAACTTTGTTCAAGCACCCCATGAATAAAGGATATGGAGAAAATCAGAAAAGATGATAAGTAAACTGAAACCAAGCAAGACATACTACTCCAGGTGCCAGTTCATGGTCCCAGCCTCACACTGCGGCACCTTCAGTAAGACATCCCTTGTTGATGGGTGGTGGGCAAACTGATCTTTCAAGTTTATGGAGGACTTGGCCAAATAGCCAATTGGATGAAGGTCACCTGTAGACTAGCAGGTACAGGAGTGGGGATAACCATCCTAGAGTCCCAGTTCTACCGATGCTGGAACAGAATCGCCAGTCTGTTCTACTGAAGGTCTCAGTGCTACAGAACCAAAGGTAGACGACGCCACAGAGCAAAGGTTACATTGAGCTAGACGGAAACGTTTCGCCTTGGCCTTTAAGAGGAAAGAAGGAACGCACTGGCACAGATATAGGTAAATGTACGGCAAAAGTAAAAAAGTAAGTAGTAGCCACTACCCCAATACCAGAGGTGTGGGGCTAAACTCTTGCGGAGGGGCGGCGGGCGCGGCAACGCCTGTAGCACTGCTCAGCGGACACTAGGTGGCAGACGAATCCCACCATCGCCCCTTTTTCTCTCTGGGACTTGAGCCTAGCCCTCAACCAAAAAGGGGTTAGGGGATAGATGGAGTTATGTGCTTCTGACCCGACCTGGACGAGGGGTGCTGAGCAGAAGTAGTGGACCATTTCCACGGAAGTGTAGTGACCTCACGAAAGTCCTTTTGAGTCCACCACCCTTGTTTGTGTGTGGACCTCTCCCCCAGACCCTCAGGCCGGTTCACTCTCTTGTTCTCTCTCTTCACCAAAGGGCCACATACCAAAGGGTTAACTGCAGTGCTCCAGCCACTTCAGGCTCTTACCCGCTGTGCATTGGGGTTAACCCTTCCCTTCCCGGACTTTCAGCTAGACAGCCATGTCCCAAGGCAGCTTCCTCCTGTTGTCCCCACCCTATCCCAGTTACTGCCATCTGGAATCTACAGGGCTCCTAGTTCCTCGATCCCAGTTTCCCCCTCTTTTCCAGGTTATAAGCCCGGGTATTTTTCAGGGAATGTTTTCATTCCAGGACCAGTGTGCTGCTAACACTGGAGCTGCTGGACCTTCTCCGTGGCTCAAATGACTAATGAATGATCCATTGGCCAACTTCTCTATGTGGCTAACAAACCCAGACACGTGTGGTCCTGCAGGTAGATGACCCCTTTCCTCCCCACACACTATACTGTAAAGAAAATTTCTACTTGAAATTAGGACTTTAATGGCTTTGAACTAACTTGTGCCTCCCACCCTCACCTAAAAAAAATAGGAAGAATAATGTCTACTTTGAAGGATTATTATGAGGATTAAATCAGATGAGGCATACAACCCCTTCTTGATTCCGCCTTCCTGCCTTGGGGAGTTTTTACTTCTGTTTTAATGGAAATCCTACATTTCACCACCCACCACAATTTCTGTGTCGTTAGAAGGATAAATGGAGCACTCTCCTTGGAAAATAGCTTCGTCACCATGGTTTTTACTAGTAGGGAGAGTAATCTCGGTGTGCGCGTACATTCAGAGAGTAGTAAAACTTGGCTCCCACCATCCTGGGCAAAATTTAGAATAAAGACAAACACTTCCATGGTATGCTGAAAGTAGATTTATATTTATATATATAGATAGATATTTACTTCTCTGCAGACAGTTTTACTGATGAGTCATTTTCACATTCAAAGAACAACCCATTACAACACTACATAAATTGCACCAGAGTCGGATGGATAACTTGTCAATCCATTTCACAAAACTAGCACAAATCTGATACCAAAACATAACAATTAGCACAAGAAAACAGAGAGTCACAGATTGTCATTTAAAAAATACAGATTCCCAAGGATCAGAGAACAGGAGCCGATTGAATTCTACACCAAACACAAAAATGTACACAGCTTTGGTAGATACAAAACCAGATTCAAAGTTTAAACTTACACACATACACCTGGAACAAAAACTACCGCACACAAAACGCCCCACCCCCACCCTCCCCGTCAGTCAGTGGCCTTTGGCCTGAGTCCCAAGGAACAAGAAAAGTCTGTAGCACAGTTTAGTGGGGGCTGCTGGTGGGATCGCCGGAGTTGTCGCTGGCATCAGGCTCGTCTTCGTCCGTGTCCTCGGACTCTAGTTCTGCCAGTGCGTGAAGGTGGTGAAACGGCCAGCACTGTGGGTCTTTCTTGTACAGCTTGGCCAGGAACCTCAGGACGAGCATCCTGCTGGTTTCGAGGAATGCTCGGGGGCCCCAGAGGAACTCATATTCTGCGGGGTCAGTGTAAGGGATTTGCCTGTACTCAAGGTACTTTTGCCTTACAAAGACCTCGGTGATGAGTTCCTTCATGTTTCCAAAGGCACCGTTTGTATCTCGGACGTCCAACCCTAAATTGAACAGAAAAACGAAGGTTAGATTTTCCCCCCGATGGAATTGCCTTTTATAAAGGTGAGACTCAAAACTACCATCAGGAGGGCAAACTGGGGGGTACAGTCTAAAAGGGATGCCGCCCCCCATGACCTTGGAGATACCCCAGGGTGTGGATTATAATATAAGAGTGGCTTTTGGTGGTCAGCTGGCAACCAAAGGCACACTCCCCTTTATCGTGGGCACGGGGGATGCTATCTAAACACTCGCCTTTGAATTCTTGGATGATGACATTCACCACTTCTGAGCGTGGGATGGGCACCTTGGATTGGTCCTTGACCGTGAGAAACTGCACCAGTGGGTTTGCCCTCTCATCTGAGGGAGGCAATGGCGGCGCCTCCCCCTTGGGATCCTCCTGGATAGCACTGGATCCCTGAGCAAGGCATGGGGCCTCAGAAATGAGTAAGGACTGAGGGATGCCCGGGACATCGTACTGAACGTTGGACCTGGAGGTGCTTGGGCCCTCCCAGGCATTCAGAGCCCAAGATGTGCTGGGCCCCTCCCAGCCACTCAGGATCCTGGAGGTAGTGGCGCCTTCCCAGCCATTCAGGCCCTGGACAGCATTTGTGTATGCCCAGTCACCCAGAACCTGGAAATGGCTTGGGACCTCCCAGTCATTCTGACTGAGATTCCTCCGGGACCGTGGGCCCTGCCAGTCACGTGAGGCCATCCTGTGGCCACTGTTGTCCATGTCGGGCTCCAGGTGCTTCTTCTTCCGAGTGGCTTTGCCCGAGCGACGAGATGGCTCAGCAGTCGCAGAGGCCTCTAGGACAGTGGCAGGTGCCAGAGGGGTAGACACTGTACCCATCATGAGGGAAGGCATTGTCTTAGGTGCCTCTGAGGCTTGGGCATCGGGCTGGGGGGCCCCTGGGGCTGCAGGAAGGGCCCCTGGGGCTGCAGGAAGG
Organism: Muscardinus avellanarius; assembly: GCF_963383645.1. Classification (NCBI taxonomy): domain Eukaryota; kingdom Metazoa; phylum Chordata; class Mammalia; order Rodentia; family Gliridae; genus Muscardinus; species Muscardinus avellanarius. The sequence goes on from NC_137788.1 coordinate 163,263,549, forward strand.
GCCTCTGCACAGGCATAGGGATCCTGCAGAGCAAATGGCAGTGACCTTGGGCTCTCTGAGGTGGCAGATGGGCCTGCAAAGGCGTAAGAAGAGGCAGGCTGGAAGTGGGAGGTAGATGGGAAGACCCTGGAGGTGGCAGTGCAGGTCTCCGAGGTGGTAGGCAAATTCTTCCAGGCATTTGGCTGATGTGACCTGGCACCTGACCCTGCTCGGGGAGCACAGAAGGTGGCAGCAAAGATCATGCGATCTTTGGAAGGGCCCTTTTTCTCCTTTGAAGAAGTCCTGCGGTCTTTTGAGCCCCTGTGTTCAGTAGAAGAGGCCCTGGATTCTCCTGATTGAGTCAAGTGTGATTTAGAGGCGCCCCTGGGAAAATTTTGCCCCGCTACGGGGGCTCCTGGCTGGGCCTGCACGATGGGGGGTGGCCCTTGCCAGGAAGGCTGGAGTTGCACTGCGGGCATTTCTGCCTGCGAGCCCGTGGGCTGGGCCTGCTGGGTGGATAGCTGAGTTTGCCGGCCTTTTTGGGAGGCCGGACCCCCCCGAAAGGGCTGCTGCTGCTCCACCTGGACGACCCGGGGGGGCTGGCTCTGGCCCTCCTGGGCAGGCAGAGGCTGCCAAAAGTGAGTGGGGGCCTTTGGCGCCTGCCAGGCCACCGCCTGAGCTGGCTGCACCTCCTGGTACTCCATCGATGTTGGCAGCTCCTCTGGCACCGGGGGCTGGCCTTTGGGAGCCTGCCAGATGATGGATGGGCAGGGCACAGCTTGCTGTGGGGCAGCCTGTGGAACAGACAGTGGGGCCGGCAGCACTGGCTGAGGCACCTGTGGGCCAGAGGGTGGCGCCGCAGGTACCTGTGTAGCTGGTGGTGCTGGAGGCACCTGGGGGGCCACCTGCACCTGCGGAGCTGGCAGCCGAGCCTGCGGGGCCTGCCGCAGAGGAGGTGGAGGTGGCAGGGCCTGCCACAGCTGTGGCTGGCTGCCCATGCCCTGTGGGGCAGGTCGGATGGGCGGTGGTGCCTGCCTGATCAGTGGCGGGGCTTGCCGAATCATGGGTGGGGCCTGCCGAATCACAGGGGGGGCCTGCCGGATCACAGGTGGTGCCTGGCGCAGCACCGGAGGTGGCCCAGGGCGTATGGGTGGTGGGCCAGGGCGGATGGGTGGAGGACCTTGGCGCACAGGTGGTGGCGCCTGCCACGCGATTGCAGGTGCCTGCCAGGTGACCTGCGTGGCCTGCCAGGTCAAGGGCGTGGCAGGCCAGCCTTGAGGGGGCGCCTGCCAGGTAGGTGAGGTGGCTTGCCAGCCCGGGGGTGTGGCCAGCTGCACCTGGGGGGCTGGTGGCACCGGAGGCACCTGGGGAACCTGTGGGGGAGGCCTTACGACCTGGGACTGGATTTGCAGGATCAAAGGCTGACCCTGAGGGGCCCAGGTAGCCAGGGGCTGAGAAGGTGGGACCACTGGCTGCGCCATCGGCGCTCCTGACACCGGAGGCTGGATGATTGGAGCTCTTGAACACGGAGGAGGGATCATCACGACGCCAGGACCTGGAGGCTTGGCCAGCGGGGTCACGGAAGGTGGCGGCTGGGTCATCAGGGCCGTTGGAGGTGGAGGCTGTGGTATCGGGATGACTGGAGCAGTCGGCTGGACCATCAGGACTCCTGGCGTCAGCGGCTGGGCCATCAGGACTCCGGGCGGTGGTGGTGGCTGGACCATCGGTGTCCCCGGAGGTGGAGGATGCGCCATCGGGGTCCCCGGTGGGGGAGGATGCGCCATCGGGGTCCCCGGCGGTGGCGGCGGGGGAGGATGCGCCATCGGGGTCCCCGGTGGTGGTGGGGGCACCATTGGGGTCCCAGGAGGGGGAGGATGGGCTATCGGGGTCCCCGGAGGTGGAGGATGTGCCATCGGGGTCCCAGGAGGAGGAGGGTGGGCCATTGGGGTCCCAGGAGGGGGAGGGTGGGACATTGGGGTCCCCGGAGGTGGAGGATGGACCAGAGGCGGCAGGGGAGCAGTAGGATGTAGCATCAGGACCCCCGGAGTTGGAGGCTGAGGCAGCGGGGCGCCCGGCGGCGGGGGAGGATGCACCACGAGGACCCCCGGAGTTGGAGGCTTCCCCATCGGGCCCCCCAGCGGGGGAGGCTGGACCATCGGACCCCCTAGGGCAGGAGGCTGGGCCATCGGAGCCACCGGGGCCGGCGGCAGCTGACCCTGCGGAGCCTCCCAAGGAGGTTGAGGCGCCTGCCAAGGGGCCAGGGGAGCCGCCTGCAAGTCAACGGGAGGAGGATCCCAAGGGACCGGAGCAGCCCGGGAGGAAGCAGGCGGAGCCCGCATCAGGACGGTGGGGCGGCTATAGATCGGCGGCTGCGGGGTCTCCGCCGGAGGGCTGGAGTCACCCAGGTTCTTACTTAGCTGCGACATGTCCCTTGGCTGACAGCTGGTGGGTCTTTTCGTCCGACAGCTGCTGGGCCTTTTCCTCCAGAGAGAAGAGAATGCCTACGTGGCTGTTCAGGAGCTCCCTCCCGGCCGAATGCCGAATAGGAAGTGGTGCTGCTTCTCTGCAGCTTTGCGCAGTAAGAAGGAGGGGGAAGGGGGCTCAATCCCGCCCCTTCCCCGCCCCCGACCACCACAAGTGGATACTGAATAGGGGCGTCTACCAAATCCTGGGCTGACACAGGATCCCTTCACAACTCCGTCCAGTGCCCAAATGCAGTCCGCTCACACTCTTCGTGCATGCCTTTTCATTGGGGAGTGACAGGAACAGATTTATGTGGTAGAAAAATTACTGTGCTGCAGTATGGAGTGGGAACAGACCACTGGCAACATGGAAGGTATCCAAAAGGGGGGAGATGGTGTGGTCTGAGCCCAGATATGCAGCACATTGACGTAAGAGAAACTCGGGAGCTGTGATAGACAGCTCTTATAATTTAATCTAGCAGTCAAAGAAATGGGAAAGGCATGCAGGTTTCTGTCTTAGGAAAGGGGAAAGTTTATGGGATAGCTTTATTCTCTGAGGGACACAGCGGGAGGTACACGAGAAAGGAGATTGATGAGCATTGACCAGGACCTGGGGCAATTTGTCCTGCTCTGGGACAGCCGGGCAGACACGTCCCAGTGCGCTCTCTGATCAGAAGGAATCTGAGCTGAGGGTCCAGTTTGGCTATTCTTTGTGAAAACAGACATGTGGGAGCGAGTGAGAAAAATCTCCAGACACATATCTGGGAGAATGCAGGTCTTTTAGAGATAGGCAGAGAAAAGACACCACAAAGCGCAGAGACAGGAGGAACGAGATTTGGAAATTAAGATGTGTCAGAAATCAGCAGAAAGCTGCATTTTTAACAGGGGGAAACTGCCTGTGGAATGAGAGACAAGGACAAGGAGTGAACATGACATTCTTTTTTTTTTATGAAGACCAAAGAAATACACTAGGAAATAGAAGATGAATAAGTAAATAGATCCAAATAGATAGGGGGAAAATAGATGAAGAATAAAATAAAAAAAAAGTTCTGGGAAAACTACTCATAAATAAAATCCAATTTAAAAATTAGATGATGTATGAAATATGAAACAGAAAACAAAAAGAAAAACATCACTCCTAACGTTAAACGACTTTCTGATCCAAATGAAGTGCTGATTTTGGCTTGACAGATCAGCTTTCTGGAAATTTACGAAGTCCTAAGCATCAAGGATGTTTCCTTTAGAAGAGGCAGTTTACAGCCTGGGGCAAGAGATCAGAGTGGCCAACGAGGTGCCACAAGGGGGCAGGAGAGGATGGGAAGGCTTCACCCCACGCCTCCCAAATTCCTTCGTGTCCCATTTGGTAATTCATGAATCAAAGAAAAGGCATATACACATTCCCAAAGTTTCTGTGCCTTAAGCAATGAGTGCAGAACTTGACGATGAGGTTTCAGTGATTTTTCAAACTTCCAGAGGGATGTCATTAGTTCAGAACCTCTTCTTTTCAAAGACAAGTGGCTTTTTCAGGGTCCCTAATGGTAGGTCACTTTTATGTATATACAGAGAAGGCTCCCCACTGCTGGACGTAGGCAGGTCCTGGAATACAGAAAGCTCTGAAACCACACTTTCTGGTTTTCATTTCTTTGGGTTCATAGTCCAGATATACATACAGAATCCCTATGTCCTGGGCATGGGGGTTGAGAATCTCTTGAGAGTGGCCAATTCTAAACACGTCACTGTGTTCCCCTGGTATCAGCTGTGCCACAGGGATCTTTTCTGCCTGTGGATGGTATTGGAAAAGTTGATTCGTTTTTCAACTTGTGACATGTCTTCCTTCACTAAAGGATACTTTTTTCCCCCTACACTGACTCAGATGTATAAACCCATCAGAGATTAAGTTCTCCCAATAACCATTTGTTTTCCAGAATTATGACAGGCTTGGCCTTCAGTCCATCACGCTGTGGGTCATCCCACATGCTAAACGGTGACCAGCAGGGCCCGGTTATCGCAATGAATAGTACTGCCACACAGTGTAAACTCCCACCAAATCCATTCTCTGTAAAAAGCCTCAGAATATGTCAACAGGCACCACGCAAGCCAGGGGGAAAGGATTAAGAATTATTCAAAGAAGACAAAGAAAATCCATGTAGGTGTAATTGTAGTAATGCACCACAGTGAAGTGGAAGGTGCTGCGAGCATACAAGCACAGCATGTGGTGTGTTTCTCTCCGTGTTCCAACTCACTCTCTCCTCCCTCCCTCCACATGGTGGTGAGGTTTGTAGTAATACTCACATATATGGGCATAACATTACTTGAACGGTGTCCTTCCTCAGTCCTCCCTTTCCTCCACCACACCTCTCTTCCTCAGTGCCCTTACATTTACCTACTACTCTTTCTCCTCATTTATTGGAAATCCTTTTTGTTTCCCATCCCATTTTTTCTCTAGCTTCCACATATGAGTGGGAAAAAGAAAACTACGAAGGTGTAACTAGAAATAAATATTAAGCAACGCATGGATCAGCACCTTTGTCATGCCTGTGTAACCTTCTGAATTAACATAAAAATTGGGGTCTCAACTGTCCAGCAATTATAGAGGCGTCAGTAAAGGTGGGTTCATACAGTTTATCTTCTCTGAAAAATACTTTGCCTATTTCAGACAGCTGATGCTCTTAGAATCAGGCCACTTGAGGGGCAGAATTTAGCTATTTATAAGTTACTCTCCCCTAGTATCAAATACACCCTAGAAACCACGAGACATACAGCCCCTTTGTGAAAATAGTCCACCTTAAAAACAGCAAAAACTAATATGTCCTGAACCTAGAAGGACATTTAGACCGCAAGTCCTAAATAGCTTTCCCCAAATCATTCTCCTCCTCCTGAAATTTTCCAGCCTCCCGAAGCCCCCTCCCTCCCTCTCCTGTGAATAGCCTTTCCTCCTCCACATCTTTAAGGAAAGTGTGGTCAAATTGTCTGTTCCCTGCTTCTCTGTAAAACAGCTCCGAAAATTGAAGGTTGGTAGAAAACAAAAGGTAAGGAAATAGAAAACACTACACATGTTCATATCCCTCTGGCCTCTGATTAGAAAAACTTTTGGTGCATTATATCAGCATGTAAGAGAGGTGTGAAAAATGGGAAGAAAATAATTAAAAAGAATTGGAGGAAGAGAAGCTAAGGATGAAGCTGTGAGGGCCAGAGAATGGTGGAGCGGTGGGCAGACAGATTCCTCCTATTCTCTCTGGCATCGGGTCTACACCAAGCGGTTTGCAAAGGGCCCTTGAGTAAAAGCACAAGATTAGCACCTGAACAAGCCCCACTGTCACTCCTCCGTAGCTATTGACGGCATAAATACTCCTAAGTGTGTAGATTAAGCAGTTGTTGCTTTTACAAACTCTAAAATCACTTATTCATGAAACGCCTTTTGTTACAATTTCGCTGAATGCCCAGCACTGTGCCGTACATAAAATTACACAGAAAGAAAGAAAAAAAAAAACCCTGAAGTGATATATAATGACTTGTCGCCACATAAGGATATTAGTTTCATATTTTTAGTGCAATAAGGTGTTATCGACGCATTGTTTAAAACCCATGCCGGTCATCGTTGAGGCAAAGAACTGACTACTTGTTTCTGTTAGAAACATGAGAGGTGTGGGGCTGTCATGCTGAGAGGGGGGAATATCCAAGGCTGTGAGAGTCTTGAGTGCCCTCCAAACTGCAGAACAGGAAAATAAACAAAGCACAGAAGATAAGAGACAGAAAAAGGTATTGAAAAGAAAATTGCCACAACTTCATTAAAATAGTAAATGTACTATTTTTTGATATGTAATATGAGAAAATTCCACCCGTTGAGCTTTACCTACACTGTTTATTTATTCTTCACAAAATCTATAGTGTGTGGCCTCATTTTACATGACAACAATTTAGGCTCAAAAGGTTAATTAACTTGTCTACAATGTGGCAATATACAGCAGACTCTGGATTTAAAGCCTGGTATGTTTGTTGTCAACGCCAGCATATTCTCTCTCTCGGTCTCTCATTCTAATAAAGTCATAATTTTTGGTTCCTAATTTTACTTTTTAGTATTTTAGAAAAATATTTTTTCCTGGCTCATTGTAATTATACATCATATCAAAATACAAAATGACACAAACACATATGCACATGTCCCTCGGTGTATTTCTTCCTGCCATAAAGGACAGAGCTAGCATTCTTAAAATCTGAAACCACTATGTCCAAAACTTTTTTCTAAAATTTAGATGTTTCTAGTCGTCGCTCTCAATATATTCTGTATTAAGCAGGGCACAGTGACATATGCTCATAATCCCAATTACTGAAGAGACTATGGCAGAAGGCTAAGATGTTGAGGACAACATGTGCAATATTGGGAGATCTTGTTTTAAAATGAATAAAACTTACATTTAATTAATATGAGATAAAATGCATAGATTTAAAGTATTCTATTTAATGAGCTTTGCCACCAAGTAACGAACAATCAAGACAAGATAAATGATATTTCTATTATTAAAGAACGTTTACTTTTGCTTTTTTAAGTTAATTTTTTTGTTTAAAAATACTTTATGGTTTCTCTTACCATCAATTTATTTTGCCTGTTCTCAAATTTCAAAATGGGATAAGCATAGTATATACTGATTTTTTTTTTGTGTGTGTGTGTGTGTGGCTAGATTTCTTTGCTCAATATAATTTTCTCGAGACATAAACACATCACATGTATTGGGAGTTTGCTATTTTTTAATTGTGAAAAGAATCCCTTTATTTATCTATTACCTTTTGACGTTTGAGATATTTACATTTGGTTCTATTATGAAAAACGACTGCTTTGAACATTCTTTTGGAGTGCATTTTGCGGACATATGCTTTCATTTATCTTAGGTAAATGACCAGGGGTTAAATAGCTGGGTCAGAGGGTCAATGTTTGTTTATAAGAAACGGTGACAGTTGCTCATAGTAGGATTAGACCATTTTACACCATCAGAATGTAAGCGATCTTCAGATACTCAGCGACTCAGCGCGACATGTTGGAGTGCTAATCATTTTGATTTGATCGTTTTAGTGAATGTGAAATTGTGCTTGTACAATTTTACACTCTAATGAGCAAGTATGAGAATGGCAGTTAGTCTTTATCTTTGTCAAATTTCATATTATTAGATAGCTCTTAGATTTTACAGTGGATGAGGTAGTGGGTTCATAAAATTACTGAAGGGAAAGTTCAGAGACTTTCCTTTGTATTCACATCTTGCATCAGCACACCCGTTATAATTCTGATTCAATATCAATACATTACTATTAAATAAAGCCAATACTTCATACTAAAATGCACTACTTTGTACATTCTATATGTTTTGAAAATTGATACAATTCTACACATGTTTGGGGGTAGTGTGTGATAATTAGATAACTGTATGCGGCATGTACCTATTAAATCAGGGTAATTAACATTTTCATTTATTTATTCTCACTTCTTTGTGTTGGAAACCTTAGAAAATCCTTTTTTCAGCTCTACAGAAATATAGTAAATTACTGTAAACTACACTCACACTACTGTGCTGTAGAGCACTAAAACTTCTTCCTACCTAATTATATTTTGATACCTGCTATGTAACTTCCCACTACCATCCTCACTTTTACCGTCCCTAGTATCTAGAGACCACTATCCTACTATCCTATCCTCTATTTCTATAAACACCAACTCTTAACTTCCACTGAGAAATGGTAACAGGCATGCAGTGTTTTTTTTGTGTGTGTGTGCCTGACTTACTTCACTTCATATAACGTCCTCCTATTCCATTCCTATTGCTGCAAATGACAGGCTTGTATTCTTGAATCCCGCTGTATCTATATACACACCATTGTTTCTTTAATTAATTCATGTGTCGATGGACACATTGGTCTATTTTCTGTTGGCTATTGTGACTAGTGTTGCAATAAATGTGGAAGTACAGGTTTTCTTTGATGCATTTATTTCGTTTCTTCTAGATATATAACAAGTAATGGGATGGCTAGGTAATATGGTAGTTTCCATGGGGTTTTAGCAAATGTTTAATCACATGTGTCCACCAATAATTAGCCATGCTTAGCATAATACCATTCCAATCAACAACAGCCTGAGACTATATATACCATATGACTCAGGCATGCAGCAAGCTACTCTGTAAGTCTGTGTACGCACACTTTAAGATGCTCACAGGATGACAACATCTCTTAAGGATGCAATTCTCAGAATGTATCCACTACGATTAAGCAACCCGTAACTGTCCATTGCCACACGCGATTGTTTTTTTTTTTTCTTTCCTCTGAATATACCTGTGGTCCTGTCTGCTTAATCTCTGGCAAACTCTGGCATTTTTACTTTCTCCCATAGTTTATGCCTTTTTCTAGAATATCATACCGTTATCAATTGGTGGCTGTGGAAGGTTGATTCCAGAATCTCCCCACTGATATGCAGATCAGAGGAGGTTCAGGTCCCTTATTTAAAAGCACACAGTATTTTCATAGAACCGACACATCCTTCTACACACTGTGAATCATCTCTGGGCTGCTTATACCTAACACGCTGTAAGTGCCCTGCAAGTAGCTCCACTGTATACTCTGGGGACGATGTCCTCTAGGTCTCTGCATGCTCATCCCTCTCCCCACTATCGTTGGCGACCATGGGTCTTTTTACCATCGCCGAAGTTTGCTTTCCACTGTGCTATGTGGATAAGCTGTTCCCCCTTATCCACAGTTTCACTCTCCTAGTTTCATGATCCATCACAGTCCCAAAAATACTAAACTAAAAATCCCATAGTGAAAGCGATGTTTTAAATGGTGTGTCCTTCTGAGTACAACGATAAAGCCTTGCAAAAGCTCACACCATCCTGCTCCACGAATCCTTTGTCTAACATACCCATGCTGTATACAGTTTCCACGTTAGCCACTTAAGGCTTGATCATCTGATTAGCTGTCATTGTACTGAAGTTCTTATTTCTTAAGTAAAACAAGTGTTCTTCTTAACACTTATTATACTTAATGATGGCTGCCAAACAACTGGGAGACATTTTATTATAGTATGCAGTTGTAATTGCTCTATTTAATTATTAGTACTGTGGTTATTTTCTTAGTGTGCCTAATTGATAAATTTAATGCCATTATAAGCATGTCGTTTAGTAAATAGCATAGTGTGTATAATCCTTGGTACTACCCATGGTTTTAGGCGTTCCCTGGGAATCTTGGAACATATTCCCTAAGAATAAGAGGAGACTACTCTAGTTTAAATCATACATCCTCTTTTTTCTGTATTGCTGGATAGTAGATGATAGATTCTTTTCCTTTGTGGAGGTATTTATTTAAATCTTTAGCTCATAGTACAGTTAGATCGCATATATTTTCCTGTTGATTTTTAAGAATACTTTGTATGTGTTGGCCAACGGTTCTTTATCAGATAGGCATTCTTCATTGTTTTAAATTTGCATGATGACTAATGACGAGCATGTTCTATGTACTGAAATACCACTTGTATATCTTCTTTGAATATTTCATTCTTTTTCCCCTTTCTTAATTAGCATGGCTTTATACTAATGATTATAACAGAAATCATGTTAACCGAACCCATTATTTCTTCTTTTCCCAGTTTGGATAAATTCTAATTTTAAGGATTTTTAAATTTTTATCTAAGTTGTGAAATTTATTAACTGAAAGTTGTCAGTCTCTCTTTTTGGCATTTACCAATATATTAATTGTTAAACATTTTATAGTTAAAGCGTTCCTTTTTTTAAAGGGAGAAAATAACAAAATCGCTCCTTATTTTCTTTAAATTTCTGTAATTCTGTGGTATTGTCCATCATGTATTCATGATATGAATAATTTTGTTCCCTCTTGCTCTGTCTCTCTCCTGCTCCCGCCTTTTTTCCTTCTATCGTTCCCTCTCCTTCATTCCCTTTTATCTAGTATGTGTAAGGTTTCTCATGATTTTTCTTATTTTTCAAAGAATGAACTATCAATACTATCTAAATGTGTTAATACACTCTAAAATTTGTCTGTGTTCTATTTCAGTTATTTCATTTCCCATTTTTATTCTGCTCACTTTCCCCACATGTTGATTTTGAGTTATTCTTTTTCTGTATTTTCTGCTTGTATCAGTTCATTGAAATTATATTATAGAGAGACTCAAAGTGACACAAGCACACATGCACGCATCACTTTGTGTGTTTCCATTTGCATCCCACCCTGCATCCCTGTACAAGTTGATGGGATTGGTAGTGATGGCTTAATATGTGAAGTTAGCATTGTTTAAACTGTTTCCTCCCTCGATCCTCCTTCGTCTCCCTCCCTCCCCAATCTCTTTTCACGACTCTACTGCTCTCTCTCCTCATTGATCTGAATACCCTTTGTTTTCTGTCTCCACTCGAGCTTCCACTTATAACTGATTTCACTTAGCATAATACACTCTGCTTCCATCAATTTTCCTGAGAACACATGATTTCATTCTTTTGTGATGGTTGAGCACGGTTCCATTGTGTGCATCCACCAAATTTTCTTTGTCCATTTGTTTGTTGATGGGCATCTAGGTTTGTTCCATAATTTGGCTACTGTGAATTGTGCTATTAAATATGAATATGCATACGTCACTCTATTATTCTGTACATTACTTTAATATATACACTTAGGCCATTGATTTTAAATATTTCTCTCTTTTGTGCTAGGGATTGAGCGCAGGTTTCATTTTTTCTCCAAATACATCCACAGAGTAAGAAATCAGATGCTCTCACTATAAGCAGCGGCTAGGTAGGAAAAAAAAGGTCATAGGAAAGAACTCTAGATAAAGAGGAGAAAGCATAGATGAGCAAATAAGGAGACCTAACTGAGGGGGAGAGAGAGGGAAGAGGGAAACTCCATATTGTATACGATGTGCCTTCACAAACATATCAAAAACAATCTGTAAGCCAAATGTAAGAAGGAGGGAGAAGGCAAGGAATGGGGTGGGAGATGGAGAAGGGCTAAATAAGGATGTGTGTGTGTGCGCCTCCATCATCTTGTACTCTGTTAAGATGTGTGACTACAATGCACCAATACAAAATTTTAAAAATAAAATAAAAATTCAGGTTACAGAGCAAAACTACATCCACTGCCATTTTTATTTATTTAGTTCGTTTTATCTTTGAAAAAGTGTCTCACTGAGTTACCAAGCATATCTCTAAGTCGCCGGGGCTGGCACCAAACCTGTAATTCTCCTGTGCCAACCTCCTGAGTACTGGATTATAGACATGCAACACCATACCAGGCTACATAATGTGCATCTTTAATTCAGAACTGTCTACCTCCAAGGACTATCACTTTATGGTTAAGAGCTCTTCAGCAGCACAATATCGTTTAGAGTCCATGCATCATTTGCATTGTCATTTATTTTACATTATCTATGCGAAAACACCACAGCATATGGCTGCGTTTGCTTTAAATAACCAGTGGTTTCTTTTCAATTATAGCCAAATAGACAAAGTCCTTGATTTGAACAAAACCATACTGAGATCCGTGCACATGGGTTACATGCAATTACTTTGCATGATTCTGTAGCTGAGGTCCTACACAAGAGTGATACTGTCCTTATCTGCATAAGTTTCAGTAATATGCGAAGTGAGGACCACCTGTTTTATGTATATACAACCATATGTCACATAATGATGTTTCAGTCCACAATGGATCTCATAAGCTTTGATATTTTTACAGTATCTCCAAATGATATACCATTTTAGTTTGTGTATGTACAATCTGTGATATTTTTACAATAATAACATTGGCATACAATGCATTTATCAGAATACATTCCACCATTAAGCAATAATACAAGACTATACAGGTATGTTTATAATTTTAATAATGTAAATATTTATGTCACATATTACCACACCTAAGAGAGACTATACTAAATGGCATGGTTTAAGCTATTACAAACATACATATACATAATAGATACATATTTTGGTTAACTCAACAAATTTAATTGAGCATTTACTATATGCCAGGAACAATTTTGGGTTCTGAAATTTATCAGTGAAACACACAGGCACAGATATCTTCCCTTCTAGACAATATTCCAGTGTGAGGAGAGAAAGAATAAACACAGTGAGTACATTATGGTACATGTTATAATCTGACACTAAAAAAGGAACATCATGGAGAAACATTGCAGAGAACATAGCATTTTAGGAGTTTCTTGAAGAAAACCCGGACTAAACACAACAGAAAGAACTAGATAATATCATGCTAAGTGAGAACAGCCAGTCTCGAAAAGTGAAGGTGTGTCTGTTTTTTCTCATATGTGTATACTAGAGAGAAATTGAAAACAAAAGAAACTACAGATAAATGAGGAGCGACGCCAGCAGAATAGGGAGATGGATTTGGGCGGAAAGGAAGGCTGAACGAAGGAAACCGTTCCAACAGCCCTGCGTACACACGTGAAGTTATCAACACCAGCGTCAATATTATGAATGGGGAGAGATCAGCCAGGAAACACACCACGTGCTGTGTGCACGTCTCCATCACACTGTACTTTATTATGATGCATTAGCACAATGTACCAGTAAAAGTCTATTTAAATATTTTAATTAACCCAGTGGAGAACTGAGTTGCTCTACGGATGAGCTGAATTAAAGTCATTGTTTACCGGGAACACATTTCATCTGCTTCCCTGTAGAAGTCTAGAGAACTAGTAATTCACTAGGCAGCTACTAATATCTGGCCACTTGTTGAAAAAAAATGAAGGGGGAGGAGAAGTGGGGGGAGAAGAAGGCAGCAAGAAAATATATTATAAAATAAACAAACAAACAAAAAACAGTTGTAGGCTGGATGTAATGGTGCAGGCTTGTACTCGGGAGGTTAGACAGGAGGATCGCAGGTTTGAGGCTAGCCTCAACTTAGCGAGGCCCTGAATCCAAATTAAAAAAAAAATTGAATAAATAGCCAGGCGTGGTGGCGCACACTTGTAATCCCCGTGCTTGGGAGACAGGAGGATCGTGCAGGTTCGAAACCAGCTGCGCTGGCTTAAGAGACCCCATTTCCAAATAAAAATATAAAAATAGGTCTGGGAGTGTAGCCCGGAGGTACAAGGCTTTCCAGGAACACCTGTACCACCACCAAAAAAAAAATTAATAAATAAAATAGGGCCAGGGAGTGTAACACAAAATTCCCCTGAGTTCAGTCTCCAGAAACACACACACACACACACACACAAGAAAGGGCAGAAGGATGGAAAGAAGGGAGGAGAAATAAAAGCAAAAACAATTCTTAGCATCCAAAAGTGGGAGTAGTGCGAGCAAAGTGGCCATCTTCTACACAGGAAGGTACGAGACAATGCCTGCCTGCACCCCAGAACTGGTGCCTGCACCCCAGAACTGGTCCGTGCACAACAGGCATCGGGGAGTATGTCTGGATGTAACCTGCAGGTTTGTAGGAAGGATCTTGCTATCTGACTGGGTATGGTTGCACAATAAATGAACAGAAAGGAAAGCATGGTGCTCGGAGTTGTTGTTAATTTCTAATGCCAAAGAGTAATTGCACATCTTTATGAGGCACAGTGTGATGCTTTGGTAGATTTACACGTGTGTATTGATCAAATCAAGATGCTTAGTTGTTCATCATGTGGATCATTGATTATTTCTCAGTGGTGATAACAAGAAAAGTCTTCTTTTCTTGCTAGTCTAAAGTGTACAATAAAATGTTTTTTAATGCCATCCCCTTTTGTGCAATAAACCACCAACACTTAGTACTCTTCTTTTTGGCACCTTATTGCTCATTTTTGTGGTTTAAATGTATGTGTGTAAAGGAGAGTTAGTGGTCTTCCATCTTTTGCTTTTAAGAAGAGAATTGGACTAAGCACATATGTGTCTTAGTACAAGTATATAATGTATATTAAATAAGTTTAGAGGGATACTTATTACAGCCATGCGCCGCACAATGATGTTGGTCGAGACAAACTGCATGTGTGAGGGCACTGCCATAAAATTTACTGCTTAGGGCTCCCCTAATGCCATCATAGATGTCTCACTTTGTGTAAGTATGACATTTGTAAAACAGCTAAATGACATCATGATTAATTTCTCGGTATGTGCCCCAGCAAATAGTATTTTTTAAAAGATAATCACCTGTCTCTCTCTCTCTTTTCCTGATTCATTTCTTCCTATATACCCAGACTCCCATCTAGTATCAGCCTTTTCCCCTTCAGCCTGAAAATCTTTCCTTAGCATTTCTCATAGCCTATATCTGCACGAGTTTGCTGATATTTTCTCTTATTGTGTATGTTGTCTTTTATTAACAAAAATATATTTTATTGGTGCCTTGTAATTATACATGTAAAAATCTTTATGGGTGCATTGCGCTCACATATTTTGATGAAGTCCCAGGTGCGAGGCGCCTAGACGCACACCGGACTTTGTGTCTTTGATGATTGTTTTCTCACTGCTGTAGCTTTTTATCTTGATACGATCCCATCCATCAACGTTGCTCTATTCTGTCTGCTGTTAAAACCCATTCAGTATATTATCCATTTTATATTGTATTTTTCTACACTAGCATTTCTGCTTGTCCCTTTTTTTAAATAGCTCTCCACCTTTTAGCTGAAATCCCTCATTTTTCAGGCTTTTTGCTTACTTTTTTTATTCTAGAATCGAACACATTGATTATAGTTATCATAAACTGTGTTTTGCCTACTCAAACATCTAAATCATGCTTTGATCTCCTTTGAACATTTGTTTTTCTCGCTTGTCCCACAGATCACATTCCTCCGCTTCTCCTCATGTTTCTTAATTTTTATTTATGGGCAACAACATATGCAAAAATTTTTTTGAGAAGGAAGTAAATCACATTTCCTCACATAAAAGGGTACAATTTTCTTTTGTCGGATAGCTAAAATGCAGAGCTTAGTCTAACATGAGGTTGAGCTGGAGCCGGGATCTCTTGCCTCTATAGTTAGATTCAGCTTCATGGTGATGGCTTAACATATTTTGAGGGTGAGAGAGATTCCTTTAAGTGGGGCCCCAGATATTAGACCAGTGAGACTTCTGTTATCTCTCTATTCAGTAGGACCAGCTGCTTGTTTTATGAATATTCAAACCTCTCGTTTCTGTCACTGATTTTTTTCTCTCCCGTCTCCTGTCTTTCTCTTTTTTTTTATCTCCTTGTTTTATACCCACTTGCAAAATTTTTGGTTTCATGGGGGAATTTTCTTGACTCCTCAGCTTGCTCCTAGGATTTTCCAGCCACAGGAGTTGCTCTTCTCTCTCTCTTTGCCTTTTTTTTTTGCCAGTCCAGAAGCACACACTCAATGGAGCGTTTGTGGGCATTGGGAAAGTGCTCTCAGTTCCCAGTCTCTCAGTGCAGTTGCTGCAGGCAGTTGCATTACTTGCAGGAAGGGTCTGTGCACCTCGAGACGTCTTCTGAGCTCCCCTGCTTAGCCTTCTTGCATCAGTACCTTACTCTCAAGAAAGAGACCCTGAGACTTCATCCGCCCTGCTTACTCTCAGATATTGGTGTTCACTCACATGCTGTTAGTGAACACACTGGCGGAGAGATGTGGCAGGTGGATTTAAGTACCCTCAGCCTCCTCTGAATTAAGCCGCAGAGCTAGACAGTATGCAATAAATACCGGTTAGTTAATCACTTGGCTGGTCTCTCATTACAGCCATCGATAGGGGAGTTTGCTCTGACTTCAGCATTGACCCTCAGAGATCAAGCAGCATGGGCCCCTGCTCTTCGCAAGGGCTCGCCATTCCTAGAATTTAATTCACTGAGGTTTCTCTGGGTCTTTACCTGCCTGATGTGTTTCGTGGCTTATCCATATTGCTCTCAGAATTAGAGTGAAACTTCTCTTGCAACTCAGAAGCGGAAATCTATTCCAAACATTTTTGGCCAAAGAATCCCCAAAAGGCATTGGAGAGTCAACATTGTGTAATAGAACTGGAGATACCAGCATTATGGCCCTGCTTGACCCTACAATTATTTTCAAATTGTGTGACTTTTATTAAAATTTTCCCCAAGTGGGCATTCTACTTAAAAATATGACAGAACCCAAGGATACAGAGTTCAGTGTCCTGCCTGAGAGTCACTAGGGCTCCATGCTTGTTTTAGCCTAAAAAGGATTCTTTGAATAATTTGGCCACACTCCACTCTCAGACAGGGACCTGTGTATCTATTTCCCAAGTTAGGAAACGCTCATAGCACATAACGGGAAATATGTGACAAAGAACGCTGTCATTGCTGCCATGGGGAAATGCACAGTGTATTCAGGACATAGATCTATGAAGTCAAGAGGAAGAGGCTGAGCTGAAGGAAACTTTCTGTCTCATAGGAGGTGGGTGATTTATTAATTAAAGGTGAAAATGGTCAAAGTCTGGATTTAGACGTCCACTTTGAACCATGTAAGGATGAAGCCTCGAAGGGCTCCTGACATCATCTAGATGCTCTCATGAAGTAGGGCAGGTGAAGACCTGAGAGGGAGGGTGTGTCTTAGTGTTATTCTTGGGAAGGGGAGAGGGAGGTGACTATGGACGAGTCAAGGAAAGCCCCCGAGTTAGTTAGACTACTAAGTCACAGATCTTGATCTCCAGTGGGTACAGAGGAATTATATTTTGAAAACATTGAAGCCTGGACATTTTTCATACAGAGGGTTCGGATATGCAAAGGGAGTTTGAGGAGAAACGGTGTATGGTGAGCAGCGTCCTTTCAACCCTTAGTTCCTCCTTCCCACTTCTGACATTGGCTCTTTGGCTTTTCTACGTCTCAGACACTCATGGAGGAGACTTGGTTGCTATGCTTGCTCCTGACTATCCTCCGTGGCGTTGCTCAGTACCTCCTTGGGCTGATCTGTGTGCTGGGAAGTAATTTGCATCTTCTCGATCCCATATTCTTTGATTCCATCATAATCCTTTCCTGGAATTTAAATTTCTTTATCCCAAGAGTTTCCAGAGAAACGTGCATTTGATGGGAAGGGAAAAATGGAATCAGTCACAAGGTGGCAGAAGAGTTCAGCCACACCCTACACTAACAGACTTGGAAACCCTCAATTCCTTCTTGAACCGGTGGGAACGATTTGGGTTTGAGTGTCTACTTGTCATCGTTCTGGGACGACTGGGGATGAGGCGTCAGGATCGACTCCAGCTTTGATGCGCTCTCTTGAGGCCAGGCTGGGTTGAAGCCCCAGCAAAGATAACCATAAACTGTGTCTTTCCAAAACACCCAAGAACTATTCGTCAGTGACAGGTGTGAACAGTGGATGAAGTAACATTACCTGCTCACTGGGTTTTGCTAGCATAATGGGATATTGCATTCCTTAAAACCAATGAATAATAAAAGAAATGGGGAATATGAACCAGTGAGCATATAAAGAGAATTTCCAAATGAGCTATGTATGTAAACTGGGCAGGAGGACACAACGCTGGTCATCCTGCTCCCACATGTATCTCCCTCTTCCAGTTCCATCACACAAGCCCCAAAATTCTGTCCCAGAGCCCGAGGAATTGTTAAAGAATGCCTTCAGTCCCAGTTGCTCCCCTGCTTCACCGAGAGTCCCCCAGGGCTCACACTCCCTGAACTTCTTCAGACTTTGGCCCGAGGGCCACCTCCTCAGACAGGTTTTTCCTGATAACTTCCTATTAATTTTAATGCCTCTTTGAAGGCCAATTTTATACTCCGCACAATGCTCTTATTCTCCTTTGGGACTTGTTACCTGAACTTTAATTATATTTCTTCACTTTGTTTGACTATGTGGTCATTCAAAGTCATACACTAGACTTTTTTTTTTCACTAGACTATGTGGTGCATGCAGGTGTGGATTTAAAATTCTTCATTCCTCCTAGGGCAAGGACCGGCACCTCATACTCATCATTAGAGTATTAACAAATCAATAAATAAATGAACAACAAACACATATCCTGAAGAAAGCACATCAAAATATTGACTGAGGGTAGCTATTTCCATCTTTTGAAATTGAGTTCTCTTTACATTTCAGAATTTTATTTTACATGCTTTAAAAATTCTATATTGACTCTAGGTCCGGACCACCTCAAGTTAAATATCCCAGTGAGACCCTTAATAAGTTATGTGAACAAAACCGTACAGCTCAATATCTATGTGCCTCCGTTTTTTTTTGTTAGTAAAACAGCAATGATAACACACATCTTTAGCTTATTGCAAAGCTTTGCAAGCATGAACCATAATTGTTGACATCTATCATATTGTGTGGACGTCAAGGATTTTATGGACTCTTAAAAGTGATGTACATACACAAAATTATCAATGCCAATCACAGTGTTCTTCATGGAAGGGCAAGGGCACGAGGTGGGAGCTGGGGAGGGCTCACCATGTGCTGTGTGCATATATGCCTCTATCACTACAGACTTCATCATGATGTATGATTACAACGCACCATTAAAAAAAAGTGGATCTCTTTCTCCTTTAATCTTTCTAATCTGCTTTATGTAAAATGTTGGGCTTTAGTTTTCCCACATCACCAGGTATATAAGGTATACAAAACATTAAATGCTGCAAATTTCTTTAAAATTTATTTTTTAAATAATTCTATCTCACAGTATCTTTAACCTTTTATTTTGAAACAATTTAAAACTCACAGAAAAGTTGTAAAAGTACTACCTAGTTCCTCTGCTTCCAGAATTCTGCTCCCCCCATCATGAGATCAAAATACAGCGCAATACTAAAAGCTGGGACTTTAACGTAGTTGTACTGCTATTAAATAAAATATCAGACTTGTTCATATTTCACTGGTTTGAAAATAAACCCATTTTCCCAAGGAATGTATAGTTCTACAATTTTTTTTGCATGTGTCAATTTGTGTAAACATTATAATCCAGATTCAGAACTCTTTTATCAGGCTCCATCATCTCTCATGATGCTCATGTCCATCACATCTTCCCACCAACCCTCTCAACCACCCTGTTAGCCATTGCTAGTTTAGTCATCCCTAGATGGTTATAACATTTGTATAATACTGTTTGCAATCTTCAGGTTCTTTTCACTCAGCAAAATGCTCCTCAGATTTATTCATGTTTCTCTATGTTACAGTATTTAGTTCCCTTTGCTATCACTGAGTAATATTCCATTGCAAACGTGTGCCACAAGTTTACTTAATCCATTCATCTGCTGAGAAATATGTGGGGTACTTCCAGTTGTAGGATGTTGCGAAATAAAGCTGCTATAAACATTAGCGTCCAAGTTTTGCTATGAAAATATAACCTTCATTTCTGTAAACGCCCAAGACTGAGTCATATCTCTTGGTTAATATGGTAAGTATATGTTCATAAAAAATATCGACCTGTTCTATATGGGGTCGGTATGACCTGACACCTCCACCAGCGGTCTGCGAGCAGTCCAGTTGTTTCACATCCTCTCCTGGATATCAACAGTATATTTTCTTTTAGCCGTTTTTTTGTGGTCCTGGAGATGGAACCCAGGAGCTTTCTGCTTTTGACCTATATCCCAGCCCTATTTTTATTCTTTGTTTTAAAACAGGGTCTCACTGAGTTGCAAAGGGCTGAGACAGGAAAATAGCGGTTTGCGGCCAGCCTCAGCTACTTAGCCGTTCTAATATGTATGTAGTGGTATCCACAACTATATCGATTTACATTTATCCAGTGACTAATGGTATTGACTATCCTTTTGTGCTATTATTTGCCATTCATATGTCCTCTTTGTTTAATTGTTTTTTGTTTTGTTTTGTTTGGTGGTACAGGTGTTCCTGGAAAGCCTTCTACCTCCGGGCTACACTCCCAGACCTATTTTTATATTTTTATTTGGAAACAGGTCCTCTTAAGCCAGCGCGATCCTCCTGTCTCCGCCTCCCAAGCGCGGGGATTACAAGCGTGTGCCACGACTCCCGGCGGTTTAATTGTTTATTATAATATTTGATCACTTTCTAATTGGGTTGTTTATGTTTAATGTTAGGTTTAAAGAGTTGCTTCTACGCTGGGCGTGGTGGCGCATGCTTGTAATCCCCGTGCTTGGGAGGCTGAGAAAGGATCGCGCTGCTTTGAAGCCTGCCTGGCCGGTGTAAATCTGTTTCCAAATTTACAGCGCGCACACACACACACACACACACACACACACACACACACACACACACTCACACACACATTAGGTCTGGGAGTGTAGCCCGGAGGTAGAAGGGTTCCCAGGAACCCCAGTACCACCAAAAAAATAAAAAAGTTGCTTCTATATTATAGATAAAAGTCTTTTATTAATACGTGGTTTGCAAACATTTTTTTCACAACCTATTTTCATTCTCTTAGCAGTGTCTTTCAGAGAAAAATAGATTTCAGTATTCATGAGGTCCCACCTCGATGCTTTCTTTCTTTTGCGAATCATGTTTTTGATTAAGAACTCTTCATCTAACTCTAGGTCATGAAGATTACCCCCCACCCTCGTGTTTTCCTTTAAAAAGTTTTAGGGCTTTATATTTTACATTTAATTATAATCCACTTTTAGCTCACTTATATATAAGTTGTAAGGTTTATGTTTTGTTTGTATATTTTTGCCTGCAGCTGTATAACTGCCCCAACACAATTTGTTTACGTGGCTGTTTCTAAGGAATCCTTTCTGTGTGTTTTCAGGAATAGGGTGGTTATGATTGTGTGGGTCTGTCTCAGAGTTCTCTCTTCTGCTCCCGTGATCTGTGTGTGTGTCTATCCCTTGGCCAAATGCCATGCTGCTTTGATTGCGGAACTGCGAAGTCTTAAAATTGGATGGGATAATCCCTCCAACTTTATTCACCTTTTACAAAGGTTTGAACTATTATAGTGTTTTGAATTTCTTTTCTTTTAGCATGAAATTTGGAGTCATGTAAGTTCAGTGTAATGATATCAAGGCAATTACGCACACAACAAAAATATTTGAACAATAACTTTAGGATGATCTGTACTATCAGCATCAGACTTTAAGAACTGTAAGGATTGGTTTCCAGCTTTCAAGAACACCCACACCTTGAGCCCACAGGCTTAGTGTCGTGGACTAGCTGCTTGTTCAGGTGGCTCTTTGTGCCTATAAATTCACCATACAGTTTGTGAATATCTAAAATATCAACTGCATTGGCTGTCATCATAAATTAGCCTGCTCTCTCATTAAAATTCTCACAAAAATTGCTAATTAAAAATTAGCCTGCTTTCTCATTAAAAATAATTCAGGTGCAGAAGTGATCTGAACTTGAAACATTGAATTTGGATCCTAAGTAATTTATTATTTCTAATAAAAAATTGAGAAAGTCCTGTTCATCTCACTTCTCCTATGACATAGTCTTACTTTCCAACACTATGTCCCCCTTTGGTTTGTTTTATTTTTGCTCTGGTTTTGTTGCAAACAAAATGTAATATCAAGTAACTCAAGT
The DNA here is from genome assembly GCF_963383645.1 of Muscardinus avellanarius. Taxonomy (NCBI): domain Eukaryota; kingdom Metazoa; phylum Chordata; class Mammalia; order Rodentia; family Gliridae; genus Muscardinus; species Muscardinus avellanarius. The sequence goes on from NC_137788.1 coordinate 163,285,365, forward strand.
GCTCTCAGTTGCTCTTTGGCTCAGCTCCAAATGGCCTCTTGAAAGATCACCAACTATGTTGAGGGAAAGCAAATGAATTTCCATTTTATTATGCTCCTTTTCTTTATTCTCATCCTCAATATATTTCCCAACTAGAGAAGTGCATTCTGCTCTCATACTTTGATGCTACGATTTTATGGTAAACCACCATTTTGGAGCGTTTTCTATGGTTGAAGATGATTACCAGACCTGGCTGGTAGGTACATACCTAAGGATTCTATCTACTTCCGTTACCTTAAAGCCAACAATGCCATTCGTGTTTCTGAATGTTTTCAGAAAATTGAACAGTTAAGAAAAATGTTAATAACTACAGCCTGAAAATCACGAGCAAGCCTACACATAAATACCCCTTCTTAACAGTGTTGGGTGAAATGTGTGCGAGACATTTATCAGGTAATATCTTTTCATTTTCTTTGATAAAAACTCATAGGCTGAATGGAATTTGTCAAATTTACATCTGCAATGTCTGCCAAATATGCATATGGATGAGCAAAGTCTTTTAGGATTTGAATGAGATATAAATAATCTTTTGTTTTATATTTTCTGTGGTTTAATTAAAATTTTCATAAAAACAAGAAGATAATTGGAAACTCTTTTTTTTCAAATTAAAATGATTAAGAGATGGTGTATATTGTTTTCATGATTTGATGCATGGCTTGATACTCTATGGAAACCATAATTGATGCAAATATCTGGCAGAATTTGCTCTGCTGTGAAAAACACCAATGCATCTGTTATCAAAATTTTCTATTTTGTTTGCTCAGAGAACATTTTATTGTATTTATTTGTTTTAATAGACTTTTATTGGGTCATTGCAATTATACAGCATAAGTTCAAAGTGATGGAAGCAAACATTTGCACACAGCCCTCGATACATTTCTCTTCAAATGCAAACCTGCCCTTGCCACTCCTCAGACATGGTAGTCAGACTGATACCTCCATATACAGACATATACATATGCTACTTCCATGTACAGACTTATACATATGATTCTTCCATATACAGACTTATACATATGATACCTCCATGTATAGACTTATACATATGATTCTTCCATGTACAGACTTATATATATGATACTTCCATGTACATACTTATACATATGATACTTCCATGTACAGGCATACATATGATTCTTCCATATCAGACTTATACATATGATACTTCCATGTACAGACTTATACATATGATACTTCCATGTACAGACTTATACATATCATTCTTCCATGTACAGACATATACATATGATACTTCCATATCAGACTTATACATATGATACCTCCATATACAGACATATACATATGATTCTTCCATGTACAGATTTATACATATGATACCTCCATGTACAGACGTATACATATGATACTTCCATGTACAGGCATACATATGATTCTTCCATATACAGACTTATACATATGATACTTCCATGTACAGACATATACATATGATATTTCCATATCAGACTTATACATATGATACTTCCATATGATACTTCCATATCAGACTTATACATATTACCATTTCTTCTTTTTCTCCTCCCCACTTTGCTCTACAATCCCCTTCCACTATTTTACTGCCCTTTATCCTTTTTTATCCCTATAAAGGGATATCTCCTCAATATCCCTATTGGTTCCTATTTTCCCTCTAGCTTCCACATATGGGAGAAGACATATGACAACTGACTTTCCAAGACTGGTTCGTTTCACTAAGCATAATACTCTACATTTCTATCCAGTTTTTGTGGGTCTCGGGATAGAACCCAGGGGCATTTGACCTTTGAGCCACCCCCCCCCCGCGCCGCCCTATTTTTATTCTTTATTTTGAAACAGGGAGGGTCTCACTAAGTTATGAAGGACCTCACTAAGTAGCTGAGACTCTCCACAAACCACAATCCTCCTGTCTCAGCCTCCCAAATGCTGAAATTACAAGCGCGTGCCACCATGCCTGGGTAGTTCTATTCATTTTTGTCCTGCAGTTGATATAATTTAGTTGTTATTTATGGCTGAGTAAAAGTCCATTGGTGTGTATATCACTTTTTTGTGGTACTGGGGTTCCTGGAAACCCTTTTACCTCCGGGCTACACTCCCAGACCTATTTTTATACTTTTTAAATTTGAAAACAGGGTCTCCTAAGCCAGTACGGCTGGCTTTGAACTTGCGCGATCCTCCTGTCTCTTCCTCCCAAGCGCGGGGTTTACAAGCGTGCGTCACCGCCCGGCGTGTATATCACATTTAATTTATCCATTCATCTGTTGACAGGAACATAGCTGGTTCCTTAATTTGGCTATTGTAAATTGTGCTGTTATAAACATGGAAATGCATGCATCACTATAGTATTATAATTTTAATTCTTTTGGGAAGATACAGAGGCAATGTATAGCTAGGTCATGTGGTAGTTCTGGTCCTAGTTTTTTAAAAAAATTATTTTTATTGGTGCACTGTGGTCATACATCTTAATGAAGTACAAGATATTGGAGGCATACGTGCACACATCACCCAATTAGCCTTTACCCAATTCCCACCCCATTCCCTCCTCCTCCCTCCTCCTGTTTGGCTTAATGACTGACTTTGATATGTTTGTTAATGCACATCATGTACATAAGAATTTCCCTCTTCCCCCTCACATTCCTTCAGTTAGGTCACCTTATTTGCTCATCTATACTATTCCTCCTCCTCCTCCTCCTCCTCCTCCTCCTCCTCCTCCTCCTCTTCCTCCTCCTTCTTTTGGTGGTACTGGGGATGGAACCCTCCTACCTCTGGGCTACACTCCCAGACCTATTTTATACTTTATTTGGAAACAGGGTCTCACTAAGTTGCTGAGAGCCTCACTAAGTAGTTGAGGCTGGCTTTGAAACTGCGCAATCCTCCTATCTCAGCCTCCCAAGCGCGGGGATTACAAGCGTGTGCCACCACACCCAGCTAGGGGCTGCATTTTTTTTTAACTCAATATGACTGACTTTTTAGGAGAAAAGAAGAAATAAAGAAAAAATGTTTAACCCATTTAGAAATGCAGTCACCCCCTCAGGACCTGCGGCTTTTGTACCTTTTCCACTAACCACGGATCAAAAATACGCAGGAAAATTTGCTTCTGTTTTGAACAAATGAGGACTCTTTTCTTCCTTGTATCATTCTCTAAAGAATGCAGTATACCATCTATTTACATAGCATTTGAATTTTATTAAGTGTTGTTTTAAGTCCTCTAGGGACTGAGAAGGCAACTATCTGCAAACTAAATTGAGAGGCTTAGAATAAGATTTCTCTCTGCCCTCATCAGGGACCAACCCCACTGAAACCCTGACCTCAGACCCCAGACTTCAGAAGTAGGAGGAAGCAGATCTCTGTTGCTTAAGCCGCCCGCCTGTGGTACACAGTTACTGCAGCCCTGGAAAGACTGCAGCACCTTCTCCACCAAGCTGGTCACAAATCATTTTCTGTATGTTGTGCAATATACTTTATCTTGTTTGTCTACCTTTCTAATCCAGTTGTATGTGACCTTCCTATGCCATGAAAACAACCCGGTATTTTGTCTTCTGGGAAATGTTTGCCTCTGTATTGTAATTGTTCTTGTTTTCACTCACAGACTTCTTGGAAAACATGGTCACAATATTCACAAAGCAAAAAATTGAAGTAGCCCTAAATGGATACAAAGCAGAACATTTAATCTACAGGTAAATAAAAAAACGAATAAGCACTCACGAGGAAACAGGCTTCAATTGTGCATTTCGGTCACGTAAGTAGGACTGATGGCATAATAGATGGTCCATTACTGGGAGCTGCGAATCATGGTTACCAACATAAGTGCCTAGGGGGAAGAAAGCTACAGCGACTACAGGAAACAGATAATACCCGCCATCTTCATTAGACACTAAATGCATTCGGCCCCTGTTTGGGGCTGCAATATGAGTTTTATAATGTTTTTCCCCTGCTCTGCCTCACTCAGAGCAGAAACTTTTGATTTTCCACATCCCTCAGATGTGTTTCCTGGAAGTGGGATTTTTAGTTCTAAAAATCTAAAATTGCTAGGATTTTGATACAATTGCATTCATGCTATAGATAAACTTAATCTATTTATCATAGTGAGCTTTGATTTATGAAAAGGGTATTTCCTACATTTATTAAGTCTTTTTAATAGATGTTTTATATATTTTCAACATACAGATTTGATAAATAAATATATACACATATTGAGCAATTATACATGGTGAATAAACTTACACTTAAGTTTCTGCTTGTTATTATAAGTAAATATAAATATAATTAACTTTGCTTTTTAAATTTGCATTCTGTGATCTTTCTAAACTCATTTATTCAAAAAGCATTTTCCTTTTTTTAAAAATTATTTTAGATTTTCTAAATAGACCATCATGTCATCTGTAAATGGGGGAAGCTTTCTTTTTAATTTTCAAACTGTAGGCATTTTATTTAATTTTTTCATCCTATTCATCTGGCTGTGATATTCTTTAGCAAGTCTTTAAGAAGTAGTAAGAGTGGAAATCCTACTCTTGAGTCCAGTCGTTTTGTGTGGTGGCAGCGAGGACTGAATCCAGAGACATTTTACCTCTGAGATACACTCTAGCCCTACTTTTACTTACTTTTCTTTTTTCTTTAGTGGTACTGGGGTTCCCGGAAACCCTTCTACCTATGGGCTACCCTCCCAGACCTATTTTATACTTTTTAAAATTTGGAAACAGGGTCTCTTAAGCCAGCGCGGCTGGCTTTGAACCTGTGCGGTCCTCCTGTCTCCGCCTCCCAAGCGTGGGGATTACAAGCGTGCGCCACCATGCCCGACTTTACTTTATTTTTAATTTTAATTTTTTAAAATCTTTTACTCAGGTATGCTATCCTCCTGTCTCCCATGTACTGAGAATGTAGGCATGTGCCACTGTGCCTAGCCTCTTGCCTCAAATTTTAGAAGGAAGCATTCAGTCTTGGCTTTTAAAGCATTAAGCAACGTTAATTATAGACGTTTCCCACTGTATTTTAATAGAGTTGAGTTCCTTCTTTTCCGTCATTAATTGACATAATATCTGTACATATTCATGGAGTAGAGCATGGTAATTTGATGCCTACACACGACGTGTAATGATCACATGAAGGCAATTTGCATTCCCATCTTCTCAAATATTCATCACATCTGTGTATTGGCAACCATGATCCGGCCAGCCCACAAGTGAACATTTATCTAAAGGAAATGAAATGAGATATCAAAGAGCTGTCTTCATGCTCACATGAATTGCTTCACGATTTGCAATAACCAAGTTATGGAATCAACTGAAGTGTCCATCAACTTAATGGAAAAAGAAAACCTTGTATGTGTACATGATGGAATATTATTCAGCCATAAAAAGAATAAAGTCGCCGGGCGTGGTGGCGCACGCTTGTAATCCCTGTGCTGGGGAGGCGGAGACAGTAGCATCGCGCAGGTTCAAAGTCAGCCGCGCTGGCTTAAGAGACCCTGTTTCCAAAAATAAAATAGGTCTGGGAGTGTAGCCCAAGGTAGAAGGGCTTCCAGGAACCCCAGTACCACCAAAAAAAGAAAAAAAAAAAAAAGAATAAAGTCCTGCTGTTGTATCAACAAAGATGGATCTGGAAGGCATGCATAAAAAGAGCTAAGTATAGAAACACAGATGCTGCCTGTTCATTTATTGCAGAAAAATATTTACATGAGAGAAAGCAGTTCTCGTAATATTCCTTTTCCGTGACTACTTTATGGGAGTTTTTTTTCTTTTTCTCGTGGCACTGCATTGAACCCAGAGGAGTTTTACCTCTGACCTATACCCGCCGTCCTATATATACATTTAAAAAATATTAGAAACAGGGTCTCACCAAGCTGCTGAGATTCATGCCAAGTTGCTGATGCCAGGTTCAAACTTGCAGTCCTTCATTCTCAGCCTCCCAAATACTGAGATTGCAGGCTTGGCCATCATACCAGGGAAAGTTTTTAAAATTAATTAACTGACTAATTAATTTTAGATTTGTACTGGGAGTTGAATATTGTGTCATGCCTTTTCTGCATGACTCGATGGATTGTGTTAACATGTTAATATGCAGGGTTTTGTTAGCATCGTGAATTTCGATGACTGATTTTTGAAGGTTGAAGCATTAATGAAATAAATGAGAGGCACGGCAGTGGTGTATTGTTCTTTTCCATATCAATGAATTAAACTTTCTGCCAGAGTCTGTCATGGCACAACCTCCTGAACATGTCTGTTTCCTCCATTCTCTGGGACTCTTTGGGGGGCGATCTTTGTCTCTTCGTGTGGCACTCCTCTGAGAACATAGAGCCCAGAGCACAGATATAGACAGGCAGGCGTCGTTCAGTCATTTTATCTTCGTGCTTCGTCTCTAGGGCGCATGAATTTCTACTTTGCTTAAGAAGAGGAGCTCTACTTAACGCCACAACTCCCTTCTGCTCAGCCCGTCCTCGGTCCTGGCCTCCCCGCACCTGCAACTGAAGATTCAGATCATCCACACTCACCTTCAGCTTTCTTCTCCATTTTCTGGAGTTTGTCTTTTGTTAGTCTCTCCCACTGAAGTTTTTCTTCATAAGTGGAAAATTATCTATTAGTCTATTTCATTCTTTCATGCGATACAAATTAACATCTCCTTCTTCCTTTAGCATCAGTCAACCGCATTCTCTAAACCACATTTTTTTCTGTGGTGCCGGGGATTGTACCAAGGGGCTTCTACCTCTGAGCTATACACCAAGTCTTATTTTAATATTTACTTTGAAAAAGTCTCCCTAAGCTGCTGAGAGTTTCACTAAGTTGCTGAAGCTGGCCCCACACCTGTAATCCTCCTGTCTCAGTCTCCCAAGTACTTCGATTACGAGTGTGTGCCACCATGCTTGAATTTCACTTTATTTCAGTCTCTTATCACTGTTTCTTTATATTATTTGATCACCTAATCAATTCTTTTCAATTCTCCTTCATATACCTTTTCCCCTCTCACTCTCCAAGGTTCTCAAGTTCATACACTTTTAAAATAAAAAAGTAACATACATACCCAAGGATAGCTAGGGTTGGAACCTGAAAGTAAGTTTTAAGGCGCATCTTTCTGCCTACACAGCTCAAGAAAAGCACAGGTTACCTTTCCACATCCATGCTTGCTTCCACTCATGAATTCTACTCTAACTCATTCTTTTTTGTGAATTTCTACCCAAATGGACATCTCTGTTTACAGGCCTCACAGTCACACCTAACTCGACATGTTTTACACTGAATTCATCATCCTCCCACATGAATCTGTCTCTTTGTTCCCCAAGTCAATAACCCATATTACTCAAGAAGCTGCACATTCCGCAAACGTGGCCCCAGTGTTGGACCTCCCTTCTTCTTCTTTCTAGAATTTAGTCAATCATTGATGTTGTCAACTTAATTTTAAAATATTTCTAACTTCTCCCATTTGGCTTCCCTCTTCATGACTTATTTTCTGGCGATTTATTTACATTATCTGACACCTGAATTCCTGCTAAACATACACTGTGGAACCAGGGACTTAATGTCTTCTCTAACCGGCCATATTTTTGCTAAATGGGAATGCCCCCTCCCGAATAGTTGTGATACCTCCGCAGCACTTGACACCCTTGGCCACTTCCTCCATCTCCAAATGATGCTATTTTGGTCTCTATGACCCAACACGCTCCTGGCTTACTTCCTTTTCTCTCCTCCAGTTACTCATGGTAGTCACTTTGCCAGTCCCATCTTCACTAGTAGACACGGAAACATTCCAGTGTCCCAGAATACAGTCGTGGGCACACTCCTCTTCCCGATTTGCTCTCTCTCTCTCTCTCTCTCTCTCTCTCTCTCTCTCTCTCTTTCTCTCTCTCTTTCTCTCTCTCTCTCTCTCTCTTTCTCTCTCTCTTTCTCTCTCTCTCTCTCTCTCTCTCTCTCTCTCTCTCTCTCTCTCTCTCTCTCTCTCTCTCTCTCTCTCTCTCTCTCTGGATAAATGCATCACTCCACTACCGTTCTCTCCCTTGAGTTAGGCATCTTTTCTACCTTCTATCTCTTTTGGGATATCTCATGCAGACCTTATACACAAACTTGTATTACAGTTTTTACCAAAACCCGGTGTTCCACTCCCCAGTATTTATCTCCTTATACCACACTGTCACCATTCCCTTTGTGTGCAAGCCTGAAGTCTAAGAGTCAGGTCTCATTCTGCAAGTCCCTGCTTTGTCTCCCTTCAAACTAAATCTAGACTGATAAACTAGGAGCATTAAAACAACATTGCCAGCACCGCCACTCTTGCTCCTTAGGGAAGTTGTTGAGTAAATCAAGGGCTTACATGAGCAGAAGCCCTACTACACCCAGACAGCTGATCCAATAACCAGGATGCCTATTGAGGGGAGAGGGGGTGTGAACCATGAACAAGGGGAACTGCAGTATACTTCTGAAACCATCTTTGATTAACATCACCCATACCTACAAGTCCCCAGCACAAGCTGACTATATAGTTGAAACCCGATACACTTCTATTAAGTGAACATATAAATAAATAAATTCATACGCTGTTGTAGTTTGGATAAGGGATGACCCTTAGAAGCTCCTCTGTTGAAGGCTCGGTCCCCAGGGCAGCAGTGTTCAGAGGAGGGCTTTGGGAAAAGTGCTTGGATCCTAAGGGATCTGACATCAAGAATGGATTGGTCCATCAATGGGTTAATAATTGTGGAAAATACTGGCTGATGGTGGAAACTGTCGGAGGCAGGGCCCAATTAGAGGCTGTAGATCTTTGAAGGTCACAGCCTCCTTCTGGCCCACCCCACACCCTGGTCCCCTGTCCCTCTGGCTCTGAAGTGAACAGCAGTCCTCCACCACACCCTCCTCATTAGGACGCTCCATCTCACCTCAGCCCCAAAGCAAGGAGACCAGCCAACCAGTCAGCCAATATAAAACTTTTCTCCTTTACGGTGTTTTACTCAGACATTTTTTCACAGCAATGAAATGTTGAATATCATAGACATGACACAGCCACGCCTATAAGCACTTTTTTGTTGTTGAATGTTAAATAGATGGGCAAATATGGGGACCCAAGACCCCATTTAGATATGGGAAATATATTGTATAGTTATAGATTCCAAATCCCTCAGAGTAAGTGAAACAAAGAATAATGGGGGGAATTAAGATATAGCAGACATTTTAGATCTCCCAACTAGCAATTTATTCCCCATCTCCGTGTACCTGTCCTTCCAAAGCACGGCAGACTCTTGTGCTTATGTGTGTGTTTACACAGCAGCTCCCAGGCAAAAAGCAACCACGCGGCCGGCTCTCCCCTTCGCTGCACTGCTCTCGTATTGTTAACGGCTTCTCATCCGAGCGACACACATGCACATCACACTTCTCTTAGAAAGTCTGAGTCGTGTGCAACGGTTTGCACCTGTTCATCACACCCTCCTCTTAGGGAGGTACCTACTTCACTCACTATAATTCTCCCCACTCACCTGCTTTTCCTTTCCAGCGTATCGAATGCTCTGTAGCCACAGGACAATATCTATTCTGTTTTTTTTTTCCCCTAGCATCCCTAACTACCAGCGCTGACTACATCTGCAAAATATTAGGCACTCAAATATGCATTCCAGATGAGTGCATGAGACAGGGTGTAGTCATTTATGCAACTATAGCAGGATACACCAGTGCCAATGTCAGCTCACTCTTTCTAGTTCTTTCTAGTGTCTGGCTAATGCTGAATTTTCCCTTTGGTTATATCTTTGGTTAATGTTCAAAAAGTATCTCGATATAATAAATAGCATTGGATTCTTTTTTAATTTTTTTCATCGATATTTGGGACACTGGCCAATTTTTGACCCCTGGCTTTTTTAGTCAAATAAGAAGTTGCCCATTTAAAAAAAATTTTTCATTTTGTTGGGAAATTTGAAGAACTCTCTAAAAATAATTTAAGTTTCTACTATTTTCTACACTTTTTTTTTTTTTTTACTAACTTCAATGTCTCAACTTTAGGTTGGCTGATTGTTGTTTTCTATAGTGGGTATTGTTTCCCTACATGTAGAGAGCAGGTTGAGTTTCTTAACCTGAAAAACAGATGGCTATCAAGAGCACTCTTTTGCCAGCCCCTATGACAAACATTTGGGAATTGGTGAGTAGGTTAGACTTAGTTTTTACACGTAAGTATTTAAAAATCCATGAAGAGAGTGACGAGAGGCAAGCATGTGAAAACAGCCTATGTATTCTGGGTGAGCAGTTTACGCATGGCTGTGCTTACAGCACCAGCAGCAAGTATTCCTGAGTTGATCGGTTATTCTCAAGATGGAAGGCTTAGGCGGCTTTTCAAGAGAGGAAGGACTGAACGGCATCAGTTTATTCAAAACATATCTTTCCTATTTAATTATGATACTGCTTAAAGCCATTTACTTTTTTTTTTTCTCTTCAGGACGGCTTTAACTAGATGCCATAGTAATTCACATTAAATTTCCAGAGGCCCTTCCTGGCCCTCCATGGCTTTAATAAAATGAAGTTAATTAAAGTGAAATGTGCATATGAGTGTTTGTAAAGAAAGGAGGTTCCAGCTGGCAATAAAATCACGATCTGTAAGAAATTAGGAAATCCTTTTCCAGCCCTAGCCATATGAGCATCACCACATTGCTCTCCTGGACTGAAACTCTGAGTATCCACTGACCCTTGCCTGAATCCTCTATTCCAGAAACTCACAGGAAAACATTTTGTAAAATATTTGGCAATCTCCCCAACCTTTTACTTAAGAGCCCCGCATGAAAATCTAAGAGAAATATGGAGGGCACCCTCCCCATGCCCCACACTGCTGTCTCTTTAGGACCAGGAGTCATAAATTAAACTCATCTCACATCTGCACAGCTTTTTTGTCTCTCGGGCGGCACAGCTGCACAGCGTCCCTGCCTATGTGCCCAGCTGGGGTCAGTTCCTGGTTTCTCACAGTCCTTGTTCTGCAAAGGTCTAATTATCTGATAGCATGGACAAGGGGGTCTGCACTGTCACCCGGGGGGTATCTCCATGCCTACAGGGGGTTAAGTGGGGAGGCCGGGGGGACCCTTTGCCAGCCGGCTTCTGGGTTTGACTGCAAGTAGTGTATGGAGTTTATGGTTGCTGTGAGGAATTAATCTATCAGTGAGGAAAGTATTAGGGCATCGGAGAAATGAAGCCGCATCTTGTCACGGCAAGAATGACAGCCACGCTCCTGCTTTAAAAAACTGAGCTTCTTGGATAGCTCCATAATTTTAAATGAAAAGAAGATTGTTTTGATTTGTCTTTGAATGTTTTAGAAGGGGGAGACCAGTGTTCTCAATTTTATTTTTAGTATTGTTATTCTTTATTTATTCATGTGGTACTATAGATTTTGAACAATCCTAATATTTCTAAACATTATTACACAAACAGGGCTCTGCCTAAGAGGTGCCGCCAAAGCTGGGTCACCCCTACCGCAAAAGTGACCCCACTCCCCATCCCACTCCTGGGAAAGCATTTCACTAACCTCTGAATGGATTCTATCTCGACACACCTGGGCTTTGCAGCACCTGCACCCACCTGCTAGTCAATGCTACTTACGTTTAGGGAATTCCAGCTTCCGACCCACTGATTATACTCCCTCACCCGAAAGTGACTCCCTGTTTATTTCATTTGGACAATATATTGCCCTTATTACCCACCTTCCCCAGAAAAGGTTCTTGTTTGTATCAAATGGCCTTTTCCACTTTTGCAGTTTAAAAATCTCTGGTCCTTATTAAAACCCTTTTACTCTTCCTCTTCCTTGCAGCACAGAAAGCTTATAGCGGGATTCTCCTCCAATTGCTACTTCTTGCCCCCACCTGCGCCCTATCCCAGCCTCTCAGGGGCTTCTTATTAGCCCACTGAAACTGAAGGACGGTTTGGCCAGTGTTGTGCCACGGAGCAACCTCCCAGCTCCAACGCCCCCTCCCTGCCCCGACTCGCAGGTATCAGGTGTGTTCAGCATGGCTTGTCAGAGGCTTCTTCATTCCCCAACCCACAGGAAAAACGATGTTTTAAATCCTGCCTTCAGCGCTAAGCAGGAAACGTCTTGGTGAGGCCAGCGAGTCTCTTGGAAACCAAGTGTCCTAGTTTGCACACCCGGAATAATACTGTTTTCTAGAAAAAAAGATTGTCCATTTGATAACCAAATCCTTGAGCTTATTGTAGGGGGGTGGGTTTAATAGCCCCTGTGAATATGGGGTTGGGGAGAAGAGAGGGAAGGAGACAGGGAGGGGTTTTTTTTTAAGGCAAAGGAGTAGGGAGAAAACTGTAGGCCGGGGAGGGGGGGCGACTATGGACGCTTATTTGGGTTGGAGTCCCAGTTCGCTCTTTTACTAAGCTTTATGATGCATGAAAAGTTCACTGTCAATACTCTATTCTATTTCCTCCGCCGGGCAGGTGGACGACGTCCCTCCCTGATAGGGCTATTGTGAGGGGTAAATAAAAGGTGAAGTGCACAAAAACTTCCACGTCTCACTCTGTAAGGGCCCGTATAAGACACAAAACTAAGGACAGTTACTCTAAAGAGTACCAGCTGCTATTTCCATGTGCTGCGTTGATGAGGAATTGTTACTTTTATACTCTTCTGTAGGTGTGAACGTTTTGAAGTGAACTCGAGTCACACACTCACTCTCCCTCACACACACAAAACCATAAACCCCGCACCCCCCCCTCCCCGGTGCACCCCATGTGCTCATGATGCGAGGTGCCGTAGTTATATGAGGGGACTATTTCCCTCAATCCCACTCACACTACTTTTTTTAATAAGGTAAAGTACACCTTTCCCCCCAAAATGATTGTATCACAAGTATCTTTAATGTTTGCATTAAAGTTTATTCATGGTAGGGGTGTACATGTGTATAATAAAGTGTGCCAAGTGCCCACATTGGGACCGTTTCAGTCCAAGTCAGTCCATTCCACGCAGATGTCTCCAGTGTCCAGCAAGGTCAGAGAGAGAGGGGTCTTGCCTCTGTTCTCGGTGAGGCCAGCTTGGCTGGAAAGTCCTTTCCACCTCTCCAGGTGCATTCTATCTCAATACACAACATCGGTCCCATATAAAAGAATAAGATGTTAATTTTCTCAATGTATTACACAAGTTTAGCATGTCTCTGGTACAAAAAAAAAAAATACCAGGAAAGATAGCACAAAGATCCCAAGCACCAACTGAGCTTACAGTATAAACAAACATGCATAAATCCTAGCTACTCCAGAGTACCCAGATGAATACAACATCACATTAAAAGGTATAAAAGCACTCTACTTGGAAACTTAAAAGTTACACGTGAAATACTGCACTGTAAATCCTGAACACTTAGTGACCTGCCCCCACCCTTTGACAGCTCTGGTGAGGGTCAGAACCCAGGAGCCTGTCTCCAGACCTTTCTAGTCTTCGGAGACGGCGCTGCGGGGGCAGTGGGCGCTGGGATGAGCCTCCCGCAGGGCTCTGGCCTCCTCCAGAGCCTCCCTGTAGCGGGAAGGCCAGGCCTGGGGGTCTTTCTTGAAGACCCTGGCCAGGAACTCCATGATCTGCATCTTGGTGATTTCCTGGCTGGCTCGGGAGCCCCAGTAGAACTCGTACTCGGGGGGCTCGATGAAGGGGATGCGCTGGTACTTCAGGTAATTCTGCAGCACGAACTCCTCGGTGAGCAGCTTCCTGACGTCGCCGAAAGTGGAGTGCTTCTTCCAGGGCCGGAGCCCCAGGATGCGCAGCACGTTCCACACGGCGCTCTCCTTGGCCCCGCGGCCCTTCACGTAGATGAGGCTTAGGATCATGAGCAGGAGGCCGGTCATGGGCATGCGGTTGCCCAGACCCACCCTGTCCAGATCCTCGGGGCAGAGTGCTTTGACCAGCGCAAACTCCATGGTGTGGAGGTTGGTGAGGCGCAGGTGCAGCCCGAACACCCTGGCGAGGATGAGGCTGGTGCGCCTCAGGATGCTGCGGCACCACTTCTTGTAGCTGCCGATGACATCCTTCACCATGTCGGGGAACCAGATGACCATCCTCTTCTGGTCCTTCACCAGCACGTACCACATGAGCTCGTGCGCCTTCTGCACCAGCTGGGCCGGGGCGGGCGGCGCGGGGCTGGGCAGGACCACCGGGGCCTGGGGGGCGAGGCTCTCCTCCGCAGCCTCCTGCAGCGACTTCGGGTCGCACTCCTCCTCGCGAAAGGCCTGGGGCTGCGGAGCGGCCTGCGGGAAGGCGATGGGGCCTACCGGAGGGATGGGTGGCCCCGCGAGGGTCGCGGCAGCGGCGGCAGGAGCGGGGACCCCCATCGGAACCCCGGGGCAGCCGTGCATCTCGGGATGGGGGCCCGCGGCTGCAAAGCTGGGGTCGCTCAGGTCCTTACTCTGCTCGGACATGTCTGCGCCTTCGGACCAGGGCAGGGCCGGTGCGTCCCGGAGCTCCTCGAGGCTGCGCTCCCTCCACGGGCTCCCGGAGAGGAAGTGCGCTTGCGGGGCTCGGCGCCTTCCTTCCTTCCGCAGCGGGGCGGCGGGCGGGGCCGGCGGGCGGCCACTGCGCCTGCGCGTGCGCGCTGCAGCCTGGCTGCCGGGCGCGAGGGCGGGGCGGCGCGGGCAGGGTCTGCGGAGGGCCGGGGAGGGCCACCGGGATGCCCCGGGCTCCTTCAGGACTAAGGAAGCCTGGGGGAGGGGCGGGGATGACGGTCCCCCGGAGAAGGGGCAAGTTGGAGGAGACAGATGAGAGCCCAAGTTTCTGAGATAGTCAAGTCTGTTCTCTCCGGGTCTTGCTCACCTGCCTAGACCCAGACTCAAGTTAGACACGGAATCCGGAGGAGGGTATGGGGGCGGATGTGCCAGCTTGGATTTCCGAGGATCAGGGGACAAAGATCATTGGGATTGTTCAAGAAAAATGCATAAACTGGGGCACAGAGGTGTCTGAGATTGAGGTGTTGACAAATACCAGTAAGATGGATGGAGCTCCTCCTTACCAAATGAGTGTTTACGAAACACGGGCAGATGCAGAATGGAGTTAAGGAAATTCTATATCAATGCATATGAAACTCGATCTCGTTTTCAGAATTAATTTTAGAATTAATTTACACAATATCTGCACACGTTTATGGGAAATGGTGTATTTTAATATACAGATGAAGTGTGGGATGATCCAGTCAGGGTATTTAAGCATATCCACCACCTCACATGTTTATTTATGTTAGGAATATTTAAAATAAATTTTCGAGCTGTGCCTAAATTTACAACGAATTATTGTTTTGTAGAACACTAGAACATACTCCCCCATGTTTTTGTATCGCTGAGCCATCTCACTCTATTTCTCTCTCCCCTCTGCTCTTCCTGCACTAGCCACAATCTGCCGTCTACTCCTATGAATTCAGCTTCATCATTAGTTTTCACATATGAATGAGATCATGAAATATCTTTTTGTGCCTAGGGTTTTTGTTTGTTTGTTCACTTAACCCAATGTCTTTAAGCTCACCCTTTTCAGCAAACGGCAGGATCCTGTCCTTTGGGTACGTCTGAATGCCATCCCCGGATACACATATACTGCCTTTTCTTTGTCCGTCCACCCACTGATGGAACGTTAGGTTCTTTCCTTGATTTTTTTTTTTTTTGGTGGTACTGGGGTTCCTGGAAGCCCTTCTACCTACGGGCTACACTCCCAGACCTATTTTTACATTTTTATTTGGAAACAGGGTCTCCTAAGCCAGCGCGCGCGGCTGGCTTCGAACCTGCGCGATCCTCCTGTCTCTGCCTCCCAAGCGTGGGGATTACAAGCGTGCGCCACCACGCCCGGCTATCCTTGATGTTTTTAATATATGGGTTTTGTTTTTCTACTTCCCTTCAGTCTCTTTGATTTCATTTTAATTTTTCCGTTAAGATCCCATAAAACAAACATTACCACATTTATTAGCACTATTTGTCGGATTATCTTTTTTCTCTTTGATTGGAACCCTCCTTCCCCTGATTACTATTGCTGCCTTCATGCTGTGTTCATGGGGAGACTTCTTCTTGAAAGATTCTCTTGGTCAGCAATGACAAATCTCATGTTGGGAGAATATTCAAATCTTTTACAAGATTTAAAAAAAAATACACATGTCCCATCAATAATCTCTGGATTCTTTTTTCACATGACCACGGGTGTGAGGTACAATGTTATGGAGGGTGAGCATGTTTCTGAAATATAGAAAACCAGACGTGCATTGAGCACAAAACAAAACTACTCTTGTGAGTATGACCCATGAAAAGAAAGGGAGCCTCTTAAACGAGAAATCCTGACACGTATCAGCTGATGTGATCCTCAGCCCTTCATGAGCTTCTACAAGCCCACCGATTCTGCAATATGCTGCCTTTGGTCTAATTATAGACAGGTGAGACTGAAGATATATTTTCCTCATCATATTTTCTACCCTTTCCAGTACATGTTATTCACACTGGTGAGTGTATAGACCACAGTGTCATTACCTGTGCATCTGTTGATGGAGACCTGGGTTGGTCTTATAAAATGGCTATTGCAAATTGTGCTGCTACAAACATGGTTATACGTGTATCCGAAAACATTTAAAACGTGGCTTTGATATTTCTAGAGTACTAACTTTTTTTGCTTATATGTGTTGAATATTCCTTTTCTAAAATGTTCAGGGGCCAGAAAGATTTCAGACTTCAGGGGCAAGAAATGTTTCAGACTTCAGATTTTTTTCTTATTTTTGAATATTTTCATATACATAATGGTCTCTTACAAAGGGTACCAAAGTCTAAACACGTAGTTCATTTGTGTTTCATATACAATTTAGACACATAGCCTGAAGGTAATTTATATGATAATTTTACTGTACTTGCATTTTGACAGTGATCCCTCGTGTGAGGTCAGATATGGATGATGCCACCTGTGGTATGAGGTCTGTAGGCTCAACAGGTTTTCAATTTTGGAGCATTTAAGGTTTCAGATTTTTGAACACAAATGATCCACTTCTATTCCCTTCCTCATATTTCACTTTAGTCTCCCTCAAATAAGTTTACTTTGATGAGTTTTTTTTTATGATTTCTCACTGTTTGGGTTCCTACAAATGTGTCAAATTTGAAAGAACATTTCCCAAACCTACTAGTACTACTAGTCTTACTAATTGTGTACCACATAGGTGACCTAGCTAAATGAATACTCCTCTTGCTTATGTTTGAGAACAGGATCCACGAAGGGTAGACGTTCTTCTTCAGATGGGCTAGCCAAAACCATTTGGACCAAGACAGCTGCCAGAGTGACCACCAGACAACCTCCTCTACCTTCCTTAAAATATCATTAGCATGCTGCATAACATGCCAAGTGCCATCACAGTTGACAACTGTCATGATGGCACTGAGATAGAGCAACATGAGGAACAAAAAGGGATGGCACCCAAATGCCTGAAGACCAGCTGCCTGCTCCCAGGAGAGCGTGCGTATTTCTCCCCATATCATCTTACCCATCTCCCTTATTTCCTTAACCCTGCATTTATTACCTCTAGGTCACCAAGTGTCAAGACACTTACCTGTGAACCTTTCTTTCCCTTTTCCTCCACTTTTCCTGTTTTGGTGAAAAATAAAAGACTTCTTCCTCACTCAGTTAGTGTTCAGTCTTGTTAATAGCTCTACAATTTCTAGAGGAAAAAATAAGCCTAAAACAATGACAGAATCTCAGTTTTGGTGGGGTTGTAACAGTCATTGCAACAAGAATGCTTAGTTTCTCAATTCACCACCACTCCTCATATTCACCATGATAATTATGAGAATTCTTTCCAATTCGTAGTTATTTGGATTTATTTCTATTTCCTCCTCCTCTTCCTCTACTCCTTCCTCTCTCTTAATTTATTGATATTTACCACTTTCTTTGAGCACATGTTGCAAATGTGTGGCAATTATCCTCCTTTTACAGAAGTGTCTCTTGGATGGACTTATTGGCCTCATGATTTGTAAACAAAATAAGCATTTCTTATATTTTGATCTTCATCAAACTTCTTTGGGTATTTATTCTTTTCAAGCTACATATAAACTATTTGGCTCATACAATGTATTTTCAGTAATCAAATATTTTAATCTATTATTTAAGTCTTAGATGAACTTTGGCTATAGGTTATGCTTTTTGACATTGCAGTGCTATTAACATTACATCTGTGGGGCTGGGTGTGGGGTTTAGTGGTAGAATGAGTTTTCTAACATGCTGGAGGCCCAGGGTTGGGGCACCAGCACCACAACAAATCTTATGTCACATTTCACCCTCATGGGTTAATGGATTTAATCTCATCCATCATAGTCATGAGATACGACAATTGCAATAGTTGGTGCCCACTAATGTGGGGTATGAGAGCCCTAGTCAGAAAGCGGCTTGGGCTTCAGTTGCTGTCTGGGCTGAACTTCAAAGTGACATTTTTACCTGGACCTCATACCGTGAAGTTGCCAGTCCATGGCAGTTACCAGTGTGTTGTCACATCTCACTTCCAACAGGAGGGCCTGAGAATCAGGACCAGGCTGAGGGATTATGCTTGGGGAATTAAATTCTGAGCACTCGTGCTCAAGCTTGAAACCCAACACAAGGCACGCTTGTGCTTATACACGAGTACAAGGTACTGCTCATCCTTGGCGCTCACTGAATGGACACCTGTTGAATGGACACCTGCAAAACTGTCAAAGTGACGCCATCTTCTTCCCAGGGAACTTGCCCCCTGCAGAGGCTCAGTTGTCCAACAAGAAACTAAATGGTAAGGGGTCTCAGGTGACCGGGTTGGTTGGACAGACTGAAGCTTTGGATTTCCTGTAAGTAGAGAGAGTATACTTGTAAATGTACATTGAGAAAGGTCAGTAGCTTGATGACTACCTTATAAGGTTCTGACCCTTGAATCAGAGGGGTAGAACTTCAGATAAAGACCATTGACACTTGAGGAGGGAGAACTAGCACGTGTATGATATCCACAACTGCTTTCACCCAAGGGCGAGAGTTGGTGCTGGTATTCTAAGAACTGCCCTGGAGTGTTGAAGAAAGTTAGGCTTGTTTGGTATCTCCAGGGCGGACCCTATTGGATGTGGGTAATAAATAGACTCCAGTCTAGAAACATAGATGCAAACATATGAAACTAGCAATAATATCTCTGGAAAGCAAACTCATTAAGTCGAGGTTCTATAAGTAAGAGTTTGGTGGAGAAAGAAAGTATATGGAGAAGTTATAACTTAAGAAATATTCTGGAGCAGACAGTTTTTTTTTTTCTGGTGGGTAACTTCAAACTTCATAATGTGGAACAGATTACACAGCTGTGGAATAGGCTGTTCTTGGCAGGCTTGGGAATAGGAGGAGAAGCCTGGCCTGTCATTGGTTTCCATAGTGAACAAGGAAGGGGGGGGTCACCCCCCAAGTCTCCTGTGCAGAGTGCGCCTGCTCACAGGGCAGGGCCCAGGGGCGAGGATGAAATGTGAGTCCTTCTGGCTCTTTCCTGTCCACATAAGCAGCAACCTTCACCTTGGACGGAGCCCCCAAATGGGCCTCAAATGCCTGTTCAGGCCAAGAAACCGAAACAGAGCGCTCACTTTAATGTGTTCAGCAGATAGAATTGAGCAATGTGTGTCATGTGCTAGAAATATTTGCATTTTAGAAAAGTAGTTCAGTTTGAGGGAAAACCTGTGGCATTGGGATTATTTGGCAACTAGGCTCATTTAGCAAGAAGAAAAATATGTATCAAAGACAGGCAGTACTGCTCTCCGCAGCTGAGTGTGGGCAGGGTGTCTACCCTGACCCCTCATCTCCTTCAGCCTAACTAAAAGAACACTGCTCATGCGAGTCCACCTAAGGCCCCCTACACGCACTGAAATGAGAATCCTGCTCCTTTTGTGCAGACCTGCAAGGCATCCTGCTGGTACTCAGAGAGTGAGAGGCTCTGGGATGTCTTCTAAAAGTTTTTTGGCCACAGAGTTAAGACTTGAATCAGTGAACAAGTGGAGAGACCAATTAGGAGCCTTTCGAAAGAGTCTACATGAAAGAGTGGTGGCTTGCCATCCTTGTTTTGCAAATGTTTATATTAAACTATATTTTGGGCATTGTGCCTGGGGAAAGAACTAAAAGACACATCGTGTCTGCTGTCCATCAGTAAGTAGTACAAGTGGCTGAGAAAAAAATGACATAAGTAAGAAAATACATAAGTCATCGAGTAATCATCCTCTCTGAAGCCTGTTGTGAAGGAGTGACCCCCAATGCCACAGAGAATGAGAGAGGGGAGCAATGTTCAAGAGGGACACAAGAGTGTAGGGAAATGATAAGGAAATAAGGCTGAGGCGTGGTATGAATACCAAGGGCACGGGAATTCTGTCTGAGAGGTACCCCTGACTGAGACTGATGCAAATATGCACATACCATTGCACGACACTATATAGAGAAAAGGAATAAAAATCTCTGGGAAAACAGAGTAGACACTCCCAGAATAATTATGGAAAGTCAGGCCGCAGGAATAAAACCTGGGCTGGAAAGAGAGGTTTAGGAGGTAAAATAACATTACTCTGAGAGGAGAGTGTCCAGGACAGGATTCTTCAAAGGGTCCAGTTATAGCCTGAGGGTGGAGTAAATGTTCGTGGAGTGAAAAGAACCCTAGAGGTTTAGTCCTTTTACACACACACACACACACACACACACACACACACACACACACCCTATAGAAATGGAAAACCAGAGGAAGGTGGAAAAAAGAAAAATAAAGGGCACCTTTTCCACACATTGCCAAGTGGCCTTTTATAGGCAGTGTAGACCCCAGTGGAAAGCCATCAAAAATAACAAGCAGTGGGGAGTCAAGATAGATGGGCATGCCAACAAACCCAGGTAATTTAAGCCTGTTTCCAAACTATCATATGACCTTCCTTACTAGATCTATTTTTGGAACATATTAAAATAGATGGCCGCATCTTAAACGAACTTCTCTAAGATAAATCCTATTTAAGCAAATCTCGGATTCAAATGTGTGGTGTATCATGTTTTTACACATTTCTGGCTTTAATTTGCTAATATTTTGTTGAGACCTCTCATACATATTTCCTTTACAGATGTTAGGCTGTAGTTGTTCCATTTTTGTAATGTCTTTATCTGGTTTCAATATCTTAGTATTATTATAATCTCATAAAGCTACTGTTCCCTTCTCTTCTCTGGTTTATGAAAGCAATTTTGTAACTGGCTTTATTTCTTCTTTAAAAATTGGTAGAATTTTTCAGTGACCATCAAGTCCTGGAGATTTACTTTTCAGATGGCTTGTAACTATAGATTCAACTTTTAAAGACTTGTAGGAAGTTGTTCGCACTTGGTAAATTTCAGTATTTATGGTTTTCAGAGTTTGGCCATTTTATAGAAGTTTTCAAGTTTACATATGTAGTGCTTTTAGTATCTTTATATTTCCTTTTAAAGATAAATCCATCTATGATGCACACTTTTGGCTTCCTCATTGATTCTTGGAAAGCATGTGCACACACACACACACACACACACACACACACACACGAAAGCTATATATCCAGAGGAACTCAAATCCTTTAGATCCATCAAGACTCCTGGGATAGCTGAAAACTATTTGCTCCAATAGTTTAAATATTTTGACCATGCATATTTCTCCACTCATTCCTTAAAAGTTGAGGTTTCTTATATCTCTGCCTTATGTCCTCTTCTCTTCCCACCGTATTTTCTCCCCAAGCAGTGCCATCTCCCAGAGCTTAAAGCTTTTTATCTCAGCACCAATGAATTTTATTACGGGTTGAGTTTGGAATGATTCCCCAAAAGCTGATGTGTTGAAACCACTGTCCCCAATGCAGGAAAATTCAGAGGTGAGCCACTGAGAGCTTGGGCTTGGGGGCTATAACAGTCTCTGGTCTCCTCCTATCACTTGCTATTTCTGGCCGCCATGATTTGTAGATTGCTTCTGCCACACCATGCTGACATCATCACGTCTCTGCCTTGGAGCTGGACGACTATGGACTGATCCTCTGAATCCATGAGCACAAATAAACCTTTCCTTCTCTTAGTTATTTGATTCAGATATTTTGGTCACAGAAACAACACATTGCCTACTACAGAGATTGATACCAAAGTGTGGCATTGTTGCTGTGATTATCTCTGGCCAGGTGGTTCAGGAAACTTTAAAACTGGCTTGTGGGAGGTAATTGGTATAGTTTAAAGATGCATGCTAGAGAAGTCTTAGAATGCCATAAGCAGAGCTTAATGGGCTGTTATGGTAGAAGCTCATAAGACCAGAATGCTGATAGAAATACAGGCAGTGAAAAGTGATCATGATGTTTCAGATGGAAATGAAATGAAGGGGAACTACACAGCTAATCCATGCTCCATCCCAGCAACTAATTTGTCTACATTTTCTCCCATGTCTTTCTGAGAATTTGTGTGAGGCTGAATTTAATGTTAATGAACTAATTAATCTGACAGTAAAAATCAAGGTGACATAGCATTCAGGTGCTGGCATGGATGTTACCAACATTTTTTTTTCTAGGTTTATAATGAGAATTAGGAGCAGAAAGCAGAGGAGAATTTTTTTTAATTGCAGTTTGACCAGAAAACCCTGTAATATTGGAGCACAGAAAAGTGTGGTTGCTGAAGATATTACCAGGGAAGAGAAGTTAAGGGCTTTGCAAAGCGATATTAAGAAAGTTGCCTTGAGGGCATCTCAAGAATCCCTACGACACTGTCTATCCCAGGCTGAAGAGTGCAATGGTGAACACTAGATCGAAAGATGTCTCTTTGAGTAGAGGTTGCCTTAGATTTTGCTTCCCAGGGATTTGTGTCACCATGTTCAGCCACCGACACCCTCAAAGGCCACTGCAGCCATGGTCCACGGTGTCCTGGCTAAAGCTTAAGCTAGAGACAGATCTTGGTCTGGTTCTTATGTTGCTACGTCTGCAGGAATGCAGGTGACTCTAGCTAAAGGGTCATGGATGCCTACACCAAAATGTCAGAGGAATGGGCTAGGTGGCCAGGCAACGTGTAGCAGGGGTGGGAGACCTTTGAGAAGCTCCTTAGATGGCCATAGATGAAGTTATGAGAATTAGGCCCAATCTGCAATGGAGACCCCATGGATTAAGACATGCCAGGAAAATGGAATGTCTGCTGAGAAACACTGCAGACAACAAGTAGACTAGTCAGGTAAGAAAAAAAGAGGCAGCTAGGTCTGTAAACAGCAGCCATAGGGGCAGGGTGACCGAGTCTTCTGGGGCCAACATGTCACCAACATTTGCCTCTGGTGCTAGACCTGGAGTTACAGGACTTGATGTTTGCCCTGATGGGTTTCAGTCTTGCTTTTGTCTTACTCTTGCTTTCTGTGCCTTCATTTCTCATTTTTTTTTGCAATGGGGATGTTTAGCCTGTGTTATTGTATATTAAAAACAAGTAATTTATGTTTTATTTGTGCCGGGGTCCACATAGGTTTTGCTTGAATGTCAGAGGAGACTTTGGAATTAGCCATTCGAGTGATGCTAGAACTGTTAAGGCTATGGAGACTCTTGGAGATGGACTGAATGTATTTTATATTTTGAGATGGGCATAAGCTTTTGGGCGCCAGTGACAGAGCACTGTAGTTTTGGATTGTGTTGAAAGCCCCCAGTACAGAAAGGTTCAGATGTGGGGCAAGGTTGGAGGAGGTGAGTCACCGAAGGCATCGCCTTGCCAATTTTATTTGTCCCTGCACTCCTCCTATTGTGTTTCTGCTTCCAATAACCACAAATAGAGGAACTTGCCCTGTCATACGATGCTGTACCCATGATATCTCTGCTTTGAAGCTGGCCAACTATTGATTCACCCATTGAAACTCAGCCTGAATCAACTGTTCCTTCTCTATGTTGGTCACATCAGGTACTTTGGTCACAGTGACCAAAAACTCGATACAAGTCTCAAATTTGTAACTCTTGGTTAAGATATCTCTTATATAGTCTTTTTAATTTGTATTTATTTATTTTAAATTTTTATTGGCGCATGTAGTCATACATCTTAATGAAGTACAAGATGGTAGAGTCATACATGCACATATCACCCATGTAGCCCTTACCCAATACCCATCCCATTTCCTCCCCTCTCCCTTTTTCTAATGTTGGGCTTAATGATTGACTTTGATATTTGTGAATGTACATCATGTACATTAGGGAATTTTTCTCTTCCCCCTCCCATCCCCTTCCATTAGGTCACTTTATTTGTTCATCTATGGTTTCTCTTTCTTCATCTAGAGTTCATCCTATGACCCTTTTTTCTCTCAAGCTTTTGTATATTAGGGGGGAGCATCCTATTTTTTACTTTTTGTGACTCACCAATCTCACTTATGGTCGTTAACAGAATATTGAGCTACCTAAGGGACATCTTCATATTATGCTACTTGGCTTTAAGTTCAATATTCTACTTGATGTCGTCAAATATATTTTCTATGTGTTGCCTGCCTCCCAATGCCTGAAAGCCCTCCACGTTCCTCAAGTAAGACATTAGAATGACCTTAATCCTCCTTTATCTTTAATATCCAATTAACCACACAATTCTCACCTCCTAGACACTACTCATTGTCACCCATCTCTCAGCCTGACGCTTCTAAATGCACTTTCTTTTTTCACCTGGGCTACCACTGTGTGCTCTCCATGCATCTTCTCACTGGATTATTTATTCGAGGTCAGTTCATTTGCAGAAACGAACAACTTGCCTGTGTATTCATTTACTCAGGCTGCTATAATAAACTATAGACTGAGTGGCTTCAAAGAACACCATCCTATTCTGTCATAGATTTGGCAGCCAGAATTCTAAACTTAAAGGATTGGTATGGTCATGGTGCTACTAAAAGTTTTAAGGTAAAAGTTCTTTTTGCCTTTGAGTTGGCTCTTGACATTTATTGGCTTATGGCAATATAACCCATCTCTACCTCTGTCTTCACATGTGTTTTCACAGGACTAGCTTACCATTTGTCCCTGTTTCTTTTATCTCTTTCTCTCTCCTACAAAGCCACCAGTCATTATATTTAGGGCTATCCTAAATCCATGATGAACTAACTCATTTTGAGTTCCTTAACCTAATCACATCTGCAAAGACACTTTTTTAAAAAATGAGGTAATATTCACATGTTCCATGGATTAGGGCATGGATATCTTTAAAGGGCAACTATATTTAGCCTGACACAAGGGCCAATAATGTGTTAAGCAAATTGAGAATCCACATATTTCATTAGATTGTGAAATACAGAATACTGTCTGCTGGAAAAAAAGTATTCAAGAGAGAAGGAATCCTAATACAACTATTTTCCTCCATAAGGCCATCTCTTTGAAGGTATGAATAAAAACACTACTTTAAAATTTTATAGCGTATTCTGGGCTTAATAAGGAGCTAAAGAGTCTTTTGCATTCAGAGGCAATGAAGCTGGCAAGGGTTGCTAACTCTAGTCCAAACCTGGCATTTATCCTAGCTACTGGATAGCTGGTACCACATAGTGACCCATGGTAGAACAGTCTTAAGAGAGAGGATATTCACTGACTCTGTATTGTTTGATCTAACTGACTATCTGGAGTCTCAAAGAATATAGCTTTGAATTTCACCTATCCACTGAAAAATTAGTATCATACTTTCACGTACTAGCTTGTATAATTTAAAAAGTCCTCATCTCTCTTAATGATAGTACCCCATCATCATCATCATCATGTGCATCACCGCCCTTAGCTGAGAAAATGGCTGTTTCCACTTGATCACACTGATTGTCAGGGATTAATTTTTATAATTACATAATTACATAAAATTACGCGAAGTAATTTTTTGTAATTGTGGCCTTACCTGGGCCTCTTTTCCATTAATGCATCCGCTAGAGAGGTTAATGAGCCCTATTCTACTTTAGGTCTATTGTGTTTGGTTCTACTTTATTTTAAACCCAGCTGGGTATACTGTAATTTGATTCTGGCAGTAATCACCCAGCGTCAGCCGTAGATGCCACATCTTCAAAGCCGTGGTCCCCAGTAAGATTGCCTGTACTTCAGATGCTAGCTGAGCCCCAGAGGTCCCAGTCAGTCCAACCACACTTCGTACTGACTAGGTATACATTCTGAGGTGACCTTGACTCTTTCTGGCTCATTAATTTGCTAGGATAAAGTTTCTAATTCACAAAAAGTAATACGGTTATGATTTCAGTTTTACGATAGGGTGAAGTCTGGGAGGGAGCGTAGAGCTTCCATGATCTCCCTCTGAGCATCTGTACATGTCACACTCTCACACAATCTGTTCATGAATCAGGAAGTTTCCACTAGCTATGATTTTCAGAGTTTCCACTGGGATTTAATAATGTAGACATGTAGGGTAAATATTTAAAAGTCCCCATACTATAATCACGTGCATATTCTTTCTAATGACTGCCCCCCATTCTTAAGTTACCTGCTTGTTTACCACAAGCCACCTCATTAGTATAAGGAAGATACATGTATAATTCAAGAAATTCCAAGGCTGTTTGAAGTTACAACCAGAGACAAATACCTCAAAAATATTAATTTTACTACACCCTCTGATAAAACAAATCAGATTCATTCTCATTCCCCTTGCTGACACTCTAGCTTTGATTATTTGATGTCTACTGCAGCCTTCTTTGGACTGAAATATGTACCTTCGAGAAAAAGTTGAGAAGACACAGCCGCTAATAAAGGACAGGGTACTAGAACCACAGGAATTTCATTAGGGTTTCCATCCATCCATCCATCCATTCATTCATTCATTCATATAAAGCAGAGGGTTAACAGACATAGACAGGGTTTAATATATGCCTTTGAAAATCTTGGTTTTCCCATATCTTAATTTATGCATCACTATCTTTCCCCACAGGTGAAATTCTGTAGATTATTTTTAGCAGTTCTATTACACTATAATTGATATGAGCTGCACATATTTAAAGTGTATAATTTGACAATTTCTGACTTATATCGGTGAATGGTGAATCCATTACCACAATTAAGATAATGAGTAACCCATTGCCTCCTAACTTTGTGACTGCTCTCCACCTACTCGGTCTGCCCACGCAGTGTGAACCAGCAAACTTCTCTCTGATTCAGTAGGGTAGTCTGCATGTGGTAGAATTTTGTATAAATGGAGTCACACAGCGTTTAACATTTTTATCTGGCTTATTTCACTCAACAGAGTTATTTTAGGATTCCTTTTTGTCATAGCATAAACCGAGCCCATTCATTTAATTGCTGAATAGTATTAAATCGTTTGAATATGCTACAATCTGTTTATCATTTTCCTATTGATAACGTTAGGATCATTGTCAGCTTGGGGACATCACAAATAAAGTGGCTACAGATATTCACTTGATAGGGTTTGTGTGGACATCTATCCTCATTTCTCTTACTAACAAACCAAACCACTAGATTATATGGTAGTTGAATTTTAAACCTTTGAAAAAACTTGACGGAAAAGAACATTTAAAAGTTGTAACAGTTTACATTCAGCAGTATACTAGGGACTCAGTTCCCACTCATCCTTACAAACACTGAGTATCATCGGCTTTTAAAATTTTAGTCGTTTTAATACAGGTGTAGCCATAACGCATTGTAGTTTAAATTGCATTTACCCAAAGGCTAATGATACCGAGTGTTTTTGGTGAATTGTGCTTTGCAAATATTTCCTGCTTGTTTGTGCCTTTCTTCCTCTTTACAATACCCTGGGCAGGCAGAAGGCTTTAAAGTGTATTAAATGCAGTTGAGCAACTTTTCCTTTAATGGGTTGCAGATTTTGATCCTGTAACAGAATTCTTTTTCCTAACACAAGGTATCAAAAATATCTATGCTTTCTTCTAGAGATTTTATGGTTTACGGTTTAGAATTTGTATTAATTTATAATATACGTGGTGCATTTTATAGAGGTCTATTTTGACTCAAATTTTATAGAAAACTAATCATGGGTGCAGTTTACTCTGTTGGAAAAATAATAATTTTTACTACTGAATTGCTTTTTCAATTAGTTATCTATGTGTGTGCAGTTCCACTTCTAGACTTTGTATTCTGCTACATCCATCTATTCGTCTTATGCCAATAACATACTGCCTTAATTAAAGTTGAATTATCATTCTTATAATTAGAGAGTTACTGTTTCAAAATTATTCCTATTCTTCAACCTTCTTTAAGAATTTTAGAGCCAGCCATTCTCTATTAAATGTTGCTACATATTTTTAAACTGGGATTGTGTGAACTCAATTAGCCATTTAAGAAGAAATCCAAATATTAAATCTTCTCACCCATGGACATGATATAACTTTTTATTTGCTTAGGTCTTCTTAACTTCTTTCAGTACTATTCTATACTTTTTAGTCTGTGAGTCTTTTAGAAGTTTTGTCAGATTTATATTTATTTATTCACAATTATTTCCTATTTGATTCCATTGTAAATAATTTTGTTTTAGTTTTTAATTGTTCTGTGGTGGTGGTGAAGGTGGCTGTGGTGTTGGTGGTGGCGTGGTGCTGTTTTTGTTGTGTTGGTGTGTGTGTATGCATATATACATGAAAAAGTATGTCTATTCTTTTATAGAATATTTTCTATACAAGTCATGTACAAATGCATTATATTTTGTTAATAATATATAATGCAATGTATTACATATTGCATGATGCACTGGTATAAAATTCACTTGGTGCACATACTGTACCACATGTCATATCTTTGCAATGCAGCGCGTCCTAGGGTACCATTTATTATCCTCACGATCCTGTGGCTAAACACAAGCTGTGGCTTGCCGCACTTCTTAGCACCTCAAGAGACTATTACACAATACATCGCTCATTAGTAAAAATAAATGAATAAAAGCCTCAGAGTAGTTTCTTAATGCACTTCACTTTTACACAATGTGAAGTCAGTAAAACATAGCTTATACCATCATAAGTTTGCACCATCTTTGTGTATGTAGATATATATGTACATATTTATATACTTACATATACATGGCATAATATGTAATAGTTGTGTCTGTGGCTCTGTTTCTCTGTGTCTGTCTATTATTATAACGACGTGTCTCTGTGCCTGTGTCTTTGGTGTCTGTGTGTTTATGTATCTATGTGTCGTGGTATTTGTGTGTCTTTTCTGTGTGTCTCAGTGTGTAGATCTAATATGTGTGTCTGTGTTTCTGTGTGTGTCTCTGTTTGTATGTCTCTGTAAGGCTTGTGTTTTGTGCCAGTGTGTATGTGTCTGCAAATGTATTTATCTACGTGTGGCTGTACATATGTCTGTGCCTGGGTCTGTGTGTGTCTGTGTCTGTGCCCATATATCTGTGTCTGTATGTTTGTAGGAGTCTGAGTGATCATGTGTCTTTTGTTAGGAGTCTGTGTCTGTTAGTTTCTCTGTATGTGTGCCTATTTGTGTGTGTCCGTGTGTAGAAGTCTATATCTATGTGTCTCTGACTGTTTCTATAGGTTGGTGTGTCAGAGTGTGTGTGTGTGGTTGTGTGTCTATGCGTATGTCTGTTTTTTAAATGTCATCGTTCCTGTCTCTTAGTGTTTAGTGCATGTTCCTGTTTACAGGCATAGCCATGTTTATAGAAGCCCATCGCACTTCCTGTGCCTGTGAGTTTCTGTGTGTCTGTGTTTATATCTGTCCCTGTGTCTGTCTGTCTGTGTCCATGTGTCTGCACCCGTGTGTCTGTGTCTCTGCATTTCTGTCTCCTGTGTACCTGTACCTGTGTGTCTGTGTCTGCGTATGTCTCTGTGTTTGTCTGTGAGCTTATCTCTCTGTGTCTGTATGTGTCTCTGTGTGTTTGTGTGTGAGCCTGTATGTATGGTGTGTCTATGTTTGTGTGCATATGGCATCTGTATTTATGTGTCTTTGTAAGTCTTTGTTTTGTTTCTGTGTGTCTGTAGGTGTGTATGTGTTTGCATGTATGTGTACATATCTATTTGCGTCTATTTGTGTGACTATATATATACATATATATATATATATATATATAGTGTATGTGTATTTCTGTGTTTGAATGTGTGTCAGTGTCTGTATGGTTGTGTGTCTGTGTCTGTGTCTATGTCCATTTGCTTTGGTATGTCTGTGTGTGTGTGTGTGTGTGTGTGTGTGTCTGTGTATGTGACTGTATGTGTGTCTCCGTATGTTTGTATTTGTGTCTATGTGAGTGTGTACATTTCCTCAGATCTTTTAAAAACATTTCTGTCACCTGAGAGGAAAATAAATTAACTTTTGTCTAATGCAGAGTCCTTTTTATTGTTTTATTGCACTGCCTGGAGAATTCAGCGGTGACTTTGGGCATGTTTGCATTTTTCTTGTTACTATAAGGGAATGATAGAATTTCTTAACATGTAGTATTATAATGTTTTCTCTTTTTTACTTTGTTTCTATTGTAAGTTCAATAATCAATTTCCAAATGTTAAACAGACTTTACAGACACCTTTCTCTCACTGATTCCTAACAGTTGTTTAGAACGAATTTAACTCAAAATTTCTCTTATTTAATAAATATTAAGTAAGCAATGTTGGGTGTATATTTACAGAATAATATTCACAGTGTAATTCTGTGATTTGAGGAATTTGTCTATTTCTTACTTGTAGAAATTGCTATTACAAAATTATCAGTTACATTTTGTTACTGTCACCTTAATGATTTTTAAAGCTCTAAGTGTCTGCATTGTTCATTATAGTTAATATTTGTCCTTACTCTTTGATCTTGGGCAGTTTGGCGACATAATTATCAGTTATCATGAGTTTTCAGTGTACCAGGTTTTTTTTTCCATAGATACTCAATTTTTTGTTGTTGTTGTTGTTTTAGACTTACTGATATTTATTACATCTGTTCTACTTCCTTGGGAAATAGTTTGCTCTTTTTAGCCTGTTCTCTTATGTCAGAGGCTGAGATCATTGATTTCTTATCTAGGCATTTAATCCTATAATTACACCCGAGAACTTTAATGATATCCACAAGTTCTTATACTTTTCGATTATTTTATTTAACCCATGGGTCATCTAAAAGTATGTTACTTACCTTTAAATCCTTGGAGATATTGCAGAAATCACTCAGTGAATGGTTTATAATTTAGCTCCTTTGTGATCAGAGATTGGATATATATTTTGTGTTTCCTTTTTAATATATTTCATTGGTACATTGTAATTATATGCCAGAGTGAGGTTAAATGTGATATAAACATATTCAAACAGCACCATAGTGTCCTGAATCATTTAAAATACATTGAGACATTTTTAGAGTGCAAAATAATCTCCATTATTATAAATGTCAACATGCACATTAAAAAGAATGTGCCTTTTCTAGCATTAGGTGGTGTCATGCTATATAAATATCAGACAGGTTCACTTGATTTAAAATGTTGTTCAAATTTTTAGGGCCCTTCTAATTATCTGTGTTACTTGTTGCATCAACAATTGAGAAAGGAATATTGAAATTGCCAACTGTAATTATAGTTTTGTTTATTTCCTTTAGCATATAATATGTTTCAATTATTTATGAACTCTATTATGTATTTTTGATAAATAATATATTTTATTTGCATTTATCTTTGTAAAATTGCCTTCTGGAAATGTTCTTGCTCTGAAATCTACTTTGTTCAATATTGAAATAACCACTGAAATGTTCTTCTGTTTAGTAGTAACATGGAATGCATATTTTCACCCCTTTGCTTTCACATATCTGTGTCTGTTTTTGAAAGCATAATACTTCCATCTTGCTTTTATATCAAAGTTTTGTATATTTTTGTTTTGAAGTAATTTTAGACATACAGAAAAATGCCAAAGAGTATAGTAATTTGTATGTGTATCCTTTATCCTATTTCACTAAGGTTAGCTTCTAACACAATCATGCCATGTTAATCAAAACTAAAAAATTAACATAGGTAAATTGCCATAAATGAAACTAAAGACTTTATTTGTATTTATTTATTTAACTTGATTTTTTGTTTTATTAATATACTTTTTCTATTTCAGGATAAAATTCAGTATAATATGTTGCATGAGTCATCTTGCCCCTTGGTCAACTCTGAACTACGTCAAGTTTTCAGCCTGTGCTTTTCTTTTGTGACTTTGACACTTTTGAATGTGTGGAATTTTTAAGAACTTTTGGATTTTTAAGAACTTTGGGGTTAATTTTCTGGTGTTTTCTCATGATTTTATTGCATCTGTGGGTTTTGAGGAATAACAACACAGAAATCACATTTCCTTTTCACTATTCCCCATTAGTGTGTGTAAGTTATTTATGGTCAGATCAACTTGAACCACTTCTAGCTGTGTCATTCAGGTTTCTGTGCTGTGAAGTTACTGTATTTCTCCTCCATACATTAGAAGGACCATACTAAAGAATGTGAGAATTAAGTTTCATTTGGTAGAAAGAACAATATTAAAGAATCTCTGAGCCAGGTGAGGTGACACACAGCTGCAATCCCAGTAGTTGGAAGGCTGAGACAAAAGGACTGTAGGTTAACAATTTAGTGAGGACCTCGGAAACCTACCAAGACCTTGTTTCAGAACAGAAAACAGAATAGGACAAGGGCATAGGTCAGAGGTAGAACGACCCCAGTTCAAGTCCCATTACCAAATAAACAAATGAATAAATAAATACATAAGTAAATTAATTAATTTCTGGATATATGCTAAATAATCCCAGTGGTTAATTTATGGTTTGAAGATTAATTGATGTTATATGGATAATCCATCATCCTACTTCTTCTTAAAGTTTTACTGTATAATTTTATAATTTATCATGTATCGTGGCTGCAACTTTTATTTTTATTGGTGCATTGAATAATGTGTCACAGTGAGATTCAAAGTGATATAGACATACATGCTGTTAGAGTTTGGACATAGAATATCTCCCTGTATATGGGATCAGGTGTTAGAATGCAAAAATATTCAGAACTGATAGAATTGTATCAGGAAGGTTATATCTCATCAATGGACAAACAAATTCCTAGCTGTATTAAAGAATTTAGTAGGCTGGTCGGGTGGGGCTGGAAATGGGTCCCTGGAAGATGGGGCCCTTTTCTTTCTCTCTCTCTCTCTCTCTCTCTCTCTCTCTCTCTCTCTCTCTCTCTCTCTCTCTCTCTCTGTCTCGTCTGTTTTATGCCACCATTCTCTGAGGTCAGCATAAGTTACCCAGTCTAAAATGGACTGAAATTTCTCGAATCATAAGCAAACATCTCTGTCTTTCTTCCTCTTAGGCGTTTTCATCAGGTATTTTTGGTCACAGCTTTGAGAAGGCTGAGTAATACAGATGCACACAGCACTTGGTGCGCTCCCTCCTGGACCCTGTCCTGTTGACCACCCCTCCCCCCATGT
The DNA here is from genome assembly GCF_963383645.1 of Muscardinus avellanarius. Lineage (NCBI taxonomy): Eukaryota > Metazoa > Chordata > Mammalia > Rodentia > Gliridae > Muscardinus > Muscardinus avellanarius. Next base: position 163,318,630 of record NC_137788.1, read on the forward strand.
ATTAGTGACACAGGAGCGCCGAAGCCTTCACACACAGTCATAGCATTCTTTGAACTGTTTCCTTCATCAGCACTCCTCTTTCTCCTCTCCACCTTGCTCCCCCAGTTCCCTTCCATTATTTTACTTGCTTCTCTCTCTCTCTCCATTAATCTAAATGGCCTCCCCCCCACCATTTTCTCTCTAGCTTCCGCATATGAGACAAACACCTATGACCCTTGACTTTTTGTGCCTGGCCGATCTCACTTAGCATAATGTTCTCTGGTTCCATCCATTTTCCTGCAAATGACATAATTTTATGGCTGAGTAAAATTCAATTTTGCCTATAGACCACAGTTTCATTATCCACTCATCTGTTGATGGACAGCAAGATTGGTTCAATTATTGGCTATTGTGAATTGTGCTTTATAAACATGGATATGCTTGTAATCACTATAATGTTCTGACTTTAGTTTCTGGGAAGGTCCTGCAACTTCCTTTTAACTTTGGCATTCTCGTTGTGCTTTTTTGTTGCCTTCAATTCTTGTACTTTTATCTAATAGAAATTCTACTTCTGGTGTAAGATTTATCCTTTCTCCCTCAATTATTTATTTGATGGTGCACTTGTATCAGTATGGGCGCATGAATACATATATTACATTTCAAGTAATTAACTAATACAAGAGTCATTTTGTGTTATTCAAATGACTGCAGCTTTGGTCTTAGCAGCTCTTTCAGGTTGGTGTGTGGGGTGTATTCATCTGTTAAAACTTTACACTGCTTTTTTTAGAAAATTTATGTTTGAAAAATCTTTGTGTATGTCTTATTGTTGTTTCTGATGCTGTTTATGTTCTGGCAATTGGCTACAAGCCCTTGTGCCTGCTAAACACACTCTCTACCTTCTAACACTGAGCTACAGCCCCAGCCCCTCCCGATTTCATGTCCTTTCTGAATGTAAAACTTTATCACTTCTTTCAAAACACACAGAGTCCGTCTCTTAGATTTTCTTCCTCTGAGGTTGTATTTATTTCACCTTTAACTGACCTTACCCTCCCTATCTGTCCTTTCAGGAAGAAATGCACAATGCTTTCAAAAACTTTTTCTTCATATTTACTTTTCAAGGACTGTGATGTAAGCGGGTGTGGATTTCTTCAAATTTATCCTTTGGAGGGTTTCCTAAGCCTCTTGAATCTGTAAATTTATGTCTTTGGACAAATTTTTAAATGCTTAAAATGATTTCTTCAGAGTTCTTAGCTCTAAATTCTCTTTCTGGTTCTGGAACGCCAATGACAAATTGTTAGAGGTTTAGCTATTTTCCTATGAGTCTCTAAGGAATTTTTCTTTTTTGTTTCTGATTTTTCTCTGTAGTTTAGTTCAGATAGTTTTATATTGATCTATATTTAAGTTCACTGGTTACTGCTTATTTTTTCCTACATTTCCGTTCTGTTTGTGAGGTCATCCAGCGTTTTAAAAACATCAGTTGCTATAATTTCACACTGATAATTGCCCATGGTTCTCCATTGTAAATTCTGTTTCTTCACTAAGACAGAAAATGCATGTTTCCTTACTTCTCCATGCCCTGATCAAATCATGACAATGTTTTCAATTATGCTCGTCAATATTATAAAGGGTTTGGAATAATGTCTCCTTGTAGTTTTGACTTGATTTTCTCTAATAAATATAATATGAAGCATTTTCATGTGTTTGTTACTTATTTATAAATCTATGGAGAGGTGCCTATTCAGGTTACTCATGCTTGTTTTTATATCATTGATTTAAAAGAATGATTTATATATTCCAGAGACAAGTCTGCATCAGAGGTATGGTTTGCTTCTAATACAATGCAAAATTCTCAACACAACATAAGCAAAAACGAACCACTTTTGAACCCAAAAATGTTTGAAAAGTATATAACATACCTTGTGAGATTTATTTCAGGCATGCAAGACTTACTCAAAATTTGAAATATTGATGTACTGTACTCTATCAATAAGCAAAATTAAAAAAAATTACGATTACCTAATATATTATTACTTTAAACATTTTTTTTTGTGGGAATGGGGATAGAAACCAGGGGGCATCCTACTTAAGAGCTATATCTCCAGCCCTATTTCATTTTTTTATTTGGAAATACGGTCTCACTAAGTTATGGAGAGCCTCACTAAGTTGCTGAGATTGGCCACAAAACTATGATCTTTCTGACTCCGTCTCCCAAATACTTGGATTACAAGAATATACTACCATGCCTGGCTTGAAATATTTATTCTTAGACCAATTATAGATAAATAATGACCTATGACCACTGATTTTTACCTGATTCATGTATTTCTTCTCAGGGAATCTATGTGAACCAGAGTTTCTAGGTAATTTTCTTTCTTAAGAATTTCTTTTAACATTTCTTTTCTTAAAACAAATACTTTTAGGTATTTTTTCTTTTTATTTTTTTCCTCTTTGATATTTTGGTCTCCTTTTAAAAATTGGTGTATTGTAATCATACATTGTGATGAAGTTTAAGATGGTAGACTTATACATGAACAAGGAACTGGTTGCGCCATCCCCAATTCTCATTCCACTACCTCTCCCTATGGACGCAGAGTTCTAGGTTGGTGGGGCTTTTGAATTTCATTTGACTCTTTAGAGATTTTACTCTTCTCCCTTTTTATACTTGCTTATGTGATTTCTGATAAAACCCCAAAAGTTCAATCAAATTTTGATCTTGACTACCATAGAGAACATGTGTTTTAATCTTCCTGGCTTTTTTACGATATTCTCTCTGTGTTTTCTTTTCTCAAGTTTTATTATGATATGCCTAAGTATGGATGATTTGATATTTATACTGTTTTGTGTCCTCTGAGCTTCTCATGTCAATCATTTGTTGTCTGCCATTAATTTTGTAAATTATTGGCCATCATTACTTCAAATACATTTTTTTCCTTTCTCTCTTTTCTTTTCGTATTTCAAGTATATGTATATTGTATCTTTTGGAAAACTTTTCATAATTCCAGAATAATCTCTGGCATTTTTTCTTTGCATTTTAGTTTGTAAATTTTTATTCATATATTTCTTACATTTGGATCTTATGTGTCCCCCAACAGCTTATGTGTTAATGCTTGGCTGCCAGCCAGTACATGTAGTGGGAGATGATGGAACACTTAAGAGGTGGGGCTGAATGGGAGGGAATTAAGCCGTCATTGGCTTGCCCTGGGAGGGGTATTGGAACCTTGGCCCCTTCCTCTCATTCTTTCTGTGCTTCCTGGCCACCATGAGGCAAATATCCCTTCTCAAACAAATAGGACCAACAAATCATAGAAAGAAGCTTCCGAGACTGTGAGCCAAAACAAACCTTTTTGCCTTATAAGCTGGTTATCACAAGAATTTTGTCACAGTAATGAAAAACCGACTAGCACACATGCTTTCGAGCTTACTGATTTCTTTTTCTTTGGTAGTTTTAAGGTTAATTATGAGTTTAGTAGAGACATTCTTTTTGTTTGTTTGTGCAGATCTGGGGATGGAACCAAGGGTCATTCTACCTCCGAACTTCACCCCCTTCCCTAATTTTTATATTCTTTTTTTTTTGGTGGTACTGGGGTTCCTATTTTACATTTTTTAAATTTGGAAACAGGGTCTCTTAAGCCAGGGAGGTTGGCTCTGAACCAGCACAATCTTCCTGTCTCCGCCTCCCAAGCATGGGGATTAAAAGCGTGCACTACCACACCCAGCTATATTCTTTATTTTTAAACAGGGTCTCACGACATTGCGGAGGGCCTCACTAAGTAGCTGAGGCTGTCTGCGAACCATGATTCTCCAGTCTCAGCCTCCCGAATGCTGGGATACAAGCGTGCGCCACCACATCCAGTGAGACATTTTTGATTTCTGTTATAATCTTCTTTTTTAAAAGAAGTTTTTTCTTCTCTTTTAATTTTTTTTATTGGTGTATTCTAGTCTTACATCATAATGTAGTTCATCGTAGTTGGGATGTACATGCACACAGTACTTAGAGAGGGCTTCAGTATTTTGTTTGCTTGTATTTTGAGATAGAGTTCTGTTATGTTGCTCAGAGTGTCCTTGAACGCAGCATCCTCCTGCCTCAGCTTTCTGAGCAGCTGGATTACATGCACATGTCACTGTACCTGGTGTTTTGCCAGTATTTTCTACATGAATCAAATAGTTCCAATGTTTCTGCTTGCATAACCATCTGTATTGTATTCTCTCTACGTTTACTATGAAAGTCTTTAATATATAATTCTCAGTTATTTTATATCACCTGTTTGCTAATTCAAACAACCTATGTTTATCTGAGTCTGGTTATGATTTTTTGCTTTGTCTTTTAATAGCTTCATGTAGATTTTTTTCCTGTCTTCTATTTTTTTTGGTGGTACTGGGGTTCCTGGAAGCCCTTCTACCTCCAGGCTACACTCCCATACCTAATATATATATATATATATATATATATATATATATATATATATATATATATATATATATATATATATATATATATATTTGAAACAGGGTCTCTTAAGCCAGCGAGGCTGGCTGTGAATCAGCTCAATCCTCCTGTCTCTGCCTCCCAAGCATGGGGATTACAAGTGTGCGCCACCACGCCTGGCATCTGTCTTCTAATTTTTTTTTCATGCAGAAAGCAGAGTATGATATTTTACATAGAGGAAACTAAAGTAAGATGATCTTTATTATGTAATTCTATACAAATGTTACTATTTAGTTCACTCACCCAATTTTTGATTGGGTTTTTTCTTTTCTTAGTGTTGAGTTTATGTTCTCTGTATATTTTAGATATTAGTCGTCTATCAGAGGAATAGTTGGCAACATTTTTCTCCCATTGTGTCAGCTGTCTGTTGAGGTCCTGGATTGTTTTCTTTGATGTACAGAAGTTCTTCAGTTTAATGCAATACCATGTATTGATCTGCCTTTTAATTTTGTATGCCTTTGGGGTTCTTGTTGATAAAATTTTTACCTGTGCCTGTGTGTTGAAATGTTGGACCTATCCCCTTTTCAAGGTGCTGCAAGGTTTCTGGTCTGATCCAAGTCTTTGATTTATCTTGGATTGACTCCCATGCACAGTGAGAAAGTGGGGTTTTTCCTGCAGTCCTGGGTCTTCTTGGATTCTTTCAGCATTTCTTAGTCTTACAATCTGTAATAGGTTCTCTGCATGTTCCAGGCACTTCCATTTCTCTGTAGCCTATAGCAATGATGTCAATTTATAGTCTTGCTTTTTGGTCTTATTCAATGATTGGGACACTGGCCTGGAGTCTATTGATGTGCAGGCATCAAGTGCCAGTGCCACCTTTTCTGATGCAAGCCTGAATCTCTGACCTTTCAAAAAGGTCCTGTCTCTGAGAATCTCTCTCAGTCTATGAAGGCAGCCAGTATCACTGGGGCTGGATCTAGTTAAGTGCAAGTATCCACACTTGCCACTGGGGCTGAGCCACCTTTTCTCCCTTCCTGTGTAGGCAACGGGTTCATCTAGGACTAGACCCAGTGTATATGTAAAAGTCTTCATTCTCTACAGCTAGGGCTGTGTTGGTATGACTTCTCCCTGGCCACCAGATTTGGGTGGTCTGTGGCAGTCTCCAAAAATCCTACTAGGGGTTTGAGCCTTGGGGACTGTAGCCATTTTTCTGATTAGTCCTGGAGGCTGCCTGCTAATCTGAACTTCTGCTATGACCAAAAGCAGACTCCATCACAACTTTCACTAGGATGAAACACAAAGTCTCACACCCTGTGAGTCTATTCAGTCTATCTCTTGCTACACTGGTCCCTGAAGCCATGATGAGCGGTCTTCTGTAGGGATGGCTGGTTCACTTATAGTGTTGTTGAGCACTGCTCTGGGTCTCTGAAGGATGCAATCAGGTTGTCTACCACTGCTACAAGTCGTATCCAGTGTTCTCACAGGACAAGCCAACTGCTTACAATTTCACTGAGCTGCAGTCTCTTACCTGCAGTTGCTTACCTCGCTTTAAGTCATTCGCTTTTTTGCTGGGGTCTCTGGAGGTCGCAATGTGACAGTTAGGGTGTGGCAAGGCAAGATGGCACCACTGCGGGTCCCTCAGCCACAGCCATTGGAGGCAGGTGCGGTACTTTCTTGCTCTCTTTTCTGCCTTCTTGCTTTGCTTCCTCAGCCTTTCAGTTCTCTGTGCTCTGTTCAAATTAATTCTGGTTTGTCCTTTTTCTTTCTTTCTTTCTTTCTTTCTTTCTTTCTTTCTTTCTTTCTTTCTTTCCTTCTTTCTCTCTCTCTTTCTTTCTTTCTTTTTTTTTTTTTGGTGGTACTGGGGTTCCTGGAAACCCTTCTACCTTCAGGCTACACTTCCAGACCTATTTTTATGCTTTTTAAATTTGGAAACAGAGTCTCTCAAGCCAGCGCCACAGGCTTCAAACCTGCGTGATCCTCCTGTCTCTGCCTCCCAAGCGCGGGGATTACAAGCTTGTGCCACCACGCCTGGCATAATTTTAGTTTCTTTTACTTGTCATGATGCTGTTTTCACAGCGATAGAGAGGAAGTGTCAGCAGGACTGATATGTCCTGCTTTCCTCAGTTGACATCTTCCCAGAAGCTCCCCAAAATCAAAATTCTGGAACGTTAAAATTCCTACTGTCTCAAATCTTCAAAATGGAAAATAAAAAAAATACAGTTCTGGAAAAATTATAATGATAATTAAAAATGTAAAATACATTTACTTTTATGTTTTAAAAAGAGAGATTGTTTTAAAAATATAAGTTCATGACAGAGTACTTCATATGTCACATTATACAATAAAATATTCGATAATGACATATTTCAAGCAGAAATAGTCAGGTATACTAATGTCATTTATAGGGGCATAACAGAAAAACTGTTTTCATAAATAAATAGGCTAAATGATGAAATTGGTGCATGGATGTCACTATTATTGGTAAAATTGTACAACCAGATTGGTGACTGTGATATAAAACTTGAGTCTTTTTTTTTTTTTTTGAGGGTCTGGGGATGGAACTCGGGGGCATTCGATCTCCAAGCTATAACTCCTGCCCTATTTTTTTATTCTTTATTTTGAAATAGTGTCTCAGTGAGTTGCGAAGGGCCTCACTAAATAGTTGAGACTACTTAGTGATTCTCCTGTTTCATCCTCCTGAATTCTGAGATTACAAGTGTGCGCCACCACGCCTGGCTCAACTTGAATCTTTGATGAGATCAGTCAATACCTTGCTGGGTCATCCCCACTTATACAATTTCCTAAAGAGCCAAAATCTTGAAAAATATAATCTTTATGAAATGCAGATAAACAAAGGACATACCTTTAATTACTGAGGGAGTTTAAATATTTTTGTATATAAGCATCATGATTACACATAAAGTAAATGTACTTTATAAAAGTCAAATTTGCAAAAAATCAACAAAGTAATTTATAACTTTATAAAATTTTTTATACAATATAAGTGTCTACAGTTGGAAACAATACAATGACAACAGAAACAGAATAGAAACATATATAACAGGAAAAAATGTAAAAATAATGCTAACCATTTAAAGTAATAAGAAAACTCTCAAAAAAGAACATAACGATAAAAATACAATTTGACATGTGAAAATATTAATTACAGGGATGGATTGCTTGCTATTGCCCAAATATTGTCCATAAGAGCTCTTTGACTTTTACTGACGTCAACAATATTTTTAAGTCTTGCAATCATGATGAATATCTGCTTGTGGGGGTTAATTTTGTTTTTCTATTCTTCCTTTCTTTGGGGAATACAATCACGTTCCTTTTTTACATGGCAATATCCGTTTTGATTTGACATAAACCAACACTAGCATTTCCTATTAAAAATTTTCATCCAGTATGCCATGCATCTATTCATTAGGAGGGATACATGGACATCCATCCCTTATGCATTCATACATAGACCACAAATTTGGCAGAAATGATAGTAATAATTGAACAGGCCACACTATTATGTGTCTTCATAGCCTTCTTATCCAGGCAGATAATTGTTTTCAAAATAGTCAATGACTTCTGTGTTTTCTTAGAAAAATAGGACCTTAATTAATCAAAAGCTCCTGGAATTTCATCAGCTGGAAAAAATGCCAAGACGGACAAATGCCACATTTTTAAAGTTTTCGTCATTGCTGTGTTGTGTGACCGAGTCACTCACCCCAAAATTTTGCCAAATGTTTTAGGCTGAATGGAAAAACAAAGTTTATTGGTAATACTTTAAAATTCACTTTTTTCAGCTTTAACTCAATATCTGTCATTACGGATTGGAGACTTAATTGAGATTCATTTTCTTTTACAAAGTACACCAAATCCTCAAAGAAACATTTTTTAAAGTGCTTTATTTCCAGTCACTTATATATAAAGGAGCAGTTAAGCTCTAATTTTTCAGATCTAATAGGAGCATGAATCGCATATAGTTGATTAATAAAAAGATAACGCAGCAATGACAGTTTTAAAAGTGCCACCCATTAACCCAAAGAAAGCATGTGCTAGTTTTTCCATGTTGGAAAAACTCATAACCAGGGATAGTTCACCAGTTTTGTGACACTGGAGTAACCACTATAGCAGCAAGTGTCTTAGGTCCAGGAGGTCACTGAGCTTGTCCAAATCTTTTCATTCTCTGATGATGGGCATTTTTTCTGGAAGCAAGCATGGTACTCTGTGTGTATAGGCAGAAGTGATATATGCAGCTATTCTGCACACAGACTAAAAGCATTAATCCCTTCTCCAGAATTCAGCTTTCTAGCACTCTTATGCAGACTTTTTTTCAATGGGAATTTTGGATTTCCCATCAGGATGTCGCCTAACTCAAGTTAGAATGGCAATCATCAAGAACACAAACAATAATAAAGGCTGAAGAGGATATGGGGATGTAGGAACCCTTAGACATGGTGATGGGACTGCAAACCAGTACAGATACAAAGGAGATCAATGTGGAGGTTTCTTGGAAGACTGGGGAAAGAATTACCATCATCCCCAGCTATACCACTCCTGGGCATCTTTTCAAAGAAATTAAGGTCAGAATATTGTAAATATACATGTATATTTATTTTTATAGCAGCACCATTCACAATAGCCAAATTATGAAACCAGTCTAGATATTCATCAACAGATGAATGGATCACAAAACTGTGGTATATTCACAATTAAATTTTACTCAGTCTGCAAAAGGAACAAAATTATGCCATTTGCAGGAAAATGAACTTGAGAATATCATGCTAGGTGAGGTTAGCCAGTCCCAGAAAGTGAATAGTTAGTTGTTTTTTCCCATGTGTGGAAACTAGATAGAAATTGGGAAACAAAAGAGAACTCACATAAAGGAGTAGAGACTCCCATGGAGTGATGGAGGGGATGAAGGGAGGCAGGAGGAGGGGATAGAGACACAAGGAGATAGGTAGCCGTCTAAACAAAGCTATGTACTTATAGGAAATTACCAATACCAATCTCAATGACATGTGTGGGCAAGGGGAGCGGAGGAGGGTCTGGAGGGAAATCACTGTCTTGTGTGTATGCATTGCCTGTCACTGTACCTCTGATGATGTGTGATTGCAATGCACCAATGAAAGTATAAACAACTTTGAAAAAGATGCAGACTTCTAATACTTGAAGATTGTAGCTTTTGAGGTTTTAGCCTTTTGTGATTTCATTCCTTTGGCATTTGAATTTTAAGAATTGTCTCTTTGGGGGTTACAATCAGCACCACACCCCATTTTATCTTGTTTCTTTTATTTCTGAAAGCAATCTACTACTCTCCTTCTCTTTGATGTTCTGTGCACACCATATCTATGTTTTCTGGTTGTCTTCACTCCCCATTTTCTATCCCCTGAATCTTTGGTAGTCATTTTTCTACTTCTATTTGCTCATGATACCTGATGTCACTGGCGTCATAAAATATTTGTCTTCCTGTGACTTTCTTATTTCCCCTAGCACACTGACCTGCCATAGTTTTGAAGATGATATACTTGCTTCCTCTTTAAGGTTGACTAGTACTCCATTGTGGGTATTGATTCTCTCTATGCATTCATCAGCTGATGGACGTGAATATTGATTCTGTATTTTGGCAAAGGTGGATGAATGCTGCGATTACTGTGGGAACCACAGGTATCACTTTGACACAATGACTTCATTTCTTTTGGGACAATATTGAGTAGTGGGATTCCTGGATCATGTGGCAGTTGTATTTTTAATTTTTTTTTGAGGAAGCACCACTCTGTTTTACAGTGTGGGCATGTGGATTTATGCCCCTCTTAATAGTGTGCAAGGGTTCCCATTCTCTACATGCTTGCTCTCCTCTGTCACTTTGATGATGGCCAACACTAGCAGGTCTGGGGTGACTTCTCACTGTACTTTACATTTGCGCTCGCCTGATGATTGGTGATACCAAGCATTTTTATCAAATACTTCTTAGGCACTTCTATGTCTACCTTGTAAAAAGATTTTTATGGATGTATTGTATTTAAATATCACAATGAAATTCAAAGCGATACGTTTGTGTGTGTATACAGCATCCTTGGTGTGTTTCCTCCTACATCTCACTCCCTACACCCCCTCTCTCCCTGGACCTGCTACTGAGATCGGCAGTTATATATTTGTGTGTGAACATAATATTATGAACCTGCTTCCTTCCTATAGCCTCCTTATCCCCCCTTTCTGTCCCCTCCCCCAATCCCTTCCACCACTCTAGTGGGCTTTCTCATTTTAATAAGGTCTCTATTTTTCCAGTTTTTTCTCTGTCTTCCACTTATGGAGAAAATATTTGGCTCGTTATGGTATGAGCCTGACTGAACTCCCTATCATGTTCTCTGGTATCTTCCATTTCCTCAAAATGGCGTAGTTTTGTTCTTCTTTGTGATTGAGTAAAATTTCATTGTATGTATATACCACATTCCCTTTATCCATTCATCAGTTGACAGACTTCTGGGTGGATTCCACGATTTGACTATTGTGAATTGTGCTGCTCTAAGCATAAGTATGCATGTGTCACTGTTGTATTTTAACTAATTCTTTTGGAAAGATACTGAGGATTGGCATAGCTGGGTCATATGGTGGGTCCATTCCTGGTCTTTTGAGGAAATTCCATACTGATTTCTGTAGTTGTGTACACAGCTCTTCCCTTGGTGTGTTTCCTTCTGGTAACATTTTTTTCTTTTCACTATTTTATTCTAGATAAAACTCCTTATGGGAGGTCATTTGTTTCTAACATAGACGCATATATTCCTTACAAAGCATGGCACATTGAATCCAATAGTACAGGGGAAAATTGTCCTCTATGACCTAGTGGGATTCATTCCAAATGTGCTAGGGTTATTCACTGTTTGAGAAACTGATCAGTTAATGTAATGCAGCATCACATCAAAAGGCAAAAGAAGGAAAATCAGACAATCACTTGATGCATTGTTACTAGTATGACTTTGAGCAGTTATCTTGTAGATTAATTGTGGGTGAGAAATACAGACAATTTTATTTTGCTTTCATGTATTCTTTCCCAGACACTCTGCCTTTCTTTTAGCAAATCTGTTTCTAAGTAATTTCCTTTCTCCCTGAAGAATTCTTTTAACATTTCCTCATAGGGTGGGTCTGCTTGTGATAAATTCCTGTAGTATTTCTTTGTCTGAGAAAGTCTTCATTTCTTCTTAGGTTTTGAAGGGTAATTATGCTAAACACAGAAGTTCTTGGATAAGGAATGCATTCACATTTAAATAGTAGAGTACCTGTTTTCAATTTTGAAGTCTCTATATCTAGGAGTGGAAATAGTGTATTATACCCATGAGTCATTATAGTTTTAACTTTTCAAGGAAATACAAAACTATTCTACTACCTTCACACCATCCTTTTATAAGTGTTATAGCCTTTTTGCATTAAAAAAACACTCATTATATCCTTCTCCTAAAAGAAAATGCACCAGCCTAATAGTGTGAGGTTTTATATTATTATAATTTTGATTTGCATTTCCCTAAAGATTAAAGGTACTGAGAATTGTTTCATGTGATGATTTGCCTTTGTACAGATTATTAGAGAACCATCTATTCAAATCATTTGCCCATTTGAAGGCGGCATTGTTTGTCATATTGAATGATATGGTCTCCTTAATTTCATACTTTGACATTGCAATCCTCAAAGCGACGGTATTAGGTGGTGCAACCGTCAGTAGAAGATTAGGCCCAAGGGAAGGACCCTCATAATCAGGATTAGTGCTCTTGTAGTACAGGCTTCAGAGAGCCAACCCATGTATTCTACCGAAAGAGGACAGCTGGAATGCACTGTCTGAGAGCCATAAATTGTGCTGAATCTAGCCTCCAGAGAGACTGCGAGAGGTACATTTATGCTGTTTATAAGCTACCTGGTTTATGGTGTTTTGAAGTAGCAACACAAAGATACCCCCCCAAAAAAGAAGACCTTTTCAAGGTACTGGTTAAGATACACTTAATTGACTCAGAGTGTTTCAAAAGCTATGCTATCTTATAATCTTTGCTATATCTATGCTTTTTTTGTACTGATTTATGCATTATAATTATACCTATGTTTCAAAAATTTTTGGAAAGTGGATATGTGAAAATGGCATATCACTCAGTGATTCTGAAATTCTTTAATTATTAGGAAACTCAAATTGTTACACACTGTTCATATTTTCTGCTGTAAATTATTTTAGTGTTTGTGCATTTGTGTTTATCTTTTTTCTTTTTAATATAAAATATTTTTGTATTTATATATTTCAGAAATATGAGAACTTAATTAATGAACAGAATATAGAAATACAGATAAAATACCTTTGATAATTCCATATTATTTAATTTATTTATTTATATATTATTGGTGGTATTATGAATTGAATCCAGAGACATTCTATCTCTGAGATATATCCTCAGCCCTGTTTTATTTTTATTTTCTCTCTAATTGCTGAGGATGGCCAAGAACCTACGATCCTCCTGTCTCAGCCTCCCAAGTTCTGGAATGACAAGTGTGTGTAAGCACATCTGGCTTTTTCATTTCCCTTTAGATAACAAAAATTTAGTTTATGCACTTTCCAACAGCTTTGTACATGTGCACACTTTGGAAAAGAATTGAACAAGGTGTTGATATATTTTTTATCATATTACCCTGAGACCATCCTTCTAGGTAAGTATTTTACACTCTTCAAAGAATGCTCAATTTTTTGTTATATTATGTAGACACACGTTATTTAAAACTTCTCTTAGGATTAGAGGTTTAAAATTTTTTTTGAATTTTTGCTAGTATTATTTTGAAACAGGCTCTCACTGAGTTGCAAAGGGCCTCACTAAGTAGCTGAGGCTGGCCGCAAACCACAACCCACCTGTCTCAGCTCCTGAATGCTGGGATTATAAGTGTGCACCACCAGGCCTGGCTGTCCTTTACTTCTTGACAGAATCAGAAGAGTGTGTTCAGGAAAACTGGTTGCACACACCTGTAATCCCAGTACTTGGATGACTGAGACAGGGGGATCCTAGGTTTGAGGTCAGTTTTAGCAAGTTCGTGAGACCCTGTTTCAAAATTAAAAATAAAATAAAAAGTACTGCGGTTGAACCTGGCATCATGGCACACACTTGCAATCCCAGTACTTGGGAGGCTGAGACAGGAGGACTTTAGTTGCATGGCTAGCTTTGGCAACTTTGCCATCTCCTCAACTGAGAGTGTAGCTTGAAGGTGAAAAAAAAAAAAAAAGAATGGGAAGTATTCCCTAACCACTTATGGGAAAAAATTTCCATTTTAAAGGTTTTTTTATCTTTTATTTTTATTGCTATATTCAGGTAGAAATTGAGTCAGCTTCTGCTGTGATTAATTCTACTGTTTTATACGTAGTTATTGGCTTTCAAGGTAGCTGTCCAGCTCAGGTATAGAGTCAGACTATCACGCATCACGCACACCTTGAACAGTATTCCTGCTTTAAGGGTCATTTCTGTCTTGGAAGAGAACCATGGTCAGTGCCTGATGAGTGTGTGGGGATGGAGGCAGTGCTACCAGGATCCCAGGAGCCCACCAAGCTGCCATTCAACTCACTGGGCATTAATTCACTTTTACACAGAGAGCATGTGTGTAATGATGAAATTTAGAAAGAAAGAATTAAAAAATAATAAAACATGGTCACATTCCTCTGGGCCTCATTCAAAAATTTTGGATTTCGTAGAATTCTCATGTTGACAGTTTCGCAATGTCTGTTATCTGTGCCACGTGCCTCTCTTTCTCTCTCGCTTTTCTCTTTTCTACTGACTGCTCCTCACAAGTTCCTCACAGCAATTCGGAGCCTGCTTCCTGTGTCCCTATCAGCATTTTTCTCATAGGACACTTTCCTGTTTCGTTTTCCCTCCCATCAGTCGCTATCCAGGCATTGGCTACAAACATGTTTAAAGTTCTGTGTTGTTTATACCTAGGTGGGAAAGGAGACTGGATTTACCTTTGGATACTTCTAAACATGCACCATCATCCCTTCGGATTCCTCAACTCCCCCATGCCCAAAGATTTCTGAAGTGCAAACCTGGCTTCCTCCTTCTTCTGCAATCTGAAATAAAGCTCATGAACCTCCATCCCTGTATATCTATTAAGAGCCAACATAGGGAATATTAAAAGATTCTAAAAATATGTTTTTAATAAAAGAGAAAAAGAGGGTGATGTTTCATGTTTGGTCCATGTCTGAATAGAATACATCCCCAGTCTGTTAGAGTCCCTTTTCTGGTAGTAATTCTACATTTCCCACTACATTTCTGTGTGCTAAGGGGTGAGACAGATAGTGTATATCCAAGCCATCTCCTGTTTAAATTAAGGATAATGCTAGGAACAGTCATGTAGATTGCATAAAACATGACAAGAGGTCATTGTCTACCTCTGATTAAGTTTTTCACAAAGGGCACCTAATATTATTATTATTTCAGAATTTTCTAATAGAGAAAAGGACCATGTGACATTTACTTTATGATATCTCTTTTGTCAGTGTTGTCTTCGTAAAGAAAAATAACCTATTTTTTCTGAAGTGGCCTTTCTTTAAGATATATATAATAACCTCAATTTTCCCTTTTCCTTTATCCTCACAGCCTCTGCCTTGGTTTAGAATTTCATCATCTCTCATTTACGCAATTTCGAGAGCCTAGTAACCTGTCTCCCTGGCAACGGTTTCCACTCTACCCCTTGCCTAAGGACTGATTTCCTTTCCCTCCCTACCCATCCGCTCCTATTCTTCTATCTCCCTGATCAAATGAATTTCAATGCCTCACACATAATACATAAAATAATATTGTTTGTGTGCCTGGCCCGACCTTTTTTGCATATGAATACATGTTTTTTGAGTAGTTGAAATGATAGCTATATATAATTTATATTCTGAGTTTCACCTAACAATAATTTTACAAACACTTTCCAGACAGCTAAGAAGCCCTAACAATTATTTTTTTTCTACAAAACATGAGGGTCTATCAGCAAAAAATAAATGAACATTTTCCAGTTGGCTATTATGCACTGTTTTAGAAATTCCAAGTTGCGTCCTATTTTTCAGAATAGTTTAAGATCATGTTACTTTAAAGGTCTGGATCTATATTGATATTTTCCTGATTTTTGATGCATTTCATTATTAGAAAAATTCTTTTGGGAACTGCCCATGGGACCAAGAGTGAAAACATTTTTGTGACATTTGATTATGTTGCCAGTTGATTTCTAAACATGACACTATCTCCACTGACCCTTGCGTATTATTGCACCGTTTTGCATAAGACATAAGAATTTCACATTATCGTTTAACCTAATTTTGAATTTAAGGAGTGAAAAAATTTCTTGGTTGAAGAATTATGAATTGGAACCTTTGCTTTAGTTTAATAATTAGCAAAGTTCAAACTGTCCATATTTTTCAGTGTATAATTCCATGTGTGTGTGTGTATACACACGTATGTGCATGAGATTTGGACCATAATCACTCACTACCTTTGATTATTCATTATTTATTGCCATGGTCAGTAGGAACAACTAATTAAAACAGGGAGGAATGATGTCGCTATAGTGTTTCTTCAAACTTTCCTGTTTTGGCTCTCTGTTAGTGTTGGTGTGGAGGAAGAGATTTTCCTTTTCTCCATTAGAGTCTTTAATAGCACTTCATATCCTCACATTTCTATGTCCTTTCCTTTACAAATGCTCTGACATCTTTTGGCCGCATTACTGTAGGAGAATAAAAGTCATAGTGAATAGCATGGGACACGAGCTTCTGGGCTAGATGGGCTCCCTTTGTGTTGAAGCTGCGTCCTCCCCACAGCACACGGTGAAGTACCCTAAGAAAGACCCAGTCTCTTGTGTTCCTAGGACAAATAAAATAATAACACTGAATTAATCTAATCACACCGAGGCTCCCTGAAGAAATGGGCTCCTGAAGCCTGGCGGCGTGGCTTCCAGGAGGCAATAGGCAGCCTGCACCTGTGTTCTTGTGTTCTCTTTTTTCTCTTTCCTTCAGTTTCTCTCTTTCTTTTTTTTGTGTGTATGATTGAAATTCATTTTTATCTAGACATAGAAGAATGGGAGAAGATAGGAAGGGAAAAAAGGTAGTCAGTCCTTAGGCAAGGGATAGAGTGGAAATGGTTGCCAAGGAGACGGGTTACTAGGCTCCCGTTTCCTTTAAGTTTCCCGAGACAGGTGTATTGTATTTGAGGGCTTCTTAAACGAATTAGTGCATCATCAGTGGTGTGAATGCCCCGAGGACAAACAGGGTGTTTTATTTATCTTTGTTTTCCTATCATTTATGGCTCTAAGAAGGACATTTAAAATTTATATTGAATGAAGGGACAGAACATCATGCTCTGGGGTATGGTGATTTTAGGAGATAATGGTAATTTGGATGTTATTTCCAAATAAAGGGGGAGATTTATGCCTCTAAATGTACTCTATGATCCTTAGAGTGGGGTTCTAGTGAGAGAAAATAGCTGTGCTGGAGGAGAGTCACCCAGAAATACATTAGGTGTGAGAGAAATTAGAAGAAACAAGGTTTAGGAAAACGGGTTCTATAGACTCATCACTCTGACTCCAGAAATATTAGATCTGCTCCCTTTTATGATACTCAGAATTAAACACACCACCTGTGGTCTGGGAGAGATTGTTAAAGTCGTGCCCTGTGCATGGCTAGTAGGAGTTTGAGTGTTTTAACATTGCCCGCATGCTAGTCTTGACCATTATTTAGATCACTCCCGTTTCACATTTTGAGATGATATCATAAGTGGTGTAGATACAGTTTTTGTGCTATTGGAAATTCAACGCAGGGTGCTCTATCTCTGAGCAGTACCCTTGTCCCTATTCTTTTTCACAAATTTTGAAACAAGGTCTCACTAAATTACTGCAAACTGACTTTTAATATGCAATTTTCCTGTCTCAGGCTCCCAAATACTAGGATCACAGGTGTGTGCCATCATGTTTGGTTGGTGTGAATTTTTAAAAATATTTTTTCTGATTTTTCATTGCTAGTATAGAGAAATGCAAATTTTAATTAAAAATTTGAGATAATCCTATATTTAGAGACAGTTATCAGAAACACTACAGAGGGAGCCTGTGTAACCTTCATTCAGTTCCTTTCAATACTTGCAAGTTATACAACTCTAGTACAATGTCAGAAACAGGATATTAACATTGATACGATCAAGAGGCAGAACATTTTCATCATAACTACCATCTTTCATATCCCTTTTAATTCTCACATTCACTTTCTTACATACCGTCCCCCACCCTAAACAACCAACAAGCTGTAAATCCACTTCTTTAATTTTGTCATTTTAAGGATTTTATGCAAAAGGAATTATACGATATGTAAAAGTTTGAGCTAGGCTATTTTTTCTCAGAATAAACTTCTAGAGATTCATGTAGGTTGTTATGTGTTACCTTGGTTCATTCCCTTTTTATTGCTGAGTAGTATTCCATGGAACTGGTGTGCTGCAGTTTAATCTAAAACTTCTTTATAAAGATCTGTCTGTGTTCATCAGATTTTGATCAGTCTAACACATACCTGAGTTGGTGACCTTAGCATGTGAGTAGGTTTATTTTTACATCTTTATTGGTGCATTGTCATTACACACAATAATGGGTTCAAAGTGGTACAGTTGTGCGTGCACATGTCACGTGGTATCCATCCTTCAGTATCCCTCCCTGCTTTTTCTTTCTCACTCTCTGTACAGCTCATGACACTGGTTGTGATACCTTCATATATGGACATAGAATTACCTGAACTGTTTGCTACCCCAATTCTTCTTTCCCACCTCCCCACCCCTTCCCTCAATCCCCTTCCACCACTCTACTGGGCTCCCTTCTCATTTTTCTGAATGTCTTTATGTTTCCTATCTTCTCTCTAGCTTCCACGTATGAGAGAAAATGTAGGACCCTAGACTTTCTGAGCAAAGCTTTGTTTTGACTTAGAGTTTTGGTGGTTTCAGTCCACGATGGGGCAAAACCATTGCTCTCAGGCCTCTGGTTATCCCATCACAAAGAAGCAGGTGGGGTAGCGAAGGCACGCACACACTGGTGTGGAAGAGCACAAGGAAGGGACCTTAGTACCAGGCTTGTATTGAGCCACGCCCCCAGTGACCTAAGAGCTTCCCAGCCCCACTTCCCCTTAACGTTCCTACCACATCCCGTAGTGCCAAGACTTTAACACACGTGCCCTTGGGGTGATGATAGATCCAGACTACAGCAGGGCTTTATTTTCCCTGGTTCTCAATGTAAATGAATATGCTATATGCACTCATGGATTTTTTTTTGTTGTTGTTCAAACATGAGTTTTCTCTCTGTGGGTTCAAAGTCCAGGAGCGTAGATCCTGGATAATGCGATAGGTGTGTTTTTAAGTTTTAAGAATTGCCATTTGTGCAGAGTTGCTGTAACATCTTGAATTTCCACCAGCAGGCATATGTGAGCGATTCGCTTTCCCTGCATGATGGCCAGCACTGGACACTCCGTGTTTTATGTGAGCGATTCGCTTTCCCTGCATGATGGCCAGCACTGGACACTCCGTGTTTTATGTGAGCGATTCGCTTTCCCTGCATGATGGCCAGCACTGGACACTCTCGTGTTTTATGTGAGCGATTCACTTTCCCTGCATGATGGCCAGTACTGGACACTCTCGTGTTTTATGTGAGCGATTCGCTTTCCCTGCATGATGGCCAGCACTGGACACTCTCGTGTTTTATGTGAGCGATTCACTTTCCCTGCATGATGGCCAGCACTGGACACTCTCGTGTTTTATGTGAGTGATTCACTTTCCCTGCATGATGGCCAGCACTGGACACTCTTGTGTTTTTTCTTTTTGTTTTGTTTCCTTTTCCTGATTCTCACAGGGGCGTCGTGTCCCATCGAGGTTTTACCTTTTATTTTCCTCTCACATAATGATGTTGGCCATCTTTCCAGGTGCTCATTTGCCATTTGTACACCCTCTTCAGTGAAGTGCTCCCTTCTTAATTTTATCCATTTTTCCTTTATTTTCATGTTTGTCTTCATTTTAAACATTGAGAATTTATACACGTATTAGAAAACATGATTTGTCAAATACATGCTTTCAAATATTTTGGCCTGGGCTATAATTTGTTTATGCTTTCAACAGGTCATTTACAGAGTCAAATAATAATAATAATAATAATAATAAGTAATAATAATAATGTAATGAAGACATATTTCATCACGTAGTTGCTTTTATTTATTGGTAGAAAACAGCTGCACAGGTGAGAAGTGCTTTAATTTCTCTCTTGTTCTGTTGATCAATGCATCTGTCTCACTACCCCATTATATGTCAATTTTTATTGAGGTGTAACTCACTATATAAAATTTACCCTTTGATAGTGTATGACTCAGGTATTTCAGTCTATTCAAAACATTTTGCAACCATCACACCTACACAGTTCCCAAACTCTTCATTACCCCCAATAAAGCCTCGCAGCCCATTAGCAGTCACTGTGCATTCCTTCCCCCACCAAGAACCCTGGCAGCCACTAATCTGCCTCTTATCTCTAGGGGTTTATCTATTCTGTATACTTCAAATGCTTCTGGTATCTTTCTTGTCCACTTGTTTACTTAGCATAATATTTTCAAGATTCATCCATGTTATGGTGTGTATCAATATTTAATTCCTTTTTTGGTAGAAGGCCATTTTATTGTTTGAACATACTCTACCAAATTTTGTTTATACATTCCTTAGTTGATGTACATTTAGATTGTTTACATTTGGGGGGTCTTATATTCACAAGGGTTGCTATGAACGTTTATGTGCAAGGGTTTGTTTCAAAGCCAATTTTAAATTCCTGGGGCATACACTTGAGAGTGAAATGGCCAAGCCATGTCCACACCTCAGCCTGAATTTTCACTGCAGGGATCTAAACACCTGACACATAAAACTTAGAGAAAGACTTACTGCGGCTCATGGTTTCAGAGGCTTCAGTCTACAGGACTAGCCTGCAGCGTGAGTGCTGGCAGCATTAGTAGGGTGTGCAGAGGGACTATGTTCTCATGTCCTGGAGGCATGAATAAAAGAAATCAAGGGACAGGGTGAGAGGCACACAAAGTTTCCAGGGCCCCACCTCCAGTAACCTGCCTTCTTCAGCCCCATCCAACCTGCCTACATTGCCACCCAATCAATCCAATCAAATGATTGAGCCATCAGTGGCTTTATCCACCGGTGAGATTAGAACCCCATGCTTCAGTGATTTCACCTCTGAACATTTTTGTTTGTCTAATAACTGAGCTTTCCCAGGGGATATACTATATCCAAACCATAACACATGGTAACTTCAGGATTAACAATTTTAGTTACCATTAGATTCTTTTCCAAAGTTGTACAATGTATAGCTATCCCACTTCGCCTCTGCAATCATTGATGAGGCTCAGTGCTCTTCAATAGTCTGTCCCAGTGGAAATGAAGTGGTCTCTTATCTTGATTTGGGGGCATATTTCTCTTAGAACCAATCAAGGTGAGCATATTTCCATGTATGTATTGATCATTTGCATGTCTTCTTTGGATTCATGTCTATTTACATAAGATTGATCAACTTTACTGAGTTATTTTAAAAATGTGAGTTGTAAAATTCTTTACATTCTGGCTACTAGATTCTTAGCAAATGGATTACTAGCAAATATTTCCCCCATTTTTGAGTTTGTCTTTTCACCTTTTGAACCCTGCACACAAAAGCATTAATGTGGATGATGTCTATCTCTTTTATTTTGTTTCAGGTGCTTGTAAATGTCCTATGTATGACCTGAGACCACATATAGCCTCGATTAATACAAGGTTATGAAGATTAAAACCCATGCTTTCTTGTAAGTCTTACTGTTTTGTTTATGCTTTAGTTTTATTTTGCCTATACGCTTTGCCCCTCTATTTAATCTCTGGACAGTTGATCATTGATTCTGTCATAAAGTAAGGGTCTAATTTTCATTCTTTTGAATTGAATATCCATTTGTTAACAATGCTATCCTTACCCAAGTTAGATTAGAAATCAATTGTTCATGAGTGCACGGATTTATTCATTTTTCCTCAGTTCCTTTCCATTGACCTATATGATGATATTCATATCAGTACTACATTCTCTCATTTACTTTTATTATCTTATTCACTTCTACTCATTTCTTGCAATGGTTTGAATGTCTCCATAAAAACTCCTGTCAAAGTTAATCATTGGGGATGGGGATTTGAGACCTAATTAAGATTAGGCGAGCCTATGAGGGTGGGGACCTCACCGATGCGTTAGTAGCATTACAGGAGAGATTGAAGTGGGCGCACGCTCAGTCCCACCATGGAATACCCTGCATCACATGGGATTCTGCCAAAAACCCCCACAGGCAGGATGAAACATACAGAATGCATCTGACAGTTCTTGAACTTCAGTCTTGAAAACTATGTGTAGAATAAACCTTTATTCATTTTTTAAAAGCGACATTCTTTTATTGTCAAAGTACATGGATATGATTAACATAAATTTGACACATTTCTAGGATACTATTCAGCAATTTCCATTTATATGGTTTTTTGCTTCATTTTATTTCTTATATACTTTTCATTTATTAAAGTTTTACTTATTCTTTTAATGGATTTTAAATCACATATTATATTTCTACGTTTTAATGAATAAAATTGCTTATTCTGTATTACTAAGCTTTATCAACATAAAAAAGACAGACAAATTTTGGTATTGGGAAATGCGAGTCCTCCAACATTGTTCTTTTTCAAAATAATTTAGCTATTATCTTATATTACCATAATAACTGTAAGATTAAGATCAACCTGTCAATATCTTTAAAAATTTTAAAGACTTGAATTTCAAAAGGATATGTTGAATCTATAGATGAGTTTAAAGTGCTTCCATCTTAAAAATATTAATCTTGCTTGTCATGGTGGTGCATGCCTCTAATTCCAGTGTTTGGGAAGCTGAGACGTAATAAGCTCAGGTTCAATGCCAACCTCAGCAGTTTAGTAAGACTCTCAGCAACTTAGAAAAACTATTTCAAAATAAAAGTAAAATAGGACTGAGGGTATAGCTAGGAGGTAGATTGCCTGTGGGTTCATTTCCCAGTATTATACATGTAAAAAAGTCCTAATTATTTTATTTTTGATGTTAAAAATATAATTATTTTCTTAATTTCATTTTTGTATTTTAAATTATGTTCAATCAATTTTAAGTACTGATATAACACAGTCTGCAAACTTACACTAATAAGTTATCTCTAGTCGTTTTTAAAAGGATCACATAGAAGTAAGGTTTCTATATGCAATACCATAAAATCCATAACACGAAGTAGTTTGGCTTTCTTCATTCCAGTCTGGAGTGTTTCTGTTTTCTTTCTGCCAACTTTTCCTGGCTAGAAACTCTGGCCCAATGTGAATAGAAATGGTAGGATCAGAGCTTTTGTCTTATTTTTGGTCTATTGGTAAAAGGTTTCAGTCTTTCACCAATAACATGGTGATGGCAGTGGCTTTTCATAGATGCTACTTGTCAGCTTCGGGACATTTCCTTCTATTCCTCTTTAATTCAGTTTTTTAAAATCATGAATTAGTGTTGAATTTGTCCATACCTTTTTCTGCAAATATTGAGATGATCATATAGCATTTGTCTTTTATTATTTAAAAATTTTTTATTGGTGCATTGTAGTCACACATCTTAATGGAATACAAGATGGTAGAAACATACATGCACACACCATGCAATTATCCCTTACACAATTCCTATTTCATTTCCTCCCCTTCCATCCTTCACATATTTGGCTTAGTGATTGGCTTCGATATATATGTGAATGTGCTTCATGTACATTAGGGAATTTCTCTCTCCCTCATCCCTCTCAGTTGGGTCGCCTTATTTGCTCATCTAAAGTTTTTCCTTCTTCATCTAGAGTTCCTTCTATGATCCATTTTATCCCTAGCTTCTGCATCTTAGGGAGAGCATCCAATTTCTTTGTTTCTGTGACTGAGTAATCTCACTTAGCATAATGTTCTTCATTTCCCTGTAAATGATGTAATAGTGTTCTTTATGGGTGAGTAAAATTCCATTGTGTACATATACCATAGTTTTGTAGTTCATTCATCTCTTTGATGGACATCTTGGCTTCTTCCATAGCTTGGCAATTGTGAATTGTGCGGCTATGAACATAGGTACACATGCATTAGTTTGGTAGTTTGGTTACCATTTTTTGGGGGTAGTAGATAGCCAGAAGTGGTATTCATGGATCATATGGTAGGTTCCTTTCCATTCTTCTGAGGATCTTCCATACTGTTTTCCAAAGTGGTTGCACTAATTTGCAATCCCACCAACAATGTATTAGAGTTCCCACTTCTCCACAACCTTGCTGACATTTGTTGTTGTTTGTATTTTGGATGATTACCATTTTAATTGAAGTTGGGTGGAATCTCAGGGTAGTTTTGATTTGCATCTCTCTGATTGCTAATGATGTTGAGCATTTTTCCATACATTTATTGGCCATTTGAATTTCCTCTTTTGTGAAGTCTTTGTTTAGTTCACTTACCTATTTTTGATTGGGTTATTTATTTTCTTAGTGCTGAGTTTCTTGAGTTCTCTGTATATTCTAGATATCAGTCCTCTATTGGAAGGAATAGTTGGCAAAATTTTTCTCTCATTCTGTCGGCTCTCTGTTGAGGTTCTTGATAGTTTCTTTTGGTCTGCAGAAGCTCTTCATTTTAATGCAATCCCATGTATTGATATGCCTTTTAGTTTCTTTTGCCTTGGGGTTTAGTGGTGGTTTGGAAGATGTAAGTTTTTTTCAACTTCTTTTTGTTGTGGAAGATTTTTATTTTCCAATCTAATTTGAGAGATAGTTTTGCTGCTTAGGAAATTTGGGGCTGCAAGTTCTTTTCTTGCTGAGTTTGGAATATGTTACTCCAAGCCCTTCTGGCTTTCATGACAGTTTGGGATGTCTAGAGTGATTCTAATTGGTTCGCCTCTGTGTGTCACTTGGTCTTTTGTTTTTGTTGCATTTAAGATTCTTTCCTTGGCTTCTACATTGGTCAGTTTGACTATTATGTGGCATGGTGAATCTTTTCTCTTATTTTGCTTAAAGGGTGTTCTATAAGTTTCCTGCACCCATCTATTGACCTCTTCTACTCTGTTTGAAAGATTTTTTGATAGTACTTCTTTGAAAAGATAGTTAATCCCTTTTGTTTCCCCTTCTTTTCCCTCTTCCATGCCTATTATTTTTAGCTTAGCACTTTTAAGATGGCCCATATATCTTCAGTGCCCATTTCATGCTGTCAAATTGTTTTTTTTATTCTAAATTATATGCTATGTGTTCATTTTTGGAGTGATTGTCTTCTAACAGCAAGATTCTATTCTCCAAGTGGAGATAGATTATATTGTTTATAGTTTGTATTGATGCTCTCAATATTTACATCTTTTATTTATTTCAGACTCTCTCAAATTTCTTAACCAAAATCTTGTATCATTTCTACTGTTAAATTTCTGATTTATCCTTCTGGCGATCTCTGCAATTCTGTGTTGTCAGGTTCTGTTATTGTGGGGTTGTGGGAGCTCAGTGCTTCCTTCTTATTCTTTCTTCTAATGACTTCAGAAGTTTGTATCTGTTCCTTTGATAGATTTCTCTTAGTCTTTAGGTTTCAGCTGGTATATCCAAGAGCAAGTTGTGTTGTATTCAACGGTGAAGGTTGAGTGAGGAGGAAAGCGAAGTCGTAAATGCAAGAATAGGGT
The DNA here is from genome assembly GCF_963383645.1 of Muscardinus avellanarius. NCBI lineage: Eukaryota > Metazoa > Chordata > Mammalia > Rodentia > Gliridae > Muscardinus > Muscardinus avellanarius. The sequence continues at coordinate 163,343,762 of NC_137788.1, forward strand.
AAAGCCACAGAAGTATGAGTTTGGTAAGGAAGAATGTAGATTAGAGATAGTGAAGATGTAGTATAGTAGTATTCTAGTAACCAATGTAGAGTATTTAGCATAAGCATAAACACACACACAACAACAACAACAACAACAACAAATAATAATGCAACAAAATAACAACAAAATAATGCAACACTAAAAATATATAAATACTCAAAAGACTTGGCCTTTTCAGTCTCTGTGTAGATGCCAAGTGCCACTGGCACCTTTCTTACCACAAGTCTGGTTATCGGAGTCTCTCTTAGTCTATGCATATGGCTGGTATCAGTGGGGCTCGATCTGGTGTTACGCATAGGTCTCCCTCCACACTTTCCACCAATGGGGAGCCTGGGTCTATCCCTGCCTGCATAGGCCACGGCTGCCTTAGAGACCAAACCCAGTATACACATAAAAGTCTCTGCTCTGCATAGATAGGGCTGGGTTGTTCTGACTTCTCCCCATTCCCCACAACTGGGTGGTCTGTGGTGATCTTGGAGATCCTACTGTTGGATCTTACTTTTTCTCACAGGGATGGTGAGTTCACTGATTGTTTTGTGGAGCCCCACTCTGAATCTCTGGAGGGCACAGGTGAGCCCAGCTGCCTCTGCTGCAAGTCAAAGCCGGTTTTTGCACAGGAGGAACTGATGGCTTGCAATTTCAACAAGCTGCAGCCACTTTGTTTCAAGTTGATTTTTTTTCTGTGAGTATCTGGCAGTCAGGCGCAGTCAGGCAAGATGGTACAGCTGCAACGCCTGCAGCTGCAGCCATTGGAAGTAAGCAGTGTCCTTTTCTGTTCTCTGATCGGCCTTCTATCCTTTTTGTCTCTGTCACCTTTTACTTCTGCTTTTTAAAAATTTTTACTGTTTTCTTTCTTGCTTTTGTCAGAATGCTGTTTTCATGGCCCTGGAGACCAAGTGTTTGCAGAACTGAGATGTGCTGCTTCCCTTGGCCGCCATCTTCCCGAAAGCCCCTTCATTTCATTAATACGGTGAGTTACATTGTTTGATTTTCTGGTGTTCGACTACTTTTGTCTAATGTTGGTATCCCGGAAATAATATCTTCATTGGATGAATTGTGAAAGTTTTTATTTTCAATATTTTGGAAGAGTTTGTAAAGGATTACTATTAATTTTATTTTTTTTTTGGCAGTACTGGGGATGGAACCCAGGGACATTCTACCTCTGAGATACATCCCCAGCTCTATTTTTAGTCTTTATTTTGAAACAGGGTCTCACTGAGTTGCAGAGGGCCTCACTAAGTAGCTGAGGCTGTCCGTGAACCGCGATCCTCCAGTCTCAGCCTCCCGAATGCTGGGATTACAAGCGTGTGCCACCACGCCCAGCTTGGATTAATATTATTTTTTTAAATTATTAATAATGTTATTCTTGTCAACAGATCTAATCTCAGCTTTTCTGTGAGTGGGAAACTTAAAAAAGTTATTGCTAATAAGTCTCATTACTTATTATAAATCTAGTCTAATTTTCTATTTTTTATAGCCAAGTTTAGCAGTTTGGGTCTTTCCAGCGATTTTTAAAAATTTCATCTGGGTTGTGTAGTGCACTAACATACATTTATTAATTGGTTTTTCTCATAATTTATGACTTTAGTAATTTGTTTTCCTTTTTTCTTAGTCTGTCTCAATTGTTGTCAGTTTATTTTCTCAAATATATCACTTCTGATTTTTTTGATAAGGCTCTACTGATTTCTGTCCATAATTTATTCCAGCTCTATCTTTCTTATTTCCTTTTGTTCTCACATTTTGGCTTTGGTTTGCTATTCCTGATTTGTAGGTGTTTAAGGTGGAAGATGATAGTTCATTTGATATCTTCTTTTTCCCCAAGGGTAATTACATTATTTTGTGACATCCTAAAATTTGGTGTTGGGTGCATTCATTTTCACTGACCTGAAAATGTTTTCTAATATATATTGCTTTATTTTAGTTATTAAAGAGGGTGCTGTTCGACTTTTATATATCTGTCAATCATTTCTCCTTCCCTGTTACCTTGAATTCTAATTGCTGTTACATTTTGTTTGGAGACTATACTAGGTATAATTTAAGTTCTTTCAGGTTTATTGAAAATCATTTAGTGGCTTCACAAAATGTGCCCCTGGACAATGTCTTCTGTGGACTAGAACAAAATGTACACTCTGCTGTTGTTGGCCAATGTTTTGCATTGGTCTATTATGTGTAATTGGTTTATTGTGCGACTCAAGTGCTCTATTTCCATGTTAATTTTCTGTCTAGCTGTTCTATCCATTACTGAAAGTGGGGTATTGAAGTATCCAACAATTATGGCTGAATTGTTTATTTTTTTCTCTCTTCAATTTGTTTTGCTTCATATGTTTTGGGGCTCTGTTGTTAGATGAATATATGTTTATAGCCTTTTTATCTTTGTGCTGGATGAAACATTTGCCTTTATAAGTCATCCTTCTTTTTTCCCCCAATAACAATTTTTGTTTTAAAGGTTAATGCGCCTCTCATTAGTACAGGCACTCCAGCTCTGGCATTGGGAGCTATTTGCTGGGTGCATCTTTTAACATTGTGTTATTTTCCACCTGAATCATTGTGTCTTTGGCTCAAAGTGGTTATAGTTACATTTTATTAATTCTTCCAACATCTGATCTTTAGTTTGATTTTTAATTGATTTACATTGTATTATTGATTATTTAAGTTGCAACTGCCAATTTTCTTTTTATTTTGTATATCTTGTGTCCTTTGTGTCCCTCTGTTCCTCCCGTAAACTTTATTACTTTTCCTGTGTTAAATATTTGTTTTTGATGTAATGTCTTTATTCTCTTGACTTTCCTTTGAGAGTATATTTTAAGTTATTTTCTTAGCAGTTGCCTTAAAGATTATAATTAACAGCTTAATTTATAACAATCTAGTATAGATTAATACCAACTTAATCTTAATGGTGTAAAAATCCTTTTAGAGCTGTGTTCCTCCCACTAATTTGTCCTGTTATTACCATACAAATTACACCTTTATACAGTTTAATCCTATCAATGTGGGATTATAATCATTGCTTTATGTAGTTGTCATGTAAATTAGATAGGGTTAAAGTGTTACAAACAACGAATCCATTTATGCTGTCTTTTATATTTACTTCAAGTCGTTTCATTAACTAAGACTCTTTATTTATAGGGTCCTTTCTTTCAGTTTGATAAACTCCATTTAGTCTTGCCTGTGTCAGAAAAATGCATGCACACAACTGTGGTGTGTGCTTTGCTCTTTAATTAACTGGTATTGTCTTTTTCAGTGTGAGGAATCAGTGTAATCAATTGAAAAGTATTCCCTCCTGTTTCCTGGAAAATATTGTAGAGTTGTAGGAAGTTTAGAAAACATTTGGGAGAATTAGTCAGAATAATCAACTGGATGTGAACAGTTTTAGGGGAGTTCTTAAACTACAAATACTATTTCCTTAGTAGCTATGATGCGATTCATATTGGGTAAATTGTAGGATTTTGTTGTGGATGAATTAGCCCATTTCAATTAAGTGGTTGTACTATGTGTGTAGAGTTGTTTTATGTGCCTATTTATTATCATTTTAGATCTGCAGGGTCTGTTGTAGTATTTATTTTTATTCTCTATGTTCACAATTTACATCATCTTTTTTATTCTTTGATATTCTTGCCAGAGGTTTTTACAATATGACCAACCACTTAAAACCTTTAGCTGTGTGCTTTATTGATTTTTATACTTATTCTTAATTGAATTTTATTTTTTCTGTTTCATTTTGTTTTCCTTCTGTTTGCTTTGGATTAATTTTGCTCATATGTTTAGTTTTTTGAGGTAAAAATGGGTTATTAATTTGGGATTTTTCGCTTTTCTAATGAATGCTTATAGTATTATAAATTATAAATTTCTTTTTCAGAAATGCTTAAATGTGTTACTATACATTTTAGTAGCTGTGATATCATTTTCATTTGGTTCAACGTATTGCTAAAAGCTTCCTTTTTGACATGCATAATTATTTTTAGAATTGTGTCCTTTTCCCTCTATGTGCTGGGCAAACTTGGTATTTTCTTTGTGTTTTACAAATATCTGTTTGGTTTCCATCATTCATCATGGTCAAGAGAATAATGTCTAAGATTTCAGTGTTATGAATTTGTTGTGATTTGTTTTATTATCTAATATATATTTATTCATTTATGTATGAATAAATAGTCATATTCAATCTACAGTGAAAACATGTGAATAATATATTTATATCATTTACTCACATATGTGAATAAATATATATGAATTAATTAATGAAACTTTTTATGTTTTTATACTTTTATCGGTGCACTGTAATTATACATCTTACCAAGATTCAGAGTTATACAAACAGGTATGCACGCCGGGTTTTATGTATTTACCTTTAGGCTTCACCTCTCTGCCCTCCCTTCCCATACGTGATAGAGATTGTTAATGACACCCTTATACGTGGCCATAGCATAATTGACTTGTGCTTTCCATTAGTTCTTCCCTTTGCCCACTCCACCTGAACTCCCTCTGCATATCCCCTTCCATTATTCTGCTAGCCCCTCTCTTCAATTATCTGAAGTCCTCTTTGTTTTCCTGTTTTCTCTGTCTTGCTTCTACATATGAGAGAAAACACTCGACCCTCGACTCTCTGGGACTTTCTGATACCACTCAGCATAATATTCTCAAATTCTATCCATTTCCCTGAAAATGACATAATTTTGTTGTTCTTTATGGCTGAGTAAAATTGCACTGCGTGATATTACCACATTTTCATCCTTCTTTTACTTTGAACTTGCTTATATTATTATATTTGAAGTGAAAATGTTATAGGCCACCTAAAATTGCGAGATGTTTTTGTACCTACTTTACAAACTGCTCTGCATTTTCACTGTTGCTTTTAGACCACTTACATTTCATCAAATTTTTGACACATCAGGGCTTTAAATCCATTATTTTCCTTGTCTCTTTGTTCTTATTGTTTTCTAGTCCTTCATTTAAAAAATCTCTTCTTGTTTCTTGATAATTGTTGGAATCTTATTTGTCTGTTTCATGCAACTTTTTTTGGTAAATTTGTGTGCTTTTGTGTGTAACTTACCATGGATTAGTGATGGTGTCCTTTAACCAGTTGAAATTAGCATCGAAGCCTTCCCTCTCTTGATATTTTTTTGTTTTCTCTCATTTGTTTTAAAAGGATATAAAAAATCATTCCCTCAATATACATTTAAGACTTCATTAGAAAATGTTATAATTTTTGCTTATGCCATCAAATATAATTTAAAACACTCAATAGGAGGAAAAAAGTCTGTTATTTGTACTCATCATTATTGCTTATTGTTATTTTTTCTTTTTCCCTGGTATTTAGAAATTCTTTTACTGCTATTTGTTTCTGCTTAGAGAATACTCTGGATCTGCTATTTTGCAGAACATCTCAGTCTTTCTTCGCCTGAAAATATCTTGATTCCTCTTCATTCCTCACGCAGATTTTAATGAGACATAAGTTCCTGGACTGGCAGCCCTTTCTGTTCAGGACTTGAGGACTGCTCTGCCACTTCCCACTGACCCCCTGGCTGTGGGTGAGATCTCTACAACTTCTGAGATGGCTTTTCCGCCATAGGTGTTGTTTGGCCCTAAATGCTTTCAAAAGTTTTTCTTTGGGTTTTAGTTTTCTCAGGTTTGACGAGGAATGTGCTTTGGCTTCCATACCTTGAAGTATATTCTGTTTGGACATCTTGTCACTTCCTGCAACTCCTAATATGAAGTTTGTATTTCTTTTACAGTGCCACATGTTGAAAAGCTCTATTCATCACTCGTTTAATTTTTCCAAATCTTTTTCCTCTCTGTTGCTATAATCGGGACGTTTACATTGTTCTACCTTCAAGCCCACAAATTCTTTTCTTTATCTCCTTCAGCTTTCTGTTGAACTTATCCCAGGAACCCTTTGTCCTACATTTTACGACATCCACTCACCAGGCTCTTAATAGTCCCTGCGAGGTTATCTATATAAATGATTACGTCGCTGCTCAGCGTCTTCCTCTCTCATCTCTACAGATTTCTTTCTCCTAATCTTTTTGTACAATCTATAACTTTCAGCATAATGTGGAATAGAAACTTCCAAAGTGGACCCCCTTGTCTATTTTCTGAGCTTAGGAAGGAATCATTCAGTCCTTTATTTTAAGGACACATTTAAGTATGACCTCGCAGGGATCCCTAGAGCCTGAGAGAAAGGGAGAGAGAGGAAGAAGACCCTCTATTAGAGAGGGCATTGTGTATAAACGGGGGCCACCCATCTTCATTACCTCCCTACAAGAAAAACAAGTGAACTGCCTTCATTCTCAAAGAAAATAAAGTTAAGTATATCATGTGCTTTACAGAGTTTCCCTCTTCTCCCCTCCCGTCAATCAGGTGGCTTTATTTGCTCCTCTGTAGGGTCTCCTCCTTCATCTCGAGTTCCTCCTGTTACCCATTACTCCCCAGCTTTCGCATATTAGGGAAAGCATTCAATTTCTTATTTTTTGTGACTGACTAATCTCACTTAGCGTCATGTCCTAGGGAGGGAATGGGGTGGGGATCGGGTATGGGATAATTGTATGATGCGTGCATGTATGTCTCCACAAGTCTTTTATCCCATTAAGATGTAATTGGTTACAATGCACCAATAAAAATTAAAAAAATAAATCTTAAAAAAAGAAAAGAAAGTTATACAGTGCCTAGAGGAAAGGGCTATTGACACTTCCTCCTAGTTAGATAATTGGTAAGGCAATGGGCTTTTTACCTGCAGTGCTCCTCAGCTAATGTTCATTTTACCTACCTTGATGAGTTTGTTGATATAAAGATTTTGAAATTGGGTGTGGTGGTGCATGCTTGAAATCTCAGTACTTAGGAGGCTGAGACATAAGAATCACAGGATTGAGGTCAACCTCAGCATTGTCGCAAGTCTGTCAATAACCTAGCAAGACCTTATTTCAGAGCAAAAAATTAAAAAGAATGGGAGTATAGCTCAGAGGTAGAATCCCCCTCAGCTCAATCCCTCATTCAAAAGAGAAGTTTGAAAATATTTATGTATTATATTTTTAATTAATGTCCATAGGCTATTTAAAGATATGATTTTATATATGAAATTGGTAATTTGTGTATCTTCTCCTGTTTATGACTTGCTTACTTGTTGTATGTAATCTTATAGATCTTTCTAAATGGTTTGTTATTAAAAATCTTTCCACTAAGAAATAAAATAGCTCCTAACTCAGATATCAGATAGCATCACCTTCAATTTGATAAAATTTAAGGGAGGTATTATATTGGTCTTATAAAAAATCTCATTAGAAAGGAAGTAGGAAACTTTTTCATTTTTCATACTAGGATTACTCTGATAACAAAATCAAATAAAGACATTATGGGAAAACTGAGATTAATTTCTTTGTGAGCAAAGATATTAAAAATTTTTAATAAAATATTAGCATAGTAAATACATCAATATGTAAAGGTATAATAAATCAGGATCCAATGGAGATTGTGGAAGCAGTTTAATGTTAAAATAAACCAATATAATTTATTATTTAGAGGATGAATGAGAAAATTATATAATCACCTCAAAAGATGTACTGAAAATCACTTGGTAAAATTCAACATCCATGCAAGACAAAAATTATCAAATTCCGGATAGAAAATATCTTACTCAACTAGATTAAAAGCATCTAAGAAAAATCCCACACCTAAACTCATATTTACTGATAAGGAACCAAATTCTGTGTAATTACAGGAATAAGATAAGGATGCCCACTTTTACCATTTCAGTTAAGCATTATGCTGAAATTAGTAGCTGGTACAATGATGTTAGAAGAAAAATCTCTACAGAGTAGAAAGGAAGAGGCAAAGGATCCTGCAGAAAGAGAATTTTATCTAATAAATTTGGACCTACCAGAAGGTTCTGTGACTAATATGTGAATGTAGGACAGGATGGGTTCAAAAGAAAAATATGGGGGATAGGGGAAAATCTATGAATCTGAGGATAAAACAATAGAAAATTTCCAATCATAAGAGAGAGAATAGTTCTCCAGAAAGGGGAAAAGAAATAAAGGACTGAATAGAACCTTATCAAGTTAGAGATCTGAACTTTATATCAGTGAAGCTGTAGGGAATGACAAGAAAGGCAGAAAGGCTGAAAAACTACTCAAAGGAATAATGACTAAAAACTTCTCAGATATGACAAAACTCATAAACATACTTATTTAAGAAGCTCCATGATGCTCTAACAGAATTACCTCAAGAGATGGAAGTCAAGGCACATCGGAGTCAACCTTGAGAAAAATAAAAACCAAAAAAAAAAAAAAAAAACTTTGAAAGAGGCTAGGAACAAACAACACCTTACCTATGAGGGAAAAGTAATTTCAAAAGCCATGGAAATCTCATCCAAAGCCGTGGGGGTCAGAAGGAAGTGGCAGAGCAATTTTCGAGTCCTGAATGAAAAGAGCTGCCAGTCTAGAAATCTTATGTCTCCTGAAAATGTACTTTAGCCAGGAAAAAAGACTGATAATTCATCACCAACCAATGTGTTCTAAAAAAAGGCTAAAGAAAGTTTTCTAAACCAAAAGAAAGCATTGAAAGTTAACTTTTGAAAAGCAATTTTTTAAAATGAACAAGTCAGTGCTATTTTTCTTTCAGCCTCCTCCTCCTCCTCCTCCTCCTCCTCCTCTTCCTCCTCCTCCTCCTCCTCCTTCTCCATCGTCTTCTCTCTCTCTCCCTCTCCCTCTCCCTCTCTGAAAGCTTCTTTTGCTTCAGTATCATAACCTTTTTCTACTCTTATCAAATTGTTACAGTTTTCTTTCTTCATGAATTAAGACATACTTTAATTCATGGGTGTAGGGAGCAGGATAAAATGGTTTTGATTTATTTATGGCTTTTGCTGCAGAAAATTTTGTTGAAAAGATTATCATTACCCAATTGAGTTAACTTGGCGCTTTGTCAAAAATGATTAGACCATATGTGTGTGGGTGTGTGGCTGTGTTTCTTCTTCTGCTCCATCAATCCATAGCTCTATCTTTAGTCAATAATGAATTGCTTCAGTTACCATAGATTTATAGTATGTTTTCAAAAGCATTTGTCTATTTTGTAGAAATTAAAATTGCCACATAAATTTTAGAATAAGGTCGATGATCCCTCCCAAGAAAGTTCTGGAGAACAGTACTATTTACTACTTCTATCTGTGTTTGGGTACTGGTTATCTAATCTCCCAAAACCCCACTTCTCCCGCCCTTCCCAGACTCTAGTAATCACTAGTATATGTCCCAATAAACTTTTGTTCTTTCACCCACCATACATGAGGCAGAATATGGGGAATTTGTCTCTCTGTGTCTAATTTCCCCCCTAACTTAAATATTTTGATTAATCTTACTACAAATGAAAGGGTATGATGGGTTTTTACAGATGAAAAATGTTCTATTGTTAGACTAATAGATAAAGTTTTGCCTCTTTCATACTAATCTTTATTATTTACTTACTCTATTATTATTCATTTGGTTACAGTGATTAGGATCTGCAATGAAATAAATGTTGGCTGGGACTGATGAGAAAGGGCATCCCCACTGGGCTATCCCCCTGCAAGCCCTATGTTTAATTGTTTTATTTTGAAACAGGATTTTTCTAAGTTATATGTTCTGGCTTTGAACCTGAAAATTTTCTCAAACTCTGAAGTACTGGAGTTACAGGTGTATTCCACCATGCCCAGCACATGTTAATTTAAAACAGTATCGAATACCAGGACAAAAGAAGACTACCACTTTAATGAAAAATATTTTAGCTGTTAGATAGCTGGTGCCCCAAATTTTCTCTGTCCAATAGCCATGCATAGCCTGTGAACCATGTGGATGGATCTTGGAAGCTGGCATTAGGCTACCAAAGCTTGTCTGAGATAGCACATCTATAGCATCAGCAGTTCCTGGCATGGATGACATGGTACAAAAAAATAAAAAATACAACAGCCCTAAAATTTTAGTACTTGGTGAGTGATGTTTTATTTTCATTTTGAGAGTTACTTTTTAATTAAAATTATTTCTTAAATTTATTTTTGTTTCTAGTCCTTGAACCCAAGGTCCTACAGATACTAAGCACACGCTCTATCAGAGAAAAACACCCCCAATACTTAAATTTACTTTTGAATTGATAAAAACAAACATAAAAATTATATGCCTCAGTGGGCAATATATGATGTTTTAATAACTGCATCCATTGTATAATGTTCAAACCAGGCCAACATATCTATCTCTTCAAACATTTGCCATTTCTTTATAGTGAAAACTTTCAAAATTCTTCCTTCTGCCTTTTAAAAATATATGGCACATTATAATTATCTGTAGTCACACTACTGTGCAACATCACACCTGAAAATCTCCTAGTTAACTGTGATTTAGTACCTATTGATCCAACTTTCTCCAACTCTCCACAGCCTCTGGTAATAAGCAATATATTCAGCTTGTATAAAATCAACTTTATTTTTGTAATCCTCATATGAGTGAGATCATGCAGGGCTTGTCTTTATCTACCTGGCTTATTTCATTTAATATACTGATCTTCAATTTCTACCTATGTTGTTGCAAATGACAAAAATTGATTTTTATAAATGATTTTTCTCACTTCTAATTAAAAAAAAAAGAGTCAAAACACCTTGCCTTCAAGTGAGAAGGATTCAATTTATATTTGTTGTATTGACTCAGGAGTAGTTGACTTTACAAACTTCCTGTCTTCGTTTGCCTGGGAGGAATATTTGACTTGATATAGATTCTGAGTATTATAATAAATGGTATTGATAACATCATAAACTAAGATTCTATGACTAATATTAGTGGGACACATGTGACTAATTAATTGCTGATGGCTGATGAATCCAGCAAGGTACCAACATCTCACCTGTCTAGTGAAATTATAATGAATTACTAGGGTACAGGCTCTTTTTATTCATTAGGCAACAAAAAGTAACCCCTTTTTAAAAAATATTCCTGCTCTTCCTTTTTGGAATGGGAATTTTTTTCTGTGTCATTATACACGAGAAGTATTTAACTTGACTTTCTTTTTTCCAACAGTCTCATAGATACGTTTTCCTTGAGTCTTAGAGAACATTTTGGACATGGACTTTTGAGCGATGCTACAATGGGTGATACTGGGGAATCTTGGAGATGGTCTAAATGCTCTTTGCATTTTGAGATGGAAATGAGACTTTGGGGGCTAGAGTGGAGTATTATGGCTTATATGTGGAATGTCTCCCAAGTTTTCAAAGAATGGGCCACAATGCAGCAGAATGTAATGGTAGGCCTTTGAAGCAACAGTGGTATCATGAGGCTTCTGCCCTTATGAGTGGATGAAACCATTAAATGGATAACTGAGTAGACTTTGGGAGGTTGTGGCCCATACCCTAGATGGGTTTAACTTCTTCCCCCATCATTCTCCTCCTTCCTGCTTGCTTCTTCTCAGTTGTTATGAGCTGAGAGGGGAGTAGATTTTTTCCCACTACATACTTCTGCCAAGACATTTTCAATATTTCAGGTTTCAAAATTAATGAAAGCGGTTTTAATTAACACTCAATCACAAAGTAACAATTATCTCCCACACGGTGCTAATGTGTTTCTGGTTCTGGGTAGTTTCAAATCCCAAATCCCAAGCACGAATGCTGAGGAACACCCATAGGCAGCCATGGTCAAAGGAAGGACTTGGTGCTGGCATGAGCTGATCCATGCTCTCATTCTCTCTCTCTGCTTCCTGCCAGGATTCCCCAAGGACCTGCAGCCCTGGCTTCTGCTTGGAAGCTTGTCTAATATGGACTGAAATCTCTGGAATGGTGAGCAAATATATTTCTTCGTCTGATTTTTGTGAGTCAGACATTTGGGTCATAGTGATTAAGACAATATCCAAATATTGGAGAGAATATAAAATATAATTATGTTATTAATATTCAATTCATTGCTGTCTCCAGTGGACATTACACTTCATATGATTTCATTTATCTGAAATGCATTGGAAATTGTTTTTTTCAGTATCTGAGAACCATTATCTTACACATTTTGATAACTTTCCTGGTTTTCAAAGTGGAAATACCAGTCCCGGATTTTTTGCCCTATTAAGAAGCTTACAGAAGTCTGATTATAATTTAAAGCTGAAGTTCAAACCAGTTAAATATAACTAATGAGGGAAATGCAAATAAAAACTACAGTAAACTTCCACTTTATAATAGCCACTTGCATAATTGCTATAAAATTTAGAAAGGAAACAGAAGATAACAAGTGTTGATAAAAATATGGAGAAATTGGAGCCTTTGTGTCCTGCTGTTGGAAATGTAAGATGGTAGAACCCTGTGGAATAGTGAAATCCTCAGAAAAAACTAAAAGGAGAATTACCATATGGTCTCATAATTCCAATTACAGAAATGAGATCAAAAGAATTGAAAGCAGGGTTTTGAGGAGATATTTTATACCTATATTCACAGTAACATTATTTGTAACGATAAGCTAAGATATGAAAGCAACCTGTGATCATGAATTGATGAGTGCATGACAAAATGTAGAATAGGCATGTCATTAATGTCATCGATTCTTAAAAAGGAAGAGAATTACGACATATGGTACAACACGGATTGATTTTAGGGACCTTTTGTTAAGTGAAGTAAGCCTGTCACACAAAGACAAATGAGGTATGATTCCGCTTAAGTGAAGTCTTAGAGCGACGTCATAGAGGCAAAAAAAATAGAATGGTGGCTGTCAGAACTATGAGCATGGAGAGAATGTATAATTACTGCCTAATGGTCATAGAATTTTAGTGAGATGAAAAGGGTTCTAGAGATAGATGTTGTGATGATTACACAATATGAGGGTGCTAAGTTCCACTGAGCTTTACACTTTTAATTTTTAAGGTTTGTTTTTTTTTGTACTGGGGACTGAATCCAGGGGTATGCTACTTCCAAGCCACACCTGTCACCTAAGTTATGCCTTTATTTTGAAATAGAGTCTCACTAAGTTGGTAAGACTGGCTTTGAATTGGCAATACTCCTGTCTCAGCCTCCCAAGTACCGGGAGTACAAGTGTGTGCCACCATGCTAGCTACAATAGTATTTTTTTATGTGACGTATATGTTTTACTGCAATAAAAAGAGGTAATTCAAATTTTTTAGAAATTATTAGGACAGAAAGTCATTAGAAAGAAGAAGGAACCCATATCTGGGTATATTGGACTAAGGGAAGTGAAGGAGTAACAGGATAAGAAAAGTTAGAAAGGAGTGAGACGGCAATAGTCAATGAAGAGACAAAGCATTACAGTTCCACTGGGATCAATGGATCCCATACATTGATTTTCTAGGTGACACACACCAAAAATGGGGATTAGAAATTGGAATGTTTAGACTGAGATTTTACAGACACAGAATGATTAGTGGGAAATCAAATATGAATGTAGCTTCATATTAATGGTTCTGTTATGAGAGAAGAATTGTTGTCTATAGGTAACCGCTGGGTGTGGAACCTTGGGGTGATCTTAAAAAAAAAGAAAGGGAAGCAATTGGTCAGTCATTGCACCTGTGAGGTGGGGCAGGATTCTGAGAGCCTCCACATATTTCCTAGGCACATGTGCCTTTCAGGGGGCTCTTACCTGAGTCTGCCGCCAGCTCAGGCAATGCTGGAGCATGCCCCTTTCTACCTACCTGCAATTCCCTATCTCCAAGCAATTTCTATCTGATAGGATGCTTTCTGATGTCTTCCTGATGGGCCCAGTTTAAGCGTTATTTTTCAAGTACTACCCCATTCTGCCATCTTGCTAATCTTCCAAGTGTGCAATTGCAGGTCCTTAATATTTGGAAGAGACACCTACGGTCATGATAATAGAGCCTTGGGGGGGAAATTAAATACACATTTTCAGTGTGTGTGTGTTCAGAGGATATAAAGGGTTTTGATAAAGAGTGCTTTAAGAGCTTGACAGAGTGAAAAGCCATCATAAAGTTTGAAGGAAGAAAACAGTTTTGCCTCATATTTTTAGCCTTGGACTCCCGGTTGTGTCATTTAATCTGGAGGTGCTGGGAAAGGGTTGCAGGACTAATAACATCCAATCATGCAGCCAGGTGCAAGGCAACAATGTTTGAAACCAGGGCAATCCAAGGGAAATCTGTTATAATCATGTATTTTGTATAGGCTTTATTTCCGAAGACAAAGCCAGCCAGTGTCCGAGAGCTGGGAAAGAGACTCTTTGGAAGGAAAGAGACACAAAAGGGGGCCCTCTACCCTCAAGAGAGTCTAGTAGGAGCAGTGGAGACTCCTTTGTCCCTCAGCTCTCTGCAGAAAAGGGGGTGGGGCACAGATAGATGGAGGGGGAGTCAGCTTTTTCTCCCTGCCCTCCTGGATTTACCTCTTCTCCCTCCCTGTGAGTTTGTGGTTGTGAAAGGAAAGTTGTATGTTGTATTCTTACAAAGCAACATGATCGTGACCAACCCACTAGTTTTCTCTGGTTGATATCTACTAATATTGATGGGTTTTGCACTTCAGAGTGAATTAATTGGGGCCCATAGGTTTGAGACAATGTAAAACCGGGAATGGGGATGTTAAAAAAAAAAGATTGAAAGAAAAAGGTTTTAAGTAGACAAACTGTTGTCAAGGTTGGGGAGGCTGAAAGAGTATCAGTAGTAGAACAGAATTTTGACACTGAACACAGGTTTGGAAAAAGAAATACTTCCATTTCAGAAAAACGTCTCCTCTTTTCCCTATTAGCTTAATTTCACACTCCAGTCCTAGAGAAAATGATTGTGTGAGACTCAGAAGTCTCCCTGTATGCATAAATCTACTGCAGGACACTTGAAATGAAGGCACTTCAGAGAATATGGTAGTCAGGCTGTCTGTGTGGAGAGGCTGTACGTGAAGGGAGGCACAGAGCCCTTGATGGCAAGAGAGAGGGGCGGAAGCCTTCTTTGTGCATGGAGGGGTCTCCACGCCAGGCTTTGTAGACCTTGTATGAGGAGGGGTCTTCTTTGTGGCTTTCTCTCTCCTCATTCACACACAAGCACGCTTCTGGGGGAGGGCATGCTGTGGGGGCTGGGAAGAAGGAGCTACGGCATCTCTATTCTAACCCTGCCCGCCTATTCTTCTCTCTGGGCTCAAGAGCCCTAATCATCTATTTTATATTCTATAACTGTTCAGACTCAAATTGCCTCCACTTAAGTTGACTTAATTTGCTGATGTACATGAAGGTCTAAAGGGATCTCTGGTTCCTGTGCAGAATAAAAGTTTCATCAAAGAAAAAGAAAAAAAAAACTGTTAGACCCCCTGGATTCAGACAAGAAATCACTTAATGCTGGGGTCCCAACAATGAGAACTGAGAAAGAAGCCATGGGTCAAACCTAATGATTAAATCTTGAAAGCTCAGGTAACTACAACCTAGATCTTAGAAACGCCCACAGCCCAATCCAGGAAGCCAGACCCCCCCAACTCAACTGCCCCTTCCCCTCCCAGCCCAGGGCACCAGCAAGGTGCTGCCTCCACTGTCTGCCACGTCTCAGAGCAGAACTTGAGACTGGGGGTATGCTCTGGAAGTCTGGTATGCTTCTCAGTGCCTGTGAGAGCTTTGTTTCCGAGAACAAATGTGTGGACCAACAGCTGGGAGGGGGAGTGTGCAGGAGCGAGGGAGGGGCGAGCTGGGAGCCCTCCCGTTGAGAGGAGGGGGCTTCCGGCCCTGCACTCCTTCTTGGATGCCTGGCAAGTGCTTCATTGTGCTTGTGTCTCCTTTAGGGTCACAGCAGAAGCAGGGGTGGGAATCCTAGGGAGATAGCGGGGGCTCATGCCTTGCCGACCCTCCTGACCTGCCAGTCTTTCCTTGGGGGCTGACAGCCGTTTCTCTGGCCATTTTCCGTCCTATCACCAGGAAGACAGCCTTCAGAGGCTCCAAATAAATTGCCTTTCTGCCCATCTGCAACCCCCATCCAAACGCAACTGTGGGTGTGGGCGTTTGGGATGGAATATTGGGGCCTTCGATTCAGGTGTGGCTGGATGGAGAAGTCCTGGTCATCTATGGTTTAAGAGGTGGAATTAAAATGCAGATGGAACTCGACACGAGGTGAGTTCAGAACTTGACAGAGTCAAGGGCGACTTCAAAAACAGCTCAAAATAAAAATAAGTAAATAAATGAAAGCAAAGAAGAAAAATAAAACCATAGCCGTAGCAGCAGGCCCTGATGTCAGAAATGTAAATTGTGTTCAGTGGAAAGCCTTTTCCCCCACTTTTAGTTTTCTCACCCCAGATTTATGCGAGCTCAGATGCCGGCTCCATTGTACATGATCATCCACCGAGAGGCCACCAGGGTTGCCATGTGGCCCCGCCCCCTCTTGGGCTGCAAGGTGCAAGTTTCTGTTGCTTGAACTTTGGGTGAGGAGGTTGCTTCTAGTCGGCTGGAATGCACTGTATTTTTATTTTGTTTTACTATTTAAAGATGTGCTATGGTCTTCAATGTACTGTGGCTTAAATGTTGGAAACTAGGATTCTTAGTAAAAAACAGATTTCAGGCCTATTAGTGAAAAACTGTGTTTCCCGAGAACAAAGCTGGCATGAGTCCCTTGTATCTGTGACTGCAGATGGGGAGGGGAGGGGACTCAGCGCCTGGGCCTCGGAGGGTCCCTGAGCCTGCGCTGCCCTGCGCCCACCCTGGGCACTGGGTGTGAGCGGGGGAGGCTGGGGGCGAGTGGGGAGGACGGTGTGCGGCTTCCCCTCGGTCCCCCTGCATCCCTTCCCTCTGCGTGACGTCGTGATTATTAATAAACCATTCTCACTTATTGCTGCGGATGTAAACACTTCACCAGGTCTGAGCGGGCGCTTGCGTGTGCAGTCCTATTGACGCAAATGGTGGGCAGAGATTTCAGATGGGCTATGAGTAGCCTAAATTTAGATGTAAAATAAATGAGAAAAAAAACACCCCTATCATCTGAGAATTATGATGTGGGATGAGCGGGCAAGGG
Organism: Muscardinus avellanarius; assembly: GCF_963383645.1. Lineage (NCBI taxonomy): Eukaryota > Metazoa > Chordata > Mammalia > Rodentia > Gliridae > Muscardinus > Muscardinus avellanarius. The sequence continues at coordinate 163,360,721 of NC_137788.1, forward strand.
ATGCTTTGGAAGGCGTAATTAAAGTCTGCAGAGGGCGAAGGTGCATCTGAGCCCCGCTTCCGGTGGGCCCCCTCCTCTGGGGTTAACCCTGCGCTCTCCGGTAACCCTCTCGGCCTCGGGTGGGGAAGAGGCCACCAGCCCTTACAGAGACAGAAGTCTGGTTGTAAACGATCTTCTGAGTAAACAGAGGTTTGGCTGTTTGCTCTGGCCTTTTTACTGGGAGCAGTGCGAGTTTCTATTTTGGAATTAAAGGTGGTGGCAACCAGAAAGGTTTGGGGCATCGGGTGTGGACATTTTCTCCTTTTTTGGTGACCACCTCTCCAATGATAACGATCATGGCGCAGGGCACGGTCCCCCCTACGTTTATTACTGTCGCCTTTGAATGTGATGTTGGAAGGCCGTGCGATTCAGTTCTGAGTTTTCTCTAACGCACCGTGCTACGTAACCATAGTTACATTAATCGTGCACCATAGCTCCGTTGCCCCAAATAAATCCCGTGAGCTTCATCGGGTACACCTTCCTTCCACGTCTCCAAACCCTTGGCACAACTGAACGATTCACAATCTCTGTCTGGTTTGCAACCCCAAAAGGTTGTGTAAATGGCACAGTGCGTAGCCTTCTCAGAGGGGGTCGTTTCACTGAGCAGTACATATTTAAGATTCTTCCATTTTTAGTAGCTCTTTTTTATTGCTGAATAGTATTCCACAGATTTACATGTACCACAGTGTACCTCATTCACCTCTTGCAGAGAGCTTGGCATTTGTACCGAGTATGCGTAATGCTTATGCGGCGATTCCCATTCACAGTATGCGTGGATAGGAGTTTTCAAAGCCGGTGGTTATATGCTTCTGCGCCTGAGTGCTGGGTCATATGGTAAGGCTATGTTTAGTTCTGGGAGGCTCTGCCAAATCGTCTTCCAAAGTAGCTGTGCCATGCCGCATCCCTTCCAGCAGCGAATTAAAGTTTCTGTTGCTCTGAATCCTCTCCATCAAGTACTACTGTCAGTTTTCTGTTTTGTTTTGCTTTTGTCCCTGGAATTTTGCCATGCTAATAAGCATAGTGGTAACTTGTTTTAGTTTGCACTTCCCTAATTAGAGCTGATGTGGAGCAGCTCTGAATACGCTTATCTCCTATCTGCATATCTTCTTCGAGGAGATGCCTGCTCAACTTTTTTTGCCCATTTTTAGTTCAATTACTTGATTTCTTCTTGTTGAATGTTCAGAGAGCATTGCATATTTTGGACATGAGTACTCTACCCAACACATGTTTTGCGAATATTTTCTGCCAGTCTGTCGCTTTGACTTTTTTAATCCATTGTCTAAACATAGTCTTGCATGAAACAGTTGTTAATTTTAATAATGTTCAGTTTTTCACGGAGTGGGTTTTTGCTGTCGTATTTTAGAAAATCAGCATCAGACCAGTTTGCTTAGATTTCCTCTCACGTATTTTTAGATATACTGTCGTCAGGGCATGGCAGTCTCACACAGTACTGTAGTGGAGAGTGATACGGACATTCACTCACACAGCACTGGTGTGTTTCTCTTAGGGTACCAGCCATGCACACGTGACTGAGATTGGAAACGATGATTTTGTTTATGTACTTAGCATTATTTAAACTATTTTCTTTCCCCAAATCTCCTTCCCCCAGCCCCCCTCCATTCTTCCACTGGAATATCTCCTCCTTTATCTGAAGTCTGTTTTTGTGTCTCAAATTCTCTCTAGCTTCCACATACGAGGGAAAACCTATGACCCTTGGCTTTCTGAGACTGGCTGATCTCACTTAGTATAATATTTTCTAGTTCCATCCATTTTCCTGCAAATGACATAATTTTGTTCATTATGGCTGAGTAAAATTCTATTATGTGTATATGCCACAATTTTGCAATCTGTTCATTCACTGATGGACACCTAGGCTCGTTCCATAATTGGACTATTGTGAATGGTGCTGTGTCCCTTAACAGGGGACCAGGCTTCCGGCATGCTGCTCTGCAGGGGGACTAGAAAGCAAACCAAATACAAAGCATAGCAACAACCAGTTATCTACGAAGAAAGATCATTTTATTTTTTCTTTACTGTGCCCAGCTTTCATTTATTTATATTTTTTACATGACCTTGGATTTTCTGTGCAATATTGAAGAAGTGTGATAAGAGAGAATATTATTGCCTTATTTTTGGCTGTAAGAGAAAAGCATTAAATCTCAACCTCATAAAGCTGCCTGTAAATCTTCTCGTATATACTTTTTGTTAGATTAAGGAATTCTACTTCTACTTCTAGTGTTGTTTTTGTTACTGTTACGGTGGTACTGGGAATTGAACCGAGCTACATTCTACCTAAAAATGATACCTTAAGCCCTGCTTTTTTAAAATATAATTTTGAAACAGGGTTGCACTAAGTTTCAGGTGTACCCCTGGCTTGCTGCTAGTTTTCTGAGAATCATTATCATGTATGGATTTTCCTGCTTCAATTTATATGATCATTTTCTCTTTTTCTTTATTCAGGATGTTACTATGGGGTGAAATGCATAGGTTTCCTATTTCATCTATGGTATCAAATTTGTGAGCATAGAAGTCCTCCTACCCTTTACTGATTCTCCTTTTAATATCCAGGAGATCAGTAGTGACTTCTCTCCTTCATTTCTGATATTGGCTCTTTTACTTTTATTCCCCCTTTTAATTGGCTAGCCTTTCTAGGGTTTTTTTTTTTAAAGAACCAAATTTAGGGTTGTTTTTCTTTTTCACTCTCACCTTTGATCCTTTATCTTTCTAAATTGGAATATCACAGTAATATCTGCATATCCATGTTATATCAGCACAATTCCCAGTAGTCCAGTTATGGAACCAATCTAGGCATCCATCAGTAGATGAAGAAATTACAAAATTATGGGAACTACACACAATGGAATTCTAGTCAGCAATAAAGAAGAACAAAATTATGCCATTTTCAGGAAAATGAAAGGACCTGGAAACACTGTTAAGTGAGATTGGCCAGTCACAGAAAATGAAGGGTCTTTTGTTTCCTCCCTCTCATATGCAGAAGCTAGGGAGTAAGCGGAATATAAGAGGGACTTCAGATAATAGAGGGGAAACCATAATGGAGCTAGGGAGGTGGTGTGGGGGAGGGTTTTGGTGGGGGAGGGAGGAAAAGTTATTAGAGGAACCACTTCCATGCATATCACCGTCAGTGTGAACTGCATTCCAATGTGAGATGGTGACGCACCAAAAAAGTAAAAAATAAATCTCACTTGATTTTTCTGAAGTTCGAATATTGGATAAGGTGCATATGTGTGTATGTTTAACGTACTTAATGTGTTTAATGTTCCCTGAGTTTCTTGACTCTGTATTTTGGGGTATCTTCCATTAAATTTGGAAGTCCTTGATCATATCTGTCTGTCTACCTATCTCTCTATCATCTATCTTTTTGGTATTCTAGTACCAGTACTTGTTTATATCTTCTGGGTATGGTGACACAGTCATTGAATGTTCTGCCCTGTTTTCTGTGTAGACGTTTTTCCCACTGACATTCTCTCTTCTCTGTGTGTTTCAATTAGGGTCCTAGGGACGTGACTTCCAGCCCACTGATTCTCCTTTCAGCTGTGTCAAATGTCTGTCTGAGCCATCTTTTGGTACTCTCATTGTGCTGTTCCTAGGATTTGCTTTTGATTCCTTTCTTAGTTGTCTTCTGCTTATGGTACCCACTTGTTCTTACGTATTGCCACCTTTACCACTAGATTCCCTAATATATTAACATACTGATGATCTTGAATCCCCTGTGAGATAGCTCCAACACCCGTGCCATATCTGAGTATGATTCTGATGACTGCACTCTCTGTGTAGTCTATATTCTTTGTTGTCTCTGGACATGGAAACCTTTTCATTGAAAGCTGCACATGTTATATAAGCTAAAATTTTTATTATTAATCTTGCTAGGAATTGCATCTTATTTAATGTCTGTTGTAGCTATAGGTGCTAGAAGGCTTGGGTTTCTCTGGTGACCATGTTTGCCTCTGCCCTTGTAGCTCTGGGGACTTTCCACATCCTGCCAATAACAGATAGTTGTATCCTGCATATATGCCAGCTATATAATCTGCTCTGTTTTATGGGGGATATCTCTGTGTATTCATAGGATCTGAAGCGGGGCATTCTATAGCCTTCTGAAGAGATCTTGGGCTTTTTGATGGCCTAAAATTTGACATGAGATTAGTTCAGTTTTCTGTTAGGTGAAACAGAAGGAACAGAGAGGACTGGCATGAAGAGTAGGTTCCTTCAATGAACTAGTACAAGGTTTCAGAATTGTATGCTGGTGATGTCCTCTTCCTGGGCTCTGGAGGAGGCACTGAGTTGGTTTCACAATGGTTGCCGTCCTTTCCTCTGAGACAGTTGAATGCGGATCTTTCTGATATACTCATTGTGAGAACCTAGTGAAGTTTTTGAAGTGAAAGACTTGTATTTAACTCTGTCTCCAATTAAAAAAAATCTTTGCCTGGAAAGTGAGCAGAAATGATTTACTGAAGTTGTTTTCTATGCACCAATGCATCACAGGCAAGAAAAATTATCTCTGATCCCTGCAACTCATGCCATATTTAAAAAAAAACAACTCAAAAAGTCTGAGAGACCTAACTTTTAAAACTAAAATGATAAGCCTTTAATAAAGAAGAGAAGAAAATATCTCCATGTTCTTGGGGTATTGACAGATTTATTAAGCAATATCGTGAAGCAGTAATTATTATATTTAAAGTCTAATACTTAGGACTTCATTAAAATTAATCCTAAAGCTAAAACTAATCCTAACTTTATACTAGACCTAAGTCATACAGACAAAAATTTATGAAGGATTCTTTCTCGTCATTAAGAAAAGTCCAAGAAACCATATTTAAAACTTTATGTCATAACACAATGATGTTGAAATGGTCAATAATGTATGAAAAAATCAACTATATTAAACTTAAGGGAAATATATAATAATAAAAGGAATTGATAGGTACTTATCTGGATAACAAAAGCTAAAAGAGCTCACAGTTCAATTATGGAGGAAACTGAACATTTGTATATTGTTGGTAGGAAATACAGTTTTCCAACCACTTTGAGAAAATGGTAGTATCTGTACATTCCATGATGCAGCAAGTCCATCTTAGCACAAACCTCAGAGAAATTATTGCTGCTGTTCATCCAAGAATATTTAAGGGTCTTTACTTCATTTACAAGTAGCTCAAAATTAAGAATGACCATCAAAAAACAGGGAAATACATCATTGGCATGCCCATACAATGGAATACTACACATTAGAGAAAAATTAAACAAGACACATCCAATAATGTCCATTAATTATGTGGATGTAATGTTGAATGAAAAGGGTCAGAAGATCCTTTCCAGTTATTGAAAATGCTCTATAGCTTCATTGAGGTATCTAATTATATGGGTGTATGCTTGGTTCAATGTATATCTACTGGATAGTATTCATCCTTTCTGAAAGAGAAATAAAAATTAATCTCTGATTGGGGCTCCCAGGTTTTCAAGCCCATCACTGTGTGTGAAAATAGAGCTGGTCTAGGGGGTGGGGGAGTGGTCAGCAGTTTTTTGTGACCAGAAATCTTGGTGAAAGGTGTTCCTCTAATCTTGTATTACCTTGGAGGTGGGGGTGGTCTTTTCTTCCATCTCACGTAAACGGATACAGAGTAGCAGTGTTGGTGTGCTTGCCAATTCTTGCCTATCCTTTCTTTCTCTGATTTGGTGAGTGTTAATGTGACATGTCTGAAGTGTCCCCAAAGAAACATCATAAGCATGACTTCCCACAAATAGCCCCCTCCTACGAGAAAAAAAAATGCGAGGGTGAGACAGAGCAGTTTGGTGTGGGCTGTGGGGGCTCTCATTTTGGGATAGAACAAATCCCTGATATTTTGTGAGCTATGACTCAGAAGGAACGGGTAGTTATTGTAATTTAATAAATGGTGCTTTACAAGCTGATGGAGCGAGGAGAGAACATTGATGGATGAGCAAAACAGAGAGGAAGGGAAAACAAGCTCAGAAATGTATGCTGCTCTCACAGTCAGCCCCTCCCTTGTCCTTATCCTCAGATGACCCTCTCTGAATAGGTACTCTGGACAAGGTTCGTGAGACCACCAAATATACACCCAAAGTTTACAATGAATTTGCCTCAGGGGTGAGACTCCTGCCCACTGTGGGGATACGGCAATGCTGGACTGAGAGGGTCCTTCTAAAGTGTGAGCACTCCTTGTGACCAACATACCTGACAGGCACAACTTAGAGATAGGAAAGTTTGTTGGGTTCAAAGTTTAGAGGTTTCAGCCCAAGCCAGCTCCAAGGCACAAACTGCACAGCAACAGGAATTTAAGGCCTACCGGAGGAGGAAAGGCTAATTTCACCTCATTGGCAGCTAGGAAGCTGAGGGAGCCACAAAGGAGAGGGCTGAGGACTTGTGCACGGGCTGCACCTCCAGTGACCCACCTCCTGCAGCCTTACTCGACCTCTGAACGTGCCTGCATTGCTCACACATGAGGTTTTGGGGACGTTTACATTCAAACCATAATAGTGTCTGTCTTGGACATATTCTTCACTGAACTTGGCTCAGACCCAGATATTGGCTTTATGTATGGGACAGAAACTTCAGAGGCAGCAAACCCGATATGTATTTTCTTAATATGCTAGAATGTTCTAACCGGATTTAGCAAATTATGAAGCATGGCTAGCATCCAAGCTGTAGGGCACCAGCTGAGCTTCTGAGATAAAATATGGATGGGGTCGGCTTAAAGTTTGGGGTGGGGTGAAGAGAGGCAAGGGAGCGGCCTGGGTGTGTGAGGCCCATCTGTGCCGCAGCTGTGTCACCCTTTGACAGCAGTGAACACAGAGAAGACGGGTGGTGTCTGTCCCCTCGTCATCTTGCTCCATCTGACCCCTCCTCTGTTTGAGCTCATGGTCATTAGCAGGATGCTTGTCCACTAGCCCTCATTTCCCAAGTCCTAAGTGCATCTTCAGATCAGACACCTGAATCCTTCCTCATGTTTCCATCAACACACGAGTCAGAACTGCAGGTGTCGACATTTGTGGGGATCTATAGCTTAGATATAGGACCAAACAGTGCACCTTAATGACCTATGAAAAATGATGTGGAGAACCAGGCAGCTGTTCCCTCGTGAAGAATGCTTTAAGGCTTGTGCGGATGAAATTTCAGGAGGGTGGAATGAAGAAAGCTCTTCTGGGGAACTAAAGCCCATCGACAAAATCTGTGCTGTGCTCCCCAGTGACCCCATTACTCACCCGGTGCTGCCTCTGCCCACATAATTTTGCTAAGCAGAGGCAGAGATGAGGGGCTTGCAGGCATGCTGCGTGTGACTCATCCTACACTGAGGCAGGATATTGGAAATTTGATCTCCAGTGCTCTCAATTGTCACCCTTGAGAAGACGCAGCCATCTCTGGCTGTGCAACTGCGGGCTTTATTATTTTTTTTTCAGGGTAAGGAGACTGTCCAGTAGTTTGGGCACCTCTTTCCTGACCTGCAAAGCGTGCAGGCCAGCCGAGCCTAAAGAAGCCCAGACATCAAATCCCTATGCAAGGTCTCATTCTGAGAGATGAGTTCTCAGAGCCACTGTCTGACAGAGGGGCAGTGATGAAGTGGTGACAGCTGGCCACGCAAGTCAGGCCAGTATGGGGAGCTGGTAGATGTGTCTCCTTAGATGTAAAAAAATGGTTTTCAGAGAAACTACGTAGAGTTATGGCCCTGAAAACCCTTATTGTACGGGTTTTATGTATAGAAGACACAAAATCCAGTAGGCTTTTTCCTGGGCTTAGGAAGGGTCTTTTTCATACCTACCCATGCGTTTTAGTGCCTTATAAAGTTTTATTCCTAATTTTATCACCTTGTGGGGTGGGTTGTGGGAAAGGGATACCTCTCCATGCTGGATGGTTTTCCAGGGGCACTTTCTTTGTTGTGTTGAATCTACATGAACATATTGTGTGGAAGGACTCCTCTTTCAGGGAAAATCATACAGAGTTTCTTACCACCCATTTTTTCCCTAATATGAGTTGGACAACAAATGGCCAGGATGTCTGGAAACTTGGGTTCTATGGTAAAATGCACAGTCATTTGAAAATTTTGATTTTTCTATGCAAATAAGACCAATGATACCATGAAGACATGGGACATATGATAGATTATTAGTCAGCTTTCAGCAAGGTGTAATATTGTAATCAAAGACCTTCACATATATCACAGAAATCATTGACCCTAGTTTTATTTGATGTTTCTTTTGGTGTCCAGGCAGAAAACTTACCACATTCTTTTAGCAGAAGGAAAAGCAATCACACATTCACTGTTTCCACTCATAATCAAAGCCAGTCAAAGGCCATGAACAAAGCCCATGGGACATAGAATATGTCCTTTTTACAGCAAGGGCGGAGGTGACAAAATGAAAAAACGGTGCCATCCACCCCGACCTAGCCCTTGTCACAATATCAATTGTTTCCCTTAAGTATGCAGCATCGGCCCCCTCTTCAGAGTGAAATCACCAATGGTCCTTCTAAATCATCATTCGATTTCGTGACGGCCTTTAATTAACCTATGCTGGCTCCCCATTTTCCAGAGATATAAAAAAATCAGCTGACTGCCCCCCACACAATTGACATACAATAGAAGATCAGGCTATTCTCAAAGGATGCTCTGATGCAGAAAGAGGCTGGGTGGCAGTCCTCACATTTTGTTGCTTCACAGGTATTCTGTAATTCCTCTGGGCAGATGTCCTGAGACACCCCAGCTAGCTGCTAGACCATCTTTTCTCATCAGTCCCAGTCTCTGCTCCCTTGGAGAAGGACACGAGTGGATTGTCCTCTGATTCACGGCAGTAATCCCGGGAGAGTCATCCTTCTCCATCACCTTCCTTGGCCACATAAGAATATGGTGTTAAAGAATGTCATCTCATTGGGAGCGCAACGTAATATTGTTGGCCCAAAGAAAACTTCAAGTCTCAAACATCTACAAAGTATTTTGACAGTATCACTCCCTCAAATTCTAGTTTGCTTTCATTCTGTGAATTCTAATGTGCCAACTCTTCAGTCTCTCATTTCAAGACATGCTTCTCTTTTAAATTAAAGTAATCTAAGTCAAGATAACTTGAGATGATAAGGATTCCAAAAAAGACCCGCACATTTAGAGATTTTGTTGTTGCTGTTGTTCCCTGAGGCATTTTGTACAATTAAAAATACTAACTAAATGCTTCTAGTCTGAATCCCGTATGACCCCAAAGGCTCATGTGTAAGAGGATTGTTTCTCAGCCATGATGCTTTTGGAGGGTGGTGTAGCCTTTAAGAGGTAGAGCCTTGTGGGAGGAAGTTAGGTCATTGGGGGATGCCTTGGAAGAGGGCTGTGGGACTTGATTCAATTCTTTTCTCTCCCCTTAACTTCTTAGCCATGAGGCAACCAGCTTTGCTCCACCATCTGCTGCCTCCGCACATGTCCAAAGCAGTGGGACCAACCAACTGCGGACTCAAACCTCAGAGACCCTCAGCCACAATAAACCATGTCTCTTTGTAAGTTGAATATTGCAGGTATTCTAATAGCAGAAAATTAACACACCCTTAAATAAAGCCGAGACGGTAACAGACTGTAGAATATTCACCCCTTGACTTGGTTTTAGCTGTAACTCTAAGTTTTGAACCTTGTTCCTCTATTTTACCTTTCATGACTTCATAAGTAAATGACTCCATCTATCAACCTCATTGTCAAATCCACAAATTATTTCCTGAAGTAATTTTTATGAAATTACTTTATTGTAGTATCTTTACTAGAATGATTAATAGCAGCCATGCATATGATTCACCTTCAAATTATCATTCTCTTAGCCTAAATTCATAAGTTCATCCCTAATTTTCATTCCCAGCAGTGTGCCAAAATCTTATTAATAAAACCATAGGTCCTTCTATCTTCTATGAGTTGATAAACTTCCTAGTTTATGGGCCTGAGTTGAATAATCTGATAACACCTCACAGCTGTTACTGCTTTCTTTCTTCATGGCTGCTCACCAGATTGCTGCTCTGGTAAGAAAGGATACCCAAACCTCATGTAATCCCAATTATAAATACTAATTTCTCTTTCCCTTCCATGTTCCCTCTGCACCTGGCAGGAGTCAGTTGCGATTCCCCATGTGTTTTCTTCATTCCAGGACCCAGGTTAAAGGACATGCCTTTCTTGTAACAGCATGCATACATGCGGTCTCAGAAACACATGTTGGCTCTTAAACTTATGTCTGGGTGTGGCATTTTCAAATTCTATGGGCTAAAGCATGGTGTATCCCTGAGCACTGGATGGGGCAATACAATCTCTCCCTAAGAAATTGGGAGTCCATCATCGGTGCCGACACTATAATCTACTGTTATATGAGCGGGAGACAAGGAGGAAGTGTCGCCATCATATGCTCTCTTCATACAGACTATATTTTTTGTGCAAAAAACAAATGCATATATCCACATACATGTTTATATTTATATCTGTTTTCGATTGTGATTTTTTTAGTTGTTTATTTGTTTTTTGAGCAAGACAGGATAAATGAGGTTGGGGCTACATGGAAAGAACAAGGGAGCACCTTACTGCCTTTTTTCTCTTCTTGCTTAACCAGTGTATCCTAATAGACCTCTTTCTATCCTGTTGCTATGGAGATAGAACAAAACATGGCTCAACATTTACTCGCTGTTACCACCTGTTTCCCTGTCGACATATACTGTAGTAACTGGGCTTTGAAATGGATTAAGGTGCTCCCTGATGAAAGTTTCTGCAGTGTGCATGCAAATTCTCTAATAACCAGTAATTCTAAATAATTCATGAAATATGGAATTGCCTTAGAAGGAAGCAAATACCTAAGAGAAATAAGAAGCATTTAGCATGCTCTCATGAAGCAAAGAGCTGGGGCTTGTGGGCAGTGTTCCTGACGGTAATGGAAGCAGCGTTCTGTTGATCCCTTTGCTCATCCTCTGAGTTCATTCCTAGAAGTATTTTCTGGCTTTAGGGTGAGCACAGCTACTGAGGACATGCTATGTGATTCATGTTACTGCAAGCCAGGACATGTAAAACTGGGGCAGGTTTTTTTTTTTTTTTAAAGTAGTTCTTCAGTGCAAAGTAACATTCAGATCTATTTGCCCATACCTAGCTACTAAAATCACAGTTTGAGAGAGGCCACTTGTCCGGGCATGTGTGGGTTGGGGAAACAGAGAGATGTGCTTCTGACTAGACTTTGCACAGGGATTTGTTTGCAACGAGAACACTCTTCCTTCCCACCATCAGTGTGGTCTTTATTCAGAAAGACAGAGCCTTGTATTCAGGAAGACTTTCAGTGTTTGTGCTCAGCCTAAGCACATGGTTTTAGGCTTCATAACTGGTGAATTTGGAGAACATTATTATCTCTAACCCATTTTTACATTCTTTTCATAATTTTTACGAACATGAAAAATTGCTTAAGCACGTTTCTCCTGTTTGTTATTTTGTTGAGATGAGGTCTCCTAAAGTTTTCCAGGCTGAACTTGAACTTATGATCCTCCTTTCTCAGCCTCCTAGAACTCTAGGACTATAGGCCTGCACCACTATGCCCAACCTCTATTAATTAATAATCATCATCTATTTATCAGACAAAATTGTCTCAAATACCATTTAGTGATATTTCTCTGAAATAATGCAATTAAACATGCTGTTTCCCTAGAAATTATTTGAAGTATTATTAAGTTTACATTTTATGGTTAAAAAAGTTTGATTGACACCTTAAGTTGATTCTTTCCGGCACATGATGATATTGTTAAGTGGCAAAATCAGTTCTCTAATGGTCCTAAAGAAACTGTTAAGTTGATTTATAATTGATTAATATCTTTACTAAAATAGAGGAAAATATTATACAAAGAAGCTGGACATGGTGATGCCCTTCTGTAATCCAGGTACTTGGGAGGCTGAGACTGGAGAACTACAAGTTTGAGGCCAGCCTCTGCAACTTAGCAAGACCCTGTTTCAACATGAAAACCAAAATAAGGCTGGTGAGATAACTCCAATGTAGAATGCCCCTGGGTTCAATCCCCAGTCCCAAACACACAAACGCACACATGCACAGTGGAAAAAATATTATAAAAAGAGGTGAAAGGATGAATGTCAAAAAACATAGCCAGGCTTGGTGGCGCACGCTTGTAATCCCTGCGCTTGGGAGGCTGAGACAGGAGGATCGCACAGGTTCGAAGCCAGCCTCAGCTACTTAGTGAGGCTCTCAACAACTTAGTGAGACCCTGTTTCCAAATAAAATATAAACTAGGTCTGGGAATATAGCCCGGAGGTATAAAGCCTCTGGATTCTACCCTCAGAATCACACAGACACAAAAATGTAAAGCATACAACACTCAAATTATAAAAATAAGGGATACAATACCTAAAGTTAAGAAATCTTCATATATAGTAAAATATATGTTATAGAAAAATAGTTACAGAAATAATAAAAATCTATGTTTGATAAAATTTTAAATTAAGATATACAAGGTAGAAAAAAAGAGAACTGGGGACAAAACAGGAACTGAGAAAATAATGCCTGTGAGTTTTCTCAAGTTGATGCAGGTCTCAGTAAGTAAACTGAGTTCCAGGGGAAGTAAAGCAGGACATGTATGAAGAAAGCCAAAGCTGTGAGACATGATTACAAGTGCTGAGTATCAAATTTAATGAGAAAAAAATCTTGAAAGAAGCCAGCAGAAAACAGACACGCTATGTTTAAGTAAGCAACAACGAGACTGACATATTTCTAAACAGAAATAATTGAAGCCAGAAAGCAAAGGAATGTCTTCTCTAAAGTAACACAAGAAAATAACTACTGGTCACGATTTCCATGTTCACTGGAAATACTTTTTAAATTCAAAGTAAAACAAATATGTTTACAATTTTTTTTACCAATGTACCTGCATTAAAAAAAAAAAAGGACTGTAATCAATCTAGTGGTCCTTGCCAATTTAAATTCTCATTTTTTGGACTTCTTGTAATTTATTCAACATTCTCTCTACAGCTAAACACTTTGATTATCCCATTGTTCACTGTTGGCTGGTGATAGCCCCTTATATCGGCATCTTCCTTTCCTATTTTAAATATTCTTTTAAAATGTATATTTCTTAATTTCCTGTACTTGTTATTTCTTAAACTAAATCCCAGCTTGACAGTATTTGGAGGTAGGTATCCTGTGAGACACGATTAGGTTGTGAGGGTGAATTAATTAATAAATTAATTGCATTTATGGGAAGACCCTGGGGACCTAGCTAGCTATCTCTCTTTTTACACTGGGGACACAATGACAAATGGCTGCTGGGAACACGCAGGGGCTGTCCCCAGAGTCAACCAGGCCAGATCTCTAATCTGGAACTTTCCAGCCTCTAGAACCTGGAGAAGTAAGTTAATGTTGTTTTTAAGCCAACTAGTTTTCGGTACTTTACTATGGAAGCCCAAACTGACCAAATAACTAACAAATACCTAAAAAGTTATCAGATTCCAAAGGAATGCCTCAAACTGTGGAAGTAACACTGTAACTGTAGAAAGAAAGATGCAGTAGGTGTTTTGAGGTGCATGCTACTCCGTCCACATCTCTCTACTTTGTTCATAAAAATAACCCACTATTAAACTCATTTAGGTCTAATAATTAATAGCAAAAAGATTTTGCAACATTAAAAATAAACGAGTGAGGATTGCCTCCTGAGTCTTAAGAGAAACCCTTTTTATTTGCAGGAACAAAATCTGAAGAACAGGGATTGTGCCACCTCTTTTCCGCAGACAGTCCCGGACTCGGACACACCACCTCACCTCTTTCTAAATCACACAGTGCATCTTTATCCTTAAGTTTACCAAGACCACTAAAGTTAGCGATCCCACCAGGAGAAGCTTTGGCAACACCAATCCCTTCCTCTTTCTTAATTCAGGCCTATGGATCTTCAGACGTGGCTCATCTTATTCACAAAGGTAGTCACTTAGAAACGGCCGAGGCACTCAAATTTGTTAGATGATGGAATACTACTTAGCAACAAAAAAGGGACGAATGCTTAATAGTTGTGTCAGGTAAATCTCACAAAATCCTGATGGTGAACAGTGTCCTGACACAAAATAGCACATACAATTTAATTGCTTTTCTATTGTTTTGGGGAACATGCAAAACTGAAAAGAAAATTTAGTGGAGTTATTACTGGGCATAGATTGGGAGGAACAAAGAGGGAAATTCTAGTAATGTGGGCGCACCCATTTGCCAAAACTCACGACTTAAGCTTTCTGCATCTTGCTACATACAGAGGTAAAAATCTTAAAAGTTAAATAAAACATATCATGATTTCATTAATATAAATAGCAAAGACAATGATGGGAATTCACATCTGTAATTTGTTTGAAAATGCATCATAAAAGTAAGATGATGAAATGGAGAGTGAGATTTATAGGCAGATATTTGCTATGGAAAATAAAACAAAGTGGTAATTGCAGAATCTAGGTGTTAGCACGCAACTCTTTAATCTTTCTGTTTTAATTTTTCATAATTAAATGAGATAAAAAAACAGGGGAACTAAAAATTTTTAGTGTTCAAATAGTATATACAACTTAATTCATGCTTTGCTATTTGGGCTATAAAATATGAAAAAATTATTTTACCTTACTTTACCTGTATATGTGTATATTTTTATTACCATGAAATAGAATTGGAAAACTTCATTCTTTATCATACTTATATTTGACAATATAGTAAAAAATATTAAATAAGAACAACCTAATTATTTTTCTCTTAAAAGTAGTTTTGTCAAGGACATTTTGAGGCAAAAACATACAGCACTATTGGGAACACTGTGGCCCAAACCTTCAATATTTTAATACAGGTAGTGCAGTTGAGAATATACCTGTCATTTTTCTGTTGTTCCTTAGTTTATTGGTTTGCTGAGGATAAAGGTGAGGGACAACCCAAAGCATCAGTGTCGTTGCTGGGATAGGGAGGAAGCCAGGACGCGATGCTTGTGCTTTGAGGGCTCTCACTGGGAACATAAAAGTATTCATGGTCCAGGACAGAATTATTGACTGCATCTGAGGCTCCAGCTGTGTTCATTGCCTTAAGGAAGTGTTGGAAGCAAAGGCATTGTAGAGTCATCGATAGGAGGATAAAACTACTTCCTGTGTACTTTGTCCCCACACACCCTTGTCTCTATCTCTTCCTTCCTCGTCTCATCCTGAGCATGTATTTTGCAACCAAACATGATGTCTCTAGGAGCTGATTTGAGGCTTGCTAGATAAAGAAGGACTTAGCATCAATTCAGGCAACATATAAAGCGCCGTTAGCTTCACTTAATAATGGATGATATCTTGCAGGAAATATAAAGCCTTCCAAACACAAACGTGTTCTTAAATCGACTAACCTTGGGAAAACTCGTTGTCTATTTTGTATGGCATTTTTAAAAAATTTTAAGTTTAGCCCCTACTGAGCCTGAACTAAGTATCCTGTATCACGGCTCTTCTCTATGCTGTACCTGGGTAGTATTGGGCTTTTGGAGAACCCTGACAAGTACTGAAAGCCCTTAGCAGGTGCCCATACTTCTGTAATGCGCTTGAGATGCAAGGTAGTGCCCTCAGGCCTTGGTTCAAATAACTAATTTAGACGTCTTTGTAACTCTGTGGTATCGGTCCTTTATTTAACTTCCCCACTTGACAAATGGGAGAGGAGCACAGAAAGATTAAGCACGGTGCATAAAGTCACACAGCTAGCAGGGGCAGAATCAAGATTTGTGGGGTGGGCTCTGACTGCCTTACGGCCACATGCTGTAGTTTTCCATAGTGTCTAAAGTAACATAGAGAACATAATTTGGCAAGGGGCTAAGGAACCTGCAGGATAAAGATGAACCAGAATAGCTGCCCGCGATCTATTTAAGACGAGGAATGGGAAATCCTGTGAAAATTGACCAGGGGTGAGGTAAGAGCTCAGAGATCCAGAGAGGTTCCAGTTGGCTGGATACCCAGAACGGTAACACCTAAGAGATGGCTCTCCTGATCTCAGAAACATGAGCTGCCCACTCGCCACCTGCCCTTGTTACCCCGGGCCCAGCCCGGCTGAGGTGCCTTGAGCAAAACGAGGAGCTGAAGAGGAAGAAGCCGATGAGACTGGGGTCATGTCACTGTTAGGTTGTGACTCCTTGGGAACACTCAGTCCCCAGTGAAAATCCAAGCAGGCTAGGCCCTCTAGGGACAGAGATGGAGATGTCCGCGTTATGGCACATCCTGGTAGGAGCAAGTAGCAGCAGCTATTTCGTCCAGGTCCCATTGGCGGCCCTCCAAAGATTCTTCTTTCTTCTCTCAGCTTCTACGGCCTATCCTTGTCTCCGAGATCATGGTACGAGAGTGGGAGAATCAGGTTGTTTTTCTCCATTCCTCCCCACTGCTGTCGCTCCCCCCACCACACGCACACAAAGCTCACGGCTTCGGAGTGGGACTGCTCCCTATTGTGCATACGCTTATTCAGGTTGATACACTATTGTTAACTGACTTGCTTTGTTCGCCCCCCCCCCCCCCACCTTTCTTCTCTCTATAGAAATGGAGCTTCCTATTCTAGGATTCCCATTCAGTCCCTGTCCATCCCAGACAGGAGCAAACAGTGCTCAAACTCCCTGACATTTCAGAACGGGAGCTGTGGAATGGATAGAATGCTGCAGTTTTAAAGACGGGGGCTAAAGGCCTTCCATTTGCACATCAGAACAACGGTGAGGGGAAACCAGTGTTGTCTCAGAACTTGCCCCGTCATCTCTGTTTGTCCCTCCCTCTTGTTCTACAAACTTGACAAACCTCAGGAAGTGAAGTGCATGAGGATCACGCAAGGGAACGTTGTGTCTCCTGCATCCTGAAAGGCCCAGCTGTCTGATGCCTATAGATATTGGGGGCTCACACCCCTAACTTTCCATATTTTGTTCCTGAGAGTAATCTCAGGTGCTCAGTTGATCTCTCTTGGGATTACAGGGTGAACAAAAATCATAGACACAAGGATGTTCTCCAGACACCGCCACAGTGTCCGAGATGTGCTTTGAAATGGCTCTCCATTGTTGCTGGGCTTTTATACTGGCTCACAGCTGGGGAAGCTGGAAGAGCTGCTGGGACATTCAGCCTCCGTTCCTCTTGATTGAACCTTTTTCCCCACCACCACACGGACTCTAATTTGGCTTCGTGTGAGTTGCCCAATTCCTTGATTGTCTCCTGGAACAGAGAGTAGGACAGTAGTAGAAAATCAAAATGTCCACATAAAGAGGCGAGCCAATATGTTGTACCATTGTTAATTTGTTGGTTTTGATAAATGTTCTTTATTTTTATAATATGTAAAATTAAGGGGACAGGAAGAAGGGTCCAAGAGAATGCCCTGTACTAAGTTTAAAGTTTTTTTCCCCCTGTGAATCTAAAATTAAGTTAAGCATTTAAAATAAGAAACAATGGAATATTACTCAGTAATAAAAAGTATCAAACTATCAATACACGTGACATTGTAGATGAATCTCAAAGTCTGGCTAAAAAAGAAAAGCCAAGCCCAGAATAGGCATACTATATATGCATATAAACTTCCAAAAAAGAAAACTACAAAATGAAATATACATATCAGTAGTGTGCTATCAATATAACTGAGCATGGAACTGAGCAGGGGATTTGAAAAAGACACAAAACATGAAGGGGTTATAGGATTCTTTGTTTGGTGTGCAGTGCTGATTTTATGAGTATATACACGTGAATACTAGACAAACAGGATACTTTGAATATGTTCAGTTTATTTGATAACTGTGCCTTAGTAGGTAGGTAGATAGAACACCTGGACGGCAGACACATAGACGCATACAGTTAATGACGGGAGGTCTTCCTTGTGACGGCAGAAGGAGTTAAAGAAGTCTAAAAGATTACTTCCCAACCCTCAGCGGAATAATTGATTCCGGCCAGATCATACGTCGAGGCTACGGCCATCTGGAGGAAGATTATTTGGTACCAGAATGTTCAGATGGTTTCAAAGCATGACTCTATAGACGATTTATCTATCCCAGAGGGGGAAATACATCTGTACTGCTATGAGGCCCAGGGTCAGGCTGGAGCTCAAACCTCACATTATATGATTTCTGGTTTGAAAGGAAAACGGCCATATCACCACCCATGTCTAACCTGAATCTCATCCCCAGGAAACAGATCCAGAATATGCAATCTACAGCATGGCCTTGTTGGACTCTCAAAAAGCAAACAGTACCATTGTTTTCTTTAAAGGCATATATGTTCTGGATGCTATAGTGAAGATCTTTAACCCTGTCTACTGGGGAAACTGAGGCAAGATGCTGACAACTTAGAAGCCAGCCTGCAAGTTTGAAGCCAGCCGGCCAGTGTGGAGAGACCATTTCTCAAAACAAAATACATAAAAGACCTTGGGATATAGCTCAGTGGTAGAGCACCCCTGGTACAAAACACAGAAAAAAGGTAGATAAGCACAGGCTTGAGTTCTGGGGGTAGTTCAGGGGAGTGTGATCATTATAGACTAAAGGAGACCAAAGAGACAAAGAAACAACCAAATGCATTATGTGGACCTTGCTTGGATTCTGAATACAAAACACACAATTTTCTTTAAAGAAAAAGCTATAAAGACATTTTGGGGACACGGAAAGCATATTAGCTATTACCAAATTGAGCATAATTCTCTTGGAAGCTATAACACCATCACAGTTATGGAGTAACAAAACAGACGTGCGGAGCTAGATAATAGGTAGATGGGTAAAGATGCTGCCAGATGATGGCTGAAAAGATAGGATGCTAATTCTCCAAATTGCTAATAATTGGAGACTAGGTGAGTATATGATAGAGGTCTACTTTTCTCTCCTTTCAGCTTTTCTGTGGGCCTGAAATTTTTCAAAACAAGTAATTAGGAGAAGATGAGGGAGATGGCAGGAAACTGCAGCCTTGTTTTGTTCGGGGCTGGGCTGTCTCGCCCGCGCCTGTCCGCCGCCCTCCTCCCACCTCAGGTCTCCGACCTCCCGAAGCCTCTTCTGGGCAGGCTCCGGGATTGGTTGTTGTGAAGTGGCCATACTGTCGCCAGATTGTTTGAAATGGAGGTTTTTCTTTTTTCTTTTTTGCAGAAAGGTGGTGTATCCAGGCAAACGGGGGAAAACAGGATGGAGGGAGGGCTGAGTATGAGCCAGTTACCATGGAGCCGAGCCCTGAAGGGCCCCTTTTGCTCAGGCTTGACGCTCTTGACGTTCGTTTATAATCCCGAGAGGTGATGGGGGTGGGGGACGAGAGGAAGAAAGATGGGGGCTTAATTTGCTCTCTCAGATTCCGGCTGCCCACGGGGCTTATTATCCTTGATTGACTGTTTTCTGCTTTTTGTCCCCATGGAGACAAGCGAAAAAACGTGACTCTGCTTGGATTGACGCAGTTTGCTCGCTGAAAGCCTTGTCCCCGTGTACCTGCTGTGCCTCCGCCATGGGATGGGGCCCCTGTGTCCCAGCGAGGGCGAGTGATTAACTAGGTGCCTGGTGAGGTGTGTGGCCAGCCTGCTGTGGGGGCGTCAAGACGTTCAGGGGGAGCTGTGCAGAGGAGCGCTTCTCCGCACAGGCCGCTCAATCTTGGACCTGTTTTCAAGGCCAAGTGCAACAGGCAGTGTTAAAGAGAGGCTGCTCCCCAGCATAAGCACATTCAGAAATTTTTTAAAATATAAGTTTATTTGGTGCATTGTAAGTTACATCGTATTGGGTATACCGTGATAGAAATATACAGGTCCACAAGGCCTGGAGCCCCTCTGCCCGCCCCACCCTTGGTAGAAACATTACAAGACTCGTCTAGTCAGACTTGCTCCCTAAGAACAGACCAGGGTGATTCCATCGCTCTGGCAAGGGTGCAGGGTTCAGGAAAGTCCAGGAGACAGGAACATCTGTGTTGAAGAGGGGCTTCACCTAGGGCACCGATTTTTTTTTTTAAACACAAGAATGTCTTTTGAGAATACCACTTTATTAAATGACAGGCACAAAGATGGTGTCAAACGTCCTCCAGGGTTTTGAATAAAAGGATGTGGAAAGGTAACTGGCATACTTGGAAGGGAGCCCATGGGGTTGGAAGGAATTTTGTGGAAGCCACATGGTATGTAAAGAGCACAGGGGATCTTAACAGTGTCTGTGCTTTAAGGAACAGGAAAGGAGAGCAAGAGACCCGCGCTTCTTAGGCTGCTCCTCGCCTTAGGTGACCCCAAGGTGGCTTGCTCTAGGTTCAGTGCCATTCACAGACTACCTGCTGAGATGGAGGTACAGACCTGGATTTTATTTCTAAAGGCTGGATGGGTTCTTCTTTCAAACCAAGGCATCACTCAATAGCCATACTATCTAAAGTGAATTTTTTCCTCTATCAGAGTTCCAATGTCATTTTTGTGTGTGTGGTACTGGGGAAGGATGGAACCCAGGGGCAATATACCTCTGAGCTACATCCCCCCAGCCTATTTTTTAGTCTTTTTTGTTTTTGAAACAGCATCTCCCTGAGTTTCAGAGGCCTTCACTAAGTAGCTGAGGCTGCCTGCGAACTGCTGTCCTTCTGGTCTCAGTCTGCCGAACGCTGGGATGACAAGTGTGCGCGAACACACCTGGACCAATATCATTTTTTAGCAAATATTTAAAAAATTAACAGTGTTGCCAAGAATAAGAAGAAAAAAGGAACCTGTGTGGATTGTTCATAGTATGGAGTTTCCTCAAATGTCTAGAAATGGAACTAAGCTAAGACACAGCAATCCCACTTCTGGGTATACATCTGAAGGACCTGAAATCAATATGCCTATGAGGTTTCTTCACACCGCTCCTCATTACAGGATTATTCACAATATATACAATATGGAAGAAATCTCTGCATCCATCAGCAAAGGAATGAATAAAGGAAATGTGTGTGTGCATGTACACACACACACACACACACACACACACACACAGGAATACCATTTAACCTTTAAGAAGAAAAAATGAATCCATCATTCAAATAACGTGGATGGATCTGAGGTGCCTTATGTTAAGTGATTAAGGCAGGCACAGAAAGACACACACTCCTTGATCTTCGTGATGGGTAGAATCTAAGAAAAGTTAAATGCTGGAAGCAGAAAGGTGGCTACCGGAGGCTGAGGAGAGGGAAGAATGAAAAGGGGAGCTGTTGTTCAAAGGATACACAATCTCCGTTTAGAGGAGTCTGTTTTTGAGATCTATTGCACAGCATGCTGACTATTATGAATCACAATAGGTTAATTTTTACTATTGCTAAGCAAATACATTTCTGATAGTTTCACCACAAAATCATTGTAAGTCTAGGGGGTGACAGATATGATATTTAGCTTTATTGATTCATGTGAACACCTAGAGAAACATCATAGTGGGACCCATAAATATCTACAAGTATTATGCCAATTAATAATAAAATAAATGCTCACAAGAAGTAAAGGTAGAGCCAGACATAATGGATTATGGCTGTAATTTCAATACTTGGGAAACGTAGACAGGAGTATTGCAGGTTCAAAGCCAGTTTCAGTAATTTAGTGAGATCTTCAGCAAATTAAGCACTACCCCGTTTCAAAATAAAAAAAAAAGAAAAAGGGCCATGGGTATAGCCTGGGTATAGAATTCCTCTGCGTTTAGCACCAAAAGAAAAAAATAATTAAAGGTAAAATACTATAGTGATACGTATACCCATATTTATAACAATACAATTCACAATAGCCAAATTATGGCACCAACCTAGGTGCCCATCAACTGACAAATGGGTAGAGAAAATGTGGTATTTATACACAGAAAATTTATTCACCTATAAAGAACAAAATTATGTCAATTTTTAGTAAAATAGATGAAACTAGAGAATATTATGCTAAGTGAGATGAGCCCGTCTCAGAGAGTGAGCGAAGCGTCCTATGTTTTCTCCCATATACAGAAGCTGGAGAGAAAATAGAAAACAAAGAAGGTCTTCAGATAAATGAGAGGAGAGAGATCGATAAAACGGGGAGAGGTTGGGGAAGGATAGTGATTGGAATTAATATGAGTCGGGGCATGACAGATATTGAGCTTTTGGTGTGTGCAGGTTTTCTGGGTATTATAGAGAGGAAGCTGGGAGTCAGAGGGCAAAAAAGAAAAGAGGACGTCACAAAAATTAGAAGAAAGGTCACTATGTAGTATAAGGGGCTTGCGGGAGGATGGAAGAGAAGGAAAGAGGACACTCAGGGACGTACACAGACCAAATAATGTGCTGTGAGTATATAAACGTATCCGTCTGAATCTCGCTATCATGTGCAGTGACAGTGCTCCAATAAGACACAGAAAAATAACTAGCTGAGACGGAGTCTTGGGCTGTATGCCCGGATCTGAGAGATAATGAGCCATGTTCCATCTTGAATGCACCACTTGTCCCTGATTTTTATTCTCAAGAGGGGACAGTCTATCTGCTTCCCCCTGCAGCACATTCTTCTGTGTCCCTGGACTGAGAGCAGCCATTTCGGGGTTTTTCAGCTGTTGCAGGGCTCTGCTTTCTTTAGCCAAAATGTATGGGTTCCCCGCTCTCAGCACCCTCGACTCTATCCAACTCTGAGATGTCATGGTTTAGAATGTACTGCAAAGCCCGTGTCGAGTATGTCCCATAAAGAAGAAACCTGAGTTTTTCGGAAAGTTCCTCTTTAAATGTTGTTCTGAGCCTATGCCAAGGGGGTTCATTCATATGGGCCCCTGCAGAGCATAGGAGGCCTCCTGAAGTTTGAGTAGAGAGAACTAGCCATCCCGGATGCAGAAATGTGAGCTGTGTGCCTGCTCGGCTACATTCCTCCTTGCAGGCTTCTAATCCCTGGAATCCCTTCCTTGTGCAGAGTTGGGAATATGACCTTGGCATCTGTCTTTAAGTATCAGTTTAGCACATGTGTGCATGTTTGAAATTGCTGTTTTCTGAAAACCGTGCTGGATGAGGCCAGCCTTGAGATAAGCTGGCAACAAGTGGCCGAGGGGAATGTGGAATAATCAGCCATTTTTCCTTTCTCAACTAGTCCCGTGATGCCTGCTCAACCCATTTGCAGCTTGGTGTACAGTGAAACGTATTGACATGTTGCTTGGAGAAACTCTTCCTCTCTAATATACAGCCTCCTGACACCTGATGCACCCCCTCTGCTGCTTTGCTGCAAGAGTCATTCAACTCTCAGCCTAGGTCCATGAACTTTCATACCTTTCTGCAGCTCCAACTACTACCCTGGCACCTGTTATTAAGAGAGAATTTATGGAGGCCTATGGAACTCACTATTATGCATGATTACAATGCACCTTTTAAAAAATACACACACACACACACACATATGTAGTCCTTTGAGATCTCTCTCTCTCTCTCTCTCTCTCTCTCTCTCTCTCTCTATATATATATATATATATATATATATATATATATATATTCCTTTGAGATATATCTCAAAGGACTAGTTATAAACTTTAAAAAATGAAATTTGACCAGTTATGGGTCTAGGATTAAAACAGGGTATTGACTTACATCTTGATGTGAGACTTTAATGTACCAATAAAGTTTGAAAAAATAAAAGAGGTTATTGATTCTAGTATTAGTCCATGAGCTCTTTTGTAGCAAAATATACAAGTCTTTATACAGAGGATTATCCAGGTCATAGATTTGAGGGTTGAGAATCCAAGAGTTGGGCAACCCCTTCTTTTTGACTTCTAGTAAGGGCCTTTTTGGTCACATCAAAATATTGTCTGAAAAGAAAATGTTTCAGTCCTGTACTAAGCAAAATAAATAGAAAAATAAAAAAAACACTATCTCAAAAAATATTACAAAAAACTAGAAAGGGAATGTGCTACCTGTGGAAGAGACCAAGCTCATGGAGGTGTCTTGCTTTATAACAAGCCACTTTCATAAAAACTACTGGGTTTGATTACTGGATTGATTACATCAATATTTCCCAGATAAACCCATGTGACATAATAACATTCTAATCTTAAAAGTTCCTCCACTGCTTATATCATAATTCTGAGAACAAACTCTCCAGCACATGAGCCTTTGGGGACACAATTATCCTTTGGAAAGCACTAACCCTGATCAACTGAAATACAAACTACAGAGGTCAGACCCAGACATCTGTGTTTCCTAACCTCAGCTGGTGGTTCAGATTCATTGTCTAGTGCATCGAGATGGGCCAGGGCTGGATCAGGACTTCAGGAGGATACACATGAAAGGCATATCGAAGGTTAGGCTTAGGGTTCGGGTCAGAGTCCATGACATGGCTTCATCAGCAAGAAGACTGTGATGGGTGGTATCTGAACATGTGCTGAGTGGGCATGTGCTAACCATGCCCAGACTGTAGTGTGGTAAGAGCAGTTCAAAAGCCTTTTCCATGTAATGGCATTGAAGCCTAGTGCTTATGCAATGCCACAGCAGTCAACGGATGCAAATATCCATCCATATCTGAAGAGGTTGGCTCACAAGATGAATACAAAGATCCATCCATTTCTGAGGGGTTGAGAGTATGAGACAGATGTCACTGTCCATACCTGAGTCACAAAGGGAATATGAGAACTCTGATAGTGGCTCAAAATATGGATTGAGATGTGCATCCGTTTGAAAGCATGTGAGTTAAGGGTTCTGTGCAGCCATCACATTTCCTAAGCAGAGAATGAGAAAGAGCAGAACTTAGACCGGCGTCCCTCATACTCACTGGCAACATGATGCCTGCGCGTGGGCATTTCTTGTTCTGATCTCTGACCCTCTTTGATCTCAGGTGTGAGATCATCTCTTGAAATTGCTGAGATAGGGTTGTGATTTGGCCCCAGAGGGTGCAGATCCTTTGACACTGGGCTTTGTGTCCAAATGAGGCTCATCATTTTAAATTCCAGAGAACAGAGGCAATGGCAGCAGTTGACAGGGAAGGAAAGGACTGGCTGCCTGTGCTGGCTGAAGTGTGGAGGGATACTCTGCCTACGTGTTTCTGGTTGCCTGTTTTCCCTGGGACTGATGCAGGAGCAGAGGAGATGAGCGGAGCAGCCTTACGTTCCTTTCCTCCCTGAGCTCATACCTTCCATTTCTCTCCCATTGCTATGTTGCAAAAGCAAGTAGTTTTTGCCAGAATACTAAGCTCAGGCCACTGCTGCTCTGCCTATATGTATTTGTCAAGCATTGTTTATCATCATCTGTATGGATTTTTAGTAAGTCTGTATGCCTATGTGGTGTGGAGGTTTCGAGATAGCTGTGTGGAAAGAGCGACCACTCCTTACCAGGAGCTCTGTTGATTCCCCAAATGTGATATGCTTTCCCATCCAGTCTCTGTCCTTGTTCCAAGATGCTTTTTCTTTGCAGAAACTTTTGGCTAGAGTGTCTGAATAAAATATTGCAGATGGTGAGGTATTGCAGAGAAGAATGTTTGAAAACAAAGCTGGAATTTTCCTTGTACTAGAAACTCTTATATATGGCTGTCCATAGGTCTCTGTGCACACTGTGTCATAGGGCACTGAATTGCTGACGTCTAGCATGGGCCATGTGCAGAATGATTCACAGACCCTCCTGTGGTTTTCCAGCTGGAACGATCCATGTGGAGATTTTATTTTTTAGTTCTCTGTGACACCGTCTTCATGCCACAATTAGCCTGGCATTGGCTCCCTACATGAAAGGGTTATAAACCTAGTGTGCAGAAGGCTTGGTGTTTTCTTACTCTCCGCCTCTCCCTTTTTGACCATGTGCTGTGAAAACAGTTGTTCAGGTACCTTTTTAGAAGTCTCCTTTTTCTATTTATCTTTGATCCCTTTGTATGATGCTTGGAATTCCTAGGAAAGGGCTCTGAAGAAGCCTCAAAGAGGTAGGGTTACAGAAGAGACCTTAGCAACTCATGGCTTTACACACACAAAGGGAACAGGTTCAGCAAGTGTGGCGTAGAAGCTTCAAAGGACAGAGGCAAGACCAGAGGATATTTGCAGAGGACAACTGTGGCCGAGGCACCTGATATCAGGAAGCCAAAGCCTCCTGCCAGCATAGCTCTTCCTGCCCCATCTCTGGTCTCCAGGAGACCAGAGGATAAACTGTGGGGGATGGACTCCAACTGCTGAGTGGACTTTTCCAGGGAAGTGTGATGTAGGCTCATTATCTTTTTGTAATTTTCTAAGTGTAGAGGAAACTAGTGTAAGGCCAGAGGGAGGCAGGTGGGGCATGCGGAAAAGTCTGAAAAACTTTCTGATGAACTTGAGGATAGGGCTTTCCCTGCTGTCTTTTTTGTGCTCATGGGACCTCAAAAGAGTCTTCCTGTGTCTGACTGATCAGCTTTTATAACAGAAAAAGAGAAACCTTGTGACTCAGAAGTTTGGAAGGTGAGCAATATTACTTTCCCCTTCAGAGGATACATCAGAGCCCTTGGTACTTGTGATATTCTGGACACACAAGAAGAGACACAGAGATGGAGTCATATGAGTTGTATGTCTGAAACAGATAGAAAGGGCTGCCACAAATCTCTACCTTCAGGTGTAAAATGAAACTGAGTGAAGAATGAAAAAGCAGACTTTAGGTGAGGGCTGTTACCTTCTTCTCCTTTTTTCCTTTCTGTGATACTAGGGGTGGAACCAGGTGCCTTCTACCTCTGGGCTATACTCCCTGACCTATTCTATATTTTATTTGAAAACAGAGTCTTACTAAGTTGCTGAGGCCGGCTTCAAACCTGCAATCCTGCTGTCTCATCCTCCAAAGTACTGGGATTACAAGCATGCACCATCATGCCTGGCTTACTTTGTTCCTAAAACTTATGCTGTCCTGTATTTGTTGTCCTCACCCCAAGTCTCCAGGCCTCAAACACCCCTCACTTTGGGAGATTTATATGTAATTATGTCGGAGTATGTCATATGAAGATTCTTGTTTGGAACTTAGTTATACTATAGAAATGTGTTAGGATGAACTTCTATGGTTGGAGTGTCCCTCAAATTCTTAGGTTGGCTGGGTGTGGTGGTGCATGCTTGTAATCCCAGCACTTGGGAGGCTGAGACAGGAGGATCACACAGGTTTGAAGGCAGCCTCAGCTACTTAGTGAGGCTCTCAGCAACTTAGTGAGACCCTGTTTCCAAATAAAGTATAAAAAATGGGTCTGGGAGTATAGCCCGGAGATAGAAAAGCCCTTGGGTTCCACCCCCAGTACCACACACACACACAAAAACTTAAGTTGAAATTTAACTACCACAGTAACAGCGTAAAGAAGTGGGTCTTTTAAGAGATGATTAGGTCATGGAGCCATTGCTTTCACAATTAGTTTAAGGCCATTATTGGAGAGAGTTGCCTCAAGAGTGAAATAGTTATAATATGGAAGATATTGGCCTCCTTCCTCTCTCTCTCTCTCTCTTCCCTTTCCTCACTGGAGATGTGATGACTTCCACAGACTCAGCAAAAGTCCCTCATCAAATGGGGCACCTCAGTCTTGCTCTCCCAGCCTTCAGAACTGCACGCCAAATCAACATCTACTGTTTGTAATTTACTGGGTCTCTATATCTCTAGCAGGAAATAGACTAAGACAAAGGCCCATACATGGCTCCATTTGTTCCTTCCAAATAGATGGAATGACAGCTCCAGGGAGTCAGGGGAGAAGCACAGACCAGCTGCCTGGAGGATAGTGAAACTCCTACTCTTCCTTATGCTCATTGGGAATTGGGGCCATGGACGGGGTCTAAACAGCAGATGAGCACAGGGAGATATGCATACCTGCCTCCTTTTCTTCACTGTGGGAATGTGGGCCACATGGACTTGTGGGACGTGCAGGCTCAGGAGACACATTCTCGTTTCCACGGGCATGTAACCAGAGTAGGGCGGGGCGTTTGGAGATGCAGACCCTCTCTGTTTAGTGACCATCACTTTCCCTTTCCTGGTCAGCACTGCATGGTCCAGGATTGAAAGTAATCCACAAATCACTTCTGACCCTGATATTTTCTTGGCTGGAAAGACTGTTTCTGGAAACTTTACATACTTTGTGTGAAATGGAAGACCTCTGGGGCATTAAAAAAGCTGGCTAGGTCTCAAGAAAGTGGTTTCTCATCTTATCTCCATAAACAAATTCATCCCATACGGTTTCTGACCAGCAAGATTAACTTTATTATCAGCATCACACTCATGCTCTTTTTTTTTTTTCAGTTTCTCCTTCACCACGTCATGACCTTAGACAGAAGTAATTGCTGTTTTTAATACGTGCATTGACATCTCTGAACCAATGACATCTTAGAATTGTGTTGTTAATTAGCTGTTTTTCCCTTTGGTGTTACATATAATAATGGTCCATGTGAAGTCAATGGCGTCTTTGATTTAATGAAGTACATATTTATAATGATTGAAAACAGGAGGTAAAATGTAAGGATACCGGTCGTGATGTAGAAAGAAAAAAATTTAACCTTGGTGATTAAAGTGTGGAATTAAAAGAAGGGTTAAGGAAAGGTGAGGTTAATTTAGTACTTATGCCTGTATGAAAACGCAGAGTCTGGGTTCTGCCAGTGCTAGGCTGCCCATCCTGTTTGTAGAGAGAATTTGGTGAATGGGTTTCCTTGTGAACCAGAGCCGTAACTCCATGTCTCTGGTCACTAGAGGTCCCGTGGACACGATTCAGGGTTAAGGAACTTGGGGAGGCACGCGACTTGACCATTTCTTTCCATGCCATGTAAAATTGAGTCTCCTGTAAATATGAGCCATCTTGGCTCTTGAATGTTGTAGATTCTCTTCCAAGGAAAGAGCCTCTCTCTGAAAGCCACCTGGAGGCAGGTAAGAAGAGCCACTTTTTGTGATTTTAGTACATGGAAGAGGCTTTGTGAAGAATGCGTATTTCTTATATATACTTTTGTTGGTGCATTGTAATTACATATGTCGTGGTGACGTTCAAATTTACACACACACTCATGTGAGCCTTGGTGTGTGTCACTTCAGGTTCCACCCCATCACCATCCATCTCTGTGCGTTATGGTGATGTGGGCAGTGATGCTTTCCTTTATTGGCAGGGCAAATTTTGAACTGTTTCATCTGTTCTCTCTTTCCACTCCCCGCCACCCTTCCCTTATTCTTTTCCTTTATTTTACTCATTTCTTTCAATTATCTAAAGCCCCTTTGTTTCCTATTTTTTCTCCAGCTCCTAAATATGAGGAAACAAAAATATAACGCTTGGTTCCTAAGATTGGCTGATATTAATATAAAATCCTCAAGTTCCATCAATTTTTTTAGCATATAACATAATTTGGATTTTCTTCATGGCTGAATAATATTCCATTGCATGTACAGACCATATTTTCTTTATCCTTTCATCCTGATGGATACCTGGATTAGTTCCATAATTTTGCTACTGTTTATTGTGCTATTACAAGGATATTCATGTATCACTATAGTATTATGACTTTCATTCTTTTGAAAAGGTACCAAGGAGTGATGTTGTTCAATACCCATATGACAGAGAGTTCATCTCTTGTGCTATAATTTCTGTTACATGGTGAGAATCCCAGGAGGGTGGGCCTCCTTTGCTGGCCCTTTCTACTCTGCTCTCTGGACGTTATTTCATATTCTACCTTCGTCACGGTGAAGTTTAAACAAAACATAGCCCAGTGTGAATGCATGTGGGCTTGACCTCGAGGTTCTCCCTCAGTGAGTTCTCTATAGCCCTGCTCTTTGGGTGATCCTGAAGATGTATTTGAAAAGGGGTGTCTCCTGTGTTTCATGTTCCCCTCGTTCCAGGCTTGAGACCCTAGAAGCCTTTTGTAGTCATGGGGAGGGGCAGGTTCCCTACCTGGGACAGATGAGCAGAGGAATTTGGGCTGGCCTGTCTTTCCCTGTATCTCTCGTCCAGGGTTTCCCTCCTCCACTCTCTCCTGCCCCGTCCACACACAAAGAACACTGAGGCTTGAAACAGCATCAAGGTGTCCACACATTAGGTGCAGACAGAATGAGCCAACCTTGCTCTTCCTGCATTTCAGACGTGAATCCAATGACCTGTAATGGTAACACAACTCAGAGCACGAAGGGGAGTCGAAAGTAGCATTTCATGTCTGGGATCTCAGAAGCTTCTAGCACTGTGCTCCTTATAAGCACCATTCCTCAAGTGGAGTCAGCCTGCCAGCATCATAGAAAGAGCCTTCCCAGAAAAAATGCCCCCAAGATTTCGCCTACTAGAAAAAGGAATGTTTTATTTTATTTTTTTCAAGAGCAAAATGATTCTCATGATACTTCTCTTTCTCAGTGTGGTGCTTGTGTGTGTCTACATGTGCACGTTTGGTACCGAGCGTGTCTCGGCATCACTGGCTGATGTGTGGAGGGGTCTGCGGTGACCTGTGTGTCACCCTCTGATGTTTTCACATACATGTGTCTCAGTCCTTATGTACTGATGTAAATTTCCTTTCATAGTTTGGGCCTCTCTGTATTTTTGTGAATATATTTTGAATATGTGTTTGTGAGAATGTGTGTATCACTGCTTATATGTGTGGGTGTGTGTATATGTTTTTCAGTGTGTGCACATTTCTTGAGGAAAGCACCAATGAAAACTGACTAGAGGCCTATTTGTTGACAAGTGAGTGGTGGGATAAGTGAGTCCACCTTCTGCAGTGGGATGGGGCTTCTCTGAGCTAGGGGGGTGGATAGTAGGCGGTGAACTGATTCACTGATTCTAAACTTCCTCTTAAGTGCAGGTGTATCTGGGAATGGGAGTTCAGGTTCAAGGAATGGAGATTTCAATTTTTTTTTCTTTCTGCATTAAAGAATACCCTCGTGGTTAAACTAATAGGATCTATAGGGAAAATCATTGCACTAAATGAGGTCTCTGAGAAACTAAGACAGTGTGGTCTTTGCACAAAAGCAGAGAAATAAACCAGAGGGTAAAAGAGCAAAGGTCTAAAGCCAGACAGTTGCACACACAAGCAAACTTTATGTTAGCGACATAAATACAGCAGGTTTTTAATGTTCTATGACATTTTATAGCCATAGAGGATAAACAAGATCTTACCATTTTCTTCCTATTACTCACAAAATAAATTTCAGGTGGACTAGCAACCTACACATTAAAACAATTTGATATAATATTTAGAATACAATTTAGAAAAAAAAAACAACTATGACCATGACCTAGGGTAAGATTTCTGAAACTAGACCTAAAAACTATTTACATCGTAAGATAAAAGACATTTTGAAATGTTTGATGTGAATAATGACTCCGGAGACAGACTAAATCAAGCTCAAGGTTCTGTGTTTTTTTTTTTGTTTTGTTTTGTTTTTGTACAGATTTAGCTCAGTTCAAAACTGTACTGTAGAAATAGTAAAAGTGCCTGCCTCTGTAGAGCTGAATATGGAATGAAGTAGTGATATACAAAGCAACTGTCACATCTTCATTATTCTTAGTACAAAGATTTGTCAATTTAGTTGATCTTTTAAAAAAAAAAATTCTGTCCTTTTTTTTTTTTTTTTGCAGTACTGGGAATTGAACCCAGGGTCATTCTACCTCTGAGCTACACCTCCAGATTTATTTTTTAATTCTTTATTTTTGAAACATGGTCTCACTAAATTGCAGAGGGCCTCACTAAGTAGCAGAGGCAGGCCCAATTTTCCAATAAGAAACCCTCTCCTATTGTTCATGTAGTCTCTATTTCATTTATTTGTGTTACAGTCTTTACCAATTCCTGCCTTAGTTTGGTCTTATTTTTGCAGGTTCCTTGAGGTGCTGCATTCATTCCATTATTAGAGAGAGCTTCCCCTTTGGATCGTGGTATTTACTGTTATAAACTCCCTGTTCATGATCTCGTCCTCGGTGGTGTTATATGTTTCCACTTCAAGTTGTCATGAGAAAATTTTGCATTTCTCTTTTAGTTTTTTAATTGACTCGCTTGCCTTTTGGGAGCACGTTGTTATGTCTTCCTTGGTTTGTGAATTTTTCGAACTTCCTTCTGCTATCAATTTCAAGCTTTATACCACTGTGGTCAGAAAACTTTCTTGATAGGATTTAGGTCTCCGTGAAGTCAAGACGTGCCTTGTGCCTTAACATATGACCTATCTTAGAGACTGTCCCTTGAGGGGTGTGTATCCTTTGCCTCTCGCAATGTTCTATATATGTCTATTAGGTTCACTTGGTCTCCAGCGTAGTTTAAATCTGGTGTTTCCTTATGGATTTCTGTCTGGATGTTCTGACAATTGGTGGAAACGTGGTGCTGAAGTCTCCCACTATTAATATATTGTATTGTGGTCTATCCCTTCAGATCAGTTAATATCTGCTTTATATTTTACGTGCCCCCTATACATAGAGCGTGTAGAATTGAGATTGTTTTGTACGCACCGACTTGTCTCCTTTATCATATAATGATGTATTTTGTTTCTCCCTACAGTTTTGTCTTGAAGTCTATTTAATTTAAAGATAGCTACTCTCATTGTTGCTTTTGGTTTTTATCTTCATGGAATATATTTTTTTCTGTCCTTATATTTTAACCTACTTGTATTCTTAAAAGAAAAGTGAGAATCTTGTTAGCCAAATATACCTTGGTCTTTTATTTTTTATTTTTATTTTTGTATTGGGGCATTGTCGTCATACATCTTAATGGGGTACAACAGGGTAGAGGCTTACAAGCATACATTACCCAGTTAGCCCTTAGCCAATTCCTGCCCATTTCCACCCCTCCTTCCTCCTCATGTTTGGCTTAGAGCTTGATATTGATATATTTGTAAAAGTGCATCGTGTGCATCAGAGAATTTCCCTCTCTCCTCCCATGCCCTCACGCAGGTCACCTTCTTGCTCATTTATTGTATCTCCTTCTTTGGCTTGAGTTCCTCCTATGAGCCAGAGGATGTTCTCCGTAATATGTGCAAGCTAGGTCTTTTATATTTTATGTTTTAAATTCATTCAGCCTCTCTGCATCTTTAAGTGGGAGAATTTGGCTCATTAATAATCAGGGTAATTATTGGTAGGTAAGGACTTAAACTTATTTTGTTCATTTTTTCCTACCTTTTTTTCCTTTCCTAAATTTTTACTTTTTTGAAATCCTTTGTTCCTTCTTTTGTTTCTGCCTTCCTTTGTACTTAAGTAATTTTTTTTCTTTAGTGGTATGTTTGAATGACTTAATTTTTGCTTTTATGTATTTTTACTTTGTGATTACCATGAAACTTACAACTCTTGTAGTTATAATGGATTGTTTTAAGCTGATATTTACCTACATTTGATCACACAGATCCATGCACATAACCACACACACACACACACACACACACATAGCTTTATATTTTTTTACTCCATCCCTTGGTCATATTTTGAATTTTTGAAGTTACATTTTATGTCTTTTTATTTTATCCACTTTCTTAAAATTATCATAGCTATTATTTTTAATACTTTTCTCTTTTAGTCTTTAAGGATATGAGTGATTTGCTCACATCCATTCAAACACTGGAGGATTTGAGCATGTGCTTACAGAGGAAAGAATAGGGTTGTGATGGCAAAATTTCTTTCTTTTTAAAGACTGCATAATATTCCACTGATTAATATTCCATTGCCTGTGTAACATTTGCTTGGTCAAATGGTATTTCTAATTTATGAGGAATCTACATTGTTTTTCATGTTAGCTGCGTCATTCAATAGCCTGACGGTCAGTTTCAAAGGCGCCAACTTGCTTGTATCCTTGTCAAAATGTATGTCTTGTTTGATTGATGATAGCAATTCTCCTAGCCAGGGGGCGGCATCTCCTAGAGGCTTCTGTGTGTTTATTGATGGTCCGTGCTGTTGATCATCTTCTCACATAACTTTTGTAATGTGTGTGTCTTTGAGGAAATGCCTGAATGCCTTTCCTAATTTTTTTATCTCTATCATTGTGTTTAATCGATTTTGCGTTTGTTCTTCCGCATGGATGTATGACAGGATTCCAACCTCATGCTTTTGCAGTAAACATCCAGATTTTTCAGCATCATTTGTTAACGAGACTGTGTTTACCCCACTTTGTATTCTTGCAGCTCTTGGTGAAGATCACCCTTTTTACCATTTACACATGAATTTGTTTCTGGGATTTCCGTTGCGTGTCCCCCTATTTGTGTACTTGTTTGTTCAATTGTTTGCTTTGTATCAACATATATTCCTTTTTAGTCCTTAATTTTTGAGAGCAATATGTTTCACTTGTATCCTGAAAAAAAAATTTTTTTTCCTTACCTCTAGAATCGAGCACCTCTCAAGGAACTCTCATGTTTTTTTTTTTTTTAATTAGATAATGGTATTTCAAAACCAGATGCGCTTGCTGATACTGGAGTGTCACTGCTTCTGACATTTTGAGCAAACAAAGCCGGCATCTATACATAAGTACATAGCACACCCACACATCCGTAGTTATTTCTGTGTCTATTTTTTATTGGTGCGTTGTAGTCATGCATCTGAGTGGGGCGCGAGATAGTAGCGGCATGCATACGTGCACACATCACTCATTGAGCTCCTCCCTAGTTCACAACTCGTTTCCTCCTCCTCCCTCCTTCTCAAGTCTGGCTTTGTGATTGACGTTGATATGTTTGTGAACATATATCATTTACGTTAGGGAATTTCCCTCTTGCCCCTCCCATCCCCATCAGTTATGTCGCCTTATTTCCTCATCTGCGGTCTCTCCTTCGTCTGGAGCTCCTCCTATGACCCTTTTTCTCACTAACTATTTTTAAGTATCAAAGTCTATGTCTGTACATGTGCACACGTAGGCACGTGTTTATGATGCACTTTTTAACTCTAGCCCAGAACTGTAGATTCACTCTGTTACTGAACTCTGATTTTCCATTACTTCTTTTTTGACAGTGACAAAGCTTTTTCTGAGCTTGAGACTCTAGTGTTTGTTTTTCCCTGAACATATGTGCAGACTGATTTAAACTCACGCTCATTTATCTTGCGCTGCTGTCTTGCTTTTAGCCACTGGGATTTGGGTTAAAATTCAGGCTTGTTGGATAAGGTGCTAGGAAACATCAGGCATGATCATCTGTTTATAGATGAGAAATTAAAAGCAGATTGGTATTTGGCGAAGGGGGAGATGAGAGCTTAGAGAAATGAGAACACTCCAAGTTGAAGACTGAAATGCATAAGCAATGGAAAGCTGGCCCCGCTTGGGCTTGTTTCAGGGCGTGTCTGTGGAGACTTCTCTGAGCTGGGCCTCAGCCCCACAGTGATCTTGGGGTGGGGTTCAGAGGTAGATTTTAGTGCATGCATGCAGCTGGGACACCATTTTTCTAAGATGTTGAAAATCAGACTTCCTTGGTAAGGTCCAATTATGTAATTTTGTAAATTTCCTCTGAGAAGATGGAAATGGAGGGGCCTATCTGGTGGGCTGGAACCTTGGGGCGGCTTTGTGGACTTTAGTGAGCTCAGAGTACACATACCCTCGACCTGCTCACAGTCGAGGCTACCCACAAACTCGCGCTTCCTCCTAACACGACGAGGATTCCTGGCTTTGGTGATGGAACTGTGTGTATAACTCATTATAAACCAGGCACACTGTCCGCCTCTTCCCCTGGTTGCATTTCCATGTCAGCTGTGGGGCTCTTGTTTCTCTTGTAAATGGGACCGTGCTCGCGTCCACACTCTGATGATGAACCACCTCTCATGTGCCGTGGACATGGAGAAAGCAGTTGTCAAGCAGCGGCACCTGCGGCGGGGCCTTCAATGGCACAGACACAGCACGTGAGGAGCTGTCCTGGGCCTGGGGTCTCCGCGGACCTGAGAGAGCCTTTCACTCAACAGAAGGCTGCTGAAGACATTTATCAGAGTACGGGGTGGGTGGGCTCTCCACATGTGGGTGGTAGTCTAAGGAATGACTACTACCTCTGGTGAAAACTATCTTTCAGGTCTAATTTCTGTGACTGAGAACAAGCTCAGTAGAATAGTAGTCGGCAGAATATTAAACATGTCAGGGGTGGGAGAGGAAGATAAATAAGCAACTGTCTGGAGTGTGAAATGTCTGCAAACAACCCGCATGCATTTTTTTAAGCTGGGGCGTCTTTTCCTTGTGCTTGGAGTAGAGGGGAAGGTTATGAGCTGGCTTTCTTCTTCTTCCTGCCCCTCCATCTGTATTAGCGCAAGGTTTTTTTAATTTATTTTTCTTTTCTATAACAACGTTTTGAGAATTAAATCACATTCCATACAAGTCACCATTTTAACTGATGGTTTTTTGTATATTCACGGTAGACACAAAAATCGATCTAGAATCTAGAATCAAGTTTAAAAATTTTGGAATAAGGGGCTGGGGCTTGACTTAGTGGTATAGTGCTTGCCTACTGTGTGTGAGATCCTAGGTTCAATTTATGCACCACCACACAAAGGGACAATAGAATAAAATGAAACCTTGTGCCAGGTGTGGTGGCACACACCTGCAATCCCAGCATTTGGGAGGCTGTGACAGGAGGGTGATGGTTTGTGGACAGCCTCAGCTATTTAGTAAGACCTTTTGCAACTCAGTGAGACCATTTTTCAAAATAAAAAAATAAAATTAAGGATGGGGGGGTAGCTCAAAGGTAGATTGTTCCTGAGTTCCATCCCCAGTACCACAAAAAAAAGAAAAAGAAGAAACCCTGTATCATTTATTGTCATCACCTAATTCCCTATCTCTCTCAGAGCTATGTAACCATAAATCTACTTTCTGTTTCTAAAAATTTGCCTATTCTGGGCAATTGAAATCTATAGAATCATACAATAGTATGCTTTTCTGGGATTGGCTTCTACTAAGCAAATGTTCTCTGTGTGTGTTTAAGTTGGAGTATGCATCGGCACCTCATTCTTTTTTATGGCTGAATAATATTCCATTGAATGTAAGTATCACGTTCTATTAATCAATTCATCTGATTGATGGACTCTTGGGTTTTTTCTGTCTTTAGGCTATTATGAATATATAATATTGCTGTGATATTATGTAGGCCTTTTGTGTGTACATGTTTTAATTTCCTTTTGGTATATAGTCATGTGTTACTTAAGAGCAGAGAAACTGTCTTGGGTAATATTCTCACTGCTGTTACCAAAAACAAATGACCACACAACTTAGAGGAAAGGTTTACTTGCTCACAGAATTTTGTAGATTATA
Organism: Muscardinus avellanarius; assembly: GCF_963383645.1. Taxonomy (NCBI): domain Eukaryota; kingdom Metazoa; phylum Chordata; class Mammalia; order Rodentia; family Gliridae; genus Muscardinus; species Muscardinus avellanarius. The sequence goes on from NC_137788.1 coordinate 163,397,754, forward strand.
CAGTTCTGTCGATGCCAGGGTAGTTCTGCAGAGCTCAAGGCATGGGTTTGGAAAGCAGAGAGAGGGTAGGAGGGAGAGAGGAAGGCTGTGCTCTTGCATCATGGAGGCCAGAAGCAGAGAGCCAGGATGGGGATCCAAGGTCACAAGCCCAGGGACGCTCCTTCTCCAGCTGCACTCAGCTGCCTAGGTAGCCACCCAGTAAATCCAGTACGAGGATCTACTGATGAGATTGCAGCCCTCATTACTTAATGACACCAACTCTAAATGCTAAGACATGAGCTGCTCAGGGCACATGCGATATCGAATCATAACTGAAACATTGTGGGGAATTGCTGAGAAATCATGTCCTTGTGTGAACACCATAGAGTGGTTTACACAAGCCAAGATGACTGCAGTGTCACTGGGTGACGTGAACGTACATATCCCAGTGTTGAGGGGAAGTTTGTTACACGGCACAGAGCCATGTATATGAGGAAAATGGGTGAGTTGGATCATGGGTCAGTATGTAACTTCTGAAAATAGTGCCAGAATGTTTTGTAATGTGTCAGGATTAGAATTCCACAGCTCTGGTTATTATCTGATCCTTTATCTTTTTAGTATGTAATCTAGCCTATTTTTACTTGGCTTATTATGAGCTATCTCCTGAATCCCCCTCCCTGTAGCACATCCACAAGTTTTGAGAAGTTGGCCTCTGACGGTGCCCCTAACATTTCATGTTTATTCCTAAATTTATATTTGTGTGTATGCTGCCTCTGCTGCTGTTTATTCATATTTTTAAAAAAATATAAGACATGTGTGGCATAAAATTTACACCTTAACCATTTTTTTTTGTGGTGCTGGGGGTGGAACCCAGGGGCTTTTCTACCTCTGGGTTATACTCCCAGACCTATTTTTATACTTTATTTGGAAACAGGTTCTCACTAAGTTGCTGAGATCCTCACTAAGTAGCTGAGGCTGGCTTCGAACCTGTGCGATCCTCTTGTTTCAGCCTCCCAAGCACTGGGATGACAAGCGTGCACCACCATGCTCGGCTCACCTTACCCATTTTAAAATGTCCAGTCTGTTCATTTTAAGTACATATATATGGTCCTGCAGCTATCAGTACCATCCAGTTTCAGAATTTTTTTTATCATATAAAACTGAAATCCTGTACCAATCAAGGATAACTTTCAGTAGTACCAGCACTGTAGGAGGGATCCCATTTCTCCACATCTTCTCTGGCATTTATTATTGTTTATTTTCTTGGTGATTTCCATTCTAGCTGGAGTTAGATGAAATCTCAGTGAAGTTTTGATTTTCATCTCCCTGGTTACTGATGAGCTGAGCATTTTTTCATGTGTGCATTGGCTATTTGTATTTTTTCTCTTGTGAAGTGTCTGTTTAGGTTTCTTGCACATATTCGTTGGATTGTTTCCTTCTTAGTGTTAAGTTCTTTATAGATTCCACTTATATAAAGAACCTATTTCATTCAGAAGAGGAGCTGGCAAAGATTCTCTCCCATTCATTAGGGTCTCTCTTCAGACTCTTGATGATTTCCTCTGCTGCACAGAAGCTTTTCAGCTTGATGTTATCCCATTGATATATTTACAGATTTTTAGTTTTATTTTTGCACTGTGTGATGGTGTATTAAGGAAGTCTCTAGATAAGTATGGGGTTTCCTTAGAAGACTAAGAATGAAATCCACAGATGACCCAAGTATACACTCCTCTGAATCTGTATACATTGGATTCATGCATAAACAACCTAAGTGTCTGTTATCAGATGAATAGATTATAAAACTGTGCTATGTATACACAATGGAATTTTACTCAGCCATAAAGGGCAAAATATTATCATTTCAGGAAAATAGATGGAAGTAGAGGATATTAAGATAACTGTGGTCAGACAGTCTCTGAAAGTCAAAGGGAACGAAAGGAGATTCTAGATAATCAAGGAAAGAGGCCAGGAGAAGAGTGGAAACAAATGTAGGAACAACTGGGAAAGGAAGTGAGGGAGGAGAAAGGAAAACCTGATTTAAAAAGCTCAAATTATGCTCTGCCCATGTAAGAAAGTATGACTATTCATCTCACTATTGTGTGTAGGGAAGAGGGTAGCAGGGAAGCACACCGAGACATGTGTGCATATGTTCCTTTGTGTTATTTTAAACCTCACTATGAGGTGTAATTACAATGCACCAACACAAACATAAAAACTGTTTTTTTAAAAAAAATCTGTAGCTTTTTATCCCCATCTCCAGCCCCTGGGAAGTACCCTTCTACTCTTTGTGTATGCATGCAGTTACTCTAGGTACCATCTATAGGTGGAAGAATACAATATTGATCTTTGGTGATTGGCTTGTTTTGCTTCATAGAATGTTTTCAAGATTCAACTGTGTTGCAGCATTCATACAGATCTCATTCCCTGGTATGGACAGATAACATCCTGGTGTATGTATAGACCACATTTTGCTTATGAATTCATCCATAACTGAGAATCAAGTTGACCCCATATTTAGACTACTGCGAATGAAGCTGGTATCCATGTGGTTGGACAGATATCTCTTTCAGACTCAATTTCTTTCTCTCCATTTATTTATTTACTTTTTGCTCAACAGTAAAATTTCTGAATTTTGTCAACCCTGTATGTTTTACAAATTAAACTCTTTCATTTTTTTAGTAGACCTCAATTTCATTTTCTTGAACATTTAACTAGAAGTTAAATTCTTGGAACACACGTTAATCCCTATTTTTTTTGATCAATCATTAAGCTGCTTTCCATAGCAGCTGCAGCATTTTAAATTCTGGAAAAAAACAGTGCATAGAGTTGCAATTTATCTACCTCCTCACGGCACTTGTTATTTTCTCTAATGGATATGAGCAGCCATCTCAGTACAGCTCCCATCCACATCCCCCTATTAAGTAATGATAATGGACATCATTTCATGTACATATTGGTCACCCATACATCTTCTTGGGAAACGTTGGTTGTGGACCTCTATTTTTAATGTGTTTTGTTTGTCAGCTTGGTCTGATGACTATTACATGACCGCTGACCTTACTCTTACTGCAGATAATTACTTAGAAAGCCTCCGCAGGCGTGAATAGTCCCCTAAGCTGCTTGCCTGTAATGATGAGTCACCCCAGATAAAATAGGCAGACGTCCTTGGTGCCGACAGAGTGGGAAGCAGAACATTCTAGAAAGGTATGAATCACTGTGGGTAATCAGTGGCAATTTCGTAGAGATGATAAAAGACCTGTAGGGTAAAAGATGTAAGGAAATTTAGATCAAGAGAAGCATAACAACTGTAATAGTTCTGATCACAGAGATATGCACTTTGCTACATAACAGGCTTTTTGTTCTTTAAAGATATTTGGAAGAAAACATGGGGAATGAGGCTGTCCCATACCCTTGAATGCCCCCAGCATTTTATCTATTTTCTTGGTGAGGAACTATACATTCAGGCATTTTTCTTTCTTACAAGCAAACAAAACAAAACAAAAACCACAAAAATCTCATTATATTCAAGGCAATAAAAGGTAGAGATATTGAGACTTTTTCTTTTTGAAAGGTTTCTGCAAACCCGGCTGTGTCCCCTGGGTACCACGGGCACCTTTACAGGTTCTGTCTTTCTGAAGGACAGAAGCCTCTCCTGAAATGTCCTACCCTAACTGTGTGGATGGCCACTGAACTTCTTTCTGATCACAGAACCAGAAACAGCTTCAATTAGTTTTGTCATTTGACATAAAATATATAAGAGCATGACAATTGTTAATATTTGCTTATCTTGAAACTATTGCCATCGTTGAGGATGATCATTCTGCCATCTGACTGGAGCCGGGTTTTCCTGCTGAGAGGGGTCCCTGTTCTCTGCATCCTCCCCTGGTGCACTAAGGCACTCCTGTAGTGTGATAACTTATTACTACTCTCGCTCTTGCTTTCTTCTTCTTCTTCTTCTTCTTCTTCTTCTTCTTCTTCTTCTTCTTCTTCTTCTTCTTCTTCTTCTTCTTCTCCTTCTCCTTCTCCTTCTCCTTCTCCTTCTCCTTCTTCTTCTCCCCCTTCTTGTTTCTCTTCATTTCTCTCTCTCTCTCATGCTTTTTTGTTGTTTTATTTTGTTATTTTTTGTTTTGCTTGTACTAGGAATTGAACCAAACACTTAACCAATAAACTACATCCCAACTCATTTTATTTTGAGACAGAGTCTCACTAGGTTGTCTAGGCTAGCTCTTTGGGGGGGTACTAATTGTTAAGTCCAGTGGTACTATTTACCTCTGAGTCACATCCCAGGCCTATTTTGTTATATTGAAACAGAGTCTTGCTAAGTGACTTCATGGTGTTCTTAAACCTGCAATCCCCCCGTTTCAGCTTCCCAAGTATGAGGATTCCAAGCATGTGCCGCATCGCCCAGCTCCGGGCCGGTTTTGCACTTGGATACTTCTGCTTCAGCCTCTCAGGAAGCTTGATTATAGGTTTGCAGCAGCATACCTGGCTAACTTTCTGTGTCCAAACATGAAGCCTTATGAGCTCATTGATCTCATTCTACAGGTTTTGTTTTAAACTTTGCACAAATGGTGGCTTTAGAAAATATATCAAAGCATGGCTTGGTGGCACATAACTGTAATCCCAGTACTTGGGAGTCTAAGATTCAAAGTTGGCAAGTTTGAGGCCAGCCTCAGCAAGTAGCGAGACGCTCAGTAATCCAGTGAGATCCTGTTTCACAAAAAAAGTAAAATAGGGCTGGAGGTGTAGCTCGGAGGTATATTTTCCCCAGGGTCAATTTCTAGTAACCAAAAATAAAATAAAATAAAATTAAAATTAAAAACATCAATTTCTAGTTCTTGTTCAACTATCCCCTAATATGAAAGAGAATGGGGTGGGGATTGGGTAGGGGCTGACTAGGCGATGTGTGCACGTATGTCTACACAAGTTTTTTTTTTTTTACCCCGTTATGATGTACAAATACAGTGAAACAATAAAAATTTTAAAAAAGAATTTGTTACCCATGTAGCTTATGTGTGACTTGAGCTTCTAATAAAATTAAGCCAGAGTGGGAAATCAAACCTTTCATATGAGGTTACATATTTACAGTTTGTGAGGTGGCAAAACCCTAAAAGAATAGCTGAAAGTCAGAGTTCGAAGTGTCTTGGCCCTTGAGAATTGTGGAGGAGGGCCCCTTATCAATTGCTTCAGGAGTCTGCTGTCAGCAAGACATGAACTAATGTTGTGTTAAACCACAAATACTTTCTTTAAGTTCACCACCACAATGTACCCTCACGTTATAGAGTGCAGAAATCACTACAGATCGAATGGTCTACAATAACATTAAAATCGAGATTGGTGGGAAGAACTTCATAGTCAGGCAGCAGGCAACATAGAAACGGATATCTGAGCCCAGAATGGTGGCCATCTATCTTCACAGTGGCAAGAGATAAGGCTCCCTCTGCAGTAAGTTGTGAGTGGACCACACGTTTCCGGACGTAGGAGTTGGAGGAGAAGACTTGGGGAAATAAATACTGAGATATGAAGTTGGTTGCTCTTATCTGCAGCTAGTGAGATAACACAAAAAGAAAAGCAGTTGAGAAAAGAACAGACCAGCTCACAAGCAGGAAAAAGAAGCGATGACAATAACATATGTCTTCAAGAGAGGACGGCACTGTATATAAATCAAGGTCCAGAGAAACCGACAACTTTTATCCCTGGGGAATGTATTGGATACCAAAAAGGCGAGTGTGGGGAGTGTGTCAAATGGCATTATTCTTATCTCTCATTGTGCCGTTTGTTTAAGGAGAGCATGTGAATGCGTGAGTGTATAATTGATCTTTTTAACTGCAAGAAAATGCAAAGTTTGAATACTCATTTTTTACAAAAATAAGCTAAATTACCAATTTATTGTTCTCTGCTTTAAAAAGGAACAAGTGAGACAGGAATGAATTTTTAAATGGTTTTAAAAAAATACATTGTGAAATCCATTAGTTTATGACATACTTCAGCAAAAATAAAGGTCGTTCTTTACCCACCTTTAAATTGGAACAGAAAGAAGTGGAGATGATAACTCAAAGAATGAGTAATTGACAGAATCTCAGAGGTAATTGTGGATTTGTCTACTGGTACAAAGACCTGATTAAAAGCACATAAATGGTAATTTGGCTGAGTGTTTAAAAGACTTAATAAAAAAAACTGTGCCTTTTAAAAACTTCAACAACCATGGGGTAGAATAATTTTGGAAAATAACTTGTGAGTTTCAAATGTGGGTAAATTTATAGTAAGTTATTAAGACATGTATTAGACAACTATATCAGATAAAATATGTCTGCAAAAATACCTGGTTACAAATATTCGTAACCCTCTTGTTTCTAATATCTCAGTGCAGAGTCAACCCGAATATCCCTGAACAAGTAGACGATAGACATGTTAGTGTGTTCATACAATGGAATACTACCCTGCAATAAAAGGGAAATGGTACACGTGATACTATTCTCAGTGAAAGAAGCTAGATTGAAATGTGCTGTATGGCTCCACTTACCTGAGTCTGTAGAAAAGAAGCCCAATCTTTAGTGACAGAAAGTGTTCGGCAAGTCTTAGAGTTCAGTGACACATCTGGGAAATTCCAATACTTGCATAAAGCCTTAGACGGGTGCGTTAAGGGGAAAGTCATGGCGGGAGAGACTAGGGGCCTTGCTCCTGTCAAAAGCTGTTTCCTTTAGGACTCTGGTTCTACCCACTCTGAGGTCACTGCATGGGAAGGTTAGTAGCTCATCTTTCTTGTCCAACAAACTCCTCTAATTCCGTATTTACCTTGTATCTGTGCATTTTCTCCATATCAAACTATAAACACCACACACACCTCTGAATACATCTGAATACATTTATTTCTAAAGGCTATGTTTTTTTCTGGAAAACACACACACACACACACACACACACACACGATGAAAATTTAAGCTTATGTCAGTGAAGATTGCCTTATGAATACCCCACCAAATTCCTTCCATTTGAGTCGTATCTGTGGTGCCGAAATGTGAGGGCTGGTTCATAGCATCTGGTCATGATGGTCCATGATGTTCTAATTTTTAAACACAAACTTTGAGATAAATTAATGTACCTCACCATTACCCATTTATTTATTTTTAGGGGGCACTGGGAATGGAACCCAGGGGCATTCTACCTCCAAGCTACATCCCCAGTCTTATTTTTTATTCTCTATTTTGAAACAAGGTCTTATTAAGTTGTAGAGAGCCTCACTAAGTAGCTGAGGCTGGCAGCAAACCTGCGGTCCTCCTGTCTTAGCCTCTTTGTTTTGACAATCACAAATTATGGTATTTACTTCATTTCATTTTATTTTAAAATATTTTTATTGTTGAATTGCAATCATGCATCTCAGTTGGGTGCAAGATGGTGGCGGCATCAATGCACACGGCACTCATTTAGCCCTTCCCCGTCCCTCCTTCTCACGTTTGGCTCTGTGATTCACTTTGATATGTTTAAAAATACACGTCAGGTGCATTAGGAAATTTCTCTCTTCTCCCTCCTTCTCTTTAATTAGTCACCTCATTTGCTCAGCCATGATTGTCTAGAGTTACTCCTATGACCCCTTTTAATCACCCATTTAAAGTGTACAGTTCTGTGGTTTTAGAATAGAAACATTGGGAAAACATTGCCACAGTCAATCTTAGACTATTTTATCATCAAAAAGTTACTGTGTGCTTCTGTGATCACCATCAGCCCCAAGTCCTCACTCATGTGCTTTCTTTATCTGTGACTTACTTATTCCTGTACAAGTTAAGATAATAGTGTACAACACTTTGTGATGGAATTCTTTGCATGATGTGTTCAAGTTCCATCTATGTTGTAGTTTGTGTCAGTACTCTGCTCCCTTTTCACAGGCAAATAATATTCCATCCTATGGATATGATGCATGCTGTTGACCCCAATATATCATACTTATATGGGCAGGAGGCTATAGTTCTTCGTGATCCTATTGAGTCCTCTGAATAGAAAGAACAATATACTTTGGAAATACTGAGAGGATCAGTGTATAAATTATAACGACTCAGGCTAGACTACTATGAAATATGGTTGCTGCTTCCTACATTCCTCTTTCTAGGCTTCCGAGAGGCTATAAAATTAAGAGTTGATGCTGGGTGATACAGGAAAAGAGAATACTGAACATTAAAGCTGGTCCTGAATTGGGAGTTTTGTCCTCGAATTGGTAAAAGCAATGGCTTGGTGTGTGTGGTGGCATTGTCAGAACCCGTGCTATTCTTAGGGGCAGTCATCTTCCCCTTAAGATTAATCAGTGTCTGTTTCCTGCTCAGAGCAAATACCAGGAACCCTCCACTTAGCTTAGCTAGATTCACAAGGAGAACGGAGAGTCACATAACTTCTATTTCTCGCCATTATACAAGGACGTGGACTGGACTTATCCCAAACAACTAGAAATCTGGGGGAAAAAGCGTGTGAAACAATTGTTTTCAAACAGTGGAAATGGGCACCATAGAACTTAATCCTCGAGAGAAAACACAACTGCCCCGCTTTCTGGCTGGTGGCACCGCTTAACTGAAATGGAGGAGAGAGGCCCCACAAATCAATGTGGTTGTTTTCAGAGGAGGAGAACGAGGTCAGCGCTCAGGGAGAGTGAGATGGGCTGGATTTATGGGATATAGGAAGAAAGAGAAGAAAAATATGCAGAGAACCAAGAGCTCCATCAATCTGCTTCACGGTCGCATCAAGTCTGTTACTAAGCCATGCAAATCTGGGAGGAATCTCCAAGGGTCTGGGCAAAGAATAACCATAAGCTTCACTATAAACAACCCCTAGACATCACTCCACGCTGGAGAATGGTCCAGCGCAGTGTAGGCAAAATAAAGAGGCTTGATTTACCCACAGGGACATTCAGTGAACACCCAGAAAGGGTGACACATCCATAACATGGCAAACATATGCCTCCAGTGGAAGTAACTCCAGGTCTATCCTAATAATGTCCTAAAATGAGACTCGACTTTATTAAACTTACTTCCCAGCAATGCAAATGCCAGTTCAGACAAGGCCTAACAAAATCCAGACAATCAGCACTAAAACATTTGAAACATGTAGCATTCACAGAGACTGTGAGTAAGCAGGAAAATGAGACCCATAACTTAAGAAGAATGTATCAGTCCAAACAAACTCAGCCATGATGAGATTAGCAGACCCAAACTTTAAAATCAGTATTATAAATGCTATAAATAACTCTTTATGCACAAATAGCATGCTAGCATGTTCAAAAAATTCTAAGGAATATTCAAAACAGCAAATAGAACTAAGCAGTGAATTGAGAAAATTTGCAGAGTACAAGGTCAAAATAAAAAGTCACAACGCCTCTATTTGCTATGAGCAAATAATTTGGAAATACAGATATAAAAATAATACCATATTTATACCACCAAACAAACATTAGAACAGACGGACATACCTAACAAACTATATGCAAAACCTCTGCATGAAAATTATAAACACTCCTATGACAAGTTAAAGAAGATCTGAAGTGTATAACAAGTTCGTGGGCAGGGAAATTCAATAGTGTTAAGATAAGAAGTTCTGTTCAAGCGGATATAGAGATAAAATTCAAAGGTAATCAAAATCACAGTGGTCTTTTTGTAAAACATGACAGTATGGTTTAAAAATTAATTTAAAAATTCAAGGGACCTAGAGAGACCAAAACAATATTGAAAGAGAAGGTCAAAGTGGAAAGAGTCACACCGTCTGCTTTCAAGATTACTGTAATGCTGCACTAATCAAGACAGTGCTTTATTGTTCAGAGAGCTCAGAAATAGATGCAGGTGTATCTGGTCAACTGGAGTTTGGAAAAGCTTCCAAGATCATTTTAGTCTGAGGGGGAAATATTTTCCAGTAACTTCTAAAACACTTGGAGGTAAGATATATGTCTATGTGTGTGTGTATATGTGTGTGTGTGTATACACACACACACATATACACACACATAGAAGTGAAGCTTTCTTCTCATCTCAAATTATAGACAAAAATGATCTTGACCCAGAGAATAGAAATAAATGTAAAAGCTAAAATTATAAACTATCTAGAGAAAATATGGAAAGGAATTACACATGATCTTGGGCAAGGCAAAGTATCTGGTTCAAAGGATTAAATGACAAGTTTTTAAAAATTATCAGTGTCACTTCACCAAAGCTGTGTGGTCTTCAAAAGAAATACAAGCCACAGACTGAGATTATATACAAATATATGTATATATAATACAATAATTAGGAAGGTATTATATAGGCAGAGATTTATATATAGATAATATAAAATCATTCTTAAGACTTAAGAATTTAATGAAAAATGAGAAAAGTCTTGGCCAGACACTTCACCTTAGAAATCATATGAATATTCAAAGATGCTCGACATCACTTGTCATATGCAAATGAAAAACAGTGAAATACCATTACACACCCAGCAGAACAGCCAATATTTAAAAGTCTGGCAACACCAATTGCTGGCACAGTCATGAAACAGTAAAATTATTATATAGTTCTGTTGTGCTTATAAAATAGCACAGCTGCTTTGGAATACAGTTGAAAATTTCTTTCCGAAGTAAATAAAACTTTTCATCTAACCTGACAATGCTAATCGTGTATATTTAACCAAAAGAAACAGCAACAAGACATGTTCATAGAATGCCTTTTACAGAAATGTAAATAACAACTTTACTCATAATGTCCTCAAACAGGAAACAACTAACCGTCTATCAACAAATTAGGTGTGTAAACAAATCGTGTTTCATCCATAAAATGGAATACTATTCTGCTATCAAAAGGAAAACTATACCGAAACATGAAGAAATCTTGGACACACTGTGTCCCATTAATCAACTTTTTGAACTCATTAAATTATATATTTAAAGCATATATATATATATATACATATATATATATTACAAAATAAAGATAATATTTTTTAAAATTGGGTGACTAAGATCCCCCTATATGCCTGGGTTCTCAATCAGCTTTTTTGGAATGTGTTTTCTCCCTAGCTTAAAAATAGCTCTGAAAAAATGGAACCTCTTTCAACTCTGCCTGGTTTCTATTATATCTATAGAGTAGTAAGGGCTGAAATTTGATAACTTCTAATTTGGGGGTGTGAAGTAAAGATATGAAAGACGGTCATGAAAAGAGACTGAGTTTGAGCTAAGGTTCTCGTAGTTTAGAACAAAGAGAACTGCCTGGCTTTGCTGGCACCATATCTTCAGTGTGTGTGTGTGTGTGTGTGTGTGTGTGTGTGTGTGTGTGTGTTGTGGGTCTTTCTAATTACACTCCTATATTTAAGTGTGTGATCTCCACAAGCATTGTTGGTCGAGAGCCAGGAGTGGGGTACTTAACGATCTTATGATGTATAGGATTTTCAGTATCTGGGTTGTTGGTAGGAATGTGTTACCCAGGCCTGCAATGATGTCCTCTGTTCCACCAAATCTGTTATCAACTACACGGGGAAGCAAGCAGGAAGAGAAGCAGATATGCTGGGGAGTCTTCCCGGATCAGTGCACAGTCATGTGTAGAATAGCACAGGTACTTTCTCTACATCTGTATCTGTGATGGAATCCACGTTAGGTAATGAAAAGAGATGGAGGGAGGGATGGAGAGACTATCATTCTCTTCCATGCTCTCTGTTTTGGGGGAGTGCCGGAGACTGAACCCAGGAACATTCTACTTCCGACCTATAACCTCAGCTCTATTTTATTTATTATTTTGAAACAGATCTCACTAGGTTGTTGAGTCTCTCTAATTTGCTGGTGCTGATTTTGTACCTGTGGTCCTTCAGTCTCCATCTCCCAAGTACTGGGATTACAGATGTGCACCACCATACCCTGTTCCTTCTTGCATTTTCTGCCATCCAAATTGTGACTAATTCACCATTTTTTCCTATCTGAATACAAGATCAGATTTAGTATCGCTTCATATATGTAGCCTTCTTTGCACACTAATGTTGCACAAGCTTTGATTGTGTGGTATTGTTTTGCTGGGAGGCAGAGTTCCTTGACTTAGGTCTGGAGTTTAACCTCTGTGTTTTTATGGCTTAAGAAGCGTGTGGAGCAGGGGGAAGAGCTTGGAATTTGGCAAGGAGTTAGGACCTTGGAGGTGAGTAATGGCTTCATAAAGACTGAATTAAGAAAACAGATGTATCTTAAGAAGCATTGCCCAGATCTGAGAAATATGAGCAGAGCTCCCTCTCAGCTGCCTCTCTGCCGGTTTATGGTCTGATACTGCAGGGACCCATTTGATAGCATTCTGCAAAACTGTGCTCTCTAACTCTGGCCAAAAGAAGCTGAGGCATTGGGGCTGGCCATGGGTGTTGGGGGATCCCGATGTCGATACTGAACAACCAACAGTCATGCTATGAGTTGACTGGGGAGACCCTTAAAGTTTCTGTGATTGATTGGGATGACGTAGGAGACAGGAAACCAGAACTTCCTTGCAATGAGCCATGTGCCCTGCTGACTACACTTCTCTCTGCAGGATTCTAAACCCTAAGGACTCTAAACGCTCTCTCATAAGACCTTAGTACTTAATGCAGCATATGCCCCAGACTCTCAAGTATGAAGTCACGGTGTGCACGTACGATTCTAGAACAGATTTAAAGCTGCCATGTGGAGGGAGTTATTAAGACGTGGCTTAAAGAGGTGTACCGACTGAGGGATGAGGGGGTCATCCGTGCATCCAGGGTGTCTCTGATATCTGCAGGGGCACTGTGGGATATTCTGTTCTGATATTCTCACAGGGACCACCATGGGATTTACTACTGAAACCTCCTTACAAAGAACCAGACATACTCATTACCCTTCCGTTTCCACCTGTCTAATCATGCCTTGATAAGAATGAGCATGGCTTCTTTTTCACCTGCCATGGGCTGTCTGCCGTCTCACTCTATCTCTTGAGCTTGGGGCCCACTGAGGACACCAGTGAAGAACATCTGTAAGGTACCTGCCAGGTGAACGACAGGCACATTAAGTGTGATGAAGGACTTCTAATGGAAAGGGGGACGGGCCATCACAAGACCATAAAGGTTTATACTAAATAAAATAGGAAAGTTTTCCACGATTTCAGCCTGGAGTAGAATCGATGTTGCAGTTTCCTGAGGGGTGAGGTCAGCACTTGGCCAGTCCACACGCTCTATGAAGCCTCGATGGAAAGAGCAGCAATCTCCAAGGGGGTGGGCGGGTGGGGGCAGAAAACAGAGATGTGTTTCCTGTCTATTGCTCTTCTCCCTCCAGGTCCCCAGCTCCCTGAAGGGGGTTCTGCCTAAAGCCTGGGATACAGCTTGGAGGATGTGCAGTTTGATTTTGTTTATGAAAACAAAGAACATTATTTTGTGTTCTTGACAAGACTGGGGAGTCATGTGAGTCTGAGGTCGCCTCCCTCGCCACACAGAAAGGACAGAAGAGGTGAGCTCCAGGCAGGCCTGGGAGGCTCGAGGGGCACTGCTGTGAGACCACATCAACTTCATGGCCTCTCCATGGTATTCATGTCTCCCAAGTACTCCTTAAGAAAGCTGCACGGAGCACAACAATTTAGTTGTCTGTTGTTTTGCGGTGTTGAGGGTCGAACCCAGGGCCACACCCATGCTAGCGCTTCACCTCAGAGCTGCCTTCCCAACCTCTGGCTTAGGTTTCATTCATCTTGCCCTTCTCTACTATGCTCGCTCCCTACATCCCACAACAAACCTCAGGGTGTCTGAAAAGGTAGTTTTCTGCTCATTCTATGAAGAAGGAGGCTTTGGTACACAGTTGTAGAAATTTCTCCCTTCCATACCCCCTGGGTACATTTAACATTGTCTACAGCTCTGGAGAAATCCATAGACGTCAACAACTGAGCTTCAAGTTGGCCACCTTGGGGCTCTGTTTAATGCCATATGATAGTGTTTCTACTTGGAGACACCCACGCCCTGCAGATAACACAACCTAGATAAGGAGTTATTATTCAGTATCTAACTATAAATATCATACATGTGCATGTACTCTTAAAGCAATATTGGATTATATTTTTAGAGTGCCAGGGATCACATTTACGGCCTCTCAGATGCGAGGCAAACATGCTACTGCTCAGCTATATCCCCAGATATCATGGACTATTTTTATTTTATTTTTTTAAGAGACAGAGTTTGTCTGGGATGGCCCGGAGTCCCGGGGCTAGGGTAATTCTGCTGCCTCCTCCTCATTCATACGTAGGTCTAGAGGCACACACTGCAGTGCCAGGTTCAGATATTATTAGTTAACATATTAACTAATATATCAATAATGCAGTGGCCTTAGCATTAATGATATGCACATTTTAGATGTTCAAAACACATGTTTTTTAAACTTTATACTATGTATAATTTTAAATGGAAAATAACATCTCAAGACAACTCTCTGAAATCACTGGAGAGTAGCTAACAGCAGGCAGAGACTTGAAGTGAGTTCACATTGGTTGTGGGGTATGGCTCTATGAGCTTTCCTTTGGTTTATGGCTTTTAACTTCAGGGCAGTTCCAAATCCCTGCCATGATGGACAGCTTCAATTGTAATGGAAAAAATCCTGCAGTTCTACTACCCCAGAAAGCCAGAGGATAGAGTTTGGGGCCGTCACATGAGCTAGGTAATGGGGGAGCTATAGAATTATATCCTAAATTCAATTTCTCTAGTATTTCCAACCCTATTACTATTCCTGAAATATGCACAGAGTGTAGGTTACAATCAACCTAATAAAATCTCAGCAAATATTCAGTTCCCATTAGCTACAAGAAAGGAAGAATATTGAAGCTTTTGTTCAGCCAAGATAACAGCATATTTAATTCTATAGTTATGTGCCTCATAGTAAATATTTGGGTCAGCAATAAATCACATATATTATGGTAGTTCCATAAGATTATATTGCTGCTGGGCATGGTGGCACACCTTTATAATCCCATTACTTGGAAGGTTGAGACAGGAAGATCACAGGATCTAGGCCAAACTCAGCAACTTAGTGAGCCGATGTTTAAAATAATAGACCCGAGAGGGTGTAGTAGCTCAGAAGTAAAATGTCGCTGGGCTCCACCCTCAGTAGCATATAGATACACACAAAAAACGAGATTATAATGCCTATTGATATCGTGGACCCCTCAACTTGTGTAAGTACAAACTATGAAATTTGCACAGTGACAAAACTATCTAAAGACACATTTCTCAGAACTACCCCTGGAGTAAAGCAATGCACGCCTGTGTACATTTACACTCCAGGAGGACGTTGTTGTTTGTAGTGCACCATTCACAATTTCTAGGACACCATCCAAAAATACTCATCACATGAAGAAAGAGAAAAGCATACTTCATCTCTACAGCAAACACAATAAACAGAAACACAACAAACCCTGATTGAGGACAGGATCCCTGGAAGGAGTGGGAGGCTGATTTGGACGGGAATAGGGAAAAGGCTTAAGGATTAGGGGAACAAAGCGTGACCCTGGCGTGAAGGCCCGGAGAAGACCTGGGAGCTCTGCGCGGTCCGTGCAGATGGCGCCTTCGGAACGTGCCGCCTGTAGCAGCCCCTCACCCTGCCTGAGACTCTGATGGGGAAGTGGAAACAGAGTCTCTTAGACTGGAGCCTTTGGGGGTAAAGCAGAGGAGAGGGCAGTCTGGGTGTGTTTGTTGGGGAAGAGCTAAAGGTTGCTCTCTGGGACAGGAGGCATCTCAGTCACAGAAGTATCTTCTTGACACAGCCCTGGGATCCTGCGGGCACCCTCTCCAGAGCTCCTTCCTGTTACTAGGGGCTGGTACAGTAGAGAGCGATGGGGTGTATGCGTGCGTTTTGGTTGGTTGCTCTCTGTTCAAACTCGTAGATTCATGGGTCTTAAGACATTTATTTCTTGTTTTTTGTTTTGTTTTTGAGTTTTCTTTATGTAAAACTACAGCATAGCGCAGACTCTTAGGGTAGGCTCGGATATTTCTCACGAGGTGAAAGCACCTGTGTATCCAGGACCCAGATCCCAGAAGCCCCTGATGCTTCTCCCCATCCATTTCCCTAAATTAATCCGTTATCCTGCCGTCGGGCGATAAGCCTTGGGGCCACAGCAACATGATTCCCACAACATTCAGTGGACACGCGAGCCAGGAAAACCTGAAAGGGACGCTGGGGTTATAGACGGTAAAGAAGGCCCCTTCTCATGGAAAGTTAGGGCAGCTGCCTTTTTCATATGGGAGTGTTTAAATATTCTGAAAGAGTCTAGAAGGCTGAATGAAAAAAATAGTTTAAAAAAAATCTGTGATAAGTGCACCTGGTTAACTCTATTCCTCTGTGGCCTCAGGGCCCCAACTGGCTGGGCCTAGGACTTGGGGTGAGGGATGGGGGAACAACTGTGGGCGGGTGTCAAATTAGGTCTCGGATAATCCAGGATGTTCTAATTGCATCTGTCCGAGGAAATCTGCCATCCAAAGCTATTTTTTTTTCTGCAGGCTCCCCTCCCCTTCCCTTCTGCAAAGCTCACACCAGGCGTCCAGAAGAGAAAGGTTGCCAAGCAGAGCAGAGAGGAGAGGCTCCCTCCCTCCATCCCTCAGCCGCCCCCGCCCTGGCTCAAGGAGCTGGGCCTGCTGGAGCCTGCGCAGTCGCCTTGGTGCAATGCAGGACAGCCTGTACGCCTGCGCGGCTCTGCTGGGTGGGCTCAGGGGGGGCTCCAGAGGTGGAGACCTCCATCTGCTGTTTTCAAGCAGCCTGCAGCCTCCCCCTCCCTCCAGCTAATGGTGGCTAATTCGTTTTCTGGTTCTTACATACAGGCATACATGTGGCTCATACTAATTAAGCTCGACAGGCCCGCAAAACGTCTGCCCTGATATAAATGAGCTGGTGGGATCGTGGTGTAGGGCAGAGGGGGTTACTCAGGCTGAGGTTTGCTGGGAGGGTCGGGAAAACAAGTTCGAGTTTAACAGGGAGTAGATGACGTACTCAGGGGGATAGGACTCCATTTAGCATGCACTGTAAGATCAGCAGACCCTTCAGAAAGGCCAGAAAAAGAGGCTGGAAAGGCCTAGCTGCGAGATCTGGGAGACCAGGAGTCTAAGGGGAGTGGTCTGAGAGTAAGAAAGACCCGAGCAACTGCTGCACCGCCCAGGACAATGGGCTGTAACAATAGACATTAGGTTTAGCAACAGGAAGGTCAGAAGGGGATCTACACAAAAGTATTTGGAGAAAGGAATACGAAAAAAAGAAAAGAAAAAAAAACAACTAAAACAAAAAGCCTAAGGGCTAGCTGGAAAGTGAATGTCCACAACCCTAGCGAGAGACGCTTTCTGTCCCCTATGCCACACTCTCCCCTGGGGGGGACAGAAAACCTCCCGACTCAAGCACTGGAGGGGCGCAACCTTACAAGCCACAAGAAAACACGGTCGTGCTTTGTTGCTAACCCCCAGGCGTCCCGGCGGAGCACAGGGCAACCTCTGACATATCACAGTGGTTCTGAAACGCATCCCGTTCCAGACCCCCGTCTCGCCTTGGCCCGGAGCCCAGAGTGGGCTTCGTGGATGGATAGGTCCAGCTGGAAGCCTAAATAGCAGCTAGTCCCGACGGTAGGCATTTGTACCTCTGAGCAGGACAGAGACGTGAGGGAACCATGGTAATGATACGACCCTCAAGTTAATATTCATTACACATTTGGTGAAAAGATACTGGATAGAACTCTTATGGGTTAGGAAAATAAAACAGTTCCACACCTTCATCTCTACTCTATGTTCTGAAAATTCAATGCCATCTTTGTTGTTTAAGAATAGTCACCAAGTAGCTTGTGCGTGTATGTTTAAGATTTTATCACTTGGAACCTGACCCCAATTTATAATTACAGTTCCCCAATTAGAGGGTAGTAAAATATTCACTTGGTAAATGTCCCAAAATGAGTAACCTCTGACCAATTCCATCACCCTGCAGAGAAAGGCAACAAAATGTCTCTCATTTATGTTTTTTTTTTAATCTCCCCACAGGACTTCTTAAGGAATTTTTTAAACATAAAACTGATTTAGGATCACATGAAATAACTAAGCATTTGGAAAAAAATGATTGTGGATCCTCCCTGAGCATTGTTTGCTTGCAGAATTTCAGCTTCTTTGTGACCCAATGGTGGCCACCGGGCAGCACTGTGTGTGAGATTGCATTGCTGAAGAGCAGGCAACATGGACATACGAATTGCCAGGAAACACATTTAGATCTCTCGTGTGGCTGTAATTCAATTTTTCATGTAATTTGCCCGTTTTCCCGTTGCTGTCTCTCCTCTGAGTTAAAGAAGTCTCTTATATAATGCAGCTAGGAATGTTGCAAATATTTCTGTCAAACCTGTGGCTTGTCTTTTCACTTTTATTGATGTTTTTAGACTACCTTTTGCTGATTTTAGATGACCGGGATTTATTTTTTTTTATAAATGACTTAAGATAGGAATTTAGCTAGAATTTTCCCTAAATATATGTGAGCCAAATGTTGCCAAAACAGTATTTTTTTATGTCCCATCTTTATCCAACGTGGAATGTTGCAATTTGAACAAACTTCCCTCTACATTTAAATTCAACACAAACCTAAATTGCTTGTCTCTTAACCCATCATTTATATCGAGAGCTTCTCCAGAAGTAAAGAAAAAAACACCCTTCAATATTAGGGTATTTACCAGCACACACAGCCAACTACACTCTACCCCCCACCCCTGCCACCTAACCCCCTGAAAAACAAAACAAACAAAAAGCACTTGTAGAAGATTTTTCCATACTGCAAAACAGCTCAAGCTAATTGAAATTGGAGAAGATACATTTGAAATGATTCTTGTTATCACTTAATCCGTATTTTTAAAAATGCACTATTTTTACTAATTCAAAATGTCAGCTTTTTCATTATTTTTTCATAATTCATTTTTTAAAATGTTTCTTAGTCTGCCCTCTTTTTGGCTTATTTCTACAGATTCAAACCTGGCAGTTCTTGAAGGAAAGTTTGTTTTTTTTTTGTTTTGTTTTTGTTTTCTTCTTCTCATCAGATCCACTGTGTATTTAGATCATCCCCCAAGCCTTGGCTGCTGGGCAGGATCATGAGTCTGGGGGCCTGAAGAGAGAAGGGGTCACTTCAGGGACCTGCATCTCTGCAGCCTCTCGGGGGCGCCCTGCCTCCACCTTACAGCCACGTTCGCTAATGCCTGCGGGGAACAAAGGCTCTGACACCCCTTTCTTGAAGCAGAGGAGTGTACCCCGAACACATCCGATTTTGCTCTTTTAAAAAGGATCTTTATTCCCGTTTCTGGTATCTTGGTTGGGATAGTCTTCATGGATCGGGTTACAGCGCCATCTAGCATTCAGAACCAGGAGTCCCGCGGGAAGAAACTGCATTAGAGAAACCCAGGGAGGGGCTGGAGAAAGCAGTGCACCTGGAGGAGAGAGGTGGGAGCCCCCTTGGAATAGGTGCCCAGGGCTGGGGACAGGATGATGCCGGAGGCTAGTGGATCAGTATTCCACAATAACCGATTTATAGTGGTTACAAGCAGTTCAACGGCCTAGGGTTGTCTACGTTATTTGTGAGAACCCTATGTCCAATTCTTGTCCCTCGTTTAAATTAATAGGTGGGATCCTTGTTATGAATTGATCAGGAACTACAAAGTGGACGCATACTGCCCATATATAATCAAAAGTGCCTATGTAAAACACGGAATACTTTTTCACTTATTCCTGTAATTTGAAATGTCTCTCACTTTGTTAAACTTTCAGACTAGGTTTGATCTCACCCCATCGGGACCTTTCATTCTTTTTATCGGACCTGTGATATTCAGTCTGTGATATTCCTAGGCACCTTATTTGGTTGACAGCCACCTATTTATAGGCAATTAGATCATTTGTAACCTTCCTGCTATCATAGACAATGCTGTAACGGACATTTTTTTGTTTTTTCTTTAAGTTCTATTTGTGGACAAATAAAAATTGCTTGGTCTAAGCGTGGGCATACTTCACATTTTGCCAGCTATTAAAAGTGTCTCTTCCAGGAGAGACATCTCTGAGATCACATGAGGAGAACAGAGGCTCCTGGATAGACTTTCCCGGATCTTAAAAAGGGAACTATGACTCCAGCCGGGCTCCCTGCTCATTCTAGGCAGCTAATCCCTCGAAGCCCTCCCTGGCTGCGGGACAGAGGCAGACTTATGAGGACAGGCTCTGTGATTCAGACATGTGGACACCGAAGTGCGTACACTGAGGCCACCGATTGTGAAATTGAGGACTTCCAGGGAAAACGAAGTTCGTGCCTAAATGATAACACATTTAGTTCTAGGGACGGAGCACTGTGCACATCCGATGGTAGGGTTTACTTAGTGGCAAAAGAGAGAGGCACTAAGAAGCCTCTTTTCTCTTCTGAGCTTCGACCTACTGGTGCCTATACACATGCTTGGCTTTCTTACAGACTCTTCAGTTGTGATGACATCACCTTCTTTGCTCAGACACAAAGTAGAGTTCTTATGCCTGAGGGGAGAGGAGAGGAGAGGAGAGGAGAGGAGAGGAGAGGAGAGGAGAGAGACTGAGGATTGAATCCAGGGAAATTTTTATCACTGAGCAACACCCCCAGCCCTTTTTTATTTTTATTTTTAAATTTGGAAACAGGGTCCCCCTAAGTTTCTGCGTTCTGGCCTTAATCTTGTAATCCTCCTGTCTCAGCACTCCAGTAAGAACTTTAAGTAGTGATGCTAATTTTATTTCTTGGCATTCATTTTCCCCTTCCTTTCCAACTACCAATGCATGGTTCTTAATCTGTCATTTCAAGTGTCTTTCCCTGTGAGACTTAAGTATTTATTTACCTCTTTATCTATCCATTTAACTAATAGTTTCTAACAGGACCCACAAGTCCTGTCATAGGAGTTTGGGATGAATTTCTGTGCAAAATAAAACTACCTTCTTTCATGGAATTTATAATCAGAATTTGTGTGACTTCATACATATAGTCACGTGTGTTGCGTTAGTAAGAAGGTGATGCATAAGGTGGGCGGGAAAGACAAAGCTCGTGAAGATAAGGAGAAGCGGAGGGCATCGGCTGTGACAGGTTTCCAAAGCAGACTGGGAAGTCTGCCCAGGACTTTGAGCAGAAGTTTGAAGGGGCTGAAAGGGTTAACAGGAGAGGAATGTGGTCCATCCTAGGCTGAGGGCAAAAGCCCTTGCGGGGAGCTCACATGTCAAGGGGATGACAAGGGGTGGTCAGAGCATGTATGACGCGGGTTACTCGGGCTTCCTCTGGGTGTGATAAGCAGCCATTGCAGCTTTTTAACAGAGACATTGACAGTTGTCTGACTCCACTGTATGGATAATATGGGCTAGGGAGAGGCAAGGGCAGAGGAAAGAAGACAGCAGTGTTCAGGGGAGAGAGGAGAGAGAGAGAGAGAGAGAGAGAGAGAGAGAGAGAGAGAGAGAGAGAGAGAGAGAGAGAGGAGAGAGAGAAGAGGAGAGGAGAGGAGAGGAGAGGAGAGGAGAGGAGAGGAGAGGAGAGGAGAGGAGAGGAGAGGAGAGGAGAGGAGAGGAGAGGAGAGATCAGACCAGGTTTCACCTATATGTTGGGTTCTGCTTGGCCCTTGGTCTGGTGGTGAAGCTGTGGTGCTGTGGGAGCTCTCGACCGAGGTGGGATGGGTAATCTGTGCAGGCTTCTTGTGATGTCTAAAAACGGTGCTGTACCTTAAAAAAGTACTGAAGTGAGTTTGAGAAACAAGAGTTTCGCTGTGCTGTCCCAGGTCTCTGCTGCTCAGAGAAGCCTTGTTTAGCTGGGTCTCCAGGGCAGGATGCTGATGGTGTGGTTTGTAACAAGGCCAGCTTGAAACCAGAATGTTTAAACATAAGTCTATTGGCGGAAATGTGGCTCTTCGCCTGAGAAGACAGGGCACACCAGGATGGGGATTTGAAGGCAGGAGAGGGAGGGAGTGGGTGGGGGCTTGCACTCGCTGCCTCTCCTATTCTGCTGCCTACCTTCTGATTACCAATGGGGTCCTCACGCCTCAACAGGACATGGGGTAATTGTGCCCCCGCCTGGGCGCTTATCCTGTAGCTGTAAGTTATTAAAATTCCAAAGAAACTCAGAGCCTAGTTGATATATGTTCCTAAGCTTAAGACCGGATAACCCATGATTTAAGAAGCAGGAATGTCAGAGGTCAGTGGCAAGCCCTTCCTTTAAAGAGCCTTCAGAAGGCTGCAAGAACGGACAGCCTTGAAGATATCTGATCTCAGAATCTAAAATGATCCGACCTTGGCTCATGGACCCACTGCTAATTCCCCTCTTTTTTCCAAGCTTTGTGATGTTGGGAGTCAGGGACAGGTGTCTAGGGTCTGTCCAGCAACAGGGAACATTTGCATCATATTTGTGTAAGAAAACTGGCCTTTCAGAGCCCCCATTTTGCAGCCTTCCTCAGCCAGGCCACATAGAGTGTCAATCACCCAGAAAGGGAGGTGGGAGGAGGCAGCGAGAGTCCTGATCACAGCCTGGGAAGGAGGGGGCCTCCCGCGCATGCGCACACGTTCCCCTGCAGTGCAGGGGTCTGCTTCTAGAAAGAGGGGGTTTTGCTGAGCATGCGCACTCCGGACACACTGCAGGGTCTCGCTCCGGGCGGGGAAGGGGCTTCTTGGCGCCTGCGCACTCTTCTTACAGCATTGCAGCGCCTGCTTTGCGGCTGCGCCAGCTTGGCACCTTCCAGAAAGCTCCAGGACTGGGTTGGGCGGGGGGCAGGGGGTGAGGAGGAGGTGTAGGTCTGTCGTTCACTCCCCTGGCTCCTCCCACGGCTGGAGCTTACAATCCACAAGTGTTCTTTTTTGGACATTTACGGCGCCGACAGGCGGCAACCGCATGGCATAGACATTGCCCCTTTCAGTGCTGAGGCCATAACTGGGATGTTTGTTAGGACTTGGAAATGTGCTGGGTGGGTCACCAAAGGAGAATCAGAATCAAGTAACAGACCCTAATTTTGGAAAGAGAACAGCTGCTTGAAAGCAGTTGGAACAGATTGACAGGCTGGGAGGTGAGCTGTCCCCCAAACCCTCACCTCAGCCTCCTGATCCTCCCCAATAACCCGGGCTGTCCCCAGGAGTCCTGGCTTGACTGACAGCGGCAGCTTGGGCGCCCATTGTTAGAAGTGCAGTTTCTCTGTCCACTCCTGTCCTATCCATCAGAAACTCTAGGAGTGGACCAAGCGAGGTTCACAGCCCTCTTAGTGGATTTGATCCATATCCCGAACCAGACGCTGGGACAGGGTTTTGAGACACTGAGATGGAAACCACCCAAGGAAAACCATGACCTTTTTATTGCGTCTGAGGGCGGCTGGTTTCCAGTTTTCTTTCTGGAGTCACCCGTCCCGGTTGGCCTGAGCTGAATGATGCCAGCTACTTCTAGAAGGGAATAGTGGGTCTTCCTGAAGCCTGTGTGTTATTGGTGAACATGGTCTCCCTAGGCCCTTCGAACCATCGAACCTCGGCCGGGGAGTCCGAGGGAGCTTTTTAAGGAAGGATGATGACTTTGGAATATCACTTGCTGAGTCCACATTCTTTTCTCAGGGAGCCTCTCATGCTTTTCTTTCTCATCTGTTTACAGACAGGCTTGGATATGCCACTGCCCATTGTGCCTCAACTTACCCACCAGATAACTACCCAGAATTCTTTGTGAGGCATCGAATTTTTGAGGTGTTTATTTGTTCAGGGGAATCTGTGGTTTAATTAGGAGCAGAAGCTACACAAAATTGTTAAAAAGGATGAGTTAAGATGCATATATCCTAAAGCTTACTTGAAATCTTGAATTTTTCAGAGATTTCTTCCGTAAGTAAGAAGTCAAAGCGAGGGTGACTTTTAAGAAAGGAAAAGCAAGAGTTTAATTTTTTCCTTTATGGGGAAAATCTGAATATTCAAGTGGGAGGTTATAATAATTCTGGGCTCGGTATAAAACATGGGAGTCATTCACATGCCTGTGATATTTAAAGCCAAAGTGTATGATTTAGTTTCCCCCATGCTAAAATTTAGTGGCTTAAAACCAGTATTTTTAAGTTTCCATTCTCCATGCTTTCTTGAGACTACGTGTGAATAATGGTTCCTCCTTGTATTCCCGTTCCTGTATATGTGTTCTCAAAACATTCCTTTTAAACTAAGCAATTCATTCCTCAGCATGCCTCTTATTGTTCTTTATGATACCTAACTTAAAAAAATCCAATTTGGAAATTTTAACAACCTACCTACTAATTATCTTGCCAAGTCCACAAAATCATAGGTAGATATTTCAATTTACCACCAGGGAAAAAATTTGCCAATTTTGTATTTTTTCCAGCCTCTACCCACAGGGTCGCTCAGATTTTCATATTTTTTTACACAATTTCTTTGATGTGTCTTCAGTTTATATAACCCCCTATTCCATTCCAACGTCAGTGCCATTAACATTTATTTATTTATTCATTCATTCATTTATTTATTTATTATAGCAGTGGTCCATTTTTAGATTCTTATGCAAGTGTCGAAAAACTTTGGTCTATATAAAACTCTTGCCCAACATTATTGGCTTAAAACAACTTTTTTTCTATTTAAACTAATTCTATAGTTCAGCTTAATGGCTCTTCTGACCTAAACCAGGCCCTCTTTGCCTGGATGGTCTAGGAGGACCTTACATATTTTAAGATTGGCTTGATGGTAGTTTAAGTGACAAAGACTGGTTTGGTGTGATCCCTTTTCCCAATGAACAGGCTACTCCCCTCACCTTCATGTGTTCACAGAATTAAAGCGCTGCAGTGGAAGGCAATGCCAATGTACAAGTACCTTTTTTTCTGCAACCCTGCATCAGGTCACACTTGCTGTTATCCCATTGGCCAGAGAAGTGACAATCCAATGAGTTGGATGCAGGGAAAGTAACTACTGCAGTCATCTTTGTAGACTGGGAAATGGATTTATGTAGGAACTATCTCCGTGGTTACAGATTGCAATCTTTTGGGGTCATCAAAAAAGGAGAGACCCAATATATAAAACTGAGTTAGACTAGTCAGAGTGTAATGATCTGTAAGGTTTTTCTTTGTCTGGAAACTCTTGGACAAAGATGAGTGGTCAACTAGGATGAGCGGTGAAGTGTCCACTAGTTTTAATAGCATGATAGTTCACAATGAGGTTCGAACTATTTGTTCGGCTGAAGTGAAGGGGAGAACGCAGAGCTGGAAGAGGACTCATATGTAACTAGAGACTGTTTTTTTGAATGAAAAAACTATTCATGAGGCATAATCTTTCTGGTCTAGGACAAGGATTTAATTTTTTTCTAAACTCTAAATCAGAATCACTCTGAACATTTCCAACCACATGAAAAATAACCACAGCATCTATTCCTGATTCGTGGCAGTCAGAGGGCACATGATAATCTCTAATGTATTTCTATGGCTTTAAAAGACATGCCAAACTCTATTCCCGTCCTGGCCAGAATTCTGGTGATGCAGCTGGTTGATGGACGCGTCCAGCTGAATTCCCCAACATCAAGTAACTTATGTAGATAGCTATGCTTAGAGTAGGAATGCTGTGAATACTATGTTATCCCTTCAAAGCATTTCTTTAAGTTATGTGAGTCACTGGGATGTCAAAGGCAAAGGAAGGTAATTTATAAATATGTCTTGCTCCTTTCTTTCTCTCGCTCAAAAATCCAGACTTTAGTACAGTCTGAGAAGACTCCAAAATGTTCTAAATATTCTGAGTAGTCTTTCCTGTTACAGATATCTCGTCAGACATGAGTAGAATTGGGTAATGACAGTGGTAACTTGTTTTATCATTCATTTTGGCATTGTTTTCAAATCATCTTGAGTATGCGCGGGCGAACACACACACACACACACACACACACACACACACAATACACTCTTCATCCCAAACCTTATGAAAATAGATTATATAAGGCACATTTTTAATTCAAAATATTCTAGAGTGCATTTCCAGTAAAACTCATATCCTCAAACCCAACAGCAGATCTGAAAGGTTAGGATTGGTTAAATGGTCTTTCATCAGCTTTTTAATATGTTTTTTATATATTCATATATTCTCTCTTGCCCCAATTATGTACTTTTACACCTGTTATTTTGAGATTAAGGATCACATGTTTGACATGTCATGTCATGTCATGTCATGTTGGTTTCCTTCTATCTGGAGTAATTATTCATTGTTTTTTTGGCTTTCACATGATTTGAGGTATAGAACCCTTGGGGATTTTATGAGATACTTATCAATTTGTGCTCATCTGATGCTGCCCAAATCATGTTATGGATTTTTGGTAAGAATGTTATTATATTGATACTGCATCTTTTTAAGGACTCAGCCTTTTCAAACCTTTGCACTTTTCCAAGAGGCACGTATTTTTACCAATACTGGAGATGTTAAATTTGATCACTTGGGTAAGATGAAAACTTAGGCTTCTCAATTATTAGCATTTTCCTTTTGAAATTAATAATTTGAATGGGGGCAGTTTAGGCATGCTAAAGTGATGAGTTTTTAATGCCTGTGTTATGGATTCTTTAGTTATTAGCTGATATCCTACTTTATGGAACAGTTTCCCCTTTCACTGATTCCTATTAGTAAGGTTTTGATTCTAATTTTACTCCCTGAATTATAAGCTATTACCATCTTCAGGTTTTTACAAATAAACTTTAAAAAAATTTCCAAGTTTACAGACAAAAAATAAAACCTGAGAAAATAGTACAATAAGATCCCATACACCCATATTCAGGGTTCCTAATCAATACAGAAAATCTGATAGCCAGAAACTCCCTCAAGTAACATTTTGCATTGGCATGGCCAAGTATCGATGTGTTTTGATTACTTATTAAAACCTGTACTTAATTCACATTTCCTTAGTATTCACCAAGTGCATTCCGTGTGCTCCGAGATCCTCTTCAGGACGCATTCACTTGTCATACCTTTCATGGGGCAGAGTCTCGGGGCTCCCTTAGATTACATTTTTTTTGTTTGTTTGTTTCTGGTGATGTTGACATCTCTGGGGACAACAGGTCAAATATTGTGCAGAACATTACTCAAAGAGGATTTAGTTAATGTTTGAATCTAGACGACACACTATCACCTTCAGTTTCTGAAGCCTTACACTTGGCCTGCGAAAATGTATGTTACTATTCCCTTCCTCAAAGCAAATGTGTAAGCCCGGAGCACAGCTCCATTTTCTTAGTTAAAATCCACCTCATTCGTAAGTGAGGTGTTAGTGGCAGAAATGTAGACAACTATCAGAAACCCGTGTTACAGCACCATCTATCATCCAGAAATGGAAGTACTTGAATAGGCTAGAGTTAAATTGCTGGTAACCCAGGCTATCAGTAGCTGCTGAAGGGGAGGGGTGGGGCTGAGGGGAAGTTACTATGAAGACAGATATCAGAGTCCCAGGAAAAAAATAAGAGTCCAAGGAACAGTGGTGATAGACTCCAAAAGAGAGCAGATAAGAACAGCTTTTCAATTACAGAAGTAAAAAAGGTTGTAGAAGTTTATAAACAAAAATAGTAAAGTACTTAGGCACAATAACCTTTTTCTCTCTAATTCCATATTATTCTTTAAACATAGAAATACATTTAGAAATTTTTAGGATGTTAACAAATATATTCAACTGAATCTATGTATCTACTTATAGCAAGACAGAAACTTGGATGCAGATATAAATACAAATATAAAGATGTCACATTTTTAATAATGTTTTTAATTGTATTCAACCAAGTCTATACCTATCTATGTAGGTATATATTTTTGCATAACTTACATGAAGAAATCTCTGCTTAATAGGTAGATGTCACCCCAGCATTTGGTAGGCTAAGACAGGAGAATCAAGGTTCACAGCCAGCCTCATCTACTTAGTGAGGTCCTTTGCAACTCAATGAGAACCTTTTTCAATATAAAGGATAAAAAATAGGTTTGGGGGTGTAGCTCAGAGGAAGAATGGCTCTGGGTTCCATCCTCACCACCTCAAGAAAAGACTAGCTTTATATATGATATTTACAATTTATTTTTCAGACTTTTACTTGCAGATTCTTATAGTGCTCATTCTGTATCACTGTACAAATATATTATTTTTAAAATATGCATATCCTCAAATATGCATCTCTTTTCATTCTTCTATAGATGATAGAAAATATTTACTTTTTCTTTTTTTTCTTTTTCTTTTTCTTTCTTTTTTTTTTTTTTTTTTTTTTTTTTTTTTGGTGGTGCTGGAGTTCCTGGAAACCCTTCTACCTCCGGGCTACACTC
This sequence comes from Muscardinus avellanarius, assembly GCF_963383645.1. Taxonomy (NCBI): domain Eukaryota; kingdom Metazoa; phylum Chordata; class Mammalia; order Rodentia; family Gliridae; genus Muscardinus; species Muscardinus avellanarius. The sequence continues at coordinate 163,425,960 of NC_137788.1, forward strand.
CCAGACCTATTTTATACTTTTTTATTTGGAAACAGGGTCTCTTAAGCCCGCGCGGCTGGCTTCGAACCTGCAGATCCTCCTGTCTCTGCCTCCCAAGGGCAGGGATTACAAGCGTGCGCCACCACGCCCGGCCTATTTACTTATTTACTTAATTTTGCAGAAAATGCAAGAGAAGGTGTTCTTTAATGTTCATACTTCAGTAATAAATTTGGTGAGCTCCCAAGGGCTACAGCAATAGATAATCTATCTTGAAAGATGTAAGTAACCAAATTACATATGCAGTTTTCATGCTTGAATATTTTTTACCCTATCCAGCTAAACTGGCTTCTTTCATCAGCTTAGTGATAAGCTACTGCTTGTTTTTATTTATTTTTTCTTTGAAATCTTCTTGTTCCTGATGTAATGGCATTTTAAAAAATTGCTTTATTTTACTTTTGTGTCATTTTATATTTATGCTGAATATTACATTACTTAGTAATTCCCAAGTATTTGATTATGTGTATTTTACCCTATTAAAAAGTTACTAATAGTTTTATAGAAAATGGATTTATTATTTCATGTGATTCATGTTGCAAAAAATATTTATTGCTAATTTATTTTTAAAAATTTTACATCTAGATAGTTATTTTACAAATGACTGAAAACTTCTACATCTTTATTCATCCACTTTGGAGTATGGATTTTTATTACAAAGTTCATTTTGTAAAATGAATATTCAAGGAAAACTAAGATTGGGGATCGCCGCAAAGGTATAGGGCAGTGCTTTTTTTTTTTTTTTTTTTACGATCTTATAAACCGTGATTTTCTTATCGTGATTGTGTCGATTCTAACATGCATGCAAATGTTTATTTTAGGGTATGTGCTGCCTTGTAACCTATTCCCTTAACATTTCAAATTCAACATTTCAGGGGTGGGACGGAAAAATGCAACAGCAGGGTCCACAAACGATGGCCTAAAATTGTTTGATCTTGCAGTGTTAAAAAAAAAAAAAGAGGAAAAAAAGAAAAAGGAAAGTTCATTTTGCACTTGTTCATTTCACACTTGTACTATGCTAACAAACAGCCGGCTTGCCGCGGGCGCAGCACGAGCCGGCCTTCCGAGCGGTCTGCCTCTGCCTGACTAATGGCCACAGCCCCCGCCGCCCGCCGCCCGCCGCCCGCCGCCCGCCGCCCGCCGCCCGCCGCCCCGCCGCGGACCCGGCGCCGCCATCGGCCAGCCGGCTGAGAACTGCCAGGAGCCGGCGGCGGCGGCGGCGAAGTGCCCGCAAAGCGCTGTGGGAAGGTCACGTGCTCAGCGGAGCGGACGGTGGTCCGCAAGGGCCGAACTTGTGCGCGTCCGCACGCGCCGCCGAGCGAGGGGGCGCCGCGCCTTCCGGCCCCTCCCGGCCGCCGTGGCGAGGCTTCCGCCCGGCCGCGCACGGCGCATGCGCGGGAGCCAGGGAGGGCTGAGCCGCTCAGCCCGCGGGAAGACCTTCTGTATGCGAACGTCCCGCTTAAATTTATTTTTTATTTATTTTTATTTTATGTTTTTCTCCTCTTTAACAGAACTGTTGCCTTCCCTCCACTCAAAACGTAATAGTCTTTTTCTTTTTTGTTTTAAGCCATCAATTTTATCGTTACTCAAACAAGTAAAGCTGTTAACATTGTGCGACTTGAGTGCTAGTGCTTTTAATTTCTACCTGACTTCCTTGGGTCAGATTTTTTTCCCAAAAGTTTAAATTTTAATCTACATTGGGGTTTTCGTTTTGTTTTGTTTAAAGGGAAATAAACATGAATTGTGATTGTGTGTGTGTGTGTGTGTGTGTGTGTGTGTGTGTGTTTAAATACGTTCTCATCTACCCCCACAAAAGCTCCAAGAACAAAATTTCTTCCTGAAATTTACACATTTTCCTTTAAAATCCCGTAATTATTGCCAGTATAAAACTTTATTCCAATCTAAAACTTTCATTTTTCCCCTCCAGGTTTCAAACTACATTTTAATTTAATACATGCGTTATTTGATTCATTTACTATCAAAACGATTACTCGGCTTTATTACTGAGCCACTTTTCTATGATACTCCTCCTTCACGCCAGGATTTTCTTTTCTTTTTCTTTTCATTTTTCTCCTCTCCAGTTTAGCCCACTCTTGGTTCCTCCGGTGCATTCCTGTAGCTAGGGCTTTGTGTCTATTGCAGAAACCTATTCGTTAGCATCTCACACAAAAGAAGCAAGTCTCGGTCTTTCCTGTGTGCTGTATATTATTTGCAATTTACCTCTTTATTCTTCTGTATTGTAAAATCATTAGAGACGGATATTAATAAAGACGGACAAAAAGGAGAGGGAGGAGTAGAAATCCCAATAGCAAGAAATTCCCAACAGACACTAAATAAAAAAGCTTCACTTCTATTTCTATAGTCCTAGTACTATTTACAGATTATTCCTACCTCTATGCCAGTATGTTGCTGTTAACTCTCCACTTTTTGCAGAAAAAAAATGATAAAAATTGAATTGTATCTATGAAAACTTACATAATTAAAGACCGTTATCTGACTACTATAATTTGTAATCACTAACATCATCCACACTTTGATATTTATCTTTTCATAAGTATGCTCACAAAACAAATATAGGTATACTTCTGTTCCTATTGTTTGTGTATTGCATAAGCCACACAATTATAATCAGGTTAATTTCAGCTACATATATGGTCATTACATTGTTACACATTATTTTTAGTGCTCCTTTAATTGGTAAGAACATTAGTTCTCAGAAAGAAAAAAACATTATCATTATACACATTGCACACAGGAGGGCACTAAAGATGGGCTGGGTAAGGTAAAATTAAAGTTAATACTTCCTTAAAAATGAAATGAGGAGGGGGTTTATGCATTAAAAATTCATATAATAATAGGCAAAATTTTGACTCATCATGAAATCAAATATGTCCTGAGAGTCTCAACTTCCTTCTATCTTTCCCACTATCCCCAGTATTCAGGATGGCTCCAAGGGTGAGGATCATCCCATTCCTCTGATAATGAAGGATGGAGAATGGTTTGGGGGGGTCAGTGAGAAACACAGCAACATCTCTTGACAAATAGCATTCCTGTGGATCATTGTAGTTATGAAATATGCTTGGTTAACATAAACATCTGCCCGTTGGGTTCTGAGTTTAGCACAGGGGATTCTTGTTGTCTTGTGGAATCACCTTTTATTGAATTTGAGCCACTCATCATGAGATGGCTCATGGATAGCTATGATTGATTTTAAGCATATTGAACGATTATTCGCCACCACCTTAGTAATTAACTCCAATGCATCTTTACTCATTTTCTTAAAGATAAAAAACAAATCATCTGCATATTCTGAATGAACTGCAATGCTAAAAATGTGAACATGTTTATTAAGTTTACAAGGATTATAATATCAACTCACACAATGTTACCACACCCACTTTTAGGAATGAAAACACCAGGAATGCCATGAGCCACTTGTCATTCATTTTTTATGTATCTCACTGTTCTCTGATTTTGCTGCCTCGTCTCTATTCCTAAAAATATAACTTTTAGAGATACTGCATTGAAGCGTTCTCTTTGATCTTTAGCTTGACCCCAGCTATGGGCAAACAGGAACATTGCAGAAAAATTCTAGTTGATGTTGGGTCCAGCCTCAGGAATTGAGCGAGGTCCTTTGTGACTTTAGACTCTGTTTCAAAATTTAAAAAGGTAAAATAGGGCAGGGGTGGGGATGTATCTCAGAGGTAGGATTTTCAGTAACACACACACACACACACACACACACGCACACACACACATTCTAGTCAAGGGCTATCCTGAAATGTGTTTGTGAATGGAAAGTGGCAACTAGTTAAGTCACAATATTGCATTTATGGGGATGCAAAAGGCTTAAGGGTAATACAGGCAGGCTCAGTTTTGCCAAAATTTGGATTAAAAGGCTGTGATGTCAATTGACATCTTAAAGGTAAGAAAACTTTATCCTGTTCAAAGCTTAGGCTTAATATGCTTGTCAGCATGAGATGTATTATGGAACTTGCTGAGAATCTGCTTAGCATAAAATAATTGTAAGTTATGCTTAATGATGACACACTTCAGAGATAATGAAAACATAATTTTTTTTTGCTTTGTTTATTTAGTTTGGCACTGAGGCTTGAACTCAGAGGCATTCTCCTTCTAAGGCACACCTCCAGCTCAATTTTATTTCATATTTGGGAGTAGAATTTCACTCGGCTGCTGAGACTCATGTTTCCAAGGCTTGGAGCACCTGAGCCTCCGTCTCAGCCTCCCAAGTACTGTTATCACAAGTGTGCAGCACCACGCTTGGCTCAAAATTCTCCTGATACCATCTTATGTAACTGCACCAGTGATCCAAACCCAGGAAATGCCAGAAGACCCAGAAAAACCAAATAAACCCGTGGAGACTGAACACCACACTACTGAATGAAGAACGGGCCATAGAAGTATGGGGTGGAATCAAGAAATTCCTAGAAACAAATGAAAATAGAGATGCAACATATCAAATCCTCTGGGACACTTTGAAGGCGGTATTAAGAGGAAAATTTATACCACTGAGTGCCCACATAAAAGAACAGAAAAATCACCAAATAAATAACCTAACAACAGACATCAAAGCCCTCTAAAAACAGGAATAGTCTAACCCCAGAGCCAGGAGAAAACAGGAAATTGTTAAAATCAAAGCATAAATCAAAGAAGGAGAGAATAAAAAATACAGAAAACCAACAAACCAAAGGCTGATTTCTAGAAAAATTAAGAATATAGATAACCCACTAACCAATGTAACCAAAAAAGAATCAATCCAAATTATGAAGAGATGCAAAAGAAAATATTGCCCCTGACAGTGTAGAAATCCAGAAGATTATCAGAAAGTACTTGAAAACTATAACAAAATGAAAAATCTAGAAGAAATCGACAACTTTCTAGATAAATACAACCTTCCTAAACTGAGTCAAGAAGATATAGAAAATTTAAACCAACCAATGGCAAAAAAAGAATTGAATTAGAAATAAAGAACCTACCATCAAAGAAAAGCCCAGGACCAGATGGTTTCCCAAGTGAATTTTATAAAACTTTTAGAGAAGATACTCCTCAATCTATTTTGTGAAACAGAAAGAAACAGGACTCTCCCAAATACATTCTATGTAGCCAACATCACATTAATACCAAAACAAATAAAGACAGCTCAAGGAAAGAAAATTATAGGCATATGTCATTGGTGAACTTAGACCCACAACTGCTAAACAGAATGCTAGCAAAACGCATTCAAAACATTGTTACAATATCGTTAGCTAAACTACCCAGCTTTCTCACTTTTGCCAATTTTATATATGCTTTTAAAATGTGCCATATATTTCATAAATATAAATCCAAATTATATGTGTAAATTGTGTATATATACATATATATACATACATATACACATACACATTTGTGTAGTATCGATCACAGTTAGGGTACATAACTTTTCCATCTCCATCCCCAAAAGATTCTCACATGCTCTGCCATGTTTAGAATGCCCCCTTCAAATGGCTTCCCCAACTCTACTAATTTGTTCCCCATAACTCTGATTTTATAATTTAAAGAATATTTTATGAATGAAAGCATATGATAAATAATATTTTCTATTTTTTGCCCGTTTCTAAGGCTTTGAAATCTTCCTGATTTGCTAAATCTATCAGTAGTTTATTACTGAGTTCATTTCATTGTGTCAGTATCTCACTGTTTACTCTTTTCTGTTGAGGAGCATTTGAGTTATTTCTTCATTTGAATCATTGAGTAAAGATACCATGAGCACTCCTGTTAACGTTATTGAGTGAACCTAAGTTTTCCTGTCTGTAGGATAAATGTTCAAGAGTAAGCTTGCTGGGTCACATGGAAAGTATATTCTTAAATTAAAATGGTAAAAATGTTTTTCAGAGTAACTACCATTATATAAGTGCAATACCACTTAGTATTGCATTTTCTATTTTATTCAAACATTTTTAGTAGATATGATGATATCTTACGGTGTGTTTGGTTCAAATGCCCTGAACTAAAATAATATATAGTCCATGTCTTCTTTCTGGTGAACTGTTCAAGACTTTCACACTTAAATAATCTTTTCCTGTGTGATTTAGTGTTTATGTATTTTCTAGACATCATTCATTTGCTAAACAAATAATTTGCAGATATTTTTTTATTCTAAACTCTGACTTTTCAACCTAAGATTATCTTTTGCAGACTAACAATTCTTAATTTTGAAGAAGTATAATTTCTCTTTTTCCTTTTATTTGTGGTACTGGGGATGGATCAGACGGGCTTTTTTCCTCTGGGCTACACTTCCAGACATATATTTTATTTTATTTGGAAACAGGGTCTCACTACATTGCTGAGTGCCTCAGTGAGTAGCTGTGACTGGCTTCCAACATTTGCAGTCTTCCTGTCTCAGTCTCCAAATTACTGAGATTACAAAACTGTGCCACCACGCTATGCTTAAGAGGTATGATTTCTTGATAGTTTTGTCTCTCTGTTTATTTACTTCATGGAATGCTTTTAGAGTCACACATCTCTTCTCCTAATCTCAGGTAAACCAATTTTATCCTACATTTTTGTACAAAATTTTACAGTCATATACTTTATATTTAGATAAACGATAAGTGTGAGTTGATGTTTAGTGTGTGTGTGTGTGTGTGTGTGTGTGTGTGTGTGTTTTGCATCATCCCACAATATCTCATCTGCTATAGTTCTATGCTAAGTAGTAAAACTAGGAGGAATAATTCTTCTCATGTATCGTTCAATTTGAAAAGTTATTTTAGCTATTTTAGTTAATTTGCCTTTCCACGTTACTGTTTACAAAAGTCACAGAATTTTGGTCAGAAATTATTTTCATCTGTATATTACTTTAAGAGATAATTGCTATTTTTCAGGTGGACCATTCAGTTCTATGTGCAAAGTATGATGTTGTCATTACTTGGGTGTTGTGATTTTGGTTTGTTACTTCGATATTGTTGTATACTTTTCAGCATAAAGATTCTGTGCATGTTCTGTTATATTCATAGCAAAGGCTGGTTGCTTTTATTGTTGTTTGTAGTGCTGTGCTTCTAGTTTGAGTTCTGCTCACTACATCCTTTCACACACAGTCATGCTCATGCAGGGACTGTTCTGTGTTGAACTTGTACCTGCAACCTGACTAATTTCACTTATTAGTTATTAGATTCTTGTGTACATTTCCTGAAATATTCTACATAGATACACCATTTACAAAGTACTTTAATTTATAATTTTCTTACCTTTAACCTCCTCCTTTTACTCCTTTCCCCTTTCCTCTCTTTCTGTCCTTTTATCCTCTCCTCTCCTCTTCTCCTCCCTCTGTTTCCCCTTCTCCTCCTGTTTCCCACTATCTCTTTTACTGTGATGGGAAAGGACAATGTTGTTTGTTTCAGTCTTAAGGAGAAACCATTATAATTTATCACTAAGCTTGGTGTTTCATTTAGGTTTCAAGTACCGGGTCTTTACCAGACTGAATAAGTTTCCATTACTAGATTTTACACTCTTTTTATTTTTGACAGACTTTATCCAGAATGAAGAATTAATGTTAGCATTTGTTTTATTTTAATTTTTAAACTTTTTTCAGGATGTTTACTGTTGTTTCAGAATATGATATATCTTAGTAAACTTTCTGTGTGCGTTTAAAAAGAATGTATACTCTGCCGTGGTTAGGGCAGATCAAATACGTTTACAAGCACCAAGTGGATCAAATGAGTGAATAGTGGTATTCAAGTATTATAGCATCTTGCTGATGTTTTCTGTTCCTTTATTTACTTGTTCTATTAAACATTAATGGGATGATACTGGAATACCCAACATAATTTTGAATTTGTCTATTTCTCCTTGAAGTTCTATTAATTTTTACTTTGCAATTCTAAACAATAAGAGCAACGCTGGAGACATCACAATGCCTAGTTTCAAAAACAGTGCGGATTTTTCATTAGATAGATTCATAGAATGATAAAGTAGTACAAAGGGTATGGAAACAAACTCCCACAGTTACAGCCCATTGATCCTTGACCAAGGTGCCAAAAGCATATGTTGGGAGACAGACAGCCTTTTCAGCAACTGGTGCTGGGAAAACCTGATATCCACATGTGGAAGACTGAAATGAAATCCCTACCTCTCACTCTGCACAAAACGCCACTCAAAGCGGGCCAACACCTGAGGAATTAGAGCAAACACTTAGCAAATACTGGAAGAAACTATAGAACCAACTTTCACATGCAGTGACTGCTTTCAAATGGTCACTAAGCCTCAGAAAATAAAACCAAGATTTAATAAATGAGATGACCTCAAATTTAAAACAAGGGAAACAATCCAGAGCATAAAGGGACAGGAAGGTGAAAGGGAGACAGGGGAGCAAACAGTTGGAGTAATTCTAGACACAAATATGAAAATATCAGTGCCAATTTAAATGTTATGTACTGGGAGGGGAGGGAGCGGGGTGGGATTTGGTGGTGAACACCAGGGGCTGTTTGCCCGTATGTTTCTATTACTCTCGACCTCATCATCATGATGTATATTTACATTGCAGCAATAAAAACAAAGAATGAAGAGAAAGCTTGTAGAAGGGGAGAAACCCCTGCTCAGCTACTTCTACACCAAAGAAGAGTATATAAGAAGCTAAAAACAACTCAAAACCAAAGAGTATACGGCCCAGTTAATAAGTGAGAAATATTACTAAGGAGATATTTCCCAAGAGAAAAAATGCAAATGCACAAAAAATAAACACATGGAAGATGTGTTTATCAATCAACCAAATGCAAATTGAAACTAGACTGAAATTCTGTCATCAAGAATACAAATTATAATAAATGCTGGAGAGAGTGTGGAAAAAAGAATAGTTATTCGTTGTTGGTGAGGTCATAAATTATCGTAACCACTCTGGATATCAGTATGAAGATTCCTCAAAGGACTAGGAATAGAATTGCCATATAACCCATGTACATTACTTATTAGTATCTTTCCAAGGAATTAAAATCAGAGTTAAGTATGGTGTTGCATGCCTGTAATCCAAGTGCTTGAGTGGCTGAGGCAGGTGAGTCCGTTTTGAAGCCAGCCTCAGCATCTTAGAGAGACCCCCCCCACAACCTAGTGAGATTTTGTTACAAAATAAAAGTTAAATAAGCCAGACTCGGGAAATCAAATGTCATGTGTTTAACCTCATACATGAAAGCTAGATAGTAAAAAAATAATTTAATAAAAATAGTAGAGTAGCAGATGGGGTTGTTGCAGGGGAATAAAACAGTGGTACTGAAAAATCAGATTGAATAAATTATGTTACCACTCTGAGCAAATAGTTCACAATGGATTGAACTCTTGTGTATGTTCCTAATATACCAATAAAATTAAAATTAAATATTATTTGACCTGCTTTCTTCCTTACACGCTCTATTTATGAATGATGTAGTATCTTTAGTTATTCCATTTGCCACTTTTATTCTTATTACTTATCATACCCTCTCTTATATTCCCGTGAATGATTGAGGGTTTCTTGTGTACACATATAACATAGCAGATTCTACTCTTGTGTGATACTCTACCAATTCACGTAATGTATGAGCTTTACAAAATTATGACTTCATATCACCATTTGACCTTTTCAAAACTGCCTTGCGTTTTACTTTTACAAGAAACTTCACGCTGCATTGTGACTGTTTTTTTTAATAACCAGTACATTGCATGCTAAAGATATTTTGTATATTTACTCATGTACTAACAAATCCTTGTGTTCTTCATTTATTGTTGTAAGTCTGCATTTCTATGTGTTACAATTTTTCTTCTACCTGAAATTTATTTTTTTCTTGTAGTAGAGTCCAAATAATTACTATAGTTTCATGTGCATAAAACATTATTTATATTTTTCTTTGTTTTAGAAAATATTTTTGTATAGAAAAATGGATTGATTCTTTTTATCTTCCAATATTTTGACAACATTACTACACTATCATTTGCTTGTGTTGTTTTTGGTTTTGGTTTTTACTCGAGATTGAACCCAGAGGCATTCTACACTGAATCACACACCCAGCCTTATTTACATATTTTTTATTTGAAACAGGGTTTGGCAGTCTTTCTGTTGCAAAGAATGTCATCATTAATAAGGCTGTTCTCCATCCTGCAACCTCCCTGTCTCATCCTCCCAAGTACTGGGATTACAGGTGTGTGCTAGCATGCCCGACTTTGCCTATATTGTTTCTAGTGAGAAATCTGCCATTTTTCTTATTTATTTCTTATTGTATATCTTTTCTTCTGTACTAATATGTTTTTACTTTGCTCTACATCTTATTACTGCTCTGGAGAAACTTGATTATGGTGTGCTTTTGAATAGATAACTCTCTCTGCTGCTTGAGATTGACTGAGATTCTGCATGTGTAGGTTTATACGTTTTCCAGAGTTTACTCTAGTTATACATACATTCTGCTGCCTAAAGCTGCCTCGCTGGTCAATGACGTGGTTTTTATTTCTGTTGATTACTTTTGTCTCTACCTTTAATTTTGGATGGTTCTTATTGTGAGATCTTCAAGTTTAAGAATCTTTTCTTCTGCCAAGTTAAGCAGTTACCCGAGTAACAAATCAGTTCTGTCTACTTGACCCAAAAATCAAGTAGAAAATGTAATGGTGAAAGGCACGGACGGAACCTCAATCAGCATGATCAATCAAGTGTCCTCAGTCCAGTCTTTGGGCACTGATTTGGGCTTCAGGTTTCAATAGAGGAAGGACTGGCGAAGTGGTGCTAGGTGTGCATAATTAGGTAGCCTGGTCCAGACTGTGGGCTGGATGATCGTTATCTCAGTTCTGATTCTGTGAGGTGGCTCTTAGGAAGTTCTCATCACTTCAGGAGGCAATCACCATTTGCTTTGCAGGATGTTCACCTGTGACCCGATGCTCCTGGGAGTGAGCAAGCCAGTTCCCATGAAACACTGCTCCTGCTTTTTTTGGGGGGCAGTCTCACATGATCTTCCAGTGATTGGAGATGTCCAGGAGCTTCTCCAGGGGTCTAAAATAGGACGCTGTAAAAGCTGGCAGCTGAATGTCTCTACAAACTTTGAAAATGCCCTAGCTCCTCTTATTTTAGTCTCCTCAGTCTTGCAGAGGGGAAAGATAGGTCAGATAAGTTTAGGGCTAATGAAACTTGTATTAATGTGCCCCTGTGCAGAGATGAGCAGAAATCTAACCTAGAGTTTAAAGTGATCATGGAGACAGATACAAAATGAAAAGAGACAGGCTAACCTTTAATCTGCTTTTAGTCACCTTTTGGGCATCTGCTGGCCTAAGTGAACAGTCAGTGCCTATAGCAAAAATAGCTTCTAATGTTCTGTTATTTAATCTTCTGTGAATCTCATTCAGTGTACTTTTCCTCCAGGGAAGTCTCATATAGATCTTTTTTATATCTATTATTTCTCTGCTTAACTTCTTCATTTGTACAGTGTAGTAATAAAAAGTTTCAGTGTATACCAGATAATGTTAAATGTACATTGTTGAGTACTGTACACTTCTTGTATTCCAATACAAATTAACCTTCTTATGGAGAGTTAGGTGAAAATATTTCATTGATTCACATCTTGCCTGTGATATTAGTTGGTGGGTCCCAAGTGCAGAATCTCTCACTGAGGAAGCAAGGATTTTCTGTGACTTCCTTCCAGTGCCCTTTGAATCTTGAAGTTTGTTAGTCTGACTAATGAGGAGAGGCATTGTTCCCAACCCTGTGTAAGTGTGAAGTATCTTTTCTCTTTTAAGTGATTATGCTCCTGAGCACTGCAGTATCCTGTGACATTCTCCAGAATTCCAGTTGCGAAGAGTCCTTTCTTTTTCCAGGATTCTGGTCTGGGATATTGGACGGACCAGCTGGTTTTTCAAGACTTCCAGTGTAGGCACTTCAGCTCAGAAAGTGTACCAAGAATCTCGCCACACCATACCTTGAACACTCTTTTGAAGCTATAAATTGGAACCAAGTAGGACTGATATCACTGTATCATGCTTTTCAGGCCTTACTGTATAGTTTTCAATTTTTGAAATTCAGTGCCTTGTAAACCATTAATTCACATATTTTGTCTTTTCTGAAAAGTCCCCTAAGGTAAGGCAATACAAACCCTATTTTTTTTTAACATCGAGATGCCTTCTGCAATTATTAAATCACTCCTGTGCCTTTGGCTATATGATTCTATTTGGAACATTAAGACGAATGAGGATCAATGGGAATTAAATCCACAGAGAATGACAGACAATTGGATTGGCATTTGTAACACCAAGAGGGAGGTCAGTATTGCTGTAGGCATTGTTCATCTCAGTCTTGATGGGGAGGCAGATGCTGTATGTCAATGAATTAAAGGTTTAAGATAGCGCTGAGAGATGGGTTAATATCTCTTACAAACTATTATGCACATAACAGCTTCATTTTGAACTTATTATAAAAGTAATTCTACAATTACCGGGACATGAGTTTTATTCACACATTGGGATTAATTCATAAACAATGTCACAAACATCTTGACACTGTCATTCTTCCAAATCATATCCCAAGTCATTGGTTTCTTCACACTATCCTCTGTGGCATAAGGACTTATGATAAATATTTTTAAGTAAAAGAGTCTTCACCATTGTACTGAACCAGACCCATTTTTTCCAACTGTCCAGTATGCCGATCACTGAAATAAAGAATTTTCTAAAAAAGAAAGACATTATTCATAAGATGGCCAAGTGCTGGACTAGGAGAGGAAGTCTCAAATCTACATCTCTCCAAGGATAAGGTTGAAGGGTACTTTGGGGGTAAAGAAACAGGGCATGAGGAAAGCAGAGTGTAGGTTAAATAACCAGTGGTCTTCACACGTATAATCAATCTCTATAGCTCCGCCAAAGACACATATTCGGAAAGTGGTGACATCAATATGATCTGAGGGCAGAGGTTTTGGCCTCCTGACTCAAAGAAGTCACTCCTCAAACATCTGCAGGGGCCAGAATGACAGGACAATGAGTTCAACAAAAGCACTCAAGCCCCTGAAAAGTAACCCAGGCAACTGTGATCACCATGGCCCACACCACAGAGGGGTTCTCTCTAGCCAAGCTAGTTAGAGACTAATAAGCTACGGTTTAGCTGCAGAGACTCCAAAGTTGGTGATTTAAAAAAGTCAACCAAAAGCAACTAACTAAAAGCAAGTGAAGCTAGAGAGATTATTTACATTTTCACTGACACCCGTTCTCCAAGCTTTGATGCACGTCACCTGCATGGAGGTTATGAAAAATTTAGAATATGTTTGTTCACATGTAGACAACGGAAAACATGTTGCCGTTGCCTCAAGACTAGCAGCTATTGTTACAGATTTTGGAAAAAAAATTCAAGATAATGCTGGTGGCATGTGATAATTAATAAGGATTTAAAAATGTTTGTCCAAGGAGACAGAGAAAGAAGCAATATTCTTTTTTCTTAGTCTAGGAAGGCAAAGGTATCCAGGAGGAGAGAGGAGATGCTGACCAGGTGAGGAGCAGCAGGTCCAACAGGCATCCTCACGGTAGTTAATGTGGAGGTCAGGGTTTGTGTCTAGAGGTGAGAACACAGAAGGCAAGAGAAATTTGTTCAAGGTCAGATCCCCTTCATATTGAAGGAGAACTGGAATTTTTTGGAGAGTAAGCAGAATACAGGCGAGCGATTTGAAAGACTCCTTGACTCATGTGTGAAATTCAGTATAATGGAGAATATTCTGTTGTGCTTTCTCCGCTACTTCTGCAAAGGTTTCCCAGGAAAAAAAACACAATTTTCACATTTTCTGTTTCAGTTCAGTGGGGCGCTGGCCAGAGCACCAAGAAGTGGCCAGTGGATTTGAATCACAGCTGGGATCAGCCATTTATGAGGACCACAGGGGCAGAAAGAGAAGACCCTGGGGGCGGGACTGGGCAGGTGACAGCGGACGGGTTGGGGTGCAAGGCGGGGACAGCGCACAAGAACAGGGGATGCACCCTGCGCCGAGGATTTCGGAATGGTCTCTTTCCTTTCAACACTTCTCTTGGCCCATGAAGTCGACCCATTAGAAAGACGGAACAATGGTGGCCCCTGGCTTCTGAGTATTACCAGGGGAGGCGGGGTCTGCTCTCTGGTAGAGGACCACCAGACTGATAAGCCAGCATGCTCAGGGATCTTGGATGCTCTTGGTATCTGCCTTTCTTCCTCACTCAGACCCTACCCCGCCTGGAGTAGAGGGTCTTGTTTCCTCTTTCTTTTCAGAAGTCTAGGTAGCATCTCTGAATCAGACATCCAGAGGCCAGCGCACAGCGCCACCTGGTGTTGGTATATCAGAGGCTAAGAACCTTCTAAGGGGAAGTTGCAGGTCAGGGGGTTGCAGCTGCGCAGAGAGGAGACCCCGGCTAACTACCCAGGCGAGGCCGCTGCGCGTGAGGAGATGGGCACTGGGGGCGGTGGGCAGCGGGGGGCCGGGGGCTCCAGGGAGTCGGAGCAGGCTGTGCTGCGGGCCGGGCGGTGGGTGTGCCTTCCTGGAAGGGCTCTCTGCATGAAAGGAAGCAAGGGGCTTGCGGGTCTCTGCCTCCTGCCTCTTGGTCTTTTTTATATTGTGTCGTATAAACATCATGGATGTCACATGTGTCTCAGATCTAAACATGCATGTTGACTTTCTTTGATCGTATGGCCTCTTCTGCCTTCTCTACCTAAATATCTTACTGGTAGATCATTCCTTTTTAAGATATTTGCTGTTTTAGCAAACAAAGGAAATTACTACATACGGGTATACCTCGAGCTAATTATTCTGAAAGAAGGGTATCTATGGGGGAGTCACCTTTTCAAGCCCTTAAACAAAGGTTCTTTTTGATGTGTGATGAATTTTGTTTGCTTGCTTTGTTTTGTTTAAATTTAGATACGTCTATATTGTAGGAGCCTAAGCTATCAATACTCATTTGGAAAATCCAGTTGCAACCTTCTACTTTGCTTTTACTGTCTTTATAGAACTATATCTTTTCCTCAACTTTGAATTTAATTGTCTCCTGAGGTTCAAAAGGTGGAAAATTAGATATTGATTTTAAATCTTTCTTCATTTCTAAAAAAACATTTGACATTTAGATTTTTTTTAACTTTCTGACACTACCAGGTGCTCGAGGCTAATTGTATTTATTTCCTGTCAAAGCCTAGTATCATTCATATCTCTACAGAAATCTAGTTGCTTTTATTAAGAGCAGTATTAGAAACAAAGGTCTGGACACCAGGTGTGCTATTATTACTGGGGGCTGCCTTGATTGTAGACGTTGCCAGCTGACATAGCAAAGAAGGATTCCTGTGTCTACTCGTATGCACACATGCATATCTGTGTCGATGAGCGTCTGTTTTTATCTATATGGAATTAAACATGAACCTTGCTCTTTTCTCCACCACCACATGATGTAATCTAGGACCACCGGAATAAATGGACTCAATCCCATTTACTTGTCTATAACCTCCTCTTTTATCAGCGAGAATTTGGCTCCATTTATTTAAGCATTCATTCCAGAGAACATTTGCATACTGGATTCAGAATTTGTAATCCCAAACTCCATGGGAAACAACTTTGCCAGATAAATAGGATGTTTACCCCCAACTCCGACCATTACACTTTCCGTTCACACATATTTGCTGTGCTACCTGGGTTAGCTCCTAGTGCCCCAATCCTTTCCAGGGAGATGATTTCATACATTTGTGATACAGTTGTATGGCTTTGTTTCTATTGCTTCCTGGGGTCCCCAACCTGGTATTTTTTCATTTATAAACATGTCAGTTTATTCTTTGGGCTACAAAGCACTGTAGGGTTTCAAAAGCAGTGTCCCGTATCCAGTGTTATAAAACATTTTCACTGCCTTGGGGAATACTCTGATGCCACATGATCAGCCTTTGTGTCTCCCAAGCGCCTGTCAATACCGGCCTCCTTACCAGCCCTCCACTTGGCCTTTCCACAGAACCACAAAAGTATTGACAATGTTTTTCTCTGTTTATTTAGCTTTCTTCACTTAGCAATGAGCCCTTTAGATTAATCTCATGGTGGTTTAGATTTACATTTCTCTAAGGACTAAAAGTATTGAGCTTCTCAGTGTACTTATCGGTTCTTTGATGAAATGGCTGTTGAAATAACTTATTATTTTTGATTAGATATTTAACTTTTTAATTGACATAAGATAACTTTCATATTCTAGACCATGGACCCCGATAAGATATCTGCTTTGCAAATATTTTGTCTCATTCATTAAGTTGTATTTTCATTTTTTGATAATATACTTTGAATCCAGATATGTTTAGGTCTGATTAAGTATAATATGCCATTTTCCATTCACCTCTGTTTTTGATTTCACATCATTGAAAACATTTTTTCAACAAAAGCTGTCAGGATTGATTTACATGCTCTCTCCACAGATCACCTAATTTTTGGCTGTTACGTTTTGGTAGATGATCTGAGGGAGGAGCTGCACTTTCATGCGACATTCACTTGTTTCAACAACATTTTTCAAAAATACTTCCCCTACTGAATATCTGAGCATCAGCCGAGTACACACGTAAGGCTTGGGAACACTCGATTCTGTTCCACTAATCTATTTGTCTAACCCTATTACTAGTATTACAATATCTTGTTTACTATCACTCTGCGATACGCTTTGAAATACAAAAGCGTAAGTCAAGCACTCCAACTTTGTTGAAGTTTTGTGTTTCAATATCTTGAAACAAAACTTTTTTGCTATACTTTACACCTTGCGTTTCCACATGAGTTTTAGAATTACCTTGTTTGTTTCTACAAAGAAACAAAGGCAGGGTTTGATAGGAATTGCATTGAGTCTCCAAATCTTTTTTGAATGGATTAGCTTTATAACTATAGTAAGCCCTCTGACCAATTACCTGGGCCATTTTTATATTTATTTAGGGCTTCTTTATTTTCTCAATGTTCTTTTAGTTTTAGTATACATGTCATACTTTTGTTGTTAAACTTACTCCTAAATACTTTTATTTTAGGTACTATTTTATTTATGTATGCATGTATGTGTGTATGTACCTTTGTATGTATGTATTCTTTTGAGACTGGATCTTGCTGTGTTGCTTAGGCTAAACTCGAACACATTTACTTTATTGAGCCTCCCTCTTCAGCCTCCTCTTCAGCTGGGGCCACCAGAATGCACCACGGAGATGGAGTGATGGTAACTTAAATGCAATTGCTCTTTTGCTTCACTTTTTGTTAATTACTTTTACATATAAATGCAATAGAATTTTTACAATTTTTTCAAATTCATATTTTAGTTTTAATCATATTTTTGTGGATTATTTAAGGGTTTTCTATACAAAAGATGATGTAATTTTCAAATAGATGCAGTTTGATTTGTGTTCCATATGGGAAAGGCCTATCAGATGGCCTTATATTTCTTTTTTTCCCCTAGCAACCCTGATTATAACCTTCAGGACAGTGTTGAAGAGAAGTGGCCAGAACGGACACCTTTGTTTGGCTCCTAAATTGGGAAAGGCACTGAGTGTTTTAAAAAAAATTATGACAAGTCATGAGAATTGTTTAGATGCATCTTATAGATTGAGAATTTCCCTCCATGCTTAATTTGTCCAGGTGTGTGTGTGTGTGTGTGTGTGTGTGTGTGTGTTACAAGGCACTGAACCCAGAGGTGTTCTACTAGCCGTCTTAATTTCTTTAAAGGTCTCTCTAAGTTTTCCAGGCTGATCTTGAGTGGGCGAACCTCCTGCCTTAATCTCCTGAGCAGCTGGAATTATAGTCCTGCTCTAACACACCTGGCTAAGTTTTGATTTTTGTTTCATCTTGAATGGAAATGATATTTGTTGGATATTTCAGTCCTTTTTTGAGATTATTCGGTAGTTTTTGTTTTGTTTTTGGAATTGGGGTCTTGAATTTAGCGGCATTCTACTTTCAAGCTAAACCTTAATCCTTTTCCATTCTTTATTTTGAAGCTGGGTCTCGCCAGGTTGCCGAGGGTCTCCCTAAATTAACAAGGCTGGCCCTGAACCTGCGATCCTCCTGTTTCAGCCTCCTAAATACTAGGATTACAGAAGTATGTCATCATGAAAAGCTAGTTTTTGTTTTTCTTATTATACTAATACGGTTCATTGCATTAATTGTTTCTGAATGTTAAACTAAGCCTACCTTCTTAGGTCACATCTTCATGGTGGTAGTATATTATATTTTCTGGGCTTGGTTATTAATATTTCCTTGAAGATTTTTGCCTATATATTCGTAAAGTATAGAGATATGTAATTTTCTGTTTTTTAAAATATCTTTGCTTAGTTTTGGTATAAGGAAAACATGGCCTCATGAAATGAGATGGTAAATGATCTTATTCTCTGTTTTGTTCTTTTATCAAAGAGTTTGCAAAGGAATTGAATCCTAATGACAATCAAATTAGTTTGGAAGGGGATCTTCACCTGCTGGAAAGCCTTCAGTTCAGACCTCAACCTTTGCCATAATCTACATTGGTATTCCAGACTCGGAGAATTGTGAGTAATGTATGTGAGACTGTGCCAGTAAGCTGTGTGTTTATTTGTTATGCAGCAACACATAATTAATACACTTGATGGTAAATATAATGTGGTATCCTGGGTTAGATCTTCAAGTAGATAAAAGATGAAAGAACAATAGTAAAATGAAAAAAATTCATAGAAATTTTATGGGGAGTTCAATTTAGAGCTTTGTAGCACTGTCAATTTCAGTTTACATACACATACTATGGGTATATAAGGTTTTCACATTAACAGAAGCTGAAGGGTACATGGAACTCTCCTTACCACATTGAAGCTTTCTATAAATATGAAACTATTTTTACATAATATAGCCTTTTACATGGTATTGATTTTACAGAAGCCCTCTCTAAACACATTAAGAGGAAACCTTAGGACTTGGGAGTTGAACAGACATATAGAAAGAGAATATCAGAGCAGCATTCCTGAATAACCCCTCTTTCAAGCACAAACCCACCTATTTAACAAAAGCTTTGAAGCTCCAGGAACACTCTTTTTTTTTTCTTTTACACATAGTACTCCCTATAAACAGACACTACTTTGAGTGTTAGTGGCCACTTCTGCAAAGGAAGTCCCTGTGTATCACATCTCCTGGAACAACACAGTCATATATTTTCTGGCAGGTTATTTGAAGTATACTCAAGGTTTTTTATTCTTTTTTTTTTGAGACATGGTTTTGGAACCGAAGAAGCTCTGTATTTTAGCCAGCTCTTCATTACTACAGTTAAATACCTGAGATAATTATTAAGAGAAAAATGGCTTATTTTGGCCTAGAGTTTTGGAGGTTTTAGTTCATGATAGGCTGGTCTCATTGCTTTTGGGTTTGTGGAAAGACAGGACATCAAGGCAGGAACTTGTGGTGGAGCAAGGCTGCACTCTGCATGGCCAGGGCATAAAAAAGAAAGGAGAGATAAACTGGGGTCCCAGGATACCCTAAAGCACAGCCCCATTGAGCACACTCTCAGTGACATAAAACTTCCCTTTAGCCCAGCCTCTTAATGTTTCCACAACTACACAATAGCGCCAAGATGGGGCCAAACCCTTAAGACATGGGCCTTTGAATGTCCCAAATTCAAACTGTAGGAGCATGTCTGCGAATGTCAGTGAGAGCGAACATAGGTAACCTTTCTGCATCCATCAGAGAGTTTTCTTAATGCATGGTTTCCTTCATTAAGTTTTATAAAAGCCCCTCTATTGTTAATTATCTGAGAAAAAACCCGATACGTTCCTTTAGTTACATAGACCTCATCAAGAATTTTTGTAGAACATGTAGTCTGTTGTCATTCACATGCTTAATTACCCACTGCCAAGCCTAAAGGTCACCAAAGGTCACCAAAGGTCACCAAATAGATGCTGCCATGGTCACAGGTGGACTCCATGCAGAAAAATGTTAATGTGGCGTTTTAGTCTAATCCCTGTCGTTAGCATAAGGAAATGAACATTCAAATGATAGGTTTGAGGGTAATTAGTGATTCAAAATGTGGAGAAATTCTGGTTCAAAAAACAATAGTAAAATAAACAACATGCAGGATAGAACACATTTCAAATCCCTATGCAATTATTTAATAGGCAGATAAAGGCTGAATGGAAATCACACATGCTAGATAAACAGTAAATCCTGTAGCAGGGAGGACGGTCCACTCACCCACATCTCTCCCTGTGCTGGTCAGAATCAGTGTAGTGTCCATGAACTATGTCCATAAAACCTACAAATCCATGGACTTTCACACTGCAGTGCATGGACTTTCGCTGTCAAGATACTTGACTTCATGTTCTATAAGCATGGGGCATATTATCCACACCATATAAGTAGCTTCAGTGAGAAAATTAGAACCTGTTGCCCAAAGACTTGGATAGAGATACACATCTGACCTGGACACATTTATTTTTTCACTTTGAGGACCAGGTTAGCAGATATTAAGATGCTTTTAGTTTGGATTTGTGTAATTCAAGAAAAATTTTCACCCCTCTAAGCTCACACTTCAGTCCTTTGAGAAAGAACAGGCACACTCAATATTCACATTAATCTGTGGAGGTTTACTCTACCCATGTTATTTAAACTTGAGTTTCTATAAAAGGTAATGGACTTACAACCCTCTCTACCTCTTAATCCCTATGTTTACATTATAGTCTGTCATAATGTATACTCAGAATATAGTTCCTCACCAGACACTTCACATGCGTGGGTGCAAGTGACCATGCACACACATATGTACACACACACGTGCGTGCACACACAGTTTACAGTCAAAAAAGGGCCATGTATAAAAGATATGTACAAAGAGTGAACTATCTCCAAATTACCAATGAGGCTCAATGAACTGAAGACTTGAGGTTGAGAAAGGGTAGGTGATAGGCATGGAATTGAAAGATGTCACAGGCAAAGAGGACACAGTCATGTTTGACAGAGGACACACCCAAACATGATTCTCTGATAATGAAAAAGATGTGATTTCTCATCAACTACTAACCCACCTGTAAGCAGATCTCAAAGTGGTTGTTCTGGCCACCAGCAACCTCAGGAAGATGATATTACAAGCATCGCAACTATGACCCTATCATGAGGCAAGAACCTACTATTTTGTCTCTACACTAGTCAAACTAAATGAGAGTGTCTAGAAGACACATGAATCAAAATATTTCACCCGTACAACATAACTTTCTTTTAACTTTACTCAGCCTTCTTGATGCTGAATTAATAGGTACAATTTCAGTCAACTTTCTGAACCATGAATTATATTAATTTAATTTATTTATCCCTCAGTATATTCACTGAGGAACATACCAAAGCCCATCCTATCTACAAATAGCCAAAGTAGCCTCAGTCAGGGTAGCAAGGGTGCATGGCAAAGCGTTTTATGAGGACTGTAATGATAATGTAACCACTTATGGTATGGCTAATCATAAAATGTTTTGTTTATTCAGTAATCAGGTGATTATAAAGAAGACTAGGAAAGAAAAATGTTAGATATAAAGAAGTTGCACAATAAATAGCTAAATTTGGAATACAGCTTCAAGGGAT
Organism: Muscardinus avellanarius; assembly: GCF_963383645.1. Taxonomy (NCBI): domain Eukaryota; kingdom Metazoa; phylum Chordata; class Mammalia; order Rodentia; family Gliridae; genus Muscardinus; species Muscardinus avellanarius. The sequence continues at coordinate 163,447,511 of NC_137788.1, forward strand.
AATTTCTTGTAGTTCCAAGAGTAGGTTTGAAATAATTAAAATACAGTATTCTCTAAGTGTAGATTTAGAAAGTTACCACTCCATGGCACATTTTCTTTTTTAATTTTTTTTTGTTCTGAGAATTAAACCCAATGGCATTCTACCTCCAAGCTATCACTCTCATCCTTTTTTTCATTTTGAAACAGGATCTTGTTAAATTACTGAGGCTAGTCTTGCATCTGCGATCTTCCTGTCTCAGCCTCCCAAGCACTGGGATTACAGGCTCATGTCACCATATAGGCTCTATTGAAAATTTTCAACCAACTTTTACTATTTATTTCCTCCTTCTCAGTACATGGCTTCATTTTTTTTTAATTTGCTCTTGGGGATTTGTCTCTGAATAAACTCAAACCCTGAAATTACAAGACTTAAAAATTATCATACATTTATTCATGTGTATTACTAGGGATTGAACCTAATGGCATTATATCTCTGAGCTATACCCATGTTTTTCTTTTCTTTTTTACTTTTTAAACAAAATCTTACTAAGTTGCTGAGGCTGGCCTCCAAGTTGTGACCCTTTCATTTAAGCCTCCCAAGTAATAGAGTTACAGACATGCAATACCGTGCCTGGCTGATTATGGACATTTTTTTTAACATGCATCTCACAGGTTACTTCTTTATCCTGGTGGATGGCACAATGACTAATCTGACCAGTGAGAAATTATTCCTTTCTTAGGACTCTTGCCTGACCTGTGCCCATCCAGTCAGTTTGTTCTTACCAAGTTGGCCACCGCTCTATAGGAGAGCCCTGAAAGGGAGCAAACTGGTTTGGATTTATTGTTAGATTAGACACAAAAAGAGGAAACCTAAACAAACACATTGAGTATCAGAAGCAGTGCCTCACTTAGAGAGCCCAATGAGAGGAGGAAGCACACTTCACAGGACCTTGAGGATGGGGAGCCAGCTGGAACAAAGCTGGTTCAGAGGTGAAAGAAAGTGAGAAGAGGGGAGGGCCTGATGGCAACATCCAGATGCACAGAATGATAGTCCAGTCTGGCACTCCTAACCTCTCAGCTTCAGAGAGCAAGGGCTGAATCTAGCTGCAGCTCAGCCAAGGCGATCAGCAGGAACCTGAGATTGATTATGCTCATTCCCTGGCCTCAGTCCATCTGTAGTGACAGAAACTCAGAGTTCTTTTAAGCTGCTTTGAATATATGTACATAGAGCTGCAAAACTGGACATCAATGCCAGAAATCTAGTTATTGGGGGCTAGGTATATCCCTTGCCATCTCCCACAGCTCACTTTATTTCTTCCTTTCTGTCTGTCTGTCTGTCTGTCTGTCTGTCTGTCTGTCTCTCTGCCAATGTGAGAATAGCATCACTGTGTACACCCTGCCACACCAAGGCCATTTATGCTTTGGAACCTATGGACTGTGTGTCGGTCGGCATTTTCAATGCTGTGACTTCAAACACCTGACCATGCAACTTAGAGGAAGGAAGATAATTTTGCTCACAGTTATGGGGATTTCAAGGGTTCAGGCCATGTTAGGTTGGGTGAAGTCTGCAGAACTCAGGGCATGGCAGTGGAAGCAGAAAAAGAGAGAGCATGAGTGGAGGGACTCTGCTCTTAAATAGTGGAGGCTAGAGACAGAAAGGCAGTAAGTGGAGGAGGAGGAAACACACACATACATATACATGTGTGTGTGTGTGTGTGTGTGTGTGTGTGTGTGTGTGCGTGCGCGTGCGTGCATGCACATTCCCCCAGGGATCCTTCCTCAACATGGGTGCTTTGTCTATGATGTGAAGTCTGGGGAACATTCTAATCCAAACCATAAAAGAATGAAACCTCTGAAGCTGAGTCCCCATAAACATCGGAAGACTATAGTTAAGTCTTCTAAAGGGAGACTCTAGGTTTTTCTTGTTGGATTCTCTAGACACAGCAATGAAAAGCTGACTCGTCAGTAATCAGATATAAACCATGTGGACTAATAGCACTAAATAACTGCTTTCTAATCTTATCTGCTGTTTTTGAAAGATTTATCACTTGCATCAATTGCAAGATGTTTTTTAAATTTGAAATAATTAAGAAATAAAGCCACTGACAAACTTAAGATTTGCTTAGATTTTTACAAATAATTAAGGCATAATTTCTTCCAACACATATAACAGTATGTCTGTGTCATTTCTATGTAATGATACAAGAAAGAACAGAAGCAAAGTACATTAACAAAGGTATTCTAAATTTTCTTCCATTCAAATCAAACTCTTCTGAATCACTTTTCATTATGCTGTGCCTATGATTTTCCTCCTCCTCCTCCTCGTCGTCGTCATCATCATCATCATCATCATCATTGTCGTCGTCTTTGCTACTATGAAGCTTTGGTGATGCAGCTGTTTAAAGAAAGTCCTACACTGTCCTTGTGAGATGATCTTTCCAAATTAAGGACAGCCCCTAGGTTGGTTTTCTTAATGACATATCATTGCAAGAAATCAGTGGATTGTTTTTATACCAAGGCCATACGTGTGTACATGAAAAAATAATATGCCTGTGTTCTGGTCAGTCATTATTACATTATACCTCCAATACATTGCCTACTGTAGCCTCGTCCCACCTGCCCACTTTACCAGCTAAAATATCTCTTTAAATTACTAATCTGTCAATGGATTTATTCACTGATATAAACATATATGTGCATGTATGTATGTATGTATGTTGTGTGCTTTATGTTGTTTTTCCTCTGATTTTTTTCTCTTTATACAAGTATGATATTTTCAAAGAACCTTTATTTAACCCAAGAATTTTACCTCCAGAATCTGTTCTTTTAATCACAGTGCTATTATATAATAAAAGCACAAAAACTTGCATGCTTTGCATCTACGGCATACTACTAGCAAAATGTAGAAAAAAGAGAAGGATTTAGAATTTTAGAGGTCTCTCTCTCTCTCTCTCTCTCTCTCTCTCTCTCTCTCTCTCTTTTGGTGGTACTGGGGATGGAACCCTTCTACCTCCGTGCTACACTCCCATGCTATTTCATATTTTTATTTGTAAACAGGGTCTCTTGGGCCAGTGCAGCTGGCTTAAAACCTGCATGATCCTCCTGCCTCTGCCTCCCAAGCGTGGGGATTACAAGCATGTGCCACCACGCCCAGCCCATTATCTCCTTTTGTTTCTAATGTTCCTGTGTGTCTCAGGTAATCCCCTCCAAATACTTTCTGATTTATTTTTATATTTTCAGTGAATTGTATTTGAAGACACATCTCCTCTTTTTCTATCCCTACTTTCTGGAGCCTTGGATAATTTCTGCTGTTCCAGAAGCATCTGGAAGGATGACAGACATCAGTATAGATGCCCTCAGGTAGCTCCAACAGAGGTACAGAGGACCCGGTGTGTGCATACTCATCCAGACCACACTCACCAAGGTCTGGCCACAGAAGACACAGTTGAGCTCAGTCTCTCAGTGGGGTCTGTATACCCGAGGAAAGTGCAGCTGTCTCTGCCTTCCCTCTGGGTTTAAATATGGAATTAAGATGATTTGTACAAAGAGTAGCATTGTTAAAATCAATAGCACATTACTGCTTCAGAACTTTTCTTATAGTGTTTGTTCTTGCTTTATGTTTTAGCTGAATATATTGGTTTGTTGAAAAGAAATAGCAAATTTTTATTTATTTTCTTTACCAACGTGTATATTATTTAAAGGACTTTTTATTAGTGTGTGTGTGTGTGTGTGTGTGTGTGTGTGTGTGTGTGTGTGTGTGAAACTGGGTATTGAGCCCAGGGATATTCTTCCTCCGAGTTACAGCTCCAGCCCTGTTTTATTTATTTTTTATTTTGAAACATGTTCTCACTAATTCGCTGAGGGCCTCATTAAATTTCCGAGGCTGGCTTTACACCTGCAATTTTTTGGTCTCAGCCTCCCTAGTAATAGGATTACAGGAATGCACCATGATGCCAAGTTCTATTGTTGTGTCTTTTATCGATGATCATATTGATAAAAGTAGTTGACTCAGATTCCTATCATTAGGCTATCTATGCATGCCCATTTTTGTGGGGTGAACCCTTGGCGTTTCTCTGACACAGTTTGTCTGTGTAGATCCTGAGCACCCTGGCTGGTGAAGATGAGGTTTCTTACCCAGAGTGAGCAGGGGTTTGTACACCTGAGGCCATCCAGAGACACAAAGGCAAGAAGACAGAAACAATTCCAGGTTCCAAGAAGCAGACTAGAACTCTTTTATGGCTCGCAGTGCGGAAGGCTCAACGTTAGCATGACTATGTGAAGGGAGCACATTTGCTATTGAAGGAAGATTCTGAGATGCCAGAGACTGTCTCTGCTGTATAATAACACCTGTTACCTAAAGTTATAAATGCTTATTGAGGTGGAGTCAGCATTTATTAAATATTTATGAGATGCTAGCAACCAATAGAGCAAGAGTCTTGAAACTTTGTGGATAATTCCCTACCAAATTAAAATAAGACCATTTTAAAATTTGTTTTACAAGGCAGTGCTGTACTTGGGATCTATATTTTTCTATGCTGAATATGAAACACTTCAAAGATGGATGTTGGAAAAAAAAGAGATGGATATTGGCAAAAGACCTAGAAGTGCCTTTGTTTTCACTTTATTATTGCATTAAAGCTTAGCACTAATAACCATAATTTTATTGCTTTTATAAAGGAATCCTAGCTGGGTATGGTGCCGCACGCTTGTAATCTCAGAGCCTGGGAGGCTGAGGCTGGAGAATCGCACAGGTTCGAAGCCAGCCTCAGCTACTGAGTGAGGCTCTCAGCAACTTAGTGAGACCCTGTTTCCCAATAAAGTATAAAATAGGTCTGGAAGTACCGCAGGTGGAAAAGCTCCTGCGTTCTACCCCCAGTACCGGGGGAAAAAAGGAATCTTATACTTTATGCAAACTACACAAACTGTTGCATGTATGTAGGGCAGAGGCAAATTGTTCTGAAATTTAAAGTCAACCACAGAGGAAATGAGGGTACAGTTCAGTGGGGCAGTACTCGCCTACCATATATAAAGCCCTCTGCTTGATCCCTAGCACTGCGCAACAATAAAAATATTACAATAAAACAAACATGATTTTTTTGGGAGACAAATAGAATAAATCAGCCGGTTTGTTCTTTTGATTATAATTGTTTTCTACATTTATAAATAGGCAACCCTATTTAAATAAATTTATAACAGCAATTTGATCAGCCATATATAACAAGATATTCTAAGAAATACAGTTTGGTTCCAGGATGTGTGGTCCAACCTCGACACCCATTAATTCCCACATCTATAAGGTAGACTTGTGCTGGTTGCAGGATAGCCGCATCATGCACAGACCTTTATATACCTCAGAAGATGAAAGGATTGAAGGCCGAGTTCATTCAAATGGCTCCTCCTTCTCTTTCTGCCTTTCTATTCTGGCCTGCTTCCATTGCTCAGAGGTGCTTGTCTGTGACGATGATACAGGGCATCTCTGGCTTCATGGAAGCTGAGATGAACGTATTCCCCCTCTCTTACCACAGCATGTGTGAAAGGACTTGAATAACGTCGACTGCTTTATTCTCCAGAACTTTGGCTTCATCTGCTCAGCTCACAAGTCTGTCAAGATTCTTATGCAACACAGATTGGAAACTCTCTGGAAGCCGTAAGCTGAGGCCATCAGAGGACTCCACCACTGTCTCCCACCTCTCAGGTCTCATCCTTCATCGTTTGAGGTACAGTCTCTTGCAACCCATTGCTCCATGTATGTTTCTTACCTGTGCTCAGTTTCATTGGCAGTATGGCACATTTAATCTCTATATTAACTATTTCCCACAGCATCTTGATTTATTACTCCTGCAGTTATTCAATCATTACCATAAACTTGGTTGTGTACACTTAGATGGCAACATAAAAATATATAAGCATCAATGTAAGAGGATCTCAGATAAAAAGAGACACGCCATACAGCATCTGAATAAAAATAGGGAAGATCAGAATTGGTCTAAGTATAGCATGTGCAGATTCTTGTGGAAATCAGGACCTTATGCCAGTGAATATAATATTAAAAATGAGCTGGGCATGGTAGCACACACCTGTTATCACAGTACTTGGGGGGCTAAGACAGGAAGTTCATAGCCTCAGCAATTTAGTGAGACTTTCAGCAACTTAGGAAGACTATGTTTCAAAATAAAAAATATAATAGGGCTAGGGGTGTAGCTGGAAGTAGAATGAATACCCTTGAGTTCAATCTCTACTATCAAAAAATAAATAAAAAATAGAAATGAAATTTAAGCCAGAAGTGCTGGCACATGCTTGTAATCCCAGTACTTGGGAGACTGAGACAGGAGGATCACAGGTGTGTGGCCAGCCTCAGCCACTTAGTGAAATCCTCCTCAAGTTAATGTCCTGTTTCAAAATAAAGACTAAAAATAGGGCTGGGTGTGTAGTTCAGAGGTAGAATGTCTCTGGGTTCGAGCCACAGTTCTACAAAAAAAAAAGAAAAGAAAAGAAACCAAATAGAAGAATAATATATATGATAAACTTAGGCACATAATAGAATTGCAATTTTTTGTGGGTCTGGGGATGGAACCCAGGGGACATTCTACCTCCGAGCTACTCCCTCTGCCCTATTTTTTATTCTTTATTTTCAAACCAGGTCTCACTGAGTTGCAGAGGGCCTCACTAAGTAGCCGAGGCTGCCCACAAACTGATGCTCTGGTCTCAGCCTCCCGAATGCTGGGATGACAAGTGTTTACAATTTTATACTTACTGAAATAAATCTGTAGTTTTAAAGACATGCAGTTTGGTTTCATAAAAATGAGAAGTAATATTGAAATTAATTTGTAATTGAATTCTGAGACTTCCAGAAAATATTTTGAACCTGAGTTACAGATGTCTTCAAATCACACTGTGTGACAGGAAGACAGATGGCAGCAGGACATGACACGTCAAGAGGTTGTGCTAATATGCGACTTCCATCCTCTCTGTTGATAGCGATCTGCAACTTCTGATGCAGGTGGTCTACTGAAAGGACAGGACAAATGGTTTCAGGAAAGTCCATCCCTGTGTAGAGAGCAAGAGCCATGTCCTGACTGCCACAAGGCCATAGCAACAATGGTAAAATTTGAACAAAGGCGCACATGCTAAGGTTTTGAAATAGTGTAAATAATAAGGATTTGGAAATATTTATGAGGGTTCATTTTGTCTCAGCTGAGTATACGATTTGAGGGGGCAGTCCAACTTGTATATGGATGCCCATTTCTCTTAAGAGTTGTTTAAAATGAATTTGACCTTTTTTGATGTTATTGGCAGCTTTGTGAAATAAATTTACCATAAATTTAAGGATGAATATTTAGATTCTCTAATCTATTCTATTTATCCAAATACATATATTTGTACCAGAACTAAAATGTCTGTCACTTTTGTAGTAAGTGTGGAAATTGGGAAATATAAGCCAAGCCCTCCTTTTTATAATCTCCCTTATCAATATATTTTTGGCCATTTTGAATATCATGAATCTGGATATCCTGTATTTTTTTAAATAAGGAATGCCCCCTCTGACCTCACAGGAACAGGGCAGTAATGTTGGAAGTGATGCTTGGTTGCTAAGAAGGGATCCCTGGGGTGTGTCCTTGAGGATTCCATATCCTTCCTTCTCACTTTGCTCTTTCCTCTGTTTCCTGTTCCATGCCCTGAGTTTCACAGATGTATTCCAGCCTGACATGAACAGAAACCCTGAGATCTCCAAGAAAACTGTGAGCAAATAAATCTTCCTCAAAATTTTTGGTCAGTTTTTTTAGATTATAGCATTGAGAATTTTGACCTAGACATTGTATTTCCATATGAATTTTATAAACAGCTTGCCAAAGAATGAAAGCAGTGAATGCCATTAGAATTCAGACCGATTTATTTATTTATTTTGTGAAAATTTTTAGAAGAGTTTATAATGATTTGCTACTGATTCTTTAGACAATTTGAAAAATTCACCCATGATGCCTTCTATACCTAGAAAAGGAATCCTTCACCTGCTGAGCCTTAGGCAACAATGCAGGACTGGCCATAATCTACTGATCCTTGAACCATAAATGTGGTGAGATAACATGAATATCCTTTTTGTGCTTTTATTTGTGCATAATGGTTTCACGTCATAATGTAAATCATGTTGATCGTGTCATGCGTGGACCTGCTCTCGGTACTATTATTTGTTGTGCACAAACATACAGGCACTGAATCTAAAATCTAAGTGTAATTTATTATACTGGATTGAATCCATATACTGAAAAATCTCATTAGTGGAAACTTAGAATGAGTTTTGGTTTGGTTTGGAAGTGGTATGGCCCCCAAGGCCTCATGGATTGAACGCTTGGTTCCCGGTGAACAGTGTCCCCAGGTGGGGTTTGAGGGAAGTTATTGGGTCTTGACATTTCTGACCTCATCAAACGTTTAATCCATTGATGGAGCCCCTAGCTTATGGCATTACTGTGAGGGGGAAATGTGTCCAGAAACTCTAGGAATTGGGGATTAGTTGGAGGAAGTAGGTCACCACAAGCAAGCCCTGGAAAGTTATCTTTTGTCTCTACTTTTTATTCTTTGTCTTTTTAACCTCCTCTGCACCATATTATTTCTGCCTAATGATGCTCTACGTCACAATAAGCTTATAGAAATGAAGCAGACTGACCATGGATTGAAACACCTGAATGTATCATTTGAAATTAATCTCTTCTTCTCTTTTTGGGAGGTGGAGACTAGAGGATTGCAGTTTGAGGACAGCTTCAGCTATTTGGTGAGGCCATTCACAACTTAGTGAGACCCTGTTTCAGAAATAAAAAAGAAGCCAGGCGTGGTGGCGCATGCTTGTAATCCCCGAGCTTGGGAGGCAGAGAAAGGAGGATCGTGCAGGTTCGAAGCCAGCCATGTGCGCTGGCTTATGAGACCCTGTTTCCAAATTTAAAAAAAAATGTAAAAATAGGTCTGGGAGTGTAGCCTGGAGGTAGAAGAGCTTCCAGGAACCCCAGTACCACCAAAAATAAATAAATAAATAAAAATAAAAAAAGACTAAAAACCAGGGCTAGGGGGTGTAGCTCGGAGGTACAGTGCCCCTGGATTCTGTCCCCGGTACTGCAAAAAGAATTAATAAAGCAGAGAGTATTTATAAACTTGATGTTTGGACAGAAAACCATGTGTAAAATTGAGGCATAGATAATTTATGAGAGAAACTAAAGTGAATGGAAGAAAGGAAGAGGACCTGGTGGCCATGATGGAGGCAGGTCTAGCACCTGTGATTAAAGAGTGCGTGAATACCTTTCCTGCTCATAGTCAGTCTCAGTGCTCACGTAATGCTGGTTTTAATGGTCAGTACAGATCATAGAGTTGTCCCCCCAGAACACAGAGGAAGGCCTGGTACACATATGGCCAGTTATAATCACTGCAAGTAGTACCAAATGGGGCAATTTGTAAAGCTGTAGGCATAAAACCAAAGTTGCAGGGAAAACCTCTGAGATATAGAGATACAGAAACATGGAATGACTGAGAGGAAAGGCTACAAACTGCAAGCCACAGAGACAGGCTAGAAGAGTCAGTGTGCCGCCCACTGCCATCAACCAGGCCATGGAGGCAGGGCTGCCAAGGCCCCTTGGAGATGGTATCTCACCACCATGTGCCTCAAATGCCAGAAGTTTCCAAATAAAATATAAAATAGGTCTTGTAGTAAGCCCAGAGGTAGAAAAGCCATTGGGTTCCATCTCCAGTACAACACACACACAAAAAGACAGCTTTACTTTCAATACTTTTATAAGCAACATTTTGTAATAATTTAGTTCATTATTTTTAAATATTCTATGTTGAATTCTTGGAAACCATGCACTGATGATACATCATAAAATTATATTGCTCATTACCAAGCCACCAAACTACAGAATATGCATCAATCTGGTTTCAGGTAGGCTAGATTAAAAAATCATAAATGTAATATTATGCCCATCCATACTTACCTGGACTATTAAGTAAAAATCCAGACATTAGGTTTTTAAAAAATAAGCTTTTAAAACCAGGCATGTTGGCGCACACTTCAAATCCCAGCATTCTGGAGGCTTAGGTCATGGTTCACGGACAGCCTCAGCTACTTAGTGAGGCCCTCCACACCTTAGTGAGAACCTGTTTGAACAATAAAAAAGAGCCAGGCATGGTGGCCAAGCTTAGGAGTCGGAGACAGGAGGATCACATAGGTTCGAAGCCAGCCTCGCTGGTTTAAGAGACCATGGTTCCAAATAAAAATATAAAATAGGTCTGGAAGTATAGCCCAAAGGCAGAATGGTTTCCAGGAACCCCCATAACACCCCCCCAAAATAAATAAATAAATAAATAAATAAATAAATAAATAAATAAATAAATGAATGAATAAATAAATAAGAAAGCCAGGCGTGGTGGCACAAGCTTGTAATCCCAGAATTTGGGAGGCTGAGACTGGAGTATCGTGGCTCACGAACAGCCTCAGCTACTTAGTGAGGCCCTCCACAACTTAATGAGACCCTCTTTCAAAAATAAAGAATAAAAATAGGGCAGGAGTGTAGCTTGGAGGTCAAATGCCCCCTGGGTTCCATCCTCAGACCCACAAAAAATAAATAAAAGAAATAAAATAGAATAAAAAATTGGGCAGGGGTGTAGCTGGGAGGTTGAATGCTCCTGGGTTTCTTCCCCAGACCCGCAAAAGAAAAAAATGCTTTATTGGTGCATTGTAATCGTACATTATAGTGAGATTGAGAGTGATAAAATCATACATGCACATATAACTTGATGCGCTTACCTCTGGACCCCACCACACTTCTTCCCCTCCTTGTACTTGTTACTGAGATTGCTTTTGGTAACTTTGTATATGGAGCTATTATTATTTGAGCTGTTTCCTTCATCAGGTCTCCTCTTTCTCTTTTCACCTCTCCTTTTCAATTTCCTTTCACTATATTACTGGTCTCTCTCATTTATCTGAAGTACCTTTAGTTTCCCAATTTCTCCCTAGCTTCCGCATATGAAATAACATACATGAATCTTCCTTTTTGAGACATGATAATATCACTTATACTATTCTCTAGTTATATCCCCCTTTCTGAAAATGCCATAATTTTGTTCTTTATAGCTGAGTAAAATTGTATTGCATGCATATAGCATTTTCTTTTTCTTTCTTTCTTTTATTCCTCCTGTGATACTGGGTATTGGATATAAGGAATTCGATTTCCAAGCTATATCCTAAGTTCTATTTTGTTTTATTTTGAAACTACATCTCACTAGGTAAATGATGTTCTCACTACTTGATGAGGCTGTTCTTGAAGCTGTAATATGCCTATTTCAGCCTTACAAGTACTGAGATTATAGGCATGTACCACCATGCTCTGTATAGCACTTTTTAAAATTCATTCATCTGTTGATGGACTCATAGACTGGTTCCATAATTTGGATATTGTGTATTGGAGAAAGTTTTTTCCTGGTACTCCTGTGATAAAGAACTAATATCTAAAATATACAAATAAAAGTAACCCAATCAAAATGCTATAAAAATAATCCAATCAAAAATGAACTTTTGTAGCCGGGCGTGGTGGCGCACGCTTGTAATCCCCGCGCTCGGGAGGCGGAGACAGGAGGATGGCGCAGGTTCGAAGCCAGCCTCGCTGGCTTAAGAGACCCTGTTTCCAAATAAAAAAAGATATAAAAATAGATCTGGGAGTGTAGCTCGGAGGTAGAAGGGTTTCCAGGAACCCCAGAAGCACCAAAAAAAAAAAAAAGAACTGTTGCATAGATATTTCTCAAAAGATGTACAAATGTCCAATAAATAAATGAAAAATATTCAACATCATTAATAAACAGAAAAATACAAATCAAAACTACCCTCAGGGCCAATCTAACTCCAGTTAGAGTGGCAGTCATCAAGAATACAAATAATAAAAATGCTGGTGAGGATATGGGGAAATAGGAACCACTTCACACTGTTTTTGAGATCTCAAAGTAGTACAACAACTATAGAGGTCAGTATAGAGGTTTCTTCTAGGTCTGGGAATGGAACCACCATATGACCCAGAGATATCTTTCCAATGGATCATAATTCATAATATTGTAGAAGTACATGCTTGACTGTGTTTCTGTAGCACATTTTACAACATCAAATTTTTGACAAATGAAATCCAGTGAGTGATTCAACATACGTTGTTCACTGATAGAAAAAAAACAACAACCAACATGATAAAAACAAATCCCCAACCCTCATGCACTGATAAAAGAACAAGATGCCTGAGATCTCTAGACTTGTATAGGATAAACAGTGAATTTCCCAGCAGGGAGGACCGCCTGCTCATTCATGCAACTTCCTCTGCACAGTCACAGTCTCTGTTTGGTAGAACCAGGGTTGTGCCCAGGAATCATGTCTGCACTCTCCCAAAACATCTAATGATATTAAATTAGATCAAAGTTCAGAGTTAGGGGAGAGTAGACAGAGAACTGTATTATGATGTCACAGGGACAGAGGTCACAGGGCTGAAAGTTCTGCTGACACATATAACTCTCTGATATTATGGCCAGTATAGTGTTTTACATCTTTGTAAGAAACCCATGAGAAGATTTCATAGAGACCAGACTGGTCATAAGGATTCTCAGAAAAATGACATCACAAACATCACAAACTCAAATCACACAGGAGATCACAACAAACTACCATGTCTCTGCACTCTTTCCTGAATAAGAGAGTCTTATGTATGCCTCACTCATATTGGAGCTCAGAATTTTCTGTTAATTTAGTTTAGTCTTCCTACAGCCCAAAACTTCAGATTAAAACTACAACTAGTATTTGAACTCATAAATTATATTTCTACTTCACGCAATATATATTCATGTGGGAACATCAAAACCCATTCCAATATTAATGTACTCCAAATTAAAATTGGTTAGATTAAAAACAAGGCTGAGCAAAACATATTAAGAGCACCACAATACATCTATTTCTGGAGTAATCAAACAAGTAATTTTTATGATCAACCTTACTAGAAAAATGAATTTGGGAGAGAGGGATAGAGTTTAGTCCCAGAGCACTTGTTTTAACATGCTTGAGACTCTGGGTTTGATCCCTACGATTACAAATACCAAACCAAAAAACCAAATAAGCAAAAACTTTACTAGCTTAGCCAGTCATGAGGGTATATGCCTGTGATCCTAGGACTTGAGAGGCTGAAGCAGGAGTTTTGCAGATTCGAAGACAGCCTCAGTAACATAGGAAGACTCACAGCAACTTAGAGACCCTGTTAAAAAAAGTCTGGGTATATAGTTTGGAGGCAGAATGTCCCCCAGTTAATCCTAAACACCACACACAAAACACGTATTGCTTAAAAATGAGTGGAAAGGAATAAATTGTGGTTATACAAATGCTATGAGTCTAAAATTTGAGTCTTGGAATGCTGTTTCCATGTTCATATTTGTGAGATAGCAGCAGAAACCCTCAAGATACAGCTTTGTGTTATTTCAAGTTTGCTCTTTTGGTCTCCCTCTAGAGAGTGATTATAAAGTCTAGTCCTGCCCTGACAGAACTCTAGGGAATTTTCATGTTTACACTGTCTCCCACAGGACACTTTCTTATCCTGGGGGATAGACTAATGTCTAAACATCTGGCTTATAACCAGCTGTCACTCAGGAAATCTTATTATTCTGGCATGTGTATTTGTGGCTTTTTTCTGACCTATACCCAATGTATTCCTATCAAGATAGCCAGTCTGTAGGAAAGCTCTGGTGACTAAGTACTTAGGCTCTGTTGAGGTGGTCAAGTGAGGCATCAAGAAGGTATAATATTTGAAAATCCCAGGGAGACAAGAGCAGCATGCCTGGTAGGCTCACGGGAAGAGGAAGCCTCTGGTGGGTGCACACATTCAGCCAGTGGAGGAGGACTGGGTACAGAGCTTGAGTGTGAGCCAGAGGGATCAAATTGGAGCCTTGAGTGGGTTCAGGGTGTTTCCCTAGCAGGTTTTACACGGGGAGTCTCATTCAGTTTAGAGCAAGCATGTGTGAGTTAATGGGATCCTACCACCACAGAAAGGCATTCAGTGTTACTTCTCTACACAGATCACACAGAATACAGTGGTTCTTAGGTCAAATCAAGAAGGATCTGCCTAGCGTACCTATAGCAAAATTAGGTAGATAGGTAGATATTTGGTATCAAGGTAGACATCTGATCAACCTCCCCGAAGAAACAAGAAACGGAAGGAGGTGGAAAACTGACTTTGATATGTTTCTGAATGTACATCATAGACCTTAGAGAATTTCCCCAGGAGAATCCTCCATGCTATTTTACAATGTAGCTGCATTAATTTACAACCCCACCAACAATGTATTAGAGCTCTTTTTTTTTTTTTTTTGGTGGTACCGGGGTTCCTGGAAGCCCTTCTTCCTCCGGGCTACACTCCCAGACCTATTTTATATTTTTGAAACAGGGTCTCTTACGCCAGCGCGGCTGGCTTCGAACCTGCGCGATCCTCCTGTCTTCGCCTCCCAAGCGCGGGGATTACAAGCGTGCGCCACCACGCCCGGCTTGTATTAGAGCTCTTAAGTACTCTATTAAATTGTTTCTATATTTAGGTGTATGATCCACCTGGAATGGATTTGCTGAGCAATGTAAGAATAATGGTAGATATATTTCCAGTAGCATATACGCAAATTCCTAAAATTACCATTGAACGCTTATTTTCTGCATTTGTCGCTCATATATTATTTTTTTCTTTTTTATTGGTGGTTTTGAGTCATATATCTTAATGGAGTACAAGATGGTAGACTCATGCGTGCATACATCATTTATTTAGCCTTTTCCTAATTCCTACCCCATTCTCTCCCTCCTCCCTCCTGCTCATGTTTGGCTTAGTGATTAACTTTGATACATTTGTGTATGTACATCATGTACATTAGGGAATTTTCCTCTTCACCACTCCCGTCCCCCTCAAAGGATAATAGGAGGAACTCAAGACAAAGAAAGAGAAACCATAGATGAGCAAAGAAGGCAATCTCATATTATTTGCCTATTTATTTGTGTGCCTATTTTTAGCTTGCTTGTCTTTATTTATTTTCTATATTTTTGTGCAAAAAACACATCTTCCTTCCTTCTTTCCTTCCTTCTTTCCTTCCTTCTTTCCTTCCTTCTTTCCTACCTTCCTGTTGGCACTGAGGATTGAAATCAGGGGCTTTCTACATATGAGCTATAATGCCAGCCCTTTTTAACTTTTTTTTGAAATAGGGTCTTTCTAAGTTGCGTCATGTCTAACTGAACTGCTTACGCTAGCCTCCAATGTGCAATCTCCCTGTCTCAATTTCCCAGGTTCTCAGATTACAGGTGTATGCCACTGCTCTTGCCTTCACACTCTTTTTTTGGAGTGGAACTGGAGATTAAGCCCAGGAATACTGTACTCCCAAGTTATACAACCAGCCCTATTATTATTCTTTATCTTGAAACAGGGTCCCGTTAAATTGTGGACGGCCTCATTAAGTAACTTAGGCTGGCCACGCACATGCGATCCTCCTGTCTCAGCCTCTCAAGTACTGAGATTACAAGCATGCAATTTACTACACCTGGCTCACCCTGTATTATTATTAAAATAATTCATTTATAACAATAATTTTCTTAAAATACTTTTTCCTCAACCACTGTACAATTTTTGTTTGCTGTTTTCTTTTTAGTATTGAGGATTGATTGCAGGGGCATTATACTCCTGAGCCACACTAAAGCCTCCTTCCTATTCCTTATTTTGAAATAGTCTTGCTAAGTTATGAGACTAGCCTTAAAGCTGTAGTCCTCCTATGCTCTTTAAATACTGAGATTATAGCTGTGCACCACCATACATCATTACCGATGCACTATTTTATAATGAATAGAGAGGAAACCCTTGCATGGTTTACATCTACATCATTATCTGTTACTGTTCCTTGAATAAAGAGGGGAGTTTAGAACTTTAGGATATTATTGCCGATGTTTATGCCTTTAATGTTTTTGTGAATATTAGTTAATCCCCTCCCAAACCACTCCTTGCTGTAATTTCTAAAGATATCTCACGGAATTTCATTTAGTGTTTTGCTTGATCATGTTCTCCCCTTATTTCAGGAGAATTGGGGGCTTTCTAACGTGCAACAGCGAGAGGTAGCAAGAACCTGCACAGGCATCCTTAGGTCTCTGGAGCGCAAACATGAATGACCAGCTGGCATGACCTTCTTCCCCCAGATCAGGTATTCTGTGTTACTCAGCCTTTTGTTGTTGTGACAAAAATCTGAACAACTCAAGTTTTTTGACAATGTGAAGAAAAGAAGATTTGTTTGGGTGTATGATTTCAAATATTTGAGTCCATGGTTGGTCTGTTCCATCCATTCTAGGTCTATGGTGAAGCAGAACACCATGGCTGAAGGGTTCACATTTGGCAGAAAAAAAAAAAACCCTGCACACTTTATTGTGGAGGGAGAGAGGGAAAAAAGGAGGGTGGGAGAGAGAGAGAAAAGAGTGAAGAGAGAGAAGAAAGAAGAGAGAATGAGAGAGGAGAAAGAACAGAGAAGGAAAGAGATGAGAGGAGAGAGAAATGAGAGAGAAGAGGGAGGGATGAGAGAGGGAAGGAAGAGAGAGGGGAGAGGAGAAGGAAACACAGAAAGACAGAGAGAGATGAAAGAGACACAGAGAGAGAAACAGAGAAAACAGGAGAGAGGAGAGAGGAAAGCAGTTGAGAAGAGAGGAAGCAAGGGCCAGGGACAAAGACCAGAAATACCTTCACAGAGCACACCCCCAGTAATCTATTTCTTTTAGTTTTCCCTGTCACCTACATTCCTACCACCTCCAAAAATAACATCAGCGACACTGATGAGGTCAGAGCCCTCATGGTTAATTACTTCCCGAGAGCCCCACCTCTGAACATGGCTTCACTGGGACCAGTCCTTCAACACATGAGCCTTTGGGGACAAACCAGACCAGAACCATCACATTCATCAAGGACAGGGCTACGTGTGCTGCCATGGGGCCAGAGCCTCGTTGGTGCATCTTTGTTCATCCTCTAGGTTGTTTGGAGAACATTTTTCTTTATGTAAACTGTATGTCTATCCTACAGTGCTTCTCCTTGCTGACCCAGAATGCAAAACTGCTTCTCATTTTGACTGGTGATATTTTCTTGTCTGGGGGAATTTGTTGGTTCATTGTACCTGACACATTAATGTTTTAAACACATTTGTATAAATTTATATTTTATAAAATACACATCATATAAAAATTATATTCATATATCTGTCTTTTCTAGTTCTATTGGTACATGTAATTATACATCACATCATAGTGAGGTTTAAATTGATATAAATATATATACACCCCTCACTTTGTGTATTTCTCTCTGTATCCCACTCCACTACTCTCTCCTTTTACCCTGCTCATATTAGTCAGATTCACAAATTTACATTTGTATTTTGTGTTGTGGTTTTTTTTTTCTTTTCTTTTGATGGTACTGGGTTTCCTGGAAGCCCTTCTACCTCCAGGCTACACTCCCAGACCTATTGTATATTTTTTACTTGGAAACAGGGTCTCTTAAGCCAGCAAGGCTGGCTTCGAACCAACATGATCCTCCCGTCTCCAACTCCCATGTGTAGGGATTACAAGCGTGTGCCACCATGCCCTGCTGTTTTTAAATTTTTGGTATATTTTATTTCAAGTAAGCCATGTTTTCATTAGAGTGTACAATTTTTCATTTCCTTTTAAAAATATACTTTTTATTGATGCTTTGTAATTGCACACAGTAATGAGGGTCAGAGTGATAGGAACAGACATATACACAGACTCAGTGTTTGCTTTTCTGGGCTCCACCCCATTTTTCATTTTTATTGTGTATTTGTAATCAATTTTAAAGAAAACTTTTAAGCATCCATTTTACCATATTGAAAGGTAATATTCATTCTTTTAGGCAATGTGTATTTTATACACTTTCTTAGTGCTTTTCAGAAAGTTTCTCTGAAATACTTTTTTAAAAATTTTTTTATTGGTGCACTGTATTCATACATAATAATGGGTTAAAAATACTTGTGTAGACATACATGTACACATCGCCCAGTTAGCTCCTACTCAACCCCTACCCCATTCCCTCCCCATCCCTCCTTCCCATGCTTGGCTTAGTGGTTGACATCTAATATTATAGCAATTTATCCAAAATTAACAAGGATAATCTCACAAAACAGATTCATTTTTCTGATATCAAACTTTTGATCACTTAGAGATAACATTTCAATATTTCTTTTTGCTCTCTTTCTTACCAGAGGATATTTTTTCTTCTTTTTTTTAGGGTGAAACTATCATACATTTATTTATTTTTCCCCCAGAAAATACTTATCAGAAAGTAAAGGGACAGAGACTTTCTTAGGAATTGCAGGAAAATTTGCTTAGTCATATGCTTTTATTGTCTGGCTTAGTTTTTTCTAATTATTCAAAGTTCACTTAAGCATTAGTTTGTAGAATACAAGCATTAGTTTGTGAGACCACCTGTTGAAGTGTACAGATCAGCTACTTTGCTGTTGTTTAAAATAGACTTTCATCACAATTTTTTCTTACACTAAAGCTATAGACATTCGGTAGAATCTCTGATTCCTTCTATTCCATTGGTGTGTGTGTGTGTGTGTGTGTGTGTGTGTGTGTGTGTGTGTATGCATTCCATTTTCTTGTACAGATGACTATCATATAAATATGTATTTTTCCTCAGTAGACAAACACTAAAATATACTACTCAGAAAAATGTGTATATATACCTGCATGAAGCATCTATTTTATATTATAGTCTTGTAAAATGGGAATAGGAATGCATATTTTCCCACTAGCCAGTATAATATTTCCAAAAGGTGTCCATGCTTGTGACGTTTTATAGATTACTGTTTTTGTAGATGGCCCATCATTCACTTGATCACATGGCTACTGTGGAAATGATACATTTTATCCCGTGTTTTTTATCTGAAACTCTGACCCCCTGACATATGCACGTGAAGACAAAGCTGAGTATCTTGGCTAGTGAATATGGGATTCCTCAACCTGAAAATGCCAAGAAACACAGAAACAGGAAGAAGGTGGTAACAAACTAAGGCTCCATCAAGAAGACTAGAACTTGTGTGGGGCATGTAATGTGGAGAACATTAGTGCCAGCATGAGTTTGTGGGGAGCACATTCTTTAGTGAATACATATTGCTATAGGACGTGACCATTTTTAGTCCAGGTCTTCAGTGTCCTTTAAGATACCGTGTTGAAGGCATGGCCTCAAAGCAGCATGGTTAGATCATAGGACTCCAACCTCATCAGTGGCCCAGCTGAATGGAATTCCAGGAGGTGGGGCCTAGGTGGACAAGAGAAGTCACTTGGGGAAGGGTTTGTCTTCTCCTTAGCCTTTCCCTCCTCCTTCGTTCTTTCTCTTTACTTTGTGAATGCCATGGGCTGAGCAGTTTTCCTCTATCATGCCCTTCTGCCAGGATGTTCTGCCTCATTCAGACCCAGAGCAATGGAGCTGGCCCACTCTGCACTGAATCCTCAAAACGTGAGGCACAGTATGTCTTCCTCTTCCAGCAGGTATTTTGGTCACAGCAACAAAAGTTGATTAACACAGGATCTTATTATTCAAGTAATGAAATCCTCAACATAATGGTCTAAAATTTATTCTGGAGGTAGTGGTGGAAGAATTTATTCAATATTTATGACATGTTGGTAGCAAACAGAACAATAACAATGATGGTTCATCGTTACTTTTACCTCATGTTTATAGATAGACATCTTTTACTAGGTAATGTAGTAACAGGCTCAGGGATTAAATACTGTGTAAAAAATTTAAGGTCATATTTTAGTTTTAGAAATTACCCTTAATATTTTTTCTGAACCATTTATCTTAATTTCTTTTTTTATAATTTTATTTTATTTATTTATTTTCTTTTTTAATTTTTATTTTTTATAAGTGGAGCATATTGAGAGTGGTGTACATTTAAATTAATTTCAATTCATATAGCTATCACTGTCATACTCTAAACTATACCAAATAGAACCTTTAATCAAGAATAAAGGTAAGATTACAAAATTTAAACAAGTCCTGGGGTTTCTGGGGAAACTCAACAGGATAATGGCTTTACTAATTTTTACAGTTTTATAATAGTCATGGTCTGTTCTTATAAACTGAAAACTCTATTTGAATTATTTCATTTTATCCCTGCATCAGCCAACAAACTTAGCAATGCCAGTCACTGTGTTGGGCACAGGAGGGTGGGGAGGGAGAGGGGTGAGAAATGAAGGAGGGGTCATCGAGCTCTGTGTGCGTCGAGCTTTCACTCCACTCTTGTATGATTATAATGCCCCAATAAAAATAATTAAGTAATAAGAAAGGATATTTAGGGCCCAGGCATCAGTTCCTTCATCTCTGACAGGTTACTCTTTCTCCTTGGACTTGTCACAAGATAAAAATGTTGTGTCTTTTTGTAGTCAGGAATAAGAAAAAAGAGTTGAGGACAAGATTAATTCCAGTGGCTTCTGTTTGTGTTTTTGTCTTTTCATCCTGAACTGCTTTTAGTTGCTGTGATCTATATCTTGGTGGGATTTTTTTTTCCGGGTCTGGGGATGAAACCTGGGAGCATTTGACCTCTGAGCTCTACCCCCTGCCCTGTCTCTCACTGAGTTGCGGAGGGCCTCACTAAGTAGCTGAGGCTGTCCATGAACCATGATCTTTCTGTCTTAGCCTCCCAAGTGCTGTGATTACATGTGTCTGCCACCATGCCCAGTGCCATTTACTTTTAAATTGCATGCATCTTTATATTTAAAGGCAGTCTTCTAGACAACATATAGATATAATTATATCTATTTTATACATTCTGACAATTTTAAAACTTTTATTGGTACATTTAAACCTGAAATTCACTGTAATAATATTTATGTCTGGATTATTATCTCCAAGGCTTCCCAAATTCTACATAGTTCTAGAATCACTCAGAAGTACTGAAGTCCTAAGTCTCCTCTGAGACTTAAAATGAAGCCATCTAATGTACTATGGCAAGGAATAAACATTTTTTATTCTGAAAGGGAGGAATATGACCATCAAATAAGCAATGGGATCAAAATGCTAGTCAAAATCCAGCAGGGCAAGCATAAGAAACCTGCGGCTCCATTTCTGACATCTGGGTACTTGGTGGTGAGATGCAATCTCCAAGGGGCCTTGGCAGCTCCACTCCCATGGCCTGATTGTTGTCAAGGGGGGCTTACTGGATCTTCCCGCATAAATACAGCCTTTTCTAATTAAGTCATTCCATGTGTCTGGCATTTCTAAATCATAGTTTTTTTTTTTTTTTTCTTGCAACCTTGACTTCATCCTCACAGCTTTACAAACTGCTCTATTGGGCCTGCTTGCAGGAATTCCAAACTTTCTACGCGTTGGCTGGCTTCCCAGGCTGTTCTTTGAAATCTACGGGGATGCCTTCATGACCCTTTTCTTTTCCTGCAAAGCCTTGTGAGTGATCACATTGACCAAGAGCAGGAAAGTTAGTAACGCTCTTTTCAGTCACTGCCAAAGGGTTTGTTTCAATCCTGGCCTCTGGACCTGTTTCAAACACAGCCTCCACTGCTGGGCCCTTATTTCCTGGTCCTGCACTTGGTCATGAACTGCCCGGGCCACATTTATTTCTCTGTTCTGAATCAAAGTGTTCGAGTTCCCTTTAGGCATCCTTCTTTCATAGTGCCATCTCTCGGTGACACAGCTTTACACATGCTTCTCTGGATAGATTTCAAACCTATAGTCTCTGCTTTACTTTACACTCCCAAAATCCAGGGTACAATTATCTTACTGTGGAAATCAATATCCTTAATGCAGTTGGGATACTTTGTTGTTTTGAGATTTCCCATGCCAGTTTAGTCAGTCCATCTTCTTTAAATTCAGCCTCATGTAAAGGTTCAGGACATGGACAAAATACTGGTAAGTTCTTGACCAGAACGTAACATGTGGCATCTACTTTTTCCAGTAGAGCCATCTTTGCCATCTTCCACACTTCAAGCTTCATTATGGTCCTTTCAATTCTAACTTACCACTTCCAAAGACTCAAAAACACAAGGTCAAACTTATACTTGGCAGCGACTCCATACTTTTCCAGTACCAATTTCTGTCTCAGTCAGCGTTCTGACTGCTATACTCCAACCCTGACTACACAAAAAGGAAAGAAGATATTTTTCTCACAATATCTAATTTTTTATAGATACTGAGTTCACCCCATGCAAGGTGAGGGTCTGGAGCTCAAGACATTGTGGTGGTAAGTGGAGAGAGGGAGAGCATACAATCCTACTCCTCACCTCACAGAGGCTGGGAGGAAGAGAGAGAGGCAAGGAGATCAGGGAACATATGTGACCCCCAACGTCACACCTCCAGGACCCACCTCTGGCCACACGCTATGGGCCAGGCCACCACCACGAAAAATGTCTGACTGCTGACATTATAACAAAACCTCATTCCCTGCTTCCAACATCGCTACCGTGTTTATACGAGGGCTAGGGGGACATTCTGATTCCAAACCACTGCACGATAAAACTGCATTAAGGTTCTTTCTGACTGAGCAGAATTGCTATCATCAAGAATAAAGAAAATGATAAATGTGGTAAGAATTTGGAGAATTTAAAATTCTTGCTGGGCATGGTGGCACAGGCTTGTAATTCCTGTGCTTGGGAGGCTGAGACAGGAGGATCATACAGGTTCAAAGCCAGCTTCAGCTACTTAGTGAGGCTCTCAGCAACTCAGTGAGACCCTGTTTCCAAATAAAGTATAAAATAGCTCTGAGAATATAGCCCGGAGGTAGAAAAGCCCCTGGGTTCCACCCCAGTATCACACACACACACAAATAAAATTCTTATAAACTGTTAGCAGGAATGTAAATTAGAACATGCACTATAGAGATCAGTGTGGTGATTTCTCACCATGTTGTTTGAAGTCTGTGAATGAGATAAGGTGGGGAACTTGTCTTTCTGTGCCTAATTTTTTTTTTGTGTGTGTGTGTGGGTCTGGGGGTGGAACCCAGGGGCATTTGACCTCTGAGCCACACCCCTGCCCTATTTTTATTCTTTATTTTGAAACAGGGTCTCACAAGTTGCAGAGGGCCTCACTGAGTAGCTGATGCTGTCCGCGAACCGCGATCCTCCTATCTCAACCTCCCGAATGCTGGGATTACAAGCGTGCGCCACCGCGCCCAGCTGTGCCTAATTTTTTAATTAATGTCTTCCAGACTCATCCAGATTTCCACAAATGATAAGATTTCCATCATTTTTATAACTAAATAATATCTCATCCAAAATATTCCTTTTTACTTCTCCTTATCCTACCAATTATTCAGATGCTTGTTTTTAGGTTTCCAAATATTTTTAGAGTTTCTGGTCTTAACTCTTTGTTGTTGTTCTTGTATTGGGAATTGAATCCAGGGGAATTCTACATCTGAGCTATACCTCCATCCCCATTTTTATTGTTGTTTTCTTAATTTTGAAACAGGGCTTCACTACATTGCAATGACCCTCGCTAAGTTACTGAGGCTGGCTACAGATCTGCAATTTACCTATCTCAGCCTCCAGTGTACTAGGATTAGAGGCGTGATCCATCATGCCTGTTATGGATTTATAATTTTATATCACTGTTGTCAGACAAGCTATTTGATCTGATCTTTGTCGTCAATTTTTAATACTTGTATTGTGTCCTAGCATGTAACTGTTCTGGACAATATTCCATTTGAATTGAGAGAATGTGTTCAGCTGTTGGATGATATTTTTTATAAATGTCTTTCAGGTCCATTTAGTTTAAGTGCAGATTAAATCTGCTCTTTGGTTGTTGAGAAAACATCTGTTGGGACGATCTGTATAGTACCAATGCAATATTCACTTATTGTGCGTTTGATGATAAATGTACCTCTGCTAATGAGTTTTTTGCTTTCACCTGTTTTCTTGACATTAAATATCATGCTTTTACTTCAAGTTGTATCCTTTACTGAGCTTCTCTTTAAGGTTATTCTGGTGGTCATGAATTTCTTCGTTTTTTTCTCATCTGGGAAGAACTCCATTTCTTCTTTGTTTTTGAAGGATAGCTATGGCAAAGTATGCTTTCTTGGCTCGCAGGCTTTTTTTCTCTTTTCTTTCAGCCCATTGAATTAAATTTTTTCCTGGACTGAAAGTTTCTTAATGTTCAATCTGTTGAGAGTGTAATGGGTATTCTCCTATTTGACACCTGATACATTTTTCTTACTTCTTTTGGCATTTTGTTTGCCTTTGACTTTTGACAGTTTTATTATAACATGCCTGTGATGGTTTGGAGTGAGAATTTCCTCCTCGTCCTCACAGAGGCAAAGTAGAAATGTTGGCAGCACGGCTTGATTGTTAAGAAGGGGCACCTGGGGGTGTAGCCGTAGGGATTATATAACCCTTCCCCCTCCACTCTCACTCTGCTTCCGGGCTCCATGATATGAGCCCAGAGGCTAGTTCTGCTTCCTGCCCTGAGGTCTACAGACATTTCTGAAGAACTGTGAGCAAAGAAACCTGTCTTACCCTACATTGTGTGGTGAGTTGTTCTGGATTATAGCTCTGTCTATATCACTTGGGTTATAGTCTTTGTTGACTAAGAGAAAATTAGTACTGAAGGAGTGTGGTTGATTCTGTATCTAGTCTGACTACATGTATTGTACGTCTTCAGAACTGTTTTGTGAGAGGAAGTTGGAAGAGCCAGACTGTGAATGGAAAGACAGATCGTACAGAGTAAATTAGAGGGCAAAGAGGAATCCATAGGAAAATGGAGTAGAGGTCACGACTTGTGCTACATACTAGCAGAGAATGTATCACCTTTTTGTCCATGTCCTGAAACTTTTAATTAGCTCAGATTTAAAGGTGATGGGCTGATTAAGCTGGTGGAGAAAAATCTCAAAACAGCAAAGTATCCAAACTGCATTATGGAAATTGATGTACACATTCAAAGAATTGTACACTGAGTTTCAGAAGTGAAAACTGAAGCAGAAAGACTTTATATATTTGCAGTGTGGGCAAAAAGGCATGTGTAAAGCTGTGTCCCAGAGAGTTGATATTGTGTAAAAAATAAGAATGTTGAAATAAAGGCGGGAAGGAAGGAGTAAGCAGGGCCCCTGATGGATGTGGGGCTAGCAGCTGTGATTGAAAGCGCCCGCTGGCAGCATCTAAAGAGAGCATGATTACCTTTACTGCTAGTGCCTGATTTCAATGCTTATGTAATTCTGGCTTTGCTGGAAAGCAAGGGTTATGGAGTCGTCCCTCTGATTTCTCTGGAAGGCTTGGGAAATGAGGCAGCATGTGACAGGTTCAGAATCTCTGCATGAAGGCCAAGTGCAGTCAGCCAGGTGATAGTGGTGGGGCTGTCAAGGCCCCTTGGGGATCGCATTTCACCATGATGTGCCCTGGATATTAGAAATGTAGCTGTTGGATCAGATTCTTGCCCTGCTGAATTTTGTTACTTCTGGGTCTCTTTTCTTCTTTCTACAGTCATATCTCTCCCTTTCAAAATGTAAATGTTTGCTGCACCATTGTACACTGGATGTACATAACTCGCCTTTTGTTTTGACAGTATTCAGAGTCAAGAATTTACCTTGAGTCTCAGCAGAGACCGTGGAATTTGTAGTGATTCTTTATCTTTTAAGACTGTGGGAACTCTTGGAGACAGATTGAATGCATTTTGCACTGTGGGGTGGCCATGAGGTCTAGGGGCAAGAGGAGGAGTGTAGCGGTTTGGATTTTCCCCTTAACCCTCATGGAAACATGGTAGCAATGTTGAAAGCCAGGCTTTGTTGCTAAGGAGGAATTCCTGGGTGACCTTGGGGATTATATGTTTTTTATCCACCCCCTACTCCCTCCCTGATTCCAGCCTCCATGATGTGAGCATGAAGACATACGTACGCTTCCTTTCTCTGCTTCCTGCTGTTATATCCTGAGATCTGTGGACACCTCCAAAATCTGAGAAAATAAATCTTCCTATAAGTTGCGTGGTCTTGAATCAAAACAATGAAATTATTGACCAAGACAGTTCCTGAGGCCATTTTGTGGTAGAACATTTTGTTTCTTAGGAACCATTGGGCTTTCTGGATCTTGATATCCACAATTCTTTCAAGACTTGTGAAACGTTCTGTTATTATTTCTTTAATTTTTTCTTTTTCTCCATCTTTCTCCCTGTGACAATTAGAGTGTAAATATTTGTTGGCTTAATGGTATCCTGTCGTACTTTAGACTTACTTAACTCACTTTTCTTCTTCTTTTGCATACTTTTCTTTTATTGGTGCACTACAGTCTCATAGCATAAGGTAGTTCAGAGTGATAATGACATATATGCAAACAGCCATTTTATTCTTAACCTTTACCCTCTGGTTATTTTTAAAAAATCTATTCTCAAGTTCAGAAATTCTTTTACTTATTTATGTATTATTGAAACTCTTGACCGTATTTTTAAATTAAACTCTTTGAATTCTTCAACTCCCAAATTTCTACTTAGTTCTTGAAGATACCTTGCTGTGGTGCATTTCTCATTCCAATAATAAATTGTCTCCTTGATTTGATTAATTACTTATCTGTATTATGTATCCCTAGGTTTCATCAAGATTATTTGGATTTATTTTCTGGAATTTCATACATTTTTTTGGGATCTATTGATGGAGAATTATTGTAAGCATTGACTTGTCCTATTTTCAGTTTTTTTTTTCTGGTGTGCTTGTTGTGTCCAAACATTGCTATACATGTATCTGGCAGGACATTTGGCCCTAAAAATGCCTGTAATCTCAGTAATTGAGAAGCTGAGACAGGAGAATTTCAGGTTTGAGGACAGCCTCAGCAAGTATTGAGAGTCTCATCAAACTGGGGAGACCCTATTTCAAAATAAAAATAAAAAATAGGGCTGAAGGTGTAACTCAGAGATGTAATGTCCCTGAGTTCAATCCCTAGTATAATAATAATAATAATAATAATAATAATAATGTAAAATAACAATTTAATATTGCATTTTTCATAGGGAAATATTTTCTGTATATGGGTCTAAGTGTATTAGGCTGCATTCGCTTTACCCTTGTTAGATGGAGTACTACTTGCAGTTTCTTCAGTTGAGTCCACATCACTTATGTCTGCTAGTGCTTCAGTGACCTAATCTGGGGGTGTTTATGGTAATGATGGTGCATCTTTGCAGAAGACAGGGCAGTGGTCTCATTCCTAGAGAAAGGGTGAAGGCTAGAGTTTGGTGAGTGTCTCAGGATCAAGCTTCCTGGGGGCAGGATTACCAGGTTTCTTCTCAGGTCACAGGTACAGCAGGTCTGCTCGGTTTTCCACACTGTGCAGGAAATCCTTTTCCTCCAGGGACTGGGTCACATGGATTCAGGCACCATAGTCATAGCTGTTATGCTGGGCCTGTGTTCTGAGAACCAGGGGCATGGCACTGCCGCCACCAATGTAAGCATGGCGTGATGATGATGAGCCTCAGGAATGGGATGATGCAGCTTAGCCTCCAGGTCAGGTACACTTCAGCAATGGCAACAACTTCATGATGGCACCACGCCCTAGTAGCTTGGTTTGTGGAGGGTAGGGGTTGTACAACATAGGTTCCTGGTATGGAGCAATGAAAAATGAGTGTTTTTCCTTTCCTCTGTGTGCTGCCAACATAGGACTGGGTACTGAATCCTAAGTACTGCATATTTTGAGCTGTTCATGTGTTTTTGCCCTTTATTAAGATAGTGCCCTGTGTCTACACACGAATTTGGTCTGAAAACATTTCATTGGCATCTTCTGGTGATATTGTCAACAACAAATACTTGCAGAGAGGAGGGCAGTAAGTGGGGAAGTTCATCTCAAGAAAGTAGTGTAGGGCTCTCCTGGAAAAGTGGCATTGGACTGTCTGGAGGCAAAGAGGTGCCCTCTGGCTAAGAAAAAAGTTTCTAGCCCATTGCATTGGTAATGCTGATAAGATCATACCAATACATATCTTTCCAAAGGGGTTGAAATCAGAGAACTACAGTAATATATGAATACCCCTGTTGTTAGCAGCATAGTTCATAATAGCCAAAATTTGGAACCCACCTAGTTCTCCATCAACAGAACAACGGGTTGTAAAATCATGGAAAATATACACAATGGAATTCTACTCAGCTATAAAGAAGAACAAAATATCATTCACAAGAGATGGAAAGACCTGGAGAACATTATGTTAAGTGAGATCAGCCAAGCACAGAAAGAGAAGGGACATATGTTTTCTCTAATATGCCCAAACTAGGGAGTATTAGGAATACCAGAGGGACTCCAGATAATGGAGAAAAAACATCAGCAAAGCTAGAATGGAAGGATGGGAGAAGAAGAAGGTTGAGGTTGATTAATGGAGGAGCTACATCCAAATATGTGTAAAAGTATACATGTGGCATGGTCAACCTGGACACTCACTGTTGGGAGGGAGAAAGGGAAGTGTGGGGGGAGAGGGCACCAAACACAGTCTGAATGTTTGCCATTTTTAATATGAGCCATATAAAAAAGAACATACCAATACAAGACTTATTTAAAGGCCAGGGGTGGAGAGGGGGCAGAGTTTCATTTCCAGGCTCTCCAGCGTGCCTGCATGCTGTTTTTTTTTTCTTCTGCTCTTCTCTTTTTATTTGCTACTGATTTTGTAATAAAACTTGTTAAAGCTGGAAAAGAAAAAGAAAAGGTGGCATTGACAAAACTTACGATAGCGGAAATGAGGATAATACAGGGAAACTCATGAACAAATAAGTTGAAAAGTGCTTTATAGGAACATTTGTTCCAAATGCAAGAAATTTTAGAAAACCCTTGTTAATAAATTTTGGTTTTCCTTTCCATTTTCTGTAATGTTAGAAATGATAAGTGACATATATCTGCATTTAATTAAGTTTAAAACTATTATTTTCATAATTGGAAGTTAAATATTTAAATGATAAATTATTTGTGTCAGTTTAATAGCTTTGTTTTCATTGCTACAAACATATGAAGGATTTTATAATTTATCCATTGTAAATGTTTTAATTACTTAGAAAAAATTGTCAGTATGAGCAAATACTTATACAGTATGAGCAAATACTTATGAGTATATGGTGTAGACCTGCTACAAATCTACAGCCTTTCTGAATTATGACCTACTCAATGCTCACAACATGTCAAGTGGCCAGCACTTTTACCATCCCCATGGTCGAGTTCTGAATTTAACCTATGACTAACAGAAAGAAGAACCTCAAGCCTGACATTGTCCCCAGAATCAACTGTGTTAGAATATTATTTATTTATTTATTTATTTATTTATTTATTTATTTATTTATGTGTTGGTGGTACTGGAGATGGAACCCAGGGGCCTTCTGCCTCCGGGCTACACTCCCAGACCTATTTTATATTTTATTTGGAAACAGGGTCTCGTAAGCCAGCTGAGGCTGGTTTGAACCTGCACGATCCTCCTGTCTCAGCCTCCCAAGCATGGGGATTACAAGTGTGCACTACCACGCCCGGCTAAGAAAGTTCATTTAACACAGTTCTTTTTCTCCAGAAGTTGTTTAAGTACTGTGTTACTCTGTTATTGGGGCAAAGAGTGAAAATATGCATGTCTTGTGCCTACACCCATATTCCCACCTGCTCCTTGAATGAAGAGAACATTCTAGAACTTAGAAGATTGCCTTTTACATTTATTTCCCTCTTGTCCACATGACTATTTGGTAGCCCCTTCCCCTCACGCCTTCCCATGTTATTTATTGAGTATATTTCAGTACATTTTATCCCATCTTGGCCCTCCTCATTTTCCATCCTGCTTTCAGGAGCCTTGAGAGCTCTCTACTCCATTGGTCATTGTGAACGCTGTGCAGAATTCCTTGGGTGTTTCTAGCACAGATGCAGAGGACCAATTGTGAGTTCCTTCCCCTTGGCCATGCCTGCCTAGGCAGCAGCTGGCACAGCTGAGTCGAGGCCTCTCTGGGGTCTACACCGGGTCTACACCTGCTCCTGGCTCTCTCCAAGATTAGTTGGGAAATTTGATTCTTGTGTATGGACATTAGGTCTGTTTCACCACCCTTCCTCTGGTGACGCACCACAGCAGGCCAGGCCTTCTCATATTTACTCTTATTCGTTGAGCGTGCAAATATCTTTAACACTTGTGCATAGATTAATTTTTTGGAAATGTTTCCAAAATCATCTACAATGCAATTCATAGTTCTCTATTGTGCATTGATGTCTTTTGTCCTGTGTTTGGCCATGCATTCATAATGGTTTTCCAAATCAATTATTTCCACATTTTTAAGTATCATTGTTTACTAAGTTGGTAGGAATATCCATTTTATTAGGAAAACACAGGCGATTTATTCTTTCTTTTGTTAGTAGCTGAAAATGAGAGGAACAGGGGCTTGTCTGGGAAATACAGGTCACAATTTTCTCAGACTACTGCTTTCATAAAGAAGTGTGGCCAAATAAAACTACACTGTGTGTCTATATCACGTTTTCTTTATCCACTCATTTGTTGGCAGAAATCAAGGTTGGTTCCATAATTTGACAATTGTGCTGCTACAAAAGCATATACAAAATTGGAACGAGGAAAGTAACAGTTCAAAAAATATTATGTTCATATATGAAGGTATCAGCACCAATTTCACTAAATGTTTGGGAAGAAAAAGGGAGTGGGGGATATGGAGGGAAATACAGCAGTGATATGTGCAAATATGAATGCATTACTTTTAATCTCGCTAGGATGTGTAATTATAATGTTTCAATAGAGTATAAAAGGCAAACTGAATTTTTCTACTAGAGGGCTAAGTGTCTTCTATTTGGGAAACCTTCACAAAGCATTGTGTTGAAGGAACACTGAAACATCATTTCTATACATATTTTTTTTCATTTTTGGTAATGGAGATTGAACCCAGAGTAATTCTACCTCCGAGTTATACTCGCAGCCCTATTTTATTTATTTGGAAGCAGTCTCACTAAGTTGTGGGGGACCTCACGCAGTGGCTGAGGCTGGTGGTGAACCTGCAATCCTCCTGTCTCAGCCTCCCAAGTACTGGAATTATAGGCATGTGCTGTCATGCCGGGCTCTGAAATGTCATTTCTGATTGCATATATCAAAATGAAAAAATGAATTTTAGCCTCTCATTTTCTTTTACCAAAGACCTCCATTCACTGGATTGAGTCCTAAATACTTTCTATCTCATATTTAAAAATAAATGTCTATTTTCCCATCATACACACACGTATATGTATGCATATATGTATATATACATATATATGTATAAAATTTAACTCATGTACATGTGTATGCATATTTGTTCGTGTATTCTTTTTTTATTCTTTGATGAGTGATTACCAAGGATTTTTTACTGTCTAGGACTTGTTCCCTAAAACCTTACCCCAGCCAATGAAGTACCCTTGCCTGGAAGAAGCTAGAATCAGCCACAAGGCCCCTGTTCCCGGGGAGGTGCCCAGGAATCCCCAGGAGAGGCTCAGCTGGGCAGGAATGGAGATAGACCAGGCAGGGAGGGCCTCTAGGCTGCTGTAAAGAGGTTGGGGGGCTATGATGCTCTGGTCCTCCGCTCCTTTCCCCATCGCTCAAACTCTTCCACCTAGAGCTCCAGTTCTGTGTTCAGGGGATCCACAGATCAGACATCTTCAGAGATGTTTGCATATCGCCACCCACAGATCAGACATCTTCAGAGATGTTTGCATATCGCCAGCCACAGATCAGACATCTTCAGAGATGTTTGCATATCGCCATCTGGTGTCTATGCTGCGAGCTTGAGCTCAGTGTGACCTTAGCAGCTGCTGAGGGTCTGCGGCTGCGCAGAGGAGGATGGGGGTGCAGAGCAGGTGCTGGCGCGCTGGCGAGGGGCCTGGGGGCCGGAGGTTTGTTCTTGGAGGGGGCAGGGGGCAGGGGGCGGAGGGCAGAGGTGGAGGGCAGAGGCCAGGGAGGAGGTCGGGAAGCCTGGGGCAACAGGGAGGACTGCTTTTTAGGACGTGTTTCTGTGAATATAGACATGTCCTCGCATCGTGTGTACACGCCCTCTTTTATGCTATTTGACATTGTACAAACCTCATGATTTTTCGTGTTTCTCAGACAGGAGAATATGTTTTAGCATTTTTAAAAATCAAGAGTACCCTTTTACATTAAATCTGTAATAATTGCTACGTATTTTTCCTTATTGATGGATTAATTAGATTTAAAACGATTTACCGATTTATTTTTTTCATTGACAAAGAGTAATTGCATATTTGTGAAGACCATTGTGGTATTTTGATCAATGAATGCACTGTATAATGATTCCATAACATAATTAGCGGATACATTATTCCATCAACTTGTGTATTTTAATATGCTTTTATCAGCACCTTGTAATTATACATGGTAATGAGGTTCAGAATGGCATGCTTGCAGAAGGCTTTAGGTGTCTTTCCTTCCCATCTCTCTGGCTCCCTCTCCCTCTCCATACATATTATTAAGATCTGTGTAGATAATTTCATTTATAAATGTGAAAACACAAAAAAATCTCTTTGAAATAAATTTTAAATTATATAGCTTAGTAAACAAACAAAATTACCACTGCCTCTATTAGTGTGCATTTAGTTGATCATTTGTGAAGGTTAATGACTCCTCATTGCAGATGGTCATCTCACAAAACCGAGTGAGTCTTTTTTTTTGGGGGGGGTTAATGATTTTTAATTTTGTTTACTTATATATGGGAAATATTAAGATATATATATATATATATATATATATATATATATATATTCACGTGGAAAACCCAGTTAACGTTTCCTGTTTTAATTCTGTTTATCATATGTAACTGTTTTCTCTTTTGTATTTATTTTTTTCTTCTTTTTCTTAGTTTAAAGGCTAGAAGCTTACATGAGTGATGTCAGCTCTTTCATCCTTTCTAAGCTATGCGTTCAGTGGCATAAATTTATGTTAACTGTTGTTGCATCCCACAGATTTGGTAAACTGTGTTTTCATTCTGTTTAAAGAAGTGATGCTGTTCTTGTGATCTCTTTTTTTGACACACATGTTAATTAGAAGTGCGTTCTTTAATCACCCATGAATGTTGGTTATTTTCAGTTTTCTTTCCACTTATTCTTTGGTTTCTTGCTTACTCCTATTGTGGGCTGAGACCATACCCTGGAAGATAAACATTCTTTTAAATTCGTAATGATATATGTTCTGGCCCAGTGTGTGGTCTAGCTGGATAAAATAAGAATATTCTTTATGGAGAACGTGCAGTCTCTACCTGGATGTGTAGGTCAGTCCTTGCCAATCGCCTACAGGTGATGGAAGGTGCTGCTGAGCTCAGCTTTGTTTTTGCTGGGAATCTGCATGCCTGTTCTGCCCGCTTCTCATGGAGGAGGTTGAATTTTCCAGTGAAAATGATGCATTCATCCGTTCCTACCTGCAATTCCACCAGTTTCTGTCCTGTGTAGTTTGAGACACTCTTATTAGATACATGCACAGCCCCCACACCTGCACACTTGCATACATAGTCCTTAGTTTGTAGTCTATTTCCCTGGAATTAATATCACTATTTTCTCTTTGGTGTTAGCATGATATATGTTGCTACGTCCTTTTGCATTTGATTCTAAGTGGGATCCTTGCAGACAGCATGGAGTTCAGCATACTCTTTCAGTCCACACACTAGATGTCTTTAGTTACTGCATGTCGGTCATTGACATCTAAGTGATCATTGCTACACCTGTCTATAATGTCTATTACTGTTTTCTCTAATTTAATCACCTTTGCGCTTTCCTAATGTTGATATCCACTAATTTTCTGTCTTTTCAGGTTTTATTTGAACAACTATGGTTTCATTTTATTTATTATTTATTTACCTGTTTGTTAATTTGTTTGTTTCATTTAATTATACCGGAAACTCAAACCAGAACCACAAATCTATCTCTGAGCTACACCCCCAGCCCTTTGTATTTTTATTTTGTAACAGGGTCTCACTAACTTTTTGAGGGTCTTTCTAAATGGGTGAGGTAATCCTCGGCCTATGAGCCTCCTGCCTCAACCTCCCAAATACTGGGAATAGAGGCACGCAGCACTCTGTCTAACTCATGGGTTCATTTCATGTCATCGTATGCTATAAGCTATTTTTATGTTTTAGTGGTTTACTCACTTTTCATATTCTTGCTTTACACCAAAGGAATTTTCTTGGAAATATTAATGAAAACAATGCACTTAAGCATGTTTACTTAGAAATATAGCACACACACGTACATATAGTCTCATCTGTTTATGTTTACCATGCTTAAGTGAAAACATGAAAGCAATTAAGAGGAGTTGTTTTGAGACACACCACCTTGAAGTGATACTGTGTTATTGGTAAAGGAGCTTGGAGTCATGGTAAAAGTAATCTTGCAAATATAGGACAAAACCCCTTAAATTCCTTAATGAATATTAGCCAGAGCTGACATTAAGTTTTCTACCATGTGGGCTTTTACTACATGAAAAGATGCTTTATCAAAAAAACAGAGAGACTCCCTTAGAAAGACAGGAATTACAATTTATGTAACTTAATCATCCAGGTAACATCCCATCACATTTGAAGGATTTTGTTGTTTCAAAGTACAGATCCTGGCAACACTAAGGGGAATAGGGGACTAGAATATATATTTGTGTAGACAAATAGCCAGGGATGTCACCTGACATTGTAAGGTTGCTAATCTGAAACAATTTCTTTAAGTGTTTACTTAGTGCTCACAACCTTGACCCTTTCGAAAAGCACCAGTGAAGTACTTTGAAGCATGTCTTGAATTATGGGTATGTCTCATAATTTCTAGTAATTGATATCAATAGTAATCACAATGATGATATGGATTAATATTCTGCTATGAGGTACAAGTGTAGAAAAATCATTTTTTAAAAAAAATTAGGGAATGAAAATGTATATTTCACAATAGTAATTTCCTTACCTAGTCATGAGTGATATCACAAAATACTTGTTTCCCTGTGTCAAACTTATTTTACTTATTATATTGATCTCTAGTTCCAATGTTTTTGCAAAAACACAATTTCATTCTTTTTATGGTTGAATAATATTCTACTATACATTCATATGACATTTACTTTGATTTTTAAGCCATTTTAAATACTTTTATTAGTGCATTGCATTTATACATCATAGGTTCACTGCGATATAAATATATATGCAAATATCTCTTAGTGTACTCCCTTTCTCATCCCATCCTGATACCTCCTTCCCTCCCCATATATGCTAGCGAAACCAGTAGTAATACCCTAATATATGGCCATAGCTTTATTTGGATTGCTTTCTTCCTCATTCTTCCTTTCCCCCTCACCACCTCCCTCCCTCTATCCCTTTCCACTATTATATCGGTCTTCAAATTTTCTAAAGTCTCTTACGTTTCCTATTTTCTCTCTTAATTTCTACAAATGAGAAGACATACAACCTGTAACTTTCTGAGACTGGCTGATCTCACTTAGCATAACATTCCTTAGTTCTATCCCATTTCCTCAAAATGACATAATTTTGTTCTTCTTTATGGCTGAGTAGAATGCCACTGATGCTGTACTTTGCATCACCAAAGAATTTTATTTTGATGGAGTTCAACACACACTTTTTTCTCTGCTGCTCGCTCTGTTTTATGGACATTTCTCAGAAATCATTGGTTAGCCTACAAAGATATGTGCTCCATTCCCCCATATGGATTTGGTTTGTTTAGCCCTTACACGCATGATCAATTAAAATTTGTTTTTGGGTTCTGGTGATGTAGCCAAGGGGCATTCTACCTATGAGCGACGGGCTCAGCCGTCTTTAATTTTTACTTTGAAGCAGGGTCTCACTCAGTTGGGAACGGCCTCACTCAGTTGCTGAGCCTGGCAGTGAACCTGTGATTCTCTGTATCAGCCCCCCAAATACTGGGATTTTGGGTATTCACCACTCTGTCTGGTTAAATATTTAGTGAACTGTGTACAAGCGGTAAGGAAAGAGCATTAGTTGAATGTATATATCCATTTGTCTCAGCAACAACTGGTGAAAAAGGAAAAAATCTTACTAATTGACTAATTTGTCAACCTTAAAGAAAATCAGTGGAGCACACATTTAAGGGATAATTTTTAAATACTCAATTCTTTTCCATTGATCTTTAATGACTAACCTTTTATTAAAAGAGACTTATTGCTGTTCAATTGTAGTGAGTTTCAAAATAGGGAGATATGAATTTACAATGTCAGTTTTTTTGTCAGAATTATTTTATTCTGGTTCTGTTATTGCATTTACATTATGATATTAGAGTCACTTCACCCATTTAGACCAAAATATCACCTGGGATATTAAAGACATTGTCTTGAATTGATGGGACCATTTAGACGCTGTTGACATATTAACAATTAGGTCTTCCTCTGTGGTTTAGTTATGGCTTGGTGCATCACCCGAGGTTCATGTCCTGGAAGCGTGGTCTTCTGAGTATGGATGATTGGAAATGTTAAGAGTTCTTAGAGCTTGGTTAGTGGAAAGTGATTAGGCTCTGAGATTCCCACCTTTTAA
The DNA here is from genome assembly GCF_963383645.1 of Muscardinus avellanarius. NCBI lineage: Eukaryota > Metazoa > Chordata > Mammalia > Rodentia > Gliridae > Muscardinus > Muscardinus avellanarius. The sequence continues at coordinate 163,484,005 of NC_137788.1, forward strand.
GTGATTAATTTTCTCCTGCTGGGTCTCTGGTTTGTTGCCATGACACCAAGTCTGGCCACTGAATCTCTCTGGCTTCTTGTCTCATCAGCCGATCTTTTCCTCGGGAACGACCATCACTACTTCTCCACTTACCATGACAACCTCACCAACAACATATTTTATGGGACTACCTGATCGTGGACTTCAAGTTTCAAAAACAGGGGTCTAACTAATCCTCTTTTTTTAAATAAAACATTTAGCCTAAGGTACTTTATTATAACAATTGAAAACAAGCTAATATACCGTCTAATAAAAAACATTAATTTTTTCATGTATTTAGCATCTTATTAATCCTATTCAATAAATTTATTTGGTTTCAGAGTACATATCTTATACTTTTATGTTAAATTTATTTATATGCTTTCCCTTTTGGAAGCTATTTTAATTGGAGTGGCTTTTTGAATTTTATTTTAGATATTTAATTGCTAGTGTATAGGAATATTATTGTTTTGTATATCGATACTGGGTGCTATACCCTTGCAGAAATTGTTTTTAATTTGTTTTTATTTTAATGACATATTAAAATTAAACGTATTCATAGGAAACCATGTGATATTTAGATACTATTTGTATTTTGTTGGAGTATGTAAAATGATTTTCTAAACAAAAAATAATCTACAGAGGTAATCTCACTGTTGCCCCAACACAGAATCCTTGTATTTATGTTTTTAGCCTAATCACCTAGGCTACATTCTTTTATTCAATATTGAAAAGTTGTGGCAAGAGTGGGCATCTGTGTCTTAATAATGGTATTGTGAAAATATGGAGACATTAGGTAAATTTCCCTATTTTGTGAATTTTTCATGGATGCTTTTTTTTTTTTTTTTTTTTTTTTTTAGGAGGAGTGCTTGGGATTGAATTTGGGGGCATTCTACCCCTGAGCTATATCCCTGGTTCTTTTAATTTTTACTTTGAAACAGGGTTTTACTCAGTTGTGGAGGGCCTCTCTAGGTTGTTGATACCTGCACAACCTGCGATCTTCCTTTCTCAACCAGCAAAATACTGGGATTACAGGTATGCACCACCACACCTAGCTACAGATATAAAGAAAGTCCTTGTTGAGCCTGATTTGTTGTATATCTTAATCATTAATGGGTTTTTGATTGTGCATTTTTGGGATATTTATGTGATTTTTATTTTTTAGTAGATGCATTATACTAATTGTAGTTGAAACAAATTTGCCTTTTTGAGATATGTTTTGATTGTTGTGCTAGTATTTTCTGGGTATTTTTTACTTTGTGTTCAGAAGACATGGTGTATAATATTCCTTTCTTGAAATATCTTTGTCTATTTGTGGTATCAAGGTAAATTACATCATAGAATGTACTGATAAATAATTGATTTCCTAGGGTTATTTTTTGTCATTTTTATTTAAATTTTGGTGGGACTAGGACAGGATCCTACCTTGTAGACAAGACTGTCCTTAAAACCCTGTACCCAAGTGATCCTCCAGCTTTAGCCTCCCAAGTAGCTGCAACTAGAGGCACACTTTACTGTGACCCATTTTTGGTGATACTGGGGATGGAACCCAGGGGCATTCTACCTCTGAGCTACACCCGCGGTCCTATTTTTAATTCTGTGTTTATTTTTTGACACAGGGTCTCACTGAGTTGCGAAGGTCCTCGTTAAGTAGCTGAGGCTGTCCATGAACCGTGATCCTCTGGTCTCTGCCTCCTGAACGCTGGGATTATGACCATGTGTCACCATGCCTGGCTCATGTGACCCATTTTTACTTACATTTTTAAGTTTTTGTGGTGGGCTGTGAATGGACTCCTAACAGTGATCACTTGACGTGTGAACCAGTTCTTCATCCAGGTGGCCTTCAGTCCAGACACCAGCTGGACCCTGACTTACCTCTAGATTCCTGAAGAAGACAAACTGCGAGGAATCTGCATGAGGATTCCAGCCACTAAGCTCTATGGTACATTAATATGCAACAGCATCATAAGAAATATACAAGATAGTAGTGGTAATGTGATGTCCTAGATTAGATCTTAGAACAGAAAAAAAAAGATATAATTCAATGTCATGGTTTGTATTTAGAATGTCCCTCATAGTCTTCAAAGAAACAAGGTAGCAATATTGTAAAGGGGGTAGGGTGGGGGGGAGCTGGTTCCAAAAGTGGAGTCCCTGGCTGTGTGGTTTGGGGGATTAGATATGCCCCCCCCGTTCCTTCTGTGTTTACCAGCTACGCGATATGGGAGTGGAGCCTTGCGTCCTCCCTCTTTCTGCTTTCCACTGTATACCCTGAGCTCTGCACACACTACTGAAATAGACTGAACTGCTGAATCTCCAAAACCTGTAAGCAAGCCACTCATCATTCCTGGGAGTTATCAGGCCAGTTATTTTGGATTATATCAGTTACAATGTTGATTGAGACATTAAAAAACTCAGTAAAATATGAAAGAATACGTCAGTCATTCTATACACAGGTGCATCTGCATTAGGAAGATGCCCTTGAAATCCAGGGGCTGTCTTCTCCTCTCCTCTCTCTCATCTTTCTAGTGTACCCAGGTTACGAGCTGGAATGCCAGTAGCCACTGTTTCAAGGTATCTGTGATTCATATGTCCTGGTAAGTACCATTTTCAGACATCACCTGAATATCTGTTTGAAAGATCGTGTTTGGAAGAAATTTTGTCATGTGTCTGTACACTAGAAGCCAAGTTTGGGAAGTACTGGTATTGGGGACATCAATCATATTCCTGCAATCTTGGTATAGGATTTCCTCCTTTGTGATCAAGACACAACTGTACCTTCAATTTCTTGAGAACTCTGTAGTGATTAAAGCCTTTTCTTTATATAGCTTACATCAAGAGTTCCTGGGTACTGTGCATCCTGTGGAAAACCACATTGTGGATTCCTAGTGCCCATTACAAAGTACAGAAACCACATAATTGGGATCATTGTGGTCACAGGTAGGTAAGCATGATAGCAAAGAAATTTATAAATATGCTAGCTTGGACTAATCACATCTAATGGAGATCTGAAAATGAATTTTTTATAACCATACTTTTGTAAAGTTGAAAGCAAATGAATGGCAGATACGTGTTGACTGCAAGTAGAAGAATCTTAGTAGAAAAAATTAATACAAATAACAAGCAGAGTATCACATACCTTAAATCCTTCATGCTGTGATTTCAGAGATGGACACATGTTAAATAAGGACTCTGCATACATGCTGGGTAAAGTAGAATTCTACATCAGGGAGGCCTGTTGACTCACCGACACAGCCAGTGCTCTCTACTGAAGAGCCACCGCTCTCTGCAGTGTCTAGGAACCACCTCTACTTAGCCTGAAGAATTGTGGGACTGTACACTGCTTCCCTGGGCTTCCAGAAGGCCCTCGCATTGCTTATTCTCCACGGCACCTTCAGAGCATCAGTGAGAACAGAGCTACCCCAGCCTGAGTACCTGCAGTGGGAGGCAGTGTGGCTTGGACATGTTTCTCACTTGTGGGTGGAGGAGACCAGGTAGTCAGGAGCTGGTATTTTGATAATTTGCAAATGAGGAAACATTCTGATGCCTCGTGGCTTATACCTCTCTTTATAGTGTCTGCATTTAAATTCTGAGTGCATACTATATCCAGGATTTAACATTGATGGAATTGATTTGAACACATCTAGGAGGAATTACTGTTTAGATTTCTCCAAGTAACATTAATTCAACATTTTCTCTTTTTCATATTTTACTCTTTGAAAAATACAGTCTATGCACTATATATACTTAAGAAGTAGGATTTACCAGGTGTGGTGGCGCATGCCTGTCATCCCACTACCTGGGAGGCTGAGACAGGAGGTTTGCAGGTATGGCCAGCCTCAGAAACTTAGTAAGACCCTCACTCAGGAACTTAGCAAAAATCTGATTCAAGGTAAAAGAAAAGAAAAACAGACATGAAGATCAGTAGTCTGCCCTCATAATACATATATCATTTATGTTTTTATTATGGACACCTTATCTGGTCTCCACCATTTGTAAAATATTTGTTCAATCAATGATTTATACATTATGTTTTCTCATATATACATATGTGTATATATGTGTATATGTATGTTTATACACATATATGTGTGTATATATACAGATGTGTATATATACGCATACACATTATCTTCACACATTTGTATCTTGCTTATTTTTATTTATTTATTTGGTGGTAATGGGGATGAAAGCAGGAGTGTTCAACCTCTGAGTTACACCTGGCAGAAACTGAGTCCTGACAGCGATTACAGAATGTAGAGGCAATCCTTCCCAAGCTGAACATTCAGTTGAGACCTCAGGATTCTCTACCATCCACATCTGGCATCCTGGCACAGGGAACTGTGAGTGATGTGTATGGGGGGGTTGAACCTGTAAGCTACATGGTAATCTGTTAGGTAGCGATTAATAAGTGTTATGGGGAGGTGATTGTTATGCTCAGGTCGGGTGACTTGGGCAAGTGTGGCTGGAGGATGGTTACTGGGAGTGTGTCTGGGGCACGGTACTTGTGTCCTTAAATCTCCTTGTTTTCTCTCTTGCTTCTGGCCTGCATGCTGTGAAAGCAAATCACTTTCCCTCTTCTTCTCTGTCTCTTGATACCATGCCCTGACCTTTCCAGAGATAACCTTGCCTCATATGGACTGAACCCCTAAACACTTCATAACTGTGAGCATATGTCTTTCTTACTTGAAGTTGTGTGGTCAGTTTTTTTTTTATCACAGTAGTGAGAATGCTGATTGAAATAACAAATAATATAATGGATGGTAAATTAAATATGGTGCCTGAATTAGATCCTGGAACAGAATAATGGCATTGGTGTCTAACTTGATAAAATGTGAAGAACATCTGTAGTTAATTTAACAGATCTGTACCAATGCCATTTTCAGAGTTTTTAAAAATACTTGTCATCAGTTAACATGAAATTACATGAATCTGAAAAATGTTTGAAATTGTGAAAATATGTAAAACATCTTTTTTACTTTTTAAATCCTGGGGTTTTATCCCAGGGGTATTCTATCTCTGATGTATACCTCCATATCTTTTTATGTTTTATTTTTAAACAGGGTCTCACTAAGTTGCTCAGACTAGACTTGGACTTGTGGACATCCTGCTGTAGCCTTCTGATTCACTGTGATTACAGGTATGTGACACTGCTAGAGCTCTAAACCTTCTTTGATATGTTCAGTAAGTCTATATGTCAAAATTTAAAAACGCATTTTTAAAATAAAATATCAGCTTTATCAGCTTGTTACAAAATGGAAACATAAATAAAAAATTAACCAGAAAACACAAACAAAAACAAAAAAACCCTGTGATGAGTGGATGAATAGCAAATTAGGGAGAGAATATCAAAATATCCCAGTTTATAATCCAGCATTTAAAACACAAAAAGACAACACCAAGGTCCCAGAGGTTTCCTTCTCTCTTCTTCCCCAACATTCCCCTTGCTACTAGTCAACAATTTCATTCTCAGTGGCCACTAATCAATGATAGCTACCTAGTCTTCTTATAACTCAGAAATTCTCATTTTGAGGCAGTATAAGGCAAAATTCCACCAGAACACATTTTTGAAGACGTGACTTTTGCTCATTAGAAACCATGAATAGCCAAATAATTTGAAATTATAATATTTAAGAGAATAGATTAGGTATTACCCCAAATATAAACTGGCTTTAAATATCAGTTTTAATATCTCATTTGCATTTTTATACATAGTCAACTAGGGCTTGTAAGCTTTGATTTGTTGAGTTTCATGTTGTGTGGAATAATAATTACTTAATGTATTTTAAATTAGTTTTAATACTTTAATTTTGAGGAAAATCTTTTTTCTCTTTGCTTAATATGTTATTTATGATAAATCTTTATATACAGAAATATCAGTACTTGTATAAATTCAAAGAATGTTGGTTTATTAACCTTGCTCCTGCATGTTTCATTAGGTTCAAATTATACCCGATTCACAGTCTCAACTATATACACTTTTAAAATAAGTAACTTGTATTTTAAAAGTCAAACTAGACACCTTATTGGTGGAAATTGTTTAAGCTACGTATTGTTGATAGACATAGTCTGTCAATTGAGGTAGCTTTCTAGATGTGAGGGTTCCCTGCCCTCGTAACAGGGTGTTTGATAAAATAAGTTGATTTGACTAATGAATAATATTTTAAGCTTATGTAGAATAAGTATCTGGCAACTTTCAATAATTTGTGTGTAATACATTCCCAAATCAAAATTGTATATCTGTAATCAACAACCCTTTAACCCTTCTGTTTGTTTGTTTTTGGTGGTACTGGGTTTCCTGGAAGCCCTTCTACCTCCAGGCTACACACCCAGACCTATTTTTAATATTTTTATTTGGAAACAGGGTCTCTTACGCCAGCGCGGCTGGGTTCGAACCTGTGCGATCCTCCTGTCTCCGCCTCCCAAATGTGGGGATTACAAGCGTGCGCCACCACGCCAGGCTAACCCTTCTTTTTCTGTAGATACCAAAGGACCACACTGCCTTTAGACGAGTGTTTTCTTGGTAAAGTATTTTACTTTTAAGGTTTAGAAATGTCAACTGTACTTTCAGGATTTTGAGAAATTCTTATTTAATTACTTGTTTTTTTGTGCAGATTCTGTAAAGAATTTGGGGACCATGTATTCTGTCAACACTAGCTTGGAACTATGTTTCCCACCGCCAAGCTCAAGGCTGCAGGGAGAGGCCTCCCTGGGAGCGGAGGAGAAGGTCCAAACATGAGCAAGATGGTGTTACAGATGCTCACGCTTACAGAAACATGGAATGAACCTATTGTAATATGAACGGATAGGAGCGCTAGATACACGTGCATTACATACAACTGCAGAAATGCACAGCAGGATGTGTATGCGATTCACAGCCCTAACCCAGGGCTCTAACACGCACGAGCAGAATGAAGGCTCTGTCACTTGCTGGATAAACTAGAATCCCACAGCAGGAAGGACTGCTCCCCACCATATGCAGGGCCCTGAGCACAGCCCCAGCGGTCTTCTGGGCAGCACCAGGGCTTGCATTCAGTAACCACGTCTACACAGCCTGCAGAGACATGAGACTTGACTACTTTCAAGGGATTCAAGGAGGCCCTGACATTGTTTTTAACTGTCCTCCGTCACTGGCGTTTGTTCTCCACAGCACCCTCAGAGCATCAGTGAGAATAGAGCTCCCCCAGCCTGAGTACCTGCAGTGAGAGGCAGTGTTCTTTGGACGTGGTTCTCACTTCTGGGTGCAGGAGAGCAGACAGTTAGGTGCTGTTGTTTTGAGAACGTTCAATTCCAAAAATTTCTGATAGCTCATAGCTCATACCTCTGACTTTGAGCCATGATGGCTTATTTTATTAAGTGAGAGTATAAGCCATCTCTAAGCTTTGCAACTTTATAAGTGATGATGTTGATTTGATCACCTCCAGAAGGAACTCCTGTTCTGGTTTCTCCAAGATAAAATGAATCATTAACTCTTTGCCATATTGTGCTTTCTCCAAAGTGCTCACTATGCATGAATCACACACCTAAGTAATAGGGGCCCTTCAGGTATGGTAATGCATATCTGTAATCCAAGTGCTGGGAGGATAAGGAAGGTGGATTGCAGGTTTGAAGCCAGCCTTAGCAACTTAATAAGGTTCTTAGTAACTGAATGAAGCCATGTTTTGAAATTAAAGAAAAATCAACGGGGATCCATAGCCTATCTCTGTACTACATATGTCATTTGGATTTTTTATCATGGCCGTTTACATAGTTTTCACCATTTATTATGTATTTATTTAATCAGTGATTCATACACATTATGTAAAATTATATATATATGTACATTTATTATAAGTTCTTCATATACAATCATATATTGCTTATTTTTATTTAATGTTCCTGGGGATTGAACCCAGGAACATTCTACTTGTGACATACACACCCAGACATTTTTAAATTTTGAAATAGGATCTCACTACATTGCAGAGGGTCAGCTAATTGGAATTTTTGATCCTCTTTTCTCAGTCTCCCAAGTATTGGGGTTACAGATATGTGCCAGTGTGTCTAGTTGAAAAATAGCATCTTAAACATAACATTACAGCGTTGTAAAGGTAATAATCTACTGCTAAAAAGAAATCATTTGTATATCATCTATTCAAACTTCCGCTTTCAAATCCCCAGGCACCACTAATAATTTAATATCTATACTTTTTCCTTTCCTACAGTGCCACATAAATGGAATTGTACTGTGAGTAGTCCTTTCAAACTGTTTTTATTCAGTTATTAATGGCACTGATATTTATAAAACATGTCTCATGAGAGTTGAGATTTTTAGTTTACCTTAGAATACAGGTGTTGAGCATATTTCCAGGCGTTATTGGACAGTTAGTATTATTTTTCTTTTAGTCTTTGATTTGTAGGAAACATTTGTATATTCTGAAAAATTGACACCTAGAGGTCTGCTGTATGATTTGCAGGAATTTGTCCCATTTCTGTTGTAATGTTGGTGAACACTGAATCACAAAAGTTTTTAATTCAGTATAGTTCGATTCATCTGTTTTTTATGACTTGTATTTAGTGTTCAGTCACCACATCTATACAGTCTGCAGAGCTGTGGGAGTAGACACTGTCTCCAAGGGCATCGAGAAGGTCCTGGCATTGCTTTTACTGTCGACAGTCACTGGTATTTATCCCCCACAGCACATCCATTGGTTCACATAAAGCCATAAAGTTTATTCCCATGCCCTATGGATATTCCTAAACTGCAGGATAGGGGAATAAACTTTACTATGACTTTTAGTTCTGTTATCTATTTTAGTTGTGTATACGCTATGAAGTGGAGTCCAAATAGTGTGTTTATATCCACTTGCAACATCAACACTTGTTGAAAACTCATTTTTTACATTGAGTTATATTAGCAACTTTGCAAAATCATATTAGCATAAATGTAAAGATTAATTTTTTACACTCAATTCGATTCCATTGTCATATATATCTATCCTTAAAGCAGTATCATGATGGCTTAATTAATATAAGTGTGTAAAATGTTTTGTAATTGTGAATTATTTATAAAATGCTTCATATCTGTTATTTCTTAAAAATTGCTTTGGCTTTTCTGGAGCAAGTTTACTTCTATATAAATTTTAGAGATATTCTTACAGTTATAAAAATTATTTTTAAAAGGACCTAGAATTTCCATAGACATGGTCCTGAATTTTTAGATTCATTTGAAAATTATTACCACCTTAACAATTTTCAGCATTTTCATCGAGGATCATGTTCTTTAAAATACACATTTATGACTTCATTCAACATGTTTTGTAATTTTCAGTGCACATATCGTATACATGTTTATGTTTATCTCTAATGCATTTTCTTTAAAAAATGTATGGGTGCAATGCCATGATGCATGCCGGTGGGATTCACAATGATTCCTTCTTATGTACACACAGCACTATCTGGTCTCTTTTCTTTCCCTAACCCTCCATTCCCCCATCCATTTGTAATGTCTTTGTATCTTTGTGATGTCACGACATAAGACCTCATGGAATGCACTGGGAAGTTTTCTTTTGTTTATTTTGTTTTTGAGGAAGAAGAGTTAGTGAAGAAGAGTTGTCTTTAGTTCTTTAAAGGTACATGATAATCCACCAGTGAAGTAATCTCAACCTGGGCGGAAACTGACTGCTGATAACCAGCACAGAGCTGAGAGGGGATCCTTCCCCTGCTGCGTCTCTAGTCGAGACCTTAGGATTCCCCATCATCCACATCTGGATGGCTGACCAGGGGAACTGTGAGTAATATATGTGGTGGGATTTGAACCAGTAAGCTACATGGCAGCAATTAGTAAGTGCTTTGATGAGATATATGTTATGGTCAGAGTTGATGTAACGAGCAATGTAATCTCATCAGTAGCTAAATCCATTGTAATTACTTATAATTGGTGACTTAGGTAGATGGGGCGTGGATAGAGGAGGTGGGTTATGGAGGTGTGTCTGGGAGATGGTACTTGTATTCTGCATGCCCTGGTTTGTTGCCTCTCTTGCTTCTCCCCTGCATGATGTGAAAGCAGAAAACGTTTTCTATTTCTGTCTCCTGCTACCATGCCCTGAGCTCCACAGATCTAACCTTGCTTCATATGGACTGAACCCCTGAAAATTTCAGAACTGTGAGCAAATATGTCCTTCCTCTAAGTGGTATGGTCAGTTTTTTTTTTGTCACAGCAGTGAGAATGCTGACTGAAACAATGATATGATTGACAGTAAATCTAATGTTGTCTGAATTAGATTCTGGAACAGAAAAATGACATTGGTCTCCAACTGAGTAAAACATAAAAAGCATTTATTGATTATTTAAAAGTTTTGTACCAATGTCATATCCAGATTTGTCATAAATACATACTGTCTAACTTGATGACTTTACCAGATGCTGAAAAGTATGGGAAAATCTGTAATACCATATGTATATATATATGGTATTTTGTGAAATATATATGTGTGTGTGTGTGTGTGTGTGTGTGTGTGTGTGTGTGTGTGTGATGTTTATACACATATATACACATACACATATATGCATACATATCACTGCTGGGGAATAGCCCAGGGATGCTCTATCCTAAGCTGAATCCCAGCCATTTTATGATTTTTATTTTTTATTTTGAGACAGATCCGCACTATGTTTCCCAGGCTACACTGGACTTGTGATCATCCTGCCTTAGCTCCCTCAGTCACTGAGATTGCAGACATGTGCCACTCTGCCAGTGCTGTGTACCATACTTGATACATTCATTCAGTAAGTCTCTATTTCAAAATAAACAAATGCTTTTTAAATATCTCTTTGTTACAAAAATCAGGCATGGGCAACAACAAAAGCTCTACTGAGTGGATAAATAGATATGGAGGGAGAGGAAGCCAGAGCAGCTCAGCTTATTATCCACTATTCAAGACACAAGAAGAGGCCACACGTACCCACAAACTTTCCTCCTCTCCTCTTCCGCAACATCTCTCCCACTACCTGTCGCCAGGTTGAGTGTCAGTGGCCACTTTTTCAAAGACAGGAGCCTATTCCTCTCATACCTCCAAAATCCTCTTTTGCAGGCAGTGTTAGGTGAGGCTCCACCAGAGATATTTTGGAAGACACGACTTGGGTTTCTCAGAAGCCTTGCTAAATGGGTGATGTGTGCACGTAGGCCTCTACCATCTTGTACTCCGTTAAGATGTATGCCAACAATGCACCAATAAGAAAAAGAAAAATGCAGTATTTGAAAATTATATTTAAGAAAATAGTGTTAATTCCCTTGTTTTATCATTGTACGTACAGTGAATTAGAATACTGTTCAAGCACAAATGTTATATGAGATTATTTTTATTGGTATATTGTAATTCTGTATCACAGTGAGGTTCAGAGTAAAAATATATTTATTCAGTATTTGTTATGTGTTTCCTCTGATCCCACTCTGCACCACCACCTCCAAATTACTTGGATTGGATTACTTGGACTGTTCCCATCTTCAGATTTCCCCTCTTTTCTTGCACACCTCCCTGTCTGGATCCACCTCCCCCATTCCAGTGACTCCCCTTGTTTATCTGAGATCCTCTTTGATTCCTAATGTCTAGATTTTTCATAGGACTAAAAACATATGTTTCTTAATTTTCTGTGACTGGCTAATATCCTGGAGTGCAGTAATCTCAAGTTCTATCCATCCTTCTACAAATGATATGACTGTTCTTTTTCTGGATGAGTAGAATTCTATTTTGTGTATATACACTACAATTCTGCGATCTATTCTCTTGTTGATGGGCTGGCTCCATAGTTTTAGCTATAATGAATTGTGCTGGTATAAATATGGACATACATGTATCCATATCATAAGCTGATTTCAATTCCTTTTGCTTTGAAATTTTATTTAAAAAGCTAAATGATAATTGTAAAAGAGTGAAAATTGAGAAATGTCAGTGACAGGGAACATCAGTCATATTTCTGCTTCTGGGAGAGTATTTTCTTGATATAAGAGTTTCTTTTTCAAGTTTTGAGAAGACAGCTGTACCTTGAAGCTTTTCAGATATCTTCTTTTAATTACTTTTCTTTCTACAGATTCTATAATGAGTTCCTCAGGACCATGTTTTTCTCTTGACATTAGCATCTTGGATTTATGTTGCCGAGTTCAAGGGGGCTGCAAAGGAGATGAGAAGGTATAAACACCATAAACAGCCAGTTACACTTATTTAGGTGTGAAAAATGAATCTATAAACAATATTACATATAAATGGACATTAATGACAGAGCATGTGTGTTGTGTTCACATGTAGAAAAGAACAACATGGTGTACATGTGAACACACAGGCTGAATTAGGACTCTGCACACATGCTGGATAGCTAGAAGCCCACAGCAGGGAAGGCTGCCCACTCACCCACAGCCCCGTGCACAGCGACACCTGTCCACCGGGCAGCACCAAGTATGTGTCTAGCAACCACATCTCCAACACCTACAGAGTCAGGGGACCCCACACAGCACTCCATGAAAATCTCGTGTCAAGACTTTTGAATGTTTGGACCATAATTAGCTAAACCGTTCTCAGTGTTTTAGCCACAAAACAAGCGCCTGCAGCCTGTGCACCTGGAGGAGGAGATAGATGTGACCTGGTCCACAGTTCTCACTCCTGAGAGCATGGCCATAGTTATTTAAGTGCTCTTATTTTTTACATAAGGTATTAAAGAAACTTTTTATTAGCTATCATCGTCATTTAATTGAGTTCCTGTCCACGTAGCTTTAAAATCCACTTTTTTCTTTATTTCAATGAAAACATCATAGTCGTTCATCACTGCCCCTTACAGAATGATAATGAAGAAGAAACTCATGTGATTTATAGGTTGGGTATATTTGTTCCCCGTGTTTTCATTTTAAGTCCATTCAACTTTGTTTCTTTTTAATTATTTAGAATAGCAAATCAAATATTTAATTGATGTATTCTGGACATTTGTTATTAATGAAAACGTTTTACCCAGGATGATAGTCTGTCTCTCACGATTGTCTGTGGTGTTAAGGATTGAACCCATGGACATTCTTCCTCTGAGCTACGCTATCAGACCCTTTGTTATTTTTTATATGGGATAGGGTCTCACTAAGTTGCTTAGAGTCTCACTGGATTGCTGAGGCTGGCTTTGCACGTGATCTTCCTTTTTCAGCCTTCCAAGTATTGGGATTACAGGCATGCATCACCACTCTTGACTATAAATATTCATAAATAAACAAAGCATAGTGGCATTCCAGGCAGGAGAAACAAATGAATGTGTATAAGGAGAGTCCCATCTATGCAGGCTGGAAGTTCAGTGAGCTCTGAGTGCTCAGACTTAAGAGAGCGCAGGCGACAGACACAAGTCCGTACTAACATGATGCCACGGCGATAGAGGACACAGTGCTGAGCACTAAGTCTGTGCACCTTAGTCTCTGATTCCACAGGACGTTTGATAAATAACCCGTAACCAGAATGTACAAAGACTCACAGGGATACCAGAGATCTCAGAAACGCAGGATCGCAAACATTCCAGAGTCCTAGGGAACGTCTTGAAGCAAAAACACAGCAGTGTCTTCAACTTGAAGTCAGAGAACAATGGAAGAATAGCGCATCTATCTCAGATCGGGATTTGCCTTTGAATTACCTGAGCTTCCTGGAACCTGAGATGCCAGGTACAAATATATTCAACATCTTAATTATAAGTCTCATGAGAATTTTCTTCATTAAGTATGATTTTTTCAGAGAATTCTGAAACCCATCCCATTTTTTAAGTACTAATATTGGGGCTGTAAAAAAAAGCAAGGGGGGTTTAAAAAAGTATTTTATGAACACCAAAATGCATCTACACTTGGAGTGATTTTCATTAGTGATCTGTGTGGTGTCTGTTTTAGTTAATGTGACCAAATTATCTGAAAAGAAGGAGAAAGGTTTATTTTTGTTCACTATTTCCTAGGTTTCAGAGGTTCAGTCCAAGATAGGCCTGCTTTAAGTAAAAGCATTACAATGACCTGACAGAGGAAAGTTGCTCTCTGCACGTGGCAGCCAGAGCTGAGAGTCAGGAGGTGGCCAGCCAGGGACAGATGTCTTCAAGGCCGCAGAGCAGTGTCCCATGTCCTCCAGCCATGCCCTGCCTCTAGACCCTGTTGCACTAGGGACATACTTTCAACACAAGGATTTGGTACTCAGGTTTCCAGTGTACCTTCCATGGGTTAATCCTTCACCCTGCTACATGGGTAAAGGATAGATTAGACCTATTATCAAATGTCTGATCCTGTGACAAGGTATGTCTCTAACAATGGGCAGGTTTCCTCATGGCTGTGTCTGACCTGTGTCCACTTTATTTTTATTAATGTGGCCACCCTGTAGCGTAACTCTAGCTAAGATATGTTATGATCAAGTGGCTCGGTGAGAGACAGAGAGGAAGTAATGCAACAAATACATGAAGTAACAGGAGCGATGTGCTAAGAGATTCCAGAAAGAAGAGACACCGTGCCCTGCAGGGCTAGTGGGAAGGGATCTATACCCTCGAGCATCAGGATGAAGAAGAAAAATTAGCTACAGAATGAAGAACAGTGGACTAAAGCCTTCCTCGGGGCACAGGACACTCACTGCCCAAGCAGTTTACTCAGCGGGAGTTCTCATTTTGGATTTTCAATAAGCAGATACTGTGAGTGTCAGGTGATTACTTTAGAAAACTGTATACGGCCAAGGAGTTGGAGTCTTTGGGGCACATCAGCTAGGTATCCCATAGGGGGCCTAGAGGTAGTAATATGCATCACATATAGTACCTACCTCATTCAGGAACTGGAAACTGCTTGGTTGACTAGAGTCTACTTTTTGCATATTTTATTGATACATTGCAATTTTACAATACAGTGAGACCCAAATACTCAGTGGAAGAATAGTGCATGTATTTAAAATCAAGATTTGCCATTAAATTAAGTGAGCTTCAGTCAGGCGTGGTGACATACATTTGTAATCCCAGCATTTGGGAGGCTGAAACCAGAGGATCGTGGTTCACTGCCAGCCTCAGCTACTTAGTGAGGCCCTTTGCAACTTAGTGAGACCCTGTTTCAAAATAAGAATACAAAATAGGGCAGGGGTGTAGCTTGGAAATCAGATGCCCCTGGGTTCCATCCCCAGACACACAAAAAATAAACGAGCTTCCTAGAACCTGAGATGCTAGGTACAGATATATTCACCATCTTAGTTATGAATATAAACACACATAAACAAAAACACACACGCAGCACTTGGTGTGTTTCCCACCAGATCCCAACCCACTTCCTCACTCCTCCATGGACATGTTAAATGAAATTGGTAGTGATACCTTCATTTATGAAAATAACACTGTTTGATCCATTTTCATAGAAACAAGTTAAACCTATATTTAACATAGGTGTAAAGAGAATAAATATGAAATTACAAGAATTTATCATCTCTAGGTGGAAGTTAAGTGCAGTTGGTCAATTTACATGAAACTACATTTAATCATGTTTCCTCAATAGTAGAGCGAGATACAGCAGTTTAGCTATCATGTTTTTTTTTGTGGTACTGGGGTTCCTGGAAGCCCTTCTACCTCCAGGCTACACTCCCAGACCTATTTTTACATTTTTATTTGGAAATAGTGTCTCCTAAGCCAGCACGCGCGGCTGGCTTCGAACCTGCGCGATCCTCCTGTCTCCGCCTCCCAAGCGCGGGGATGACAAGCATGCGCCACCACGCCCGGCGGTATCATGTTTTTTTTTTTTTTTAAATAAGAAATGGGCAATAACAAAGGAAATATAAGGCATAGAAGATCAATACCTCATTGATCTTATTGTGCACGTTTTTATTATGCACTATTTTGCATTTGTCAAAAATAGATCCAATTTAAAAGTGGCAGTGTCCAACACTGTTAGGACAGGACAGACATATTGTAATTGTCCTGTGCACGCAAATGAACGTAGCCTAAAATCCTTCTATTGCCACATTCTGGAAACATTGTCACACTCAAAACCTAGAATAGTCAAGATGGTTGGAAAGAATCTCACAGATAATAGCATAGGACTCTCAGAAAAAAATGTGACATCAATGACGTTTATGATTAGCAGATATGATATTGTCACATTTCTCCTAAGAGTCGGGTACCAGTCTCTCAGATTATCTTTCCACTCTACTGGAGAATACCATCGACAGAACGTGATTCTGACGAGGTTGGTGTGAACAGGAAGTATCTTAGAATGCCCTTGTTTAAGCTTTCTCTATTCATTTTCAATCTTCTCTATTCATAGAAATGCTATAAGTGAACATATAAATATAAGCTCAAAGGGTCAACTTTAATCATAAGATAAAAGTCACATTTCTGCATTTCTGTTATAGTTTGCCAGTACTTTATTCTTTCACTGTGACAGAAATAATGTTGCATTTTGCAGTTTATGTAAATTACATCAGGCCTTGAAGTTACTTACAAACATCTGTCCTTATAAACCAGGCGTGGTTGCGTGCGCTCGTAATCCCAGCATTCGGGCGGCTGAGACCAGAGTATAGCGGTTTGCAGACAGCCTCAGCTACTTAGTGAGGCCCTCTGCAACTTAGTGAGACCCTGTTTCAAAATAAAGAATAAAAAATAGGGGAAAGGGTGTAGCTTGGAAGTCAAATTCCCCTGAGTTCCATCCCCAGACCTTCAAAAAAAAAAAAAAATCTGTCCTTGTGTTCTAGTTAGAGATTGAAATGTCTTCTATAGAGCTCATTTATTACTATTTTGGTTTGATATAATGGAGTCATAAGGGTTGTAATCTCAGCAGTGGGTAAATCCACAGTTTATTTATCTGGGTGGTACCCAGTGGACAGGTAGGGTGTGGCTGTAGGATGTGGATCCCTCTGAGTTATATACAGAGATTATCTATGGCCCCTCCTGTTGCTTTCTCTCCTATTTCTTGCTTCCATGATAACACAGCCCATGTGCTTTTCCTATCTCCACTTCCCGCTGCCAAATCCTGAGATCCATGGTCCCCAGCCACATATGGACTGAACCCAAAACTAAACAAAAATATATCTTCTTTCCTCCATCTTAGGTGGTCAGTCTTTTAGATTATAGCTACAAGGACACTGATGGATACAACTTGTCAGTAACTACTGATTGGCTGGTGAGTGAGTATAGAGCTGTGGTTGCACTATATGCTTTACATAAAATCAGTTCATGCAGACCCCTACAGACTCTCAGGAGGCAGGCGCTGTGACCGCTCCCACAGTCCAGTTCTGAATATGAGCTGAAGCCCTATAAGTTAGGAACAGAAGGGCTTGCAGCTTGATGCAGTCTCTCTCCAGAAACTGCTCACACTAATGCTTAGCATATCTTTAATACCTCGACTGGTTTTGGTAATTAACCCTTAGGTCTTGTCTGAGACTTTTTTGGTGGTACTGGGGTTCCTGGAAGCCCTTCTACTTCCGGGGTACACTTCCAGACCTATTTTATATTTTTATTTGGAAACAGGGTCTCTTAAGACAGCAAGGCTGGCATCGAACTTGTGCGATCCTCCTGTCTCCACCTCCCAAGCATGGGGATCACAAGCGTGCGCCACCACGCCCGGCTTGTTTAAGACTTTTATACTATCTTTTATTCATAAACCTATTTTTCTAAATTGCAAACTGTATCTATATTAAATTTGTTTTACATTTATGTCTATTTTACACCTGCATTGAGTTAGTGATGTTCACTTAAAAGTATATGTTATTTCCCCTATGGATATTTATTAAAATAATCTTTGCTCCAGTTGATTTTCTGAAAAGTAGTGTTCTCTATTTGTTTATGGATTCTGAGACTTCTCTTTACCTCATCAATTTTTTTCTCTTACTTTCTGTGCAGATGCTACAGTGTCTTGCTATTAAGATAATTAAATTAACAGCTATTTTTTTTTCTCTCGAGGCAGTTTTCTTCATCATTTTGCTATTCTGGGATGAAATAAAAGATAAGTAAAACCTGCATAATTTGAACTTACGCTAATCTTCCTATTTTCCCAAGAGAGGGACCCCAGGTATAAAGCACAGGTGAGGTGGGCAGGAGAGTTGTCTGGCAGCCTTGGGAGGTCTTGAGGCATTATTTCTCTCAGCACATGCACAAGTTCACCCGTGATCCTGTGTGTCCTCTTAACCATTCCTTGATATTCTCCTTCAAACAACACAATGTTCAAGTGTTACCTGGATATCAAATCCATTGTTTCTACAGAATGTACCCTTTAGCTTTATGGACACAAGAATAGTTACTTGCATACTTTTTGGTGATTTGCCACATATGAAAACAACTGAAATTACCTCCTCTTCATATACCATTGATTGATCATTTATTTTATTAATACATCGTTTTTATGTAGCTGGATGTCATCTTTTCTTGCCCTTAAGCAAAAGTACTCCTTTGGGTTTTAAGGTACTGAATTCTTATCTGAAATATTTCTTATTAATATGCCCTTATTCTCATTTTCTGCTTTTGTGTCTAACCTGTTTTCTGTCTTTATTGGCTTCGGGTTAGCATTTAAAGTGTTTCTTCTTTCTCTCCTTCTTTAGCATATGAGATCTGTATCTTCCATACTTATAGCAGTGATTATCCAAGGAAGTAGAATTTTATATTTTTGTATTCCCAATTAAACCAATAAGTTGTTCTCACAAACTATTGTTTGTGAAAACAACACCAATGATGTATTTTATTATTTGTGCTTATTTTCATATCATACACACCTATTTGTACATATATAAGTGAAACAAACATGAGAATATCAGACCAGGGCAGTAGCAAGGAATTGGAATTATTTTGTTATTTTAATGGACATACCCAGCAGTGAAGGTATATGGTCTCTTTGAAAAGGAAATTGGAGGGGCTACAGATATATATATATCACTGGTATAGCACTTAGCATATGTGATGCCTTGATTTAATTGCCAGCACTGCCAAAACAATAAATAAAATTGAAAAATTGAAAAAGGGATTGGGTGAGTTTTAGGAGTAAGTTTTTACACTCCACCCAAGGGCCTCAGTTCCTTGTTAGCTATAGAGCAAATATTTTATTCAATTTCTCTCTTGAGTTTCTATAGCATGCCAGCATGTTTTTGTCAAAGCCATAAAGGAAGATGATTTTCTTTTATTTCATTTATTTGTTTAGTAAGACAGAAATCATAACTGTGTGTAACATGGTCAACCGTGTGGGATTCTGTCAACTCCACAGTGTCCTGTGTTTTCATGTCCACTCGGTCTTTGACCACACCTGGGGCTGAAGGTGAGAACACAAGTTCAGAGCAAGATACAGGGCTCATTGGGACTATCTCAGGTCTCACCTGCAGTCAGGGCTTCCCTAGCCACAAAGGCTTCTCAGATCCTTTGTTTTTCAGAGCTCTAACTCTCTTGTGGAAAATACTTGTCAGGATTTTTATACATCCCACAATATGTATTTTTTGTTTTTCAGGATTGGACTAGGGATTTAGATTAAACACAATTAATTAAATTGGAAGATAGGCAAAGCTGAACAATGTATTATTTGTTTTCTTTATTTTATTGGTGCATTGTAGTTATATATCATAATGGGATAAAAGATGGTAGAGGCGTACAGGCACACATCACTCATTCAGCCCTTTCTCACTTCCCACCTCTTTCCTTCTCCCCTCCCCAACAATGTATTAATTGGAAATAAAATATTTTCATACTAGTAGTAGTAGTAGTAGTAGTAGTAGTAGTAGTAGTAGTATTTTTAAATTTTGGTAATGGAGATTGAACCCAGAGGCATTCTACCTCTGAGCTACACTCCCATTCTTTATTTTATTTTTTTTATTTTTGAAACAGTGATGCTAGTTTGCTGAGATCCTGCTACATTGCTGACACTGTCCCTGAACCTGCAATCTTCCTAATTCAGACTCTCAAGTACTGGGATTGCAGACATGCGTCACCAATCTCTGCTAGAGAAACATTTTTTTTTAATTAGTCTTTAAAATTTCATGTGAATAAGGACATTAATAATGAAAACATTGGAATAGAGAAACATTTTTAAATGAGCAAATCAGTAGAAAATTCTAATTAGTAGTGATCATTAGAGAATTAGGAAGAAAATAAACTTTATAAAATTATCTGAGAGCATCAACAATATTACCAATGCCTTGCTTGGTAATTCTGTCAGTGTCTTTTTTAAAAGCTTTTATTTTATAATAGTTTTGTATTTATATAACAGTTGAAAATACAGTACTCAGATTTCACATAAACTCAACATAAAAATTCTCTTATTATTAACTCTCACATTAGGTTGAAACACTGGTCACAATTAACAAACTAACCATACGCTCATCACCAAATCGTCTACATTCTTCAAAATTTTTTTCAGTTTTCCCTTAAAGTCTGTTTTTTGTCCCGACATTCCACGTAGGGTATCCCATCACAGGACAGCTGTCCTGTGTCCTCACTGTCCTTTGGTTTGACAGTGACTCAGAGCTTTTTCAACTTGATGGTATCTGCATCCCTCACCTAGACTTCACCAGTGTGTATTTCACGATAGGATTAGATTCCTGGGGTTTCAGAGCAACAATATAGCAGACAAGTTCAGTTCTCACACATCACATCAAAGATATGCATCACCAACATGACTTGTCACCACTGATATCGGATGGCTTGGGTGAGTTCACTTTTGTCAGGTTTCTCTACTGTAAGTTTGCCTTTCCTGCCCCTTTTCCATGTTGTACTTTTTGAAAACAATTTACTGTGGGTGACACAAAGTTAAAAAACTGAATTCATGTCCATCCTCCTGATAAACAGAGGAGAATCTACAAAGATTATTTTGTAGGATTCATTTTGAAGGCTCATTCTTTCAATTTTGTACCTTGATTGCCCTAGTTTGCTTATCTTGACTCTTATGTTAAATCATAATTATACTCTCTCATGCTGTTGTTCAGAGTTTCGGTGTGGGCCACTGGGCGTCCTTTGGTTGGCCAGGTATGACTTTGACATACCCACGTCACTGCCGTTGACATCGTCCTGTGCTTTGTGGCTGGTTGTTTCTTACTTGGCACTTTCTTACTTTTTGATACTGCAGGATACAGCCATTTCACTCCATGCCCAAGCCTAGGTTCTGCCCTTTCTTTACAGAATCCTAGTTGGAGAGTGTTATTTTTACATTTTCATTCTTACTGCATAAAATGCAAATGATTTTGTATATTGCATCATTGCTGAAGTTGGCTTTTGGTTCTAATCACATTTTAGTGGTGTTCTTAAAATTTCTAGACAAAGCACCTTGCCATTTGTGAAGAAAGATAGTTTGAAAAAAATATTTTTTTTTGCAGGTATGGGGATGGAACCCAGGGGCATTCGACCTCCGAGCTACACCCCCTGCCCTATATTTTATTCTTTATTTTGAAACAGGGTCTCACTAAGTTGGAGAGGGCCTCACTAAATAGGTGAGGCTTTCTGTGAACCTCAATCCTTGGGTCTCAGCTTCCTGAATGCTGGGATTACAAGCGCGAGCCATCACACCTGGCTTGAAATTTTTTTCTAATCTGGAAACCATATATTTATACTTTTGGTCTTACCACTTTGGTTACAACCTACAATATCATGTCAAATAGACCTGGAAATTGTGGACATCCTTGTATTTTTTGTAATCTTGGAGAAATTACCGACTCATTGGCAATAACATGATATCTTTTGAATTATTTTTTTCCATGTGTGTGAATACTATTTTCAAGTGAAGAGTGATTATTTGAAACAGGCTACCTCTGAAATTAAGGACAACTTTCTCAAACTGAGAAGTAGAGCTCTGGATTTTTTTTTCTCTATTAAGGTTTTTTTAATTTTTGCATTTTTCTCATATTCAAAATGAAGGCTGCCTTGACAGGTGCCAAGATGCTGGAACTGACAGGTTCCCTGTCCACCTATACTTGCATATATAAAATATCCATCTTTTGTTCACTGTGCCACTTCTTCTCTTATGAAAGCTGTCCTGCACCCTTGACTCTCCAAGTGTGAAACAAAAAAGTTTTCTCAAAGCTGGATTTGAGTATAATTAATTTTCAATGCCAATTTTTTTTGGTGGTACTGGGGTTCCTGGAAACCCTTCTACCTCCGGGCTACACTGCCAGACCTATTTTTTATATTTTGGAAACAGGGTCTCCTAAGCCAGCACGGCTGGCTTTGAACCTGTGTGATCCTCCTCCTGTCTCCTCCTCCCAAGCGCGGGGGTTAAAAGCGTGCGCCACCACGCCGGCTTTTTCAATGCCAATTTGATTCTGAGTATTTGTAGAGCAGATAAGCAGTAAGGCCTTGCTTCCTCCTCTACTCATGGGAAAATTTCTTCCCAGGGATGCCTTTTATCCCTAATTTATTACTTTTTTTTTTCTCTTGAATGAGTTTTAGATTTTTTTTGTATGTGTGTATGTGTAGTAGTGGGGATTGAACCAAGGGGAATTCTACGTCCAAACAACACCCCAGCCATATTTTTTTGTTTTTATTTTTAAGTTTTTTTATTGGTGCATTGTAGTCATACATCTTAATGGGGTACAAGATGGTGGAGGCATATGTGCATACATCACCCAATTAGGTCTTACCCAATTCATGCCCCATTCCCTCCCCCTTCCTCCCTCTCATGTTTGGCATAGTGATTGACATTGATATGTTTGTTAATGTACACCATGCGCATTAGAGAATTATCTTGAAACAGCCTCTAATTTGCAGAGGGCCTCACAGAGTAGCTAAGGCTGGTCCTTAACCTGCCATCCTCCTCTTTTAGCCTCCCAAGTACTGGGATTACAAGCACGCACCACCATACCTGGCTGAGTTTCAGATTTGTCAAATTGTTTTTCTCTTGTTTTCCCCTATTTTATTAATTTAGTATAGACGTTTGTATATAAAATCAAATTTGTCATCTGTGGAATACATACATTGGTCATAGTGTATAAGTTTTATATATGTTGCTGTTTTTTCTTGAGGATTTTTGCCTCTGTATTTATATGACGTTTGTCCATGATAATTTTTCCTAAAAGTGTCTTTGTCTTGTTGTGATGTCAGGGCAGATTGACTCACAGAATTGTCTAGGAAGTGGCCTCTCCTCCACTGTTCTTCTTTTGTTTTTGAAGAATTTGTAACAAATTTATATTTTCTTAAGAGTTTGCAATAACTTGCCAATTAATTCATCTTTACCTGCAGAAAGAAACGGAGCCTAACCACAGTCATGTGTGCTTAGAAGGAAAGCCCTCGTCAGCTGAGCCTTCAGTAGATGTGTCAGAACTCTAAGCCATCCGCTTCTGGATTCCTGACCATAGGAAACCAGAAACCGTGAGTAATGGTGTGTGGTCCTGATACTCTGAGTTATGTGGGGATTGGTTACTCAGCAGTAAGTAAAGCTAACAGCAATGGTGGTATGGTGTCCTACATTAGCTTCTGAAAGAGAAGAAGTCATCAGTGGAAAACCTGGAAAATATTAAGGAAGCTCTAGCCTAGTTGATAGTTTTATACCACAGTCAATTTGTTTTTATAGTAGTCTGAGGCTATAAATATATCAGCAATACAGTATTCTGAACATTATATACAGCTTTCTTTACCATCTATTCAACTTTCTATAAACTTAAAATTATTGTGAAAAGAGGGTTTTAAAAAATATCACTTTTGCTGGGCGTGGTTGCGCACGCTTGTAATCCCCGCACTTGGGAGGCGGAGACAGGAGGATCGCACTGGTTTGAAGCCAACCGCGCTGGCTTCAGAGACCCTGTTTCCAAATAAAATATAAAATAGGTCTGGGAGTGTAACCCAGAGATAGAAGGGCTTCCAGGAACCTCAGTACCACAAAAAAGTATCACTTTTGAAAAAATAATGAAACAGAAATATTGGGTTGGAGGAATGAATAGCTGTGCAGCGAGAACATCAAATCCCTATCACTTACTGTGCATCCCTCCATATCAGGAACAGCTACTGTAGTAAGATGCATCATCCCAGGGATGGCCACGCATCGCATCCTCCTTCACACAGAAGCTTCCAGTCCTCACATAATTCACAAAGACCCATTCTCTGACACCATTTAACAGTGATGTGTAGAATCCCACTAGAGTTGTTTTGGAAGACATGACTTATAGACATTAGAAGCCAAGATTACAAAATGTTAATGAGAGATAACATAAATTACATTTCTAAATTCAGAACGATGCAGTGTATTCTTGGTGCCAAATTTTCTTCTTCAGGATATTTCAAGACCTCTGCACCATAATGCCTTTGAGAAAAGCTGGTGGAGATTAAGTTCTTTTTATTCTAAAGACTCTATCATGGATTATTTAGTGTCATGAATTCTGTTTAAAATACATCTTTTTAATATTTTTTCTTTAGAGCAATTTTTATTTATTTCAATAATTGTGTGGATGCATTATAATATCACACATCATAGTGTAGTTCAGAGCTATAGTGAAATACATGTGCGCGGCACTCAGTGAGCTTACCCCTGGCTCTCTCACCACCTCCTCAGACATGATGTTGAAGTTGGCATTGGCATTCTTGCATATGTATATAATGAAATGTTATATACATAACATCATGTATATACATTATGTATATAATATTATGTATATAACATTATGTATATAATGAAGGAAATGTTTTCTTCATTCTCCTTTCCCCCATTCCCCCTAGACCTCCTCTCACTCCACTGGGGTTTCCCCTCTGTTCTCTAAAGCTTCTCTTATATTCTGATCACTCTGTAGCTTCCACCTCTGAGAGAAAATATGTGACCCTTCACTTTCTGTGACTGGCTCATCTCACTTACCATAGTGCTTTGCAGGCGCATCCCTTTTCCTATAAATAAATAAAATGTTTTTTTCTTAATTGCTGAGTAGACACTTAACAAAAGAAGAAACACCAATCTCAAATAATTAAATAAAAAAGTGGTTGACATTGTTAGCTATCAGGGAGATGCGAATACAAACTACACTGAGATTCCGTCTAACCCCAATTAGAACGGCAATCACCAAGAAGTCAAACGATGATAAGGGCTACTGAGGATGTGGAGAAATGGGAACTCTTAGACACTGTTGGTGGGATTGCAAATGAGTGCAACTGCCAAGGAAGTAATTGTGGAGATTCCTGAGACAACAGGGATGCTTCCAGCATATGATGCAGCTTTACCACTCCTCAGCATGTTCCCGAAGGAACTGAAATAAAAATATTGTATCAACATATACATCTCCATGTTTATAGCAGCACAATTCATAATAGTCAAATTATGCAGCCACGTGTTTATCAAGAGATGACTAGATTACAAAATTGTTGGATGTAAAATTACATCTTTAAATAATTTTACAAAATGGCAGTCTTAAAAGCCACAAGAATAATTTTTCTTGCACTTGAGCACGATATATTTGTATAAACATAGAATTTGAGGTCTGTCCTTGCTTGAACAGCCCTGGAAATAAATATTTGAGCATCATGTGTTTAACAGGTGATTGTAAGATTATCCTGCAAAATATGTTGAACACAGGGGTGGGAATTCTGGTGGAACAACAAAGAACAAACAGGAAACAACACTTAACCAACCTTCCATGCCTTGATCTAAGACAGCGGGCAGAGTGTAAACTGCGCATGTGCTGGGTCACCAAGGAATCCCTCCCCTGAGGGCCTGCCCACTCAGGCACACCTCCCTGTGTACAGCCACCCCCATGTCCAGGGCTGTATCTGTCAGCATTCGTGCAGATATAATCTAAAAATCAATCACACAGCTTAGAGGAAAGGAGACTCATTTTCCCTGGTTTTGAGTTCAGTTCATGTGAGGCTAGGGGCTGCACATCCGAAGGCATTGTGGTGGGAGAGACACAGGGAGAGCACGTGACGGGCTGTGCTCTATTTATTATGGAGGCTAGAGGCAAGAGAGAAATCAGGAGGAAGAGAAGCCATACATATAATCCCCAAGGCTGCACTCCCATGGCCACCTCCTCCAGCCACGTCTTAATGGCCTGCCAGGTGCCACCCAGGGAAACCCATTACAGTGGAATTATCCACTTCTGGGATTACAACTCTCATGACTACACTTCATCAACACTGAGCACTAATAAATGGTCTCTCTAGGAAACATTTTATATCTAACTATAACAAGATCTCTGTCCTTGAAAATGACAGAGCTGTGCGGCAACACGCTGTACTCCACACACATCACAGGGAAAGATGTTTGATTTTATGATCCATAATTATCGGGCATATAATTGATAACATATTAAGAGCTTGAAAAATCTGGCTCTAATGGCCTGGAGCCCTAGAGTGAGAGAAATAGCTAACCTCTGCCACAATTGAGTCCCGATCAAAGTGGTAGATATTTAGGTGCTTTTATTTGGGGGTTTTATAATTCAAGAAAGATACTTATCTCTCCAAACTCATATTTTATATTTTTGCTTTTATTTTTGTGTTACTTAGCATTGAACCCAGGGACATGGTACCTCTGAGATACACCTCCAGTCCCATTTTATGTTTTTATTTTGAAACAGACTCTCTCTAGTTTACTGAGAGTCTCACTAAATTGCTGAAGGTAGTATTGAGCTTGCAATCTTCCTGTGTCAGCCTCCCACACACTAGGATTACAGTCCTGCACTACCATGCTTGGCTTTATGTTTTACTCCTTGAGACAAAACACCTCATTTAAACTTCACATTTGGATGTAGAAAGGGTTGTTCTTCTTTTTGTGGTACTGGGGAAGGAACCCAGGGGCGTTCTACTCTTGAGTAACACCTCCTGTCCTATTTTGGATCTCACTGACTTGCAAAGGGCCTCACTAAGTAGCTGAGGCTGTAAGCGAACCACGACCCTCCTGTCTCAGCCTCCTGAATGCCGGGGTTACAAGTGTGTGCCACCATGTCCGGCTTAGAGAGGTTTATTCAGTTCATAGAATTAATATTATATCCACAAGTTTTAACTTTCAGTCTAATTATAGCTAAATGGTTTGACAAATCTCCTTTTCCATTCATTTTCACCAAACATCTAAATGAGAGAGATAGAGGAACAGAGGAAGGAAGGAAGGAAGGAAGGAAGGAAGGAAGGGAGGGAGGGAGGAAAGAAGTTAGTTTAGTGACTTGGATGATCATTGCCATGTGATTAGAAAGAAGAATTGGAAAGAAAGAGGCAGAATTGTGCAAATGCCATGTATTGAATAATTGAGTGCAGAATGCAGATTACAAGAAGCAGTATTGATTTTTCTAAGATTGGGGTGGGAATTTTCAAATCAATATTTTTTCTAAATCTTCAGAAAACTCCCACTCAAGTGCACAGTTTTGAATTATTTGTCATTTTTATTTTTTTCTAGGTATTTTTGAATCATAGTTCACAAAACTACCTTTTATACATAAAGCAGAATTCCAACAGATTTGTAATAACATATTTCTCATAGCTAGGTAGAATAAACAAAGAGAGCAGGCGAATTTGTGTAAAAATATAACAAGCATGTTTCCTCAGTGACAGACCAGAATACTGAAGACGAGCTACCCTGATGAAGCTAGTGTGGATATTTTCAATTTTGAAATAGAATTGCGTATTCAGGTTACTATTGTACAGACACTCTTGGCCGGAGGCAGTCAGAATGTGATTGTTCTCATGTGCCATGAATGACTTGGCCTAAGCACTCCGTTATCACAGGTGGTTACTTTCCCCATCAACAGAACTTGCAGAGGAGCTGCCGGGAGTTTGGGAAAATCATCCCACAGAGAGTAGCATGAGATTCCAAGAAATATGAACATAAGCAAAGCTTCTGATTAGTAGAGATGGTGATAATGTTGAGAAACTTATGGCTAAGATGAGGTAATAAGTGATTTGAAAGAATTTGGTTTGAATAAAAGAGGTAAGTAGGTAGATAGATTGATTTGGTATTGGGGGTTGAACTCAGAGGCATTCTACCCTCACGATACACCATTAGCCCTGTTTATTTTATTTTGAAACAGGGTCTTGGTAAATTCTGAGGGTCTTGCTGAGACAGACCTCAAATTTACAGTCCTCCTGTCTCAGCCTCCCAAAGTATTAAGATTATAGGGATGTAATCTTATTTACTTAACCAACTAAATAAGAGATATTTTAGGAATTTGTTAATCCACTTTTATTTCCTCCCGTTTTTGTCTAAACACAGGAGCTATTTATGATAAATAACCATGTTTATTTTATTATATTTGGATATATTATGGGATATATACACAATGGAATTTTACTCAGCCATAAAGAAAAACAAAATTATGTCATTTGTGGAAAAATGGATAGAAATGGAGAATATTAGGCTTAGTAATATTAATCAGTCACAAAAAGTAAAAAAAAAAAAATGGATTCTCTTCCTAATATACAGAAGCTAGGGAGAAAAAGAATCATAGGAGGAACTCTAGACAAAGAAGGAGAAACCATAGATGATAAAATAAGGAGACCTAACTGAGGGGTATGGAAGGGAGGAAAAGGAAAATTCCCTAATGTACGCGATTTTACATTCACAAACATATCAGTCACCAATCCAAACACTAGAAGGAGGGAGAGAGGAGGGAAGAGAATGGAAACTGTGGAAGGGCTAAAGGAGTCATTTCAGCATATATGACTCTACTATCTTGTACCCCATTAAGACATATGACTAAAATACACCAATTAAAAAAGTTAATATAAAATTCTAACTAGTAAAAATCTTTATATCATAGTTTATCACAGGGTTTATTATTCATTCTGACATAAAACTATGATGTATTTTTTCAGTTGATGAAAATGATATATCATGCAGGTGGGACATCAATCTCTTTAAAATGGGAATACACTCATGGACAATGCACCATTAGGCAACTTTGTATGAGCATCGCAGAGGATACTTCTACAAACCTAGGTGGCATATCTCTGCTCTGGATTAGATCTTCAGTTTCCCCTAAGGATCTCCTTCCCAGGGCTTAGTTCCGGGGAGGTTCTCTCAGGAGCTGGTGGTGCCTGGAGGGGGTGGAGCCTGGTGGGAGGTCCTTCCATGACAGAGGTGCGCCTTCAAAGGGAAAGTGAGACTTGGGTCCCTTCCTCACTCTGCTTCTTGCTTCACAGCCATGGGGTAAATGTCTTCGCTCTGCCACATATTCCAGCCATGAATTGCTGCCAAACAATGTGCCACCGAGTGATGGACTGGGACCTTTAAAACTGTGAGGAAACATTAAGCTTTTCTCTTTAGAAGTTGGTTATCTCAGGCTACTTGTTCTAGTACTGGGCAGAAGAATAACCCAAGCCTATTAGATATCTAGGTTTGCTGGCATAGTCTGTTATTCCTGTATGCATTAGGAGCACAGTGGTAAGTATTTGTTATTCTAAATACACCAAAACATAAAATGGTGCAGTAAAATGTAGTGTAGAAGATAGTCATGCACGCCACGTGTAGGACACCTGCCACACACAAAGCTCAGGACTGGCTCTTGCTCTGGGTCGATTAGTAAGTGAAAGTGAAGTTCTAGGAAAATACTGCACACTACTGTAAACTTTATGAACATTACATGTTTAGGCCACATTAGATTTATTTTAGAACATAGAGGGAAAAACAGAAGAGAAAAGGGATTTCATGAAAATGAGGAGAGAACCCAGGAGAATGCTGTAGGGGATTGGGACAGGGAGCTGGGGAGGTGCCGCTGATGTTTGAGGGATGTAACAGACCAATACTTGTTGTCTGTGTCTGACTGGATCCTGACCAATGGCTCTGGCATTGAAGAGGAGGGAGAATCAGAGAGAGGGGGTGGGGCACAGAAGAAAACACACCAAGAAATGTCATGTGCATAAATGGATAATAGTATGGTTTATTACTGTGATGCATCAGTACAAATTTAAAAATTAAAAACAGATACTTTTCAATGTCACATCAACCTTAGATTAACAGAACTCATAACATTTTTGATTTTTGAATTATTTGACTTTTTATATTAACACAAAAACACAGACTTTATACTTGAACAATATTTTCTTTATTTTTATCCTTATTCTAAAGTGCATATATACACACATATCTGTGTAAGTATGTGGATTTATATTATATACACATGTAGTTTTACACTTTTATTGCTGCATTGCAAGCATACATCATTTGATGCGAGCTTCAGAGCGGTACAGCTGTACATGCCCACGTGGTATGCTTCCTTCTACCTCCCACCCTGCTCCCCCATAGATGTTAGTGAGGTTGATTGTGACCCTTTGGTACTTACACACGGCATTATTGGAACTATTCCTATCTTAGTCCTGCTTTCCCCTCCTCACCTCCCTTTCCCATTCCCTCCACTCTTCTTCTTGTCTTTCCCCTCATTTATCTTAAATCCCTTTTCTTTCTGCTTTCTATTTTCTTCCTTGCTTCCACATAGAAATAACACATTAATATATATTTACATTTTTATGTATTTATTTTATATATAATATTTATATGTGAATCAGAAATATACACCTTCTGTAAAATATATACATCGTATATTTATAATTGTACATATAAATGTTTATTTTTATATTTTACATTTTTTGAAAAAATAATTACAAGCACACATGTTAGCTCGAGCCTGTGCATGTCGGGGTCCCCACTGTCACGACTTTCACATCACAGTATGTCTTGCTCCGAGGTCCTCAGGCGGGGAGATGCAGGGAGCTGCTGTCCCTTATGATATCCAGGCCTTCTGGAATTTCTTCTGAGGCCCATCAGAGGCTGCTCTCGAAGTGTCTTACTCTCTTCAGAAATTTGTTCATGTGAATGAGGGACCGCCGTGATGGGAGGGGCAGTGGCCTTTTGAAGCCTTGACTCAGGGCCTGACTGTAAACCCTAAGGTGTGCCCCAACCTCAGCCAGTGCCACTTTGCCATGTGGAGGTGAGGATACCCCGTGCGTTCTCTCTCTCTCCCTTTTTTTTTTGGTGGTACTGGGGTTCCTGGAAGCCCTTCTACCTCCGGGCTACACTCCCAGACCTATTTGATATTTTTATTTGGAAACAGGATCTCTTAAGCCAGTGAGGCTGGCTCTGAACCAGCTCGATCCTGCTGTCTCCGCCTCCCAAGCGCAGGGATTACAAACGTGCACCACCACGCCTGGCAGCTGTGCATTCTCTTTAACAGCTGCAAATGCTTGAGTTGATTGCACCTAAAGTAAATGAACATTCTCATATCTGAAAGCAACCAATAAAACAGCTTCCTTGGTATGTCAGAGAGCCAGCCGGATGTCCTCTTGTTAGAGTCCTGTCTCCCTTTCTTTCTTTTTTTTTTCCTTTTTTTTTTTTGGGTGGTACTGGGGATAGAACCCTTCTACCTCTGGGCTATGCTCCCAGACCTCTATCTTTTTAAACAGGGTCTCTTAAGCCAGCATGGCTGGCTTCAAACCTGTGTGATCCTCCTGTCTCCACCTCCCAAGCGCGGGGATTAAAAGTGTGTGCCACCATGCCCGGCAGTGTCCTGTCTCCCTTTCTAAACAGAAGTTCCAATAAAAGCATTGCCTGCATGACCTCTCTCATCTGACATGGTTTGATTTTCACCATCATTGGGTCAAAAGATCCCAGTGTCCAGCGTCAGTATGGCGACTCTGGTAAGACACTTTTTGTTAGGGTTTAGATATAAAACATCCTGCAGTGAAGTTCATCTGTTAAGCAATGCCACCAGGTTAGGAGGTGAGGCATGGCTTGGGAGGCAGGCCACATGGCTTCTGGGACAGTGTCTGTCCCTGGATCGCTCCCCGTGGCCTTTCCTTCTCTGCCATGTCCTAAAGCCCTGCTGCTGAAAAGTTTGGGCCTTGGAGCTGGCCAACGTAGACTAAAATCTTTGAAATCTCTCAAATCGTAAGCCAAGAAATGTTTCTTCCTCTGTGCTGTACTTGTAGGTATTTTGGTGACAGGGACCAAAAAGCCAATCAAATGCTTCAAGATTAACTTAGGATAGTCCTGCTTGGCTCAGGCTCTGGACTCTCTGGCATGTTCTTGCAGCCATAGTGAGGCTGCCTGGATCTTCTTTTCTCTATAAGAGTTTCTCTGAAAATGAGTCTTTGGTTTCCATGGCCCGCTCATTAATTTTACTATGAAGTCGGGCTCCTCCTCCCCTCCTTTGCCCTATAGTCAGGGCTCCCATTTTTTTTTCTGTATCTGCTTGCGCACATGTTTTATTCTCTCCTCTCACTTTCTCATTTTTATCTCAATCTCTATTTCTATCTCCCTTTTCTCTTCCTACAGTCCTCTTTATCTTATTTTTCTGTTTTTTTTTTTTTTTTTTTTTTTTAGTTTTAGTTCCAGGTCACCAGCTATGAAGCAGTCTCTGCAGTACTGAGCAAAGTTAGGGTCTCCTGATACAAAAGGCGCTCAGCAGAGCTTATCATTTGAAAGTTACAAATAAGAAAACAGTACTGACCTCCCTGATGTAGTTATCAGGCTCATATGGAGAAGTGGTTTGAATCTTCTGGCACATGAAAGTTTGGCTTTCAGGACCCTGGACTTCTTTTTGTTTGTTTGTTTCCATAGAGAGGAGACCCATGTTCTTCCTTCTAATTAAAAAAAGCGAGTGGCATCTAGAATACTAGGACCCCTTCATTGTGCATGTATCTCCCTACCACTCTGAACTACATTAAAACCTGAGACTACAGTGCACCAATACAAGTGTTTCAGTCCACCTTCTTGCATTTATAATGTAAAATATTGACCATGAGTCTTAGAGAAAAGAAAATTTATTTTCTCACAGTTTTGGGTTCAGTCCATGTGCCTCCAGGGACTATGTATCTCAGGGCATGGTGACAGGTGAAGAAGAGGTGGGCACATGAGCTGGGCTTACATCTTGGAGACCAGAAGCAAGAAAGTGAGCAGGGAGAGGAGGAACCATGTTTATAATCTCCAAGGCTGCACCCCCAGGCCAGGGAACACCTCTTCTAGCCACACCCTACAGCCCACCAGGTACCAACCAGGTAGATCCTTTACAGTAGATTTATCCACTTTTGGGATTTCAGTCCGCAGGATTCAATTACATCAGCCTTAAATATTAACAAATGAGCCTGTTAGGGGACATTTTATATCGAACTATAACAAGTTTATTTTTTAAAAAGTAGATTTCCATATGATCCTCTTTTATGATCCTGCTCATTCAGGGCTAGATCTGTGGTCCCTTGGCCCTTCCCCTGCCTTTCCAAAGCTTTCCCTGACATCGTCACCTCCTGAATGGCACCTGCTCCCTGCTGCCACACCACACACCTCAATAGGACAGTGCTAACCTTTCCTTGAGGATTCCTTTTTTCTCTCAGAGAAATATCCAATAGATAAGGTTTTCCTAGTGTGTAAATTCCTATCTCCATACAGATTTGGGATTATGCAAGGAAAATTTCAGGATGCCTGTGTAGAGATATGCTTGTCTTTTCCTCTACCTGACAAGACAGGCTCATTGGTAGGCTTCCGGTGAGAAGTCTAGAATTATTGCTAATGCAAAGAACATGGCTTGTGAGCATGTGACCACCCACCCAGGTAGCAATGTGTGTAGCAGTGGAATGAGGACATTCTGGGCAAGAATCCCCATTGGTATTACAGCCATGGTGTCCACAGTGAGGGAATCTAACTGTTCATCACCTGCTTAGCTGAGAAAACAAAAGGATGCAGAGTTCAGCCTGCAAATCACAAGAAACTTTAGCATATCCTTCAATAGGCTTATGGTAGCTTTTAGGATGTAAAAGCATCTAATATAGATTCTCACTCAGGAGACAGGGAAAGAGCCTAAGAGCTCTATGTTTCATTACTCAATCAACCCAGGCAGTAGAAGAATTTTGCAAAAAATTAGAACAAGACAACAAATCCCTGATGCCACTCTGGTTAAGGAGTCCTTTTAAGCTTTTAATAATAGAGATTATGCAGAGAAGGCAAACTAGTATAGATCATTAACCAAAACATAAACACATTAACAAAAAAATTGCAGCTCTTGGCAGCTTAAATCTAGTTTCTTTAAAGTCACTCTATGTGATATCTTTCCCAGTGCTTGGAAATCACCCACAGACCCTGCTTACTAGTAAGTGTGGCTCCTGTTACAAGAAAGGATGCTGGCAAAAGTTGATCATCCCTTTTTAGGGTAAGTGGTGGCCAAAGCTGGACACCCTTCTTGGCACCATTGCAAGATGACTCTGCCGTTCCCATTCTAAGTGCCCATGTGGCTCCAGGTCTCAGATTGGCACCCCATTAAGCAGAATTGCAAAGCTTTGAGCCCAAACCCAGCACCTGCAAAGGTCCCCACAGAACTACATATATTTTTTACCCTAGTCCCAGATTTTGTGCTCCAATCACAATACCTAAATATTTCTCTACAGAAATAAAGAAAAAATAATAATGGGACAAATGAAGATACTGCATTAGTGAGGAAGGCTGGTTCACACACGTGCAGACAGCTGTCATTCCTGAGGCTGTTTGGTGGAAACGTATTCAACACCTACACGCCACCTCTCACTATGGAGGTGGTACCCTTTGCAGCCTCATAAGGGCTGCTGGTACTGGAAAGGGACTTCATAAGACTGTTCGACAAGTTGATCCCACTTCTAAATCATGTTCAATATTGGAGTACCTATCAAGGGTAAGACTGGCAATTTGTCTCTCTTCAGTTACCCTCAGAAGCTGGATATAAATATCTGCTGGCATTTATAGGTGAATAGGAGCCTTTCTCAACCAGAACATTGAAAAATATATGTGGATTTTTTTTACGATACTAGGAATGGAACCCAGGGGCATTCTACCTCTGAGCTATACCTCCAGCCCTATTTTTTTTTTTTTTTTGGTGGTGGTACTGGGGTTCCTGGAAGCCCTTCTTCCTCCGGGCTACACTCCCAGACCTATTTTTACATTTTTATTTGGAAACAGGGTCTCCTAAGCCAGCGCGCGCGGCTGGCTTCGAACCTGCGCGATCCTCCTGTCTCTGCCTCCCAAGCGCGGGGATTACAAGCGTGCGCCACCACTCCCAGCCCTCCAGCCCTATTTTTATTCTTTGTTTTGAAACAGGGTCTCACTGAGTTGCAAAGAGCCTCACCAAGTAGCTGAGGCTGGCCACAAACTACAATCCTCCAATCTCAGCCTCCTGAATGATGGGATTACAAGTGTGTGCCACCATGCCCAGCTAGCTCTGTGGATTTTAAAACACAAAGTAGTTTCTGATTTGGGATCCCAAAGTCCCTCCAAAGTGATAATGTGCCTCAACTTTTTTTACAACAAAATCCCTCTTCTAAAATCAATCATAAATTACAACTTAGCATTCATCCTCAGTCAGCAGAAAAAGTGAGGAAAAGCTAATCCTATCCTTAAACTCTAGCCACACTATGTCAGACGAGCCCGGGATCCCGGATCGAGCTGTTCCCATTGCCCTTTATGAAATGTAGCAGCCCCAGTGGGTTGTCTAAACTATGCTCCCTTTACATGGTGTTTTACTGACATTTTGTGTATGTATGGGAGTGTAAGTGGGTAATATGGGTTGAACAAAGGGGATTTCTGAGCTACACCACCAGTCCTAATTTATGTTTTTTAAAATTTGAAACAGGTTCTCAATAAGTTGCTGCATGCCTTAGTAGATTGCTGAGGCTGGCCTCAAACCTGTGATCTTTCTGTCTTCTCATTCTCTCATCCCCAGTTTTTAATTTTTTTGAAACAGGGGTTTTCTAGGTTATTAATGAGAGTCTCACTACTTGCTGAGATTGTTCTCAAACCTGTGATCCTCTTCTTTTAGGCTCTCAAGTACTGAGATTTCAGAAATGTGCTACCATGTCCAGCTGAATATAGAAGATATAGGAGAGATCTGAACACTTACTTCTTTATTAATATGGAGGATTAATTGTTCAAGAAACAGGGAAGATCACTGGAGCAGGGTCCAAGGAGTTTTCTCCCAGGAGAACATGAGATCTCTACTAGGCCTAGATAGATTCTTGATCTATACAGCTGAAAAGGATTCCAGGACATGTCAAAAGCAAGGCACAGCAAATATTTATCAAGGAATAGCAAATAGAACACACTCGAAAAGCAAAGGGAACATTCTCCTCCCCTTTTAGAGAGAAGAAGATGGTGATGTGCATAGAGCTAAGCTCCAATTTATGTGCTTTTTTGTGAAGAAATGTGAAGGTTCACAGGGAATCTTATTTCAATGTAAAATCCCATGGTAATCATTTGATATTTGGGGTTCAAAATATTTATTTTTGGTCAGTCGGTCTAGACATAAATCCATTGTGGATATATTGTGTAAATCTTTAATCTGGTGACATTTAAATTGGTTATACTTTTATTCCAATCAATCTAGTGTAAACAGGGACTGTGGTATTTGCTCATCTGACTAAAGGGACAAGTGTGACTACTTGTGCTCATACAAATTTGTCTCCATTTACCAAGGGTTTATTTTTCTCCCTCCCTACGAGTGCACAGAGCTCATTTCTCCCCTTAGTGAATTTGACACCTTATTCTTAGATGAAGCAGAATAGGGGAGATCCATCTTTAACTTCTTCAAGCTGGAAAAGTCTATATCTCCTACCTACTGAGAAATAAAATTTCTCTGTCTCTCTCATGTAATAGGGACAAAAGGAAATATTTCTGTTTAGCATTGGAGACAAACTAGAATCCATGATAGTATATCATCTTTGAGTGAAATTCTTTCATCCTAGAATATACAAATTTTACTAGAAGTTCTAAATTAAGAGGTCCAAATAATACTCAAAGTATAAGTATTATCAAAAGGAGGTATCAAAGTGGTAAAAATAATGTTATTCTGCATAGACTGGAGTGATTGCATTCTTTTTTTTATATTTTTTTTAATTTATTTTTTAAATTGGTGCATTGTAGTCATATATCAATAACATTGGAGTACAAGACTTGAGAGGATATACAAGCACACATCATCCGATTAGCCCTCCTCCAGCCCCCGTCCCATTCCCTCCCCCTCCCTCCATCCCATGCTTCTTTGGTGATATACTTTGATACATTTGTTTATGTACCTCCTGCGTTTTAAAGAGGCTCCATCCTCCAGTATTGCATCCCCTCTGATTGGTCACGTTAGTTGCTTCACTATAGGGCCCTTTCTATAGCTCAACCTCTTCCTGTTGCCCTTTTCCTCCTAGTTATTGCTGATTAAGAGAAGCATCTGATTTATATTTTCTGCGGTATTTCTCTGTGCATGCTGTGTTGCAAGTACCGATCCCACTCTTGATGGTCCCAGTAGCGGCCTGGCTACTCAGTGGACTGATCCATACCTCGCTGGCTCAAGCTGCGGCCTTGCCTCATGGGAGGCCCCAGTTCTGGTCTCGCTGGCCCCTGCACCGGTCTAACCCCTAAGCTGCCTTTGGTCCCGGCCTAGGAGGCTGCAGGAGTGAACTTGCCTCACGCCAGGCTCCGATGCTGGCCATTGGCCCCTGCACCGGCCTAACCCCTTGGCAGGATTCCAATCCCGTCCTTGGAGGCCCCAGCACCAGCCTAGCCTCACGGCAGGCTCCAATGCCAGCCTCGTTGGCCCCAGCACCGGCCTAACCCCTAGGCAGGTTCCGTTCCCGGGTTAGGAGGCCCCAGCACTGGCCATGTCTCACGGCAGGCTCTGATGCTGGCCTCTCCTCACGACAGGGTCCGATGCTGGCCTTGCTGGCCCCAGCACCGGTCTAGACCTTCGTCAGGTTGTTATCCTGGCCTCGGAGGCCCCAGTAACGGCCTTGCCTCACAGCAGGCTCCGATGCCGGCCTCACTGGCCCCAGCACCGGCCTAAACCCTCGGCAGGCTCTTATCCTGGCCTCGGAGGCCCCAGTACCGGCCTTGCCTCAAGGCAGGCTCCAATCCCGGTCTTGGTGGCCTCAGCACCGGCCTTGCCTCACGGCAGGCTCCAATGCCGGCCTCGCTGGCCCCAGTATCGGCCTCACCCCTCGGCAGGCTCCAATCCTGGCCTCGGAGGCCCCAGTACCGGCCTTGCCTCATGGCAGGCTCTGGTGCCGGCCTCGCTGGCCCCAGCACCGGCCTAACCCCTCGGCAGGCTCTTATCTTGGCCTTGAAGGCCCCAGTACCGGCCTTGCCTCACGGCAGGCTCCAATACCGGCCTCACTGGCCCCAGCACCGGCCTAACCCCTCGGCAGGCTCCGATGCCGGCCTCGCTGGCCCCAGCACCGGCCTAGCCCCTCGGCAGGCTCTTGTCTTGGCCTCGGAGGCCCCAGTACCGGCCTTGCCTCAAGGCAGGCTCCGATGCCAGCCTCGCTGGCCCCAGCACCGGCCTAACCCCTCGGCAGGCTCCGATCGCGGCCTCGGAGGCCCTAGCACTGGTCATGCCTCATTGCAGGCTCCGATGCCGGCCTCGCTGGCCCCAGCACCGGCCTAACCCCTCGGCAGGCTCTTATCTTGGCCTCAGAGGCCCCAGTACCAGCCTTGCCTCACGGCAGGCTCCGATGCCGGCCTCGCTGGCCCCAGCAACGGCCTAACCCCTCGGCAGGCTCCGATCCCGGCCTCGGAGGCCCCAGCACTGGTCATGCTTCATGGCAGGCTCGGATGCCGGCCTCGCTGGCCCCAGCACCGGCCTAACCCCTCGGCGGGCTCTTATCCTGGCCTCGAGGCCCCAGTACCGGCCTTGCCTCAAGGCAGGCTCTGATGCCGGCCTCACTGGCCCCAGCACCAGCCTAACCCCTCGGCAGGCTCTTATCCTGGCCTCGAGGCCCCAGTACCGGCCTTGCCTCAAGGCAGGCTCCGATGCCGGCCTCACTGGCCCCAGCACCAGCCTAACCCCTCAGCAGGCTCCGATCCTGGCCTCGGAGGCCCCAGCACTGGTCATGCCTCATGGCAGGCTCCAATGCCGGCCTCGCGGGCCCCAGCACCGGCCTAACCCCTCGGCAGGCTCTTATCTTGGCCTCGGAGGCCCCAGTACCGGCCTTGCCTCACGGCAGGCTCCGATGCCGGCCTCGCTGGCCCCAGTACCGGCCTAACCCCTCGGCAGGCTCTTATCCTGGCCTCGAGGCCCCAGTACCCGCCTTGCCTCAAGGCAGGCTCCGATGCTGGCCTCACTGGCCCAGCACCGGCCTAACCCCTCGGCAGGCTCTGATCCCATCCTCGGAGGCCCCAGCACTGGTCATGCCTCATGGCAGGCTCCGATGCCGGCTTCGCTGGCCCCAGTACCGGCCTAACCCCTCGGCAGGCTCTTGTCTTGGCCTCGGAGGCCCCAGTACCGGCCTTGCCTCATGGCAGGCTCCGATGCCGGCCTCGCTGGCCCCAGCACCGGCCTAACCCCTCGGCAGGCTCTTATCCTGGCCTCGAGGCCCCAGCACCGGTCTAACCCCTCGGCAGGTTCCAATCCCGACCACGGAGGCCTCAGTAGTGGCCTTGCCTCACAGCAAGCTCCGATGTCGGCCACTGGCCCCTGTGCCTGCCCAACCCCTCAGCAGGTTCCGATCACTGTCTCTGTGGTTATTATTTCAAAGGTTCCAGGTGTAATGTATCAGATCTCTGCCTCCCCTGAGTATTGGCCACTGGCATGGCCACTGCCTCCACCGTTTCAAATCCTTCCCAGGCTCTTTTTCCACTCTGAATGTTGTCCAGTGTTCCTAAGCATGCGTGATGGTAGCATTCGACATTTGGTGCAATTTCTCCAAAAAAAAATGTTGGTAAGATCCGGTTTCTGCTTCTCCTGAATATAAGTCTCCACCACCATCGCGGAGAACTCTTTCAACTCCGCATTTTTCCTTGGTCTCCGCTAAACTCTCTCCTTACAGGTGATGTCTGAGATTCTTAACAATATAGAGAAATAGCAGTCCTCTTTCACGGTGAATTTTTCCATAAGTTCCAGTGCATTTAGATAAGTTTTGTCTGCATCTCCAGTGTCCTGGCATCCATAACGGCTTTCTTACCTCCTCTCCGATATTTTTCTTTATCTTTTTCTGTTCTGGGTCTGGTTTCTCCAGGGGTCTGGCGTGCTACGTGCAGTTCTGCCCGGGGCCCAGAGTCCCGCAACCCGGGCCCCGCCTGGCGTGCGCTGCGCGCGACCCCTGCCCAGATCCCAGCGTCTTACTGGGCCCGGTTTCTCCAGGGGTCTGGCGTGCTATGCGCAGTTCGGCCTGGGGCCCAGAGTCCCGCGACCCGGGCCCCATCTGGCGTGCCCCGCGCGCGACCCCCGCCCAGATCCCAGCATCTTACTGGGTCCGGTTTCTTCAGGGGTCTGGCGTGCTACGCGCAGTTCTGCCCGGGGCCCAGAGTCCCGCGACCCGGGCCCCGCCTGGTGTGCGCCGCGCGCGACCCCCGCCCAGATCCCAGCGTCTTACTGGGCCCGGTTTCTCCAGGGGTCTGGCGTGCTATGTGCAGTTCGGCCTGGGGCCCAGAGTCCCGTGACCCGGGCCCCATCTGGCGTGCCCCGCGCGCGACCCCCGCCCAGATCCCAGCGTCTTACTGGGCCCGGTTTCTCCAGGGGTCTGGCGTGCTATGCGCAGTTCGGCCTGGGGCCCAGAGTCCCGTGACCCGGGCCCCATCTGGCGTGCCCCGCGCGCGACCCCCGCCCAGATCCCAGCATCTTACTGGGTCCGGTTTCTTCAGGGGTCTGGCGTGCTACGCGCAGTTCTGCCCGGGGCCCAGAGTCCCGCGACCCGGGCCCCGCCTGGTGTGCGCCGCGCGCGACCCCCGCCCAGATCCCAGCGTCTTACTGGGCCCGGTTTCTCCAGGGGTCTGGCGTGCTATGCGCAGTTCGGCCTGGGGCCCAGAGTCCCGCGACCCGGGCCCCATCTGTGATTGCATTCTTAGAAGCAGAAATGACATTGGCTTTACATATACATGGTTTTATTGGAACCCCTGGGAGCGTCCACAATAAACAGCAAAGCAAAAACAGGTACTCAAGCTGGGGGACAATTGATGGGCACGTGATATAGTCCTTGTCACTAACGAATGTAAACTATGAGATTATAAAGGAAGATCAATCCTGGAATATATTATGTGACAGACTTAACTTGAGCAGCTCTTCTTTCTCTTGAGCAAGTCCTGGGGTTCTTATAATAGTTCACAAGCACGGAGGATGATTTTCTAAGGGGTATTGCTGTTTTCAGATAAAGACAAATCTTGCATAGTCTCAAGAGGCACAGGTTGAATTCTAAATAAGTGAATCTGTGAAGTGTGATTGTATAATTTAGCTGCCATGGGGGTTCTTAAAAAAGAAGCAGAAAAGGCCCTTCCATTTATTTATTTATTTATTTATTTATTTATTTATTTATTATTGGTGCACTATATTCATACATCATAGTAGGATACATACTTTTGTAGACATACATGCACACTTTTCCCAGTCAGCCCCCACCCAATCCCCAGCCCATTCTCTCCCCATCCCTCCCTCCCATGCTTGGCTTAGTAGTTGACATCTAGTATTATGGCAATTTATCTAAAATTAAAAATGATAATCTCACATAACAGTTTCATTTGTCTGATACCAAGCTTTTGATGACTTAAAGATATCATTTCAATATTTCTTTTTGCTTTCTTTCTTACCAGAGAATATTTTTTTTTCATTTTTTTAGGTGAAACTATCATATATTTATATATTTATTTTTCAGAAAAAAATCTATCCTAATATGGAATATGGACTGTAGATACCCAAAAAGATCTTGAAAAAGAACAAAGCTAGAAGATATATATTTTCTGATTTCAAACCATATAAAGCTACAATAGTTGAAACAGTGTAGTACTGTTCTAAAGGCAGATATATAAACCATTGGAGTTAAATAAAAGCCTAGAGCTAAATTCTTCCCTATATTGTCAAGTTATTTTTGACAAGGTTTCCACGAACATTTGCTGGTGGAAATATTAATCTTTTTAACTAAATATTGTTGAAAAACAATAATTACATGGAAAAGGATAAAATTGGACCCTTACCTAATCCCATATACAAATATTAACTCAAAATAGATAAAAGACCTAAAATCTTAAGACTATAAACTTTTAGGAGAAAATCTGGGTCATTAAACCTCACAACATTGAAATTGGCAGTGATTTCTTCGTTATGATTTCAATGGCACAGGCAACAAAGGAGTATACAAACTCCCTAAAAAATAAAAAAAAATATTGTATATCCAAAGACAATGTAAACAGAGTTAACAGTTACTAATAGAATGGGATAAAATATTTCCAAATGCTATATCTGAAGGTATATTAATATTCCAACTAGAAATCCTAGAAATTAACAACAATAAAGGCAAACAATACCCTTTAGAGTTAGGTAAAAGACTAACATAAATAATGAATCTCCACAGATAACCAATCTTAGTTGTCTGTTGGATGGAAAATCTTGTTTCTCTAGTTCTTCTTTGTAGTTAATCTCTTGGAGTATTTTCTCTAGCGCTGGTTTTGAAGACATAAATTCCTTCAGTTTCTGTTTGTCATGGAAGCTTCTTATTTCTCCATCTAATTTGATAGAAAGTTTTGCTGGGTAGGAAATTTTTGGCTGGAAGTTGTTTTCATTCAGAGTTTGGAATATGTTACTCCAAACCCTTCTGGCTCTCATAACTTGATTTGGGAAGTCTGGAGTGATTCTAATTGGTTGGCCTCTGAATGTGACTTGGCCCTTTGTTTTTGTTGCCTTTAAGATTCTCTGCTTGGCTTCCACATTGGTCATTTTGACAATTATGTGGTGTGGGGATCCTCTTCTCCGATCCTGTCTAAAGGGAGTTCTATAAGTTTCCTGGACCTGTGTATCAACCTCTTGCTCTATGTATGGAAAATTTTCTGCTCTTACTTCCTTGAAGAGATTGTTGATCCCTTTGGTTTCACTTTCTTTTCCCTCCTCTATTCCAATTATTCTTAGGTTAGCTCTCTTAAATATGGGCCCATATTTCTTCAATATCAGATTCCTGCTGTCGGATATTTTTTTCTAGATTAGAAACTATGCATTTATTTTTGGTTTGCTCATCTTCTAAGAGTGAGATTCTGTTCTCCATGTGTTCTAATCGGGTGTTTGTGCTTTGAATTGAG
The DNA here is from genome assembly GCF_963383645.1 of Muscardinus avellanarius. Taxonomy (NCBI): domain Eukaryota; kingdom Metazoa; phylum Chordata; class Mammalia; order Rodentia; family Gliridae; genus Muscardinus; species Muscardinus avellanarius. The sequence goes on from NC_137788.1 coordinate 163,526,879, forward strand.
GCCTTTACTTCATTAATTGCATCCTTTATCTCTTTTTGGCTCTCTCTGAGTTCTTTTCGAAGCACCTCTATTATTTCTACAGTTATTTTCCTGATTTGATCTTCTAGAAATCTCTGATTTTTTGTTTTATCGGGTTCTGATGTTGTGGGGTTGTGGACATTTTTTGCTCCAGTATCATTCCTCTTTCCCATGATTTCCGATGTTTGTGCCTTCTCTGGGTTCTTCCCTTGGGTCACTATGACTTCCCTTAAGGTGTTCTGGATCTCGAGTCAGTAGTATCTCAGACCCCACTACTCCTTTACTGGGTTGTATCACAGAGTCTCCGACCCAGAGAGTCGATAGAGGCTGCTTTAGACTGTGGGGGGTGCCAGGTTGCACGTTCTCCTATGGTGTGATATCTCTGCCACCACCCCTCCCCCACTGGGTCAAGTCCCAGGGAGTACAGTACTGGGATTTCTCCTCTGGGGCCCGCAATTTGACTCACTGTTCTTGAGTACGCAGATGTAGCTGTACTGGCCTCGCTGAATTCGGTGCTGCTGCCGCTGGTGTCAATATGGGCCGCTGCTACGCCCTTGGCTGTGGGGCTGGTGTTTTTCTTCTTGGTTTTGATTTCCACTCTTAATCCCTGCAGCATGTGCTGAGATCAGCCACTGGGAGCTTTAGATGCTCTCTGCGTGGAGAAATCCCGCCTGGCTGTTCCGCAGTGGCTCACCTCGGCTTGCTGTAGCCATCCCGTGAATTCGCCGGTGCCGCCGGCAGTATGGCGCTGCTGCCGCGTTTGCCGCGTCCTCGGGCGTGAGGCTGGTTATCTCCTCTGTGACTCTGTTCTCAGTCTGCTTCCTCTCTGGAGCCTGGTGATTTTTTGTTTCACTGGTGATGGTGTTTTCTGGCTATGAAAGGCGCTGATTTTGTGGTAATGGAGATTAGTTGTTAGCGGGGCTCTTAAGCCCCGCTTTTCTCCGGCCCTTCCATTTAGAAAGGAGTTGAAATGATGGGGATTCTGTCTTAGCACCAGGAAATCTTGGGTGAAATTAAGTCTTGAAATCTACACATTAAAGATGTAAATCTTTTGGCCACGGAATTTCCATCAATAGTAATCACAACCCAAGTCTTTCTAGAAACAAGTCCTGGAGCATCAATCAAGGTAGAAAACTTAGCCCTTTGTCCAAGAGAAATTTCACAATCTTACCTTCTATCAGCACTTACCCATGTCCACTCAAATGTTACTTCCAGCTGGCTGAAGGGGGCCTCGTGGGGAATCATCACACATATTCAGTCCTCAGGTGCAGCCATTGATAGAGCCAGTGACCCTTCCTCCCTTTGGGAATTGGGCCATTCTCATTTTCGGTGATCTCCTTTACAGAGAGGACAAAGCTTTAGGTGCTTAGGACCTTTACCTGGACAAGCCTTCATTCAGTACCCTGGCTTCCACAATAGTAGCAACTGTTAGATCTGTTACACACAGCCTTTCTGTTATAAGTAGCCCAAGGATCCCCCTGAGGAAGTTGAAGTCTACTTATTTGGGGAGGTAGTTTCCTTCCCAAAGTCAAAGCTGTCAATGGGATAGTGGGTTCATTCTATGCCCTGCAATTTTCTTTCCCAGATTCTATGTATTTCTTGTGCTTTTTCTTTTAGTTTTGAGAACTCCAAAGGCGAAATATAATAGGCTGTCAATGGGAGTTTTTGGCCTGATGGTTTGTGTTTTAGTTCTCTTTTAATATATTAGAGCATATTGGCTGATAAAATAAGTCCTCAGTAGAACTTGTCTCTCATGGGAATTTGGATCAATGACAATGTACATTCTTAGTGTCTCAATAAGTCTATTTAATTTAATTTTTATCCTTTTCCTGAGTAACTTTTCTGATTTGATCATAATTTACTAGTTTACTTATAGATTAACTCAAGCCTTCTCTTCAGTGAGTACAGGGTTTCTTTTTGCAAGTTTACCACTTCCTTCCTGATATGTCAAGTATGAGTTTTTGTTGAGGATCCCTTGTGGTACTCACAGGTTTACTTTCATCTCTAGCATGAATTTAATTCCCAGATATGACCTTTTACCTCTTGGGCACAGCAGGTGAATAAAATTGCATGTTTTTTTTTAATCACAGGTTAATTGAAAAGTCATTCACAGTGCTTGAAATTTATCAGTAAACTTAGTGGGGTCCTGAGAGGGAGAATATAAGGGAGTATATGCAGGTTTATACAAGTGGGGTGTAATAAGTGTGGCTTCCAGGGAGGTTGTCCAGATTACAAAGGAGGTCTCTCTAAAGGCTCTATATAATCTGCCTTCTGAGATGTCTGTATAGGTTGTGGAAATGGTCTGTTTGTATTTTCTCAAAAGCATATCCTCCATAGAATCCGATTCTTTTTTTTTATTGAAGGGAACATGAGTATAGCACATTGCCATGATGTTTTAAGTTCTGAGTGTTGACATAGGGTTATAACAACTTGAAAATAGGGGATTTATGTTTATTTTTCTTTTTTTTTTTACAAAATAGATCAAGGTAAAGTGTTTGTTAAAATTTAAATTTTCATCTGCAAGCCAAGTCTCTCCATTCCTCCATTTCTATTGTGTCTCAGTAACATGGCAAAAGAAAATAAGTTTTTTTTATTATTTTAAAATCTTCTTTCTAGATATTAGTTCTCTATAAGAAGAATAGCTGGCAAAGATCTCGCATTCTGCAGACTTTCTCTTTAGACACTTGATGGTTTCCTTTGATGATAAACATTTTAGTATAATGCTGTGCCGTTTATTAATATTTGTTCTGATTTCCTGAATTTATAGGGGTATATTTTAACCTATATTATATGAAAGACTCCTAAGCCGGATGGTATAAATCTGAAGAAAAAAGAAATAGAGATATAAAATGTAAAAACTACAGAATACTTAAACACTTTTGAGTTCCTGACCCAAGATTAGGCCATATTATCCTATCTGTTTTTGCCATTCACTGTATAGAAGGCAACCTCATATTCCTATAGGCAGTTTTTCTTCAGGCATTTCTGAAGACCACAGAGTACACAGGAATGACTGTGTCTCCCCACCCAAAGTATGCAGGGAAAGTCACATGTGTTTATAAAGGCAAAGTTAGATAAACACAGCAGTTGAGCCTTTAAGTTTCGATAAAAAAGTTGAACTCAAGAACTAATCTCATCCAAGTATGCTTTTGCATTAATTTTTTGAGACTAGAAATGAGAGACTTTTTTTTATAAAGAACTATTAAGAGAATGTAGGGTTGTTTGTTCTAGATCAGGATCTTGCTGTGAACAGAGGAACAATTAAGAGAGCAAACTTTATGATGGACAGAAGTGTGGCATCGTGTCCACCAGCGAAGGAACGCCCTAGAGTTCATGCCTTCTAGCGGTGGCATATAGAAGAAAGAAAATGTGCCTTCAAAGAGTCATTGTTGATCCAGGCAGAGAGGCAGCGACTCAGTTGATTAAATAATGCCCATAAGGATTACGTTTTCTTCGAAATAAGCGGACTCTACACAAAAGGCCATTCATGTTCATTCAGAGTTATATCTGTAAAGTATATTCAATAAATGACTGAAAATCTCTGTGCTATCATATCCCAGGCACTGTTTGAGAAAAAATGGGTGATCAAATTGAAAAGTGGAAGAGGAGTCTTTGTTAAGAAAATAAGATTTATTTTCAGAGGCTTAGAAGGAGGTGAAAGCAAGAACTGACAGAATAGAGAAAAGGAAAAAGTACTTCAAAGAAGAACTAAAGGGTATGTCATTTTGTAAGTGTTTTAGACCAAAAGTATGTTTCATTCAAGGAGCTAGCGTCTCTGTTTTACTTTTTTTTATTTTTTTAGTCAGTGCCAAGTGGCACCAAGAAATGTCTCAGGAGTGCTTTCCTGTCTGATGAGACAAAGAAAGTGACTTAGGGCATCATTGGATCAGGTCTTAGACTGATGCTCCCCCAGGACAGGCCCCTTATTCCCATCTGACTCAGAAAAAGGGAGCAATGTCCTATGAGGCCGTTGTACAACTTTGACCTACATCCCTGACGCCTCCATCAATTTGCTTTTGTCAAAGGGATCAAGTGCCTCTTAACCTCAGTGACTTTATAAACAAGCACTCATTTTCTAGAAGTTTGGAAATCTTAGGCTAAAAGAAGAGAAGTCAGGTGTGCAGTTATTTGCAGAGAATGTCATGCAAAAGAGAAGCTCATAGGAAGAAAGGAAAGCATTTGACTAAACTCACCAACCTTAGCACCTCAATTTACAGTCCATTTGCGATCACTAAAGGAATATAACTGAACAGAGACTCAAGGAAGTCACTCCAAGGAGAAAATTAAACTTCAACTCAGTTCAGGAATTTTTTTGGTACTGGTATATTTTTTGGTACTTTGTAGCTCTGAGATACAAAGCCAACTGTTTTTTTTTTTAATTTTGAAACATGGTCTTTCTAAGTTGATTAGGGTCTTGCTAAGTTGCTTAGACCGGTTTCAAACCTGAGGTACTCCTGCCTCAAACTCCTAGTACTGCGGTCATGTTCATCCAGTGCCATGACCATCTTCAGGTGGATTCTTGACTTATACGCTGAAAAAAAAATTCAGGGTGAATTTGGGCATGGTGGTACACACCTATACTTCCAGCACTTAGGAGAATAAGAAAGGGGGATTGTAGGTTAGAGGCCACATCTGGCAACTTAATAAGACTCTGTTTCAAATATAAGAAATAAAAATTGTGCTGGGAGTATAGTGCAGGGACACTATGCCCTTAAATTTAATCACTGGCATCACTAAAAGAAATAGAATTCAAGGATGTGTGAAAATAAGGCACAATAAAACATTTACTAGAGAATTTTAAAGGTATACATATGTAATGAGCAAGATGAGGGTTTCCTTCACTTCTAAGATAAGAGAAGACAAGTTTCAAACCTGGTGTTAATCTCTGATTTATGATTTTCCTGGGAAGAAATGTTCATGTTCCCAGAAATGATTTTTTGAAAATAAAATATAATCACTTGATATTTAGGTTTCAGGATGTTTTTTTACTTGTTCAGGCAGTCTATCCATTAAACAGTTACATTATATAATTTTTTTAATCCAGTGACATTTAAATTGATTAGATAAAATAAATTGATTATATTTTTATTATAGTTGATCTGGTATAAGAATATCCTGGGAGTCTGATCATCTAACCGAAAGAACAAGAATGACTAGTCACATTTATAGATGCAGGTATCTGTTTACCATGGGTTTCCTTTTCTCTCTCTAAAAAATCCAATCTAAGGGCCATTCTAGTGGATAGGTAAAATACACTTCTGGGACTTTAGTTATGGCCTGACAGTGCCCCCAAGAGTTTTGGGGTGCATGTGTGTGTGTGAGACCCTCAACTAGTGTCAGTTTTGCAGAATAAAATTCAAGGTACCTGTATGTGTTAGTAGCTGCAGTATTATATATTTAGCAGATGAAGAATGCTTAGGTTGAGTTCCTCTAAAGCCAATATCCATTCTAAAGTCTGTAAGGTACTATGTAAATTTGTTTGGAGCACCAGCCTGATATCCTCTTGTTGGAGCTGTGCCTCCATTAGCCATTGGCCTACATGTTCACTCACTTGACTTGATTTTGTTGCCAGCATCGTTCATTAAAAAACCCCAGTGTCCAGTATCACATGGTAGTTTCCTTGGTTTCTTTATTTCAGCATAGATTTTCTTGTAATTTATGATGCACCATTGCTAATCTCTCTTTTGATGAGTTATTTTGTGGTTGGTCCCACGTTTTCATTTTAAGGAGATTTTCGAGACCTGCAAAAGCTTCTGCTAAACCCCGCGTTGTGTTTCTTGGAGGTTGTTCTTTAGTTTGGGCTGGTTCTTTTTCTTTTGTCCCAGCAGCTCCTCATTGGTCGTTTCCATCGTAAACACATCTAAGAGCTCTTCAGTAGCATCCTCACAGGGTAAATTCGTTTGTTGTTTTAATGAGAGCCTTGTTGATTTTTGCAAGTTTTTCATTCTTATAAAAAATCCTTTGAAGTCGTGGGCAAATATCTTGAGTGTCTTCCTCCAGGTCTCACTCAGACACCTCTGGTGACTTCACTCCAAACCCAAGCAGGTTTCAGAGATGGATAACACTTTGAGAATCGCACCTGTGTTTTCTCAACGTCGCCCTCACAGTTGTAGAAATAGCTTGGGCAATGGTCTTGCTCAATTGGTCGTTTTTAAAAGCTTTTATAACTCTTTGATCCATTCATTGTATCTAAAAGCATGGTATTTGGGAAAAGAAAGAACACTATAGTGATGGAATGGAGAACAAAATTATGGGAGGATTTCCTGTAGTTTTTTTTTTCTTTTTTTCTTTAGTTTTTTCTTTATTGAACATAAGTGGTATACATTTAAGTTATACTTGGTGCCCTGTCCCCTCCACCCCTGTTTTCCCTTACCCCCCTCCCACCAATGATTGTCCAGGGTAACCATGCCATATTCATAATTTTACACATATTCGGATGTAGACCCTCATTACACACAATGGAATTCTACTCAGCCATAAAAAGGAACAAAATCATGTCATTTGCAAGAAGATGGAAAGTACTAGAGAGCGTTATGTTAAGTGAGATCAGCCAAGGACAGAAGGAAAAGGTACATGTGTTCCCTCTAATATGCCCAAACTAGGGAACATAGAGGATATTCTGTAGTTTTAATGAGAGCTCTATCAACAATAAGCAAAATGTTGAGGAATGTTTCTCTCCAGTGTTTCTCCTTTTGATTTTTGTATCTCGTGGTTCTGGAGATTGGACCGAGGGGCATTCTACCTCTGCACATCACCCCAGCCCTTTTAGTTTTTTTTTTTTTTAACAGCATATTGCTAACTTGCTGAGGATATTCCTCAATTCTTGAGGCTAGCCTTGAACCTGTAACCCTTCCATCTGTGCCTGCTGAGTACTGGAATTACAAGTATGTGCCACCACATCCGGTTCCATTTTACTCACACTGTAATTCAGGAGAGTGCTTAGGAGATAAGCAAAGCCATCAGTGCCTTCTTGCTTCTGTTGTGAACTAGAAGATTATGCCTATTAACTAATCATGCTTACCATAATATAGAAAGTAAACTTCATTTCTTAGTGCACAGAGTAACCACGTTTTCACTGTGCAAGTGTGGATTTCATTAGATTTTTTTATTCTCCTTACCCAAAAGCTAGAGGCATTAGCTGGATTCTGATTTTATTTTATTTTATTCTGCATTCCATTTCTATGTACAAATACCCCATAATATGGTTTTGTATTATTTTCCTACTCACTGATGAGCAATTACTAAAATTGTTTTCAGTAAATCAGTTAATACTGTTCATTCCTATACATTTTAAAGATGATACTTTGCTATGGTTTATTTAATAATTGATTGGTATCTCTCATATTGAGCAGGTCTGTTCATGCTCTTTGCCTTATGCTCAACCACTGACATTCCTCATACATTGTTTGTATGTGAATGGATGCTCAGTGTCCTGTGGGTGAAAATGGAGTTCTTCAACCTGGACTGATGAGGGACTTCCTTCCATGAAACCACCAGGAGATACCAGTGAAGAGGTCAGAAACAAGTCAGGCTACCCACAGACGGACTAGGACTTGTTTAGAATTTGCAGAGTAAGGGGAACTAATGCCAGTTTGAGTGTTGAGAGGAGCACATTAACTAGCAAGGAAGAATCCTACTGATCTGTTTTTAAGATTTAGTACTATATTTCTGCTCTTCAAGTAACAAAATGGTCAATCTAAATATCTAAAACTATTCTGGGAACAACCAGTGTGGTGGCTCACGCTTGTAATCCCAGCATTTGGGAAACTGAGACAAAAGGATTGCAGTTTGAGGACAGCCTCAGATACTTACTGAGGCCCTTTGCAACTCAGTGAGACCCTGTTTTAAAATAAAGAATAAAAATAGGGATGGGGTATTGCTCGGAGGTAGACTGCCCCTGGTTTCCATCCTTAGTACATAAAAAAATATTTTGGGTGGGGTCTGTGCTCAAGATTTGTGAGGTATTAGTAAAAGAACAAAAATACTGATCTTTTGAAGGATATGTTCACACCAAAGTAAGAGAAGTGCATTGATATGGACAGATAAGTTTGCAGTGAAGGGTGTTGGCTTCAATACTTCAATACAGAATGCAAAGAACTTCAAGGCCAGATCATTGTTGGAGAGAAAGATAAAATAAAAAACGACCTCTTCATCATCCTCACTTTATTTTTATAACAGAACCTAGCAACATTAGTCTTCTTTTTTTGGTGGTACTGGGGTTCCTGGAAGCCCTTCTATCACCGGGCTACACTCCCAGACCTATTTTTTATACTTTTTTATTTGGAAACAGGGTCTCCTAAGCCAGGGCGCGCGGCTGGCTTCGAACCTGCGCGATTCTCCTGTCTCTGTCTCCCAAGCGCGGGGATTACAAGCATGCGCCACCAAGCCCGGCCGCAACATTAGTCTTAATTTCACTGAATGTAAGTAGCTACCACCTGGACAACGCCTCCTGGAAACTATATAGTTTATCATCTATGTAGTGAATAGTAGAGGCAAGATGTTCTCCAAATTTAACATAAACTTGAGAATTTCTGAATAAACAGAGGAGCTTACTGTAGAGAGAGAGAGAGAGAGAGAGAGAGAGAGAGAGTGTGTGTGTGTGTGTGTGTGTGTGTGTGTGTGTGTGTATGTAGAGCGTAGTACTGGGGATTAAATTAAAGCTTACATTACCTCTGAACTATACCCTTTTACTTTTCATTGTACAATGTTTTCCTAAGTTTCAAAGGCTGGCTTCAAACTTGTGATCCTATTGCCTCATCCTCTCGAGATGCTAGAATTACAGGCATAAGCCACTGTACCTCGGTGGTTTCACTTTCTTTTAACAATAACTGTGTTTCTTTCTTAAGAAGAGAAAATTCTGGTTGATTTCCCAATGATTAATGAATTCTATCAGCCATATAAACAAAAACAATGTCTATTTTGTGTCCAGAAAAAGTGGTATATTTCCACTCTTGCTCTTGTTGAGAGTTGGTGAGGTCTTATAAAAGCTGTGAATTTACAGTCAGGAAGAAGATGAAAGAGTAGAAAACCAAGTTCATTCAAATGGCCTCTCCTATGTCTTTGCCTTTTTCTTATAACCCATGTGTTAGTGGAGAAACAAAGGCACTTGGTAACCCTGGCTGCATGAGAGCTGGCATGATTACTGTACCTTTCTACCACCAAACATGGAGACTGACTTGAAGCTGTTGGGCCAGCTTTTCCTGAACTGGAGGAGCAGTACAGCAGAAAGGCCACAGCCTAAGCTGTCTGCTCCTTCTGCTCTGCTGTGTGGTACTGTGACCCGTTTCACTGGAGAGGTGATAACACGGCAGCTCCATCTGCAGAACATCTGGTATCATAGTATATCATTTTACCACTGGATGTGGAGAGTGGCTTGAATATGTTTTCTTTCCCACTTTTTTCTCTGGCCTTCAGAGATGCCTTCTCAACTCAGAGAGCCTGTCAATGTCTTCTTGATATCGCAGACCAGAAACACTCTTGCGGCAGTAAGACGGGACAGTGGTTGTGCTCAGATCTTAGGTCACATCTTTCTGGTCTCACTGTTCTTTGCTTATTGGTGTACAGTGCCTCACAAAGCAGTGATTTGCATATTTTCCCATTCTTTTTACAAGTGGCAAAGCATATTCCATTTCACTTAATTTTCTCAAGATATCTTGATTTATTCCTCCTTTGATTACTGATCCTCAGTATAACCTTGGCTGTATGATCCTAGTAGGTGATACCAATGTGAATAAGGAGCCGTGTGTATGCCACTTGTAGCAAAGACAGAAAGACTAACACTTGTACACCATACAGTGGATGTACCCATGGGTCCCCCTATAGACCCTGTGCTCTGACGAACCATTGTATGTCAGTGAACCAGAGATTTAAGTTGACACTAAAGAAAGGACCATGTCTCTGTCAACTAAATTGTGGTACACATACTTGTCTTATTTTGTAGTATTGAAAATATCATTTTGCAATCCAATGATGTTTTATTCATATAAAAATAAACCAGTAATGAAATTAGTTCATAAATGATTTTTACAATTATATTGACATTGTGATTGTGTTTATGATTCTTTTGGATCAGATTCTGATACAGAGTCATGGGAATCTTCACATCAACCTCTGGATTGTGTGGTCTAATGGTGGTGAAATATTTCTTAACGAAGAAGCTGCAGCATTATTACATTTATACATTAATACATTCACAAAATTAATACATTTCTATACTCTTAATGATGCCTTGTCATTAGCTCATTATGAAAATTCAGCATAGCCGGGAGTGGTGGCGCACGCTTGTAATCCCCGCGCTTGCGAGGCTGAGACAGGGGGATCGCAGAGTTTCGAAGCCAGCCTCAGCTACTTAGTGAGGATCTCAGCAACTTAGCGAGACCCTGTTTCCAAATAAAATATAAAATAGGTCTGGGAGTATAGCCCGGAGGTAGAAAAGCCCCTGGGTTCCACCCCCAGTACCACAAAAAATAAATTCAACATAAAGTGCAAACTTCAGTGTTGTTCTGTCCACTGCATGCTTGGCTCACAGAGATACAGCATAGAACAGATACTTCTCTGATATTTCTGGTCAGTGTAGATTCAGGAAACTTAACAAAACACTAAACTTAAAGATGAAGAAATGCAGATTACTGAATTAGTCATCCTAGAAAACCAATGTAATTACCCAAATTAATACACTTTTGGTTTTCATTTGTGAACCTCAGTGTCCCGTCCTTTCAGGGAGGTGACCTCTGCATGCACCTGCATGCTTGGTCTAGTGTGCTTTCCCCGTTCACTTTGGATATTTTCATGGTCTGGAAACTAAACTGTCAGTATTCACATGAAAAATGTCGTTGCCTTATCTTTATAGCATTGCATCTTTTCTTCAGTTTAATTTGGACACATTGCACTTCTTGGTTTCCTACAGTTAAAACCTAAATTTATTTTTATTTGAGATGTCTGTTTCATCCTAACACACGCATTCAATTTTGAAAATTTCCCCAAATATCTTTATTTGGTTTTGGAATTCAGGTGATACTTTTTTTTTAAAGAATGAATTTGGAAGGATTCCTCATTATTATTTTATGGGATAACTTGAGAAGCATTGGGCTTAGTTCTTTCATAAATATCTTGTAGAATTAATTCAGTTGGAAAACAGTCTGGACCTGGACTTTTCTTTGTTGGAAGAATTTTTTCTCTATTTTAACCTCTTTAGATTTTCTTGGCGTGTCTAGAGTTTCTCTGTTCTCTTGGTATAATTTAGGTAGGATATATGTGTCTAGAAAATTAGAGAGTTCTTTTAGGTTCTTCAGTTTACTGGAGAAGAAGTTTTTGAAAACTTTTCTAAGGATTTTCTGGATTTTCCTACTATCTGTGGTGATATCTCACTTTTAATCTTATTTTAGTAATTTGTATCAGTCCTCTGGGATCTCAAAAAAAACTGTGAGCCAATAAATATTTCTTCCTTTAAGCTTCGTGAGTCATCTTATATTATAGCAGTGATAATATTGACTGAGAGATTTGGAGTTTTTTCTGTTTTTCTTATGTGGGCACTCAATCTAAATTTTCATTCCTTTTCTTCTGATAATATATGCATATGTATATTTATTTTTATATGTAAGTTTAGTGAATAGTAGCACTAATACAAGGACTGGATAGAAGTATTATTTTGTTATGAAAAAGTTCTCACAATACTTAAGAAGCAATGCAAAGGCAGCATGGTCTATCTGAAACATTTATTGCAAAATGTAGGGCTACTGGAACAAGAGATTCATATTTTTTCTGTCTCTAGCCCAGAGGATGCCTTTAATTCCTTGCTGTGTGAGTTTCTCCCACATGGAAAAAATTTCACCAAAACAATCAGAGGAGGTAGCTTTCTAGCAAGTCATCCAGTTGATGGCCCGAAACTGATCAATATTCCATTATTTTTTAAATAATCATATCTTGTGGTCATACTGACAGAGAGAAGATTAGAGTACAATGTTGTGATAGCTAGTGAGCATTTAGAATTATCTTAGGATCTAATTATTTTATTAGATATGGTACAATCCAAAACAGATTCTCAGGCTTTACTTACTTTTCTCAACTTTGAATCTTTTGAAAAGTATGTGAACAACATTTCATGAAAAATTTCCTCCAATGTGGGTTTATCTGATTGTTACTGTCAGTCTGACCAGGAATATGAATTAATTTAAAAAGATGTCTAAACCGGGCGTGGTGACGCATGCTTGTAATCCCTGCACTTGGGAGGCGGAGACAAGAGGATCGTGCAGGTTCAAAGCCAGCCGCGCTGGCTTAAGAGACCCTGTTTTCAAATAAAAATATAAAATAGGTCTGGGAGTGTAGCCAGGAAGTAGAAGGGTTTCCAGGAACCCCAGTACCGCAAAAATAAATGAATAAATAAATAAACACACAAACAAATAAAAAGATGTCTACATTTGAGCACAATAAATCTAACTACAGAGAAAATGGGTCATAGGGGGAACACTAGATAAAGAAGGAGAAACCATAGATGAGGAAATAAGTGACCTGAGGGGAATGAGAGGGGGAAGAGGTAAATTCCTTGATGGGGTACATGATCTACATAAACATATCAAACATATCAAAGTCAACTAAAAAGCCAAACATGAGAAGTAGGGAGGGCTGGGGTGGGAACTGGGGTAAGGCCAAATGAGTCATGTGTGTATATATGCCTCTACGATCTTGTACTCCAGTAAGATGTATGACTATAATGCACCAAAAAAACAATGTAGGGCTAGGGGAATAGCTCAGATACAGAATCCCATTGGTTTGAAGCTCCAGTATCAGGAAAAAGAAGAACTATATAAATTTAGGAATAAAATAATTAATGAAAACAAAATTATAATAGAGAGAATTCAAAATAATAGTTCTCTTCAATTGGTAATGAAGAGAATTAAATGTAGGAGATACACTCATGGGGCATTAAAATATTGCTAATGTCTTGTGTATTCAGCTTAAAAATGAGCACCGAAAGGAAGGTTGAGGGAGGAAATAGCCCAAATACTGTTTTGTCTATATATGAAAATATCACTACCAATCTCAATAGCATTTTTGGGGAGGTAGGAGTGGTTGATAGAAAAGGAAGTACATCAGGTGATGTGTGCATGTATGAATATGTCACTTTGAAATTCATTTTGATGTATAATTTCAATGTACCAATGAAAGTCTTTTTAAAGTGCCAAAACATTGTTTTTAAAGTTTCAAGGCTAGCACAACTGCACATGTATGTATTTCCAGAACTTGTATAATGAAGATAGGAAGATCACAGGTTAGATGTACAATTTAGTGAGACCCTGTTTCAAAATTTAAAAAAAAAGGCTGGAAGTATATAATTCAGAGGTAGAATTCCTTTGGGCTCAATCCCTAATATGAGTAAGCAAGCAAATTTTCAAATAGTTTAGGTGTGTAGAACAATTGTAAAGTAGTAGCAGATGTGCTTATATCACCATCTATTTATTTATTTATTTATTTATTTATTTATTTACTTACTTACTTACTTACTTACTTACTTACTTACTTACTTATTTATTTATTGTGATTCTAGGGTTCCTGGAAGCCCTTCTACCTTCAGGCTACACTCCCAGACCTATTTTATACTTTGTAAAATTTGGAAACAGGGTCTCTTAAGCCAGCGCGGCTGGCTTCAAACCCGTGCAATCCTCCTGTCTCCCTCCCAAGCATGGGGATTACAAGCATGCGCCACCACCCCTGGCTATATCCCTCTCTTTCTTTCACATATTATTTACCTCTCATATTAGTATAACACATTTATAATAAATTCGGTTTGTGAGGTTGAAAAAGGGATATCTTGTTTCTAGTCTTGGGAAAAATACTGAGCCCTTCAGGATGACTAGGATGGTACGTGAATTTTTAATGTTAATTGGTGCATTGTAATATTGTATGTGATAGTGAGGTTCGTAGTGATAACTTCCTATGTGCACGTTACATTATATGGTCTATTTCCTTCCTCATTCCTTCCCTCTCCCTGCCCTCAGCCCTCCATGTCCGTGATATTAACATTCACAATGGTAGATACAAAGTGCTACATTACTATACTTGGTCTGATTCCCCCTGTCCCTACTGTTTCTCTCTCCTCCAGCCTCCGTTTTTGAGTGTGGGATTCACAGCAACGCAATCATCTATTATCCGTTTCCTTCCCCACACCTTCCCTTTCCCGCTTCTCCCCTTCTCCCCACCCAGTGACCTTCCATTATTCTATCATTCTCACTTCTAACTCTTCAGTGTCCCTTTTTTTCCTCTCTAGATACCCTATGTGTGAGGAAGCATGAACTCTATGATTTTCTGAGTGGGACATGTAGTGTTTATGGATGCCCATTGCAGGTTAACCACACTCCCTACTTTACCTAATGTATTCAGTAATTTATTAGTAGTTGAAGGGATAGTTAATAAATATCAGATATGACCATGTGACTAGTTACAGAGAGAGGACTATAACTGTCATGAGTAAGTATGTCTTCTTATTTTGCTATGAATATATTAGTATGTTTGCATATGTATATGTGTATATGTCTTTCTTATTCCCTTATCATACAGCATAAGATATATTGATTTTATTTCAGCATTTTAGTCATGTTAAATTTATATCACAGTATTTACATGATTAGATATCAAGGAAGAGAGTAAAAATATACCAAGGACTTTGCCTCCTCCTTTGGAAAAGGGGTCAGTATGCTTTCCATTGTGGGTAGGATAGTTGTATTGTGCTAGATGGGATCATGACATTTGCTATTGTCTTTATATAGAAATTAATCATGGCTTAAGGAGATGTGTACGACACATCTTCTTAGCCTTTGTTTTTGGATAATTAAACATTACTTTTGGTCAAACATTATTATTGATAAAATGATATGTGAGACTTTTTAGCATTTGAATTGAACTCAATAATGTAAAAAGCATAGCAAATTAGAAATATTATAAATAGAAAATGCACTTAAAACACCTTTCCTAGAAAACATAGCTTAGCAATGGCGTATGCTATGGAGCAGCAGATTGTGATTATCAGGGTAAAAACTTCAGTTTCTGAACCTCAAATTATTTCAAAGTTAAAAATACCAAGTAGCTGGGTTTGGTGGTACACACCTGTAATCCAAGCTTGGGAGGCTGAGACAGGAGGATCACAGGTTCAATGCTAGCCTCAGCAGCTTAGCAAAACTTTCAACAAGCTAGTGAGACCCAGTTTCCAAACAAAATATAAAAAGTGCTGATAGTGTAGCTCTGAGGTAGAACATCCCTGGGTTCAAGGCCCAGTATCATAAAACAAGTATTTTTTGTGGTACCAAAATAGGTAATTAAAAAACAGTTTAGGCTAAAAGACAGAAATGTAGGTATATAAAAATGGTAGAGTAGCTCTTGGACAATCCTCCTATTTCTCCTTCTCATTGTACTCCCCATCACCAGTCACCAGTTTAATCAGTAGGCTCTTCATCAAGGAGAGTTGTTTGTGGCTCATATATCTCAGAAAGCCCTATTTTCAGAATTTCTCTACATCTGTATGTGCAGGATCGCACCAAAGACATTGTAGGAAATGGAATTTCTGGAGTTCAGAAGGAAAGATTGAGAAATGCATGTCATTGACAGGGAACATAAGTCACACTTGATGTTCAGGAGGGAGTTTTCATGGTCCAAGTCTTCAAGTTTACAAAAGGCAAAGATACTTTCAAGCATCTAAGAATGCTGTGTGTAATTAAAGTATTCTCCTTCTGGACTTAAACAAGAATTCTGTGGGCCCAGGTCTTCTGTTGACATCGATGTTGTGGAATTATGTTACACACGCCCAGGACCACAGAGGAGTGGTCATCATGGTACCACGTAAGTAGACTACGAAAGAATGTTTGAAAACATTTTGTTTTCTTGCCATGTTTTAGTTGGATTGTGATATCATAGTAAACTGTCCTCAATTGGGAAGCATTCTATATTTATTCTCTCTCATGTTTTTCTTGGAAGATGAGTTAATGAAAGATACACTCTGAATGATTCACCAGTGAAGTCAACTCCACTGGGACAGCGACTGACTCCTAATAATGAGATCATGTGAATTTGAAGGGGACCTTCCCCAGCTGAGCCTTCAGGAAATCCCGGGACTCTCAACCATCCTTTTCTGCAGTGTGAGTAACATCTGTGTGGGCTCAAAACACAACACCATATGGGAATTTGTTAGGCAGCAACAAATAGGCAACATAGTTGGCAATAACTGTGACGTGTTATCCTGAAGTTCACTACTGGAACAGAAAAGTGACATTACTGGAAAGCATGGGAAAATATATAGAAGGTCTGTGAGTTAGTAAGTTTGCAACATAATCAGTTTTTCATATTTTTTATGTATGCTAGAGTTATAGTATGCTAGTGGATGCATGGGAATTGTTTTATTTGGCTATATTTGCAAATTCAATAAATATTAAAATATTTTAAAAATAATATTAATAATTATATTTCAAAACTAAGTTTCATTTAAATATATGAGTTTACTCTGATCCAAAAAAACCAAAACTAAGGATATGAATCTTGAGTGCAGGAAATGGGTAGGCATGTAGAGAAAGAAGGGCCCAGCATGTTTTGTTATTCATAACTCTTTTAAACCCCGCACACCTGCTTCAGGAGGACACCATCATGGTCCAGGGAACTTGTTCTCCTGTCCTATTGTTTACCCCATTACCTAATGAACAGTTTGAATGCCAGTTATTGCTTCAAAGATAAAGGACTTTAGATATTCTAGGAAGTATAATATTACATCAGCAGGCAGTGTATCAGCATGATCCCACTATGGGCCTTTTGAAAGACACGGATTATGTTCTTTAGAAGTCAAGATTAAGAAATGTCAGTGTCAGGGAATATAAATCACCTTCCTGCACTCGGCACAGTATTTTTCTGGTGCATGGTTTTCTTCCTGATAAAGTTCTGGAATGACAACTATATGTTCAAGTTCTTAATCAAATCCTGTAGTAATTAACTGATTTTCATTCTCCAAAGTATTCTTTGGAATAATATATTCTATTGTCAACAACATTGTTGAATCTTCTTACCCATAGAGTGGTATAAAAATGTTAGCATGTAAGCAGGGTACAAAAGCCAAATCAAAACAAAACAGCAAAATACAAACAGAACTTCTAAATGTGGGGGATAAGTCCTCTCACTGTTTATACAGGCCTGGAAATAACAAATGTAAATACCAGGGATTTGAAAGGTGAATGCAAGTGCATGATACATGCAAGACGTTTACAGATGAGGAAGTCTGGTACAAAAACACAGATGGCCATTGGGTTACAATGCATGCCTCATCCTCTGTGCAGAGATCGAGAGACGAAGGAGCCAGGATGAATGAGACTCTGCACATTGCTGGACAAACAAAGCCTGGACAGCGGGGAGGGATGCCCCCTCCCCACATTGCTACCTGTGCACAGGTACAGCTTTCTGTTGGAATGTGCCGGGACTACATCCAGAAACTATCTCTGCAAAGATGTGTGGAGCCCTG
This sequence comes from Muscardinus avellanarius, assembly GCF_963383645.1. Taxonomy (NCBI): domain Eukaryota; kingdom Metazoa; phylum Chordata; class Mammalia; order Rodentia; family Gliridae; genus Muscardinus; species Muscardinus avellanarius. The sequence goes on from NC_137788.1 coordinate 163,544,385, forward strand.
TGACTGAACACCTCACTCCACAGACATCTAAATTCAAGACCCTTGAGGCCCATATTCATAGGATTTATTCTCCACGCCACATTCTTGAGTTCAGTGAGAAAACTGTCCTCTGTGGCTTGGATATATAGTAAGAGACATAGCTGAGCAGAACACATTCCCCACTTTTGAAATCAGGAAAACCTATGGTAAGGTGCTGTGATTTGAGACATTTATACTTCAGGAAACCTTTTCACTCTTCCAAACACAAATGTCACACCTTGAGAAAGAATATGGTCATTTAAGTTCAACCTCACTAGACGATGAGGGGGTCATTTAATTCATTTTATTTTAACTAGAGTTTCTAGTTTTCTATACATACTTTGGCATTTATGCATGATGTATTCTGTAAATATTATTTTCAAAAATTCCCTAAAATAATAATGAAAAGACAGAGTGGCAGGGCATGAAAGTCACTTAGATGTGGACAAGAGTGACCCCTCTCAGAATGAGAATGAGGACAAATGCGCCTGAGGCTCAGGGTGAGGAGAGGACCACAAAAGACGCAGTTTACAGACATGTCACTGTCACAGGCACATAAGACACAGTCTTAGCATAAATCCCCAACATTATGAGATTATTTCCTATAACGTACTGAGCCTAACTCTTTTAAAAAGGTTTACAAAAACTAGTCTGGTTACAGGAATTCTCAAAAAAACAAAAAAACAAAAAAAACAAAAAAAAAAGGAACTCGACACCCTGGGTCTACATCTATCCGGAAGGGAAGTTAGAGCTCATTGTGTTAAATGGCTCTTATATTTCAGATTAGGTCACGTTAAAATGGGCTTTCCTAGGCCCTGAAACTCTAGGTAAGAATACACATAATATAATTATGTGAGCTGTTGCTCCTGTGGATGGAAATATTTAGAATCTTTATGGTTAAACTTTTAACTAACAAGTATTTTACTTATTTTCATTGCTGGCTACATTTTATGATAGCAATAATAACTTACAACATTAGACCAGGATCATGAGACTTTAAAAATTTATGTAATCTTTCGAATATTAATGTCAATAATATGCATCATGTTGTAAAATAATAACCATTCACATAATGATAGTTATAAAGTGATTAATTAAATAATTTAGAACAAGAAAATTATTTTAAAAATATATTCTATTTTTTCTTAGAACTAGGGATTGAAACAAGGTACATTCTACTTGCAAGCTACACCCTGAGCCTTATTTTATTTTACTTATTTTTATTATTTATTTTTTTGGTGGTGCTGGGGTTCCTGGAAACCCTTCTATCTCCAGGTTACACTCTCAGACTTTTTTATATTTTCATTTGGAAAAAGGGTCTCTTAAGCCAGCTAGGCTGGGTTCGAACCTGCATGATCCTCCTGTCTTCACCTCCCAAGCGCGGAGATTAAAATTGTGTGCCACCACACCTGGCCCCTATTTCATTTTTATTTTCTTATTGAAACAGACTCTTGCTAAGTTGTTGAGGGCCTTGCTGTATTACTGGCCTCCTTTTGTATCTACCTCCTAAGTACTAGGATTGCAGGTGTGTGCCATCATGCTTGGCCCTAAAATTTTAACTATTTTAAGATTCAGTTTATCTAAGGAATCAAAAACCTAATAAAAGGGGCTGGGGATATTCCTTGGTTGTACATACCTTGCCTTGATTCATGCATTGTACAATGTTCAATACCCGGCAATGAAAAATAGCAACAATCTAAAAAACAAAACAAAACAAAAGCCACCTAATTGAAAGAGGAGAACACACATAGATTCTGTTGAGAAGTTACAAATTATTTTTCTAAGCACTTCAAGCATATTTTACTAAAATCAGATTAATATTTTAAGAAAACATTTTATTAAATGTAGAGAATTCAATTATGATTTTACATCAGTGTATTATTGATTATAGAAAGAACTATAAATAATATTTAAAAACTATAGACTAATTGCTTCTAAATTTCCTGTATAGATATCATCCTTCACAAACCATCTGTAATCTGCTCAGATCTTCTGAGGCCTGCTTAAAGTTTCAGTTTTGTCTTACCATTATTTCCATTCTGAAATAAGTTATTTTGTTTTAGAAAAACAATTTTATTTTATTATGTCATATCCTTTCTCATACAAAGATTTAAAAATGCTATTAATAGTATTCTTCAAAAGTACCATCATACTTATAACATCTTTTTATTTCTCTTCTAATCATTGGTTCTTTTTTGCATTGCTTCTTAAATTTGCATTTTGAAGCAATCCTTTAAAAAATCTCCAAATTTAGACAAGATTGTGCCTTTTAAACAAAATATCTTAAACAACTCAGATATTTTCTCTATTATTTAATACATTTGTATATTAAACTTAACACTAATATTATTTAATATACATTTTCATCTGGAACTGGAGATTGAACACAGGGACATTGTAATTCTGAGCTTACATTTGCTTTCTGTAATTTTATATTTTCAAATGAGGGTCTCCAAAGTTGCTGAAAGTCTTGCCAAATTGCTGAGGCTGGCCTCACATCTGCAATTCTGTTTCTGCCTCCCAAATCCTGAGAGTACAGGCATGTGCTACTATGTGTGATTTAATATAATATTTAAAATCATATGGACAGTTTGTTTATAAATTATAAAATATATCTCACTTAGATTCACCTAAGTATTTGAATAATAATGCTTAGGTTATTTATGAAAATTAATACATTAGAGAAACCGTCAATATTTTAAGTTATTTTCTTGTTAAAGAAAAACATTAAATATAAAGTTGTTGTATTTGATACACAGGAAGATATAGAGCCAGACATGGTGGCACATACTTGTTATCCCGGTACTTGAGAGGCTGAGAAAGGAGGATATGAGATTCTTGGCCATCAGTAATTTAGTGAGTCCCTCAGAAATTTAACAAGACCATTATTTCAAAATAAAAAAGTGCTGCTGTTTATCTCAGAGATGAAATGTACCTAGATTTAATCCCCAGTACAATAAATAAAAAATTATGTACATACATATATAATATACATGCATACAAACACAAGTAAAAACTGCATTGTATTTTTATTTGCATATTTATTCTCAGGTAAAATTTATACTTCTATTATACTAAATAATGAACAGATATGAAACATAAATTTGTCTAAGTATCAAATATAGCCCAAATTCATGCTAATAATTCTGAAGATGTCTTCGATTTTATGATAAGACACTTTTTATCAGAGATAGTGATATAAACTTACTGGTGTATAAGAAGACAACTAAATCCAACTTACATCTATCACAGAGTGGGAGGAGTTAAAGTCACCTGTTCATAGGGCTAGACCTAAACTTGTTTGTTTGCATACCTTATGAAGACTCTGGATTAAATATTTCAGGTAGAGCATTTCACAATGTGCCTTGGTTTTCAAAAAGCCTCTGTTGCCTTTCTTTTCCTTTTCTCAATCCAGAAAAGTTTATGAGTTTACACTTAAATGTTTACATTTTAGCTAGGATGGTCTGAAATAACAAACTTTCAAGTAAACTTGAAGAAAAAAATCATCTTTACCTTTAAAAAATCAAAAGAATCAACAGATTCAAAGAAGCTAGAGAGAAGAAAAAACAGAGATAGTAATAGTTTACATGTCAAATCTTTAATTTCAGTTTAATATTGACAGTATTCACAACAAAATTGAAGAGCAAACAAAAATATCTAGCAAGGAACCCGGAACCCAAAGTGAATTCACCAGAGGAAAGCCATACAATATAAACCTGAGTACAACTACATTGAAAAGTAGAGTGGAAATCCCTGAGAAACGAGGAGAGTGGACGTGGGCATCCCCACCAGTGTTATCCTTAGCAATTATGGAGACATCTTACCTTCACAACATACAATTAAATTATTCTCAACAAGCCTTTGAGCATCTTATCTTAACAGGTTTGGATTAAATTTTAACCACTGTTGCCACCAGAATGCAAGGGAAATTAAAATCCTCCTATTCTCTGGCTAAACAAACAAAAGATGCCAGCCCCAAATGAACTGTTTGCCATATATGTCAACCCCAATAACAAAATAATAAAGGGCTGTTCTTAATAACATCGAAAATGATATTGCCATAAAAGTTACTTGCATTGCCGGGTGTGGTGGTGCACGTGTGTAATCCCAGGCTTGGGAGGCTGAGACAGGAGGATCACACAGGTTTGAAGCCAGCCTCAGCTACTGAGGCTCTCAGCAACTTAGTGAGACCCTGTTTACAAATAAAATATAAAATAGGTCTGGGAGTGTAGCCTGCAAGTATAAAAGCCCCTGGGTTCCACCTCTAGTACCACAAAAATAAGTTATGTGCATTGCATTAGTAATATAACTAACATAGTAAACTATCCATAGTTAAGGACACTGAGGCAAGGGGAAGTTTTAAAAGATTACACGAAGAGGATTACAACAGATGTTTTGAAACCATAATTTTTTGTTATAGTGATTAATAGCATCAGTTTGAGGGTGAATGTCCCTGCAGAAGGACTTTTCCAGTAAGTTTGCGATGCCATCTAATTACAGCTTATTGACCACTTGTTGTTCTCAGATATGCATGGACTTCATCTAAAAACCTTCCATTGTCAGGAACTGAGAGTTTCAGTATCAGCAAAACTTGCAGAAGGGCTGTCAGTAGACAGGCAGTGTATTATCTAACAGTTTGTAGTGCCGTACTTTCTAAAGAAATGTAGCCTCAACAAAATTTATTATTGGCACATATAATCATAAAGTGAGCAATATGATCAATGGGTTGAATCATGATTATGAAACATTTTACTTGCATAAAATGATTTTAGAATGACTTTTAAGAATTTTTGCTCCATTTTCAATCTGATTTAATCATGGCAGTGAAGTAAGAAACACACTCAAATTTTGAGACATTTCTATATTAAGATGTTTCTGTTATACTTTATTTTACCTTTTATTGTAATGTAAAATAATGATGTAATTTTCAATTCATACAAATGATTCTTTCCATAATTCTTAGAGAAAGCCAGTGTTATCAAATATTAACTCACTGCTTAGGAAGTACCTGCTATTAACCTACAGGTTTTAGGTCTTATTAGTTCATTCAGTTGACCACATACTAAGGGCCAGACATTATTACAAATCCCATAGCCACATTCTAATTCTGAGCTAAAGCCCCACACAAAAAGAATAGAAAATCTTTTAGCCTGACTCAGTCTGAATCTAAGGTCTTTGTTCAAATCAAATATGTTAGAGTATCTTTTCTTGTTTAGTGGTAAACAATTTGAAGTTGAAATTTAATAATTATAACCCTACCATATTGTTAGGAATGAACTTTCTTAAATTATTTGTGATGTATTATTATTCAGTCTATCCATGTGGAATTATTGTTTATGTTAATTTGACTATAGAGATAGTTTTTTTCCCTTGATGTCTATTTAATATTCTGGAACATGTATTGAAATTTATCCCCCTCTATTAATTGATCTTGTTACTGTTTTATATTTGTGTGATGATTGGATTTAGAAGGTCCACCAAAGCCCCATGTGTTAGGCAACACAGTTAAGTTCAGAGGTGAGCATGGCTGGAGGAGGTAGATCACTGGTGTTATGACCTTGAAGACTACATTTGTCCCTGGAGCTTTCTCTCTTTCTCTTTCTTGGCTTTAGGCTTCTATGACCTCAGTTTCCCTTCACCATGTCCTGCTGCCTTGGAACCAGAAAACCAATGGACTGAACTTATAAAACTGTGAGAAGGGATATTTTTTCTTACAAGTTTTTCTCATTGGGTAAATTGGTTTCAGTGACAAAAAGCTAACTGATGCAGAAATTGGTACCTAGGGGTGGGGCTCTTGCTCAGTTTAAATCTGACGCTAGCTCAGAATCCTTAGGAAATCATTCAGGGGAGGAGTTTGGAAAACTTTGGAAATGTTGGCTGAAAAAGCTTGAGAATGATATGGTGGGGCAAAGCACCTGTCTTCAGTTATCTACCATTCCGAATACAGGAGGTGCACTGCGTCCAGGAGATTCTGTTAGGCTCTGAAACTCCCCTCTAGTCTACTTCCCCATAATGCTTCCTATTACCCAAACTCCAATTATAGTATTAGTAAGCGTGTTCACAGTAGATTCCTACTATGACTGGGCTACAGTTTAGTATCTTGCAGAGCTCATCTACTGGTCATTCCCAGTGTACCAATGTTGGGAGGTAGTGGAACTCTTAAGAGATCGGGATGAAATAAGTAGGTACTGCAGACACAGTCCTATGAGATGATTAACGTAGCTCTCGGGGAAACTAAGTTAGTTCTAGGAAAAGAGAGTTGTTATAACAAGCCTGAGACCAGTGCCTGTTTTCTGTCTTCTCATGTGATCTCTCTTGTAGGCACTCCAGCCATCACACCATTATACAGAAGATCCTCACTAGGGGTCAAACAGATGAGGCCACCTGGTCTTGGAGCTTCAGCCACCAAACTGTGAGCTAAATAAATCTAATTTTCTTTATAAAGTCCTCAATTTAAAGTTTGCTATAACAACAGGAAACAGACTAAGATGATTCAATACCCCATATATCCTAGATACTCCTAATTTTAGACATAGTTGGGCAGTGTGTTTTCAGGATCCTATTAAATTTTTTGGAAGACATGACTTCAGGAAATAACCCGTGAATAAGGAATGTCAGTAATATGGGAATGAAAATCATATTTCTGCTTTCAGAAGAGTATTTTCTTGGTCTTATTATTCGCATTTGCAATTGAGAATTGTACATTTATACCTTTGAAAAACCTCCTGATAATCAAGTTTAAAAAAAATTTTATTGGTGTATTGTCATACATCTTAATGGGGTACAAGACTGGAGAGACATACATCATGTTTTCATTTGCCATAATTATTCAGTCATAATTATTCATAAGTATTATCTTTATAATAATTCATAATTGTTATTTTCAATTATTATTTTTAATATTAGTCTTAATTGTTCATAATTATTCAGAATATTATTCTGTCATAATTATTCAGCATTATGTATTTGGTTGACAATCACATCTTGAGGTTGTACAAAGAGCCTAAAAGTTGCAGATCATATATCCTCTTAGTAGCAGTACGCTGGGTGCAAAATTAACAGTTTGTAAACACAAGGGTTTAGGTTTGTCTTTAAGTACCACAGTTTTGAATGGCAAATGAGATGATGTGACTCACATTATTCATAGTTGGAGAAATCCTGGTAGAACCAAAGAAACTAAATGAAGAGCCAGGATAAGTCACATTTTCAAGCCCCCATGCAGTGACCTAAGAGAAGGATCCAGGCTGCATGAGAGCTCTGCATAGGTATTGTATAAACATAGAAACCAAATAGGTGTCCATCATCATATACATAGGTTGCAAAACTGTGTCATATTCACAAAATGGAAGTTTACTTGGCCATCAATCAGAATAGAAGTATGGTATCTGCATGAAAATGGAGGAACTGGAGAGTATTACGCTAAGGGTGACGAGCCAGTTTCAGAAAGGAAAGGACCCTATGCTGTCTCTCATATGTAGAAGCTAGAAAGAAGCTGGGAAGCTAAAGACTTCAAATGATAAGGAGAGAAGCTAATAGAATGGTACAAGGGGATTTGTGGAGGGAGGTTGGGTGGTAGGGATGATATTTCATGAGGGAATAAGTTGAAACCAACCTGTGCCCATTTCTGAAGACACCAAAACCAATTTCCTTACGATCAGTGGGGAAGAAAGGGGGGCAGGGATGGATCTGGAGCTGAGTGCACCAGGGCCGCATGCTTGTGTTTCTATCACACTTCACTTCATCATGAGGCATGATTACAATGCACCAAAAACATATTTAAAAAAAGAGCCCACAACAGGGAGGGCACAGCTCCCTGTGCACGACCATAGCTCTTTTCTGGGCAGGGCCAGATTTGTGGCTGTGGTTCCTGACCATATCTACAGAGCCTACAGAGCCACGGGACTGCACACTTTATAACCTAAACATCCACAGGGTAACAACTCTTGATTTCATTATCCATCATCAAGGGATATATTACCCACACTACATACAAGAATTGGTAGAGAATGAGCTAGTATTGTTTGGATCTGGAGTGAGACAGCTGGCTTGAACCACATTTCTTGCTGCTGAGACCAGGATAACAGACTCTTAGGTACTGTGATCTGAGGCATTTGTAATTCAAGACACTTAGTTATCTCTCCGAGTCCTAGAAAATGAGGGCCTCATTTAACTCCATTCTATTAAAGAAAGAGGAGCATTTCATATCACAGAGTTCTTAGGGTAGTTAAGTTTGCCTCTTAGTGAATTCAACGTTTTCTATCATTATGCGTGCTGTGAATAACCTTACCATAACCTTCTTACAACCTTCAGAAACAAACTATAGCAATAAAGAAAGACAGAGTAATATGTCATGATACAGAAATGGTGGATAAGTAAGCAGAGAGCCATCCAAAAATGGCAGTGGGGGTTCAATGAGCTTTAAGTGTTCAGAATGAAGACAGAACAGGTCCTGACCAGTGGTGGAGCCTTACATACCATCAGCAAGGCCTCGTGTTTGATTCCCGGCACTGGAAAAAGGATATGCAATCGATGCAAAAATAATACAGATGAGGTTGCAGACACAGGGCACCGCAGGGAACACCAAGTCCCCACATGTGACTCTGTGATGACACTGAAAATAATACTTCTCTCAACCTTCTAAATATTCAGGCACTTTTTTCAGAAGTCTGTTGCCCACCAGAATTCCTAAAAGCATACCACTGTAAATATTCCCAAGTCCTACTATATCAGGCAAGGAACCTGTACCCTGTTTCTACACTTTAGCCCTTATTTTTATCAGTTGGCAGATTGTAATGAATCATGTGATATCTAGATTCACAGTCACATTTACTGTAATAAAAATGATATTTTAAATTTACTTAACTAATACATAAACACAAAATTATGTATTTATGGTGAACCATGTTATTTTTTGTGGCACTAGGATTGAACCCAGAGGCATTCTACCTCTGAGCTGAATACCCCAGCCTGAATATTTTTATTTCAAAACAGGGTCCCATTAAGTTTCAGAGGGCCTCACCGAGTTGTTGAGACTGGCTTTGAACTGTTATCCTCCTGTCTCAGCCTCCTAGGTACTGGTATTACAAGGGTGTGCCACCATGCCCGACATGTTATATTTTAATACCTATATCGTGTGTTGTTTAAATAAGGTAAAACATACCTATGTTCTGAAATATTTATCATTTATTTATGATGAGGGTACTAAAATCATTTTTCTAGCTTTTTCAAATATACAAGTAAACACTCATGGTATATATTCATCTAACTATGCAAAAACACACTAAATTTTTTTTCTCTTATCTGTCTCAGTACCCTTAATCAACTCTCCCCCACATTTACACCCCTCCCTACTCTCCCCAGCCTCTGGCAATCACTATCTATTCTCAATGTCTATTAGAACAATTTTTTGAATTCTGCATGAGTGTGATCAGGTGGTTCTTGTATTTCTGTGCCTGAATCGTTTCTTTTAACAAAATGATTACTCCCACTCATGTCAGAAATGAGAATATTTCATTATTTCTGTGGCTGTATCCCATGGTGTGTACATACCACATTTTCATATAACTTTATTGGTGCATTATACAATACTGTGAGGTTCAAAGTGATACAGACCTACATGCACACAGCATTTGGTGTATTTCTCTCTGGATCTCAGCCATATACCCCTCCTCATACATATTCATGAGATTGCTAATGCCTTCATATATAAACAAGCATTATTTAAACTGTTTAATTAATCCATTCACTTTTTTCCTCATTCTCATCTCTCTCTCCAAATCCCCTTTCACCGTCTACTAGTCTCTCTCTTCATTTATCTGGTGCCTTTTGTTTCTTATTTTCTCTGCAAATTTCTCATATGAGAGGGAACATGCTATTCTTGATTTTCTGTGTCTGGCTTCACAATAGCCAAGAAATGGGAACGGCCTACATGTCCACCAACTGATGGATGGATGAAGACTATGTGGTAGTGAGGTTAGACATACATTTTCTTCATCTATTAGTCAGTTGGTGGACATTTAGGCTATTTCCATTTATTGGGTATTGTGAATGGTGCTACAGTAAACATAGGGACCCAGATATCTCTCCAATATGATTTTGGGTATGTTATAAAGCCAAATTAAGACTGCTGATCATATGGATGTTTCATTTTTAATTTTTTGTGGAACTGACACACTGTTTTCTGTTAGTGTAAGCTAATTCACAGTATGTCCTACAACATTAAAGGGGTTCATTTATTTTTTCAGTACTGGGGATGGAACCCAGAGGCATTCTACCTCCAAGCTATACCCCCAGCCTTATTTTTAGTCTTTTTATTTTTTGAAACAGGGTCTTAGTGAGTTGTGAAGGGCCTAAGTAGCTGAGGCTGTATAAGAACCTCAATCCTCCGGTCTCCACCTCCCAAATGCTGGGATGACAAGTGTATGCCACCACGCCTGGCTCAAGGGGTTCATTTTTTTACATTTTTCTCAGCACTTGGCAAACATTGTCATTTTCATTATATCCATTCTTCCTGGGATGATATGACATCTCTTTGTGGTTTTAATTTGCGTTCTTAGAATGATTAGTGAAATTGATTATTTTTTTTTTCATATTCCTGATTTTCACTGTTCTGCTAACACAACAGGAAAATAATTTTGGTTAGAAAATACAAGTGTTACACCCTCTACACTTAAATATTTTCCAGAAATGTTCTCTAAAATACCTCCAACTGAATATAAGGACAAAGACTTTTCTGGAAACCATTAGACAAACTCTGCACAGTCTCATGTTTAAGAGACATGAATATTTCCATAATATTGCAAAGTGTGTTCTAAATGTGAAAGGTTCAAATCATTAAACTGTGTGGACAGAACACTGGCTTTTATTTTGGTGGAACCCAGGGGATTTTCTATGTCTGGGCTGCACTCCCAGACTTATTTTATATTTTATTTGGAAACAGGGTCTCACTAAGTTGCTGAGAGCCTCACTAAGTAGCTGAGGCTGGCTTCAAACTTGTGCGATCCTCCTGTCTCAGCCTCCCAAGTGCTGGGATTACAAGCGTGCACCGCCATGCCCAGCAGAACACTGGCTTTTCAATTATAAACATGGAAATAAGCCATTTTCTTAATATAAGGGATTCATTTGAGCATGTTTGATTTCCCTTACCCAACAGTTACAGACATTAGCTGAAGTCTGATTCTTTCCCTATATTTTTTTGTTAATGTCTGTATGACATTTTATCTTAGAGATGACCAATGATACAGACCTGTGTTATATACTTACTTTGATTATTTTATTTTTTAAATCAAGCTTATTCTTCAATTATATATGTATATAATTGCACATATTTATGCAGTACCATGTGATACTCAGGTAAATATGCACATTCAGTAATATTTAAATCAGTGTAGACACGTGTATTTTTTCAAATATTTATTGTTTTGTCATGATGACAACATTCAGAATCCTTTCTTCCAGCTTTCTAAAATATGTAATATATAATCATTGTCTGTCATCACCCACCCTACAGGATCACACCTGAACCTCTTATTTCTTTATAATTGTGGCATAGTATCCACCAGTCTAGCTTTCCCCACCCTCCTCTACCCTTCTGACCTCTGGTAACCACCATCCAACTCTTCAACGTCTGTGAGTTCAGTTTGTCATATCACACACAAGTGGGATCCTGCAGTATCTGGACTTCTACCCCTTACTTCTTTATTTTAAAATAATGATCTCCAGTTCTATGTATCTTGTCATGAATAACAGGAATCGTTTTCCTTTTGATGCCCCTAGAGTCAAGGATTATTTCAAAATTTTTTCAGTTCTAAGAAAAAAAATCAGTAACTGTGTATATACATCTTTAGGTAGCCCATGCCTTTTTTTTTTTTTTTATCTTGCAGAAAGGGAAATAGACTCTTTCTTGCATTTTTTTTTTAAAGTTTGTGAGCCAGTATTTTCATGCGTGTGACTTCTGAGTTGTTCAGGTAATCGTGAACTGCTTTTTCGCCACTTTGCACATGTGTGGGACTCACTAGGGAACAACGTAGACAATGTTTTCCCGTATTCTGAGATTACAGTGCAATGGGCATTCAGCAAACCTAATAGAAGCTAAGCTCATCAAGGGCTATGTGCATGTGCGTTACTATTAATCTGTACTCAATTATGAGATTACAATACACTAATACAAGTATGTTTAAAAAGAAGATACACTGCAGGAAGATGAGCTGCTCCTGGCCCAGAGGCCAGGGTCGGAGTAGGCGCGGGATGTACAAGGAAGGCTGGCAGAGCAGCCCCGGGGGGTGTTCTGAAGAGTGAGGGGCAGGCAGTGAAGACACTGGGTGGGGAGAGAGAAAAGCGAGTCACCTGCACGGCGCAGGCAGGCGAGGAGGCCAGCGGATCTGCAGCGGCTGGGACGGTCCGGTGGGAGGATGCAGAAAGGCAGGAGTGGGGAGGATGGGGAGGGGCGCGGGACAGGCCAGGAAGTGGTGCAGAGCAGCGCAGGGAGGAAAGTTCCTGTGCCGGGGGGTTTCAATGTGCGGGTCTTGCTCCTTGGAAAGTCAGTCCCAGCCCAGGAAACCCCTCCGGAAGAGCAAGTGGAGACGGTCCCGGGGCAGGCAGGAGCGCGGAGCAGAGGGGCGGAGGGAACCTGTGCTCAGGGGTGACTTCTCGCGGGAATCTCGGGCGCTCCTTCCCGCCCCCTCCTTCCGTCTCTCAACCCCTACCCATGTGGGGTCCAGACTTCTATCCCCTTGGTCAGTTTTCAGGGATAGGTGGAAGCCGTGGGTCCGGACGCTCACTGTCGGCTCGTCCCTGTCTGATGAGCTCACTGGGTCGCACCGGAAGTTGCCGCTGAAGCGCTTCCGCAGCTGCGCAGAGGAGGGACCGAGGGGCTTTGCAGGGAGGGGCGGAGCCGGGGAGGCCGGGGCGGGCCCGGGGAGGGCGGGGCGGGGCCGGGGCGGGGCCGGGAACGAGGAGGGCGGGGCGGGGCCGGGGAGGACGGGGCGTGGCCGGGGAGGGCGGGGCGGGGCGGGGCCGGGGACTGGCGGTGCTCACCCCAAGAGGGAGGAGCAAAGGCGGAAGAGGGCTGGGCCGGGGCGGGCTCTTCCTGGCGTCTTCCTGCTGAAGACAAGTTTCTGGCATCTGCTTCATACCTTGTGTGCCTTGTGTTGTACTCCTGGCCAAGCCTCGCAGCTGCCTCTTGTTTCTCAGACTCTTGCATATATTTAGGGATCTTCTTTCCGTCACTTGTGTCTTTTTACATTGTTTACATAGTTACTTTATTTTTTAATGGGAGATTATTCATAACTATAGAATTTGCCCGTTTTTAATTGACATAGAATAGTTGGGCATGTGTGTGGGGTAAAATGTATTGTTTTACTCGATGGATCCATTTACATTTAAGCTAATTAACATGCATCTCCTCGCGGACTTTTTAAATGGTAAGGGGTTAAAATTTATTATTGCAACACTTTAAAATCATATGGTACACTTTAATAAACCATTAAACTTACTCCACAAAATATGCATTCAGACATTACTGAAAATCCGTTTTCACTTAAGAGGGTGAGATTTCTGAATTCCTTTAACTAGGATGCTGTTTGGTGTATTATGGATTCTCAGAACTTTTTTTTTTTTATTTTTAACAATTTTTTTATTGAACATAAGTAGTATACATTTACACTATATTTGGTGCCCTCTCCCCCCCGCCCCCGTTTTCTCTTCCCCCCTCCCACCAATGGTTGTCCAGGTTAACCATGTCTTATTCATAATTTTACACATATTCAGGTGTAGACCCTCATTACTCAAGATCGGCCTTTCTCCTCTCCTATCTTTCCATTAAAACTTAGCTAGTATTTCCCCTCTAATATCTGGGGTCCTCAGAACTTTAGACAAGTCCATGCTCTGAGAACCAGTGAACTATCGATACTCATTCCAAGATCCCAATTGCTTTAACTTTTACTTATGTTCTACTCTTTCCTTTTACTTACTTTGAATCTACTACACTTTTTCTATGTACCAAAGCCTGAAATGTCAGTGATTGGTGTAAGGTTTTGTCTTTTCTAATATATGCATTCAGTGTTGCTCCAAGATATGCCTTTTTAATTGCACAGATTTCAAAACCATATGTGTTCATTTTTAGTTACAAATAGGATTTAAATTTCCCTAGAGAGATTGTTCTTTCCCACATGGTATGTGGAAATGGAAATTCACTGTTTAATCCACGTGCATTGGGGGATTTCCCAATTCTGTTTCCAGTTGAGAGAGAGAGACAGAGAGAGAGAGAGAGGGAGAGAGGGAGAGAGAGGGAGGGAGAGAGGAGAGAGAGTGCAGGCGGGCGAGCGAGCGCAAGCATGCATTGTACTGGGAAATAATGTATTCTTAACCCACAACCCTTCTACTTCCAAGATACACCCCAGCCCAAATTTAATTCTTATTTTGACATAGGGTCTCACTATGTTGATGAGTCTCATTGCTTGCTCGGGCTGTCCTTGAACCTGCAATCCTCCTGTCTCAACCTCCCAAGTACTGGAATTACAAGCATACACCACTCTTCCAAGCCCCCATTTATCCTTTGATTTATAGCTTAAATCCACTGTGGTGTGAGAGCTCACACTATATGACTTCTGTTTTTCTAAATTGCTTATTTGGGTCAGAATGCTATCAATCTTACTGAATCCCCATGCATTGGGGGATTTCCCAATCCCATGTGACTGTAAGAATGTGTGTGCAGAGGTGTACAGACATCAATTATCCTCTATTATTTGATGGTCCTTTTGAGTCCAACTCTGTCCTTACTAAAAATATCTGTTTGTTAGATAAATTCACTCCAGATAGAGGGGATAAAGTTATCAATATTTAAAACTGAAACAGTATATCCATCTCTTTCTCCTTGCATCTCTATCAGTTTCTGCCACATACGGGTTGACTCTCTTGTAGATAAATACATTTAATGACGATTAGTTTGTTGGAGAACTGAGCCCTTTGTCTTTATGCAATATCCTTCTTTATTCCTTGTTTTGAAGTCTTTAGTTCTGCATTACTATACTTAATATCTTTGATTCGTGTCCAGATGGTATATGAACTTGTTTTAATTGGCATGGATCTCTATGTTTTCAGTAGGATTGTTATAGATAGCATATAGCTGTGTCTTATTTTTCTGTACTCTAACAATGTGTTTTAAATTAGTACATTGTAGTTATACCTCATATTGAGTTTCAGAGAATACGGACTTACCTGCCTGGAGCACTTGCTGTGTTTCCTTCCACATCCCACCACACCCTCCTCCTTCCTCGCTCTACTTGTTCCTGAGATTGGTAGTGATACTTCCTTATATGGACACAACACTGAAATGTTTTCTTCCTAAATCCTCCTTTATTACCTCGGGGCCCCGTCTCTTTCCAGTGTTCTGTTCTCTCGCATACATTTCAAGTTCATTCACATACAGCTCTTGACTTTTTGAGATAAACAGACCTCACTTGGCGTAATATTCTCTAGTTCCATCCATTTTCTTGAAAGTGACAGTTTTTAAATTCTCTATATGGATAGATGAAATCCCATTATGAGGACATACCACATTTTGCTTATCTTTTCAGCTGTCGAGTAGTAAATAGGTTGTTCCATAATTTGGCTATATTTTAACATTTTGCCTTTTAGTTAATTTTTATTGGTGCATTGTACTTGTACATGGTAGTAAGATTCAAGTGAAATATTCATATCTGCATGCCATTACTTGGTCTGCTTCCTTCCCCATGCCGCTCATCTGCCTCCCTTTTTTCTTTTTCTTTCATTCTGATACCTCAAGGTTCTGCAAGTTAAATGGATTTATCCCCTACCCAAATGTAGTATTCACTACGCCTTCAGGATGCCTTTTTCCTTGGGAAATTAAATTTGAGAGAAAGACTTGAACATTCAGTGATATTAGTATATGTGCTGTTTTGAGGACTTCTCAGCTGACAGAAGAAATAATTATGTTTGTGTCACACACACGTGTATATGCACATGCACCCATATTTATACATATTTCTACATGTGTCCATAGGTAACTATATTAAGTTAAAATAATTTTGTACTGTCTTTAACACCACCTGACATAAATTAATACTACATTAGTCTATATGTTCCCACTTTGTTTTATGTAGCTTAGCACTATAACAACAATATTGATGCCGTAATCTGACAATACATGCATAGTTGTATTAGAATAGGAAATTTGTACTCTCCTGAGAACTTTATATATGTATATATGTGTATACTATATCTGTATATATAAATATGTATATATGGCACATTTTGCAATTTTCCTCTAAAATGTTATTATCTAGTTGTAGTATCAGATTAAACTAGCCTTATACCTTGCTGAACTAGTAAGCGTTCTTGACTGTGATTCGTTCTTGATTTTAGTTTTTGAGGAATGTAGAATGTATTGTTATTAATTTATTTATTTGGAATCTTTGACCATTGAAATCATCTTGACCTGGGAAATAATTATAATCATACAATCACATTATTTGAGAAGGGATCCTTTCCCACCTGAGCCTTCCCCACCTGAGCACAGACATCAGCCTTGGCAATAATCCGTATCTCTTCCTGCCCTAGAGAACCCGGGAGTAAAGTGCTAATGTTATTGAACTGTGTGCTTCCTTGCTATGCAGCAATAAGTGAGTAATCTCCCTAATAGTAAATATGATGTGGTGTTCTCTATTTTGTTTTGGAACTTAAAATAGACTCATTGATAGTAAAATACAGAGAAAGAACTTACTTAGATAATGTAAACACTCAGTTTTTTAGTTTCATAAGCAAGCTATGGTTAGATAAAATGTTAACACTATAGGTATCTGAATGATATATGAATTTTTTGTATTATTTATGTACCTTTATGTGGATATACAAATTATTTCCAAATTAAAATACTTTTTAAAAGTAGAGTATTGTCCAAAAATTAATGATAAAAAAAATTGGGCTCAGAAGAGGACTGGCTATGTAGGATAGAACGGCAAAGCGCCTTACTTATCTTCCTACCATGCCCAAATCACATGCACCTCTCGTGAGAAGACTCTATCAAGATCCAAGGACTTTCTCTCTCCTTATTTTTCCACATCAGTTAACCCATTGCTTAGTAACCAATTTTATTGTCATTAACAATATTTTCAGATATAAGTTTCAGTTTTTCACATATCCCAGAAGCTCCATTTTGGGGTAGTTGATGACAGTATATCTACAGAATCCTTGTATATCATTCTTGAAGTGCATGACTTCTGCTTGGGAGGCAGAGACAGGAGGATCGAGCAGGTTCGAAGCCTGCCTTGCTGGCTTAAGAGACTCTGTTTCCAAATAAAATATAAAATAGGTAGCCTGGAGGTAGAAGGGTTCCATCCCCATTTGACATGTTATCAATAGACAATTTTACCTTCAAGCATTTGTGAAAACCTTGTGAAAATCATGTATTTTTATTTTACACTCCACCAATAATTTTTGGGGATCATGTATTTTATTGATACACCTGTCACGGAATTATTTTACCCATGACCAAGCCCAACAGATAAACAATATATATTTTCATAACTGAATTTTAGCATGATACAAATATATACATATATATTTGTATAAATGTATAAATACTTATATACTTATATATTTGTGATTTAGCTCAGCTTCTGTGTACAGCGTCTTATAAATGAATATTTAGATCCCAATGTTTTTGGTGAATGCAAATGGGAGATACACACATGTCATGCACAAGGAATGATAGATTGACAAGACAAAGAAAAAAAATCAGAAACAAAACAAAAAAAGAATGACTATTATTTGACATACCACTAAAGCTTCATTTATTGATGTTAAATATCACCACAGAATGAATGCATATGCTGGAAATGTTCTGGATAAAAAAGAATACCATGTGATGGAGGACTGCCCACTCACACACACACATCCCTGGACACATAGCCACGTCTGCCTATTTGCAGCACCAGGGCCGTGTCCAGGAACTATGTGTACAAAGCTTGCACAGCCCTGGCATCCTGCACTCTACGGACGTGGAAAAGTTGAGACCGTTGCTTCTTTGTGATCTGATCACAGGGTTCATTTTCAATCCCATATGCATTTGCTTATTGAAAACAGAGTTCCTTTAGCCTAGAAATGTGCCATGAAAGGTACAATTAAACTGGATTATAGCTTTAGTTCTGAGATAAGAATAATAGACCTATTTAGAATATTAGACGTATCTATAATACTATAAATATTAAATATTATAATAATATTATAAAATGGTATCTAAATATTCTATTCATAGCACTCTGTAAACAGACTGAGCTAAATCACAAGAATAATAGACAGATTTATAACATTCAAATTTATACATACATTATATGTGTGTGTGTGTGTGTGTGTGTGTGTGTGTGTGTGTCTGGGGATGGAACCCCGGGGGATTTGACCTCTGAGCTACAGCCCCTGCCCTATTTTTTATTTTTTATTTTGAAACCGGGTCTCACTAAGTTGCGGAGGGCCTCACTAAGTAGCTGAGGCTGTCTGCAAAGCAGGATCCTCTGGTCTCAGCCTCCTGAATGCTGGGATTACAAACGTCCGCCACCATGCCTGGCTTAATGTTATATTTAAGCGCTGTTACTAAACATTTGTAATTGTACAGACCTTCTCACTCTCTGAAGCTCATACTTCAATTTTTTCAGACATGCTAGCCACACTTAAATTCTACATTTTTTAGTCATGGTGGTACAAGCCTGTAATTCCAGTGCCACGAAAGTTGAGACAGGAGAATCACAGGTTTACAGCCAGGCTTCAAACTTAGTAAGGCATTCCACAACTTAGGGGAACCCTGTTTCAGTGTAAATATAAAATAAGTCTGAGGGGAAACTTAGAATTAGAAAATCCTGGGGTTCAGTTCCCAGTACCACAAAGATAAATTCTACATCTCAACAAAATGAGAATTATTTCTTTCATTTTAACTGGAGTTCTATGAGAGCTACATGATTTTTCAACTCTGTTTTTTCCTCATTTTAATATATACTTTATATTCTGTCATGATATGTAATAAAAATATCACCCCTCAAAACTATCTGAATGAGAAAGATGGAGGGAGAGAGGGAGATAGAGAATGAGAGAGAGAGAGAGACAGAGAGACAGAGAGAGAGACAGAGACAGAGACAGAGAGAGAGAGAGAGAGAGAGAGAGAGAGACAGAGACAGAGACAGAGACAGAGACAGAGAGAGAAAGGGGAGAGGAGGGGAGGGAGGAGGGGGAGGGGAGAGATTAATTGATAGAGTGACATGCTGTATATAGGTCACAAAAAATCTAGACAGGAGTAGTTCTCCTCTCAGAAGCAAATAAGTTTAATGAACAAACATGGTTCAGATTTATGAAAAGAAAGACGAATTACCCAAAACTGTACTCCAGTACTCCAGTGATGTTTAAAGTACAGAGCATGAGGAGCTAACCACTACATCTCAACACATGAAAGAAAAGCTTTTCTATAGTCTACTAAACCACGAAATTTCATTGAGGCTGGCCTGGCCATCGTAGTTCTATGAAAGATGTCACTGAAAATAAAACAATTTTTGGAGCACAGCATGAGACAAAACACCAATACCTGTTCCTGTGTTCCAGCGTGATTCAAGCTTACAGTGTAGTGAATGAATGGGTCATATATTACAGAGCATGATGACCTTCTTGCTCACTTCACTTTTCCTGGGCCTAAAATCTGGAATTTCATTCAAAATCTTATGTAATAAACTATAAATTGTTTTCCACTAAGAAGAGTCACCGGTTGATATCAAAACCTGTTCCATTATCCAAGTCCCCAAATGTACAGTTTATCAAAATAGTCAGGGAGCAGAATAAAAAATATGAAGACTATAAACCATCTAAATATGCAACGACTAATCACCAAGTGACATGTATAATAGCCATCCACATGATTAGTTCATATTTTAACAACAACAAAGAGAACTGAGACAAATAAGGGTCAAAGAACTCATGTTGGATTGCAACTGACAAGCAATTCTGCTCAAGTTTCTAATACTAGGACAGACTCCCACGCTGCAGCTCTCAGTCTGTGGAAAAAACAGACTGAGTGTAGCTCAGGGCAACTTCCAAATAGCAAATTCTGAGATAAACTTTCATCTCCAATGAGATTTGTTTTATAAAGTCACCTCTACATACATAAAATAAGAATTCCTATGGTACATTAATAGCTATATCTACATAGGGTGTAGGTGGAATTGCCCAGGTATTGTGAAGGTATATATAATATGTGTCCTTAATAAAAGACCTGAATAAAGAAGATGAGCCATCATCATTTAACAATGGGAAATGGGTAGCCATAGGGAAAAATGGCACCCTCCATTGTGCTAGAGTACATGGTAAACAGCTTTCAGTCTTAGAATTGATGGTGTCAGACACTATTGGCCAGAGTATGATTGTCCTCATGTGCTCTAAAATTTCAGAGACAATACTGCTGCCCTTGGTAGAATACAATTCACTCTGTATGTGTGTGGTTCTAGAGATTGAACCTAGTGGCATTGTGCCTTAGAGCTACATCCCCAGAAATATTTTTTCATTTCTAAAACAGGGTCTTGCTAAATTGCTAAGCACCTCAAAAATTAGTGAGGCTGGACTCAAATCTATGATCCTCCTTTTTCAGCCTCCAAAGAAATTGGGTTACAGGCATGTGCCATTACACTCTGCAAAAATATAATTTTAAACAGTGACTGTGTTGCCAGCTTGCTACATCATGTTCTGCCCAACCTTCAATTTAGAATCACCACTTTCTTTGTGGTACTGAGGATGACCTTAAGGGGACTCGGACACTCTCACACACACACACACACACACACACTCTCTCTCTCTCTCTCTCTCTCTCTCTCTCTCTCTCTCTCTCTCTCTCTCTCTCTCCTCTCTCCTCTCTCTCTCTCTCCTCTCACTCTCCCTCCCTTCCTCCCTTCCCCCCCAGATATACTCCAGCTATATTTACTTTTTTAAAATTTGAAAGAAAGTCTGGCTATGAAACCATGCACTGGCCTCAAACCTGTGATCGCCCCCTTTGTCCCAGGCTTCAAATCTTGGGATTACATAATTTGCAACCATAATGGGCCACACCCCCACCCTTAAAGGTTTCTACAACCTCCCTTAGTACCAAGATGAGGACCAAAGCTTTAACAAATTGACATCCATGCACTGTATAACTTGCAAGCATTTCTCTCTCTTTTGAGTTGTTTTGATGTTGTTCTTTGAATCACATTTTTTTTCAGTACTGGGGATAATTTTGTGGTACATTCAACAGCTGAGCTACTACCCCAGTCCTATTTATTTTATTCTTTATTTTGAAACAGGGTCTCACTAAGTTGGTGAGGCTTTTTGTGAACTCTGATCCACCGGTCTCAGCCTCCTGAATGCTTGGAGTACAAGCATACACCACTACGGCAGGCT
Source organism: Muscardinus avellanarius (assembly GCF_963383645.1). Lineage (NCBI taxonomy): Eukaryota > Metazoa > Chordata > Mammalia > Rodentia > Gliridae > Muscardinus > Muscardinus avellanarius. The sequence continues at coordinate 163,565,826 of NC_137788.1, forward strand.
TCACATGATTTTTAATAGTGACAAAGTACAATACATGCATTATTTCCGTTCCTTGTAATTTGATGTCATATTCAGAATCTATTGCTTTCTCAAAAGCCAGGAAATGCATTTCTATGTTTCAATACATGAGATTTTGGTGGTATTATTTGGGTTGAACTTAAGGACATTTTATATCTGAGCTGTATATACCAACTTTTTAAATATGTGGACTCCAGTTCCTTTGGAAAAACACCAAGAAGTGGTAGAGCTGGGTCATATAGTGGCTCTATTCCTACATTTTTTCAGGAATCTTCACACTCTTCTTTATAGTATCTGCACTAATTTACAATCTTATCTACAGTGCATAAGAGTTTCTATTTCCTCACATCACTGGTATCATGTATTACTATTTATATATTTTTTGTGGTACTGGGGTTCATGAAAACCCTTCTACCTCCAGGCTATACTCCCAGACCTATTTTATATTTTTATTGGGAAACAGGGTCTCTCAAGCCAGTGAGGCTGGCTTCAAACCTGCGCGATCCTCCTTTCTCCGCCTCCCAAGTGCGGGGATTACAAGCGTGCGCCACCACGCCCGGCTACTATACTATTTGTATTTTTGTTGATTGACTTTCTAATTGGTGTAGATGGAATTTCAGTTTGTTTGTTTGTTTGTTTGTTTGTTTGTTTGTTTATTTATTTATTTATTTATTTATTTATTTATTTATTTTTGGTGGTACTGGTGTTCCTGGAAACCCTTCTATCTCTGGGCTACACTCTGAGACCCATTTTTATATTTTTACTAAGAAACAGGGTCTTTTAAGCTAGCGAGGCTGGTTTCGAACCTGTGCGATCCTCCTGTCTCCGCCTCCCAAGTGGGAGGATTACGATCGTGCGCCACCACGCCCGGCTCTTTAATGTAGTTTGTATTTTTCTTGGTGCCTCGTAGGCTTATATCATAATGTTGTTCATAATCATAGGGTCATGCGCACGCACACATTGCTAATGTTTATGAACATTTTTCACATACATATTTATTGACTCTTTGTATTCCCCTTATTTTAAATGCCTAGTTAGTTTAATTGCTCATTTTTTGACTGGGTTATTTATTTGTGTTAAAATTACTAAAGCTATTTTTAATATCCTATCAGTGCTCTAGACTCTCTTTAAATTCACGATCATTTCCTTTGCTGCGTGAAAGCTACTGTCGGGTGGAGGGAGTGGGTTCTGGGGACTGAACCCAAGGGCATTCTGCCTCTGAGAAGCACCATCAGGACTTGTTATATTTTGTTTAAAATACTGTCTCATTAGGTTGTTATAAAGTCATGCTGAGTGGTTGAGGGTATCACTGAACCTGAGATCCTCTGTGTCAGCCTTCCAAGTACTGGGGTTACAGGCATGTGCCAACACACATGGGTTTCACAGAGCTTTTTAATTTAATTTATTGATTCTCAGGTTTATGGGAAATCATGCGCACATTTTGTTAAATATATGTAAATATAGTATCTTTTGATGAAGTTATTAATGGAATTCTTTCTGAATTTCTACTTTTCAGTTAACATGCATTTAGTATACATATTGGTTCATATACATAGACATGAAGTACACATATTCAGTACATGTGTACAAATGTCCTCTCATGTACATACAGCTTTAACGTTCAACTCAGGATAATTATTATTTCTCAGTGATAGGAACCTATGGGACTGTTTTTTCCTACCTATTTTGAGATATATAATACATTTTTCTAAATAATTATCCTCCTCATTTTCTATGGAAAGAAACTAATTCCAAATTCCCAAATAGTATTTTGATAACTGGTAAACAAAACAGCTATCATTTCTAAACTCTAGTGACCACTGTTCTACTTTATTCTTTTATGAGGTCAGCTTCTTTGTTTCTATAGCAGTTAATTTAGATTAACTATTAGTATACAGAAATATAAATAATTTGTATTGACTGTGTGTATATTTAACCATTATTGAGAGTGTATTATTTATTTATTTATTTATTTATTTATTTATTTATTTATTGTGGTACTGGGGTTCCTGGAAGCCCTTCTTCCTCTGGGCTACACTCTAAGAACTATTTTATACTTTTTTATTTTTGGAAACAGCCAGTGTGGCTGGCTTTTGAACCTGAGCAATCCTCCTGTTTCTGCCTCCCAAGCACAGGGATTACAAGTGTGTGTCACCATGCCTGGCGAGTATGTCTTTTTTAAAAATTATAATCTATAGAGGAGCAAATAAGACAACCTAACTGAGGGAATAGGAAGGGTGAAGAAGGAAACTTTCTAAAGCACATGATGTACTTAAACAAACATATAGATGTCAACCACTAAGCCAAGCATGGGAAGGAGGGTTGGGGAGGGAATGGGGTGGGAATTGGGTAGGGGCTAACTGGGCGATGTGTTCATGTATGTCTACACAAGTGTTTTTTTTTATCTTATTATGATGTATGAATACAGTGCACCAATAAAAAATTAAAAAATAAAATTATAATCTTATTTTAGTTGTACCATATGATTTCCTATACACAAGATCATAAAATTTACAAATTGACATGATTTTTCTTTCCAATTTGGATTTTTCATATGTATTTTCCCAGCATAAGTACCATAAATCTATAATTCAGTAAATGTTTAAGAGAAATGTCAAGAGTGCCTATTTTTGTAATATTTCAATTGTAGGGAATTACTGAAATTACATGGTAATCTGTAATGTGAGCTTTTAGTGGATTCCCATTTCTGGTGAGGAGCTTTTCCTTATATGCATAATATTTTGAATATTGGCAATAAGCCAAGTGCTTATTGCCAATCTTTACAGATGATCATTCTTTTCATTTTTCTGATAATATACTCAACATTATTTTGTATGTTGAACCAAATATAAATTAATGATATAAATATATTTTATTATAAAGCATAACTTTTACATATTGCTGATTTGTGTTTTGATATTTCTTTAGGGTATTTTACCTTTACATTCATAAAGCATACTGGTTTGTGATCTTATTTTACTGTTAATGCCTTTAACTATTTATGGTGTCAGGATACAATGAATATATTGGCCTCATATAATGTGTTGAAAAGTGTTTTATCTCTTTCATTGTTTATGTTGTTATTTGAAGAGTATGTAATTAATTTTTATTAATTCCTTAAAGGCTCAGCATTCAACAACGAAGTCATGTCAACCTGTGTAGCAATTGACTCCTAACAATCCTGTGAACTTTGAGAGGGATCCTTCACCTCTGAGCCATCAGGAGATCACTGTCTATGCCAAACTAGAGTCCTCACCTAGGGAAATCGTGAGTGATGTGTGTGTGGTTTTGAACCACTTATGTATGTGCTAATTTGTTATGTAGCAATAAGTAAGAAATGTTGGTGATACACTTGGCCGTAGGTGCCAGATTCTCTCAGGAGAGGGTCTTACCCTGAGTTCCTTCCTGTTTGCCAGATACAATAACTAAAGTAATAAAGAGTAGCTCTTCACAAAATAACATTTGCTTGAAAATAGTGTTGTGGTGAAAATAGCAAAGAATTGCAATAGTAATATAGTTACCATAGTGATCTATAGGCATAATCAAAGAAGTTGAGGAAAGGGAACTTTTTTCTTTCTTTTTTTTTTGTTTTTGGTACTAGAACTTGAATCAAGAGGCATTCTTCTCTAAGCTACACTATTTGTTCCTATTTTTAATTTTTTATTTTGAAACAGGGTTTTCTATGTTGCTGCAAGTCTCAGTGAATTGTTGAGGCTGGCCTTGAACCTATCATCTTACTGTCTCAGACTCCCAAGTACTGGGATGACAGGAATGCAACATCACATCTGACAAAGAGAAGTTTGTAAAGACTAAAATTAAGAGGATTACATGAGCTAGTTCATCTGCCATGTCCTGCTGCTCTGATATTTCTGCCTTGGAGGCCAGTCGATTGACAGAGCCTCTAGCAGTGTGAGCCCAATATCTTATTCAAAACTCCTACTGCTATAATCCAAAAGTCTTGACCCCACAACTTAGAGGAAGGGGGTTTACTTGCTCACATTGAAGATTCCGGATTCAGTCCATGTGAGGCCGAGGTCTATGTATCTCAGGGCAAGTTGCAGGAAGAAGATAGAGGGAGAACACACAGGCTCTAACTAGAACATTATACCCCAACCCCTGAAAAGTTCATGGCCATTTAGAATTCAAAATTGATTTAGTCCATCTACAAATATTCCAAAAGTCTTTACAGTTTCAGCATTACTTCAAAGTGCCGAAGTCCAAAGTTTCCTCTGAGACTCAAGTAAAAGAAAATAAAAATAAAAGCAAAGATACATTCGTCCAATGTATAACTACAAAGAATAAACATTTGGTTGCTAAAAACAAGAAAGAAGACTGTTAAGAGAAGGAATGGGACTAAAACTTTACATAAATCCTACAGGTCAAAGATTTAATTCTACAGCTTCATTTCTGGCCTCTGGGCACAAGGCAGTGAGATAAAATCTCCAAGGGACCATGGAAGCCCTGTCCCTGTGGCCTGGCTGATTGCAACATGTGGCATAAAAGCTCTTCCAGCCTGTCTTCATGGCTTGTGGCTTGTAGCCTTTTCTCACTGTCCTTCCATGTCTCTGGCATTGCTAAGTTACAGGGTATTTTTTCATGGAACCTTGGCTTCACCCTCACTGCTTCACAGATGGCCCTATTCTGGTGTGCTTGCAGGAATTCTGACCCTGGTACAGATTGTCTGGCTTCTCAAGCCTTCCTTTGAAAATTGGAGGGAAGTCTCCATGACCCCTTTCTCTTTTTTCAAGAAAAAACAGAATTACATGCTCACTGTTTTCACTATGCTCCACAACTAGAAGGAAAGGTAGTCACACCCTTTCCAATCATTGCTGCTGGGACATTTATTTAATTGATTCCACTCTTTTGTTTGAACTACCCCAGTCACATTCCTTTCTTTGTTCTTCTGAAGTATTCAGCCTCCTTTCAGCTATCTTACTTTATGTCACAACACCATCTCTCTGGGCTCCAGCTTTACACCTGCTTTTATTTTATTTTATTTTATTTTATTTTTTTGATGTTTCAAACAAATTTTCAATTTATTTTGGAGATTTTCTGAATGTATAATCATATTATATACAAAGGATCATCAAGTATATCTCATCCTTTATAATATATACAATATTTATTTGATTTTTCTTTCTAATGGTTATGTCCATTTTTGGCTTCAACCACACATTTAGGGTAATGTTAACAATAAAACTGATAACATAATTATCTTCATTTCTTATTTTAATAATTACTTGAATTTTAGCTTATCTTACATAAAGAATTAAACTTAGAAAGTTTAAAGCAACCTGCTTTTCGGACCAAAATCCAAATCTATAAAGTCTCTCTGGTTTGCTTCCCACTTCCACAATTTATTATAAAATTACAGACATCAATATCCATAATGCAGTTTAGGTTCTTTGCTGTTTTAAGATTTTCTCTGACAGCATAATCAGTCCATCATATTTAAATTTGACCTCGCACAATTGTTTCAAGACATGGCAAACGCCATAAGTTTTATGCATGAATATAACATGTGGACTCCACTCCATTTTCCTATAGAGTCCTCTTTGCCCTCCAGAATTTTCTGAGCATAGTCTCTATAGTCTGACTTTCTAGCCATTTTCTGGGCCTTCCAATTTCTTCTCGCAAACCTCTCCCAAGGACTCACAAAACACATGGTCAGATTTAGATATAAAATGTAACCCCACTGATGCTAATTTTTGTCTCACCACTATTATCCAAAAGACATGACCATACAACTTAGAGAAAGGAAGATTTATTTGCTCATCATTTCTTAGAGATTCCGTGTTCAGTCCATGTGAGGCTGGTGCCTATGAATCTCAGGGCTCAGAGCTTGGTGGCTAGAAATATAGAGGGAGAACAAAGTCTCTTCTTATTACATCATGGAGGCTGAAAGAAAGAGAGAGGGGGGAGAGGGGAAGAGAGGGAGAGAGAGGGGAAGGGGGAGAGGGGGAGAGAGGGAGAGAGGGGGGAGAGAGAGAAAGAGGGGGAGAGGGACAGAGAGAGAGAGAGAGAGAGAGAGAGAGAGAGCGCACGTACGCTAGCACACTCATGGGCTTTGCTCTACGTCTTGGAGGCCAGGAACCAGTTGTTTAAAAACCAGGAAATATTGAACTGACAGCAAAAACAGACCTCAGATTATATATACAAAGAGACCATATATACTTAAATGTAATCATGTGATTTTTGTCTCTTTTTATATTATTAAATTGCATTAAAATGACTAGATGTGGTGGCATACAAATTAGTGAGACCCTGTTTCCAAATAAAAAATAATGAAGTAGAGTTGGGATGTAGCTCAAGGGTAAAATGTTCCTGGGTATAATTGTTTGTGTGTGTTAAACCATACTTACATTTTATGAGATGAATTCCCTTGGTTATGGGGAGTAATAGTTATATGTTTCTCATTTATTTTCATAACAGTCCTCCAAGAATTTTGTCTGCTGTATTCATTAATCACAATTCTTTACTTTTCTTCTCATGTCTTAGCCCAGTAGTAGTAATATCCAGGTAAATGGAACTCAGAGAATGTAATAAAAATGTTCATTTCTCTTTTATCATTTGAAAAAGAGTTACTGAATAATTGTAATTAGTTTTTGAAATGTTATTATCATTTTTGAAGCAAACTATGCTTGAATAGGAAATTTGCTCCTAACAACAATAACATGATTTTGGAAGAAGATTCTTCCCCAGTTGAGACTTGAAAACTCAATATTTTTCATCACCTGTATCTTTTTTGTGGACCCAGTAAATCTGTGAGTAATATATGTGTGCTGTCAAGGTATGTGGTAATTTGTTAAATACATCAATAGATAATAAATACACACAACAATGCATGTAATGTAATATCCTGGTTGGATCATGGACCAGAAAATGGCATTATTAAAAATTAGATGAAATATGGATAAAGTACAAAATGTCTTGTTTTTATACCACTATTGATTTCTCAACTTCCATCTATAGTGTATGGTTGCACAAGATGTTAGATTTAGACGGAGTTGAATGCATATCAAACTCTCTGTGGTCACTCTTCAAAGTTTCATAAATCTAAATTTATTTCAAAATAAAAATATTATTTAACAAGTATTAATTGAGTACTAATCATAAAAATCGACATAAACAACAATTGCCACAACAAAATAAACCTTGTACCATGGTGATGTAGGGAGAACTAGGAAATGTAGGGAGACATGTAGGGAGAACTAGGAAAGCACCTCTTTCCTTCATCTCCCTAACGTTCCAAACACAGAAATGTTGCTTTAAGACTTTGTTAAACTAAAAATCCTCCTCCTTATCATCTTCTCATACTGCTTTCCATTGCCCAATTGCCGGCTATACTGTAGTTTAACAATTCTTCAAAATAGGTTTCTACTATGACTGGAATACATCTTGACTGTGTCTTACAACGTTTCACGTGTTGAATGCGGTATCCCAGTGTGCCAGTGTTGGGAGATGATAGAGCCACTAAGATGCAGGGACGAGTCGAATGTCATTGAATCACCGAGGGAGGAATCCTCCAGAGTGATTGATGTAGTTCTTTTGGAATCCAACTGAGTTTCAGAAAAAATAGGTGGTTGTAAAAAAGTGTGAGCCCAGCTCCTTAATCACTTTTGTTTCCTGTCTCCTCATCTAATCTCTCCAGCACACACTTCATCCGTGTTACCATCTCCATGTTGTGATATATCCAGAAGGCCCTCGGGAGAAGTCAAACGGTGGGACCACCTGCTCTTGGACATTCAGCCTACAAATCGTGAGCTAAATTTACCTTATTTTAATTAAAAAGTACCTACCCTGAGGTTTGGTACAAAATGGAAAATAAAACAGTGTTTTCCCACATATCTTAGATCCCTGATTATAGTCGTAGTCAGCCAGTGTTTTTTTCAGAAACCCATTAAATGATTTTTGGAAGACATTACTTTTGGTTATAACAAATCATGAATGAAAAATATCACTGAGATGGAACATAAATCATGTTTCTGCACTCAGGTGAGTATTTTCTTACAAAAGGGCCTTACATTTTAAGTTTTCAATCAAGAATTTCATATTCAAAACTTTGAGTAAATTGTTTCATAATCAAGTTCATATTTTTACATACTCTATCATGAACTATTTGGGACCAAATAATTGACAAGCTTCCCTCATGGATCTGTAATGCCCATTGCTAAGCCCAAAGCCACAAAATAGACATCATTAAGGTAGTAGTAAATTAGATGCAAGATTTTTTATGGTACTGGGGATAGAACCCAGGAGAATTCTACCTCTGAGCTACCCCTCTGTCCTATTTTTATTCTTTTCTTTTTTTGGTTGTTGTTGTTTTGCAGTACTGGGGATGAAACCCAAGGGCATTCTATATCTGAGCAACAATCCTAATTTTTATTCTTTATTTTGAAAAAGGGTCTCTGAGTTACAAAAAGCCTCACTGAGTAGCTGGGCTGTTTGTGAACCATTATCCTCCTGTCTCAGCCTCCCAGCTGCTGGGATTACAAGTATGCACCACCATGCCCCGCTGGGTGCGAGATTTTAAAATGTTTATAAACATGAGGATTTGCTCCACTCCCCTTCTCATAGACCTGAAAATGAACTCTTTACATACAATAATTTTTTTTTTGGTGGTACTGGGGTTCCTGGAAGCCCTTCTACCTCCGGGCTACACTCCCAAACCTATTTTTACATTTTCATTTTGGAAACAGGGTCTCCTAAGCCAGCGCGCGCGGCTGGCTTCGAACCTGTGCGATCCTCCTGTCTCCGCCTCCCAAGCGCGGGGATTACAAGCGTGCGCCACCACGCCCGGCTACATACAATAATTTTTAAATGTATTTATTTACTCTTTTACCTAGTGTGATTTGCTTGAAGACATTTTTTTATTTTTATGTGGATCATATTGAAAATGGAATACATTCAGACTGTGCTTGGTGCCCTCTCCCACTCCCCACTTACCCTTTCCCCCTAATGCAGGGAAGTGATTCGCAGTGTATTTTACACAGTTGGAGAAATCCTGGTAGAAAAAAAACGTGAATAAAAAGGAGAATGAGTTAAATGCTCATCCAGCAAGATGGGCACGGGACTCTGCACACATGCTGGATAAACAAAGAATCCACAGCGAGGAGGTTTGTCCACTCACCCACACAGCTCTCTGCCCACAGCCACGGCTTTCTGCTGGGCAGCACTGGGTTTATGTTCAGGAACCACATCTACACAGCCTTCAGTCAAGGGAATAAACATGTGCTCCATGGATATCCAGAGTCATGACTTTTGCTTTTAGTATTCATAATCAAGAAGTACATTTTCCACAGTACACTGAAAAAATTAGTGAAGATGAGTTGGTATTGTTTGGAGATCTGGGGCAAGAGATACAAGTGGATTGAAACACATTTCTTACTTCTCAGATCAAAAAAGCAGATATCTAGGTGATACGATTCGAGGCCTTGTAATTCAAGGAACCTTGCTGTTCCATCAAGTCACAGAGAATGACGGCCTCACTCAAATTCATCTTCGTTGTTGAAAGGGGAGCGTCCATTCACCTCATCTGCACAGGAACTCCTAGAAAAGTGAAGCAATCTGTCATACCCACTTAGCCTCTTCTTTCCATATATAGTATGTGAATAGCCAGTGAATATAATATTGTCTGTCATAACCCACACTATTAATATTACTTCCATATTCTTCAGAAACAACAACAACAACAGTAATATGATAGGTCATGGAGAACAAATAGTGGACTTGAATAAGCAGTGGCCCATCCAGAAATAACAATGGGAGACAATGAGCTCTATGTGCTCATGATAATAAACACCAGTCATGACTGGGGATCCCTTCATGGCAGACTGCCTTCACCTCATGCACTTATGTGCTGTGTTTGATCTGCAGCACTGCCAACAAATAAGAAAGCGCAGGCAACAAAACTACAGCCGTGAAGTCACAGACACAAAAGACATGGTGGGCAGTACCCAGTCCCCCACCAGTCCACTTGCTGGTAGCACTAAATATAGGATTTCCTCAACCTTCTAAACCTGTAACCAGATTTTACTGAAGCTCCCTTTACAGAAAAAATTTCCAATAGGATCTCTTTGCAAATATTCCAGAGTCTTGTCACATCAGACAAAAATCCAACACCCTGTCTCCAAAATCAAGCTTTGATTTGCATTTCTACATTTATAGATTCTAGTAGAGGAGGGCTTATTTACTTAAAATCTGGATTTTCTGTCAGCCAACTCTTTGATCATGTACAGTTTGATTATTTTACTTAGTCGAAAATGTGCTTTAAAAATATCTACCAAGAATATAAGTAAAAATGTATACACTTAGTAGGGTACTGTGTAAGTCAGCATAATTACTGCTGCAACCCCAATACACCTGATTACAACAACTTACAAGAACAAAGATTTGTTTGCTCATAGTTCTGGAGTTGTCAAGGTTCGGTTCTATGTAGGCCAGCTGGAGTATATGCAGCTCAGAGGATAGCAATGGCAGGGAGAGAGAATGTGTGCAAGGCTCTTTAATGTCAAGGAGGCTGGAAGCAAGATAGATGCAGCGAGGGGAGGGTGGACCACTTATAAGCTCCACAGCCATATTCCCAGTGTCCCTCTTCCAGCAACAAAGTCCTGCCTCAGTTGAACATAAGGTCATGGTGACAATCTTAATTCAAGTCATAACAGGGACTGTGTAATGTTTAAATCAGGTTAAACATATTTATTCCCTCAAATGTTTTTCTCTATTTTGAAGACATTAAAAATTCTTCTAGAATTTTTCAGTATGAAACATATAATCACTTTCTGTATTCACCCCACTGCGAAGAGCTCACAAAAATTCTTCTTCTCTTGTCTACCTGTAAGTTTTTCCCTTATCTCCATCTTTCCTAGTTTCCCCAGCCTCTTTCAACCAGCATTCTATTCTGAACTTCTAAGATCAAATTTTTGTATTAAGCAAATGAGTGAGATCATGTGATACTTGTGATTCTAAATCTTGACTATTTCTCTGAATAGCAAATTATTTCTATCAATTTCACAAATATATTTAATTATGTGTATATATACACTCCAATATGTGTGTGTGTATATATATATATATATATCATACACCATATTTTGTTTACTCAATAATCAGTTGGCAGACACTTGAGCTATTTCTATTTCTTGGCTTTTGTGAATGGTGCAATGGAGATCAGAGGTATCTTCAAAATAATGATTTTATTGTGATATGTTCTCAGGAATGAAATTGGATGATCATATGGTAGTTCTGGCTTTTTTCTTTTTCTTTTATAAATTAATTACTTTTTATTGGTGCACTGTAATCATGCATCTCAGTGGGGTACAAGACGGTAGAGTCACACGTGCACATACTGCTCATTTATCTCTTCCCCATTTCCCTCCCCATTTCCTCCCCTTCTCATGTTTGGCTTAGTGATTGGCTTTGATATGTTTGTGAGTACACAGCGTGTACATTAGGGGATTTCCCTTTCCCTCTTCCATCCTCCTCAGTTAGGTCACCTTATTTACTCTTCTGTGGTTTCTCAGTCTTCATCTAGAGTTTCTCCTATGACTCATTTTCTCCCTAGTTTCTGCAAAACATTAGGTAGATCCTTCAGTTTTGAAATACCACGTTATTTTTTTGCATAGATGAGCTGATCCACATTACCTCTAACAGTGTGCATGCATTCCTTTTCTTTACATGTTTATCAGCATTTGGAATGTGTTGCCATATATGTTACATGAACTCTTACTGGGGTGATGTGACATTGTGATTTTGACTTACATTTCCGAAATGATTACTCATATTAAATGCTACTTCATATCCTGTGTTTCATTTGTATCTCTTCCTTTTAGTAATGCTTATTGCCCATTTTTAAATCAGGCTATCTGTCTTGTTGCTGATTTTTTGCAGTACTAAGGATTGAACCCAGGGGCATTCTACTTCCAAGATACACCCCCAAGATACACCCCCTGCCCTATTTTTTAATTCTCTATTCTTTGAAACATGGTCTCACTAAGTTGCAGAAGGCCTCACTAACTAGCTGAGGCTTTCCAAAAACTGCTAAGTTCCTTCCATATTCAATATTTTAATCCCTGTTAGAATGTATAGTTTGTTGATTATACATTCCCTTTAATGATTTTTCATTTTGATGTGAAGAAATGTCTTAGTCTGATGTAATACTAGTTTTCAATTTTTGGTGTTATTTCCTGTGCTTTAGGATCTTGTTCAAAAATTGTCTTGTCCATTCAGATGTCCTGAAATTTTACTAATATGTTTTTATAATAATTTTATAGTTTTAGGTCTTACATTTTAGCCTTTATTTCTCGAGGCTTGATTTTTTGCCTGGTAAAATATAGGGAATCTAGTTTCATTCTTTTTTGCACATATAACCAGTTGTCCCAGCTTCACTTATTGAAAAAGTTGTGCTTCCCTTAGTGAGTTTTCTTAACAACTTTGCCAAAAATAAGTTGGCTCTAGATGGGAGTTTACTTGTAAGGCTCTCTATTTATACTAGGCCATGTGTCTTATTTCATGACAATTCCAAAATGTTTTTTTGATTACTGCAACTTTTCTTTAGTATATGATGAAATCAGGTAGTAATTGCTTCCTGTTTTGTAATTTTTGACTCATTTTGGGGGCATTTTGGAGTTTGGGGGGGTCTAAATTTGAAAATTATCTAGTTTTGAAAAGAATATAATTGATATTTTCACACACATTGAATTTGAAATATGTTGATTTTGTAGATTTCTCTGTGTACTATGAACATTTTAAACCATGAGACTTAAGAGATTATGGGAAGTCTATATATTTTGGTGACCTCTATTTTTTTGTGTGTGGTACTGGGGTTCCTGGAAGCCCTTCTACCTCTGGACTACACTCCCAGACCTATTTTATATTTTTATTTGGAAACACGGTCTCTTAAGCCAGCAAGGCTGGCTCCGAACCAGCGCGATCCTCCTGTCTCTGCCTCCCAAGCGCGGGGATTACAAGCGTGCGCCACCACGCCCGGCAGTGACCTTTATTTTTTATCAAGTGTCATAGTTTGCACTGTAAAGCTATCTCATTTTTAGTTAAATTTATCCCTAAATACTTTTGTGATTGTCAATAATAAGATTGCTTTTTAAAAATGTATTGATATTTTTATTTTATTTTATTTTTTGTGGTACTGGGGTTCCTGGAAGCCCTTCTACCTCTGGGCTACACTCCCAGACCTATTTTCTATTTTTATTTGGAAACAGGGTTTCTTAAGCCGGTGCGGCTGGCTTTGAAATATTTTTAAATTTTTATTAGTGCATTATAGTCACACATCTTAATGGTATATACAAGGAAAGAGGCGTACATGCACACATCACTCATTACATGTGAATTGTTTTCATTTTTTATTATAATTTGACCTACTTTATATCTTACTTTATATTTATTGTATTGGTGCATTATAATCATGCATTGTGATGAAGTTCACAGTCTTAGAATTATACATGCATTATGCCGGGCGTGGTGGCGCACGCTTGTAATCCCCGCGCTTGGGAGGCGGAGACAGGAGGATCGCACAGGTTCGAAGCCAGCCGCGCGCTGGCTTAGGAGACCCTGTTTCCAAAATGAAAATGTAAAAATAGGTCTGGGAGTGTAGCCCGGAGGTGGAAGGGCTTCCAGGAACCCCAGTACCACCAAAAAAAAAAAAAAAAAAGAATTATACATGCACAGAGGACTCCATGAGCCTCTCCCAGTTACTACCCACTTCCTTCCCTTCCCTGCCGGGGTCCAGCCCTAGCAGAGTCGAGGTTCCTGTGAAGGTGAGGGGAAACCAAGGTTGATGAGAGAAGAAGACCACACGAATTCAGATTCAAACTTCTCCATTTTATTCAGGATTTGTTACAGTTTTTATACTTTATTTTTTGGCAGAAAAGCAAGAGCATAGTCATGCAAGCAGGATTGTCAAGGACAGTAAAAATTATTATTTTCTATAAAGTTTAGGGCAAGGGTGCTGGACATAGTATATTTTGTCTCACTTCACAAGGCTGTCTCAAACATAATCGTATACAGTGGCTCTAACTAAGGTCAGCTTGAACTTCATATTTGGCCCAATATCTTCATCTTTGGGAAAGAATCTTTGCTATCTGAGTCTCTCACAAGCTGCTGCCCATCAGTTTTTAGTTATAATGTTTATACATAAAGTTCCAATTATACATATTAATCCAAATAATTCTAAAATAATTTTTTGAAGAAAGGAATGCCAGACATACTTCATGGGGGGATCTATGCCGTTGTGGATCCCCTGATCGAGCTTTCTCAAGATCTACATGAAGATGCTGTGGCATTTCTCCCTTTATTAGTTTTTAATTTGAGCATTTCCACTTTAATTGACAAGGCTCTTATTGTTTGGGTGGCGAGGCGGATGAGGACTGGAAAACATAAGCAAGGAAGGATGATTACTATGCAAAACATCCCCAAGGAAGCTGCGTAGCTCCACCAAACACGTACATTCAAAATTGACTGGAAATTAGATACAAACTGAGAAGCTAGATCAGCAGTTGAACCAACATCTAAATGGGCTTTACTAAGTATTTGAATCTGTTCCTGTAACGTCTTTAAATCAGGGCCAATTGTGTATTATTCCACATTCCTAAGAGATGTGCTTGAACTTGTCCCCAGGTATACTCTGAATGATTAAAGGGTAATGGAGTAACACAAATCCATTTATATTGAGCATGGCATTCAACTTGTAGTCTAGTTTGTATATTTTTGATTTGATTATTTAAATAAAGAACAATTTTTCCATCACTGACAATCTAGTTTCTAACTTTCCATCTATGACTTCTTGAGTGGCTAATGCTAAAGAAACATTATGAGACAAGGAAATAACATGATGAGCAGTTAGTATATTAGTAATCAAAGCAGTGGAGGAAAGGGCTAAGGAAGTAATTACTGAAATTAATGTTGTTATTTTCAAAACCAAAGATGCTGAGCAGCAGACGTGGGCCCATGGTTATCCAAGGTGTTTCCGCAGATGTTTATCTAGAATATTATCTGGAGTATCATCTGGAGCTTGACAGCATAAGTCTGTGAGAAAAAAAAACTCATAATATTGTGTTAGGAGCCTTATGATTCATGAGGAACCATATACATTTTTTACAAGCAATTTGGTGGGTTGTTTTTGAAACAGTTGGCTTTGAGGCAGTTGACTTCAGGCAGCTATGATAGACTGAAGTAGCTAAACTGATGTTTTAATACTGATTTATATATAGATATTCACAGAAAACAGAAACAGGAAATTATTTTAATTTCACTGTAAACTTTTTGAATAATTTTTAAACATCACCATTGTATCACATGCAATATTTTTTTCATAAACTTAATCCTACACAGTCATTCTTCAGCATGCTCAGACCTTCTGCGATTTGTTTAACCTTCTGATATTTTCTTATTTCTTCCTTTCCCATTTGGGACAATCTTAGAATAAATTTTTTTTTATCATGCAAGACACTTTTATTTTTTCCTTTCCTTTTGTCCTTCCTTACCAAAATTTTTATAACTATATACCTTCTTTACATCCTTTTCTCATTCCTACATACTGTTTTCTTTCTGCTATAATTCCCTTCTTGAATTTATATTTTGAAATATTTTTGCACATTTTAATAAAATCAGAAACAAATTAACATCACCAATCTAAGTTTTACACTGGCTTGGACTTTAAAGAGTTAAAGTTTTTCCTTTTAGATGTTTTGATTTTAGTCAGAACTGACTGAAATAGCAATGTTTTAAACAACCTTGAACAGCAAAGTTTGGAATTCAAATGTGATTTTGTTTACCTTATTTCTGTTGTTAAGACACCCCAAAGGTTAAACTTAAAAGCTGATTAATGGGAGCCGGAGTCCCAGAAACACAATAAATATATTTGTTGAAATGCATCTTATTTTTTAGATTAAACATAGTAGCCAGGTTGTGAAATCTATTAATATATCCATCAAGGTTTTTTGCGCATTGACCCATTTTTATATTAGACTACACATACTGGTTACTATAACTAATTCTATGTAAGCTAACAGAATTGACAAAAATCAGATAGCTCTAGATTTTATCATTTTAGAGAACAACATTAATAAAAATAAACTTGTTACCTGACAGATGATTGTTTTTTGTTTTTGCATAATAATGAGACATTTATTCAGTTAGGAGATACAGATGTTAAACAGATCTTAATGCTGAATTTTTTAATTAAGATGACAAAAATCTTATTGGTTAGCTCTTATATAGTATAAAACTCACACATCTTTAACCTTTAACTTTTGATTTCTGAAATCTTCTTGCACATTTAGATGACTATAGATATACAGTATATTTAGTTTTCAGATATAAATATAGCTATGATCACTGGTACATAGCTTATATTTGGTTGTTGATATTTAGCATTTTTTTCTTTTTTTTATTGGTGCACTGTATTCATACATCATAGTAGGATACATACTTTTGTAGACATACATGCACACTTTTCCCAGTCAGCCCCCACCCAATCCCCACCCCATTCTCTCCCTATCCCTCCCTCCTATGCTTGGCTTAGTAGTTGACATCTAGTATTATGGCAATTTATCTAAAATTAAAAATTATAATCTCACATAACAGTTTCATTTGTCTGATACCAAGCTTTTGATGACTTAAAGATAACATTTCAATATTTCTTTTTGCTTTCTTTCTTACCAGAGAATATTTTTTTCTATTTTTTAGGTGAAACTATCATATATTTATATATATTTTTTTCAGAAAAAAATCTATCCTAATATGGAATATGGAGTCTAGGTACCCAAAACGATCTTGAAAAAGAACAAAGCTAGAAGATATATATTTTCTGATTTCAAACCATATAAAGCTACAATAATTGAAAGAGTGTAGTACTATTCTAAAGGCAGATATATAAACCATTGGAGTTAAATAAAAGCCTAGAGCTAAATTCTTCCCTATATTGTCAAGTTATTTTTGACAAGGTTTCCACGAACATTTGGTGGTGAAAATGATAATCTTTTAACTAAATATTGTTAAAAATAATAATTACATGGAAAAGAATAAAATTGGACCCTTACCTAATCCCATATACAAATATTAACTCAAAATAGATAATAGACCTAAATATAAATCTTAAGACTATAAACTTTTAGGAGAAAATCTGGGTCATTAAACCTCACAACATTGAAATTGGCAGTGATTTCTTGGTTATGATTTCAATGGCACAGGCAACAGAAGCGTATACAAACTCCCTAAAAAATAAAAAAAATATTGTATATCCAAAGACAATGTAAACAGAGTTAACAGTTACTAATAGAATGGGATAAAATATTTCCAATTGCTATATCTGAAGGTATATTAATATTCCAACTAGAAATCCTAAAAATTAACAACAATAAAGGCAAACAATACCCTTTAGAGATAGGTAAAAGACTAACATAAATAATGAATCTCCACAGATAATCAGTCTTAGTTGTCTGTTGGATGGAAAATCTTGTTTCTCTAGTTCTGGTGTGTGTTACCTATTTCTTCTTTGTAGTTAATCTCTTTGAGTATTTTCTCTAGCGCTGGTTTTGAAGACATAAATTCCTTCAGTTTCTGTTTGTCATGGAAGCTTCTTACTTCTCCATCTAATTTGATAGAAAGTTTTGCTGGGTAGGAAATTTTTGGCTGGAAGTTGTTTTCTTTCAGAATTGGGAATATGTTACTCCAAGCCCTTCTGGCTCTCATAACTTGGTTTGGGAAGTCTGGAGTGATTCTAATTGGTTTGCCTCTGAATGTCACTTGGCCCTTTGCTTTTGTTGCCTTTAAGATTCTCTGCTTGGCTTCCACATTGGTCATTTTGACAATTATGTGGCGTGGGGATCCTCTTCTCCGATCCTGTCTAAAGGGAGTTCTATAAGTTTCCTGGACCTGTGTATCGACCTCTTGCTCTATGTCTGGAAAATTTTCTGCTATTACTTCCTTGAAGAGATTGTTGATCCCTTTGGTTTCACTTTCTTTTCCCTCCTCTATTCCAAATATTCTTAGGTTAGCTCTCTTAAAATGGGCCCATATTTCTTCAATATCAGATTCCTGCTGTCGGATATTTTTTTCTAGATTAGAAACTATGCGTTCATTTTTGGATTGCTCATCTTCTAAGAGTGAGATTCTGTTCTCCATGTGTTCTAATCGGGTGTTTGTGCTTTGAATTGAGGCCTTTACTTCATTAATTGCATCCTTTATCTCTTTTTGGCTCTCTCTGAGTTCTTTTCGAAGCACCTCTATTATTTCTACAGTTATTTTCCTGATTTGATCTTCTAGAAATCTCTGATTTTCAGTTTTATCAGGTTCTGATGTTGTGGGGTTGTGTGCATTCATTGCTCCAGTATTATTCCTCTTTCCCATGATTTCGGATGCTTGTGCCTTCTCTGGGTTCTTCCCTTGGGTCACTATGACTTCACTTAAGGTGTTCTGGATCTCGAGTCAGTAGTATCTCAGACCCCACTACTCCTTTACTGGGTTTTATCACAGAGTCTCCGACCCAGAGAGTCGATAGAGGCTGCTTTAGACTGTGGGGGGTGCCAGGTTGCACGTTCTCCTATGGTGTGATATCTCTGCCACCGCCCCTCCCCCACTGGGTCAAGTCCCAGTGAGTACAGTACTGGGATTTCTCCTCTGTGGCCCGCAATTTGACTCACTGTTCTTGAGTGCGCAGATGTAGCTGTACTGGCCTCGCTGAATTCGGTGCTGCTGCCGCCGGTGGCAATATGGCTCCGCTGCTACACCCTAGGCTATGGGGCTGGCGTTTTCTTCTTGGTTTTGATTTTGACTCTGAATCCCTGCAGCGTGTGCTGAGCTCAGCCACTGGGAGCTTTAGACGCTCTCTGCGTGGAGAAATCCCGCCTGGCTGTTCCGCAGTGGCTCACCTCGGCTTGCTGTAGCCATCCCGTGAATTCACCGGTGCCGCCGGCAGTATGGCGCTGCTACCGCGTCTGCCACGTCCTCGGGCGCGAGGCCGGTGTATCTCCTCTGTGGCTCTGTTCTCAGTCCGCTTTCTCTCTGGAGCCTGGTGATTTTTTGTTTCACTGGTAATGGTGTTTTCTGGCTATGAAAGGTGCTGATTTTGTGGTAATGGAGATTTGTTGTTAGCGGGGCTCTTAAGCCCCGCTTTTCTCGGTCGCCATCTTCCCGGAAGTCGGATGTGTCTGGAATTTTCTTAAATAGACTATTCCGCTATGGTCTCCTTGAAGCCAAAAATTCCACACGAAACGTGGGTCATAAAGTGAAATGTGAAGCCGGACACGGTGGCGCACTCCTGTAATCCCAAGACTTGGGAAGCTGAGACAGGAGGATCTCAGGTTCGAGGCCAACCTCAGCAATTTAATGGGGCCCTCTGCAACTTAGTGAAACCCATAAAAGCCTTCCTTCCCACTCTATGTGAAGGTGGACTCGTGTCTTCTAAGCCCTTCCCAGTTCAGAAGCTTTTCTTGCTTTTCTGCATTTCTATATTCTTGTAAAACTTTATTCATCTGTAGTCACAGATCTTAGAAGCTTAAATAAATTGGGTGCATAGTATTTCTCTTCTTTTTTATTTGGCTGGAGTATTGCAATCATACATCAGGATGAAGTTCAGAGTGGCTGAGTGGTACATGCACTTGGTGAGCCCTCCCTCAGTTCCACTCTTTTCCCTTCTCCTCCCCACCTCCCTGTGCAGGACACTGATTGGCATTGATACATTCATGATGCAAATTAGCGCAATCACTATGGCAAACATTATGGAGGATCCTCAGAAAAATGGGAATGAACCTACCACGTGACCCAAGTGTACCACTACTGTATTTCTACCCAAAATAAATGGACCCATGCGACCATGTAATCCATGCATATCTATGGTTACAACAACTCATGGTTGCCAAACTATGGAACCAACCTAGGTATCTATCAGCAGATGAATGGATTACAAAATTATGGGATGTAAGGGTAATTATACTCAGCCATAAAGAACAAAACTATATCATTTGAGGATAAATGGATGAAATTGGAGAATATTATTTTAAATGATTTAGTCACAAAAAAGAAAGGTCGTATGTTTTCTCCCATATGTGGAAACTAGGGAGAATTTGGGAGACCACAGGGTCTCCAACAACAGGAGGAAAAGCTTCTTAAAGTGATGGAGGAGACCTAACTGAGGGAGGCAGGAGGGGGGAAGAATCAAAGAGAGAAACACTTAAATGGACATAATGCACATACACAGATGTATCAATGCCAATTCCCAGTTTCTGAATGCTGGGATTACACGTGTATGCTACCATGCCTGGCTAAGTGTTTTTACACATACATTAATACGATATATTGGGCTGTAAATTACTCTTTTTTTGGGTGGTACTGGGGTTCCTGGAAGCCCTTCTACCTCCGGGCTGCACTCCCAGACCTATTTTATACTTCTTTTATATTTGGAAACAGGCTTCGAACCTGCGCGATCCTCCTGTTTCCGCCTCCCAAGCGCAGGGATTACAAACGTGCGCCACCATGCCTGGCTTAAATTTACTCTTTTTAAAATGTCTGTCAAGTTATGGTTTCAAAAAGATAAAACCCCCAGAAATTTCTCTGGGAAGTGTTTTTTTTTCTCTCTAAAATTTGTTTTGTTTTTGTTGTTATTGTTTTTGTTAAGAGTTAGTATGATTACTAACATAGTGTAAGAGACTATACTGATTTGTTACAAGTTTTGACTGTCCTGAGAGATTTCATAAGAAATACAGACCCAAATAAACACTTGTAAATGAAATTGGACAACAAAGAAAGTTGTGAAAAAAAGCAACTAAACTATACTAGAGAGGCTTAAGAAGGAATGGTGATCTTTACAAGGTCTGTTTAGAGTATTTCAGTCTGTATTCCCATTCCTGAGGATAGGAATGTTGCTTCTCTTCTAGTACAGGGAGACACGATTGACACCCTCTGAATTGAGTGATGTGTGGATTACGCTTCCATCGTCTTGTATTACATGTACGGCTATGATGCACCAATAAGAAATATAAAAAAAAGAAAAAGTAATTTGCAATGAAAGTAAACTATAGAGAAATCAAAACTTTGCATAGCAAGAGACTTAGAATAGTCAGGGTTTCCATTTCAATTAACAGCAAATTTAGTTGTTTTCATAGTAGGCAACACTTAATGATTATGACCGACAGCATTGTAGCAGGACAATCCAATTTTGATAAATTTTATACAATCTTCAAAACATTTATATATATTATATATTCACTATTCAGACATATACTTGCCACAAGACAAATAACTTGGTACAATTCTGGACACAGCACTAGAGAGTGCCAGAGAAGGTCTTTAGCGTCTGCCTGGCTGTTCCCTAGTGTTTCATTGTCTTCCAGCAGGATAATCTCTGGATTAAGGTATCCGTGCATGATGCCCTTCTCATGCCCTGAACACAGGATCTGCTTCAATACCAACAAGTTTCCTCATTCCACAGGCCAGGTGGGTAGCTTCACCTGTTCATATGCTATATCACCAGGTAGACCTAGTCAAAGGTGTCTGTAGTCTGAAACAGCTGGACCACACACAGGTGTTCAACTCTTCTTTATATCCAGTTCATATTTATGATGTTATTCAGAACTTCAATGGCCACTACTGTTCCAGTGTAGATATTATGGGACAGCTTGATCTGAGCAAAGCTGTCCTGTCAAAGGTGCCTCAGGAGCATATAATGGCTCATGAGGGCATACTCAAGAGAAAGCTGACCAAGAGCCCTGACCTCTTCTGACTCTTCTCACTCTTAGAACTGTGTATCAAAATCCCAAACAAAACTAACTATATTATATACAAAACAAAGCAAATAACAAAATGACAAACCCAAACAAAAACACACAAAACAAACCAGCAAAGCAAAAAATAATTCCAAACCAACAAATCAGATACCAAACCTGATTAAAAAAAAAAAAAAATCTCACTGTAAGTGATTCCAACAGAACACCACCAGTCAGTACACCAACCTCTACAAATGAACAAAAACCATCCACAGCCAGGGCCTTATACAGCAGGTGCTTGAGACTCCATCACAATGGCCCCTTGTGAGGTCACAGCAGAAAAGGGCTGGGTCAGGGCTGTGTATGGCTCACTGGAGCTATTTTATTTTTTACCTCCGGTATCTTTCCACTACATAAATAAGAGGATTCTAGAAACTTTTTTGATATTATTGAATATGGAGACTGATATTTACATGTTTAGAAAAAATTATTAGGAAGCTTCAACGGCGTCTTCATTTTGAGGAAAAAGTAAATTGTAATGAAAATAAACTAGAGAACAAACCAAACTGTGCATGGGAAGAAACTTAGAATAGTCCTGGTTTCAATTTCAATTCACAACAAATTTAGTTATTTTCATAGTAGGTAATATTTAATGATAATGATTATGACCGACAGCATTATTGCAGAACAATCCAACTTTGATAAATTTTATACAATATTCAAACATTTATATCAATAATATATATTGCATTTTACCAAAGAATAATAATTGTACATATATTTTAATTAAACTTACCATAACCTTATGTTGGTGCATTGACTTTTTTTTATTCTTTATATTTTAAAAAGTCTATCTGACACCGGGCATGGTGATGCACACTTATCATCTCCGTGCTTGGGAGGTGGAGACAGGAGGATCACACAGATTCAAAGCCAGCGGCTGGCTTAACAGAACCTGTTTCCAAATTTAAAAGTATATAAAGTAGATCTGGGAGAGTAGCCCAGAGGTAGAAGGGCTTCCAGGAACCCCAGTACCACCAAAAACCAAAATAACACAACACAAAACAAAAAAAGTATATCTGCCTGTAATTAATTTTGTCTTTAATGCAAGGAAAATATAAGTCTCTTATTCTCCCTAAGTGGATATTCAACTTCGTACAGCATATGAAAATTAATATTTTCCTCATTGATATTTCATACTGATAATTTCCTCATGAATACTTATGACAATTTTTGAACTCTGTACACTATTCCATTATTTTATATCTCTTTCTGCAAGTAGAACACTGTTTCCTCCATCTCTCTGCAAAGCGAAGACTTAGGAGACTTCATTTAACAAATGAAGAATCTCTACTACCCATTTTTATTCACTTCTCTAGGTTGAAAGCAGAAAGGAATGAAAACGAATATTCCAATAATTTCAGATATAGCTTGTATGAAAATAAAAAAGAATGGTTTAAAATAATGCTTATATCATTCTTATGGATTGTAGGCAATTAGTCATACTATTCCTTCCTTAACAATACATCATCTTTGAATTTTATTCAGAGTCATATCCTTTCTTCATTTCTTTCCATGTTTTGTTGGCTGGGACCTTCTTCACCTCCAGCATCAACCTGCAGAGCAGGTGCCTGTACAAGAAGCCAAGACGCCTTTTGTGCAGGTGCAAGGTCCTGCCTGAAGTGGTCTCCACTCCTGACTCACCAGCAGGGTCAGACCCCTCGCAGCTGAGCTCAGAGCCTTCACCCTGCCTCTTAAGCCTGTTGACAATTCATCTATTTTGTATGAGGAATTTGGTAACTGATCCTTCTATTTACTGGCCATTGCCAGTTTACTCACTGGGCCTTGCCTAGAAATTTTTGTTTGTTGGCATTATCTTTTTTTTTTTTTTTTACTTACAATGGAATAATTTTAATGTCAACTATTATAATTTCACACATCATCCAATTAGCCTTTATCCAATCCCCTTCCCATTCCCTCCCCCTCCCTCAATCTCATGCTTGATTTAGTGATTAACTTTGATATATTTGTTTAGGAACTTCATGTGCTTTAAAGAGATTCCATTTTCCCCCATCCCATCCCCTCCGATTGGTCACCTTAATTGCTCTTCCATAGGGCCCTTTTTCAACTAGATTTCCTTCTATTACCCATTTCTTCCTAGTTTTTGCATATTAGGAAAAGTAACTGATTTTTTATTTTCTGTGATATTTCTCTGTGTATACCACATTGTACATTCCAAACCCACTTTTGAAGGCCCAGGCACCAGCCTGGCCACCCAACTGGCTCTGATCCTGGCCTTGCTAGCCCCAGCACTGGCCTCACCCCTCGGCAGGCTTAGATCCTGGCATTGGAGGCCCCAGCACTGGCCTTGCCTCATGGCATGCTCTGATCCAGGCCTTGCTGGCCCTGGCACCAGCCTCAACCCTCAGCAGGCTCCGATCCTGGTCATTTGTTTGCATTTATTTTTTTATTTTTTATTTTTTTGGTGGTACTGGGGTTCCTGGAAGCCCTTCTACCTCTGGGTTATACTCCCAGACCTATTTTTTATATTTTTTTATTTAGAAACAGGGTCTCCTAAGCCAGCATGCGCAGCTGGCTTTCGAACCTGCGCCATCCTCCTGTCTCCGTCTCCCAAGCGCAGGGATTACAGGCATGCGCCACCATGCCCAGTCGTTTGTTAGCATTTAAATGTCCTAACAGTCACATGTATTTTTCTCTGTTCATGACATTAATATTATATCATATGCAACCATATATATATATGTAATTTTATTTTACACATATGAATTATATATATTATATACCATATATATGTAAATTTCTATTGTAGATTAACACATCCTATATTAATCATACATTCATAATCATTTTTAATATATATTTTATCTTCCTCTTTCCAGTGATCACTTTGCTAATTCAATGAGAAAACAATCTGGTTAGAAAGGATGAATGTTACATCTTCTCCATTATAATATTTTCCAGACATTTTCTCTAAAATGCATCCAACTGAAAAGACAGGACAAAATTTGCTCCGTATTATGCTTAAGAACCATGACTGTGCCCATTATATGGCTAAATGCGTTCTAATTGTGAAAGGGTCCCGAAGAAGTAAATTTTGTAGAAGGATCACTGAGTCTCCATGTCAGAATCTAGAGAAAAGCCATTCTAATATAAAAGAGTGAATTGAAGCATATTATAGTTTCCTTATTCAATAACTATAAACAATAAGCAGACGTGGTGGTACACACATGTATTTTAGTACGTGGGAGGCTGAGACAGCAGGATCATACATTTGAAGCCAGCCTCATCAATTTAGCAAAACCTCATTTCAAAATAAAAATATAATAAAATGTGGTTGGGAAATAGCTCAGAGGTAGAATGGCCCAGGGTTCAATCCCCACATAGGATGTTGTTGTTGTTGATGATGATGATGATGATGGAAATCCACATGCCAAACATACAAAGTAAGACAGCATCATGAGGCAATATATCTGTGTCCACATTTCTTACATAACAGAAGGCACAGTTTTTATTGGACATGTTGTCACCTGCTTGTAACTCAAGAATTTGTGAAGCTGAGAAAGGAGGATTGCAGGTTCCACGATGGTCTCAGAAACATAGGCTGACTCTTAACAAAACCCCATTCATAAACAAATAATGCAAAAGTCTAGGGCAATACCTTAAAAGTAGAATGTCCCTGGGTTCAATCTCTAGTAACACACACACACACACACACACACACACACACACACACACACAATACACTAAATGCATTTATCATATATTTCAGATCAGGGCTTGCTGTGAACTTAAATGATTTTTGTAGTCTGAATCTTGGCACAATTTTGGCCTCCATCCAAAATCATGAAATATATGAGTTTCTTCTTTCAGCAATATATTCATCAGATGTAAAGTTGATAATTTTATAATGATGCCAATAGTCATTTATATACTGCAGTGTTACAAAACAATCACTGTTGAAAATATTGCCTTGTCAGTTTAGAACTTAGTCACACTAAATATTTTATGTTAAATTCATTTCGTACAATATCTCTAGATGATCACCACTCCTCTGGTTCAATTCTGAATCTACGAGAACAGCCATGCAAGAAAGAAATCTTGATCCAAACTATTTCTGTCTCAAGAGGACTTGTACACTTTTACTGTGTTTGAATTTTTTTTTTGTGGGTCTGGAGGTGGAACCCAGAGGTGTTTGACCCCCAAGCTATACCCTCTGCCCTATTTTTTATTCTTTATTTTGAAACAGGGTCTCACTGAGTTGTGAAGGGCCTTCCTACGTAGCTGAGGCTGTCTGTAAACCGCGATCCACTGGTCTCAGCCTCCCAAGTGCTGGGATTAAAAGTGTGCACCACCACGCCTGGCTTGTGTTAGAATTTTTTGACCTGAGAACATAACATATGGGTAGAAACCTTGCCTAGCATGCATGCGGCTCTAGGTTTGATCACCAGCACTACAAAAGAATAATAAAAACCCAATTCATTTTCTATGTTGCAAAGACTTCATAGATGTACTTTAATCTTATTATAACTTAATATTACTGAAGTTATTAGTTATTTCAAATGTTTTAAAAGGAGTATTAAATATTATTATATTTAAAGATATCACCTGTCATAAATACATATTTAATGTGAGGGCCAATATCAGGTTTTTATTCTTCCCAATTGGGTATTAGCTTCCTACAACTTAGGCAAATACGTATTTTCCTCATTGATATTTAATATTAATAATTTTCTTATAAATGCATGTGACAGTTTTTGAGATCCCTATATATTTCATTACTTTATTTCTTTATCTTTGTGTGAATATAACACTCGTTTTTTGTGTGCGTGGTGCTGGAATGGAACCCAGGGACATTTTACCTCCGAGCTACAACTCCAGTCCTATTTTTTCGTCGTTATAATTTTTGAAACAGGGTCTCACTGAGTTGCAAAGGGCCTTACTAAGTAGCTGAGGATGTACATGAAACATGATCCTCTGGTCTCTGCCTCCCAAATGCTGGGATTACAAACGTGTGGCACCACGCCGGGCAGAACACTCTTTTCTTAAGAGACTTCATTTAACAAAAGAAGGATCTTTCTACTACCAATCTCTTATTCACAATTATAGGATAAAGAGAAGAGTGAAAAGCATGCACTCCAATATTCTCAACTATAGTTTATAAAAATAAAAAGGAGGGTTTAGTATACTACACATCCTGTTAGATGCCAACATCTCTAACTTGTTTATGGATTTCAGGCAATCAGCCATAATACCCTATCCCTTAAAAAAATCCATCCTCACTGGGCATGGTGGTGCACACTTGTAATCCCAGCGCTTGGGAGGCTGAGACAGGAGGATCGCACAGGTTCGAATCCAGCCTCAGCTACTTAGTGAGGCTCTCAGCAACTTAGTGAGACACTGTTTCAAAATAAAATAGAAAATAGGTCTGGTAGTATAACCTGGAGGTAGAAAAGCCCCTGGGTTCACCCTCAGTACCACACAAAAAAATTCATCCCCATTGAATTTTATTTGGAATAATGTCTTCTTTTCCCTCCTTGCTTTTGGGGCTGAGGGCTTTCTCCACCTCCAGCAACAGCCTGCAGAACAGGTGCCTATACAGAAAGCCAGGGAACCTCCTGTGCAGGTACAGACACCCCCCGCACTGGTCTTCACTCCTGACTCACCAGCAGGGACAAGGTACTCCCTGTGCAACCGAGCTCAGAGCTCCTCTGTGGGGTCTGCATTGACAAGTGCAGCAGCTCCACACCCTGCCTCTTAAGTCTGTTGCAGAATTCATCTCTTTTGTATGAGGAGTTTTATCAGCAGTGCTTCTGTTTATTGGCAATAACAGTTTTACTCACTGGACCTTGCCTGAAAATTTGTTTGTTTGTTTGTTTACATTCAAATGACCTCAACAGCTTCATCCATTGTTTTCTCTTTCTGTCATGTGAATGTCATCTGCAAACATCTATGTAAAGTTCTGCTGTGCATTAACACCTGTGAATCTAAGTGTAACCATTCATTCATAATCATTTTAAAATATTTTTGTCTTGCTAATAACTGCTCTCCTACTCCAAGAGTAAAATAAATTTGGTTAGGAAAGATGAAAGATACACCTTCTCCATTATAATATTTTCTTGAAATTCCCACTATAAAAGCTCCAACTGAAAAGACTAAAGACAAAGTCTGTGCCATCTTAGGTTTAAGACTCATAAATATGTCATTTATATAGCTAAATGTGTTTTAATTGTGCAGGATTCACAAAGCAGTAAGTTTTATGAAAAGATCACTGAGTCTCCACTTCAGAACCTAGAGATGTCATTCTATTAACATACAAGAATACATTTAAGTATATTATAGTTTCCTTATCAATAGTTCTAGACAGTAAGGAGGCATGGTGGTATAAACCTGTAATTCTAGCACTTGGAAGGCTGATACTGCCGGAACACAGGTTTGATGCCAGCCTGAGCCACTTATCCAGGCCACTGGCAACTTAGTAAAACCCTCTTTCAAAAATAAAATGTGACTTGGGTATAGCTCAGAGAAAAAATGCCCCTGAGTTAAGTCCAAACACAAACACCAACAATAATAATAAACATTATTATTATTATTATTATTATTATTATTATTATTATTATTACTTATTGATGCAAAGTGGAATCTGATTCCTTTCCCTATAAGTTTTGTAAATATCTGCATGATATTTCATCACAAAATTACCAATAATATTGACATGAAGTCTTTTCTTCTCCTTTGATGAATGACTATTTTAAATTCAGATTTAAGTCGTTTTCAGACAAAAAATGATCACTATGAAAATGTATATGTAGATCTCCTGGCAGCCAATGTTCTCATATCTTGTAGAAAGTAAAGTAACATTATTTGTGTTTCTATTTTATTTATTTTATCTTACTTATCTACTAGCCAGTATTCTCTCTGCTTGTGACCCTTGAAATATACAGGCAGTTTTCTGTATTGTTTTCTCACTACTACACCTGTGGAGCCCAACAAGAACAATGTGTAAAATTTTTTCTAGGTATATGGAAGGCCTGGAGGAGGAGGAGCATTGGAAGATGTTCTCAGAAATGAGGAGCAATGAGCCAACCGGATGGGGAAGAAAAACAATTCACCTTCACAGACCAGGGCAGGGCAGGAGGCCAGTGGTTCTCAAGCAGTGCCAGGACAGGCCAGTGGGGACTGCAGGAGCAGGAAGGGCTGAGGAGGGGGCACCCTGCAGGAGGGAGAGGGCAGTCAGGAAGGGCTGTGGGTCAGCTATTCTCAGCTCATGAAACCTGACCATCTGAAGAACACACGGTGAAGAAGGTCCACATTCACTGAGTAGGTCCCTGAGCATTAGCAGGCGGGATGGAGCTGTGCAGAAGCACTAAAGAGGGTCAAGAGAACACACAGGCTCGTGCACCCAGGGTGCCTGCTGATGTCTTTTTCATCTCTCAAACCTCCATCCTACCTGGGGTGCAGGTTTCTACACTCTTGATCACTTTTCAGGTACAAATAAAATTCATGGACCAGAAAACTCTTGCTCTTCCCTATCTGATAAGCTCACCTGGAACATTGAGTTCAGTCTTACAGAAAACCTTGGCTGAAGGGGCGTCTGCACCTAGACAGAGAAGGGATCTGAGAGGAGTCACACAGGGAGGTTGTCGCAGCCAGCGGGGGTCAGGGGCAGCTGGTGCTGGGCACTACACCTAGGAGGAGGGCAGAGATGGGAAGAGCGCAGCGGGCGGGGCTGGCTGTGCCTGGCCTTTCTCTGCAGACACACAGGTGTTCTCCTGTCTGTGTTTCTGTCTTCAGACATGTTACTTGATGTTTATGTGCAAGCCCCATGGTTGTCTCTTCTCAGCTCCTTATATTTCAGCTATGTTCCATGTTCCTTCTGTCACATGTACCCTTTTTCATTATTTAAATCACTATTTAATTTATTTAATGATTGATTCCTTATAATGACAGCATTGTCAAAGTAACAGACTTGTGTTAATTGACATAATAATTTTGTGTTTCGGAGGTCAAAGACATTTTGATGTAAGTGTACATTGCCCACATATTCCTTTAAGATAATTAACATTTGTGTCAATTCACAAATTCTTCCTGGTGAGAAGGTAAAAAAATAAATTCTTGATAGAATTTTGTTTTACAATGCGATTTAATAAACAGGTGAAATTACCCATATTATAGATTTGATCATTTCTGAATATAAGGCATCTCTTTTAAGATAGTAAGAATTATGAGTTCCATCAAACAATGGTTCAGTTAATTTTCACTCATAATTTAGATGCTTCCATGCTCTGGGAACCTGTAATTATCAATATTCCCAAATACCTTAATTTTTCCTTTTTCTTAAAGTATACTCTCTTTACAACATATCTTTTCATCTACATGTTTGGAATTAATTGCACCTTTTTTCTATGTTCCCAAGATGAAACAGTAAATGATTAATTTAGCTCTTGTGCTTTTCTGAGATATGCATTCAGTGCCATGCATGTGCCTATGAGCTCTGCTTACTTTTAATTGCATAACTTTGCAAACTTATTATTTAGTTTACAGTAGACTTTAAATTTCTCTTGAGATCGTGTCCTTTCCCAAATGTTATTTGAAAGTACATTGTTTATTTCTCATGAATTTAAGGATTACCCATTTATCCTTTGAGGCATAGCTGAATTCTTTTGTGGTGTGAAGGCACATATTATATGATTTCCATTTTTTCTAAATTGCTTATTTGGATCAGAATGTGCTCAATCTTGGTGAAGGTTCCATTTAACTCTAAGAAAAATGTATGTCCAAGTGTCCAAGTGGTCTACCAACATCAGGTGTACCTCATCGACTGAGGATGCTTTTCCTTAATGAAGCTGTATCCTTAATGAAAATTAAACTGCTTGATCAATCTACTCATGAAAGAGGGATAAATATACAAAATGTGTTCATCTGAAATAGTATATCCATCTCTTTCTCTTCGAGTTTTGGAGTTTTTTATGCCACTTATGCTTTGACTGTCTGTTGCTACGTAAGGACATTTAATGATTAATATTTGGTTGGAGAACTAATTCCTTTATCTTTATATAATGGTCTTCTTTATTAGTCATACATTTCTTTGCTATCAAGAAATCTCACTTTTGCATTAAATAGCTAAATATATTTTCTATGATCAGAATCCATATGGTATTTCTTTGAAGAAAGCACACAAAGTTTTCTACATGGTGCCATTTAGTTTTGATAGTAATGTGTCGAGAGTTTTTGCCTCCATATTTAGGAGACATATTGGTATGTAATCTGTCTTTCTTCTTTACTGGTGAATTGAAATTATACCTTGTAGTATGACTTTAAATGATACATTCATATAAGCACATATTATTACTTCACTTGCTTTCTCCCCACCCCATCCTTACCCCACCTCCCACTTCATACACGCTAAAGAGTTTCATGTTATGTTCTTATATGTCCATCATATTACTTGGCCTGTTTCCTTTCCAAAACCTTGCTTTCCTCTCCCTGTCCTTCCCCAAAACACATTCACTAATTATCATTCTTCTCATTGTTATGTGTTTCCATTTCTTTTCTCTTTTCTTCATAACTTGCACACAAGAGAAAAACGTGTCTCTTGATAGTCTTTTTTTTTTTTTTTTTTTTTTTTGGTGGTACTGGGGTTCCTGGAAACCGTTAAACCTCCGGGCTACACTCCCAGACCTATTTTATATTTTTATTTGGAAACAGGGTCTCTTAAGCCACCGCGGCTGGCTTCAAACCTGCGAAATCCTCCTGTCTCTGTCTCCCAAGCACAGGGATTACAAGCGTGCACCACCACGCCCGGCTCTTGATATTCTTAATCTAGCTGATCTTGCTTAGAATTATGTTATTTGGCTTAGCCAATTTTCTTAACGATTACTAATTCTGTTCTTTTTT
Organism: Muscardinus avellanarius; assembly: GCF_963383645.1. NCBI lineage: Eukaryota > Metazoa > Chordata > Mammalia > Rodentia > Gliridae > Muscardinus > Muscardinus avellanarius. The sequence goes on from NC_137788.1 coordinate 163,597,475, forward strand.
ATGACTCTGTATACCACTAAGGTATTTTGCAAAGTTTTAATTTTCCTTTTTAAATGTATTACTTGAGTAAACCTGGCCTTATACCATGCACTTGTAAGTATCCCTTACTATTGCTTGTTGTTGTCTTTTAATTTGGGGGAAATTTATGATGTGTTGCTATTGATTTATCCAAGGTTTTCAATCACTGCCAGTGCAGACATCTTGACCTGAGGAGGAAATGGATTCAAACAATCCCATGAATGCCATGGAACTGGGTCCTCCCGCGGCAGGCACCTCAGGTGAAACATCAGCCTTGGAAATCAACATTTCTATTCCCGACCCAGGAAACTGTGGGTGATATGTATGCAGAATTCAGCCCTTGCGCGGTGCGATTCTTTGCCATTTGGCAAAAAGTAATTAGCATTCACAATGAAAAATAGATGCGGTGTTATGTAATTGATCCTGTACCAGAAAATATTACTATTTGTGAAAGTAGTAAAATTATAAGAAAGTTTTTAGTTCAGTATATAGTTATATAACACTATTTTTATGAACACATAGTAAAGTTGGATACTAACATTAGCGAGCTCTAAAAAGTGTATGGTCTCTGTACTGTCTAAGAATCACATCATTTTGCTTATCCAACATTATTTAAAATTTAAAATGCTTTGAAAAATTAATATTCTGCCCTCAAAAAAGATTAAGAAAACTGTGGGCTCAAGGGAGGAATAGGTATATAGGGATAGAATAGAAAAGCAAATTTCTACTGAAAGCATTCTTCAAAACTTACATGTACCTACTTCAGGAAGGAGTCATCAAGATCCAGGATATCTCTTCTTTATATTTCCACATCAGACTCACCATTTTTTACTCAGAACGTTGAGTATCATCTAACTACTTTTTCAAAGATAAATGTCTGTGTTCCACAAATCCCCAAAGCTTGACTTTGGGGTATTTTGTGAGAGACTATTTGCAAATTCCTTGTAAGTCATTTTTACAGTATGATTTCTGAACCCTAGAAGCTTGGGTTGAGAAATGCTAATGACAGGTAACTTAAATAGTATCACTTTATTTAAGAGAGTCTTTCTTGGCAGTGAGTTTTATTGGTCATATTATTAACAGAAAACTCTACCTTCAAGGCTTTGAGAATAAAACTGTGATAATTAACTTACACTTATTTTAAACACCATCAATAATTCTATGGGGAGAAGTATTTTGTTCATTAACGTGTCATGGGAATTATATTGCCATGTATAAATTCAACAGAGACAGAAGAGATATCTTCAAAACTGAATATAAGTGTGGTACCAATATATGATGGTTTAGGTCAGTCTCTGTAAACAGATGGTTTAGGTCAGTCTCTGTAAAAACCTAAAATTCAGAGTTAGATATCAAGTTTTATCAAGTGAACTTAAGTGACTGTTAGGCACATATCATGTATAAAGAATTGATAGATCAGTAGAGGAGGAAAAGAACCAATAATATATTATTCCCCCACATTCATGCTGGTGTCTGAAACCTGGTCACAAGTCGAATGAAGATGCAGGCATGTGTTGGATGAACACAACCCTAGATCAGGGGGATTGCTCGCTCATCCCACAGAGCTGTGTATTACCACAGTTCTCAGCTGGGCAGCCCCAGGTTTGTGTCTAGGAACCGTGACTACAAAGCTTGCAGAGCCATAGACCACATAATCCACTGCAAGGATTATGTGTAATCCACATACAAAACCAGGAATGTCATTTGCCGGTGTGACCTGCAATCGCAGGATGCATGTTCAGTGCCAAGTGCGTAAGCATACCTAGAAATGAGTTCCTGAAGTCTCGGGCTGCACAGTAAAAGACACAATTGACTGCACTGCATTTCTTATTTCTGGACATTGGATGACAGAATTTACGTGCTGTTACTGAACACTTGTAGTACTAGAGACCTTCTTAGCTTTAATCTCATACTTTACTCTTCCAGGTGCACCAGCCTCACTTCAATTCTACATCTTGCCAGGATATGTGGAGCAAGGTTGTGTGAGTTGGGGCTTAAGAGAGCATGAAGGAACATGCCTGTAATCCCAGATTGGGAAGGCAGAGAGAGGATGCTGACAGGTTGGAGTTCAGCATATAGTAACTTAGTGAGACCCTGTTTCAAAATAAAAATAGGAATGTAAGGGAGCTCAGGGGTAGAGTGCCTCTGGGTTCAGTCTCTAGTACCACAAAAAATCCACATTTTAACATACAAAGGATTATTCATTTAATTTCAATAATGAAATTGAAATGAAAGTTTCAGTAATGTCTACATGACTTGTCAAACCCACTTTTTGGTTCATTTGAATGCATACTTTAGAATTTATTATGTCATATTCTGCATGTATCATCTTCTATAAGACTCTAAACCAAAGAAAGACAGAGAAGGCCAAAGTAGCTTGTTGCAAATCAGTCAAAAGAAATCTAGACAGAGGTGATTCATCTCTAAGAGACCCATAAGGATAATGGGCAAAGGTAGTTTGTATTTAAGAAAAGAAAGACAAAAGACCCCAAAGTACACTCCGATGGAGTCATAAGTACAAAATATTCAGGGCTGCCCTCCACATGTACAACATCATTCCCTGTAATTTCTTATTTCAAGACATATTCTTATTAAAGTTGCCAAGGCTGGCCTGTAATTTGTAACTCTAATTTTCTCAAGTTGCTTGTATTAGAAACTTGCAAGAGCTGGGCATGGTGGCACACACTTGAAATCCCAGCACTTGGGAAGCTGAGACAGTAGAATTGCATGTTTGTGGCCAGCCTCAGCTACGTACTGAGCCCCTCTGCAACTTAGTGAGACCTTGTTTCAAAATAAAGAATAAAAATCCAGGCTGGAAGTGTAGCTCAGAGGTAGAATCCCCCTGGGCTCAATCACCAGCACCACTAAAAGAGAAAATGAAAGGAAAAGAAAAGAGAAAAGTAAAGAAGAGAAATTTGCACCATGGCACCAGGAAATAAACACTTATTTTTAATTAGAATATTTCCAATTTTAGTGTGGTTTTATAAGAATAGTTTGTATTTTCCTTGTTATCTTAATGTAAGCAGACAACCAAAATAATGAACGTATACAAATAAAATGTTTATTTTTTCCACAGGTTCATAAGTTCCATGCTACTGGCCCTATTGTTTTTGAGCCGTATCACAACAGCACAAGTTATTGGGGAGCAAGTGGTAGAACTTCAGGAGAAGAACAAAGTCTGAGAGATACAGAGAAGGTCAGAGTCTCAACATTCATGGCATGACACAACCCTATGGCATTATTTTCTTCCACTGAGCTTTATTTATTTGTTTACTTATTTATAGTACTGTGGATTGAACTTCTAGGTATTCTATATCTGGGCAATACCCTGAGCCCTATTATGTTTATTCTTTTAAATTTTGAAACGAGGTCTGGCTAAACTATCACCAGCTCACCTGGAACCTGAGACTTTCTCCCCTCTGCCTCCCAAGTACTGAGATTGCACACATTCTCCCTCATGCCTGGCCAAAGCCCACCTCTGAAAAGCATCCTCCACTTCTCAATCCTATTGATCAGTGATTATAAACTTTGAATATATGTTTCGGTCAATTGTGAACCATCAGAGTGAAAGATTACTTAAAATATGGTGGTTTATAATGGTCTCTGCTTAAACAAAACTGAAAATGAATCTTTAGATATCAAATTTTATCAAGGGAAGTTGAGTGTGTGATTAAAGGCTTGCAGTGCAGAGATGGAGATATCTTAATTTAAAACAATAGAAGACCAAGAAGGATGCAACATATTCTCAACCCTCCTTGAAGTTACCTAAAATGTGAATACAGGCTTCCCTGATCAATATGCACATATGTTGGATAAGCAAAGTACCCTGAGGCAGGGAGGCCTGCCCTCAACCTACACAGCTCCTCACTGGGCAGCACCAGGGTGGTATCCAGGAATCGTGCCGGCAGAGCCTGCAGAGCCATGGAACCGCACTCCGTCTCCATACACACCCTCAGAATCAAGACCCATAATGTCCAGAACCATTAAATTTATCCCATACCACATTCATAACTTCAGTGAGAAAATTGGCTTCTGTAGCTTAGATGATGTGATTAGATACACAGGTGTCATCTTGTACCACATTTTTCACTTTTGAAATCAGTAAACCAAAGTTCTGAGTGCTGTGATTTGAGGAGTGTATACTTTAAGAAACCCTACCCTCTTCTTCTTTTTCTGGTGGTACTGGGGTTTCTGGAAGCCCTTCTACCTCCGGGCTACACCCCCAGACCTATCTTATATTTTTGAAACAGGGTCTCTTAACGCCAGCGCGGCTGGCTTCGAACCTGCACAATCCTCCTGTCTCTGCCTCCCAAGCGCGGGGATTACAAGCGTGCGCCACCATGCCTGGCCTGAAATCCTATCCTCTTCTAACCACATCCATCACAGCTTGGGAAACAATAGGGTCGTTTAATTTCAACACACTAGAAAATAAAGTGTTATTAATTTAAGGTAATTTTAACAAAGATTGTAATAGATAATGTCTTGTTAAATCACCTTTTCAAAACATGTCATCTATCAAGATATGTTTGGTGAATATTTTATGTCCAAAATATGACTCAGTAAAGTGTAATTATAAATACACCAATTTCACACTACAACATGAGAAAGAACTCTACACTTGGTCTCCATACTTTATCTTGAAGGGAAGTTAAACTTTCAATGTATAAATGGCGGGGTTTTTTTTTTTTTGTGTGTGTTACTGTGTATGGAACCCTTCTACCTCCAGGCTACATTCCCAAACCTATTTTTTATATTTTATTTGGAAACAGGGTCTCTTAAGTCAGCACAGCTGGCTTTGAACCTGCATGATCCTTCTGTCTCCACCTCCCAAGCATGGGGATTACAAGTGTGCGCCACCAGGCCCGGCGTAAATGGCTTTTAAATTTCACATTGTATCTTGTTAAATTGAGCTTACCTAAGACCAGAAACAGTAGGTAAAAGAGGCATATTATCATAAATATGAGTTTCTTTTTCATTCAACATATTGATCAGGAAATAATAAATCCCATGACATATTTCTTTTTTCTTTCTTTGTTTGTTTTTGCAGTACTGGGGAGGAAGCCTAGGAGCATTCTACCTTCCAGCTACACACCCGGCCCTATTTTTTTTCTTTATTTTAAAACAGGGTCTCACTGAGTTGCAAAGGGCCTCACTAAGTAGGCTGTCCTCCAACTGTGATCCTCCTGTCTCAGCCTCCTAAATGCTGGGATTACAAACTTGTGCCACCACGCCGGCTACCCATTATGAATTTCTAAATAGGCAAATGTAGAGTTGATAAGAATAGCATGTGAGCAGAGAAAAAACATTTGATAAGAAGCATGCTGCATGTACCTAGACAGTGACTACTTACAGAGTGATGTGTGTGATCTTCATGCATAGACGTAGGAAGGATTTGACAAAGAGGAAATAGAAAATAGGGAGTGTTCTGATTGAAGACCTGCATGTGGAATGTAGCTCCAGGGCAATGATAAATCCCCAACCCATGAAGCAGATCCAAGACACCACCAGACCAGCAAATGAACTGCGTCCAGCAGGTGGCCATCCGAGAGCTCCCTGTACTTAGGGACAAAACCCAGCCGTGGTCAAGTTCTTATATGGCGGGTTCTTAGGACTCACTCAGTGTCTCCTTCTGAGGTCACAGCGAGAAGGGGCTGGGTGTGGCCCATTGTGGCTGTGTCTCAAGGTTTGGCCTCAAGAACCTCTTTCACAAAAGAAGAAAAAAGAGATTCTTGATTCTTTTTTTGCTTCCTTGGAATGTGGAGATAAATATTTGCTACTTTAGAAAATAAAATTTGTAAGAGGGTATTTTATTTTATTTAAAATATCTGTAATAAAAATGCTCAAGAGGAGAATCTAAAATGTAAAAGACATATTAATTATGGTTAACATTTTAATTAACAATTCAATTACTGACAAGTTTAATAGGACCATTAGGCTTTAATAAATTTTGCATAATCTTTAGAACATTTACATTAGTGTATATCACATTATTCTATAAAATAACAGTCCTCCATTTGACCAAAATTATAAACTGACCATTTAAAATACTTTAAAACAAGTAGGTTATTTTTAAAATCTTAAATAATTTAAGACTCAATTTTCCTAAATAGTTAAAAATCTAATAAAAACTTTTGTATGTCTCAGTGGTAGAGAGTTTGTCTAGTATATTCTAGTTGCTTTAATACGAAGCATCATGAAAACAACATTAAACACTAAAAAGTAACCACCTAATAAAACATCAGAGAACACTGGAAAGTGTATTGATAAGACACAACATTTTTGTTTTCTAGCTTACAAATTTTACTAATACAAAAGCAAAATTTTAGGACAATGTTGCTTTAAACATAGTTTAGGAAAATGTTGCTTTAAACCTAGAGAATTATATTTGTATTATATATCGGAGTATTTACTTTTGAAAAGGTGAATATTTTAAAATTACCCTCTGTTTGATTAAAGTTCATTTAATAGCACCCATCCCTGTGACATCTTCTGTAACTTGCTCAGACCCTCTAAATCATGCTTAGGATTGTCCCTATCTTTATTTCTACTCTGAAATGAATCAGTCATTCTTTCTAAGGACAAAAAAATTATTTTAGCATACAAAGACCTCTTTCATTCAAAGGAAAATGATGACTCTTCTTAATCACCTTCGCCTGAAACGTCCTCATGTTATCCCAAGTAATGTTGGTGATCTTTATGAATCATGTTGAAGTATGTTTTCTCACTCGTGGACCTTTGATAGAAAATGAGCCCCCATGATTTTACACTCAGAATTGATAGTGAAAGAGTAACATAGCATATTCCATTAACCTTCCAGGGCATATTTTATGTCTTAATCACAGAAGTTTATGCTTGAAATGATACATTAAAAACATGGTTGACTTTGATATTAAGGTGTAAGACTAAAAAAAAAAAAAGTTGAGCCAGGCATAGTGGCACACTTTTGTAATCCCCGCGCTTGGGAGACAGAGACAGAGACTTTTGTAATCCCCGCGCTTGGGAGACAGAGACAGCACAGGTTCGAAGCCAGCCTTGCTGGCTTAAGAGACCCTGTCTCCAAATTAAAAAAAAAAATTTATATATATATATATATATATATATATATATATGACCATTAGGCTTTAATAAATTTTACATAATCTTTAGAACATTTACATTAGTGTATATCACATTATTCTATAAAATAACAGTCCTCCATTTGACCAAAATTATAAACTGACCATTTAAAATACTTTAAAACAAGTAGTTTATTTTTTAAATCTTAAATAATTTAAGACTCAATTTTCCTAAAGTTAAAAATCTATAAAGTCATTTGTATGTCTAATATATATATATATATATATATATATATATATATATATATATATATATATATATAGTGTCTGGGCCTGTAGCCCGGAGAGAGAATTGTTTCCAGGAACCCCAGTACCACCACAAAAAAGCTTCACTACATTGCATTTTATGGATTTGCAACTGTTTGATCGATAAGCCTTCACTGACAACTTTTGAGAGTTTAACCATCTTTTTTTTATTTTTTTTAATTTTTTATTGGTGCACTGTATTCATACATCATAGTGGGATACAAACTTCTATAGACGTACATGCACACATCGCCCAGTTAGCCCCTACCCGATCCCCACCCCATTCCCTCCCCATCCCTCCTTCCCATGCTTGGCTTAGTGGTTGACATCTAGTATTATAGCAATTTATCCAAAATTAAAAAGGATAATCTCACATAACAGTTTCATTTGTCTGATACCAAGCTTTTGATGACTTAAAGATAACATTTCAATATTTCTTTTTGCTTTCTTTCTTACCGAAGAATATTTTTTTCTATTTTTTTAGGTGAAACTATCATATATTTATATATTTATTTTTTAGAAAAAAATCTATCCTAATATGGAATATAGATTCTAAATACCCAAAACGATCTTGAAAAAGAACAAAGCTAGACTTCCGGGAAGATGGCGACCGAGAAAAGCGGGGCTTAAGAGCCCTGCTAACAACCAATCTCCATTACCACAAAACCAGCGCCTTTCATAGCCAGAAAACACCATCACCAGAAAAACAAAAAAACCACCAGGCTCCAGAGAGAAAGCGGACTGAGAACAGAGCTCAGGGCCACAGAGGAGACACACGCGCCCGAGGATGCGGCAGCAGCGCCATACTGCCGGCGGCAGCGGTGAACTCATCGGACGGCTACAGCAAGCCGAGGTGAGCCACTGCGGAACAGCCAGGCGGGATTTCTCCATGCAGAGAGCGTCTAAAGCTCCCAGTGGCCGAGCTCAGCACACGCTGCAGGGATTCAGAGTGGAAATCAAAACCAGAGAAGAAAAAATACGCCAGCCTCATGGCCGAGGGCGTGGCAGAGGCGCCATATTGCCACCGGCGGCGGCAGCAGCAGTGAATTCGCCGAATCCAGTACAGCTACATCTGCATACTCAAGAACAGTGAGTCAAATTGCGGGCCACAGAGGAGAAATCCCAGTACTGTACCTCACTGTACCCAGTGAGGGAGTGGTGGTGGCAGAGATATCACACCATAGGAGAATGTGCAACCTGGCACCCCCCATAGTTTAAAGCAGCCTCTATCGACTCCCTGGGTGGGAGACTCTGTGATAAAACCCAGTAAAGGAGTAGTGGGGTCTGAGATACTACTGACTCAAGATCCAGAACACCTTAAGTGAAGTCATAGTGACCCAAGGGAAGAACCCAGAGAAGGCACAAGCATCCGAAATCATGGGAAAGAGGAATAATACTGGAGCAATGAATACCGCCCACAACCCCACAACATCAGAACCTGATAAAACAGAAAATCAGAGATTTCTAGAAGATCAAATCAGGAAAATAACTGTAGAAATAATAGAGGTGCTTCGAAAAGAACTCAGAGAGAGCCAAAAAGAGATAAAGGATGCAATTAATGAAGTAACGGCCTCAATTCAAAGCACAAACAACCGATTAGAACACATGGAGAACAGAATCTCGCTCTTAGAAGATGAGCAATCCAAAAATGAACGCATAGTTTCTAATCTAGAAAAAAATATCCGACAGCAGGAATCTGACATTGAAGAAATATGGGCCCATCTTAAGAGAGCTAACCTAAGAATAATTGGAATAGAGGAGGGAAAAGAAAGTGAAACCAAAGGGAGCAACAATCTCTTCAAGGAAGTAATAGCAGAAAAATTTCCAAACATAGAGCAAGAGGTTGATACACAGGTCCAGGAAACTTATAGAACTCCCTTTAGACAGGATCGGAGAAGAGGATCCCCACGCCACATAATTGTCAAAATGACCAATGTGGAAGCCAAGCAGAGAATCTTAAAGGCAACAAAAACAAAGGGCCAAGTGACATTCACCAGGTAACACTCACCAGAACCAGAGAAACAAGATATTTCATCCAACAGACAACTAAGATTGGTTATCTGTGGAGATTCATTATTTATGTTAGTCTTTTACCTATCTCTAAATTGTATTGTTTGCCTTTATTGTTGTTAATTTTTAGGATTTCTAGTTGGGATATTAATATACCTTCAGATATAGCATTTGGAAATATTTTATCCCATTCTATTAGTAACTTTTAACTCTGTTTACATTGTCTTTGGATATACAATATTTTTTTTTATTTTTTAGGGAGTTTGTATATTCTTCTGTTGCCTGTGCCATTGAAATCATAACCAAGAAATCACTGCCAATTTCAATGTTGTGAGGTTTTATGACCCGGATTTTCTCCTAAAAGTTTATAGTCTTAAGATTTATATTTAGGTCTTTTATCTATTTTGAGTTAATACTTGTATGTGGGATTAGGTAAGGGTCCAATTTTATTCTTTTCCATGTAATTATTATTTTTCAACAATATTTAGTTAAAAGAATATTATTTCCACCACCAAATGTTCGTGGAAACCTTGTCAAAAATAACTTGACAATATAGGGAAGAATTTAGCTCTAGGCTTGTATTTAACTCCAATGGTTTATATATCTGCCTTTAGAACAGTACTACACTGTTTCAATTATTGTAGCTTTATATGGTTTGAAATCAGAAAATATATATCTGCTAGCTTTGTTCTTCTTCAAGATCGTTTTGGGTATCTAGAATTCATATTCCATATTAGGATAGATTTTTTTCTGAAAAATAAATATATAAATATATGATAGTTTCACCAAAAAAAAACAGAAAAAAATATGCTCTGGTAAGAAAGAAAGCAAAAAGAAATATTGAAATGTTATCTTTAAATCATCAAAAGCTTGGGATCAGATAAATGAAACTGTTATGTGAGATTATCATTTTTAATTTTGGATATTGCTATAATACTAGATGTCAACCACTACGCCAAGCATGGGAGGGAGGGATGGGGAGAGAATGGGGTGGGGATCGGGTGGAGACTGACTGGGCAATGTGTGCATGTATGTCTACAAAAGTTTGTATCCCACTATGATGTATGAATACAGTGCACCAATAAAATAAAATAAAAAAAAAAGAAACCAAGGTAACTTAGAGAAAAAAAAAAGAACAAAGCTAGAAGATATACATTTTCTGATTTCAAACCATATAAAGCTACAATAATTGAAACAGTGTAGTACTGTTCTAAAGGCAGATATATAAAACATTGGAGTTAAATACAAGCCTAGAGCTAAATTCTTCCCTATATTGTCAAGTTATTTTTGACAAGGTTTCCATGAACATTTGGTGGAGGAAATAATATTTTAACTAAATATTGTTGAAAAACAATAATTACATGTAAAAGAATAAAATTGCACCCTTACCTAATCCCATATACAAGTATTAAGTCAAAATAGATAAAAGACCTCAATATAAATCTTAAGACAATAAACTTTTAGAAGAAAATCTGGGTCATAAAAGCTCACAACATTGAAATTGGAAGTGATTTCTTGGATATGATTTCAATGGCACAGGCAACAGAAGGGTAAACAAACTCCCTAAAAATTAAAAAAAAATTATATATCCAAAGACAATGTAAACAGAGTTAAAAGTTACTAATAGAATTGGATAAAATGTTTCCAAATGCTATATCTGAAGGTATATTAATATTCCAACTAGAAATCCTAAAAATTAACAATAATAAAGGCAAACAATACCATTTTGAGATAGGCAAAAGACTAACATAAATAATGAATCTCCACAGATAACCAATCTTAGTTGTCTGTTGGATGAAAAATCTTGTTTCTTTGGTTCTGGTGTGTGTTACCTATTTCTTCTTTGTAGTTAATCTCTTTGAGTATTTTCTCTAGCGCTGGTTTTGAAGACATAAATTCCTTCAGTTTCTGTTTGTCATGGAAGCTTCTTATTTTTCCATCTAACTTGATAGAAAGTTTTGCTGGATAGAAAATTTTTGGCTGGAAGTTGTTTTCTTTCAGAGTTTGGAATATGTTACTCCAAGCCCTTCTGGCTCTCATGACTTGGTTTAGGAAGTCTGGAGTGATTCTAATTGGTGTGCCTCTGAATGTCACTTGGCCCTTTGTTTTTGTTGCCTTTAATATTCTCTGCTTGGCTTCCACATTGGTCATTTTGACAATTATGTGGCGTGGGGATCCTCTTCTCCCATCCTGTCTAAAGGGAGTTCTATAAGTTTCCTGGACCTGTGTATCAACCTCTTGCTCTATGTTTGGAAATTTTTCTGCTATTACTTCCTTGAAGAGATTGTTGCTCCCTTTGGTTTCACTTTCTTTTCCCTCCTCTATTCCAATTATTCTTAGGTTAGCTCTCTTAAAATTGGCCCATATTTCTTCAATGTCAGATTCCTGCTGTTGGATATTTTTTTCTAGATTAGATACTATGCGTTCATTTTTGGAATGATCATCTTCTAAGAGCGAGATTCTGTTCTCCATGTGGTCTAATCGGTTGTTTGTGCTTTGAATTGAGGCCTTTACTTCATTAATTGTATCCTTTATCTCTTTTTGGCTCTCTCTGAGTTCTTTTTGAAGCACTTCTATTATTTCTATAGTTATTTTCCTGATTTGATCTTCTAGAAATCTCTGATTTTCTGTTTTATCAGGCTCTGATGTTGTGGGGTTGTGGGCATTCATTGCTCCAGTGTTATTCCTCTTTCCCATGATTTCAGAAGTTTGTGCCTTCTCTGGGTTCTTTTCTTGGGTCACTATGACTTCACTTAAGGTGCTCTGGATCTCGAGTCTGTAGTATCTCTGACCCCACTACTCCTTTACTGGGTTGTATCACAGAGTCTCCGACCCAGGGAGTCGATAGAGGCTGCTTTAAACTATGGGGGGTGCCAGGTTGCATGTTCTCCTATGGTGTGATATCTCTGCCACCGCCACTCCCCCACTGGGTCAAGTCCCAGGGAGTACAGTACTGGGATTTCTCCTCTGTGGCCCGCAATTTGACTCACTGTTATTGAGTTCGCAGATGTAGCTTTACTGGACTCAGTGAATTCGCTGCTGCTGCCACCGGTGGCAATATGGCGCCGCTGCTACACCCTCGGCCGTGAGGCTGGCGTATTTCTTCTTGGTTTTGAGTGCCACTCTGAGTGCCTGCAGCGTGTGCTGAGCTCAGCCACTGGGAGCTTTAGATGTTCCCTGCGCTGAAAAATCTCGCCTGGCTGTTCTGCAGCGGCTCACCTTGGCTTGCTGTAGCCGTCCGGTGAAGTCGCCGCTGCCACCGGCAGTATGGCGCTGCTGCTGCGTCCTCGGGCATGAGGCCGGTGTATCTCCTCTGTGGCTCTGAGCTCTGTTCTCGGTCCGCTTTCTCTCTGGAGCCTGGTGATTTTTTTGTTTCTCTGGTGATGGTGTTTTCTGGCTATGAAAGGCGCTGATTTTGTGGTAATGGAGATTGGTTGTTAGCGGGGCTCTTAAGCCCCGCTTTTCTCGCGAGTTTAACCATCTTTAGAACATTAAGAAGGGCTGTGACCTAAGGCATTGTCAAGGAATATGACAAAAACAAAGTTTCTTATTAACATAGGTGATAGTAATGTAGATAAAGTCAATATTTGATCTGAATGAAGTAAATTGTAGAACACTGTTTTTCTTTTTATTGATGCACTGTAGTCATACATCTTAATGGGTTGCAAGAAGGTAAAGGCATACATGCACATATCACTCAATTAGCACTGTGACACCTTTTAAAATATATTTTGCAGCTGGGTGTGGTGGTGCATGCTTGTAATCCCAGCATTAGAGAGGCTGAAACCAAACAATTGCTGTTAGCAGACAGCCTCAGCTACTTAGTGAGGCCCTCCACAACTTAGTGAGACCCTGTTTAAAAAAATAAAGAATGAAAAATAGGGAAGGGGCGTAGCTCAGAGGTCAAATGGCCCTGGGTCCCATCCCCAGACCCCCCCACAAATACGTATGTATGTGTATATATATATATGGCTTCCATTTTCCATATGATTTAATCTTAGGAGTGATATAAGATAAGCATCCAGTGTATATATGATCAAAATATTTATATACCAATAATTTTATAATACTGTCTACTTAAATATAAAATATGTATTTCTTCTATATTTTTGTGATATAATTAGTTTTTCAATTGATGCATCTTAATTATAATTATAATTAGTTTTTCAATGATACATCTTAAAATCTGTTAATGTTACCAAATACTGACTTACCGGTTGGTAAGGACCGGGTATTAATCTACAAGGTTTCTTTACTGTTGGCTCATTCACTACACAACATGCCAAGGTACAAGCACTATGACAAATCCCAGAGTCAAGTGCTGCTTCTGAGATAAAGCCCCATAGGAAAATATAAAAACCTGCAACCTGAGTCAGTTTGTCACTGGGGTCTTTTCTTAAATTGATTACACTAGAATATCTTTTTTTCTTATTTGATAAACATTTTGGAATTGCAATTTAAGAATTTATGTCTACACAAGTTTTTTTTTTCTTCATCATGCTGTATAAACACAGTGCCACAATAAAAAAAAACAAACAAAAGAAGTATTGTAACTCTAACTCATTGGTATAAAAAATCTAGGAAGTTTATTTAAGTATTTTAAATAATAGCAACGGCTCCTAATGATTAATATTGGGAGTGGCACCATTCTGAAGTTGAGCAGACAACTGATTTGCAGATTCATTTAAGAAATATGTTTGCAAATTTATGTTGGCCACCTTGCAAGTTTGTGATAATATATGAGGAAATACTTCTTTAGTAATCACCTGCCTTTGTTCACTCTTTTTGTAGGTTTGACAGAAACAACTCCAGGTTTATCCTTTCATGTTTCTTTCACATGTTCGTCTTTTGCTTTGACTTTTGCAGCCCTTCGTCCCCAACTGTGTGCCCTCCTCAGCCAATGTGTGCTCAGTGGGCTCAAAGACAAAGTCATTAAGGGCAGGCTCCCTGGCTCTGCTCTATGGCAAGAGTAGAAACAAGAATCTGCTGGGCATGGACTGAGTCCAATGCCCTGATTTTCAGACCAAACTCAGCTGAGACTGGAGGATCGCTCAGGTTCAAAGCCAGGCTCAGCTACTTAGTGAGGCTTACAGCAACCTTTGAGACCCTGTTTTCATATAATGTATAAAAAATAATAGGTCTGGGAGTATAGCCCCGGGGTAGAAAAGCCCCTGTGTTTCATTCCCAGTACCACAAAAAAAAGAAAGAGAAAGAGAAAAGCATATGGCTTGAGATATATAAAATATATTTTAGAAAAGCTAAGATAGTTTCTAAGACATTCTTTATTTTGACATTGACCTTCCTAGTATATAATATTTTTCTAAAATATTTCTTATAACTTAATTATATTATACTTACTCAAGTTTATTCATTTTGTTGCTCAGATGGTTCCATTGTTGGGCCTGAAAAGTCTTTAAGGTGGTTCTTAGACCATTTTGAAATAGATGATTGTGGTGTGGTTTTACAGGTCTGACTGGCCGCTTGTTTCCATGTGTTGCTGCTTAGCCTTTCTGAATCTCTTGCACTGTGAGGCATTCCAGTGTAATTACATTGGTCACCTGCCCCATACCAGCATTTATTATTAGTCCTTGGGGTCCTAGTCCTTTTGTTTGTGAATGATAGTAGGAGCAAACAGATGGACACCAGGTATATTACTTGAATCTCTGGGGTCTCTTGATTCTAACATTTATCAGCTGACAGTGCTCAGGAAAATATTTGTATATACAAACTCATATTATCACTCAAATATTTCTACATTAATTCCTGTATTTGAATTTAAAGTTAAGCATATATTTCTAGTAAGGGCTTCAACATAACCTAAATCTAATCTACTATCAAGTGAATCAGTCTAATAATTTCCATTTCCTTATAGAAAACCTGCCATTCCAACAGGGATAAATTTGATTTATTTGAGCAGTAAGCCCAATCATTAATAGAGGTCTCAGAATTGTTAGCCCATACCCCTACTTAATCAAATTTAGCAATGAACACCTAGCGTGTGCATATAATTTCTTTGACATTTAACCTTAAAATCTCCTCTTAGTTCAGTCACTACCTTCCTGGGCTTATCACCAGCTCGAGTTAAACAGATATATTATGTTCTATGCATTCCATCCTGGTATTTTCTAACTTAATAAATGTTTTCAATTGTACACATTAAAGTCCACATTTTATGATAAGAAAAGCAGTATATTTTAAAAATTGTATCATTAACACACATTAAATTGTCATAGATAATAATGTATGTATTGGATATATCTATAAATTGAAAAATGTCCACTCATTTTAGCTTAGGCCTTTTTATTTTTATTTTGAATTTTGGAATATTCATATATTCTGGGCAGCTGAGCACCATCAGCTCTATTACTTGAACACGTTCTCCCTTTTTCTTAGATTGTCTTAATGCACAACGAGTCACAGAAGTCTTTTTTCAATCATTTGTATTCTTTTCACCTATTAGGAATTACTTTTCACATAATTTCATAGAGATTTTTTGCCATGGGACTTGTGGCTTAAACTGTTACTTTTAGATCTATTACCTCTTTTGTGTTAATTTTATGTATGATATGGGGAAACAGACAAATTAAATTTAAATACTCACTCAACCCAGTAACATTTTTCTTCACAGTACTGGGGATGGAACCCAGGCGATTCTACCTCTGAGCTATACCTCCAACCCAATTTCTTCTTATTTATTTATTTATTATTATTTATTTTTAGTTTTAATTGAAAATGGTATACATTTAAACTGTGCTTGGTGCCCTCCCCCCATTTTCCCTTCCCCCTCCCAACAATGAGTGTCCAGGTTGACCATGCTATATTCATACTTTTATTACACATATTCGGATGTAGCTCCTCCATTAATCAACCTCAGCCTTCTTCCTCTCCTATCCTTCCATTCTATCTTTGTTGGGTTTCCCCCTCCATTTTCTGGAGTTCCTCTAGTATCCCCAATGCTCCCTAGTTTGGGCATATTAGAGAAAACATATGTCCCTTCTCTTTCTCTGCTTGGCTGATCTCACTTAACATAATGTTTTCCAGATCTTTCCATCTTCTTGCGAATGGCATGATTTTGTCATTATTTATAGATGAATAGAATTCTACCAGATCTCATCTTATTCTTTAATTTGAAACAAGGTCTCAATGAGTTGCAAAGGGCTTCACTAAGAGGCTAAGGCTGTCTTGAACCATGATTCTTCTGTCCCTGCTTCCCAAATGCTGGAATTACAAGCATGTGCCACCACACCAACTCCAGTAACATTTTTTTTTGGTGGTCCTGGGGTTCCTGAAAACCCTTCTACCTCCCGGCTATTTATTTTATTTGGAAACAGGGTCTCTTAAGACAGCGAGGCTGGCTTTGAACCTTTTGGGATCCTCCTGTCTCTGCCTCCCAAGCGCTGGTATTACAAGCATGTGCCACCACACCTGGCAGCTCCAGTAACATTTTTGAAGAAGGAATTTTCTATATTGAATTATCTTAGCAATATTTTCTTTTTAGTTTTTTACTGATGTATGATAGTATACATCTTAATGGGGTACCAGACGGTAGAGGCATACATGCACACATCACCCATTTAGCCCTTCCTCCTTTCCCACCTCATACCCTCGAACTCTTTATCCCTCAGTCTCAGCCTCCAGAATAGCTAGGATTATAGATATGCATTATCACACCCAGTTGTGCTGGCAAATTCTTAAGACAAGTTTACCATGAATATATGGATTAATTTTGCTCAACTAGCTCTATAAAACTGACCTCTATCCCCATGCTTAACCAGTACCAAGAATTCATGGTTGTACTCAGTTTTAAATTTTGACAACATGATTTTTGATTCTAGTACTCCCAGTTTCTTCTTTTTTTCAAGATCTTTTGGGTATTCTAGATCCCTTCCATTTTCATATGAATTTTAGAAGCAGCTTGAAAATTATTTCAAAAGATAAAATCAACAAAAGATGAAATTTATATACAGATTATATTGAATTTATACATGCAAATGAAAAATAGTGCCATTTTTAAATGTGCTTTCTGATCAATAAATATAAAGTATTGTCCAGTTACTTCAGATTTCATAGATTTCTGAAAATATTTTATAGATTTTAGTGTATATATCTTGGAATTATTAAATTTGTTTCTAAACATTACTTTAAGTTTTATTATTTGAAAACAGTGTCTAGATATATAATTAACTTTTATATATTGATCTCATAAAATTAAAACTTGAATGAGATTTTTAGCTATAATCATCTTTTAGAAGATTTCATATAATATTCTATAAAAATATCATAAAGCTTGGAAAAGACATATTTTTCATCTGCAATTTTTATATACTGTATGTAAGTTTCTAGTCTGATGACTCTTAATGGGGTAACAGAAATAATAAAATGACCTCATAGATTCACTGGAAGTGTTATTTCCTCTGTAATTTGTTTTCTTCTTGTTGTTTGAGAGTTAATGTAAATTGAAACTAATATCAAGATGTTTGGTTTAATTCACAGTGAAGTCATCCGGTCCTGGGAAAGGAATTGAATCTTAGCAATTACAGGATTTGGAAGATGTCTTCCCAGCTGTGCCTTCAGGAGGGGGCTGACTGTGGGCTGCAGCCTCAAGGTTTGACTGCAATACAGATTTGTCTAACACTGTGTCTGTTTCAGTGTAGAAAAAATCCCATACTAGTTACATGCAAAAAGGGCTGTTCTTAAGCTTCCTTAGACATATAATGGTCCCCAACTAACTCACCAGCTGAAGAAGCAGAGCTATACAATTTATTGGTCATAACTTAAACACCCTATCTTGCATCTTTTCAGGAGTTTGCCCACAGGAGTAGTTACTGGAATAAATAGAAAATACTTCATATTTTTTTCTCTAATCTAGATGTTAATAAGACCAGTGTTTGCAAACCTGAACAAGGTGCTATCGACTATGTTACAGACCTGATGAGAAATTGGTATGGCTCAACAAGAGTGGGAAACCATTGAAGGAAGGTTCACTCTAGAGGACGAGAGAGAGATAGAATGAGAATGAGTGAATGAATGGATAATAGGGCAAACTGAGACAGGCACTGTCCAGTCAGTCTCTATTTAAATGATAACTAAACAGGGCAAGTAGAAAAGAGAGAGTATTTTTGTTAAAGGGAAGAGCTTTGGTGGTTGAGGTTGTAGCTGATATTTTAGTTGTAGGGTGCATTTAAAGTGGAAGAAAGTAGATGGAATCACAGCAGAAGGAACAGTTTTAGGCAGTACACGAGACAAAAATTGTGGCGAGGGCTGTCCCATCTCGGTGGCGGGGAGGGGGGGGCAGGAGGTTTAATGGTCCCTTAGTGCTCACATTTACGAGAAGACAGGACATGGACAAAAAAGGACTGACTTGGATATGAAGTCCCAGGCACGGAGGGCAGGTCTGAGCGAGGAGTATCAAAAGGAGCACGGGGCAGTGGTTTCCCACAGCCTACTCAGTCACCTGGGACCAGATTGCAACGAGAATGGCACAGCCGCCAGAATTCTCAGGAAGATGCCAGACAACATGCTATAGTAAACTTGCCTTCATGTTCCAGCCGGAATGGAAGACAGAGCTTTGGCTGGGCACAGTGGTGCCTGCCTGTAATCCCATAACTTGGGAGGTGGAGAAAGGATGATTGCAGGTTCAAGGACAGCCATAGAAATATAGGAAGACACTCAGCAACCTAGCAAAACTCGATTTATAAAAAAAATTCCCAAAGGTCTAGGGGAGTAGCTTGAAGGTAGAATAGCCCTGAGTTCAATCCCCAGTAACAGGTGCACGCGCACACACACACACACACACACACACACACACACAGAGTGCATTTAAGGAATGTATCATATGTTTCAGATCACAACTGGCTATTAACCTAATTGTCTTTTGTAGCCTAAACCTGTGGGTGCAATTTTCAGCTCCATCTTATATTAGGAAATATATGTGCTTTTTTTTTCTACAGTGCATTCATTAGATGTAAAATTGTTAATTTCACAAATGAACCAAATAATCATTTATATATTGATATTGTTAAAAACCATTATTATTGCAAATACTAGCTTGTTGCTCAGTTTAGAATTCAGGCCAGCCTACATACTTTATGTTATTAGTTAATTCAGTAAAATATCTCTAGCATTCTTACCACTCATCTGGTCCACTTTTGAATCTGAGAGAAAAACCCTACAAGAACTTGATCCTGACTATTTCTGTCTCCCAAGTCCTTGTGTATGTTGAAACTGTTAGAATAGTTTTGAACAGGGGTTGTAGCTCATTGCTAGAGTACTTGGCTACCATGAATGTGGCTACAAAACAATAGAGAAAACTGTAAAACAATAGAAAAAAACAATGTTTTCCATGTGACAAATATCTTATAGATATATTTTAATTAATCTCACCATAACCTATATTCCTAAAGTGATTTATTATTTCATATGTTTAAAGCTAGATTAAAATATTATATTTAGGAATATGAGCTGCCTGTAATTAATTTTGTATTTAGTGTGAGGGTGAAATTCATGTTTTTATTCTCCTTATGTGGACAGTATACTTTCTAACGCACATACAAATCTATATTTTCTTCATTGATATTCCATATCAGTAATTTTCTTACATGTACATATGCTAGAGTTTGAGATATCTATTCTAATTCATTTTATTTTTCTTTCTTTGTGCAAATAGAACAATGTTTGATTAAGAGACTTCCTTTAACAAAAGAAGAATTTCTCCATTCACTGTTGTAGGCTTAATGAAGAGTTGAAACATACATTCCAAGCTTCCCAACTATAGCTTTAATAAAAATTAAAAGGAGGGATTATAACCTTAAAGCATTCTGTTAGGTACTAGTATCTATAGGCATATAACAATCACCCACACCACTTTCTAATTTTCAACAATGCTTCCTCAGTGAATTTTATTTGGGGTTATAGCTCCTTTTCTTTTCCCTCCTTGTTTTCGGGACTGGGGGCCTTCTCCACCTCTAGCAACAACCTGCAGAACAAGAGCTTCTACAAGCCAGGATGCCACCTGCATTCTGAAAGGAACAGGGAGCGAAGCAAAGTGGTTGGGGGGAAAGAAAAGTGATTCACCTACACATCTTGGGGCAGGAGAGGAGACCATTGGATCCTTAAGCACAGCCGGAAGTGTCTAATGTAAGGACAGCAGGTGCGGGAAGGACAGAGGAGGGGGGGTCAGCAGGAGTGAGAAGGGAGGCCCGGAGTGGGTGCAGGGGCAGCTCGGGAGGAATGCATCTTGGCTGGAAACGTTTTATATGTGAGGCTTACTGCTTGGAAAGTTAGTGCCAGCCCATGAAATATGCCCATCAGGAAGAGCACAAAGAAAGATGGTCACTGTCCACTGCAGGGGTCCCTGGGCTTTAGGAGAGGGGCTTGAACTGTGTAAGAAGTGCACTTGAAGAATGGTGCAGAGAGAATATCTAGGCACATGGACCCACAGGTCCTGTTAACGTCCTTCTGTTCCTCAAACCCCCACCCAACCTACAGTGCAGATTTTTTTTATCCCCTTAGAAAATTTTCCAATATAAGTGGAATTCCTGGATTGGAAAATTCAGTGTCCTGGCCGGGCGTGGTGGTGCACTTTTGTAATCCCTGCATTTGGGAGGCTGAGACAGGAGGATCACACAGGTTCAACGCCAGCCTCGTTGGCTTAAGAGACCCTGTTTCAAAATAAAAATATAAAATAGGTCTGGGAGGGTAGCCCGGAGGTAGGAGGGTTTCCAGGGACCCCAGTACCACAAAAAATAATGTCCTGCTGTTTTTTATCTGATGAGCTTCCTTGGAGACCCAAGAGCAGTCTGATGGGAAATTGTAGCTGAGTGGGCTTCTGCAGCTGTGGAGCTGAGCAGCAGGTGCAGCTGGAGCCCGGGTGCTCTGAGGGTGGTAGGCTGGGGCTGGCCTTTTCTGGGATTTCTCTACAATCTTGTTTTTTTAGTTTTGCAATCTTAACAATATTAAACGTAATGACCAATGATCATGGAATTTAATTTAATTTTTTGGTCTTAATTTCTTCAACAGATTTTGCAACTTTCTTTTTCTTGGTGCAATTTTGCAATTTTCAATGAATAGGTCTTCCTTGTATTTTGTTAAGTATATCCAAATTATGTTTGTCTTTTTTATGCTTTTTTAATAAAATTGTTTCCTGAGTTTGTATTTTCATTAGCACATATAATAGAGTACAAAGGGATAATTCAATATATGCAAAAATGTTTAATAATCTTATCAGGGTAATTCATATTTATTTGTTTAATAATCTACAAACCTCCATCTTTTGCTTATTTTGAGAAATATAATATTTTTCTAAACTTTAGTCCCTGTGGTGCTATAGAGTACTAATATTTATTCAACTTATACAAGTGTATTTCTGGAAATGTTAAAAAAAAAAGCTAGTTACTATTGCTAGCATCTAGCGACAGCTGTTATACTTTCAAATGTTATGAGGAGAGCTTCTTTCACTTCCTTATCAACATGGGATCTTTGTCGACTACTTGCTAGTGTAAAGGGTGCATGTAGGTCATGTTGCACATGTAAATTGAGAAAGTCTCCCTTCTGCTGTGGCCCAGAATGCTAGGGACATGTGTACACACAGGGCTTGGTGACGTTTCCCTGGCTCACTTCCTGCTTCCTCCTCTCACTCCAAGGTGACATTATGATTGGCAGGGAGATTCTCACACCTGGGCATGGCACCAAGGGGAGGGTGTTCTCATTATCCTCTCTCCCACTCCCACCCTCCCCTAGACCACCTCCCTGGCTTCACTGAAATTTTTCTTCCATTATTTATGTTCCTCTTGTATTCTGATCACTCCCTAGCTTCCACAGAGAGAGAAAATGTGACCTTTCACTTTCTGTGACTGACTAAACTCACTTAACATAAGGATCTCCAGATCTATTTTGTGCAAATGACATAATTTCGTTATGATGTAATCTTATTTCAGTGGTGCCTTAAGACATTCTACTCAAAAGAGTATGACATTTACAAATTGAGGTAATTTAATTTTCTTATTCTGGATTTATTAGAGGTAATTTTTCTTAATTAATTGCCTTGGTGATATCACCAAATACATATTTGAGAGAAATGGTTAGAATGGATATTCTTGCTATATTTTAATCCTAGTGAAATTAATTATAATTTCATGATAGCACACATTGTATGAAATTCATGTGGGTTCCCTTTTTAAGTAACGAAATTTTGATTTCATGACAAATATTTTGGATAATAGTACTAGGAATATTAATAGATTAATATTGGTTTATTAACATTTTAATTACATTATTTATTTTACATGTTGAATGAAACATTATTCCCTGAGAGAAATACATTTTATTTTTATGTATATATATTATATGTTGCTGAAGTGTTTTTTGTGTGTGTTTGTGGTTCTGGGGTTTCTGGAAACCCTTCTACCTCCGGGCTACACTGCCAGACCTATTTTATATGTTAGAAACAGGGTCTCTTAAGCCAGAGCAGTTGGCTTCGAAGCTGCGGGATGCTCCTGTCTTCGCCTCCCAAGTGTGGGGATTATAAGTGTGCACCACCACGCCCGGTGTAGGAAACAGGGTCTCTTAAGCCAGCAAGGCTGGCTTCAAACCTTTGTGATCTTCCTGTCTCCACCTCCCAAGCGCAGTGATTACAAGTGTGCGCCACCACGTCCAGCATTGCTGAAGTGTTTTATAAGACTTTTTTACTTTCATATTGATAAAGCATATTGATTCGTGATGTTTTTTACTGTAATATACTTCTTTTTATGGGATTTTTGTTGATACTGGGGTTCCTAGAAGCTCTTATAGCTCTGGGCTACACTCCCAGACCTACTTTATACTTTTTATTTGGAAACTAGTTTATAAGCATATCTCTTCACATATGTTATGTACTTGATATTTCTTCCTTGCTCTTGATTTCTTGATGTGCACAATGGCTATAAAATCTTATACTTTGATACTACCATCAGACTTATTTTTGGATGTTTACAATGGGTTGTTCATCAAATATTTCTTCATCTCATTGTAAGGATAGTGCCAGAAGCAATAAAAAGTGTCAGATGTCTTGGTAATGTAAGACACAGAGGAGGCAAATAAGAAAATCATGTGAAGTTTTTAAAAAAGGATTAGAAGTTTCAAAGATAGCTAGAAGTTGCAGGAGATTCCTGTGATCCAGTACATGGCAGGTTGAGATAGGAGAATTGTAGGTTCAAGAACAGCCTCTGAAACTTGGGGAGAATCCAAGCAATGCAGTGAAATCTTTTTTCAGAAGGGTTAGAGGTATAGCTTGGTGGTAGAATACCTTGGTTTCACTTCACACTACATACACCCAAAGAAATCCCAGAGAAAATCTGACATCATATACTGAAGGGCCACTGCATCAAAAAGGAATCACCCTGGATAAGCACGGATCACCATGCATATCCATGGATAAGTATGGACGTTTGAGGAGCAGCTCACTAGGTGTTGGGAAATACTTTTCACCCAGGCTCAGCCATTAGTACCCTATTGTTTAGTCAGATGTGAGACTCTCTGTGGGTAGTCAGTCAAAAACTACAAGATGAAAAAGGAAGAAAGTACTTTGTACCTTGTCTGCAAGTCATGCTCCTTCAGATGCCCCAGTGTGGTGCTGTTACAAGGGAGACAGACTTGAGCATCAAGAACAGGAGGATACTAGTGCCCAAAACATCTACCTTGGGGTCATATTCATTCTTCTGGAACAGCTCCAGGGTAGAGAACTGAGAAGGCCAACGAATGTGTTCAACTTCTGCCTGGCCATTTCCCTGACATTTATTTTGTCACCCAGCAGGACGTTCCCCACCTTCTGGTATCAGTGCATGATGCCCTTCTTCTGACAATTGTGCACCACACACAGGATCTGCTTGAAAAGCCTCCAGGCGGCCGCTTCCCACAGAGCAGAGAAAAGATGCCCCTCGCTCACCCACTCCATCACCAAGTAGACGTAGTCATTGGTGTCGATAGTCTGCAACAGCTAGACCATATTCCTGTTTTCCACAGTCATCACTGTATTTAGATGAAATGAAGGGTAGCTTTGCCTCATCACAGACAGAACTTCATGGCCATCTTTCTACCAGTGAGTATATGGTGGGCCAGTGTGACCCAGGCAAAGTACCTTGGCCGATGTCCCTCAAGAGTTTATAATGGCTGTAATGGTTCTCTCTATCACAACGGCTCCTGGCCCACTTAGCTACCTCTCTTTGTCCTGAGGACATTTTCCATTAAATAAGACTAGAATGATTATAGAAGCATTTGTGCACATGCATGTACATGTATGTGTGTGTGTGTGTGTGTGTGTGTGCATGTGCATGCAAGCACAGAACTACTGAGGATTGAACTCAGAGACCTTCTACCTCTAAGTGACATTCCAGCCCTATTGTGTGTGTGTGTGTGTGTGTGTGTGTGTGTGTGTGTGAGATACTGGACATTGAACCCAGGGACACTCTACCTCAAAGCTCTACTCCCAGCCCTATTTTTTATTTATTCTTTATTTTGAAAGAGTCTCACTAAGTTGCAGAGGGCTTCACTAAGTAGCTGAGGCAGGCCGCAAACCTACAATCACACTGTTTCAGCCTCCCAAGTAATGGGATTACAAGTGTGGGCCATAACACCTGGCTACCAGAGCCCTATTTTATTTTTTTACTTTTTGAAACAGAGTCTTACTACATTGAGGAAGGCCTCACAAGATTGCAGAGTATGGTTGTGAACCTATGATCTCAACCAGTCTCTGCAGCTCAGCCTCCCAAGTACTGGGATTACAAGTGTGCGTAACCATCCCCAGTTTATAGGGTTTTTTTTTGTTGTTGTTTTGCTTGTTTTGGATATAGAGATGGACATTTACTTGTTTAGAAATAAAAAATTTAGGATGCCTCTTTGAGTTAAAACATCTATAATAAAATGCTCTAAAGAATAATAAAAATTTGGGTGTCAAAAGACTGAGTCTAGTCATGATTACAATTTAAATTGAGAATTTTAGTTATTTTCACTATAGGTATCATTTTAAAATAATTGTCACTGACAGAATTATATAGGACAGTTAGACTTTAACACAAATTAATTATATGTGTGCCTTACAAAGAGATGCTTAAATACATGTAAACATTGTTGAATGATCTGTTCTGGGAACTTCAGATTTATTTGTTTAGGAACCTATTAACACCCTTTTCTGCTTATTTTGAGAAATATAATAGTTTTTTTCTAAACTATAGTCTCCCTATAGCGTGGTAGAACTTATTTGTCCTGTACAAAGTGCAGTTTTTCAAATGTCAAGCAGCACCAGTTCCTATTCCTAGCCTCAAGTGACTGGATTGTAGTCTCCCATCACAGTGTGGTCCAAGATGTTGGGTACAGGCATCATACACACAGCACTTGGTTCCTGTTCCCAGTACACCCCTTCCCCGTACACGATACTGAGATTGGCCTGTTATCATCACACACGCACACAGCTCCAAGGCAAGTGCCTTCCTTTTGAGTTTTCTCTCTGCCCACCGCCGTCTCACCGAGTCCTCCTCCCTGCCGCACTGGGGTTTCTCCTCCATTCTCTCAATTTCTCCTGTACTCGAATAACTTTCCAGCTTAAACAGGTGAGAGAAAACACATGACCCTCCACTTTCTGGGACTGGTTAAAATCACTTAACACATGATGTTCTCCAGGTCCCTCCATTTTCCTGCAGATGACATAATTTTGTTACATTCTAATCTTATTTTACTGGTAGCCTAGGACTTTCTGTACAGAGATCTTATCATTTGCAAATTGGGATGATTTAGTTTTCTTTTCATTATGGATGTATTATAGGTGATTTTTCCAAGTTAATTGATGTGGCCATACCACCAAGTAAATATTTACAAGAAATGGAGAGAGTGGATATTCTTGTCATATTTTAATCTTAAGGAAATTACTGAGAACTTTATGATATCATACGTAATGTAAACTTTCTGTGGATTCTTTTCAGGTAAAGGAATTTTTATATAAACAGTTTTTGGATAATACTACCAATAATACTAATAGATTAAATTGGTCTATTAGTATTTGAATTGCATTATTCATATTATATCTTGAATGAAGCTTCATTTCCCGAGATAAACAAGTTTTATTATTATATCCTTTATATATGTTACTAGTTAGTTTTCGTATTATTTACTTGAGGCTTTTAACATTTATATTGATAATACATACAGATTTGCCAGGTTATTTCCTATTAATACCCTTTTATGGGTTCATTGTAAGTATTGATCCTAGTTAGGGTAACAGAAGCATACACGCTCTCATCTTTCACTGTATGCTCCCCTCCTCGCTCCTTGTCATTCACCCCTATGTTATATTTATATTGCTAGATGACCTCCTGTATGAGCAAAGGGTTATTTGAACAGTTCTCATCATCAGATGTCCACTCCCTCCTCCCACATCCCTCAAAGACTCCTCCCCATTCCTCCAGCATATCTCGTCAGTTTTCTGAAGTCCTCTTCGTTTCCAGTTTCTCTCCAGCTTCTAATTATGAGTGAAAGCATATGGCCCCTCAGTTACAGTGACTGCCTAATATTATTGAGAATAATTGTCTTGAATTGTATCCATTTTCCTGCAAATGACATGACCATGATTTTTTTATGGCAGAGTAAACCTCCACTGTCTGTGTACATAATTGCGTACGCCTTTCTTCACCAGATGCAAGATCCGAAAATTAGATCAGGGAGTAATTTCCGGATATTTTAAAAGGTTGGTTTCATAGTTTGGCTATTGTGAATTTTGCTGCATGTATCCCTATAGTACTCTGAATTTCATTCCTACAGGAAGACCCCCCAAAAGTGGTATTACTGGGTAGTATGAGGGTCTCATTATCAATCTTTGAAGGAACCTCATACTGATCTCCATACCAGCTGTACTGACTTACAATTCCACCAATAGTGTATAAGATTCCCTATTTCCTACATCTTCACCAGCATTTATTATTGCTTATATATTTGATGATTGCCATTGTAACTGGGGTTCGATGGAATCACAGGGACACTTCGATTGGTGTTTCCCTGACTGATAATGATGTTGAACATTTTTTTATATTTCTCACCCATTTATATTTCATCTTTGGAAAAGTATATTTTCAGTTCAATTCCATATTTTAATTGGGATTTTTGGTTCTTTAATACTGTTTTAAGTCTTTATTTATTCTAGATATTAATCTCCTATTACAGAAATAGCTAGCAAAGATTTTCTCCTATTTTGCTGGCTTTCTCTTTCGGTTCGTGATAGTTTTCTTTGCTGCACAGAGTTGTTTATTTTTTGTGTGTGTGATGCTGGGAATTGAACCCAGGGGCATTTTACCTCCAAGCTACAACTCTAGTCAAATTTTTATTCATTATTTTTTTTGGTGGTACTGGGGTTCCTGGAAATCCTTCTACCTCTGGGCTACACTCACAGACACCTATTTTTTAATATTTTTATTTGGAAACAGGGTCTCTTAGGCCAGTGAGGCTGGCTTCAAACCTGTGTGATCATACTGTCTCTGCCTCTCAAGCGCAGGGATTACAAGCGTGCTCCACCACGTCAGGCTATTCTTTATTTTTAAATAGGGTCTCAATAAGTTGCAGAGGGCCTAACTGAGTAGCTGAGGCTGGCCATGAACCCAGATCCTCCTGTCTCAGCCTCCAAGATACTGGGATTAAAGGGGACACCACCACACCTGGCTTCAGAAGCTGTTTATTCTAATGCAACCCCATTTGTTGATTTTTGGTTTTATTTCCTGAGCTTTTCAGTCTCATTTAAAAGTTTCTAGTAGTGCCTAGATGTTAGAGGTTGGCCCTATGCTCTCATCTAGTAATTCCAAAGTCCATGGTCTAATTTCCAGATGCTTTATCCATCTCAAGTTGACTTGTGCAGATTGAAAGATTGGATTTTAGGTATCTTATTCTACACATGGTTAACTGGTTTCACAGTACCATTTTTTGAAAAGGCTAAATTTCTCCAGTGTCAGTTTTTGGCCCATTTGTAAGAAATCAAGAGGTTATAGGTTCAAGGTTTGTTTCTCTATCTTCTTTTCCATTGATGAATGTTTCATTTCTTGTGCCAGCATCATTAAATTCATCATTATTTATTTTATCAGGATAAACTGGCCTCATTGAAAGCTTTGAGATATGTTTTCTCTGCTCATTTTGATGTTCTTGATACTCTGTGAAGAGCAGTTAATGAATTATTGTTATTTTTAAGGGCTTGTGTCAATTAAGCAATGGCGTCATTTCTACTCTTTCAGCATTTGAGTCCTAAGAAAACTCATATGAGCTTGAAGAGGGTTCCTTCAACTGTGAGCCATCAGGAACTTTGGCCTGTGCTGACATCCACACATGAATCACCGATGGAGAGAAAAGGTAAGGAGTATGTGGTTCTGAACAGTAAGGTGTGTGATAATTTGTTATGCTGTAATAAGTAAGAAATTGAGTTTTGGTTAACTCTAATGAAGTATCCTAAAGAAATAATGAAACAAATAATTATAATAGAGGCAATCCAGGAGAAATACAAAGAAATTCTGCAATTGAGTTTTATAGTAGTGTAAAATTCACAGTTTTCATCAATAGACATCCTGTTGCAGCATGTTAAAATTACATGAAGCTGACTGGTAAGTGAACGTTTCTGGCAAAAATTAATGAGACTCATTATAAACATAAAATTGTTTTCAAAAGTATATTTAAAAATTTTATACTCAAATAGGAATAGGAAACCACTCTAAAATAGACATAAACCAGACATTTCCGATTCAGGTGTTAAGTGGACATGCAGGGAGAGAATACTAAATTACCTTCTCTTGTTTCCACCACTCCAATAATAGGTGCACCTGTTCCAAGAAGATGGCATCAAGCTCTAGACCTTTACCCCTTTTTCTTCATCCCCATCTTCCTCCCCATTATCCAGTCCTTGGTCTTTGTATCCATAACCACATCTTCAAAAATAGATGTCATTCGCTCACATACCCAGAGTACACTACTTTTGCACATTTTCATAGAATGTGTCTTCAAAATTGCACTAAAAACTTTTTGTGAGAGGTTACTTCAGCTCAGTAGAAGCCAATATTGAAAAACATCAGTAACAAGGAATAAAACTCAGTTTCTTTGCATTCAGAATAATGCTTCCTACTTAGAGGACTTTCAGATTTTCAAATGATAATTCTACCTTAAATGTATAGGGGAAATCTTGTGAAAATTAATTTCTTTCCTTCTATTTATTGCAAAAATTAATTATTTGGAGCATATATCTGTTTACACACATATCCTTTCATCTTCTTACCTGTTAGCAAGTCAAAAAGTGCAGAAAATATATTATCAGATTGTATGTATGTATGTGTGTGTACATGTGTGTATAGAGAAAAAAGAGGTTGCTATATATAATAAATGATAGAGAGATGGATGGATGAAGGATAGGTTGAGTGTTCTTTAGGCCACTCCCTGCTTATAGAGACCTGGAAATGAACTTTAAATCACTGGGTATTGAAAGGTGAATGCATATGCTTGACGCTACTGTGTTGGGCAGAGATGGAAATGTCTGGTAGAAGAAAATATACCAGAAAATATGCTTCTGGGCACAACAGTGTTTCATTTGGTCTCTGATGGCTACCCAGATCATCCATCACATGTTGGTTGGGATTCCCAGGTACATCCCTTCTGCAGAACACCATTTTAATCCCAAGGCGTGTGAGGATAGTGAAAAGTTATGGACATAATGGCCCTTGGGTGCTCCTCTGCAGGCTGCATGTATCAAACGAGCAATACTGAGAAGGTCTTTCTCCAGAACTACTATTGCGTTATTTACCACGTTTATGCCAACCAACGTGTGAAGATCTGGGGGATGGATGCAACCCAAATGAGACTTTTCATATGTGCTGGGTGAATAACCAGTACTGCAGCAGGGAGGGCTGCCCTTCACCCACAGCTCTCCAATGGGCAGTTAGCAGCTCTGTTGAGCAACCATTTCTCTGAGGCTGTCAGAGCCATGGAACTGCACAACACACTCCATAGGCATCCACAGCATCAGGAATCTTGATCTCATGGTCAGTAACCATTCTCTGGAGAATGGAGTGCCCCATTCTCTACCAGCTTCCTAACTTCCTTGAGAAAACTAGCTCCTGGGACCTGGGCACCTGGAGTGGGAGACATGGATGACCTGTATGACGTATTTCCTTTTTTATTTTTATTTTTTGTGGTACTGGGAGATGGAACCCAGGGGCTTTCTACCTCTGGGCTATGCTCCCAGGCCTATTTATACTTTATTTGGAATCAGGGTCTCTCTAAGTTGCTGAGAGCCTCACCAAGTAGCTGAGGCTGGCTTTGAACCTGTGTGATCCTCCTGTCTCAGCCTCCCAAGTGCGGGAATTACAAGCATGTGCCACCACACCCAGCAACGCATCTCATTATTTAAGATAATATTAGACATTCAGTTGTTGTTAACTTGGTCATTTATAATTTAAATTTCTTCTCACCTCTCAGAGCTCATAATTCATGCTTTTGAAAAGGAGAATCTACCTTAAATCTTGTGTGTACATATATGGAAATTTCTTTCTTCTCATTTTCCATGTCCCACATAACCCTCCGTTATTTGTTAAATATCATTTTCTGCTTCATTTCAGTCCACAAAATACCTCCAGGAAACAACTGTACTAAGTGAAGTCCACTGTTCACAGAACATATTCTTTTTTCCTTTAGACTCAGGCTCTCCCCTTACCTCCCAAGTTACTTAGGCTGCTATTCTCCCAGGACTATCAGGAAGGTTATTTTATACACTTGTTATTATTATATTGTTCTGTTGGCATTTTCCTTAGGATATCACCCTGTATAAAATAAGATCTTTGGCTTTTACACATATACATGAATTGTTTTATAAAATTCTGCTATGTTGCTTTATGTTTGTCCTTTTTTTTTTTTTTTTGCAGCTCTGGGAATTGAACATGGGTCTCACATATGGCAGGCAAGGATTCCATCACTGATAGATGTCCCCAGTTTCTTTTTCAAGTATGGATTTAAGAGCCAGGCGTGTGGCGCACGCTTGTAACCCCAGCATTTGGGAAGCTTACACAGAAGGATCACAGTTCGCAGATAGTCTCAGCTACTTAGTGAGGCCCTTGGCAACTCAGTGAGACCCCGTTTCAAAATAAAGTATAAAAAATAGAGCTGGGGGTGTAGCTCGGATTTAGAATGCCCCTGGATTTCATCCCCAGTACTACAAAAAATAAAGTATGAATTTAGAGACAGGTTATTTCTCAGTTGCCTAAGCTGACCTTTAACTTGTGATCCCCCTTCCTCAGCTTCCTAAATAGCCAGGGCAACAGGCATGTGCCCCCATGCCAAGGGAACTCTGTGGGAGTTTTAAAACAGCTGTATGTGTCCAGCAGTACAGTATAATAGAGAATCACTTCCCTCTTCTAAGGAATCTTCGTTGCATCACCTAATTGTCATCCCTCTCTTCTGGTCCTCTACTGATCACTAATCTTTTGCTCCCTCTATACTATTGCCTTTTCTGAAGTGTCACAGAAGTGGAATTAAATAGTATTTTGCCTCTTCCAACTATATTTTCTTTGTTTTAGAATTTTACTTGTGCAGCATGATTATAATCTTACTGAGATTCAAA
This sequence comes from Muscardinus avellanarius, assembly GCF_963383645.1. NCBI lineage: Eukaryota > Metazoa > Chordata > Mammalia > Rodentia > Gliridae > Muscardinus > Muscardinus avellanarius. The sequence continues at coordinate 163,629,464 of NC_137788.1, forward strand.
GTTTTCTAGTCATACATGTTCACAACATCTTTTTGTGTTGTTCTGTGCTAACCCCATCCTACTTCTCCTTTTCTCCCAGTGTGTACATTCTGCTAAGTTCTCAATACTCTACTATATTAATATATTTGGCCTGTCTACTCTCTTAAGCATCCTTTTTCTATGCCACGTTCCCATCCTCCATCTCCTTATATTCTTCTTCTGCTCTCAGCCATTATTACTTTTGCACTACTGTGGCTGAAACCCGGGGGCATTCTACCTCCAAGCTACACCCCCAGCCCTATTTTTATTCTTTATTTTGAAACAGTGTCTCACTGAGTTACAAAGGGCTTCACTAAGTAGCTGAGGCTGTCTGTGAACCCAGATCCTCCTGTGTCAGCCTCCCAAATGCTAGTATTACAAGCACACATCACCACACTGGACTCAGTCCTTATTATTAAAAATCTATTTTCTTAATTTCTCTCTACCTTCTATATAAGAAAGAGAATATGACTCTGGAGTCTCTGAAACTGGCTGATTTCAGGTCAGGTAGGATGATATCCTCTATTTCCATTCATTTCCTGCAAATGGTATACTTTTGTTCTTTATGGAGTGATACTTCATTGTGTGTGTAAACCATATTTTCTTAATACCCTCATGGGTTCATGGTCATCTGGGGTGGTTCCCTATATGGCTGTTGTGAATTTGTTGCCATAAATGTGAATATGCATGTATCACCATGGTATCCTAATTTTAAATCTTTGGGAATGTTACTGAAGACTGATATACTTGGGTTCTATGGTAGTTCCTTTCCTAGCATTTTAATCAACCTCCAAACTGTACCAATACAAGCTGCAGTCATTTACAACCCACCAGTAGTATACACAGATGTCCCCCACACACTCAACAGTGTTTGTTACTGTTTACATGTTTGATCATTTCCATCTTCTCCAGAGTGAGATGGATTCTCTCATCCTGTGGCCTTTCTAGTCAGACTTGTGATTGTCTTATTGCTGCATGATAGCATTTTAATTTTATTTTATTCTATATCTTCTTTTTATTTTCTGAGCTATATGGCTTTTATTTTAAAGTCTCCAGTATATTTTGGAGACTTGGTCCTATATTTTCTTATAGTAGTTGTAGTATTTCTGGTCTAATTTATAGCTCTTTGATATATCTGGGGTTGACTTTTTAGCAGGGCTAAAATGGAATCTAACTTATTCCTTGTATGTAAGCTCTTCAGTTTCCCAGCTCCATTAGTTTCTTCCTTCCTGTGTATAATTTTGTAGTTATTCAGAAGGCTGAGGTAAGGGTATTGCAAGGAAATATTTTTCATTCTTTTTAAGTGGAATTCTTTTTGTCCCTTCTCTCTTTCTTTTTTGCCACTGTGGATTAACCCCAGGTGCATAATAACTCTGTGCTACACGCCTACACTCTTTTGGACGTTGAAAGAGAGTTTCACCGAGGTGCTGAGGGATGATGTGCTAAGTTGCTGAGAATGACTTCATGTGTGCAATCTTCTTGTCTCATCCTCCCACCCAGTAGGATTACAGGCCTGTGTCACCACACTGGCTATTAAGTGCAATGCTTTTTGAGTTTCATCGTAGAAAGACTGGAGCTGAAATCCTTAAGTTCTTGCCTTTTGCTCATTATCTGCATTATCTTTTCACCATGGATTTTTTAAAATTATTTTTGCCTAAAAATGTCTCTTTTGGGTAATGACAAATGTGTTTTAAAATATATTTTACCTTTTAATTTTTTAATTTTTTTAGCTGGGCATGGTGGCACACACTTGTAATCCCAGCATTCAGGAGGCTGAAACTGGAGAATCATGGTTCACAGACAGCCTCAGTTACTTAGTGACGCACTCCTCAACTTAGTAAGACCTTGTTTCAAAATAAATTAAAAAATAGCATAAGGGGTATAGCCCGGAGGTCAAAAGCCACTGGATTCCATCCCCAGGCCCACAAAAAAATAATAAAAATTAGAAAAACTTGGTTGTTCTCAAAACACCTTTAAAATTTTTAAATTGTTTCATATCTGGTCAAGTTAAGATTTTCATTTTTATTTATTTTCTTTTTAAATTTTTATTGGTGCATTTTATTCCTACATCTTGATGGGATGCAAGATAGTGGAGACATACATGCACACATCACCCAGTTAGCCCTAACTCAGTTCTGGCCCCAGGCCCTCCCCCTCCCTCCTCATGTTTGGCTTAGTGATTGACATTGATATATTTGTTAAAGTACATGATGTGCATTAGAGAATTTCCCTTGTAATAAAAGTTTACAAAAATGAAGCCATAGCAAACACCTATTAATAAAGGTCTTAATACAAATAACAAAAAATTCATAGAAATTAAATTAATTTTTACAAATTAAAGTTTTCTACTTTTAATGATGTTTGACTCAATTTATCCCATTAGACTAACAAGTTCTATACAAAAAAATTATGTCACTTAGAAACAGAATTGATTTGACTCACTTCAATTTGAAAGCCTTAAATATTTTATAGCTTAATTATTGGGACCTCTACCTCTGGCCAAAGTGGTGAGAATAGGCATGTTTGCTTTGTTTCCAAAATTGGTGATGTCACCAAGCCTTACAGGAAAATGTGAATTTCTATAGATTTCCCACTTTTAATCAGGAGAATGAGGTAATGGGAATTGAACAGAAAGATATTCTACCTTTGAGGTAGATACTTAGCCTTTTTAAATTTTTTTGAAACAGAGTATCACTACTCTGCTGAGAATCTGATGAATTGCTGAGATTGGTCTTAAATCTCCAATCCTCCAATCCTAGCCTCTCAAACTTTGGGATGACAGGCATGCATTACCATGACCAGCTTGGTTGTCCTCTTTGATCAAGATAATTTTCTTTTATGCCTTATTCCCTGCACTTTATTTTTATGAACGTATTTTGAATTTGTTGGGTTCTGTATAATCATGCCATTGTATTAGAATAGTGCATTACCCTATTCATTCTTTAATGTTAAAATAAGCTTGCACTCTTATGATAACTAATATTGGTATTAGCATGTAATCATTTTTACCTCATTGCTAGTAATTTCCAGATGACCTTTGTGTCTATATATTCATCAGACATTTCGGTCAGTTTTTTCTTATTTGCTCAAAAATAATATACCTTTATTGTGGTCTCTGTGTAAACTGACTTCAAAAATTTAGGTTTTGTTTTCTCCAGTATTGTTGAGGAGCAGTTGCTATTTTGTTGTGTTATGAAAGGCTTGTGATGAATTGCTATTGATTCTTTAAAGGTTTGGAATGATTTGCCAGTGACATTTCAAGGGAAGAAAATTGCCGCTTTACAAGAATCACAGGAGCTTGCGAGGACATCGTGTCCATCTTAGTCTCTGATTGAGACCTCATCCTCAGTCCTCATCTACATCTTGATTCCTGATCCAGAGAGACTGTAAGTTTGACTACCCATGGTATCACAGGCTTGTAATCTCAATATATGGGAGGCTGAGACAGGAGTATTGCACTTTCAATGCCAGCATCAGCAAATTAGTGACACACTGCAACTTAGTGAGACCTTGTCTCAAAATTTAAAAAAGGATTAAGTAAGTCTGGGAATGTATCTCAGACTTAGAATTCCCCTGTATTAATTCCAAGGTACCACAAAAGATACGGTTAATTTTGTGTGCACTTTCCTTGAACAACCAAGTTTTGTGAAATTCCTATGCAGCAGTGAGTGTGTAATATACCTGAAAGTGAATGTGATGTGTTTCTTTAGATGGGATTGTGGAACAAAAATAATTGGGTAGATATGAGGAAATTATGTAGCCTATTTAATAATTTTATAATTTGAATTCCATGTTTTATAAGCATGTTAAGACAAAAGATGTTAGCATATTAGCAATCTATAGGGTTTAAGAAAGTATTGCTGATATATCTGCAAATTTCTGTAAATATAAAAAATTAGGCTTGATGAAGAAAAGATTTCAAATAATGCCATGTTCATATACACAGGCATTATTACCAATTTAACCAAATAACATGTTCCAAGAGTGGGGTGGGGATCAGTAGAGACCCTCACCATGTACTGGGTGTATGTATTTTGTATCAAGTCAAACATAGTACATAATTAAGTTGCCTAATACAATTATATAAAATTATTTTAAGATTGACATTCTGATTTGGGTTAGATGGAATCTAAGTATAGTGTTGATTTATTTTTAATATATTTTATTGGTGCAGTGTAGTCAAACATCTCAATGGAATACAAAACTTGTGAGGATATACAAGCACACATCATCCAATTAGCTTTTATCCAGTATCCATCCCATTCCCCCCCCTTCCTTGATCCCATGCTTGATTTAGTGTTTGACTTTGATATATTTGTTTAAGTAAGATCAAGTGCTTTAAAGACATTCCATCTTACCCCCTCCCATCCCCTCTGATAGGTCACCATAATTGCTCCTCCAGAGGGCCCCTTCTTCAACTAGAGTTCCTCGTATTACCCATTTCTTCCTAGTTTTTGCATATTAGGGAAAGCATCTGATTTTTTATTTTCTGTGATATTTCCCTGTGGATCCCGGCACCGGCCTCACCGCACTACAGGCTCCAATCCCGACTGCACTGGCCCCAAAACTGGCCTCACCTCATGTCAGGCTTTAATCCTGGCCTTGCGGGCCCTGGTACCAGCCTTGCCACTCAGCCTGTCCTGGCCTCGGAAGCCCAAGCAATGGCTTCACTGCAAGGCAGACTTGGATCCCAGCTTCAGAGGCCCTGGTAATGGCCTTGCTACAGGGAAGGCTCCGATCCTGGCCTCATTGGCCCTGACACCGATCTTGCCACCCGGCAGGCTCCAATCCCAGCCTCTAAGGCCCCAGCAAAGTCCTTGCCTCACTGGCAGGCTCTGATCCCAGCCTCATTGGCTCTGGCACCAGCTTCGCTGAATGGCAGTCTCCTATCCTGGCCCCGAAGGCCCCAGTACCGGCCTTGCCACATGGAGGCTCTGATCCCATTCTTCAGAGGCCCTAACTGGCTATGCCTCATGGGAGGCTCCGATCCCGGCCTCGCTGGCCCCAGCACCTGCTTTTCAGAATGGAAGGCTTCGATCCTGGCCTTCAGACCCCAGCCTTGCTGCAAGGCAGGCTTAAATCTTGACCTTGTTGGCCCTGCACCAGCCTCACCCCATGGCGGGCTCTGATCCTGGCCTCAAAGGCTACAGCACCAGCCTCGCCTCATGGCAGGCTCTGATCCCAACCTCGCTGGCCCTGTCTCCAGCCTCGCCACAAGGCAGGCTCTAATCCCAGCCTCTTCCTGGTTGCTAATGATGTTGAACATTTTTTCAAGTATCTACTGGCCATTTATATCTCTTTTTTGTTAAGTGTCTACTCAATTCATTTGCCCATTTCTTGATTGGGTTAACTGTTATTCTAGTGTAATTTTTTATTTTTAAATTTTGGACATTATCCCCTCTATCAGAGGGATAGCTGGTAAAGATCTTCTATGCTGTAGGCTTTCTTTTTAGACTCTTGATTATTTCCATTAATAAGCAGAAACTCTTTAGCTTGATGCAGTCCAGTTGTTAATTCGTTTTAATTTCCTGAGTTTTGGAGGTCTTGTTGAGGAAGTTTTGTAGGTCTTGTTCAGGAGGTTACTACCTGTGCTTCTATGTTGGAGTTTTAAACCTATACCCTCCTCTAGTAGTGTCAAAGCCTCTGGTCTAACTTCCAAGTCTTTCTCCCATATCGAGTTGATTTCTGTGTAGAATGAGAGATAAGAGTTTAGTTCAATTTTTCTAAAAATGGACAGTATTTTTTTCCCATATAACCCCAATCAGAATGACAATAATAAAGAAGCCAAATAACAAAAAATGTTAGCAAGGATGTGGGGAAATAGGAACTCTTTTGCACTGTTGGTGGGAGTGCAAACTAGCTTAGCTGCTATGGAAATCAGTGTAGAGATTCCTTAGAAAAGTGGGAATGGATACACCATATTATCTGGCTACATCACTCCTGAATGTCTTTCCAAAGGGGTTGAAACCAGATAACTACAATTATATATGTATATTCATGCTCATAGCAGTACAGTGCATAACAGCCAAACTACAAAACCAACCTGGGTGGCCGGTAGTGGTAGTGCACGCTGTAATCCTTGCACTTGGGAGGCGGAGACAGGAGGATCATGCTGGTTCAGAGCCAGCCTCGCTGGCTTAAGAGACCCTGTTTCCAAATAAAAAAATATAAAAAATAGGTCTGGGAGTGTAGCCTAGAGGTAGAAGGGCTTCCAGGAACCCCAATACCACCAAAAAAAAAAAAAAAACCTGGGTGCCAATAAACAGATGAATGAATTCTAAAGTGGAGGGAAATAATATACAATAGAAATATACTCAGAAATAAAAAAGAAAATAATACAGTATTTGCAAGAAGATGGAAGGACCTGAAGAACATTATGTTAATTGAGATCAGCCAAGCACAGAAAGTGAAGGGTCACATTTTTTCTCTAATATATGTGAGCTAGGGATTATTTGTGATAGAATGGAGACTTCATATAATGCAGGAGAACCTCAGTGGAGCCAGAGATGAAAGATAGGGGAGGCAAAAGGATGAGGTTCATTAATGGAAATACTACCATCAACTATGTAAGACACATGTGGATATGCCATTGTCAATCTGGGTATCTGGTATTGGGGAGGTGGGTGGCACCAAGTGCTGTGTACATGTTTGCCTTTATCAACATCATTGACATTATGAATTGAGACTGTAATGCACCAATAAAGGCAAAACTATTTTAAATGATATTTACAATGGATGCACTTAAGTTTATATTGGTACCAAACATTTCAACATTGAAAACTATTACACTGTTAAAACAATACAATAAAGACGTGAATCAAAAGCTTTGATCTCAGGAGACTGAAGAAGAATGGGAAATGCCGAAGCATCCTCCTCATCTGTCCACCATTCTAAAAACAAGTTGTTGTTTTTTTTTCCTGACACACAAGCTCCCACGGAGGACTTGTCTCTGCTTTCTGCTTCCCCATGATTGCATCGCGTCATGCAATCTCTAGTCTGAGTGCCAGTCGCTTCATCTTCAAGCAAATGTGCCTCTACCTCTCATACCCCCCAAACCCACAGGTTACAACAGTGTCTGTCATTCCGTTGGCAGGAAAATACTCAAGGCTTTTTGAACACATAGTTTCTGCACATGAGAAACCACAATTGAGAAATGACCATAAAATGAAACAATAATAATATTTTTGTGCTGGGCGTGGTGGCGCACGCTTGTAATCCCTGTGCTTGAGAGGCAGGGACAGGAGGATTGCGCCGGTTGAAAACCAGCCTCACTGGCTTAAGAAACCCTGTTTCCAAATAAAAATATAAATATGCAAAATATGCATCTGGAAGTGTACCCCAGAGGTAGAAGGTCTTCCAGGAATCCCAGTACCACCAAATAATAATAATAATAATAATAATAATAATAATAATAATATTTGCATTTAGAAGATGATTTTATCAATACAGAATTAAATTGTTTAAAAAATAAACTGTATCCCCCAAGCATTTCAGAAAGCCTGGCTTTAAAATGCACTTATTTCTAAAAACATCTTCAATTACTGTTTAGTATCAGGTATTTTTGATGAGCATATTATAAAATTATATTACCAATTTTCATGACCAAATTTTATAAAATAATTATAATGTGGTTGCAAGAAATTGGAGTATAAAATGATTTTTAAATGGTTAGGATGATCTCTTTCAATCTTCAAATATCAAATTTTTAGCAATAGTAGTAATTTATTTATTTTAGTCCTCTTGTTGTGTTTTTGTCCTTTTTTTCTTGGTGCACTGTGATATGTTTGTTCTCCAGTTCTATTGGTGCATCATTGTCTCATAATAGTTTATCATGATAGTGATATGTGTGCTCACAGCTCTTGTCATATAAAACTTTTACCAGATGAACTGTGTGATGAAGACTTTGTGTAGTGCAGAGACAGATAAATTCCTCATAGAAAAAAACAAGAGAACACGGCCTATCCCTAGCCCTCCATGAAGAGATGTGAAGATGAACACAGGAAGCTCTGATGATTCGCACACATGCTGGATAAACAAAGCATCTCAAAGCAGGAGGACTGCCACTCACCCACGCGGCTTGGTTTACACAGCCTTGACTCTGCTGGATGGTACCAGGTTTGTTCCCAGGAATCATGTCTGAAAAGCCCGCAGAGCCATGGGACTGCACACGCCTCCACCCACATCCACAGAATCAAGATGCGTGAGATTAACAATCATGGGAATTATCCTCAACACCACATTCATAATTTCAATTGCAAAACTGGCTGTCATGGTCTAGGTATGGTGTTAGATCCATTGCTGCCCTGAATTATATTTCTCACTTCTAAAATCAGTAACAAGATATTTAAATGCTTTTTTTTTCTCAGTGTATGTACTTCAAAAACCTTTTTCCTTCCTCCAACAACATACATCACACCTGGAATTTTTGAGACACCATAACATGAAGGATTATTCATTTCATATAATTTTTTGGCAGTACTGGAGATGGAACCCAGGGGCATTGTACCTCCAACCTACACCTCTAGCCTTATTTTTTATTCTTTATTTTGAAATGGGGGTCTCACTGTATTGTAAAGGGCCTCACTAAGTAGCTGAGGCTGTCCTCAAACCGTGATCTTCCTGTCTCAGCCTCCCAAATGCTGGGATTACAAGCGTGAATGCCAATGCCTGGCTATGCAGTTTTACGTAGAGTTTTTGTAATAGCTAATAATGTGTTAAGTCAAGCTTTCAAAACTTATATTGACATCTATTGTGATGTAGTTGGTGGATATTTTCTGTCCAAATATCTCCCCCACAAGAAAGCGAGAGCGGCAGATCATAAGAGAAACACACTTAGATGTGGAGAAGAAGTAATCCATGTCAGAATGACAGTGAGGACCAATGAGCCCTGCGAGCTCAGGGTCGGCAGAGGACCAGTGATGCTGCAGAATCCTGTGGAAACAATATCATCACAAGCATTGAAGACAGGGGGCTTAATATAAAGTCCCCAAATCATGATATCGCCAAACACAACTTAAGAAAGCACATATTCAGTAATCTTGAAATTTCTAAGTAAGATTTATAGAACCTAGTTTGGCTACTAGAATACTCAGAAAATGTAATTACAAAAACTCCAAATTCAAACCGCAACATGATTCAGGAACTCAACACTCTGTGACTACACTTTACCCTGAAGAGAAGTTCCAGGTCAATGCATACATGACTCATATTCCAGATCATAACTTCTAAAATTGAGGACTAGATACACATAGTATCATAATTTTATTAGTTTGATCTTCACTCAGTAGTGGAGACTAAAGCTAATCATGTACTCTAAAATACCCAGTAGTACAATGACCAGAGTAAGAAGTGTTAAGAAGAAAACATTTGTAAAAAACGTGTCTTCTTCTGTAGCAACCACTTGCAAAGTGATTTGTATGATCTTCGGCCATAGATTAGAATCACAAGTTGCAAATAAGGAATATAGGGATCGTGTGATGATGCAAATTCACGAACATACCAAAGTCAATCACTAAGCAGAACATGAGGAGGCGGAAGGAAAGAGGGAATGGGGTGGGTATTGGGAAAGGGCCGCCCCTACCATCTTGTACACCAGTAATGTTTGACTGCAATGCAATAATTAAAAATTTCCAGTGCAAACTTTGAAGAAACCATTTGCTCTCTTTATCTTTTTTTATCCCTGTGGAATTTTGCACTGTGGCTTATAAAATTACCTCTCCACATTTGTTAAATACTTGGTATTTGTACTTTGCTCTTGAGGTCTCTGTGTGGACACTGGCTATAAATCTTAAACCCTAATATTATGAGAAGTTTTGTTCCTGTATGTTTACAATGTGCTGGTCGTGAGAATCATCTTTATCTGATGTCAAGGAATAGTGTCAGGACCAGTATAGAAGAGTTGGGATCAGGTGCATTACTAAAGTAAGACACAGAGAAGGCAAATCAGAAAAGCATTTGAGTTTTTTAAAGTGTATTACAAATTTCATAGATGACTAGAAATGGTGGGGAATGCCTGGATCCCCAGTTCATGGGAGGCTGAGACATGAGGATTGCAAATTTGAGAAGAGCCTCAGCAACTTGTAGGTAATTTGAGCATCCTGGTGAAATCCTGTTTCAAAAGTGTTAAGATGCTTTCATCATGCTTTCTCTTTCTTCTTCTAGCATTTCTCCTATGCGCCATTTCCCCCAAGCTTCCACTTTTTGTGACTGAATCATCTCACTTAGGATTGGGGGTGTAGCTTGGAAGTAGAATGCGCCTGGTTTCAGCTCCCTCAGACACACACACACACACACACACACACACACACACACACACACACACGAAGAATATTACAGTATACTTTGCACGGGCAGTGGTCCAAAATGGAGAGATCCTGGATAACATGCACAGAAATTAGAAACAGAAAGCCGGGCGTGGTGGCGCATGCTTGTAATCCCTGCACTTGGGAGGCAGAAACAGGAGGATTGTGCAGGTTCAAAGCCAGCTGCGCTGGCTTAGGAGACCCTGTTTCCAAATAAAATGTATAAAATAGGTCTGGGAGTATAACCTAGAGGTAGAAGTGTTTCCAGGAACCCCAGTACCACCAAAAAAAAAAAAAAAATTAGAGACAGAGAGAGATAAAATTAAGGACACAATGGCTGCAACTCCCATTAGGTCACAGGCATTACCTATTTAAGGGGACTTGTGATTGGTGAGTTTCCAAGAAGAAAACACATATTCCATAGAGTAAACTGTGAATGAGAGTCGGGATATCTGCAAAGGCTACACACAAGAATGTCATTCAGTGGGGCATGGTCAGTATTTTATCTACCTTTCCTTTAGGGTAGGGTCTCCAAGAGAACGCTGTATGAGGAGAGTATCTGAGTATGACCCATTCAGGATCTGGAAGGTTGCTGAAAACTACCACATTTGTCTAAACTTTGAATCTATATTTTCAAAAAGAATTTAATCAAAGAATAATATTTTATAAAAATACTGCAATAGGCATACTGTAAATGGAATGCAGCTGGTATAATAAACTATAAGTGTACTTTAGAAATCAAAGCATAGATAAGTATTTAAAGATAAACTAAGGATTATATGAGATATTTGAACTTATACAAATTACTCATATGACGAATATTGAGAGTGGCTTCATTCCTAAGACGAGAAGATACTTGATTTGCAGAAGTCCATCAAGAATTATTTTTACAAGGGTATGCTGGACACTATACAACTTTGTAATGATGGTGGAATCATTTCTGATAGTTACTATCAGACAATAATGCATGAGAACACTTCTTTAAATAATTGTCTGATTTGGGTTCGTATTTTTTTTTTGGTAGGTTTGACACAAGTGACTCCTGTTCATTCTAACTTTCCCATGTCTTTCACATATCCTTCCTTTTATGTCTCTTCTTTTGCCCTTTTTTCCCCACTGTGTTCACCTCAGCGAGCAGAAGCTCAGATAAAATAAAGGAGCAGGTGTTAAAGGGCAGGCTCACTGACTGCCCTTAGCAGGGAGGGTGAAGGCAGAAGGACCTGCTGGAGATGGAGGTGGTGTGATGCCCTGATGCTTGGGCCTATCCTGCAATGTGCACCTTGCTTGCCTTGGTGTTGTACATTCAGGTATGTGGCCCTAGCTTCATCAGCTAGTCTGCATAACACACCCAGATACAGTTGGAGTCATAACCCAGATCATGCATGTATTTCATTACCATGAGATTCAGGTGTTTCGAGAGTAGATAATTAGGCGTTGTGGATACTCTCCACCCTGGATCAGCCATGTAGGCCCCATTATTTAGTCAGATGTGGGTCTCACTGTAGAAAGATGTGGGTAGAAATTCAGTAACTTAAAGGTTATGCTTTGCCTATCAGTGGAAAGGTGAGAGTGTACTTTGTAACTTGCCTGCATGTCCTGCTACCTCAGATGCTCAAACGTGCTGCTGTTAAAGGGGAGGCAGTCTGTGAGCATACATTAGAGGATACTCATGCCTCAGACATCTTCCATGGTACTAAATCCTTTCTTCTTTCATCGCTCCAAGGCACAGAACTGGAGAAGGCCGGAGAATGTCTTCAGCTTCAGCCCAGGCTCCAGTCTGACCAGCAGGATATTATCCAACATCAGGTAACTTTGCATGATCCCCATCTCGTGACAGTAGTGCACTACACACACTATCTTCTTGAACATCCTCCAGGCTTCCTCTTCCCACAGACCAGAGGAGAGCTGCCTCCCGCTCACCTGCTCCATCACCAAGTAGACATAGTCAATGGTGTCTGTAGTCTGAAACAGCTGGACCATATGTATGTTCTCCATGGCCCTCGTTATATCCATAAGAAATGAAGAGGAGCTTATGCCTTATCTTAGCCAGAACTTTCATAATATTTCCTCTCCCAGGGAGCATATGATGAGTCAGACTGATCCAGGCAAAGCTGTGGTTGTTGATGTCCCTTAGGATCCTATAATGACATCCTCAGAGAGAGAGAGAGAGAGCTGGCCAGCCTGTGTGGTGTCACCTCTCTGCTCTCTCTCCTAGCCCTGTATATCAGAAGCCCCTACAGAAATGGATGAGTCAGATTAAAAAAATCAAATTAAAAAAAAACACTGAGAATTGAAAGGCAACATTGAAAACAAAACAATAAGAGCACGTGCACACACACACACACACACACACACACACACACACACATCAAACGCTCAAACAAAGGTATCACATAGGAAGCCAATGAATCAGTTATAGATGAGCTCAACAGGTTACCAACCAATATTTCCCTGTACTTTCAGAGAAAAAAAAATAGCCTCATACAGGACCTTACATAGTTGATGCGTGAGGTTCTATCACAATGGCTCCTTGTGATGTCATTGAAAGAAATGGCTGGCTCGGGGCAAGGTGTGGTTTACTGTGGCTAGATCCCTTTTTGGCCTGAGGAACTTTTCTTCTAAGAATAGAAGGATGCTAGAAGCTTTTTTTTTCCCCTTCCTTTGGATATGTAGGCAGATTTTTACTTGTTTAGAAATTAAATGATTTAGATTGGTTTTATTATTGTAAGTAAAAAATAAAACTATATTAAAAATTCTCTACAGAAGATTCAAAACAGCCTGGAGTAGTGGCACATGCTTGTAATCCCAGCATTTGGGAAGGTGATACTGAAGGATTGAGGTTCATAGACAGCCTCAGGTACTTAGTGAGACCCTCCGCAACTTAGGTGACCCTGTTTCAAAATAAAGAAAAAATAGGGCAGGGTGTAGCTTGGAAGTCGAATGCCCCTGAGTTCGATCCCCAGACCCGCCAAAAAAAAAAAAAAAGATTCAAAACTGGATGGCAAAAGACTCACAGTAGTCATGGTTACAATGTAACAAGAACTTTGGTTATTTCACTACAGACTAAATTTCATGATAATTATTATGACTGAGAGTATTATACCATAATACTTAGAAAAATTACTTTAATAAATATTAAATAATCTTTAAATATTTGTATCATAAATATATATTACCATAGAATAGTAAAAATCATTTAATCAGTTATAAAGTGACCATTTAAAATGCTTCAAGAAAACATTGTTTTTCAAAACTTTCTTTTACGAATCAGTTTTCCTAAATAATCAAAAAGACAATGAGTTAGGAGTATGTCTTAGCGGTAGAGGTCACACATAGTATGCATGAGGACCTGCTTCAGTACACAACACTGCCAAAACAGCAAAAACCACCAAGATCTCACTCATGAACACAACAGAAAATGCTAGAACCTCATTGAAAAGTCATAAAATCTTTGTTTCTTAGGCCACTTCTTAAAAACTTTGCCTTGCATATCAGTCATGCCTTCTTTTCTAGTGTTAGACCGGGTACCCTAGTATATTCATCATGACTTCAACAGCCATGATCTAAAAGACGGATTGCCTAACTGAGAGGAAGGAAGGTTTATGGGCTCACAGCAAGTCAGTGTGAGGCCGGAGACAACAAATCTCAGGGCATGGAGGCAGGGACCTGAGAGAGATTCGGCTGAGCTCCTCACCTCATGGAGGCCAGGAGCAAGAGGACAGTCAGTCGGATAAAGAGGAGGGGAAGCACATATGATCCTCAAGGCCGTACCCCAGAGACCCACCTTCTCCACCCACATCCTACAGGCCTAGGCTACCACCCAGATAAATCCACTGGGATTTACCCTCTGCTGGGACTACAACCCCGATGACGCATTAAATCAACTCCAAACACCAAATTATCAGACCTTCAAGGTCTCACCCTGTATCTAACTATAACGACTGGAGAATATCTCATATTCTTATAGAAAGAATATTTCCTGTTATTTTTATACAGCAGATAATAGTTCGTGGAAAGTATAATCCCAATGATACATTTGACTTTGTATGGCTATTTATGTGTTTTTGTAGACATACATTGATATTTAGGTAAATAAAACAAAATACAGGAATAAAAAAGGGAGAGTAGAGGTAAATATGAGAATATTCTGTTATAACAAAGTAGTCACACTACCTCCGAAGCAATATATTCTTAAATGAAAGTGGAATTTCTTTAAAAAATATAGGGAAGATTATGGAAACAAGGGTTCAAGTTTTGGCTGTTGCCCAGGGGCTACATTTAATTCCTCATTATATGAGCTTCTCCCACCTGTCAGAATTCTTTATCAAAACATTTCATCAAAGGGGAGAGTTTGCGAGCTATGCAGAAATAAAAGTGTGATGTAAATGAATGAATCAGGTGCTTTCTAGGATGCCACACAAACAGATTTGTTCAATGATTAAAATACATATATCAAATAATTAAGATAGATGTATTATCTACATTTCCAGATAATCACAACCATGAAATATATGATTTATAAGTACAAACTAGAAAAATATTAAAGAATCTTAAAGGAAAGAAAACAGTTCAAAATTTGAGGAACCTTTGCTGTAAAAGACTATAGATTACGAGGGTACGAATGGCACGCATCACCAAGATATTTAATGTCCTTTTTGACAGGTTGGGCAGTGTACATCTTTCATCATTTTGAAATAGAAATGCGGTTGTGGTGTGCTTTTGTGCGTCTGGCTGGCTGCTTGGTTTCGTGTGTTGTTTACCATTTCTTAATCTATTGCACTACGAGGCACTCCAGTATGATTTTGTTGATCCCCTGCCGCATAACAACATTGAACATTTGTTCATAGGGTCCTAGGCTCTTTTGTTTAGGAATGGTGTTAGAAATAAGCAGCCGGGCACCAGGTTTATTACTTGATTCCCTGGAGTCACTTGGTTCTGCTCTTTATAAGCTGACAGAGCACAGGAACTTATTGTACATTATAACGCACAAATACACAAATATTTCTTTGTCCATCCCTGTATAAGAATTTAAAGTTAAACACTAATTCCCAGTAAAGTCTATAGCATGACCTGGATCTAATCCATTACCAGACAAATCAAACTACCCCTGTTTACTTCATTGTGTAAAAACTCCCACTCTACCAAGAAGAAATTTGATTTATTTGATCAGTCAGCGCAAACATTAATAGAAGTCTCAGAATTGTGAATCATACCATCCCTGAAGCAACTTGAACAGGTATTGTGTATATACACATCCTGGGATATTTAACCTTAAAATGTCCTGCATTCTATGTGTTCCTTCGAGAAGCCTCTTTGACTTCAACCTGTGTCCATACCCTATGTGCACACTTTACCCTGAAGAGAGGTATTCAATGCATAAATGACTCTTATATGTCAGAATATATCTTGTTAAATTAATCCTTGTTAAATAGGCCAGGCGTGGTGGCGCACGCTTGTAATCCCCGCTTAAGGCAGAGACAGGAGGATTGTGCAGGTTCGAAGCCAGCAGCTGGCTTAAGAGACCCTGTTTCCAAATTAATAAAAAAGTATAAAATAGGTCTGGGAGTGTAGCCCGGAGTTAGAAGGGTTTCCAGGAACCCCAGTACCACAAAATAAATAAATAAATACATCAATAATAAATAAATAAATCATTAGATACATATAACATAATTATATGATTTTCTTCTTAATTCAGCATATTTGTCAAGAAACGCTAAAGCCTATTACATATTGCAAACACCCCAAAGTAGAACTGAGCAGAATAGCAAGTGTGAGGAATAAAAGATTTTATAAAACCATAATATGTTTGCCTCAATAGTGACCTCTTACATAGAGATTTGCAAATCTCCAAGTATAGATTTAGAAAGAAATATGGTAAAGTAACAGTAAGCTAGAGATTGTGTGAACTGAAGGACTCTGAGAAATGAAGCTCATAGGACATATGCTCTTTTTTGTAAGCTTGGGGATTAAAATTTCAAAATATTGATTGCTCTTTTTTTTCTTTTGGTGGTACTGGGGTTCGTGGAAGCCCTTCTACCTCCGGTCTACACTCTTAGACCTATTTTTATACATTTCAATTTGGAAAGAGGGTCTCTTAAGCCAGTGCAGCTGGCTTTGAACCTGCACGATCCTCCCGTCTCCGCCTCCCAAGTGCAGGGATTACAAGTGTGCACCACCAACGCCTGGCTATGTTTTAAATTTTATTTATTTTTTATTTTTATTTTTAAAAATTTTTATTGGTGCATTGTAGCCATACATCTTAGTGGGATACACGATGTTGGAGGCATACATGCACAGATCACCCAGTTAGCTCTTACCCATTCCCACTCCATTCCCTCCTCCCTCCTCATGTTTGGCTTAGTGATTGATATTGACATATTTGTTAAAGTACATCATGTGCATTAGAGAATTTCCCTCTTCCCCCTCCCATCCACTCAGGTTGCCTTATGAATTAAAAAAACTATGACATATGTACACATTGGAATTTTACTCAGCCATAAAAACCACAATTATGTCATTTACAGGGCAAGGGATTGAACTGGAGGACAATATGCCAGGTGAGATTAGTCAGTCACAAAAAATAATTTGATATTCTCCCTAATATGCAGAAGCTATGAAGAAAATGGGGTCATAGGAGGCACTCTAGGTGAAGAAGAAGGTCCTATAGATTCCTCTGAATGAGCTACATTTCCAATGCAATCTTAAAGAATAACATTGTTATTTTTATCTGTTTTATGGAAATGTCTATCATTTTATACAAAATTTTCCACATATATTATCTTCTTGATAGCTCTACCTTGCTCTTGATTATCCTCGTGTACAGTGTCTATCAACTCTATTTCTACAAAGATATCAGTAGATTTTTTTTTCCTGGATGTTTACAATATGGTGTTCATGGGATTTTTTTAATCTCATTGCAAAGATAGTGCCAGGATCAATAAACAATTTAGTATTCAGTTTACTGGTAATGTAAGGTAGAGGGGTCTAATAAGAAAAGCATGTGGAATTTAAAAAGTCGTATTAGCAATTTCAGAGACAGCTGGAAGTAGTAAGGCATGCCTGAAACCCCAGCCCTTGGGAAGCTGAAACAGGAGGATCGAGCTTTGGAGAACAGCCCCAGCAGCTTAGGGAGGCTCTCAGCAACCTAGTAAGACCCTGTTTCAGAAAGTCTGGGACATATCGTTGATGTAGAATATCCCTGGTTCCAACCTCCGCATTCCTCCCACAAGCACAATACATTTTGGGGAGAATACGACTGCATAAGCTACAGGGCCAGTGATCCAGAAAGTAGCCATCCTGGGTAAACATGTACCAAAACTGGAGAAAGTAAGAAGAGGGGAGTAAAAGTAAGACACATGAGCTGCAACATTCATTAGGTCCTAGGAATTAACCAAGAAGATTGCTCAAAAAGACTCATAACTGGTGGGTTTCCAAGGAGAAAGCCCAGTTTCTAAAAAGTAAACTCTCAATGAGAGACGGTGACTGCAGGATATCTGCAAATTTCACACACAAGGGGTGTAATCAAGAGGGGAAGTTCAATATTACATCTAGCTTTTCTTTCTTTCTTTCTTTCTTGATTTTTTGTGGTACCGGGGTTCCTGGAAACCCTTCTACCTGCAGGCTACACTCCCAGACCTACTATATATATATGTGTGTGTGTATATATATATATATATATATATACACATACATGCATACATACATACATATATACACATATATATACAAACTATACACATACAAACTATATATACATATTTTTTTTGAAACAGGGTCTCTTAAGCCAGCGAGGACTGGCTTTGAACCCGCATGATCCTCCTGTGTCAGCCTCCCAAGTGCAGGGATTACAAGCGTGCACCACCATGCCCGGCCACACATCTAGCTTTTCTTTGCAGGGTATCTATCTCCAGGGGAAAAGAAGATGAGGACAATACCTGGGTCTAACCCATTCAGTATCTGAAAGGATGCAGAAAACTGGAAACTCATATGAGTCTAAACTTTCAACATAAATTTTAAAAAGAGATTATTCAAAGTATAATATCTTTCAGAATTAACATTGTGATAGTCATATTGTAAAGGGAATGCATGAAATATAAAGAACTATGGGAGTAGTAGATAAACTGAGGCATGTGGAGGTGTTGAGACAAAGGAGGATTTTATTAGATTTTTTTTTACAGGAGGATGGCAGATTTTTTTTTAATTTTTTTATTGGTGCATTATATTCATACAACTTATTGGGGTAAAAAACTTGTGTGTACAAACATGTACTCATCGCTGATTTAACCCCTACCCAAATCCCACCCCATTCCCTCCCCGTCCCTCCCTCCCTTGCTTGGCTTAGTGATTGACTTCGATATGTTTAAGTACATTGTGAGCTTATTAGATATTTCAAATAATAGTTGGTCATAGTAATAAGGAGAGAGGCATAATTACTAGGTTGAACAGAAACTTGATATGCAAAAGTACTTCAAGAAGTATTTTCACAAGTAACTCCAATTTCATTCTAACTTTCACGTGTCTTTCATATACCTTTCCTTGCTGCCTCTTCTGCAGCTCTTTTTCCCTCTCTTTTCCTAAGCTAGGACATGCTGAGAGTATGCAGGGGGAGCTATTAAGGACAAACTCACTGGCTCTGATCTTTAGTAGGAGGGTGAAGGCAGAAGTTTCTACTAGGAATCGAGGTGGCTGGATGCCCCACTGTTTGGGATTCTCCTGCAAATGTGCACCCTGACCCCCCAGCTTGCCTTCTTGTTGACCCTTCAGGTAGCTGGACCTAGCTTCATCAAATATTCTCTTTAACACAGACAGGCACACTGGAGCCGTAACAGAGGTCATACATGAGTCTCATTACATTGAAATCCTGATATTTCAGGAGTGTTTTGGCCACCTGTGGTCCTCTACATGGTATAGATAGTCAATACCTTAAATACTATGCTTTTCACATCAGTAGAAAATTCATAACACATCTCAGACCTTCCCAGAACAACCTGGTTCTTCAGCTGCTCAAAGGTGGTGCCAATAAAGGGGAAGTAGTCTGTTAGCATAAAATACAGGAAGACACTCAGACCCCAGATTTTCACAATAGAGCCATATTCTTTCCAATGGTATAACTCTGGGGCGCAGAACTGGAGACTGCCAGAGAACACTTTCTACCTGCCTGTGCCCTGCGCCTCCTTTGTCATCCAGCAGGATGTCCTTCAGCCTCAGATGGCTGTGCATGATGCCCTTCTCATGCACACTGCACATGGAATCTGCTTGATCTGCCTCCAGGCCTCCTCTTCCCACGGCCAGTGGGAACCTGCGCTCACTCATGTGGTCCACCACCAGGTAGGCATAGTAGGTGGTGTCTGTCATCTAAAACATCTGGATGACATGTCGGTGATTTGCAGTCCTCATAATATAGAGTTCAGATGAAATGAGGGGAGCTTATGCCTGACCTTATGCAGGCCCAGTGAGAATATGGCAGGCCATTTTGACTCAAGCAACACCATCCTGAGCAACGTCCCTCAGGACGCTGTAAGGGTCCTTGAGTGCATCCTCCTGAAGAGCTGACCAACAGGTGTAGCTTCACCTTTCCTACTCTCATTCCTAGTGCTGTATATGGAAAGCCCTAACAAAAAGTAAAGATGCTCCCTTAAAAATAAAACAATGCAGAGCAAAATGGCAAATACAAACACACACACAGACACACAGACACACACAGCACCACCAACAACAACAGAGCCAAACACACACACAGACACACAGAAACACACAGCACCACCAACAACAACAGAGCCAAAAGCCCAAACCAACAAATCAGATTCAAAGCCACCAAACCACAGAAAGAAATAACTAGGTGTGAGTCTTAATAGTTCACCAACCACGTGCTCCCTGTACTTAGGGACAAAACCCCAGCCATGGCAGTGGCTTCCATAGGTTGGACTTGAGTCTCTCTCACAATGACTCCTTGTGAGGTCTGGGTCACGGTTGGCTGTGGTTCACTGCGGCTATCTCACTTTTTTGCCCCCAGGACCTTTTACACTAAATAAGAAGGATTCTGGAAGCTTTATTTGTTCCCTTTAGATACAGAGACAGATATTTACTTGTTCAGAAATTAAAATTTCTAGGATATTTCAATAGCATTTTATTTTGAATTAAAAAATCTGTAATAAATTTTTTCAAGGAATAATAAAGTCTGCAGATGGCAAAAGACTTAAAGCAATTTTAATTACAATTTTAATTAACAGAAATATAACCAGAGGCTAAATTCAATTCCTGGCAATAAGGGTTTCTCCCATTTGTCAGAATGCTACATCGGAAAAATTCATTAACGGAGAAAGTTTGCTAAGAAGGCAGAAATGATGATCTTAGAGAAATAATGAGCTTGGCATTTTGCAGAATGCTCCATAAATGGAATTCTTCAATGATTAAACTATGGATATGGGATAATTTAAATACATGTGTCATATAAATTTACATACAATATATTATTCACTAATATAAACCTACGACACTATTAAAGAATATTCAAGGGAAGAGTAATAGTTTAAAATACTAAGAACCTTTACCAGAATTAAGTATATATTAAGAGGGGTGCATATATGGTATGCCAACAAAATTAATAATGTGCTGTTTATTAAATTTGGCTGTGAAATTTAAAAAGAAATTTTTAGTTTATAACTTCTGAAATGCACTATATGAATTTAATATTCATCATTTTCAAGGTTTCCATTATCATTCATTTGTTAGCATGGCCTATTAATTAATATATCAATAATATATGTCATTGTTGGCAAACATCAACAACGCATTTGTATTTCTTTACTTAAGTGAAATTATATGTCCTTAGTTAAATTTTACATCTACATTTTGTTCCAGAACTGAATTTTGGAAACCACATTTAAATATCCTGTCTCTATATGCTCTTTTAGCTATATTTCTCAGACATTCCTTGTTTATTTTGAAATCCCCAATTCAGAATTTCTCTACTGTTTCTCATAATTGTTCTATACTTCTTCAAGTTTATTTCTTTTGTTGCTCAAACAGTTCAAACGCTTGCCCTGAAACGTTTTTCAATTGGCTTTTGTACCATTTTGAAATAGAGACATGATTTGGTGTGGTTTTGCAAGTTTGGATCATTGCTTAGCTTCATACAGTGTTGACATTTAGCATTTCTTAATATATTGTACTGCAAGGTACTCCAGTATAATTGTGTTGATCCTCTGCCCCATCCCAGAATGTATGCTTTGAAATTAAGATCCTAGTCATTTTAAGTTATGAATGTTACTATAAAAAAACACCTGGGCACCAGATATATTACTTGATTCCCTGGGGCTTTTGATTTTAATCTTAATCAGTTGACAGAAAACAGGGAATATTTATATATCCTGGCACACACAAATACTCCTACATTTCCACATTCATCCCTGTATATGAATTTAAAGTTAAATATGAATTATCAGCAAGGACTCCAGCATGACCTGAATCTAATCTAGTACCAAGTGAATCAATCTAACCATTTCCATGTCCTTGTGTAAAACTTCCCACTCTAACAGGGAATTTTTGACTTTTTGATCATTAACAGAGGTCTCAGAATGGTTAACCCATACGTCCAAAGGCCCACTGAAGCAACTTGACAGGCCGTGTGTGTATTGAATTTATTTGACAACAAACCTTAAAATCTCCACTTACTTCACATTACTGAGGGTCGGCCTCTTTTCCTGGATTCCTCCTCTGAACTTACCACATACATCTGTTACACAGACATACTGTGTTCTAGGCGTTTCTACCTGAGGTGCTCTCACCTAGCGAGAAATGTTTTCAGTTTGCCTACATTTTGGTTCATACTTTGTGATAAAAGGAACAATACATTTGAAAAATTGTATCATCAACACACCATTAGATTGTCATAGATGCTAATTATACTGTGGTACTGTGGGTAAGAGATCTGCATCCCATCTCTTCAAAGTTCCTCTCTTCTAAGCTCCTAGCAACAGCTCATCACTATCACCATAATCACTAGAAATTCACTTTGACCAGGGTGTCTTACACATGGACTTCAAACCGGCTTGTTCGCATAAGCATATACCACTAATCTTTATAAAGTTTATATTATGATGACTTAGATTTTCATTTTCCTATGGGATAAAAGTGTTGTATTATTGTCATCTAATTGGATTTTTTCACCTAAACCTATGAAGATTTTTTGCTTTTTGATTTATAGTTTAAACTGTTACATTTAGTTCTAGTATCTTTTTGTGACATGGAAAGAGTCCACATTTTATCTGGATATTCACTCATCCAGGAACAAATTTGAAGGGAACATTTGCATATTGAATTTTCTTAGCAACCTTTTTCTTTTTTTTTCTTTCATGTTTTTTCCTTTACAGATATTTTATTTTGCCCACCTTTTTAAAATTTTTTTGAGATGGAGCTTTACTATTTTACTCTGGGCTGCCCTCAAATTCTTGATACCCTGCCTTAGCCTCCAGAATACCTGGAATTATGGGTGTGTGCCAACAACCCAGTTTTGTTGGCAACCTTTTTAAACTGGTCCACCATGGATATCTAAGTTAATTTTGAACACTGAACTCTACACAGTTGACATCTATGGCCTTCATTATACCATTACCACCATGGAATGATACTCTCAGTTTGTAAATTTTCACATCATAAAATATGAGCCGAGTCCTCCCACTTTCCCTGTGTTTTTCAAGACTGTTTTTTTTTTCTTCAACCACTTCATTTCTGTAACACTTTTAGAAGCAACTTGCAAATTACTGTAAGATAAAATTTTAAAAGAAAGATAATATTTGTACATGAATTTTACTGAAATTTTAGATTAAGTTAGAAAGTTTTGCCATCTTAAAAATAAGCTTTCTGATCAATGAACATCAAGTATTTTTCTATTATTTCAGATTTTCTTAATTTCTTGAAAAACATTTTATAGATTTCAGTGGACACTGTATGTTCTTATTAAATTGTTTTTTTAAATTTTTTGCAATAAAATGGAACCCAGGTGCACTCTACCTCTGATAAGCTTCTCACTAAGTTGCAGAGGGTCTCACTAAGTAGCTGTAGCTGGTTGTGACCCTGTGATCTTCCTGTTTCAGCCTCACATGTACTGGGATTACAGGCATTTGCCACCAAACCCGGCTATTAAATTTGTTTCTAAGTATATTTACTCTGAGTTTCTTTATTAGATAACTAGCCAATTGTGTCAAGAAATACAATTGATTTTATATATTGATCAAATATATACTTTAACCTTGATGAATTTCAATATTAGCTTTAATGAACTTTTAGCATGTTCTTTAAAATATTTTATATAAAATATTATATAATTTGTGAAAAGAGGTAGTTTTACTTCTTTCTCTGCAATTTGAATATACCATATATAATTTTCAGCCTGATTGTCCTGATTATACTCTTTTGTAACAGAAGTGATAAAATCACCTCATGGACTTCATTGGGAAGTGTTCTTTTCTCTGTAATTTTTTTGTGTTATTGCTTAAGAGTTTATGTAAGACTGGTATTAACTTTCTTTTTGTTTGCAGTACTAGGGATGGAACCCAGGAGCATTCTACCTTCGAGCTACCCCCACAGCCCTATTTTTATTCTTTATTTTGAAATAGGGTCCTCACTAAGTAGCTGAGGCTGTCTGCGATCACGATCCTCCTGTCTCAGCCTCCCAACTGCCGGGATGACAAGCGTGTGTCGCCACGCCCGGCTGGAAATTATTTAATAGAACCTCACTGTAAACCTTTTGAATAATTTTTAAATCTACCCATCTTTATTACATGTAATATTTCTTTCATAAAATTTATCCTACACAATCATTCTTCAACATTCTCAAACCTGCTACTTGCTTTTAGCCTTCTGATATTATCCTGTTCCTTCCTTTTCCATTTGGGAGAAGCTTAGGAAAAACTTTACCTTACCATAAAGATACTTTTTATTTTTAAGATATTATCATTTCCTTTTAGACTTCTTTATCTAAATTTCTCATAAACCTTATTTACATCTGTAGCAGTTTAAGGCTTTTTTCCTCCTTATGTTTTTAAACCCAATTTTGTTAGCCATATTATTTTGTTTGAACTTTGTGGCCTAATGTTTAAATATTTGGTTTTATTCATAGAGAAGTTATTTGGTCCCAGAAAAGAACTGAGTCCTGACAACCCTCACAGGAGTTGGAAGAAGCTTTCCCAGGTAAACCTTTAGGAAAGAGATACCAATGGAATCAAGCCACAAGGTTTGACTGCAGCAGTACTTTATAGAGCACTGTATCTGTTTTAGTTTAGAGAAAATTTCCTACCAGCCAGGCATGGTGGCCCACACTGTAATCCCAGTTCTTGGGAGGCTGAGAAAGGAGGATCCAGCTTTGCAGACAGTCTTAGGTACTTAGTGAGGACCTCCACTTAGTGAGATGCTATTTTAAAATAAAGAATAAAGCCGGGCGTGGTGGCGCACGCTTGTAATCCCCGCGCTTGGGAGTCAGAGACAGGAGGATCGCGCAGGTTCGAAGCCAGCCGTGCGCGCTGGCTTAGGAGACCCTGTTTCCAAATAAAAATGTAAAAATAGATCTGGTAGTGTAGCCCGGAGGTAGAAGGGCTTCCAGGAACCCCAGTACCACCAAAAATAAATAAATAAATAAATAAATAAATAAATAAATAAATAAATAAATAAATAAAATAAAGAATAAAAAAGAAAATCAGCCTGGGGGTGTAGCTCGGAGGTAGAATGGCCCTAGGTTCAATCCTCAGCACCACAAAAAATAAATACTACTAGTTATAATACCCAATAAAAAGGACAGTTCTTGGGCCTGCTTAAGAGATTTAATTGTTCCCAATTACCTTATCAAATAAAGAAGCAGAGTAAAACCATTTTATTGGTCATAGATGCCACACCCTGTCATACATCCTTTTTGGGAGTTTGTCCACAAGGTGTGCAGGAGCCAGCCGGCAAAAGTACGGTTCTGAAGAGAGGCATTAGGATGAATGCATGGGAGGGTCGCCAGCACACTCCTGGGCCAATATCTCTACTGGCTGACAACCAGGTTTATTTCTCTTCTGGTGTTTATACAATTTCTAGATTTGGGTTGTACAGGAATGCAATAATGACAAATCCAAAGTACATATATCATTTTTCAGGTCAAACGATACCCTGGTACAACATAAACCTAATCTTAACTAGCAGACAGAACAATTAGCATCAATCATTCCGAGAGGGTCTTATTTACTTAGACTCCATGACTCCAAACCTTGTTGACTCTGGGTGAAGCACAGTCAGAAGTGCACTTTTGAGTAAGCGTGAGACAAGATAAGGTAAAACCTTAATGGCTCCCCACATTCCCCCCTTTCTTTTTATTTTTAAAGAAGATTGTGCCTGTCTTAGGTTGTTTCCTTCTGGTATCAAGGATTACCCGTCATCAGATAATATAGAGCTAAGCTGTATATCCTGTCTTAGGTTTCCTTGTCCCAAGGAAATCTTACCCGTCATTGCCTACCAGCCTCTTAAATGGGGGCATATTTTAAACGTAGACTGTGCACTTCTGCTGAATAAGAATGTTTACACTTTGTCCCGAGGACCACACTTTGTCCCGAGTCTCTAATAAACAAGGTATTGGAAATTTCATGTAAAATAGGTATTTCAGCAAGACATTTCCTCCAGTTAACACTATGATTTCTACATGTTAAATCAGCTTCACAGGGTAAACGAGTTATTGGTGGGCTAAATTTTTATCTTCTTTCCCTGTGTAACCAGGGCCCCACAAGACTACACCTTTAATAGCACAGGTACGATCAGTCTTTGTACTTTTCTGCAATACCACAGGTGTCAACTGCAGGCATCCCATCTTCTTGACATTTTTAGAAAAACATAAGGGTGTGCCAATTCCTTGTCCAGAATAATTAAAAGTTTCTGCAATGGGTGTAAAATTCAAAGCAGGAAGTCCCAGCAATCGAGAGTTGTTCCTGAAGACAGTGATCTGTTGTTCCCAAACAGCTGGATGAAGTATGGGAGGATCTGGAACATAAGTCCAGTATGTTTCACTTACCATTGGAGCTGGGAGCATCATCAGCATTAATCCGAGGGTTTTCCATTTTTGCTTGATCCACATGTCGCACCAGCCACTCAGGCATCCACCGTGCATTATCTTCATCCTGTGAGATAACACAAACATGCCCTCTTCCCCATATTAGTACGGGGTCGGGACCTTTCCAAATTCCTGTGCAAGGATCTTTTCATTTTACTAGAGCAAAATTGTTTTTAGAGGATGGATGCCAATATCTCTCTGCTGCTGTGTGACTGGTTTTGTCAGCATTTAAGAAATTAAGAATAAAAAGAGCATGATTTAAAGAGTCCTGTGGTGAGCGGGGATGTAACTCCCCCTTTTTATTTATTTTCAAAAGTGTTGTTTTTAAAGAATTGTGGACATTTTCTACAATGCCCTGTCCTTGAGGATTATAGGGTACACCTGTAATATGCTGAATACTATATGTATTGCAAAATTGTTTAAAAGCCATACTAGTGTATCCTGAACAATTATCAGTTTTAATGCAGGTAGGAAGGCCTGAGAAAGAAAAACATTTCAAACAATGGGAAATCACAATGTTTAGCGGCCTCCCCAGTTTGGGATGTAGCCATAATAAATCCTGAAAAATTATCACTAGACACATGGACATACTTTTGTTTACCAAAGGCAGAAATGTGCGTTACATCCATTTGCTATAGATTATTGGGGACCAATCCCCGAGGATTTACACCTAAATGAGGAGCAGGCAAATACTCTGCACATACAGGACATTGTTTAACAATTTGTCCTGCTGCTTCTCGAGTATTTTGAAACTGTTTGCGCAGACCAGCACTGTTTTGATGATGTAAAGAATGTGATCGTTGAGCTTGTTCCAATTGAGAAGGACAGACTAACTTTGTAGCATCGTCAGCAACTTGATTACCTTCTGCCAAAAGGACAGGTAGGGCAGAATGTGCTCTTATGTGCCCAATAAAACAAGGATGCTGGCGTGATAAGATCTGAGTTTGAATCTGAAGAAATAAATTACCTATCAATTTATTATATGTATCAATATATGGTACAGTTTCTAATGCTCAAAGGGCATTAGCTATATATAAACTATCAGTATATAAATTAAAAGGTGTATCAGATAAATGTTGGAAAACAGCTGCTACTGAATGCAATTCTACAACTTGAGCAGACCTAAAAGATGTTTGAATTATAGTACAATGTTTATTAATTACATAAGATGCCTTACCATTTGAGGAGCCATTAGTAAATACTAAGACCCCTTGAGATATGGGAGTGGCATGAATTATTTTAGGGAATATAAGGGCATGTTTATTAACAAACTGTAAGAATTTATCATGAGGTAAATGATTATCAATTTCTCCAATAAAGGATGCAAAAGCAATAGCCCATGAATCAGCATTCTAAAAAGGCCATTGCACTTGTTGTTTAGTAAAAGGAACACTAATAAGTGAAGGCTCTTTCCCAAAATATTTTATATATTCTGACCTAACAGAACACACCAAGCAGGCAACTAATTCCTATATGGCATTAAAACTCTGCTTGGAGTAGTGGGTAAATGTATCCACATTAATGGTCCATCCTGCCACAAAACAGCAGTGGGTGTATGTGCCGATGTCAATATATAAGCAGCCCATTCTTTAGCATAGTCAATGTACTGTTTTCTTTGACATTCAATAGCCATTCAACGTTTTTAAGAGCAGCACGTGCTTCCTCTGTTAAGATCCGAGAGGAAGTTGGGTCTGAGTCACCTTTCAAGATATCAAATAAAGGTTTAATTCTCCATTAGTAATATTTAAAGATGATCTTAGCCAATTAATATCTCTTAAAAGCTTTTGAAAATCATTTAAGGTTTTTAAATTATCTTTATATAATTGGATTTTTTGTGGCTTAATAGTCTTAGGATAAAGAATGTTTCCCAAGTAAGTATACAGTGGCTCTCTTTGTACTTTTTCTGGAGCTATAATCAAACCATTATCTTGTAATATAGTTTGTAAGACAGTATAAGCTGATAACAAGATTCCTTCATCTATATGTGCTAGTAAAATATCATCCATATAATGTATAATAGATACAGATTTATAGGATCTCCTGTCAGTGGCTAGAGCCTTTGCAACAAATTTTTGACACAGAGTTGGACTATTAGCCATTCCCTGAAAGGGAAAGGTAGCACTTTCCTCTTGTGAATATACAAGGGTAGGCTTATTAGAAACCTACTCCTCTTAACTATTAAAGCCATCTTCACATATGCAAACAAACACACCACAAACACCTTACAACTTGCTTTAACCTTCTGATTTTTATCCTGGTCCTTTCTTTCCCATTTGGGACAACCTTAGGATAAACTTGACTTCATACAAAATGCTTTCTTATCTCACAAAATTTCCTTTCTTTGTATCTATCAAAAACTTTACACCTGTACACTTATTACATCTGTCTTTTGTTCTTACATGCTAGCTAAACCAAAAAAAATACAATTTTATAATGTTGTTCATATACCAGCAATTTAAGGAAAACCCATTTAAAATACTGAAGCGTTACTTTAAACCTTATGAAGCTAAGAGCACTTTAAAGCATTGCATTTTACATTTTCCTAACATGATAATTGAACTATAGATCACATGGAAAATTAAGACATTAGGTAAATACCACTAGCACCTTAGAACCTTAATTTTGTAAGAGGAATAAAATTAAAGACAGTGCATATCCTATTTGACCAACATTAATTTTGTCAAAGGAAATAGAACTTTAAAAGCAATGTATATTGTATTTAATCACATCTCATACAGGCCTAATTGGACCGATTTATAGAAGTTACTATTATAGCTAAGACTAGTTAAAATAAAATAAAAACTTTGAGCAGTAACTTTAGTGTAGCCAGCAAAAGAAAATAACTATTTTGGTCTCCTGACATTATATCTCCTTGTAAAGCCACAGCCATAGCTAATCCCTGCGTATATGCAGGTCCTATATCTGAACATAACTGAATATAACCACACAGGTCTCCTTTCTTTCTAAAAGGACATAAGGACTCTTGACAAACAGTATTAGCATTCTCAAAGGCTAATCGCTTTACTAGCAACAGCCCTGCTTCACTGTCGCCTATCAATCGACTAGCAGTTTGTAATAATCTGGCTACAAACTCCTGATATGGCTCATCTGGTCCTTGTCTTATTTTTGAAAGATCTTCAGTTTGATTTCCTGAAGAAGGCAACTTGTTCCATGCTTGACATGCAGCAGCATTGGTCTGAGCATAAGAAGCTAGACTAAATTATAATTGCTGAGCGGTCTCCGTAAACTGTCCTTCTCCTGCTAACATATCAAAGTTTATGTGTATTCCCTGAGCCATGTCCAAATCTGCTGTGGATTGGCATTGCTCTGCAAATTCAGACTTCCACAATAAAAAAAAAATCACCCCCTGATAAACAGGCTAGGGCTATCTGCTTCCAATCAGAAGGACACAGAGCCTCCATGGAGAAAGATTCTAACATGGCTTGAGTAAATGGTGCTGTTGGCCCATATTGAGCACAATCTGTTTTTAATTCTTTTAATTGTTTAAAAGGACAGGGTCTATGTCCTCTAATTACACCTCCCTGACCATCAGTGTCTTCAGTAACTGGAAAAGCTCTGAATCCACTAGTGTCTTCTCTGTTTTCTGCAGCCCAATTTATAGCCGCTTGAAGTGGGGATATTAAATGGGTTTTTCAATGTTTTGTTTAGCAAATGCTACACTTGGAAAATTTTGAAGGTTCGAATTGCTGATAATAGGGGAATACTGTAGGGTCGTTCCTTCTCGCAGTCTGAAGGAGTTATCTGATTTAATTGTTTTGTCAAAGTCTCTACGGCTTCTTGTAATTGTTTTATATAAACATCGGGCTTAGGTGGCTTAGTTTCTGGAATAACTGGATAAACCCTTAACTCACCTTGATGGTACCTAGCAGCAGCTTCCTCAAGCTGCTCCTCTTCTTCAGTATCTAAAGTATCCTCATCTTCCCTAGAAAGCGAAGGCAAAGCGCCTTTGTGTTCTGGTTCCGGCCGAGCTGTTGGAACACTTTTGCTTTCCTTATCACTTAAGTCTGTTTTCTCTCCCTCATGTCTAAAATCCAAACAGTCCTTAATCAAGGCCCATAAACTGAGAGCACCCACAGACACCTGCTCAGGCCCATGGGTATCATAATACTCCTGTATCTCTTTTCCAACCTTTTTCCACGTTTCTATGCTAACTGTCCCTTCTTCAGGAAACCAGGGACAAGCATTATTTACAAAATTTACAAAATGACAAAGCTGCTTATGTCCTATCTTAGTTCCCCCAGCACAAAACATATCTTTTAACATATGTACAAAAAGCAAATGACTAGCCTTTTGACCCATTGTATATTACAACTTCCACGTCACTCACTGCCACCACAAATCTCCCAGCGCGCTCTTTTTCTATTCAGTGGTGTCCTTCACGGGATCCTCAGTTTCAGAATCTCCCCATACGGGCCACCACCTGCCGGGGACAGCCGGCAAAGTAAGGTTCTGAAGAGAGTCCTTAGGATGAATGCATGGGAGGGTCGCCAGCACACTCCTGGGTCAATAGCTCAACTGGCCGACAACCAGGTTTATTTCTCTTCTGGTATTTATACAGTTTCTAGCTTTGGGTTGTATAGGAATGCAATCATGACAAATCCAAAGTACATATTATCACTTTGCAAGTCAAACAATACCCTGGTACAACATAAACCTAATCTTAATTAGCAGACAGAACAATTAGCATCAATCATTCCAAGGGGGATGATTGATGCTAATTGTTTACTTAGACTCCATGACTCCAAACCTTGTTGACTCTGGGCGAAGGACAGCGTGCGCTTCTGAGTAAGGGTGAGACAAGATAAGGTAAAAATCTTAATGACTCCCCACAAAGGTGCTGACAATATCAGGAAGAAAACTCCTTAAGTTATTTCTGTAATCTGCATGTTGGCAGAACCAGCAACCAGAGTGATCGGTTAATAAGAGTAGGGTTTGCAAACTTGAACAGGGGGAATGCCAGCTCTGTGACAGACCTGATTAGAAATCAGAAAGTCTTAGCTGGGCGTGGTGGTGCACACTTGTAATCCCCGCACTTGGGAGGCTGAGACAGGAGGATCGTGCAGGTTCAAAGCCAGCCTTGCTGGCTTAAGAGACCCTGTTTCCAAGTAAAAATATAAAAATAGGTCTGGGAGTGTATCCAGGAGGTAGAAGGGCTTCCAGGAACCCCAGTACCACAGACAAAAATAAATAAAGGAAGGAAGGAAGGAAGGAAGGAAGGAAGGAAGAAAGAAAGAAAGAAAGAAAGAAAGAAAGAAAGAAAGAAAGAAAGATCAGAAAGTCTTAGTAAGACACCAGGTAAAAGAAAGCCCACAAGTGGGAACCAGAGAGAGGATAAGACAGACAGAGACAGGCGACATCCAGCCAGCCCCTAACTAGACTATCAAACAATAAACAGGGAGAGTAGAAAAGGGAGGGTGGTATTTGTTAAAGGGAAGATATTCGTTTGGAGTCTATTGCTGCAGCTGATATCTTACTTGTAGGAATGCTTCACAAAGAAACAAAATAGATGAAAATGCAAAGGAAAGACCTTACCACAACCTAGCGAGACCCTGTTTCAAGATAAAAGATAAAATAGGCTGGGGAAGTTGCTCAGAGGTAGAATGTCCTTGGGCTCAATACCCAGCACCAGACATACCCACAAAAACACACAAGAAAGAGAGAACAAAATTCCTTGGGGCATGGCTCATATATTCTGGATCAGAACTTGCTCTTAACTTAATTGTCTGACTAAAATCCTGGGTGCAATTTTGGACCCCATCTTAAATTATGAAAAATATAAGCTTATTTTTTTCTATAATATATTCCTCAGAGATAAAATTATTAATTTTACAATTGTTCCAAATAGCAGTTTATATATTGCAATTATTATAAACCATCAATATTACATATATTGGCTTTTGGTCAGGTCATACCTGGAGTTAATACTTTTGTTTTTAGCTCCTGCAGTAAAATATCTCAAGAACTATCACCCGTTGTCTGGATTAATTTGGAATCGGAGAGAAAACCCCACAAGAAAGTAATCATGATCCCGACTGTATCTGCCTCTAGAGTGTTTGGGCACATTTACTCCATTAAAATATTTTAAAGCTGGCTGTTTAAGTCATTGTTAAAGTACTTGCCTGCCATGCCTGAGGTTCTGGGCTTAATATCCGGTCATACAAAAAAAAAAAAAAAAAAAAAAGAAAAACCCAATGTTTTTTTATAATATGTGGTAAATACTTTCTAGGTCCCTTTTGATAAATCTTTCCATAACCTTATGATCCCCAATGGTTTATTTTATATGTTAAGTGCTACATTAAAATATTATTAAATTTAGATATATGACATGCCTGTAGTTAATTTTGCATTTAACATAAGGGTTAAAGTCAGATTTGTATTTTCCATAAGTGAATATTCAACTTACCAAAATATGTATATCCATATATTTCCCATTGATCTTTCTTTAACCATTTCCTTATAAATACAAGGGCTTGTTTTTATTTATCTGTATTTCATTAATTTATTTTTCTATTTTTATACTAACAGAACACTGTTTTCTTAGTAGACCTCATTTAACAACACTACAGTCCCTCTACACACATTCTCTTATTCACTATCCTAGGATGAAAAGAAGTGAGCAAATGTGTATTTCAGTCTCTTCAACTACAGTTGAATAAAAAGAAAAAGGTTTAGGAACATAAAACATTTGCTTAGATGCTAATACTCTTTAATATCCCTATGGATTTTAGTCAATCAGCCATACTACTTACTATCCTTTAAAAATACATTGTTAGCCGGGCGTGGTGGGCATGCTTATAATCCCCTTGATTGGGAGGCTGAGGCAGGAGGACCGCACAGGTTCGAAGCCAGCCTTAGCTACTTAGTAAGGCTCTCAGCAGCTTAGTGAGACCCTGTTTCCAAATAAAGTATAACATAGGTCTATGAGTATAGTCTGGAGATAGAAAAGCCCCTGGGTTCCACCCCTAGTACCACAAAAAAAAAAGTAAAACATAAAAATACATTGTTGTTGAATTTTACTTGGGTTATAGCTTCTCTTTTTGTCAACCTTGTTTTTGGGGTTGGGGACCTTCTCAGCCTCCAGGAACAGTCTGCAGAGCAGGTGCTTTTATAAGCCAAGATGCCTTCTGCTCAGGTACAGACTTTCCCGTCGAGTGTCTTCACTCCCGATTCTCCCAGCAGGCCAGGGTGCTCCCTTTGCAGCTGAGCTCAGAGCCTCTCTGTGGGTCTGCATGGGCAAGGGCTTCTGCTCCACACCCTGCCTCAAATCTGTTGAGGACATCAGCCTTTTTATGAGGAAGTTGATCAATAATCCTTTTACTAATTGGCCACTGACACAGTTCATCCTCTGGAATTACCTGGAAATCTGTATATTTTTCTCTTTCTCTTTCTCTTTCTCTTTCTTCCTTTCAACATCCAAACGTCTTTAAAAGTTACATACATTTTTCTCTTCTGTCACATAAATTTCATCTATAACCAAATATGTAATTTTCTATTATGTAATACTGTCTCTCAAGCTGTTTTTAACTATAAGTCCATACTTTTATTTCAAAATATCTTTTGATATTTCCATTTTTCAAGTATTATTCTGATAAGTGGGAAAATCACTTAGGAATGTGTTACACCCTGTTATTTCAATATTTTCTAGAAATTTCCTATAAAATATCTCCTGCTGATAATACAAAGAAGAAACTTTTCAGTTTTAAGCTTAGGAATCATAAATATTCCCATTACATGGCTAAGTGTGGTCTAATTACAAAAGGTTCACAAAGCAGTAAGCTGTGTAGAAACAATAACGAGTCTCCAAGTTCAGAACCTAAAGACAAGCCTTTCTAAAATATAAAACAATGAATTTTTCTTTACTCAAGAATTCCAGACAATAGCCAGGGATTGTGGTACAACACTGTAATCCTGATTCTTAGGAAGGTGAGACAGGATCATGAAATGTTTGAGGTCCAACTCAGCAATTAAGTGAGGCTCTCAGCAACATAGCTAGCAAGATCCTCCTTCAAAATAAATATTAAATTACGGAGAGGTGTATAGCTCAGAGGTGGAATGCTCCTGGGTGCAATCCACAGCACCCTCCCCTTGTAAATGTCAGAGGTATTAGGTAAAATCTGAAAGCTTCCCCAAAAGTTTTATAAATGTCATTTCATCATAAAGTTACCAATATTATAGATATAAATTATTTTTCTTGATAAGTCATTATTTTAAATTGTTTTCCATTTTCAGGAAAAAATGGTCACTCATAAAGTGTGCAGAAATCTTCAGGCAGCCCATTTTTTATATCCTGGAGAAAGAGAAGTAGAATCTTTTTTTCATTAGTATAATTCTTTTACTTTTGTAGAAATATTTGTTTTTGTTACAGTTTGAGATGTTGTGGTAAAAGATGAATGTTACCGTTTGGTGGTGACCTTTACCGTTTAGGGGAACAGTCCCCGGGGACCTTTGTTAGACCCCCGGAAACAATTCCCCTCAAACACAAAAAACTGCGGGTTCTTGTCCTGAGCTAAGGAAAAATATGCAATAGTCCAGACTCTTGCTGAAGATTTAAAGGAGTTTATTAAAAAGATAGAAATACAGAAGACAGTTACAGCCCCATGCCGCTGGGATGGTCTGAATAAATAAATTCACCTCCTAAAATTCCTGAACCCTCAGTCTCTTCATACCTCCCCAAGCCCAAGCAGATCTGCTACAGGTCGTTTGATGTGTAAATATCTTGCCCTGTCTCCAGCCAGATAGACCCCTCTGGGGGGGGGCAGCTCTGTTTCAGGCATGGAACCCCCCCACACACCTTTTGTTACACTCCCAGAATGTGTTAAATTGTCTGTCCTGAATCTGGGATTTCCTCACATCCTTGAGGGAGTTTGTTTCTCTTCAGAAATGGAAAAAGAGGCCCTTTTCCCTGAAGCTCCTGAAGCTCCTGGCTTTCTTTCCTACCAAAGATATTTTAAAATTGGAAATCTTTCCCAATACTGGTACATTAATACATTTTGAAGCCTTTTCCCAATACTGGTACAATTTTATGTTGTTTTTATTGGCGCATTGCAGTCATGCATCTTAATGGGGTGCAAGATGGTGGAGCATACATGCACGCGTCACTCGTTAGCCCCCCCAATCCCACCTCATTCCCTCCCCTCCCTCTTTCTCATGTTTGGCTTACTGATTACTTTGATATGATTGTAGATTGTATTTATCTATGAGCCAGC
This sequence comes from Muscardinus avellanarius, assembly GCF_963383645.1. NCBI lineage: Eukaryota > Metazoa > Chordata > Mammalia > Rodentia > Gliridae > Muscardinus > Muscardinus avellanarius. The sequence continues at coordinate 163,665,085 of NC_137788.1, forward strand.
ATTTTCATGTTTCTGACTTTTGAGATGTTCAGGTAATTATGTGTTGCTTTTTCACTACATACATGAGATTTGAGTAAAGAAAATTTACTGTGCTTAAATTCATTGTTTTATATTTTAGAAAGGCTTGTCTTTAGGTTCTGAACTTGGAGACTCGTTATTGTTTCTACATAACTTACTGTTTTGTGAACCTTTTGTAATTAGACCACACTTAGCCACGTAATGGGAATATTTATGATTCCTAAGCTTAAAACTGAGAAGTTTCTTTTCTGTCTTATCGGCTGGAGATATTTTATACGAAATTTCTGAAATGGACAGGGTGTAACACATTCCTAAGTGAGATTCTCTGGGGAATCAAGTAAACAACAATTCATGTTCTCTGAGATTTCATTCCAGTGGGCATTCACAAAACTTAACTGAAGCTACACTACAGGGGGAGAAACTGCTCCTGGAGTCCAGAGACAGGATCAGACTAGGAGTGGGGTGTACAAGGAGCCCCGGAGGATGTTCTGAAGGGTGCGAGGCAGGGAGCGAAGCTACTGCCTGTGGGGAGAGAAAAGAGATTCACCTGCACAGCGCAGGGCAGGGGAGGCGGCCAGGGGATGGGAGGACGGAGGGCGGCAGCAGCCGGGAGGATGGAGGAGGGCGCTGGGGCAGGTCAGGAGGGCGCAGGACAGTGCTGGAGGGATGTGTCCTATTCTGGGGATTTTCGATGTGCAGCTTTTGCTCCTTGTAAAATTAGTCCCAGCCCATGAAATTTGCCCTCGGAAAGAGCAAACGAGAATGCCCCCTCTCCACTGGGAGCGTCTGGGCTTTAGAGGCACCGGAGCTGAGCAGGGGCTCAGGTGGAGAGGGGCGGAGACAACCCGTGGCTTCAGTAAGTGTTCCTGCCCTCGGGATCTTGGGTTGAGTCCTGTCCGCCTACTTCCATCTCTCAGTCCCCGGCCTACATGGAGTGCACGTTTCTGTCCCCTTATTATTTCAGCTACATTCCAGGTGTAGGTGGAGTTTGGGCATCAGAGAATTCAGCGTTCTGCTTGTGTGTCTGATGAGTTGACAGGGAACGCCAGCTCCGTTGCACCGGAAATTGCAGCCAAGGGCTTCCGCACCTGCGCAGAGAGGGGACCTCAGGGGAAAGGAGCAGGGAGGGCCCTAGCCGGGGAGGGGCGGGGCCAAGGGCGGGGCCACGGAGGAGCAGGCGGGAGGGGCGGGGCCACGGAGGAGCAGGCGGGAGAGGCGGGGCCACGGAGGAGCAGGCGGGAGGGGCGGGGCCACGGAGGAGCAGGCGGGAGGGGCGGGGCCACGGAGGCGCAGGCGGGAGGGGCGGGGCCACGGAGCTGAGGCTGGCGCGGACTGGAGGGAGAGAGCAGGCAGAGGGCTGGAGCTGGCTGCCTGGCAGTGTTCTCTGCAGCGCACAGGAGTCCTCCCTCTGTGCCTTCTTGTCTTTGTGTATTCTCTGTGATATTGGCATACAAGCCTCAGGTTGTCCCTTGTTTCCCGCATTGTTCCAAGTGTTGTAGGGCGCTTCTTCCCGCCGCTTGTCATTTTAACATCACCTCCATGGTGATTTAAATTTACTGTTTATTTATTTATTTTTATTGGTGCACTGTAACCACACACCATGATGGAAGTTCAGAGTGATTTTAGCAGACATGCGCACGGCGCTCAGGAGCCTCCCCACTCGCACCACTTCTGCCTCCCCTCTTCCTATGCAAGGATTGTGCTAAAGGAGGACTCTTTATAGTTATAGAATTTGCCAAATTACTCGTTTTAATTTATATATACTAATTCATATATTCATAGGATACACTATGCTTTGACCTATGTATACATTGTACTAAAATTCCTTTATGCTAATTCACATTTGTATCACCTCACCAAGCTTTTTCATGGTGAGAAGGTTAAACATATTCTTCCAAGGAATTTCTCTAATATGTGAAAGCTAAGGAGAAATGGGTCATAGGAGGAATTCTAGATGAAAAAGGAAATCCTATAGAGGAGCAAGCAAGGCAACCTACAGGAGGGGATGGGAGGGGGGAGAAGGAAATTCTCTAAAACACACAATGTACTTAAACCTATCAAAGTCAACCACTAAGCCAAGCAAGGGAAGGAGGGACAGGGAGGGAATGGGGTGGGAATTGGGTAGGGGTTAAATCGGTGATGTGTACATGTATGTCCACACTTGTTTTTTGCCCCAATATGACGTAGGAATAAAATGTACCAATAAAAATTTTTAAAAAGAAATTTAAATTATACAGAACAATTTAGTAAACAAGTGAACTGATCCCACGTTAGTATGCATTTGTTTTATCATTTCTGAATGTTTATATCTTCTTATTTAAGATGGTAAGATTCTGAATTCCTTCAAGCATGGGTGCAGTTTGGAATATTGGGTTTCTCTCATACCTTTAGACAATTCCATGTTCTTAGAACCCAACCTGCTATCAGTATTCATCCACAGATTCCAATTGCTTTAACTTTTACTTTTAAAAGAATTATTCCCTTTTATGTTTTTCTTTTATTTGAGCTTAATTATCTTCTTTTTCTACATTCCAAACACTGAAATATAAGTGACTGTTTTAGCTCTTATGTCTTTTCTAAGGTAAGCATTCAGTGCTGTATATCCTCCCAGGCTCTGATTTGTTTTCATTGCAATGTTTGGAAGACTTATGTTTTCATTTGTATTTAGTAGTTAGCTCAAATTTACCCCGCGGTAGCCTCAAGTGTTATTTGGAAGGGCCTTGTTGAATTCCCATGCACTGGGGTTTCCCAGTTCTTTTCCCGCTTATCCTTTGGTTCGTAGCTGGATTCCTTTGTGGTGTGAGAACACACACTACACTGCCTCCATTTTTATAACTTGGTTATATGGATCAAAATGTAGTCAATCTTAGTGAAGATTCTGTGATTGTAAGAATAATATATGTGCATTTTTGAAGAAGTGCATGGGCATCGACTACACCCTACTGATTGATGGTGCTTTTGAGCTCAACGATACCCCTACTGATATTCTGCCTGCTGCAATAATCCACTTCTTGAGAGGAAAATAGCAAATATTTCCAACTTAAATGATATATGCATTTAGTTCTGCCTACAATTCTATCAGTTTCAGCCACATATTGTTTGACACTATGTTGTTATTTTTTATGTTGAACATATTAAGGAATGTTCTACTTCTTTGGAGAACAGACTCCTTTATTTTTATGCAGTGCCCTATTTTGCTTTGAAGTCTTCTGTTTTGCATGACTCTAGCTAAGTTTACTTTATTTGATTAATTGATATGTGGTATAATTTATTCTAAAGTTGATTTTACATGTATCTTTATATTCAAAGTAGAATTTTTGTAAATAACATATCTACATACACATACATATGTTAATGTAGATATGTTATCTACAAAACTTATATACTTCTATGCTCTGTAACAATCTTGTCCTTAATTATACATCAGTGAAGATGAATGTGTTACCTACATACCTGCACACAGGACGTACAGTGTTTTCTTCTTCATTACTCCCCACTCCCCACTTCTTATTTCTTGTACTTTATAAGCAGTTAATATCTCTATAGACAACTGGGTTGATTTCATAATTTCACTGTACTTCTAATATTTTAAATATTTTTTCAGTACATTGTGATTTTGCATGATAGCTAGATTTATGGAGATACATCCATTTTCTTGAAACATTATTGAGCTGTTTTCTTTTCTATACCTCCCTTTCTTTTTCCTCCTTCCTTCCTGTACATGATCATGTGACTTGTGGTATTATATTAGTACATGCACATAACATGGTTTGGTCTGTCCCCCTTTTCTAGCCTTCCTTTTTCTCCTCTCGCCTCTCCTCTTTGTCCTAAAAGTTTGTGGTCTCTTTTTTCCATTTTTTCTTTGTAGCTTCCACAGATTAGGAAACCATGCAGCCTTTGATTTTCAAAGTTTGACTAAAATCATGATGATAATAGAATAATAATATCCGGTTCCATTCATTTTCATGCAAAATGACATAATTTGCTTTTATGGCTGAGTAAAACTCCATTGTGTGTGTAGGACACACTTTTTGTCCATTCACCTCTTGATGCACCTACCTTTATATCACTCCTCAGTTTCTCTTTTTTCTCTTAAAAAAAAAAAATATATATATATATATATATATATATTTGGTGGTACTGGGGTTCCTGGAACTATAATAAGGTAATAAACTATCATAAGGTAATAAAAAGGAATAGAACCAAAGCAGGATCAAAACCCACCTGGGCAAACAATAAATCCTAAATGTCCATATCTGCCACGTGAGGGACACCATGGTAGGATGTGACTTACAGGTTCCTTCTTACCTCCAGGCTACACTCCCAGACCTATTTTATAGGTTTTATTTGGAAACAGGGTCTCTTAAGCCAGCAAAGCTGGCTTCTAACCTGCGCGATCCTCCTGTCTCCGCCTCCCAAGCATGGGGATTACAAGCGTGCACCACCACGCCCGGCTTTAAATGATATTTTGATCTGGGGTTTTTTTCTTAATGTTATTCTCTACATTAAACTGCATTTCTGGATTTGGATAAAGAAGACCACAGAGAAATGGACCATTTTTAAGACATCATAGCAGGTGTGTGTAGTTTCATCAATTGCCCGTGTGTTAAAGGTTCGGTTTCCCAGAGTGACGGTATTAGCAGGCAGTGAACTCTAAGAGTTTGAACCTCCTAGGAGGTGTTTTAGGAAGCAGACCCAGGGAATGGACGTGCATTGTGAAAGTCAGGCCGGTACTCTTTCTCTCTTTTTTCCCCTGGATCATGATTAGGAACGAAGTGGTGTGTCTTCACATATATCAGCCATGAATTGCTGTCTCTCCTCATTCAATAAAAAACGATTTGGCTGCATTTTTATTAATACCCTGTCACTTTGTGGAAGACCAAGATTTAGGATAATTAACTACTTTTCTTGGTGGTGAAATATTGAGGAAACATAGAATTCAGCCAGTGGCATGTGTTTTACTGAATTTTTTAAAGACTCTTTTTATTTGTTTGTTTGTTTGTTTGTTTATTTTGGTGGTACTGTGTTCCAGGAAGCCCTTCTACCTCTGGGATACACTCCCAGACCTATTTTTACACTTTTTAAATTTGGAAACGGGGTCTCTTAAGCCAGCGCGGCTGGCTTCGAACCTACAAGATCCTCCTGTCACTGCCTCCCAAGCAGGGGGTTTACAAGCCTGCACCACCACACCCAGCGCTTTTACTGAATTTTAATGCCCAATTTACAGCAATAATACGTTGGCAATAGGATCACAGCAAAAATATTTGAAAAAACGTTCAGCCTGACAAGGAAAAGAACTCAAAGTTTCAAATAGGAAGGTATGGACATTAGTAACGATCAAGAGAAGCCAGGTGTTTTGCAGAGGCAGTACAAAAACGCCCTGCATGGATCTCAGGATTCTAAGGTCACATCACTCATTGTAGTCCTAAGGGTATGGAGTCTCAAATTCGTTTCAAAGACTGCTGTCTGTCGTAGGAGTCTGCAGATCCAAATGCAGCTGGGAATTGATTGTCAGGTGGTAAGACAGTCGGAAGCCACGGCGCCTATGGTTCTGTCAAATCCTGATATAACTCGTGGTGGCAATAGAACTTAACATGGCTCATGGGGTGCAGGTTCTGCAGACATGCAGAATTCAAGAGTCACAGGGTCATGGAGGCTTCTGCTTCTCATCCGAAGAAAAGCTTGGAAGGACAGGCAGTGAGTTGTGGGTCGTAATCTCACATCAGGGCAATGCATGGAGCCATTTGAGTGACACTTCTAAAGCTGAAAGGAAACTATCACAAAGAGGGGTACCAGTATTGCAGAATATCTGCTGAGGGAGTCTGCAGGCAGCAAGCTAAGCCATCTTGGGAGAGAGGCCTTGTGTGATGCAATAAACAAGGCCACTGGGACAGGAGACCCCAAGTCCTGCAAGTCGCATCCTACCGTGGTGTCCCTCACGTGGCAGATATGGAGATTCCGGATTTATTGTTTCCCAAGGTGGGTTTTGGTCCTGCTTTGGTTCTATTCTTTTTTATTACCTTATTCTTCTTTTGGAATGAGAATATTTACCCTTTGCACATCATACCGTTGGATATTGAAAATATGTAACTTCTTTTTTTTTTATTTTTAAGGGGCCCACAGCTGAGATTGACTAGACTATTGGAGAAAACTGTGGGTCCAGACGTGTGAACAGTGCTGAAACAGGTCAGACTTTGAGACCTCCTGGCTGTGGACTCATTTTCTTTTGCAGTATGAGATGAATATGAAACGTTGAGGTCCAGGAAAATAATGTTATAATTTAGGTCTCAAATATTCCCAGAGGCTCATATGTTAAAGGCTTGTATAGCAAATTGGCACTACCGAGAGATGGTACGATCTTAAAGAGATGGAGTCTAGTGTGAGTTCTTTATGTACTGGGAGGCAGGCCCTTCCTTGAGGGGTATTGTAGAAGCCAACTCATTCCTCTTTCTTTTTCTCTATTTTCCCTGGCTCATAATGAGGAGAGCGGTTTTTATCCGCCACATGCTTCTGCCATGGAAAACTGTCTCACCACATGGCCAAAAGCAATGGAGCAACTGACCATGGACTAGGACATCCAAACCGTGAGCTAAAATAACCTTTTATAAGGTGTTTCTCTCCAGTATTCATTACAATAATGAAGTTGACAAATATAAATGATATATACTATTACTTTCTCTCTCCCTCTCTCACACCTCTCTCTCTCTCTCTCTCTTCCTCTCTCTCTCTCTCTCTCTCTCTCTCTCTCTCTCTCTCTCTCGTGTGTGTGTGTGTGTGTGTGTGTGTGTGTAACCCAGGGGAATTCTACCTCCAAGCTATACTCCCAGCCCTATTTTATTCTTTTATTTTGAAACAGGGTCTCACTAAGTTGTGGAGTTGCCTCATTAAGTTTCTGATGCTGGCTTCTAATCTGTGATCCTCCTTTTCAGCCTCCCAAGTCCTGGGATTACAAGAACGTGCACCACCACACCTGGAAATATTTTCTCATTTGTGATATTGATTTAATCACCTGTATGAGTTATTTAGATGACATACCTCATTGGAAAATTACACATTTCACCATTTCCATGCCGCCCTTCGTGAAAAGAAGTCACTATACATAACATGGACTTAAGAAGTAGGAAGTCATATTCAATATTCCTGAGAATGGAATATATACAAAAATCACATGAAATCATTCATTACATGCATGTATCTGTTCTTTGTTCATTGTATATAATATTCAAGTAGTTAATATATCAGTATGTGAAATTTGTATTTATTTACACTTTACTTACGTAACTTCATTTATTTAGTTCTTGAAATTGTTCCAGTGTTGGCCAAAGTGAGAACTTTCACTTGGCTCTTGTCTTACATTGTTATACCACATACTTAGAGTTTGACATGGCTGTGTAGTTGCTTGGTTTGGCTTTATTATCATTTAGCTTTTTGATTCATTCTGGCACTACAAGTTTCTGCAGGATAATTGGATTTATTCCCTATCCTAGACTAGTATTCACCATTTTTTCCAGGATTTCTTTGTTCCTTTTCTTGGGATAATGAAATTAAAAAGAAAGACCCAGTGTGTTTTCCTTGATATTGGGACACATGTGACTTTGAGGCCTTCAAAACTGACAGGTCAAAGATAAGTATCTGTGTGCTAATTCACACATGCATGCACTTCTATAAATATTTCTGCATGTGTGCTTATCTATATTAAGTTAAACATGAATTCCTACTAATGGGTCTATAGCACCACATGGTATATTCAAATACCACATGGCAGTCAGTGCATACCTGCTTTGCTGAATGTAATCCAGCACGATAGCAGTAAGAATACTGGCCCTGTAATCTAACTCATAACATATATGCATAGTAGTTTCAGAATGGGACACTTAATACTCCCATGGGAGAGAACTTTACCAACTAAAGTGAAGTACTCACATACAAATCCCTTGTGCTTGAGGAGAAGCCCTACTAATTTAATAAATTTCTCTGATCAGCTCCTTTTTTCCAAATTTTCTTCAAAGAGGACATTTTCTACACTTGAAATACAATTCTACCTCTTTCTCTAAACTACCAAATACAGGAATTATAATCTTAATTTGCATAAATTGAGGAGTCTTTTGGCATTACAAAATAGGATTTGAAGAACATATCCATGTAGCCATCATTTAATTTAGAATACAGAATAAATTCACTGCCTTAAAGAAATCCCCTGCATTCATATGTTTGATATTTCTCTATTTTAAGCGCCTAGTAGCTAATAAGCCCACTACCATATTTTTTCTTTTACAGATTTTATATAAATTTATTGATACAGTTTTTATTTTCCAACCTGATTTTTTTTCACTTAGTGATATTCTTTTCATATTTGTGAAGCACAACTGGTGATTATTTAGATTAGCATTTCTCTAATGAGAATATGATGTTTAATACACTTTTATGCATATACTGTACATTACTATAGCTTCTTTGTGTAACAGGTTACTCAAATAATGTCTATCATTGTGCTATAAAACTCATTAATTTGGAACTGTAAGGTATTTTTCAAACATGCTTGAATATTTATTTTATATATCAGTGACAAATTAATCTCTTTTTAAATATACCTTTACACGTCGTCTCACATCATAATATAGGTCATAGTGGTGGTGACATACGTGGTGGGATTCCCCTGCCTCCTTCCCTGCTTCCCCTTTCCCCACATATGATAGCATGAGCATTGCTTTGCTCAGTGTATAGATAATGTCAAGGGAAATGTTTCCTTCATTAATTCTTCCTCTCCTCCCCCCGCCGCCTAGCCAAGACCACATCCCTTGCTCCACTAGAGTTTCTTCTCCATTTTCAAAAGTCCTTCTTATGTCATAGGTGGATCATGACCTCATTGTTTTGACCTAGGAAGGAAGAATCGGATTCTGTGAATCACATGGACTTTGAAGATGAGCCTTCCCCAGCAGAGCCTTCTGTAGAGACATCTGCCTTGGCAATAGTCAACATCTCAATTCCTGACTCAGAGAGCCTGTGAGTAAAGCAGGGCCACTAAACTATGTGGTCCTATGTTATATGACAATAAGTAAGTAATTTCACAGATAGCAAATATGAGGTTATTCTGGATTAGATCCTGGAACAAAAATTACATTATTGATAAATGTAGTAAATTTATAACAAAATCTTTAATTAATTAAATAGTCTTGTAACAATGTAAATTTCTTAGTTTTAATAAACATACTACAGTTAGGTAAGATATCATTGTTACAGGTAACAGAGTGGTAGATGAACTCTGACTTTTTCTTTGAATCTAAAATTATTTAAACATTAAAATGACTTTAAAGTCAATATTCTGTTAAAAAACAAAGATAAATAAAAGCCAGGCATGGTGGCACACACTTGTAATCCCAGTGCTTGGGGGGCTGAGACAGGAGCATCGCACAGGCTCAAAGCCAGCCTCAGCTACTTAGTGAGGCTCTCAGCAACTTAGTGAGAAACTGTTTCCAAATAAAGTATAAAATAGGTCTGGGAGTATAGCCTGGAAGTAGAAATACCCTGAGGTTCTATCCCCAGTACCACAGGAAAAAAAAAAGTAAACCTTGATCTCAAAGGAGGAATTGGTAAGTAGGGACAGAATAGCCAGTCAGCAATTTCTTATTTATCCATCATTGTGAACTCATAAGAATCAGCTTTAGAAAGGTGCTTTCAAGGTCTAGGAAATATCCTCCTCTTTATTCCTCCATATCAGACTCCCCATTAACCAGTAAGCAGTTTTAAAGTTATTTACGAGTTTTAAAAGGTAGATATCTGTGTTTCACATACACCAAGAGTTCCATTTTGGGTATACTATCACAGTAAATCTGCAGGATCCTTGAAAATTAATTTTGGAAAACATGACTGAGAAACAAACATCGAGAAAGTTAGTGACAGAGAACAGAAATCATTTCCGTATTTCTCTACTTTAGAGAGATATGGTTCAGGGATTTTTTGGGAAAATTATCAGCAGTCAACTATAACTTCAAACCTTTGAGAAGCGACTGTTGTTATTAAGCACTTTTTATTCTGAAGTTCATCAAAAATTCTTTATGAATGAGCATTTTGTTGACACACATTTCAAGAAGCTATGTTACATATGTTCATGCCCAACATATATAAAAGAGATACCTTCATAATTAGGTTTTATCCCCGGGCGTGGTGGCGCACGCTTGTAATCCCCGCGCTTGGGAGGCAGAGACAGGAGGATCGCGCAGGTTTGAAGCCAGCCGCGTGCGCTGGCTTAGGAGACCCTGTTTCCAAACAAAAATATAAAAGTAGGTCTGGGAGTGTAGCCCGGAGGTAGAAGGGCTTCCAGGAACCCCAGTACCACCAAAAAAAAAAAATTGAGTTTTATCTAGATACACACACACACACACACACACACACACACACACACACAAACACACACACACAAACGCACACACATATCTGCTTTAAGATGGCACTATAAAAACCCAGGGATCTTGGATTATAAATCTCCTCTACACACATAAATTAAAGATTTTTCTAGTCCACTAATAACTATACTATGTTTAAAACTACATAATATATATGGAATTGGTTAAATATTAAGAAAGTATATTTAATACATGCCCTTAATAAAAGACCAGAATGGAACCAGTATGATGGCACACAGCTGTCATCCTAGTAATAGAAAGACTGAGACACAAGAACAGAAAGCTCAAGGACAGGCTCAGGAACGTGGACACTCTCAGCAACCTAGCAAGACCCTGTTTCAAAAAATAAAACAACAATAAAAATAAAATGGCGAGGATGTAGCTTAGAAGTAGCATGCCCTGGGGCTCAGCCCCCAATTCCACAGTAAATAATGATAACAACAGAAACACCAGAACAGAACAAATTATCTATCATGGTTTGATACTGAGAAGCAGGAGGCCACAGAGAAAAAAAGTGTACTCTTTGAATTGTGGAGTACTCGTTTTCAAGTCTTGCCAGTAGAGATTTATCTTAAAATTGATAGTAAACACAGTATTGGCCAGACAGCATTCCTACTGTGATTGGCTTCATGTACTGTAAAAGCCCACAGAGGATGACTACAGCCATCCTTGGAAAATACAATTTTTAAAAAGTGACTATGTCTTAATGTCAGCCTGCTACATCACGTTTCCCCAGTCTATCACAATTTCTCAGAATCCACTTGTTTTATGTGAGATGGATCTGTTAGAAAAGAGAACCTTGTAAGCCAGGCGTGGTGGCGCACGCTTGTAATTCCAGCATTTGGGAGGCTGAGACCAGAGGATCGTGGTTCGCGGACAGCCTCAGCTACTTAGTGAGGCCCTCCGCAACTCAGCCAGACCCTGTTTCAAAATAAATAATAATAAAATAGGGCAGGGGGTGTAGCCTGGATGTCAAATGCTTCTGGGCTCCATCCCCAGACCCACAAAACAAATAAAGAAAAGAGAACATTGTTATTAATTTTAATATATCCCATAAAGTAGAAATGCCTAATGATTTCTCATAAGGTGATTAGTATTATGACTTAATTTATACAATTATACTTATCTATATTAGAAGACAAGAAAAACTGAGCAAAACACTTATTAAGTAAAGAACCACCAGGGCTGTGTGTATGCTTGTCTGTGTCACACTCTACGTCACTATGGTACCTAATGGCAATTCACTAACAGAAGTTTAAACAAAAAGGGGGACATGATACACATTCCAAATATAAAAATATCTTTAAAAGTGATAATATGAAGAGAATAATAAGAAAACAATATTTTGAGAGAAAAGTAATTTTGAAATTTTGAAATATAACAAGTGAATTATAAACCTAATATTACCTGAAAAATATTACTAAAAAATGACCAAAAAATTCAAATTCATAATAACATTTTCCACTTAAGGAATGGGGAAAATAAACTTGGGGTCATCAGTAACATAAGTAATTTCCTTTCTTTTTCTTTTCTCTTTTCTGTAGGATTGGTAATAAAAATCCAGGGATATTATATCTCTGAAAGATGTTCTACCCACAGGCATATTTTATTTTTATTTTGAAACAGGGTTTCACTAAATTGATGAAGATCTAAGTTTCTAAGACTGGAATAAAACATGTGATCTTCCTATCTCAGCCTCAGAAGTCCTGGGATTGCAGGCTATGAACATAGATCTACATACATTAGTTTGGTACTTTGGTTTCCGTTTCCTTTGGATAGATACCTAGAACTGGCCGGGCGAGGTGGCGCATGCTTGTAATCCCCATGCTTGGTAGGTGGAGACAGTTGAATCGCGCAGGTTCAAAGCAAGCCGCACTGGCTTAAGAGACCCTGTTTCCAAATAAAAAAAGTATAAAAAATAGGTCTGGGAGTGTAGCCCAGAGGTAGAAGGGCTTCCAGGAACCCTCCCCCCCAAAAAAAAGATACCCAGAACTGGTATTGCTGGATCTCATGGGAGGTTCTCTTTTATTTAATGGCACATCTTGTTGAAGTTCAGGGTGATAGGGGCAGACATGAACATATTACTCATTGAGTCCCTACCCCATTTCTTCCCTCACCCTTCTTTACCATGCTTTTAAGTTAGTTTAAGCCTGGCGTGGTGGTCCACACCTGTAATCCCAGCATCTGGAAGGCTGAAACCGGAGGATCACAGTTCACAGACAGCCTCAGCTACTTAGTGACACCCTCCATAACTTAGTGAGACTGTGTTTCAAAAATAAAGAATAAAAAATATGACAGGGGTGTAGCTCAGAGGTAGAATGCCCCTGAGTTCCATCCCCAGAACTGCAAAACAAGTAAAATAAAATAAGTTCGTTTATGCACATCGTGACCATTACGGGATTGTCGTCTTTCAGTTAGATCCCTGTATTTAGAAGTGGGAACTCTGATACATTGTTGGTGGCATTTCAAATTAGTGCAACCTCTTTGGAGAACAGTGTAGAGGAACTTCAGAAGAATGAGAATCAACTTCCTGGGTAACTACTCAAGAGAATGGAAGCCAAATTACCAAAGTAATGCATGCACATACCTGTTTATAGCTGCACAATTCACAATTGCCAAACTATGGAATCAGCCAAGATTTCTAAAACAGATGAATGGATCCCAAAACTATGGGATATATACACGGTGGAATTCTACTCAGCTGTAACAATGAACAAAATTATGTATTATGCAAGGAAGTGGACGGACTGGAGAATTCCACTTCCACATTCTACTGGACTATATCCTAATTATCCCATAACCTGGGATTGCAGGTTTAATGTGCCTTGTTTAATAAGCCTATTATCTTATGTTACTTATGTATTCAGATTCATATCATACAAAACACTGTCTAACTTAAGCTCATCAAAATGTCTTCTTATGTTCTCAAGTATACGATTGACCGATTTAACACATTCATTTAGGTATATAATGGTTTTTTCGGTAATATAGACTGTGTGAGATAATATAGACTATGTGTGTCAAAATGAATGTGCAGATCCAGTTGTCTCAATAGTATTTTTGGAAAAAAATTTACTTCTGTACTGAATTCGCCTAAAAAGCTTGCAAAATCACTGGTTTTAGTTTAAGGGTCAATTTCGGAGCCTTCAATTCTCATTCATCGATCTACGTCTCACCACATACTAGTTAGCACGTATTATGATTACTACCACTTTATAGTAAAATTTGAGATTAGAAATCATGAGAAAATTATGCCAGTATGCCAACTTTATTCTTCTCTTTCAAAAGAATTTTGTATTCTGGATGCAGTATATTTGTGTATACATTTTAGAATCAGCTTATCTACTAGGGCAAAAATAAAAAGAATAATATTGAGCATTTTACATTCCTAGAAAGTGGTCTGTTCCAGACCCTTTCTCTAGAGCATATTTCCTTTACCACAGCCTTATCTTAAACTCTGCTGCCACTTCCCTAAATAAACTTACTTTTTTTTTACCAAATGGCATCACCTACATATAAAAAAATTACACTTAATCTGTATGTTCTTTTCAAAAGTATTAGCTTTCTGATAAATGAGTATCATTCATTTTCCATTATTTATTATTTAATTTACTCAAATATGTTTAGTTTTAAGTTGATCCATCTTATATTTTTTAAAATTTATTCCTAAATTTTAGAATGTTATTGGCGTAATATACATTTTTATATTGCATTCAGAGATGAAATGATACACTTGCCTGTGAACACAACATCTCTAAATGTATTTCCCTCTCAATCCCATTCCACTATCCCCCTTCTGCACAATGCTAGTAAGGAAGATAGTAACACTTTCACCTATGTTTTCTTCCTTAAGCCTACTTTTTCCCTTCCCCTCTAACCTCACCTAATTCACTTCAAGTTTATTTTATTATTTTTCCTGAAATAATCCATTTCACATTTTTTGTTACTAGAATGGAGCCCAAGGACTTTCTACCTCCAAGCTACACTCCCAGACCTATATTTTTATTCTTAATTTTGAAACAGGATCTCACTGCTGAGGGCCTAGCTGAGTTTGGCTGGGCTGTGAACTGCGATCCTCCTGCCTCAGCCTCCCAAAAGCTGGGATTACAAGCATACAACACCATTCCTAGAACTCACTTGAATATTTTTTATTGGTGCATAGTAGTCATACATTTTAATGGGATACAAGATGGTAGAGACATACATATACATAACACTCATTCAGCCCTTCCCCAATAAACACCCCATTCCCTCTCCCTTCCTCCTTCTCATTTTTGGCTTAGTGAATGACTGATATGTTTGTGCATCATGTACATTAGGGAATTTTCCTCTTACCTATTCCCATCACCGTCTGTCCTATCACCATCTTTACTCATCTATGGTTTCTCCTTCCTCTAGGGTTCCTCTTATGACCCATTTTCTCCATACATTATGCACATTAGGGAGAACATCCATCCTGTGGTCCTCCTTTTACTTTTGTGACTAATCTCACATAGTATAATGTTCTCCAATTCAGTATATTTTCTTAAAAATGACATAATTTTATTCTTTAAAATTCAGTAAAATTCCATTGTGTGCATATCCCATAGTTATGTGATACATTCATCTGTCGATGGACGTCTTGGTTCGTTCCATAGTTTGGCACTTGTGAGTTGTATGGCTATGAACATAGATCTACATACATTAGTTTGGTACTTTGGTTTCCGTTTCCTTTGGATAGATACCTAGAACTGGCCGGGCGAGGTGGCGCATGCTTGTAATCCCCATGCTTGGTAGGTGGAGACAGTTGAATCGCGCAGGTTCAAAGCAAGCCGCACTGGCTTAAGAGACCCTGTTTCCAAATAAAAAAAGTATAAAAAATAGGTCTGGGAGTGTAGCCCAGAGGTAGAAGGGCTTCCAGGAACCCTCCCCCCCAAAAAAAAGATACCCAGAACTGGTATTGCTGGATCTCATGGGAGGTTCTCTTTTATTTAATGGCACATCTTGTTGAAGTTCAGGGTGATAGGGGCAGACATGAACATATTACTCATTGAGTCCCTACCCCATTTCTTCCCTCACCCTTCTTTACCATGCTTTTAAGTTAGTTTAAGCCTGGCGTGGTGGTCCACACCTGTAATCCCAGCATCTGGAAGGCTGAAACCGGAGGATCACAGTTCACAGACAGCCTCAGCTACTTAGTGACACCCTCCATAACTTAGTGAGACTGTGTTTCAAAAATAAAGAATAAAAAATATGACAGGGGTGTAGCTCAGAGGTAGAATGCCCCTGAGTTCCATCCCCAGAACTGCAAAACAAGTAAAATAAAATAAGTTCGTTTATGCACATCGTGACCATTACGGGATTGTCGTCTTTCAGTTAGATCCCTGTATTTAGAAGTGGGAACTCTGATACATTGTTGGTGGCATTTCAAATTAGTGCAACCTCTTTGGAGAACAGTGTAGAGGAACTTCAGAAGAATGAGAATCAACTTCCTGGGTAACTACTCAAGAGAATGGAAGCCAAATTACCAAAGTAATGCATGCACATACCTGTTTATAGCTGCACAATTCACAATTGCCAAACTATGGAATCAGCCAAGATTTCTAAAAACAGATGAATGGATCCCAAAACTATGGGATATATACACGGTGGAATTCTACTCAGCTGTAACAATGAACAAAATTATGTATTATGCAAGGAAGTGGACGGACTGGAGAATTCCACTTCCACATTCTACTGGACTATATCCTAATTATCATGAAGTCCATCCTGTGGGCCTCCGTTTACAGCCTCCCAGTTCCTGGTACTACAGGCATGTAATGCCACATTCTGCTAAGCTCTAGTTCTTTGATCCATCTTGGACTGATTTTTGTGCAAGGGGAGATACAATGATCTAACTTCCTTTCTCTACATATTGATATCCAGTTTTCCTTATTCAGTTTTCCAAACACCATTTGTTGAAAAGGATGTTTTGGTATAGCAAATACTTTTGGTAGCTACAAGAGAGGCTGAAGCAGGAGGACTCTAAGACCAGCCTAAACATCTTCCATTCTCTTTTAAGTGAAAATTGGTTTTATTTATTCATTTCATTGGAGCATTATAATCTTACATTTAATGAGGCACAAAACGACAGATGCATCCATCTATACATCATTTCCCCATTACCATCTCATTTCCTTCTCCCTCCGTCCTTTTCTTGTTCTGCTTAGTGATCGCCTTTGTTATGTTTGTGAATGTACATCATGTGCATTAAGGAATTTTCCTCTTCCTTTTTTTAAAATTTTTTATTGGCTCATCGTAGTCATACATCTTAACGGAGTACAAGATAGTAGAGGCATACATGCAAACATCACTCAATGAGCCCTTACCCAATTCCTGCCCCATGTCCTCCCCTCTTCCTCCTTCTCCTGTTTGGCTTAATGATTGACTTTGATATGTTTATTAATGTATATTATGTACATTATGGAACTTCCCTCTTCCCCCTCCAGTCTCCCTCAGTGAGGTCACCTTATTTGCTCATCTGTAGTATCTCCTTCTTCATCTAGAATTCCCCCTATGACCCATTTTCTCCCTAACTTCCACATACTAGGTAGAGCATCCGATTTCTTATTTTTTGTGACTAATTTCACTTAGCATAATGTTTTCCAGTTCCATTCATTTCTCTGTAAATGGCATAACTGTGCCTCCTTTACTCATCTAAGATTTCTTTTTCTTTGTATAGAATCACTCCTATATCCAATTTCCCCCCCTAGCTTCCGCACATTAGGGAGAGCATCTGACTTTTCACTTTTTGTGATTGACTAATCTCACTTAGGATAATGTTCTCCAGTTCCTTCCATTGTCCTACAAATGGCATAATTTTGTTATTCTTATGGCTCAGTAAAATTCCACTGTGTACATATCTCTTATTTTTATAATCCAGTCATCAGTTGATGGACATCTTGGCTGGTTCCATAGTTTGGCAAGTGTGATTTGTGCAGCCATAAACACAGAAATACATGCATTAATCTGGTAGTTTGGATTCTATTTTTGGTAAGTAGAAACCCAAGACTGATATTGCTGGGTAACATGGTAGGTTCATTTCCATTTTCCAGAGGATTCTACAAACTGTTTTTAAAACTGATTGCACTAAATTGCGATTCTACCAACAATATATTACAATTCCCACTTCTCCACACCCTAGTCAGTATTTGTTGTTGTTTGTGTTCCTAATGATTGTCATTCTAATTGGAGTTAGGTGAAATCTTAGAGTGGTTTTGATTTTCATCTCTGATTGCTAATGATGGAGAACATTTTTTCATACATTTATTGGCCATTTGTATTTCTACTTTTGTAAACTGTCTATTTAGTTTACTTATGCTTTTATTGATTGGGATATTTGGTTTCTTTTTCCCCCTTTGTTTTCTTTCTCTTTTTATTTTCTGGTACTGGAGATTGACCCCAGAAACATATGCCCTCTAAGCTGTAGTCCCAGAACTTTATATATTTAATTTTGAAACAAGGTCTTTAGCTGGGTGTGGTGGCACAGGCTTGTAATCCCCGAGCTTGGGAGGCGGAGACAGGAGGATCGCACAGGTGTGAAGCCAGCCGTGCTGGCTTAAGAGACCCTGTTTCAAAAAAAATTGGTCTGGGAGTGTAGCCCGGAGGTAGAAGGGCTTCCAGAACCCCAGTACCACAGAAAGAAAGAAGAAAGAAAGAAAGAAAGAAAGAAAGAAAGAAAGAAAGAAAGAAAGAAAGAAAGGAAGAAAGACAGACTTTATAAAGTGCTGAGGGTCTAAGTCACTGAGGCTGACCTCAAACCTGTGATCTTCTTGTTTCAGTCTTCCAAGTTCTGAGATTACAAGTGTGTGCCACCATGCCCAGCCTAACATAATTTCCAATCTGAATGTTTTATATATTTTTGTAACTTAACTGCTTTGACCCCTACCTTTGATAAAATGTTGAGTAGAAGTGGTCAGAGTAGACATGCAGATTTCCTTCCTTTATATATAACCTTGGAAAAGTCACTGAGTCTTTCAGAAAAAATATTATTTTCCATGAATAATTTTTAATTTATTTATTGGTACTAGGAATGAACCTCGGAGCATTCTACCTCTGAAACACATACCAAACCAACACTCAGCTCTATTTTATTTTTCTTTCTTTTTTTTAAATTTTGTGGCACTGGGGATTGAACCTAGAGGCATTTTACCTTCAAGCTACACCTTAATCCCTATTCTATTTTTATGTGTAGACAAAGTCTCCCTAGGCTGTTAAGACTCTCATGACTTGCTGAGGCTGTCCCTAAACCTGTAATCCTTCTGTCTCAGCCTCCCAAGTACCAGGATACAAGTGTGTGCCACTGTGCCCAGCCTATTTTTTTTCTTTTCAAAAATTATTAAGTTTATGAATAACATTCTAAGTTTCTGAAAATGGCTCCAAAACTGTGATCCTTCTCCCTTATCCTTCCAAGTACTGGAATTACAGACATGTGCCACCATGCCCTGCCTGGATGCTTGTGTGTGTGTGTGTGTGTGTGTGTGTGTGTGTGTGTGTGTGGTACTGGGTGTAGAACCCAGGGGCTTTTCTACCTCTGGGCTATAATCAAAGGTCTATTTTTTTATACTTTATTTGGAAACAGGGTCTCACTAAGTTGCTGAGATCCTCAATAAGTAGCTGAGGCTGGCTTCAAACCTGTGCAATCTTCCTGTCTCATCCTCCCAAGCACTGGGATTATAAGCCTGCACCACCACTCCTGGCTGGATGCTCTTTTTGATGAAGATAATTTTCTATTCCTTATTTGCTATTTTTAAGAAAAATGTTTTGATTTTAAGTATTTGTAGAATCTATGTGTTTAAGATTGTATTTTATTATAATGGTACGTTGTCCTAATTGTTTTTGAATGCTGAAGCAAACTTTTACTCTTAAGAAAAATACTATTGGTTATAACAAATAATCATTTTTACCACATGGCCAGGTAATTACCTGGGGATCTTTTTCTCTATATTTATAATCCATATCTGTATATATTTCCTCTTTATGTCAAAATATTGTTATTGTGGTATCTGCATAAACTGACATCACATAATATATATGTTATTAAGTGATCTCCTGTCCACTATTACTGAGGGGCAGTTCCTGTTTTGCTGTTATATAAAGAGCTTAAAATTAATTGATATTGATTCTTTAAGGATTTGGAACAATTCATCAGTGACATCATCTCATCAAGGACACAGCTTTGCATCTTTAGACGAATCACAGAAGCTTGCAAGAGCATCTTTCTCCAGCTCAGTCTCTGATTGCGACCTCATCCTCAGTCATTATCTCCATCTTGAATCCTGATCCAGAGAAACTGTAAGTGTGTATGCACATGGCTGGAGCCACCAAAGTTCGTGAAATTTCTTATGCAGCAATGAATATGTAGTAGAGTTGATAACAAATGTGATGTAGTATCCTTTGCTGGATTCTGGAACAACCCAGATGAGGAAGATGTGAGAACAGTAAGTTGCACAGTTAATAGTTTTATACTTCAGAAGACACAGTTTTTATAAACTTATTAAAGCTATATATAATGTCAGTATAACGGGAATCTGACGATATAGGAAAACACCAAGATTATACTTGCAAATTTCTGTAAATATAAATAAATAAATACAGGCTTGATGAGGGAAACAGTTCACACGATGCTACATGTATATAAGAAGGTATTATTACCAATCTCACATGTACTGCGGGTGAGGTGGGAAGGAACACTCCAAGTGTGTGTGCATGTAGGTTTCATTCACTTTGAAACTTCCCAAGCTATATAATTTCAATGTACCGATAAACATAGGTTAAAATTATTTCAAAATAATTTTAAAGATTTAAACACCTATAATAGCACAATTCACAATATCTAGACTATAGAACCAGCCCATATGTCCATCAACAAATGAATGGATTACAAATTTATGAGACATATGAACATGGAATTCTACTTATCAAGAAATAAAAAACAAAATTATTTCACATGTAGGAAAATGGATGGACCTGGATAACATTATATTAAGCAAGGTTAGCCATTTACAGAAAGTGTTGTATCATATATTTTCTCTGATAGGTGTAAGCGAGGGAGTAATAAGGATTCAAGAAGGACTTCATATAATAAAGAAAATAGTCCAGTGGAGCCAGGGAGGTGGTTTAGGGGATGGGGTGGAGTGTAAAATCAATGAAAAAATCACTTCCATTGATATTGTATGCATATGTGAGAATACCAATGTCAATCTCAGTATCCTGTGTGGGGAAGGGGGGATGGTGAGGAAACCCACCAAGTACTGTGTGCATCGATGTCACCATCTCTACACACTAAATTGTGATGTGAGACTAAAACGCACTGATAAAATATTAGAGAAAAATTTAAACACACAAGCTTATTACATTGGTCTAAAACATTTACTAATACTATGTTGGTTAAAAATAATAAGACAGAGCCAGGCATGGTGGCGCACACTTGTAATCCCCGCGCTTGGGAGGCGGAGACAGGAGGATTGCACAAGTTCGAAGCCAGCCATGCTGGCTTAAGAGACCCTGTTTCCAATAAAAATATAAAATAGGTCTGGGAGTATAGCCCAGAAAAGGGTTTCCAGGAACCCCAGTACCACCCAAAAAATAATAATAAGACAGAGCTAGGGGCATAGGCTAGTGGTAGAATGCTTGCCTAATATGTGTGACGCCCTAAGTTTGATCCCCAGCACCAAAAAAACAAAAACAAAAACAAAAAAACATACAAATAATCCCATTAAAACAGAAATAAACTAAAACCTTGGTCTCAGGAGATAAAACAAATAAACAAGTACAAAATAACAGACCAGCTTCCCTTTCTATCCATCATTCTGGACACAGGTGTATTTTGTGTCTAGAATACAAGATTTTGGGACTCCTCCTCCTCCTTCTTCCTCCTCATTATACTTTCTACTGTACAGACACAAGTTTGATTGGCAATAACCACTTATTCACAGAGAAATATCTGCACCTCACATACCCCAGGAATCTACTTTTTCTGACATGCCTGTCAGGGTATCTGCAGGACCACACTAAAAGATTCTGAACACATGATTTCTGGACATCAGTAACAATAATTGATAAACTTCAGTGACAGGACCTATAAATAATAATTATTACATTCAAGATATTATGTTATTTCTCCAGGATTAAATTCCTTATGTTCTCAAAACACAATTGTATTTTCAAGCACTTTAGAAACTCCTGTAATAATAGAAATACTTTTTATTATATAGACATCATCATCAATTTTGTGTCAAGTATTTTTGATGGGCATATCATGAAATTATATTACTATTTTTAAGATCAAGTTCTATAGAATTGATATAGCAAGAATGTAAGTGATCAGTGTATAAAAATGATTTAAAATATGTTAGTTTCCAAAGATTTCTGCTTATACATGCCTGAAAATTAATCTTTGAATATCATAGTTTTAGCAGATGAGGGCAGTTGAGTATTTCAAGCAATTTAGTACAAAGACTGAAAAACTCCTCATATAAAAACAAAAGATCATTCTATAGAATTAGAAAAAAACAAATTACAAGGAATAAACAGAATGGTAAAGATTGTTCTGAATTAAAGAACATGTGAATGCAGGGCACAGGAAGCATTGCTCATATTTGTGAGATTAGGGCAAAAAAGTCTCAAGATTCTGAATGCTCAAAGTCTTTAAAAACTACTCTAGTGTATATTTAAGGAAACGATGTTATTTATACCTTTGTTTTTTATTTTCCAAACTTTATGTGGTTAATTCCATTAGTTTTCTATTTTATTCATTGGTATTTGTATTGGTTCAGTGTAGTCATACATCTTAATGGGGTACAAGATGGGAGAGGCATACACACACACATATCACTCATTTAGCCCTTCCCCAATCCCACCCCATTCTCTCGCCCCTCCCTTTTTAACGTTCGGCTTAGTGATTTTTATGTTTGTGAATGCACATCATGTACATTAGGGGCTGTCCCTCTTCCCCCTCCCACCCCCCTCGGTTAGGTCGCCGTATTTGCTCAACTATGGTTTCTCTTCCATCTAGAGTTCCTCCTTGAACCTTTTTCTCCCAGGATGCCACATATTAGGGAGATCATCTAATTTTTTTTTTTACTTTTTGTGACTGACTAATCTCATTTAGCATAATGTTCTCCAGTTATATCTATGTACTTTTCTCCTTTATGAACTTTTATGCCAAAATTTAGAAAAGTGACCTCTCCACGTGCGTTATTTGCTTGGTACTTCTGTTTTGCTTTTGAGGTCTCCTGTTGGACAGTGGTCCTTGCCTTTTATGGGATACTTCTTTTTTTTCACAGAAAGGATAGTGCCTCTGCATCAGAGCTGATGTTGAGAAAGCAGTTATCACCAGATGTTCTGGTACTCCACAGACTACATATAATAAAATAAACAGTGCATTACTCAGAAATCTCAGAATGCAGGTGCCCTGTAATAGGGGAAAAGGAGTCATTCTCAATGACTATATGCTCAAACATTGGGTCCCAGATGCAAAGGGGAAGGATATAGAATGAAGGTTTTCTGGGCTACAGTTTTCACTGGATGTCTGAGCCATAGGGATAAAATTTATTGAAGAGGACTTTTAATTAGTGGGTTTCCAGAGAGAGAGAGATAATGTATTCTACGTAGGAAATGGTGAATGAAAGTTGGCCACTGCCTGACATTTGCACGGTATACAGAGGATGCAGTGGGGCAATCCAGTAGTGTATCTAGTTTTCCTTTAGAGCAGTTTCCCCAAGAGGAAGTTGTATAAGAAGGATATCTGGGTCTATCCATTGAGGAAGTAGGAAGTAGCAAAATGGAAAATGTCATGGGCGTCTAACATTTCAACTTTAAAAAAATGTAGAGAGATTATCCAAGGAATAATAATTTTCAGTAATAACATTTCAATGGGAGTTATGTAATGAAAATATCTCTGCCATAGAAATTATGGGTATATAAGAGAAAATGAGGCAAGAGGAAATTAAATCTAAATTAAATAAGTTTAAAGAAAAAATGAGAACAATTATATCATATATATTTAAACAATAACACTTAGCTATAATGATTAATAATATTAGTAGCATCATTCTGAAGTTGAGGAGACACTTGCTAGGCAGATATCTTTAAAATATTTTAATATACTTTATTGGTTCATTGTAATTATACATCATATTGAAAATTTGAGTGATATATACATGCACACAGAACTTGGTGTCTTTCTCTCCAGATCGCACACCAACTACTCCCCTTTTCTGTACATGCTATTGAGGTTGGTGTTGCTAATTTCCAAAGTGTACATCACATTATTCATACTGTTTCTTCACTTATATCAATGTATTAAGTGTTTAATTTTTACTAAAAAGCTATAAATAATATTGAAAAATTATAGCTTACTTGTTTACAATTTTTTTTCATCCTGATTCATCCTTAAGAAACCTTCTGCAACCTGCCCGGATCCTCTGCAGCTGGCTTAAAACTTCACTCTTGCCCTGTCTTTGTTACCGCTCTGAGGTCAGTCATTCTGTGTTAGGACAAGAATTTTATTTGAGCATAGAAAATACTTTCTCATCCATTTAAATAAAATCTCCCCGCTTTTTAAACTTCTACATCAAAAGATTTTCAAATATCTTTCTTCTAATTATTGTTTACTATCTGCATTGTTCCCCTCTGAAATTTTTATTTTAAGCAATCCAGCCTGGCGTGGTGGGGCATGCTTGTCATCCCCGCGCTTGGGAGGCGGAGACAGAGGGTCGCGCAGGTTTACGAGAACCTGTTTCCAAATAAAAAAAAATATAAAAATAGGTCTGGGAGTGTAGCCTTGAGAAGGGCTTCCAGGAACCCCAGAACCACCAAAAACAAAAACAAACAAACAAATAAAAATCTGTTAAAAATATTCAAATTTAGACAAGACTAAACTTTTAAAATAAAATCATATATCTGAAATAACTAAGATAGTTTGTTTCTATTATTTCAGATAAGATAAAAAATAAATAAAGAAAAAATAAAAGCCCTTTTTAAAAGAAGTTGGCCTAATGTAAAAAAATAGATTCTATCTATCCTCAAAGTTCAACTTTTATTGAAGCCCTAATGAGAAGATGTGTTTTAAACCTATGCATTTGTATTTCCAATTAAGAATTATTTAAATAACAATGATGAAATACTAAAAAGTACATCATAAAAAGTACATCATATAGAATCACCTTTCCAGTTTCTTTCTGATCATTAACTTATAGAAATAAATGCTATAATAAAATAGTGTATAAGTAAATAAATAAAATGTAAATAAAAACAAAAGTTTAAATTATGTAAACATATTACTTATAAATTATAAGTATATATTCTATTTAGCTTATCCTTATTTTATTTTTTAGCAATTTTTATGTCTAGACTAATATTGAAAAATGAGGCAAAATAAACATAGACAATATTTTAAGTTATTTCCTTTAAAAAAAAAACTGAATATCAAATTGATTTTCCTGAAACACAAGGAGAAATGGAAACTGCATTGGACTTTTATTTGCACATTTTTAGGTAAAAGTTATAACTTTATTATTCTAGACATGTAACAGATGAAATATAACCTTGCCTAGATATTAATTTTAGTCAAAATATATGCTAATAATTCTGAAGATATCATTATTTTTATTGTACCCAAAATTGTCATACAAAGTAATATAAACTTACTGGTTTATAAAAAAGACAGCTGAACCTAAATTATATTTGGTAAAGATTTAAATCTTCTATTTATATGGTTAGACTTTTGTTTTTCTTTGTGGTACTGGAAGTTGAACCCAGAATCATTATTTTGCCAAGGCACACCCTCGCCCTCTTTGTTCTTTATTTTATCTTTATAGTGGCTCACTAAGCACCCGAGGGTGTTGCAAACTTTCTGAGGTTATTCTCGAACCCACATTCCTCCTGTGTCCACCTCCCAAGTACTGGGATTATTGATTGCATCACCACACCTGGCTTAAATGTTGAAATTTTTATTTGCATGCTGATGAATGGCATACACCAAATTTTTCAGTTAAATTATTTCTCTTACTGACTTGTTTTGTTTTTAAAGTCTATTTAGACCATTTGAAAAAAGGTCTCAGTCTCAAATGAGTTTATAACTTAATGCAGAGTTGTTACATTTTAGCTAGAAGAGGCCAAAATAAATTTCCGAGCAATCTTGAATTACAAAAATTATCTTATCTTAAAGGAATCAAAAAAGTTAGCAAATTGAAAATAGGCACAGAAAGGAAAATAGAAAGGCAGAGAGCTACAGTTCATTTACATATCAACCCTTTTGTTTCAGTTTAATGTTTTCATAGAGATACTCATAAGACACTTGAAGATCGAACAAAAAATCAAGATAGGAGTTCAGAACCCAAAGTAAATTAACAGGGAAAAGGCCGTGCGATATAAACACGAGCTCAGTTGCACTAAGGAGTAGAGAAGAACTCCCCCCCAAATGAGGGGAGTGGCTGAGGAAACCCCCACCCAGGCTGTGCCCCGGAATCATGGAGGTAGCTTGCCTGGGCTTGCTTGAAGTTCAAGGTGGTAGAGGTGTACATGCAATGCTCACAGGAGATGGCCTAAAAGAGGTCTCTCTTTGTACTTATGGAGATAATCCGTTCAAAACCCCAAATACACGGATCAGGGAGACTCTGCCCAAAAGAAGGAGTTTGACCAGAGTAAAGACTCCCAGGGAGGAAAGTTGAACCATGAAAGTTTCCAGCTGAAGGAGCTTGATGCCAGCACCACAGTGGTCTGCGATTGGAATGTCCACCGAAACCTTTTACACTACTCAGTGAAGCTAAGTTGAGAGGTGGAGATGGCTAGAGAGGTGGGTCGCTGGGAGTTTGACCTTGAAGACTTTCTGTTTCTGACCCTCTGTCTGCTTCATGCTGCCTCGAGCTAGCTTCTCTCGGCCGCTTTCTGACACTGTGGTGTCACTGCCGCAGAGCTAGCCAACCATGAACTGAGCTTCCGAGGATGGGATCCCAAGGACACTCTTCCTCCTCTAGTTTGTTACCTAACTAACATAATTTTTGTTTCTTTTTTGAGCTCTCCATTGTATGGCTTATTTTTCTGTCTTTACTCAGATACCACATCGACTCATCATGGGAAAGGTTCGTTTAGCAATGGAAGTTTTCCTCCAGAACATGAACCCTTAACTACTCTTCTATTCTGGAATAAAGAGATAATGTAAACAGCGTATGTTGTATCTAAAACAATATTGCCAGATGCCCCCAAAATAGACCCCCACATAGTAGACACAGAGAGGTCAGATATACTCAGAGGTGTTTATGTTTGTTTTGTCCCTTATTCTCTTAATTAAATGCAATATAGTAATTGTTTTTGTTTGATGCATTAAATTCTTATTCTGAGATTAACAAAATTCATTATTGTGAGGTATATTCATATGTTACTGATTAATTTCTGTAATATTTCTTTGTGGATTTTGTCCTCTGTATTCATTAGGCATATGGTTTTGTAATTTCATTTTCTTGTTATGTTTTTGAGTAGTTGTAGTTTCCCATCAAACTTACCTCAGAAAACGGAATAGAAAATGCTGTCTTCTCAGTGTGTTCTCATAAAAAGAGTTCATGAAGGATTGTGTTTAAGTTTTTAAAGATTTGAAATAATTTTCCGGTGAATTATCTTTACTTGAGTAGGGAAGGGACCCCTAACCCAGTGATGTGAACTGAGAAGAGGGTCCATCTCAGCTCATCCTTCACTGGATACCGTGGCATTTTCCAACATCGTACGCTTGACTCAGCAAATCTGTAAGTAATGTGTAAGGTGTGAAGGTATGGAGTAATTTGAAATATAGCAATCAATAATGAATACACCTGATTTTAAGTATATTATGATATATTGAATTGTATCCTGGAACCTAATAATGACATAATATGAAAATCTGATAAAATATGAATAAATTATGTAATTCAGTTTTAGTTCTGTAAAACCAATAGTAAAATTAACAGTAGTACTGATAATTTCTCAGGTTCCAACTATATTCTGTGGTTGCACAGATGTTAGCATTATTGAAAGGTAGATGTGCATGAAACTCTCTGTAACTTCTTTGCAAATTGCTTTAAATATAAATTTATTTCAAAATAAAATATTATTTAACACGTTTTGATTGGATATTAAATAAACAAACACAGACATAAGCGAAAACAAAAACAGCATCAAATAAAAACCTCAGCCAAGCTGCTGAAAACAGATGGGAAGGAAGAGAAAAAGAACTTGCCTTCCTTCACTATCTACTATTCCAAACATAAGTACACTGCTTCACCAAGATCGATTAAGATCTGATTCTCTCCTCCTCTTTCTACTTCCTCAAGGTTCATCCCATTATCCAATAGACATTTATAGTGTAACTAACCATTTCTTCAAAATAGTTTTGTACTTTGGGATACATGAGTGTGTGTACCAAAGATGCGTGTGCTGGATCTGGGGTTACTGTCAGTATTTCAAAGTGGCGGGCCCTTTTAATATGCAGGGCCCAGTGGTACCTGGCTGAGTCACTGAGAGCAGGAGCATCTGAAGTGCTTAATGTAGTTCTCATGGGATACAAGTTAGTTTAAGAAGAAATGAGTTGCTATAACAAGTGAGGCTGCCCTCTGAACCTCTCATTTTCCGTCTCCTCATGTGATCTCTGTAGCATGCATTCCAGTCCTGACGCCATTCTCCACGTTGTGATGTAGCCAGAAGGTCCTCACCAGAGGTCAATCAGATGGGACCACCTGGTCTTGGAAATACAGCCTCAAAACTGTGAGCTAAATATGCCTACTTTTCTACATTAAGTAGCCACCCTGAGGTTTTCCCTATACCACAAACAAAAATTATTCTTTACCTCACATATCCAAGCTATCCATAATTGTAGACATAGTTTACCAGTGTATTATTATGGAATTTTGGGAAGACATGATGGCTGAACATAATTCATGAATCAAAAATGTCACTAATAGGTAATATAAATCATAGTTTGTACTCAGGAAAATATTTTCTTGGTGTAGGGTCTTCTTTAAGTATTCAGTCAAGAATTATATATTTACCTTTGAGAAATTTCTCTTAAAAATCAAGTTCATATGTTACATACTCTCATGACTTATCTGGCATCATATATTTTGTGAAAAATCACATCGTGGGCTTATATTATCTGTATCCAATCTCAAAAGCCACACAGATATAGCATCAGAGTAGCAGAAAATTGAGTGTTAAAATTTAGAATACTACTCATTTGGCCCTTCTCCAATTTCCACCCCGTTCTCTCCTCCCTCTCTCCTTCTCATATTTGGCTTACTGATTGACTTTGGTATGTTTATTAATGTACATGATGTACTTTTGTATGTTTCTACCATCTTGTGCTCCATTAAAATGTGTGACTATGAGCCAGGCATGGTGGTGCGCTCTTGTAATTCCAGAATTTGGGAGCTGAGACAGGAGGATCACGGTTCACAGACAGACTTAGCTACTTGGTGAGGCCCTTTGCAACTCAGTGAGAACCTGTTTCAAAATAAAGGAAAAAAAAATAGGGCTGGGGATGTTGCTTGGAGGTAGAATGTCCCTGGGTTTCCTCCCCAGTACAGCAAAAAAAAAAAAAAAAAAAAAAAAAAAAAAGATGCATACCTGTAATTCTAGTAGTTGGGAGCCTGAGACAGGAGGATTGCAGGTTTGAGGCCAGCCTTAACTACTCAGTGAGGCTCTCAGCAACTTAGTGAGACCCTGTTTCCAGATAAAGTATAAAATAGGTAGAGGAGTGTAGCCCAGAGGTCGAAGGCCTCTGGGATCCATCCCTAGTACAATGACCACCTTCACAACAACAACAACAACCACAACAACAATGATATATGATTACAATGCACCAATAACATTTTTAATAAATAAAATGAAAGCATTCAGAACAGGAAAACAGTTTATAATATGAATTGGTCAAGATGAGGGTTTTGCTAATTCTAGCATTCACACATCGGGAAATGATCTTTTCCATAGCAGTTGGAGAAAACTTGGTAGGAGAAGAAACACCTCATGGAGTGATTGAAGTGATGGACACAGGCAGAAATAGGACCATGACATGTGTGCTAATTTAATGAAGATTCACCCAGCAGGGAGGGTACTCCACACACCACAACCCACACCCTGCACAGCTCCCTGTGCACAGCCACAGCCGTCTGCTGCTCACCACCAGCGCTTGTTCAGGAACCACTTCTCCTAAGCCTTCCAGGCCATGAGACTGCACACTGCCCCATGGACATCCACAGAGTCACAGCTCTTGCTTTTGCAAACCATAATCCAGGGGCACATTCTCCACACCACACTCTAGAATTGGTAAGAACATGAGCCGGTATTATTTAAAGACCTTGAGTGAGAAACACAGCTAACTCGAACCACATTTCTTACTGGTGAGATAAGAGCAGATGTTTAGGTAAAATAATTTGAAGCATTTGGAATTTCCCATCCCTCTAAGTCATAGAATGATGGCCTCACTTAAATTTGTCATCTTGAATTTAATTATCACAAGAGTTCCTTACTAGTTAAGTTGTTATTCATATCTACATTTTCTCTTCTTTTCGGTGAATATAATAATGTCTATCATAACATATACTGTCAATATTCTCACCATATAGTTCATAAAGAAATAGCAAAAAAGGCAGAATGATAGGTCATGAAGGAGACATAGTTGTTTCAGTCAGCATTTTCTCTGCTGTGACCAAAAACCTGGCCACACAACTTAGAGGAAGAAAGATTTGTCAGAGTTGTGGATACATCTGGGGTCCAGTTCATGTCAGGACTGGTTCTGTCTGCAGAGCTCAAGGATTAGTATTGGAAGGGAGAAAGAGGGAGAAGGCCAAGGGTCAGCTCTCTCATCCTGGATGTCAGAATTGGGAGGCAGAGAGAGGGAGAAGGCCAGGGGTCAGCTCTCTCATCCTGGTTGTCAGAAACCAGAGAGAACACGGACGGGAGCATAGTCCCCAAGACCACACCCCCAGAGAATCCCCATCTCCAGCAATGCCCCACTTCCCTAGGTTACCATCCAATAAAGCCACCAAAACGGATTTATCCACTGATGACATTACCACCTGCATGAGCTAATGATATCAGCTCTTAACATCAATACCTGAGTTCTTCCAGTGGACATTCTATATGAAACCAGAGCAATAGGACATGAATGCGCAGTGATTCCTCCCAAAGTGGTGTTGTGGTTGGTGAGCTCTTTGGCTCAGAGGATGGAATGGGATACCTCCCAGTCCATCTCCTGCATGAAATAAGCTTTGGGATTAGTTTCCAACATTGAAAGTTAAATAAATAAATAAATAAATAAATAAATAAATAAATAGCAATAGACACAAAACGGTACTAACACATAGTTGGAGGTACAAAGGACATAGCACGAAGCACCAGATCCCTACAGGTGACTCTTTGATAAAACTGAACATAAGATGTCACACAACCTTCTACGCCTGTAACCATATTTTACAAAAGCCTGCTATTCGCCACAATTCTAAGAAGGATACCACTGTGAATATTCCAGAGTTGTATTAAATCAGGCAAGGGCCCAGCACATTCAAATCGTGTTTTGCCTTTCTTGATAGATTCTAATGGACCATGGATTGTATATTGACATCTAGATTTTCTGCCGTTCTTTATTGATAATGTAGTTTCTTCACTGGAAAGTTTTCTTTAAAATATCTTTAATAAAACAGAGATTTATTTTTGAAAACAGGACACATTGAAGAATCTAAGCCATTAATGTACTCATGAGTTATGTGGCCAGAGACAATAAGTCACATCATCAAATTAAAAAAGTAATAAATAAATACAATACAATATATTTAAGAAAATGTATATATTTAATTTGGTACCACATGATATGTAAATTCATAGATATATCATGTTATGTGTAAATCAGGTTAAACATATATATCTCCTCAAATATTTATAATTTCTTCCTTGCTTTTATGAGCCTATTTTATTTATTTAATGCCCTATTGGTGAATTGTAATCATAATGAGATAAAGAATGATAGTAGTATACATGCACAAAGATCTTGAAGAATCCCCCTCAGATCTTTCTTCTGCCTCACTTTCCCCGCACACGTTATTGATGTTGGAACTGTTAGTTTCATATATGTACATAATATTATTTCACTCGTTACCGTTTATCATTTCTTTATGGTGAATACGTTCAGAATCCTTTCTTCTAGCTTTTTATAATATATAATATAAATCCCTCTTTGCATTTATTCAGTTATACACCATACTAGAACTTTTTTCTGTTATCATATAACTATAACTTGGTACCACTCATCAATGTTTCTCTAGGTCTCCCTCCGTGCTGCTGTTCGCAGCCTCTGGAAATTACCATTACACATTCATATTCAATTATATAAACATGTAGGATTTCCTAGATGGGTGCGATAATGTGCTCCTTGTGTTTCTGAGCCTGGCTAGTCTTGCTTAAAAAAGTGGATACTTCCATCCCTGTCACACATGATAAGACTTTTTTTATAAGTGAATATTATTCTACAGTGAGGATTTACCTCATTTTTCATTCATTCATCAGTCAGTGGACACTTAGATTATTTTCATTTCTTGGGTACTGTGAGTGGTGTTTCAGTAAACATGTCTCTTTAATGTAATTATTTTATTTCCATTGGATATATTTCTTGGAGTGTGATTATGTATCATTTAGTAGTGCAATTTTTAAATTTTTGAAGAACCCCCATTCTGTTTAATCTACTGGATGATATAACTTCCATCTCCTTCAACACCGTCAAGGAGTCCCTTTTCTGTACACCTTCTCAGCACTTACCGTGCTTTGCCACTTCTGTGATTTTACTGGGGTGAGGCGATATCTCATTTTGTTCTTGATTTGCACTTTCCAAATGATTCTTGGTATTGAGTGATTGTATATGCCTGTTTCCCATGTGTACATCGAGTTAGTCTATTTTTCATTTTTTATCTGGGCTTTGTATTATACATCCTGATGAGGTTCAGAGTGTTAGAAACAAACGTGTACACAGCACCTGCTGTGCTTCCCTCTAGATCCCGCCCCATTTCCCTTCATGTAACACAGAATCTGACATTGATCACTTCATACATACATACCACGATTGGGGCTGTCTCCTTCGTTCAGTCTTCTGCTCACCTCCCCGTTCTCCCTTCTGTTTCTCTGCTAGTATCTCCTATCATTTACCTCTAGTAGCTTTTCTTTCATGATTCTTTTCAGCTTCTACATATGAGTTAAAATACATGGCTCTTTACTTTCTGAGACTGTATAATTTTATTAGAATAATATTTACCTCATCCATTTTCTTACTAAGAATTCACAGGACATAGTATTTGTTAAATAATTTTATTGTTGCAATGTAATCACACTTAATAATGAAGTTCAGAGTAATAGAAACGTGTGAGCACACATCACGTGGCAAGCCTCCTCCCTGCTCCCACCACGCTCCCTCACACTCCTTGTGCACAATACTGAGATGTGCGAAGATTTTGCATGTGTACATCGTGTCCATTGAAGTATTTACTTTCTTGAACCTCCCTTCCCCCACCTTCTTCCCTTCTTTAGACTCTCTCCATAAATCCATTAGGGTTATTCCCTCTTTATAGAGAGGCTTATTTTTATCGCAGTTTATCCCTTGCTTCTACATATTAGGCAAAACATCTGACTTTTGACTGTTTTCTGACTGACTTATCTCAGCTTAGTATTCCCTAGTCCCATCCATTTTCCTCAATATGACTTAATTTTGTTCTTAGTTAAGGCTGAATGGGATTCCATTGTGTATATATCTCACGATTTTGCAATTCATCTCTTGACAGGAACCTAGGCTGGTTCCATAATCAGGCTATTGTGAATTGTGCCGCTATAAACATAGATATGCATGCATTAGTATACAAGTCTGGTTTCAGTGTCTTTTGGTACATACTCAGAAGTGGTATAAGTGGGTCATATAGTAGGTCCATTGCCATTCTTCTGAGAACCTCCACATTGATAAATAATGCAGCTGTACTCATTTTTAATCACACAATGTATCAGAGTCCCTATTTCCACATATTCTCACCAGCATTTATTATTGTTTTCTTTGGATGATAACCATTTTAATTGTGACTAGGTGAAATTTCAGTATAGTTTTCATTTGCATATCTCTGATTGCTAATGATGTAGAACTTTTTAATATATTTATTGGCCATTTGTATTTATTCTCTTGTGAAGTGCCTAATTAGTTCACATTTCCATTTTTTAAATTGGGAATTTTTTTTATCAGTTTCTTAGGTACTATGTATGTTATAGATATTTGGTTTGAGTTTTATTCCATTTTTTAGGATTCCTATTTTCAAATTATCCCAGATCTCTTGGTTGTTTTGGTCATGTTGTCAAATAGACTCTATATTTTTGCTGCAGGTTTATTTTTTTAATGAGCAGTCGTCTAAAAGTGAAACTATTTTCCATGTGTTCTAATCTGCTGCGGATGGTTTCTATTTATGCTTTTATTTTATTTATTGTATTCTTCCTTTCCTTCAGAGCTTCATTTTTAATCTTGTTCAAAATATCACTGTCTTTATTAATATGACCCTTCATATCTTTTACACTTTCTTTTCTTTTCTTTTTCTTTTTTTTTTTTTGGTGGTACTGGGGTTCCTGGAAGCCCTTCTTCCCCCGGGCTACACTCCCAGACCTATTTTTATTTTTTTTTGGAAACAGGGTCTCCAGCACGGCTGGCTTATGCCAGCACGGCTGGCTTCCAACCTGTGCGATCCTCCTGTCTCCGCCTCCCAAGCGCAAGGATTACAAGCGTGCCCACCACGCCCGGCTCTCTAATCTCTTTTCTAAAGCCTCGCCTCATAACTATAAAGTTCTGAATTCTTCTGGGTGATTTCTGTTGTTGTACAATCAGTGGGAACTTATTGCTTCCTTTCTGGTCTTCATTCTTATGTTTACAGGATCCTTAAATTTGTTTGACTCTGATTCTCTCTGTATATGGGGTTCCTATTTCCAGTTAGATATAGTTTCTATATCTAATTAAAGTTGCAATGCAGGGGATGAGACAAGCACCCCAAGTTATGAGCAAGAGTTGCTTTATTCTCTGCTCCCAGGTGAGGTTCACCGGTCCAAAGGTGGGGCCAGTAAAGCACATCCAGGTTTGGTGGGGTGAAAGTTGCTACGAGGCTATTTTCTGAGGGTTGGGGTGGAGAGTGGGGAGCTAGGGGCTTTCTGAGCAGGTAGGTTGTTATTTCTTTAGCAGTGTTCTGTATTAGAAGTTCTGTATTTAGAAGTTCCTGGAACTGTGTGACACCTGTTTCAAGAACTGGGTGACATAGGTGTTTGCAGTTGTACGCATCAGCCAGGGAAGTTAGGCCAATGTTGTTTAACTGCAGTTACATGCATCAGCCAAATGGGACTTTCAGGGGTGGGGTACTGCCAACATCCTGCTCCAACCTAGCCTTTCGTTGATAGTGGTACTGAAATCTCACAAAGTACTTCCTGCTGGCAGGGGGTGGAGTAGGGGGTATAGGTCAGGACTAGGCAGACAGCTGTCTCTGGTCAGTTATATGGCTGTAGCAGGAGTTGGTTAATGGTCACTTAAGATATCTCTATAACTAGGAGCAGATGAATCTTAAGAGGCAAGGGGCTGTTCCTCTTGGGAGTTGAGAGATGCAGTCGTGGACTCCAGGGCAAGCTGGAGTTGATCTTTAACGTCCTAAGCTGAGAGTAGACTGTGGCCAAGTGCTAGGAGCTGTGTTGCAGGCACTGTGAGTATCTTTAGAGGTCCTGTGCATTTGGGAGGAGGATGTATCGGCCTTGGGTCTGCAGAGAATATTCTCATTTACAGAGTGGGTAGTGAGGGCTTTTTTTTTTTTTATTTGCTAACTAGTCAGGTTGATTGTGTCTGGTCCAAAGAGTAGGATGAGGAGGAAAACAAGTAAAGGAGTTAGAAATGGCAGGAGCCATGCTATCCAGGTGAATTTATACCCAAACACTTTATTTGATTGACGAGTATTGGCCAGTTGTATTACATATTATATATTAAACTGTTTATGCTTTTGAATCATTGGTAATATTAAAACAATACACCCCAGGAAATTCCTGGCATCCCAAATGGTGAAGAGCAGGTTATCAATTGTTGCCCTATTTTATGTGTTATGGGAAATATGGACAAATGATGAAGCGTGACGGGCAGAGAAAGCAAGGCAGAGTGAAAAGGAAGTGAATTTGGATGGGGGTGCGGAGGGACACAGGTGTAACAAGGTTAATCATCATCATCTGGAGCTGGAGGGATGAAAGAGTCTGGCTATATTGGTTCACAGTCATTTATGGTGGTTCGGTTAGCATCTACATAAAAAATCTGCTACATTAATCCAAATATCTCACCATAATGGTTTTGTCATAAGCCATTACTTTGTGCCATCTATTTGTTAGCATTTTTAGTTGGGGTACAGGTAGCCAATGTACTTGCAACAGGCCACAAGTCATTATATGTTAATGCCGAGAAGCTTTTATGGCACAAATCTTGAAAAAGATCCAGCCTGTAATTTTTTACTTAGTTCAAACATGTTTTTTTTTTCTATATGATTTTTAACAGTACTCAGATCTTCTAGGAGTTTACAGAAATAGGAATTTCCACTTTTTGGTAAAAGTCTGATGGTCCTGTACCTGTAAAATTTCAAGAACAACAGGTTTAATTTTAGAACATCTTATAAAGTCTTAAGTTGAGGAAAGTTTTGGGAACTGACATCTTATTTTTTTGTGGGTCTAAAAGTAGAAGTTTTATATAAATGTCTTTAGTAGTGCATTTGCCTCTGGTATATACTGTTTTTTAATTCAAATCAAAGCTGGGCAAACATGTGTTTAATAATTCTGCTGTTAAGGCAAGTCAGAGATCCTCAGGGTTATCATACGGACTTGGTGAGGCTTCACCTCTACTAATTGTGCCATCTTTCAGGACAGGTCTTGCCCTGGTATTGCTGACCACTTGGCTTCACTTGAAGCACAGAGGACATTTTCCTCTCTGATGATCTGTCCTTTGCAGAGTATGTATTGGTGGCTCTATCTCTAGGGTCTCCATCATCTCGCTTTTTAGGGGTTTGGGTGAATTTTTAGAACTTGCAAAGCCTTTAGAAGTCCTATCATTTATTCCCTGGTTGTATTTGACCTTCAAGGACTAGGGCCAAAATATTGGTGGTTTGATTGTTTCATAAGTCTCAGCTTAAAGACCCAGAAAGTCAGTTTCACCACGTATTTTAAGCTGCCTTGCAGTTGATGGAATAGTTATATAGCTCTTTTGGGAAACACAAAGCAGAATTACCAGGAAAGACAATGTCATAGTGTAATTAAGCCTGTGCATTTTGGGAACACAAATATTAAAACGTTATGGTCCATAGATATACAGGTTTTGTAAAACTTTACCCAAAGGCAGGCCAGTGTGGTAGGAAGGATCATCACAGCAATGCATATTTCCAGTGGCAAAGAAAAACCTTTAAAAGCAATGAACATTGTATTTGGAAATATCCATGAGCTCTAAAAAAGAGAAAATGGCAATGATTTCTGTAATAAAAGCTCTATTTTGCTGTAAACTTGTATAGAGGCCTGCATAAGAAAAAACATCTCTGCAGCTTATCCTTTTAGGTGTGTTGAGTCTCTAACTGGGAACAGAACACAGGCTGCCAGATGGCATGCTCAGAACTTAGAGGACATGACAGTGGGAGTGACTTTTACAAAGAGATGGCTGTGAACAAAGTAGAAAAGAACCTATAGAAGGACTCCTGCCTTTTGCCTGTCTGGAAAATAAAGTTATCCAAATACTGTACCATAGAAAACAAAGGCATTTTGATCTAAGTTTCCCTATTAGTGCCAAAGTAGAATGGTGTTTTAAGAGACATGGCAACGGGGACTTGGGGTATCTCTGAGGTTTTGGAACCCATATGTTGGTAAGCAAGGTGCAAGAGGGACAAGCATGACATTTTGGGGGGGTCCCAGAGCCATAGGGAAGTTCAGGACCAGAGGGTGTATCCCAAGGCCAGGGCGGTGTGGGGCTTGGGCATCTTGGATATGATAAAAGGTGGTGGAGGCAGAGAAGCAGGAGTTGTGGGACTTGGCAGGAGGAGCCATAGGAGGCTGGATGCAGCAGGGCTGCAAGAGCAGAAGGAGGGGCAACAGGAGGCATGGGGAGGGGTGCACCCGCTGAGATGGACAGGCTCTGAAGCTGACACCCAGAGGGAAGGTGGAAACAAGAGAGGGTGCCCTGTCTGTAATGTGGATTGAGCTTGTATAGATTGTTAACAAGAGCAAGTTTTCATACTGAGCCTTTTCTCTGTCTCTAAGCTGTCAAAGCAGCCAGGGTTGATCTTGGTCAGCTAAAAGTTGGCTTTTAGCCCAGCTAAACACTGAATTTTAGTTAAAAGACAGACCTCTACACTCAGAAAAAGAATTATACAGACTCATAATGGTTTAGACTAAAGTTAAAAGATGGAAAAGCAAGCAATATTAACCCAGTATTAATTACTAATTACACAAAATAATTATAGCCCCAAATCTTCATATATATATATTTTGGTGGTGGTACTGGGGTTCCTGCAAGCCCTTCTACCTCCGGGATACACTCCCAGACCTATTTAATACTTTTTTATTTTTGAAAACAGGGTCTCTTAAGCCAGCTTCGAACCTGCAAAATCCTCCTGTCTCTGCCTCCCAAGCGTGGGGATTACAAGCGTGCGCCACCACACCCTGCTCCAAATCTCCATATTTAAAAAAACTATTTTCCTGTGTCTTTTTTGTTATCAAACACATTTTAATTTCATACATAACTTCTAGCAGACAGAAATATAGAAAGGCTGAGAACGCACCAAGGACACAAGTGGTCAGTACATGGCTTAAACTTCAAAGGCAGTATATTCCATATAGCCCCTGACCTTGTTCACCATGTAACCCATTTTGATCAGTGATCTAACAGAAAAGGCTTACACAACAGAGATAACTGGTGGGCCTGCACCTGCTTCTGGTGGGAGAAGACTACTGGCTAAGAAGGATGGGAGAAAGAGTAAAATAAATTCTTATTAAAAATGTTAAATATAGCCGGGCGTGGTGGGATTATATTGTAATCCCCACGCTTGGGAGGCAGAGACAGGAGGATCGCACAGGTTTGAAGTCAGCAGCTCTGGTTTAAGAGACCCTGTTTCCAAAAATAAAAAAGTATAAAATAGGTCTGGGAGTGTAGCCTGAAGGTAGAAGCGCTTCCAGGAACCCCAGTACCACCAAAAAACAAAATGTTAAATGTTAAAATACCTCAGTATACTCCTTTCAAGGCACTCTACTGCAGCTTTCTCACACAGTGCTTTGATTCTTTTGTCCTTTCTTTATACCTTTGTAATAATAAAACTTTGCTTATGGGTATAGCAGTGCAGTGCTATTTTTCTAAACTAGCTAAGAACAAGCACCCATGGCAATATTTTAAATGGAGTGGAGAGAGGGTGCACACATTCACAGGTGGCCCCACTGGCATCAGGACTGGAGCAGGAAAGTTAGCAGGCACCCCAAAAGGGAGTGAACCTGGGAGCCAAAGCACCCTGGCAGGGAGAATTCATGAGGCAGTGTTCTTAAGTGCAACGCAATGGGGGTGTGACGTCTAGCCCCCACTGGTGTCAAGGTATCCCAGACCTGTGGGTTCCCAAGGGATGCTGGGAGTGGGGGTCCTGGGTTCGGTTTGGAGGAGGAGAGGAGTGGTAGCAGTATGGAGGCTGAAGGACATTGAGAAAGCTGCAGAACAGGCCTGAGTTTGGAGAAAAGTTTCTTTCACAGCAACGGGACAGGGCAGGAGGGCATAACCAGGAAGGAGTGGGTGAGATGCCTCTTATCTAGATGGCAGGAAAGTGGCTCAGTGGTTAAAGGGCAGGTGGGTTTGCCATCAATACCTATAACTGAGAAACAGGCCCTGGGAAAAAGGTCAGGGCGGGGTAGGAAGCTTCTGTGTCAATCAAGAAGAAAGTGGGCTTACCCACTACCTTGATCATTACCTTGGGCTCAACAAGGGTGATGGAGGCGAGTCTTGGCTCTGTCAGTCTTTGGCCAAACCCAACATTGCCAGCAGTGAGGCCTGATCTGGAAGGGTGGTCCCCCATGCTGAGATGCAGGCGGCCCACCACTTTTCTAGGGGCAGTCACTCTTCAAGGTGCAGCCGGAGCTCAGGGTTGAGGGCATCATCTTGCCCAGCGACCTTCCTCACAGCACTTGAAGCAGCTTCCAGGTGGCAGTC
Source organism: Muscardinus avellanarius (assembly GCF_963383645.1). Taxonomy (NCBI): domain Eukaryota; kingdom Metazoa; phylum Chordata; class Mammalia; order Rodentia; family Gliridae; genus Muscardinus; species Muscardinus avellanarius. Next base: position 163,704,742 of record NC_137788.1, read on the forward strand.
ATCTGGTCGTTGTGACCCCACTGCATGCAGGCTCCCGCAGTGCTGCAAACAAGGCTTGAGTCTGCAGATTTGCCTTCTGTCTGAGACAGGCCTCTCATCCAGATTCTGCCTGCTCCTCTTGGGTGATAAAATCTTAAATGCCACATTCACCAGGTCTCAAATTGGGGTCTGAGGGCCATCCTCAGCCTTTTAAAAAATTTTCCCAGATGTCCAGGGCTTACTGTGTAGGACAGCAGCCCTGGCCAGAGACTCAGATTAGGATGAGGTCCTCTGTCAGCTGGTTAAGCAAGACTATAGGGTTTTCATCTGGGACCTGAGTGATTTCCTTCAATTTGTTAAAGTTAACAGCTTTGTGAGAGACCACCTCTCACAAATCTGAGAAAGAAAGCAGATTTCCTTAATGAAAGGGCTGAGGTTAGAGGAGAAGAAAGAACCAAGTCATTAAGTGAACCTGGACCACCCCTGGGTGCCAGTGACCTCAGGAAGGGGGCAGAGAAAGAAGGGGTCCTGAGAGCGGGTATGTTTGCTGACCAGAGAGGGCACTGGAGGAGAAGGGGCTTCTGTGTCAGCAGCCAAAGAAGCAGAAGGTGATGGCTTTGGGGACAGGTCGCTGAAAGGCAGATAAAGAGGCTGGGCTGTAGAACAGGAGGGGCAGGGAGGGGGATGGGAGTGCAGAGGGAAAAGGCCTATATGTAGGGGACCTCAGAACATGTATTTATTGGCTTGCTTACAAAAATATTGAGGTCAGTGGGTACATCAAATTCAAAAGTCCCATTTTTAGGCCATTGTGACCCATTGTCTAATTGAAAGAAGGCATCCCAAGGGGAATTTTGGATCTGCTTAGAATTTATATTCCCCATGTCTGATCCTCGGGGTCTGTAGTCAAAAGCAAAGGACCAGCATCCCAGTGGTTTGACCAGGCCTATGTACAGAGAACCTGAGGGCGGAGGAGACGCCTCCCCAACCAGCCTAGGTCTGGAGCCTTGCAGTGGAGACCGTCTCTGATGTGGCTGTGGTTTGCGGACATAGAGGCCAGGAACGGCTGCCGATAATAGATATGAGTAGGGACTTACCACTGCTGTTACAGAGCTGGGGAAAAAGAGGTCCAAGGGTCCTGGGTTGCAAGGAAGGAGAGGAGGGCACCCAGGGTGTCCGGGATGGAAAGGTGTGGCACTTACTCCTCCTGGGTTTCAGCACCAAGGTGAAGTTGCAATGCAGGCATGAGACAAGCAGGCCAAGTGAAAAGCAGGAGGCGCATTGTCCTACACGCCTGGGCAAGGTTTACTGGTCCAAAGGTGGGCCAGTGAAGTGCATACCTGTGTCGGGAGGTTGAAAAAAATATTGTAGTATTGGGAATGGATCCCAGGGGCTTTTCTACCTCTGGACTATACTTCCAAATCTATTTTAGACTTTTTTTGGAAACAGGGTCTCACTAAGTTGCTGAGAGCCTCACTCAAGTAGCTGAGGCTGGTTTTTAACCTGCAGGATCCTCCCGTCTCAGCCTCCTAAGCACTGGGATTACAAGCGTGCGCCACCATGCCCAGCTATGTTGAAACTTTTAATGGGGCTGTTTTCTGAGGGTAGACGAAAGGGAGAAGTTATGGGCTTTTGGGACAGGTAGGTTGTTGTTTCTTGAGCAGTAGTCCTTATCGAAGTTCTTGGAACTGTCAGGAACTGGCTGAAAGAGGTCTTTGCAGTTGTGCACATCAGCCAGGGAAGTTAGGCCACTGTTGTTTAACTGCAGTTACATAATCAGCCAGCTGGAACTTTCAGGTGTGAGGGTCTGCCAATGCCCCTGCTCCAGGCTAACACTCATCACTTTCCCTTTATGATGTACCTTGTTCTAGCAGCAAATGTTTACCTCAAGGTATACCTTAACAGGAACTGGTGTAGATAGACACAGACTGTCTGCCAACCTTTCTCCACACAAAGCCCAGAAAAAGTCAGCTAGAGGTTGTAGCATTCTGAGCTTGTCATGATGTCTGGCTAGCTTTCACTCCCCAGATCTCTCTCCTATCACTTCACTCCTGTGGTCCCTGGGGCCGTCTTATACCTTGTGCTGTTGCCGAGGTCGCAGGATATTCTGTATTCCACAGTGCTCTCTGTTCTGCCTTTTATTATCCCAGTGAGACACTCTGCTGTCCTTTTTTTTTTCTTGGTGGTACTGGGGTTCCTGGAAGCCCTTCTACCTCCGGGCTACACTCCCAGACCTATTTTTACATTTTTATTTGGAAATAGGGTCTCCTAAGCCAGCGCGTGCGGCTGGCTTCAAACCTGCAAGATCCTCCTGTCTCTGCCTCCCAAGCGTGGGGATTACAAGCGTGCGCCACCACACCCGGCTTCTGTTGTTCTTCTAATGGTGGTCTCTTGAATGCCTGCAGGCTCCTTGCTTCAGGGGCCCTGACAGCACCTACCTATGCTTTATAGTTCATATTTCATCCCTGCTGGTCTGTCTCCACTCTGCTAGGAACAGTGTTGCAGTGTCTCTAATTATCTGTGTTGGCCTCACATACTGCACTCCAAAGTCAGCTTTTCAGACGATCACGATACTTACCACTCAGAGAGAATGCAGCTGCATATCTTTGTCATACATAATCCCCCCAACACACACACACACATACACACACACACACACACACACACACACACACACACACAATTATCTGCCAGCAGTCTGCAAGCACTGCCTTGCAGCTTCTCCAGGACTCTGTCAACCCACCACAATGACCACATTAGTAGATTGCAGGAGGTAATGCCCAAGGACCCACCTTTCACCTGCTCCTAGGGCATAATTTCAGTGATACAGGTAATGAGGCCTCTCTGTCAAATGCATATCGCCCTGAGAGACCTCAGCTGCAATCTGTGTCCTGCATGTCTTTAAACTTTTGTGGGTGGCGGGAGGGGAAGCACCCTCTGTTGGTTGGAATCACATTAGTGTCCAGAAACCCCCCCAGCAACTCAGAAGGGTTTGTATTTTTCACTGTTTTGTCATCCTGAGATACCACACCTGAAGTACACAGGCCTCGGTTTCTGGGTGGCCTGAGGGATTGGGGTAGACTGCTCTGTCTGCCTGCCGTCCCTGGTACTGCCAGGTGCTGTCAGCAAATTTTTATTCTTACTGTGTCTGTATGCATCTTCTGAAAACTCCCAGAGTCCGTGAGTTTATTAGTTTCTATGGAGTTCTCCGATCTCCTCCTCTAGCGGCACAATCATCCATTGAATTGACTTTAAACTCAAAACCACCACAAGGTATGTTGGTGCCTCTCAGGATTCTGTAGTGAGGGTCTGCATTCCGTAGATTCCAATTCCAGTGAGTTTTGCTATGGGCACCGTGATAACTCCTCGGGCATCCTGGCTGAGTGATCTAGATTTTTTTTTTTTTTTTGTGGTACTGGGGTTCCTGGATGCCCTTCTATCTCCGGACTACACTCCCAGACCTATTTTTACATTTTTATTTGGAAACAGGGTCTCATAAGCCAGCGCGCACGGCTGGCTTCGAACCTGCGCGATCCTCCTGTCTCTGCCTCCCAAGCGCGGGGATGACAAGCGTGCGCCACCACGCCCGGCCCATGATCTAGAATTTTACACAGAGTAGATTGCACTTTTTTTTTTTTTTTTTTTTTTTTTGGTACTGGGGTTCCTGGAAGCCCTTCTACCTCTGGGCTACACTCCCAGACCTATTTTTATATTTTTTTAAATTTGGAAACAGGGTCTCATAAGCCAGCGCGCGCGGCTGGCTTCGAACCTGCGTGATCCTCCTGTCTCTGCCTCCCAAGCGCGGGGATTACAAGCGTGCGCCACCACGCCCGGCTAGATTGCACTTTTCACTGGGTTGGTGCTCTGTACCCACTGGTTTGATAACATTCAGTTTTTTCTTTTTTTGTATGTGGTACTGTGGATGGAAACCAGGGGCATTATATGTCTGAGCTACATTCCCAGACTTTATTTATTTATTCATTTATTTATTTATTTATTTTCTTACTTACTTATTTATTATTTTTTGGTGGTACTGGGGTTCCTGGAAACCCTTCTACCTCGGGCTACACTCGCAGACCTATTTTATATTTTTATTTTGAAACAGGGCCTCTTAAGTCAGAGGGGCTGGCTTCGGACCTGTGCGATCCTCCTGTCTTTGCCTCCCAAGCACGAAGATTACAAGTGCACCCCCACGCCCGGCCTTAGTTTTTTCTTTATTAGTTTGTTTGTAATCTTCTCATGGGACTAGAGAAGCACCTTCTCTATTCTGCAATGCTCAGAGCTCGTGAGGGATGCTGTTTTCTTGTCCCCTCGATTTTCCCTTTTCTCTTTGCCCATTTTAAATGAGGTTATTTGCCTTTTGCTATTTAATTTTTTAAATTTCTTATATATTCTATAATTTAACCCTTTGTCAGATTTATAGTTTGCAAATGCCTTTTTTTTTATCATTTTCTCATTATTTTTACACTAAAAAAACCTAGATGGGGAAACCAGTTAATTTGGCCGTATTAGTCAAGTGATACCTGGAGGTATATCACAGCAAAACCTATTAAATAACAGAAACAGTGTTGTACTTACAGATGCTAGAGGAAGTGTGCAGAATTCTCCCCAGGGCCAATGGGAAGGCGGGGCGTTCTCCTGGATGCAGATTATCACATGGGCCTGGGAGAAGGGACAGTGGCCTGATGCTTTTTATCAGATTGCGGATTATTGGCAAAGCAGATTTCTAATGAGTATTTCTAAATTACGGGTGTTGAACAGGCAAGCATGAGGCCCATGCAACCATACTGTAGCAGAAGTAGCCACGACATCGCACATACATGGTCACAATGCTGTGGACTCAACTCAAAGAGCCAAGTGTGGTCGCCCATCCTGAGTGCTCATCAGGAGGTGGGGGTAGAAGACAGGCATTTATTTGTCTACTGCGAAGGAATGAAATAAATCACTTACAATCATGCCATGCTTCTGGTATGTGAGAGTGAAATCTATAATCAAAATACTATATGAGTACTTTGTATTAAGGAAACATCATATTGCAGGAATTTATTATAATGCATAAAATGGAAAATCTATGAGCTCACTAAGACTATGTCATATCACTGGGTAAAAAGTAACTGGGATTATTTAATGTGAAAAGGTATTTAAGCGTGTTTTCTCAATTATTGTACAGAATACAGCAGATGAGTCCCATGATTTTACTCTAAAAATGGTATTCACAGAGAAAATGATTGTGTACTATTGATCATAAAGTGTCCATTTTCATAGCTTCAGTTAGAGTGGTCTATTGTAAATTTTGTACCTGATGACTGATTCTAGATCTTCGTTTTTATGGTATTGAGGATTGAACCCAGGGCCATTCTACCTCTGAGCTGCACTCCCAGCCCTATGTTTTATTCTTTTATTTTGAAATAGGATCTTAGTAAGTTGCAGAGGGTCTCTCACTAAGTAGTGGAGGCTGGCTCCAAACCTGAGATCCTCCTGTCTCCTCCTCTCACGTACTGGAATAACAAGCATTGCACCACCATGCCCAGCTAGACTTTCTTCTTTACTAATGTATTCATTCAAAACATTTCCCTTTAGCTGGGCATGGTGGCGCACGCTTTTAATCCCCGCACTTGGGAGGCAGAGACAGGAGGATCGTGCAGGTTTGAAGCCAGCCTCTCTGGCTTAAGAGACTCTGTTTCCAAATAAAAATTTAAAAAATAGGCCTGGGAGTGTAGCCTGGAGGTAGAAGGGCTTCCAGGAACCCCAGTACCACCAAAAAAAAAAAAAAAAAAAAAAAAAAATTCCCTCTAAAATCTGAATCCGGGCGTGGTAGCACATACTTGTAATACCAGCATTCGGAGGCCAAGACCAGAGGATCACAGTTTGCCGACAGCCTAAGCTACTTAGCGAGGCCCTCTGCAACTCAGTGAGACTGGTTTCAAAATAAAGAATAAAAAATAGGGCAGGAGCTGTAGCTCGGAGGTCGAATGCCCCTGGGTTCCATCCCCAGACCCGCAAAAATAAATAAATAAAATAAAATCTGACTTCATTCCATCCAACAAATTTTGATATTCTATTTTCATTTTGTTCAAAATATTGTTTCTTTTGATATTTCTTCCTTGTACAATGTTGTGAAGGGTCCAAGAATTGCCCACCAACCCAAATATCGAAGGACTCACAAGAGATGTAAGAATGCAAGCGAGGTTTATTGTCCCGGCTAGCCAGGGGTCAAGACCAAGACACCATGGCCGAGGTTCGACCCCTCCCCACTCCACGCTCTGAATTTTATAACCCTAGGAGGGAGTGGTTACACATGAGGGAGTGGTTACACACGTCAGAGCCCGCCAACCTTAGAATACAACCAATCAGATACAAGGACAAACAAGTACAACCAATAATTTTAAAACATGCATCCACACACGTCAGAGCCTGCTCTGCCTTTCCCATCCACCTTGGCTGGGCCAGGCTCATCTCTGCACTGAAGAACAGATTATCTCTGCACTGGAGAGCAGATTAGCCTGGCCTTGTTTGCTGATCTAGCTCAGAGATATGGGGATGGGGTCCCATTTACAAAGACCTTGGCCGGCAAGCTGGAGATTAGAGGCTTTGACCTTGTGGGTCCCCTACCCTTGTCCTTGGATGGATCTTGATTTTATTTCCAATCCTACCCTACTTCTATCTTAACTATATTTTAATACCTTATTTCTAATCCTAATATGGGAGAAGACTTCTCTAGTTAACTTCTCATATAGGGGAGGAAAGCACTTCTTCCAGCCTGCTTTCCAGCACCCCTACAGTTGTTTTTGGAAATATGCTCTTGCACTAATCTAGACTGTGTCCTATCAAGAGGAGTGAGCATGCGGGCCAGAGAGGAGTGTGTTTTAGCTCATCATTGGATCATGTCATCTAAACATGTAATCTGCTGATTGAATACGCCACTGAGTTCAACTAAGTACTCATTGGCCTTCTGCCTGCCAGTAATGTCCGTTTCTGATAGACAGTGTTTGAATTTTCAGTGGTAAATCATGGGTTCACCTATTTCTCCCTCTAATTCCTTCCGTTTTTGCCTCATACAGTGTGATGCTGTTTTGTGACTGCATGCATAGTTAGGATCACTACATCTTTATGGACAACTGACCTTTATTTTATTAATGTCCATCTTTATTCTGGATAATAGTACTTAATTCAAATTCTGTTCAGTCAGAAATCAGTGAGGGTACGGCTGTTTTCATTATGGTTAGGGTTAAAAGAAGACATTCCATTAATTCCTTTTTATTATTTTATTGGTACATTGTAATTAAACATTATAATGGAGTATAGAGTAATAGAAGCACACATACACAGCACTTTGTGTGATTTCTTCTGAATTTCACCCTACATGTTCCCTTCTCCATACATGTTTTTATATTGGTGCTGATAATTTTGCATACTTACATAGCAGTAATCGAACCTTTGTTTCATCAAATCTCCTTCCTTTTTTCTTCCCCTAACCCCCTCCATTATTCCACTGAAGTCTCTTTCCTGTATGTAAAGTCTCTTTTGTTAGCCAGTTTCTCTCTATTTTCCACATACAAGGAAAAATATAACAGTTAACTTTCTGGTATCGAATAATCTCTCTTTGCATAATATATTATAGTTCCACCCATTTTCCTACAAAATACATAATGTTTTTTTTCTTTTGTGCTGAGTAAAACTTCATCATGTGAATATTTCAGTTTTGTAGTCTGTTTATCTGTTCGTGGATACTGTATCTGGTTTCATAATTTTAGTATTTTGAAATGTGCTCCTAGAAACATAAATATGTAAAGTAATCTGACTTCAATTACTTTGGAAAGAGATCCAGGATTAGTGTAGTGGGATCATATGGTATTTCCATTAGCTGTCCTCTGAGGAATTTCCATACAGGTTCATTGGTTTTAATTCTTAGATTTTTATATTAATATAGATTTCTTATAGGTAACAGTCATTGGGTCTTGTTTTCTATCCACTTTGATTCTTAATGGCTTTAAATTGGTACATTTCAATCATAGAAATAAAAATGAGATTATAAATGTTATTTGAATAACATCCATGATATTTAAAATGATATTTTTTTGGTGGTACTGGGGTTCCTGGAAGCTCTACTACCTCCAGGCCACACTCCCAGACCTATTTTTATACTTTTTTATTTGGAAACCGGGTCTCATAAGCCAGCACAGCTGGCTTCAAACCTGCGTGATCCTCCTGTCTCCGCCTCCCAAGCGCGGGGATTACAAGCGTGCGCCACCACGCCCTGCTGAAATAATATTTTAATTGTTTACCTTTCATTAACTCTAAATTTTTTTCTTGATTATTTTGCTGTCTTTTGTATTTTAAGTTAACTTTATATAATACCATATTCTCTCTTTTCTTAGCATATCAGTCAAACTTTCTTTTTTACTTTTCATATTAGGTACCCTAGAGAATATTATTCGATTTTTCATATTTCAAATTGATCTAACACATAAAATTTTGTTCAAATTATAATAGCAATAATACAGTTGAATTATCTTTTCCCCCCAGTGTATGTTTTTGGCCCCTTTGTCAAAAATCATTTGGTTCTTACACTACCTCTGAGGTAGTGAGACTGAGAATTAAATTAACAAAAGAAAGCATACAAGTGTGCTTAGTATACATGTTATGCAGCCCGAGAGCTTTCATAAAAATGTAGACCCAGATAGGAAATTACAGTCAATAAATCATATATGGAACTGGAAAACAAAGTCGTGAAAAGGAAACTAAATGATGTAGGGAGGCCTGAAAGAGAATGGTGATCTTACCAGGGTTTGTTCAGAGGGCCTCTTAGCTTGGACTTCCATCCTTGGCAGTACACAAATGAGTTTTCTATACCATGTCTGAATATCTTTATGTAGCACTACTTTTTTTTTTTTTTTTTTTTAGTACTGGGGTACCTGCAAGCCCTTCTACCTCCGGGCTACACTCCCAGACCTATTTTTTATATTTTTTATTTGGAAACAGGGTCTCTTAAGCCAGTGAGGCTGGCTCCGAACCTGCGCGATCCTCCTGTCTCCACCTCTCAAGAGCGGGGATGACAAGCATGTGCCGCCACCCCGGCCTATGTAGCACTACTTTAAGAAAAAGAGGAATCCAGGTTTGTAATTTATTAGCATTCAAGGTAGGTTGCCTAGTGACAGAGGGTCAGGTATATGTAATACTCATCATCCTGACCATGTGGGTATGAACCCTATGTGTCTTCTCAACACATATGATGGAAACAGCAGTGTGTTTTCAGAATAAGTACAGAAAAATACATGACTCCAGGTTTAGATTTGCTCTGCTATTTCCTTGTCATACTGGCATATGTATGTCTCCATTTTCCACCTGTCCCTGTCAGGCTACAGGAACACAGTGGACTGTAAAATGCATGACAGAGGAGGCTTACAGTTTACTTTTGACAACTCTAAACCTTGGTTTTGCTTCCTACCAAGTTAGTCCAGATTCCTTTGTTGTTCTTAAAATACTGCGGATTGAGCTCAAGAGTGTTCTACCACTGGAAAACATCGCCAGCCCTTTTTCAAAGAGTATGTTCCTATGCGGTTTTGCTAAACTGCACAGACTGGCTTGGAATGATCTGCCCTTCTGCCTCATATTCCCAGTCCCTGGTGTTACAGGCATGTGGCACCTCTCCTGGGAAGTACCTACTTTTATTTGTGTATACATAATATTTGATGCTTGGTAGCACCATTTTGGGAACACCCAGTCAATCCGAGATCAAATAGGACTGGATTCTGAGCCAGGTGTAATTTCTGGTGATTTGGAAAATGTCTGTACTTTAAGAATCAGCAGCAGGCCCACCGCTGACTTCTGTGAGTCCCTTAAGGATACTAACAGTGGCATCAAGTCATAGGCTTTGACTGCAACATTATTTTGTTATGCCTAGGAAAGCTCCAACATGTGTCTGTTTTGAGTGTAGAGAAAATTCCCTTTGATTTATTTTATTGGGCAAAGGACACTCCTTGAATTTCTGCAGAGCTATAACTGTACCAAATTAACTCACCACAGAGTGATGCCATTTTATTGATCAGAGGCCAAATCTGGCCATGCATCCGTTTTCTAGAGTTTGTCCACCAGGCGCTGGCAGTGGCAGGGATGAAAATTACTTTAGGTTATTTTCTGTAATCTACATGTTGACATAACTAGCAATCCAGTTGATACGTTAACAAGACCAGGATTTATAAACTGATACAATGGGACACCAGCTCTGGGACTTACTTGAATAGTAATTAGTAACACTCAGTAAGAGTGGGACACAATTTAAAAGAAAGTCCAGAGTGGAGGACCAGAGAGAGAACAGGTCAAATTGAGAAAGGTGATGCCAAGTCAGCTTCTAACTAAATGACTAATAAGTAGGGACCAAAGGAAAGGGAGGCCAGTATTTGTTACAGGGGAGATTTTTTTGTGGATGTCATAGCTAATATTTCAATTGTACAAATGCTTTAGATGGGAAGAAAATATTTGCAAAAAAGAAACCAAGCACAGTTTCATGCCATAAGTAAAACAAAAATTTAGTTAAGGACTAACCAATCCCAATGTAAAATGAGGTTTATTGAGTTCTTAGAACTCATAATCAAGAAAGAATAGGCAAATTTAATCATTCATCCAGACATGTGAAGGAGGGAGGGGGAAGGAATGGAGTGGGACACGAGGAAGGGCCAAATGAGTGATGTGTGCGTGGATGTCTCCACCATCCTGTACCCATTAGGATGCATGACCACAGTCCACCAATACAAAAAGAAAAGACAGACGGTGGACAAAAAGAAACCACCTGACATGAAGTCATAGGCACAGCAGACAACGGTGCTGAGCGATGTCTCCCCATATCACTCACCATTAGTGAGAAAGATATGACTTCCTGCTACCTACTAACCCTCCTGTGACCAGATTTCACAGAGGCCGGGACAGCTGCCAGAAATCTCAGAAAGATGCCAAACACACAAATTCACAAGTGCATCATGAACCAATGGCCCTACCTTCACATTTAAAAATGAGAAGACAGATTAAAATGCAACCACGGCTCCTATATTTGATATCAGGACTTGCTGATAACTTAAATGACTTTCCTATCCTGAAATTGTGGATGCAATTCCAGCCAACATCTTAAATTATGAATTATATGAGTTTTTATACAGTGTGTTTATACAGTGCATTGGTGAGATATAAATTAATTAATTTTATAATTAATCCCATAATTATGTATACATTACAGGTATTAAAAATGCCCAGTGTTTGACATTACTGCTTGTTGGTCAGTTTAGAACTGAGTTCAGTCTATAAAATTTATGTTATTAGTTCATTCAGTACCTCTCATTCCCTGTCACCAGCCTTCTGGCCGAGTTTGTATCTGTTAAAAAAAGTCTACAAGAAAGGATTTTTGGAACTGGTTGTGTCTGTCTCCAGAATCCTTGTACGCATTTACTCTGAATATTACTCTGAATATTTTAGAACAGGGAGTGTTGCTCACTGGTAAAACCTAGCAAGCATGACACTCTGAGTTTATTCTCTAGCACCACAAACACAAACACAAACAAAAAAATTTACTTTCTAGGTATAGTTTAATAAATCTTACCCTAAATCATAAAACTGATTTATTTATCTATTTTTATGCAAGGACAACATTGTTTTCTTAAAAGACTTTATTTTTTTACATTTGTTTGTTATATTTATTTTTATCAAGATTTATAAAGAACCTACTATCTCAATTCAGAATGAGTTTCTACTTCAAACAAATGCTTTTTCAGTAAAAATAAATTTTTCTTTTTTCTATTCTTTTACTGTTGTCCGTTATATTTATTTTTAATCAAGATTTATGATGAACCTACTGTCACAATACAGAATAATAGTTTCTATTTCAAACAAATGCTTTTTTTTAGTAAAAAATAATTTTTTTCTTTTTTCTATTTTAAATTTTTTTTATTGGTGCATTGTATCCATACATCATAATGGGATAAAAATGGAACTGGAGGACATTATGCTAAGCAAGATTAGTCAGTCACAAAAAATTAAAAATCAGATCTTTCCCTAATATGTGATAGCTAAGGACAAATGAGTCATGGGAGGAAATCTAGGTGAAAAAGAAAATTCTATAGAAGAGCAAATAAGGCAACCTAACTGAGGGGATGGGAGGGGGAGGAAAAAAATTCTCTATAGCACAGGATGTATTTAAACAAACATACTGATGTCAACTACTAAGCCAAGCATGGGAACGTGGGATGGGAAGGGAATGGGTGGGGATTGGCTAGGGGCTAATTGGGTGATGTGTGCGTGTAAGAGACTTTATTTAACAAAAGAACAAGTTTTCTACTGCTCATTTGTTGAATCACTGTACTATTTTAGGATGAAGAAAGAAAAGGTTGAAAACATCTATTCCAGTATTCCTAGCCATAGTTTGAGTAAAAATAAAATGACAGGTTTGGAATCTTAGAGTATTCTGTTAGATGCTAATCTCTCTATCGTCCTTATGGATTTTAGGCAATGAGTCATACGGCTTCTTAGAAAAATACAATTTCATTGAATTTAATTTGCATTTTATCTTCTTTTCCCTCCTTATTTTTGGGGCTGGGGACTTTCTCCACCTCCACCAACAGCCTGCAGAGAAGGTGCCTGTACAGAAAGCCAGGGGCCTCCTGAGCAGGTGCAGACTCCCCCTAGCCCCTGTGTGGTCTTCACTCCTGACTCACCGACAGTGACAGGGGGCTCCCTTTGCAGCTGAGCTCAGAGGTCCTCTGTGGGGTCAGCCTGGGCAAGAGCTCCTGCTGCAAACCCTGCCTTTAAAATTTGTTGAGGAATTCAGGTCCTTTTTTGTGTGTGTGTGTGGTACTGGGGGTGGAAACCAGGGGATTTTTACCTCTGGGCTATACTTACAGACCTATTTTGTATTTTATTTGGAAAAAGGGTCTCACTAAGTTTCTGAGAGCCTCACTAAGTAGCTGAGGCTGGCTTTGAACCTGTACAGTCCTCCTGTTTCAGTCTCTGAAACGCAGGGATTACAAGCGTGCGCCACCACGCCCGGCTCAGCTCTTCTTAAGAGGAGTGTGATCAGCAATCCTTCTATTTATTGACCCACGGCGGTTCACCCTCTGTACCTTTCCTAGTCATTTATGCTCTTTTGGCATTCAGATGTCTTTAACTGTTACATTTATTCTCATTTTTACATGTGTACCATCTGCATATACACCTGTAATTTTATATTGTGTTTTAGTACCTCAGCCTACGCTGACCGTGTGCTCATATCGTTTATCAGAATATCACTTCTGTTTCCATCTTCCCAAGCATCACTTTATTAACTCAATGAGAAAATCAGTTTGTTAGGAAGGCAGATGTTACACCTACTTTGTTTAAATATTTTTCAAAAATTCCTTCTAGCCGGGTGAGGTGGCACACACTTGTAATCCCAGGATTTGGGAGGCTGAGACCAGAGGATCGTGGTTCGCGGACAGCCTCAGATACTTAGTGAGGCCTTCTGCAACTCAGTGAGACCTGGTTTCAAAATAAATAATAAAAAAAGGACAGGGGGTATAGCTTGAAGGTCGAATGCCCCTGTTTTTCAAACCCAGACCTGTACACACAAAAAAACCCTCCTAAAATGCATCTCTGTGAAAAGTAAAAGAAAAAAGAGTTCTCTGGGAGCTGAGACCCAAATGCTGCAGCCTTCCACTCAAGAGCCATGAATGATTCCATTATGTGGCTAAGTGTGTTCTATGGTTAAAGCCTCACAAAGAATTAAGTCGTGTGGACAGAACACAAGCCTCTACTTCAGCACCTAGGGACAAGTCCTTTAGTTAAGATAAATGAAGTTCATATATAAATTAAACACCCAGCTGAATTTAAGCACATTTGATTTTCCTTATACAACAGTTACAGACATTAGTTGGAGTCTGATTTATTTATTTCCTCTGTGTGTATGTGTGTGTATGTAACTGGGGATTCAACCCAGGAGCTTTCTACCTTTAAGCTACATTCCCAACCCTATTTTTATTATATTTAATTTTTAATATATATGTGTGTATATATATATGTGTGTGTGTATATATATGTATATATATGTGTGTATATATATATATATATATATATATATATATTACAGTACTGAGGATGGAAATTCTACTTCCAAGTTATACCCCCAGCCAAATTTTTTAAATTTATTTTTATTTTTATGTGGAACATATTGAAAATGGCACACATTCAGATTGTTCTTGGTGCCCTCTCCCCCAACCCCGCTTACCTTTCCTCCCCTCCCAACAATGAGTGTCCAGGTTAACCATGTTATATTCATACTTTTAAACATATTAGAATGTAGCTCCTCTATTAATCAGCCTTAGCCTTCTTCATCTCCTATCTTTCCATATTCTTTATTTTGAAACAGGTCTCACTGAAGTTGCGGAGGGTCTCACTAAGTAGCTGAGGCTCTCTGCGAACCGCAATCCTCAGGTCTCAGCCTCCCGAGTGCTGGGATCACAAGCCTGCCCCACCATGCCCGGCTTCTCTTCATATTTTTGTACATGTTTATATAACATTTCATCATGAAGATGATATAATATAGACATATTATTTTCTTACTCTTGAATATATTATTTACATTTTTTTCACTAAAAATAGTCACTCAGAAGCCAGGTATGGTGGCACACACTAGTAATTCTAGCATTTGGTAGGCTGTGACACACACACGTGTGTGTGTGTGTGTGTGTGTGTGTGTGTGTGTGTGATATAGTTTATCTACTAGCTAGTGTTTTTGTGCTTGTGACTTTGAGATGTTCAGGTAATCATGTACATTGGCTTTTTACACTATGTGTGTGGGGCTCACTGGAGAAAAACATAGACAATATTTTCTGAGATTTCAGCCCAGTGGGCATTCAGAAAATGTACAAGAAGATAACCTCACCAGTGCTGTGTGTATGTATGTCACTAACGCTCTGGATTAATTATACTGTGAAACTACAATGCTCTAATAAAGGCATATAAAACAAAGATAATATGCAACAGGGGAGGAGCTTCTCCTGGAGTCTAGGGGACAGCATCAGACTAGGAGTGGGATGTACAAGGAAGGCTTCTTGGAGGAGGAGCATCGGAGGATGTTCTCAAAAGTGAGGGGAGGGAGTGAAGCCACTCAGTGGGGAGGGAGAAAAGCAATTCATTTGCACAGCGCAGGGCAGGAGAGGAGGGCAGGAGGATCTGAAGCAGCTGGGACAGTCACGCTGGATGACAGCAGGAGCAAGGCGGATGGAGCAGGGGCACTGGGCTGCAGGAGCTGCAGGTCAGGAAGGGGTGCAGGGCAGTGCAGGGAAGGCTGTGTCCTGGGCTGGGGGATTTTTAAAGTATGGATGGATCTTGCTCATTGGAAAGTTAGCACCTGCCCTTTAGGGAATAAAAAATGGGAATAGTTCCTTGCACTGGAGAGGTATCTGAGCATTATCAGAGGGCCCAGAGCTGCATAGAATTGTAGGTAGAGATGCCAGAGCCAGCCGGCAAAAGTACGGATTCCAAAGAGAGGAGTGAGAATGAAAAAATATAACTCTAAGAATTTAATTCAACTATTTATTTCTAACATGGAAGGATCTCCAGTCCACTCGCAGGTCATATCTCTACTGGCCGATCAAACAACACCCTGGGGCAACACAAACAACACAAACCTAGTCTTAGCTCAGACAGAACAATAGCATCACTAGTTCTGAGAGAGTCTTAATTACTTTGAAACCTCCATGACCCCAAACCTTGTTGACTCTGGGCGGAAGGACAGTCAGAAGTATGCTTTTAGTAAAGATAAGGGGAAGGCCTTAATGGCTCCCCACTTAGAGAGAGGCAGAGATCCCCTCCAGGGACCTTGGATGCTCCTGCCCACCTCCCTCTTCCATCTCACAAGTCTCCATCCTACCTAGAGGCAGGTTTCTGTCCCCTTAGTCATTTTCGGGTACAGGTGGAATTCAGAGAGCATAAAATTCAGTGTCCTGCTCCCCCCTTCTCCATTGAGCTCACCTGGGACACTGAGCACAGGGAAACAGGGTATTGCAGCTGATGGGGCTTCTGTAGCTGAGGAGAGAGGGCGCCTGAGGGGAACTGCAGCCAGGGAGGGCGAGAGCCAGGGGAGAAGAGGGACTACTCAGCAATGAGGAAGACCAGAGTGATGTCACTTGCAGGAAAACATTGGGTGAGCATATGCAGTCATAGCGAGTGAGGGGTAATGTGTTTTGTTTCGTATATTGATGTTGTGGGACGGTCAGGGTACAAGAGGGCTTTAAGAGAATGGAGGGTATACTTCAGTGGATCCGTGGAGAGCATTTAGAGGAAAACAGTGGCAGAGGTGCCTAATGAAGGGAAAGCTTCCACTGATTTTCTGTCCCTATGGGAAATTATCAATCCCAATCTCCACCGCATGTAGGAGGGAAATGAAAAGAGTGGGGAGGGAGCCAGGGGGTGATGTAAAAGTTACCCCGTTCCAGAAACAAGATCACAAGTCTAATTGGCGGTATTTTATGGGGAAAAAAAGAAATACCCACATCACGACCGTCTGATTCCTTCCTTGTTTGGTTTTGGTTGGTGGCATTTAGCATTTTCTTGTATCCCACACTACACTGTGTTCCAGGTTACTTTTGTTGATTCCCTATTTATCATTTCTTCACAGTGGCTTAGTCTACTTTATTATTCAATACTATGAGAAACCCAGACGAAGAAAACGAGTATCCTCATTTTTAACAAGTGTCTGTTGCTATTTCTTTTGTTTTCTGACAGAAAGAGGGATATGTGTGTATCTCAACTCACACATATATACATATGTTTAAATATTTGTACATTTGTTCATATCTATCCGTATAACTTTAAACATGAGTTCCTGGTACTGACGCAAGTTCCTTGTACCTTTTCCTTCTTACCAATGAGAAAGTATTACACATTTATTAAATTTTAAGACCTAAAATAAAGTAACAGTTATAAACTGTGTAACATTTGATATAGATGTTTTATCAGCATTCCTTCCTGGCATCCCTACATTGCAGACAAATATTTTAAACCTGCAAGCATTTATACTGTAAAGTTTGGGGGAAGCTGAATATGCTATTAACACAACATTTAAAATAATATAGAGTAAGTCTACCACACAAAAGAAATCTGCATCTGACCTACTGACATTTCATCTCTCCTAGTAACCACTATCTTTTTACTATCTCCCCAATTTCACTTTTTGTGAAGTCTCACACATGAAATATATCGTATGTGATCTTTTTACACCACCTGCATTCATGTATAAATATGCATTTTAAACTGTGAAATGTATCTTGTGCTGGCTTATATTTACATTTATTTATTTGTTTATTTGTTTGTTTGTTTTGAGAGCTTGAGGATGGAGCCCAAGGGCATTCTACCTCTTAAGTACATCTCCCACCCTATTTTTTTATTCTTTATTTTGAAAGAGGGTCTCACTAAGTTGTGGAGGGCCTCCCTAAGTAGCTGAGGCTGTCTGCAAATCGTGATCCTCCAGTCTCAACCTCTTGAATGCTGGGATTATAAGTATGAGCCACTACGCCTGGCTTTATATTTACATTTAATAAAAACTAAAGATGTTGAGTAAGGTGGGTGTGGTGGTACATGCTTGTAATCCCAGTACTTGGGAGACTGAGACAGGAGGACCCGGGTTCACAGGCAGCCTCAGGTACTTAGTGAAGCCCTCCACAATTTAGTGAGACCCTGTTTCAAAATAAAGAGTAAAATATCAGGCTGGGAGTGCAGCTCAGAAGTAGAATGACCCTGGGTTCAGTCCCCAGAACCACAAAAAATAAAAAGATGCTGAGTCCTTTTAAGTGTTTTGTGCAATTCTAAACTTACAGTTTTTGCAGGACTGTTAACTGAGCTCAGGGCCTCACACATGCCAGGGAAACACCATAGCACCTTGGGAGTGAAATGTGATCTGACTTAGTGGCCCAGGCTGGACCCACAGTGGTGGTTTTCCCACTTCACTCCTCTGAGTGGTTTGGATTGCAAACTTGTACCACGGCTCCAATTACTGATTCTTATTTAGGACAGTTCTTATTTAAGTGTTGTGAGGTAAGAATACTTGATATGTGCTTAAATTTCCATGGATGCCTCATAATTAAAACAGCGCAATTTATTGTCATATTTCTACATATATATAATATAATTTGATCAGTTTAACTTCCAGTATCTCTCCTCTCCCCCTTCCCGTTTCTCCCTCCTGCCTGATCCCATTTTTCTACTGGTCTCTCATTTATTTATTTATTTATTTATTTACTTGTTTGTTTATTTATTTATTTATTTATTTTCGGTGGTACTTATTTAATATTTTTGATAGATTCCAATGAACATATTGCACACATACTGTGTTAACTATATGCAAGAGTGTGTCTTTCTTTTTGAAGATATTATTAATATAATTGATTTCTGGGTTTTTACATTTTTATTTTATTTATTTTATTGTTTTATATTGGTGCATTGCCTTCATACATCTTGATGCAGTTCAAGGTGATAGAGGCGTCCATGTGCACAGCACTCCTTGAGTCCCCCTCCAGTTCCCACCTCACACTTCCTCCCCCACCATCCAGTGCTCAGCACGTTGAGTGGCTCCTATGACTGTGTGTGTACATCATGTCCATTGAAGTTGCCTCCGAAGATAGTAAGTTATCAAAATTGATTGTTCATAGTACTTTTTATTATTTTTTATTTTTTTATTTTTTAAATTTTTTTTTAAATTTTTATTGGTGCACTGTATTCATACATCATAGTGCGATACAAACTTTTGTAGACATACATGCACACATTGCCCAGTCAGCCCCCACCCGATCCCCACCCCATTCTCGCCCCATCCCTCCTTCCCATGCTTGGCTTAGTGGTTGACATCTAGTATTATAGCAATTTATCCAAAATTAAAAAGGATAATCTCACATAACAATTTCATTTGTCTGATATCAAGCTTTTGATGACATAAAGATAACATTTCAATATTTCTTTTTAATTTCTTTCTTACCAGAGAATATTTTTTTCTATTTTTTAGGTGAAACTATCATATATTTATATATTTATTTTCAGAAAAAAATCTATCCTAATATGGAATATGGATTCTAGATACCCAAAACGATCTTGAGAAAGAACAAAGCTAGAAGATATATATTTTCTGATTTCAAACCATATAAAGCTACAATAATTGAAACAGTGCAGTACTGTTCTAAAGGCAGATATATAGACCATTGGAGTTAAATACAAGCCTAGAGCTAAATTCTTCCCTATATTGTCAAGTTATTTTTTACAAGGTTTCCACGAACATTTGGTGGTGGAAATAATAATCTTTTAACTAAATATTGTTGAAAAATAATAATTACATGGAAAAGAATAAAATTGGACCCTTACCTAATCCCATATACAAGTATTAACTCAAAATAGATAAAAAACCTAAATATAAATCTTAAGACTATAAACTTTTAGAAGAAAATCTGGGTCATAAAACCTCACAACATTGAAATTGGCAGTGATTTCATGGATATGATTTCAATGGCACAGGCAACAGAAGAGTATACAAACTCCCTAAAAAATAAAAAAAATATTGTATATCCAAAGACAATGTAAACAAAGTTAAAAGTTACTAATAGAATTGGATAAAAAATTTCCAAATTCTATATCTGAAGGTATATTAATATTCCAACTAGAAATCCTAAAAATTAACAACAATAAAGGCAAACAATACAATTTAGAAATAGGTAAAAGACTAACATAAATAATGAATCTCCACAGATAACCAATCTTAGTTGTCTGTTGGATGGAAAATCTTGTTTCTCTGGTTCTGGTTTGTGTTATCTATTTCTTCTTTGTAGTTAATCTCTTTGAGTATTTTCTCTAGCGCTGGTTTTGAAGACATAAATTCCTTCAGTTTCTGTTTGTCATGGAAGCTTCTTATTTTTCTATCTAATTTGATAGAAAGTTTTGCTGGGTAGGAAATTTTTGGCTGGAAGTTGTTTTACTTCAGAGTTTGGAACATGTTACTCGAAGCCCTTCTGGCTCTCATGACTTGGTTTGGGAAGTCTGGAGTGATTCTAATTGTTTTGCCTCTGAATGTCATTTGGCCCTTTGTTTTTGTTGCCTTTAAGATTCTCTGCTTGGCTTCCACATTGGTCATTTTGACAATTATGTGGCATGGGGATCCTCTTCTCTGATCCTGTCTAAAGGGAGTTCTATACGTTTCCTGGACCTGTGTATCGACCTCTTGCTCTATGTTTGGAAAATTTTCTGCTATTACTTTCTTGAAGAGATTGTTGATCCCTTTGGTTTCACTTTCTTTTCCCTCCTCTATTCCAATTATTCTTAGGTTAGCTCTCTTAAAATGGGCCCATATTTCTTCAATATCAGATTCCTGCTGTCGGATATTTTTTTCTAGATTAGAAACTATGCGTTCATTTTTGGTTTGCTCATCTTCTAAGAGCGAGATTCTGTTCTCCATGTGGTCTAATCGGTTGTTTGTGCTTTGAATTGAGGCCTTTACTTCATTAATTGCATACTTTATCTCTTTTTGACTCTCTCTGAATTCTTTTCGAAGCACCTCTATTATTTCTACAGTTATTTTCCTGATTTGATCTTCTAGAAATCTCTGATTTTCTGTTTTATTGGGTTCTGATGTTGTGGGGTTGTGAGCATTCATTGCTCCAGTGTTATTCCTCTTTCCCATGATTTCGTAAGTTTGTGCCTTCTCTGGGTTCTTCCCTTGGGTCACTATGACTTCGCTTAAGGTGCTCTGGATCTCGAGTCTGTAGTATCTCTGACCCCACTACTCCTTTACTGGGTTGTATCACAGAGTCTCTGACCCAGCGAGTCGATAGAGGCTGCTTTAGACCGTGGGGGGTGCCAGGTTGCATGTTCTCCTATGGTGTGATATCTTTGCCACCGCCACTCCCCTACTGGGTCAAGTCCCAGGGAGTACAGTACTGGGATTTCTCCTCTGTGGCCCGCAATTTGACTCACTTTTCTTGAGTTTGCAGATGTAGCTGTACTGGACTTGGTAAATTCACTGCTGCTGCCGCCGGTGTTAATATGGCGCCGCTGCTATGGCCTCGGCTGTGAGGCTGGCGTATTTCTTCTTGGTTTTGAGTTCCACTCTGAATCCCTGCGGCGTGTGCTGAGCTCAGCCACTGGTAGCTTTAGATGCTCCCTGCGCTGAAAAATCCTGCCTGGCTGTTCCGCAGCGGCTCACCTCGACTTGCTGTAGCCGTCCGGTGAACTCACCGCTGCCGCCGGCAGTATGGTGCTGCTGCCGCGTCCTCGGGCGTGAGACCGGTATATCTCCTCTGTGGCTCTGAGCTCTGTTCTCAGTCCGATTTCTCTCTGGAGCCTGGTGATTTTTTTGTTTCTCTGGTGATGGTGTTTTCTGGCTATGAAAGGCGCTGATTTTGTGGTAATGGAGATTGGTTGTTAGCGGGGCTCTTAAGCCCCACTTTTCTCGGTCGCCATCTTCCCAGAAGTCTACTTTTTATTTTTTTTATTTTTATTTATTTTTTTTTTTTTTTAATTTTATTTTATTGGTGCACTGTATTCATACATCATAGTGGGATACAAACTTTTGTAGACATACATGCACACATCGCCCAGTCAGCCCCCACCCGATCCCCACCCCATTCTCTCCCCATCCCTCCCTCCCATGCTTGGCTTAGTGGTTGACATCTAGTATTATAGCAATTTATCCAAAATTAAAAATGATAATCTCACATAACAGTTTCATTTGTCTGATACCAAGCTTTTGATGACTTAAATATAACATTTCAATATTTCTTTTTGCTTTCTTTCTTACCAGAGAATATTTTTTTCTTTTTTTTTAGGTGAAACTTTCATATATTTATTTTTCAGAAAAAAATCTATCCTGATATGGAATATGGACTCTAGATACCCAAAACAATCTCGAAGCAAAAACAAAGCTAGAAGATGTATATTTTCTGATTCCAAACCATATAAAGCTACAATAATTGAAACAGTGTAGTACTGTTCTAAAGGCAGATATATAGACCATTGGAGTTAAATACAAGCCTAGAGCTAACTTCTTCCCTATATTGTCAAGTTATTTTTGACAAGGTTTCCACGAAGATTTGGTGGTGGAAATTAATAATCTTTTAACTAAATATTGTTGAAAAATAATAATTACATGGAAAAGAATAAAATTGGACCCTTACCTAATCCCACATACAAGTATTAACTCAAACTAGATAAAAGACCTAAATATAAATCTTAAGACTATAAACTTTTAGGAGAAAATCTGGGTCATAAAACCTCACAACATTGAAATTGGCAGTGATTTCTTGGATATGATTTCAATGGCACAGGCAACAGAAGAATATACAAACTCCCTAAAAAATAAAAGAAAATATTGTATATCCAAAGACAATGTAAACAGTTAACAGTTACTAATAGAATTGGATAAAATATTTCCAAATGCTATATCTGAAGGTATATTAATATTCCAACTAGAAATCCTAAAAATTAACAACAATAAAGGCAAACAATACAATTTAGAGATAGGTAAAAGACTAACATAAATAATGAATCTCCACAGATAACCAATCTTAGTTGTCTGTTGGATGGAAACTCTTGTTTCTCTGGTTCTGGTGAGTGTTACCTATTTCCTCTTTGTAGTTAATCTCTTTGAGTATTTTCTCTAGCGCTGGTTTTGAAGACATAAATTCCTTCAGTTTCTGTTTGTCATGGAAGCTTCTTATTTCTCCATCTAATTTGATAGAAAGTTTTGCTGGATAGGAAATTTTTGGCTGGAAGTTGTTTTCTTTCAGAGTTTGGAATATGTTACTCCAAGCCCTTCTGGCTCTCATGACTTGGTTTGGGAAGTCTGGAGTGATTCTAATTGGTTTGCCTCTGAATGTCACTTGGCCCTTTGTTTTTGTTGCCTTTAAGATTCTCTGCTTGGCTTCCACATTGGTCATTTTGACAATTATATGGCGTGGGGATCCTCTTCTCGGATCCTGTCTAAAGGGAGTTCTATAAGTTTCCTGGATCTGTGTATCAACCTCTTGTTCTATATTTGGAAAATTTTCTGCTATTACTTCCTTGAAGAGATTGTTGATCCCTTTGGTATCACTTTCTTTTCCCTCCTCTATTCCAATTATTCTTAGGTTAGCTCTCTTAAGATGGGCCCATATTTCTTCAATGTCAGATTCCAGCTGTTGGATATCTTTTTCTAGATTAGAAACTATGCATTCATTTTTGGATTGCTCATCTTCTAAGAGCGAGATTCTGTTCTCCATGTGGTCTAATCGGTTGTTTGTGCTTTGAATTGAGGCCTTTACTTCATTAATTGCATCCTTTATCTCTTTTTGGCTCTCTCTGAGTTCTTTTCGAAGCACCTCTATTATTTCTACAGTTATTTTCCTGATTTGATCTTCTAGAAATCTCTGATTTTCTGTTTTATCAGGTTCTAATGTTGTGGGGTTGTGCACATTCATTACTCCAGTGTTATTCTTCTTTCCCATGATTTCGGAGGTTTGTGCCTTCTCTGGGTTCTTCCCTTGGGTCACTATGGCTTCACCTAAGGTGCTCTGGATCTCGAGTCTGTATTATCTCAGACCCTACTACTCCTTTACTGGGTTGTATCACAGAGTCTCCGACCCAGGGAGTCGATAGAGGCTGCTTTAAACTATGGGGGGTGCCAGGTTGCACGCTCTCCTATGGTGTGATATCTCTGCCACCACCACTCCCTCACTGGGTCAAGTCCCAGGAGGCACAATACTGGGATTTCTCCTCTGTGGCCCGCAATTTGACTCACTGTTCTTGAGTACGTAGATGTAGCTGTACTGGACTCGGTGAATTCACTGCTGCTGCCGCCGCCGGTGGCAATATGGCGCCTCTGCCACGCCCTCGGCCATGAGGCTGGCGTGTTTTTTCTTCTCTGGTTTTGATTTCCACTCTGAATCCCTGCAGCGTGTGCTGAGCTCAGCCACTGGGAGCTTTAAATGCTGTCTGCGCCGAAAGATCCCGCCTGGCTGTTCCGCATCGGCTCACCTCGGCTTGCTGTAGCCGTCCGCTGAGTTGGCCGCTGCCGCCGGCAGTATGGTGCTGCTGCCACGTCCTCGGGCGCGTGTGTCTCCTCTGTGGCCCTGAGCTCTGTTCTCAGTCCGCTTTCTCTCTGGAGCCTGGTGGTTTTTTTGTTTTTCTGGTGATGGTGTTTTCTGGCTATGAAAGGCGCTCTTTTTGTGGTAATGGAGATTGGTTGTTAGCGGGACTCTTAAGCCCCGCTTTTCTCGGTCGCCATCTTCCCGGAAGTCTCTACTTTTTATTTTTAATTAACAATTTTAATTATACATATGTATGGAGTACCAAGAAATAATTCAATACATACATATAATATTTAGTGACCAAATCAGAGTAATTAGTATTTCTTTGTGTTGGTAACCTACAAACTGCCCTCTTCTACTTACTTTGAGATATGTCATGATTTTCCTAAGCGTATAGTCACCCAGCTGTTCTACAGCATAAACTTTCTCCTGTCAAAAGTGTTTTGATAAATGTTGAACACCAGCTACCGTTCCTAGCCTCTCTTGAACACTGTTTTACTCTTTACTGATATGAAATCTGCTTCTTTCACTTCCATAGCAAAGTAAGTTTGATTTTAGCTTAACTTCTCGTATATAGAAATGCAGGCATTAACCTTATTTACACTCAACCATTTCTGAGCTTGTGATTTCATATTTAAAAAAGCTTTATTGGTGTATTGTAGTCATACATCTTAATGAAGTACAAGATGATAAACATTTTCATTTTTTAAACATTCTAATCTCATTTTAGTTGTACTTTAGAATTTTTAACACACAAGGCCAGATCACTTGCAAATTGAGATTGTCTTTTATTCATTCGATTGTCTCATATGTATTTTTCTGACCTAATTTTTCATGGCTATATCTTCCGGTTAAAGTTTAAGAAAAATAACAAGAATGGGAATTTTTGCCAAATTTTTAATCCTAGATAAATTACAGAGACTTTCATGATACTATATGTTATATAAACATTTTGTGGAATCCTTTTTGCAGGACACTTTTCATGCCTCCTTTTTGGGTAGTACTTCCATGATTATGTTTTATTCTTGTCATATATTTATCACATTTATTTAAAATTAAATTAAAAAAATAATCATTTCTCTTGCTCTATAATAAATTGAATTATATCACTTACTTTATATGTAGAACCAAACTTTAATTCTTAAAATAAATATATTAAATCATAATGTGTATTTTAGATATTGCTGAATTATTTTCATCATATTTAGTTGCGGCTTTTACCTTTACATTCATAAAATATGCTGATCTGAGATCCTTTGTTGTAGTTTATTTCACTATGCCATCTGTATAAATTGGCCACATCTAATGCATTGGAAAGACTCTTCTCTTCTACACTACTATTGATATTGTTGTTTTTCTTTGAAGAGTATTTAATGAATTATTATTAATTCCTTAAAGGGTCAAAATGATCCAGTAATGAAGACATCTCAACTCGGTGATTGACTACAGACGACAATCATGTGAGCTTGAAGAGGGACCCTTCACATCTGAACCACCACGAGAACTCTCTGGATGGCAGCATCTACTTCTGGATTCATCACCGAGGGAAACTGTGAGTTATGTATTTGTGGTTTTAAACCACTAATTATGTGATCCTTTGTCATGCAGCAGTTAGTAAGTAATGCAGTATTCATGAACTCTAATGAAGTATCTTGCATGAAACATCAGAACAGGGAAATGATATTAGTGGCCATCCTGGTAAAATTAATTAAAAAGTCTATAGTCTATAATAGTTTACTAGTATCAACTTTTCAGTTTTCATAAACATACTATCATAATGCAACACATTAATGTTACAGGTAGCTGATTGGTATATAACCCTTTGAAATTCTTGAAACTTATTATAAATCTAAAGTTATTTCAGATGTGTGTTTCACATTTTTGTTTTAAAAAATCCACTGTAAAATGGAATTAGCCAAAGACTTAGGACTCACATGTTAAATGTATATGTAGGAAGAGAACACTAAAGTGCCTTCTCTTATTATCCACCACTCCAAACACAGGCACACCTGTTCTAGGAAGATATCATCAAGTTCAAGGGGAGCTCACCTGTCTTTTTTGGTCCTCATTATCCTCCCCATTATCCAGTCACTTGTTACAGAATCAGTAATCATTTCTTCAAAGATAGATGTCTCTGACTTCTGTACTCTGGGAAGGCCTATTTTCACAGACTATATCTATAAGATCCCACTAAAGACTTTCTGGGAGATGTGACTTCATCTCAGAAGAAGCCAATGTTGAGAGATATCTGCAAGAGGAAATAAAAATAATATATATGCATTTTTTAAGCTTTCAAAAGATGATTATATCTTTAAGCCTTTTAGAAAACCCTTTGTGAACATCAGTTTCTTCCCATCTACTGATATCAACAAGAGTTGTTGCAGAATGTATTTTGATGACATACACATCTTCTACTCATAATACAAATTGCTAAGTCAAAAAATTCAGAAAATACATTCCCATGGTAAGGTGAACAGGTTAAAGGGGGTGTGTCTGGGTGTGTACATAGAGAGTTAAAGGTCTTTAGTTTAAACATTAAACATTTTTTAAACATTTTAAACATTTTTTAAACATTTTTTAAACATTAAAAAATACCACTTTCATAGTTTCAGTGAGAAAATTAGCTCCTGTGCCTAAAGACCTTGTGTAAGAGGCTCAACCACCATCCTCACTTCCAGTATCAAGGTGGCAGATACTCAGTTGTTATTTTGGTACTTTATAATTCACTAAGATCCCAAAGACACAGGAAATTAAAAGGAGGATCCATTTGTGAGATTGCAATAAGCTGAAGAGTTTCTGTGCTGCAAAGAATAGTGTCAAGAACCTCAACAGAAAGCCAATAAAATAGGATAAGACTTTTTCCAACTACTCTTCCAATAGAAGACTAATATTTAGAATATACAGAGAAGAAACTCACAGCTAAGAAAACACACAAGAAACTCTAGCTAAGAAAATACACAAGAAGCTTACAGCTAGGAAAACAAATAACCCAATTTAAAAAAATGGGCAAATGAGCCAGGCATGGTGTCACATGCTTGTAATCCCCACACTTGGGAGGCAGAGACAGGAGTATGGCACAGGTTCGAAGCCAGCCTTGCTGGCTTAAGAGACCCTGTGACCAAATTAAAATAAATTATGTATATAATATATGTATATAACATATATATATATACACACACACATATACATATATATGTATATATACATATATACATATATGTATATACATATATATACATATATACATATATACATATGTATATGTGTGTGTGTGTGTGTGTGTGTGTGTGTGTGTGTGTGTATGGTCTGGGAGTGTAACCCAGAGGTAGAAGGGTTTTCAGGAACCCCAGTACCACCAAAAAAAAAAAAAAACCCACAAAAAACAAAAACAAAAACAAAACAAAAAAAAAAAAAAAACAAGGGCAAATGAACTAAACAGACACCTATCAAAATAAGAAATGTATTTGTTTATTCATTTTGTGGTACTGGGGATGGAACCCAGAGGCATTCTACCTCCGAGTTACACTATTTTTTATTCTTTATTTTGAAAAAGGGTCTCACTGAGTTGCAAAGAGCCTCACTAAGTAGCTGAGGCTGTCATTGAACCATAATCCTCTGGTGTCAGCCTTCCAAATGCTGGGATTACAAATGTGTGCCACCATGCCCGGCTAGGAAAAATGTAAATGGCTGACAATAAATGTATAAAAAATGGTCATTAGCCATCAGAGGGATGCAAATGGAAACTCTCCTGAGATTTTACCTAACTCCAGTTAGAAAGGCAATCATTCAAAACACAAAAACAAATTCTGAGCCTTTGTAATTAAAAAAAAATGTTCTCAACTTTGAAAGCGAATACTTTACTCCTTCAAAAAGAACCACCTCATATAAACTCTGCATCTGAACCCATGCGAGTATTTTTCTGCTCTTTCGTTTTACATTGACTCCCACACATAGCCAATGTGCTTTTTAATATCATTTCTCCTTCATTTCAGTCCACACATTCGCTTCAGAAAACAGCTTTTCCCACTGAAGTACACTATCTGTGTACACATCCCTGGCCTTTACACTTAGAATCTCCACGCTTCTCCTAATGTGACCAGCTCTCCTCTCATTTACCTCAGTGACGTTATTTTCCACATTTGTGACCATATTATTCTGTCTGTTTCACTCCTTGGATCTCCAACCTACAAAATGAGGTTTTTAGTTTCTATACATATACTTTCTTTTATAAAATTTTGTATTTTTTGTCTGTTTGTTGTTTGATTTTGGTTTCATTGTAATAGGGAGTAGAGTCAGAACCTCGAACATGATGGGCAGTAGCTCTACCACTGACCTACATCCCCAGCCCTTCTTTCTTTTTTATTTATTTAGTTTTTATTAGTGCATTGTAGTCATACATCATAATGGTGTACAAAATGGTAGAAGAATGCGTGCAAACACTAATTTAGCCCTTCTTTCTAACTGTTTATTTATAAAATGTTTCTCTCTAAATTGGTCAGTCCAGCCTGGAACTTTTAATCTTCTGCCCCAGCCTCCCAAATAAGTGGAATTACAGGCTTGTGCCACCATGCCCAGAAAAGTCTATGGGATTGTTAAAACAGTTTATATAACCCACAGTATAGTAACACAGAGAATAACTTCACTTTCTTAAAGAATTCCTGTAACTTTGCCTCATCATCATTCTTCTCTTCTGAGCCTTTACTCTCACTAATATCTTTACCTTTTACTAATATCTTCATACTTTTGCCCTTTTGGAAATGTCACAGAAATGAAATAGTAATCGTCCTCTTCCAATTGAGTTTTCTTTTCTTTTAGAATTTTGTTGGCGCAATATAATTATGCATCGTGTGTGATTCAAAGTAGTCCATTGATTAATACATTTCTTGGCCGAGTTCCCCCCTAAACCCATCCCACGACCTCTTTCTTGTCCCTCCTTTTATATCCTGGTAAGATTGCCATTGATACTTTTATACAGGAAAATGATTTAATATTTTCTGTTTTATTTCTCAAGCCTCCATTGATTTCTCCTCCGACCGTCCCCGTCCCTATCCACTCTACTAGTAATCTCATTCCATGCTCTTAGGAAGTCCCATTTTTCCTTTATCCGCACCTTTCATGCAGGAGAGAAAACATACAATCTTTGACTTTCCGATTTCACTTAGCGTAGTTTTTCCCACTGTGCAATATGCCTGTAGAATTTTCAGGCACCTCATCATTCTTTTGCTTCACATTTTTCTAATGAAAATGGCAGTGAGCACATTCTCATATGACTAGTGAATGACAATAACATTGAAAAATATCTATGTAAATAATTTGCTAATTTTGCACGAACATTTATCTTTTTATTTTGTAGTTTTTAGCTGGTCTATATTCATGATAGCAACCCTGTCCATTGGGACTGGTGAATTTTTTTTTCTTTGTTTACAAACATTGATGTATCTGGTCCTTTTACTTTTAATAGCAGACTTAGAATTACAAAATATTTTAATTCTGCTACATATTAGTATACTTATTTTTCTTCTATCAGTTATACATAGAAATTTATACTATACAAAACATTATCTAACCTAAGCCCACTAAGGTATATTTATATATTCTGTTTTGAGTTTAGCCA
Source organism: Muscardinus avellanarius (assembly GCF_963383645.1). Classification (NCBI taxonomy): domain Eukaryota; kingdom Metazoa; phylum Chordata; class Mammalia; order Rodentia; family Gliridae; genus Muscardinus; species Muscardinus avellanarius. The sequence goes on from NC_137788.1 coordinate 163,734,394, forward strand.
TTTAACACATATATTTAGGCATGAGATGAATTTTTAGTCAATAATATAGATGCTGTGTGAGAAAATGCCCAACTTTATACTCAATTGTCTCAGCACTATTTGTTGAAAAATATTTCTTATATTGAATCAATCTGAAAATCCTGCAAAAATCATTTTGCAGTGTTAATTCTGGGATATTCAGTTCTAATCTATTGACTTATAGCTCTCTGCATATTAGTGCACATATCATGTTTACTATAACTTTATAGTAAATAATGATACCATGCCAACAACCAAAGTACCAGTAGAGGAAGAGAATTGAGTTCATTGGGGATATAATCACAACAAAATATTTCCCTATACATGAAGACAATCATGTTAGAAGACTGTACCTCTCAATGAAGCTCTCAGATAGGTTTTCATGCTTATATATTTTAAGTAAAGTTAGAGGCATGAAGTATGCTTCTTCTGTCTTATATAATACACCCATTAATCTACCCTTAAAATTCTCAAAGATTTCTAAGAAGTGAATAAAAATTAAAAGAAATTGAATAAATTTTAAATAATTTAATATTAAATCATTTAACATTAAATGAACAGTTTGGCATTTAATTTAAAGAACTTTAGATTTGTGATATATAATTCACAAATTCCAAAGTTGATCAGTAAGCACAACATGAGGAGGGGGAGGAAGGGAGCTGAAACTGGGGAAGGGCTAAATGAGTGATGTGAGCATGTGTGCCTCCACCATCTTGAGCTCCATTAAGGTCTATGATTATGGCGAACCAATACATCTTTTTAAAATAGCATTTTTGTGGTACTGAGTATCGAACCCAGGGTCACTCTACCCAGCCCTATTTTTATTCTTTATTTTAAAACAGGGTCTCACAAAGTTGCAGAGAACCTCACTAAGTAGCTGAGGCCGGCCGTAAACGTATGATCCTGTCTCAGCTTCCCAAGTATTGGGATTGCAAGCATATATCACCACATTTGGCATATTAAAGACATTTTTAAAACCTACATTTTGAAATCAGAAAGTATGAGGCTACTATGCAGACTTTATTTTTTGCTTTCAAAATTATCTTATATTCTGGAATCACTTACCTACTTGGGCAAAAGCAAAAACAAAACAAAAAACAATCAGCTGTTTTTAATTTCCAGAAAGTGGTCCATTCCACACTGTTTTTCTGGAGCATAACTCCTTTACCATGGCCCCCTCTTAAACTGTACCCCCATTTCTGTATATAAACTTGTTTTGAATATAATTTTATTGGTACATTATAACCTTATATCATATTGAGGTTCAGTGATAAATATATGTATATATATTCAAACTCAAAAAATGGTAGCAAAGGTTGTGATAGGGATTACATTTAAGCTATGCTTTTTTTTTGTCTTCTCCTTTCTTTCTTTCTTTCTTTCTTTTTTTTTTTTTTTTTTTTTTTTGGTGGTGGTACTGGTGATGGGACCCAGGGGCCTTTTACCTCCAGGCTACACTCCCAGACCTATTTTTATACTTTATTTGGAAACAGGGTCTCTTAAGCCAGCTGAAGCTGGCTTTGAACCCGCGTGATCCTCCTGTCTCAGCCTCCAAAGCACAGGAATTACAAGTGTGCATCGCCACACCCGGCTAAGCTATTTTTTTTTTTTAAGTTTTAGCTTCTTGATGAAACAGCACCATTCATTTTCTGTTTATTGAGGATTTTAGTAGTATCATCCAATAAGTTTACTTTTCAGTACATACTTCTAATATGTTTGTAAACTTTATTCCTAAATATGTTTTTTTAGAATTTTACTGGTACAATGCACTTACATTGTAGTGATTCAGTGATACTTTTATATATGCCCACAGTATCTCTTGGTCTGTTTCCCTGCCAACCCTATCCTGCTACCTGCCCCCAGCCTTGCAGAAGCTCACAAGTTGGTGGTGATGGCTTTGTATATGTTTCCTTCCTCAGAACAGTTTTCCTTTCCTTTACCTCCTCCCTTTTCCTTCAACTTTTCTACTCCTTCCCTTTCACTTTTGTCTCCGTATTAGCATGACATCTATGACATCCTGTTTACTTTTGATTTTCTCTCTTCCTTCCACATATGAGAAAAAAAACAACACATAACCCTGAGTTTATGAGACTGGCTGGTTTCATTTAGGACGACACCCTCTAATTTTATTTATTTCCTTACAAATGATATGTTTGATTTTTAAGTAAAATTCTATTGTGTGTATATGCCACATTGCTTTACCCATGTGTCGTCTGTGGTCATCTGGATTGGTTTCGTGATCTGACTATTGTTAGTTATGTTGCCATGAATGTATATCACTACAGTGCTCCGACTTTAATTATTTTGGAAAGATACTGAGGAGTGTTGTAGCCGAGTCATAGGGTAGTTACATTCCTAGTCTTTTGAGCACCCTTCATACTTGCTGTACTAATGCACATTCCCATCAATAGTGTATGTTAGAACACTTGCTCCTTTTCCTCACATCCTCACCAGCAGTGACAATAGTTTTTGTATTCTCGATGATTTCCATTGTATCTGGAGTGACATGTGATCTCCATGTAGTTTTAATTCACATTTCCCTGAGTTAAATTATATTGAATAAATTCTACATATTTGGTTTATATTTGTATTTTTTTCTTTTGAAAAGTGTCTATTTCTTTTTGTCTTTTATTTTTTATTGGTGCATTGTAGTCATACATCTTATTGGAGTACAAAATGGTGGAGTCGTACATGCACAGATCACTTATTTAGCCCTTCCTCACTTCCCACCGATTTTCTCTCCCTCCCTCCTCCTCATGTTTGGCTTACAGACTGACTGACATGTTTATGAATGTACTTTATACACATCAGGGAATTCCCCTCTTCCCGCTCCCATCCCCCTCGGTTAGTTCACCTTATTTGCTCATCTATGGTTTCTTCTTCCTCATTGAAAATTTCTCCTATGACCCTTTGTCTCCCTACCATTTTTATCATTTTTATTGGTTGTATTTTCCTCCTGTGTTTTGTTTTGTTTTATTCTTTATATATTATATTCTAGATGTGATTCCTCTATCAGAGGAGTTGTTGGGTGATATTTTCTCCCATTTTATAGCCTGTCTCTTCAGGCTCTTTATTGATTCTTTTGCTATACAGAAGTTTTGTTTTTTAATTTAATGCAATCCAATCTATTGTTTTACAGGGTTTTATTCCCCTGAGCATTAGTGGTCTTATTAAATTTTGTTCTGTGCATACCTATGTGTTGAAGAGACAGTCCTATTTTTTCTTTTAATGTTTGAAAACTAATTTCTAGATCTTTGACTTATCTTGGGCTGATTTTTATGCAGGATGAGGAATCTACCTTCATTCTACCTATGAAAATACACTTTTTGCAATCCCATTTATTGAAAAGCTATCTTTTCTGCAATGTATAATTTTGGCAACTACTTGGAAAGCTGAGGCAGAAGGTTGCAAGTTCAAGACCTGTCAAAATATCTTTCATGCTGTTTTAAATTAAATTCTTACATTTATTTATTTATTTATTTATTTATTTATTTATTTATTTATTTTGTTACTAGGACATTCTACTGTGGAGATACATTCCCAGATGTTTTTACTTTTTGAAACAAGGTCTTACTAAGATACTGAGATTGGCCTTGTACCTCTGATCCTCCTCTCAGGGCTTCCAAATATCAAGATTTAAGACATATGCCACTACTCTAGGTATTAGTGGAGTTTCATTATAGAATTTAATAGTACATAGAACTGATATTCATTTTTGTGTGCCACCACCTTAGTGATATTTGAGTCCATTTCCAATTCTATTACTTAATATAACCAGTTGTTTCTTGACACATGATAAATATAAATGTGGTGTATACATTATTTTAGTGTAATTGCTGTTGTCAATACCTTTAGTAAAATTTTGGATATAAGTGTGTTAAGAATGAACATGCTTCTTTTGTTTATAAATTCTGAAAGCCACTGAGCCTTTTATGAGAACTTTTTTTTGTACTCAAAATTTACACCCAGGGGTATTTTATCTCTGAGTTACAGCTCCAGCAATCTATCTTTTCTTTCTTTCTTTCTTTCTTTCTTTCTTTCTTTCTTTCTTTCTTTCTTTCTTTCTTTCCTTCCTTCCTTCCTTCCTTCCTTCCTTCCTTCCTTTCTTTTCTTTCTTTTTTTTGCAGTACTGGGGATGGAACCCAGGGGAATTCTACCTCTGAGCTACACTCCTATTTTCTATTTTTTACTTTGAAACAGGGTCTCACTGAGTTGCAAGGGACATCACTAAGAAGCTGAGGCTGTCTTCGAACCATGATCCTCCTGTCTCAGCCTCCAAAATTCTCAAATTATATTCATGAGCCATCATGCCCGGCTCATATTTCATCTTTATTATGATACAAGACCTTACAATGTTGCTAACAGTATTGCTAAGTTGCTGAATGTACTTTCATACTTATAATCCTCCTGCCTCAGATTCCTACATACTGTGATTATAGCTGTGTGCCACCCATACCAACTTAGATACTCTCTTTGATGAAGATAATTTTGTCTTATTTGTTGCAAATCTTTTTTTCATTTTTAATTGGTTTTGATTTTGTTAAGTATATTGGCATTATCTGTTTTTCATTTTATTTCCTTAGTATAGGGCATTACCCCAGTTGTGTTATTTAATGTTGAAGAAAACCTGCAGGACTAAAATAAATATCACTGGTAATAGCATAAAATCGTTTTTACTGCTTTGATGGTACTTCCCTTAGGATCCTTATCTCTATATTCATAAGACATATCACCATCTTATTCCCTCTTTTAACATATATTTATTCTGATATCTGTATAATCTAGCTTCGCAGAATATATATTTTTAACTTTTTATTGGTGCATTGTAGTCATGCATCTTAATGGAGTACAAGATGGTGGAGGCATACATGCACACATCAACCAATTAGCTCTTACCCAATTCCCGCCCCATTTTCTCCCCTTCCTCCTTCTCATGTTTGGATTAGTGATTGACTTTGATAGGTTTGTCAATGTACATCATGAACTAATTTCCCTCTCCCCTCCTTCCATCCCCTCAGGACACCTTATTTGCTCATCTAGAGTATCTCCTTCTTCATCTAGAGTTCCTCCTATGACCCATTTTCTCCCAAGCTTTCACATTTTAGGGAAAACATCCGAATTCATTTTTTGTGACTAATCTCACTTAACATAATGTTCTCTAGTTCCATCCATTTCTCTGTAAATGATGTAATTGTGTTTTTTTTTATGGCTGAGTAAAATTCCATTGTGTACATATCCCAGGTTTTAATCCACTCATCTGTTGATGGGCATCTTGGTTGGTTCCATAATTTAGCAATAGGTAATTGTGCAGCTATGAACATAGATACACATGCATTAGTTTGGTAGCTTGGTTTCCTTTCTTTTGGGTAGATACCCAGAAGTGGTATTGCTGGATCAAATGGTAAGTTTGTTCCCATTCTTCTAAAGATCCTCCATAGAGTTTTCTAATGTGGTTGCACTAATTTGCAGTCCCATCAACAGTGTAGTAGAGTTCCCACTTCTCCACATCTTTGCCAGGAGTTGTTGTCTGTATATATATATATATATATATATATATATATATATATAATTTTTTGTGTGTGTGGTACTGGGTCCCTGGAAGCCCTTCTACCTCCGGGCTACACTCCCACGGGCTACACTCCCAGACCTAATTTTTACTTTTTTTTATGTGGAAACAGGCGATCCTCCTGTCTCGCCTCCCAAGAGCGGTGATTACAAGCGTGCGCCACCACGCCCGGCTATTTGTGTATATTTTAAGTGTTCTCCTCTCTATACTTGTTACTAGCTATCATTATCTCATGCCATGTGAGTCAAATCCACTTGCCAGTTCTCAGTAGAAAATTATTTATATTGGGTACCTGCCTCCATTAGCTAGGCTGCAGTTTTAGATTTTGTATTTTTTTTTGTTTTTGTTTGTTTTCTGCAGATGAGATAACTATGTTAATAGAGTCTACTATCTGATTCATGTCAGGTCAAATTATCTTTCTTTGTAGCTACTGTAATGTAATGTGGCATTTTTCCAAAAGTGGGTATTGTGGTATACATACATACATACATACAGAATACATTCAATATTTAGGTATTAATATTATGCCATCTTTCATGTTTTATCCATGAAAGAGAGAATTAGCTAATAAAATCCCAATATGAACTCTATGATTATTACATCTTTTATATTTCAGCCAGTTACTCAATCAGCTACTGAGCTTCCCTTGTCTATATTCCTTCCTGATGACCAGGGCGATGTGTTATTGTGACCTGCCAAAGTTGGTGTAATACCTCTAATCATTATAACGTTTCAGGTGCATACTTCATGTATTTGTTGGTTGAAATCAGTAGTCCCCAGTGTTTCCAAATAGTTTCATGTACATGAGCAGTCATAAAAGGCATACTTAGAGTTATTAGAGATACTGATGTTTTTACAAAATATCAGCCTTCCAATATGTGAAGTAAGTTGAAACTTTTGTGTCAAAGGCTCAGGTGGCAGGATATCTACTTTGATTTACCACTGAACAAGTACTACCACATGTATGCCTCTTATGCTGTTTCTTGTAGCTGCCCCTATCAGGGAAACACTGTGTGTCTATTACTTCTAGAGGTCAATCTGCTAAATACAGTCTGCTTGAATGTCTGTCTCATGGCCTGCAGGTAATCATGCTCTTCTACCCTGGTTGTACTGGGTAACAGGGTGACAGGGTTTAAAGTAGAGGTTCCAGTTAAGCAAGTGGTGCACGCTTGTAATCCCAGTATTTGGAAGGCTGAGACAGGAGGATCCAGATCATGGCCAGGCTCAGATAATTAGTGAGACCCTATTTCAAAATAAAGAATAAAAAAAAAAAAAACTCAGGCCAGGGATGTAGAGGGTGTATCTGGGAGGTAGAATGCCCCTGTATTTAATCTTCAGCACCGCAAAATATAATAATAAATAAAGTAGAGGTCTCCCATAACCTAATATTACATTGGTCTAGGAGAATTTCCTGATACCTACCCATCCTTCCTTCCTGCCACTAGGCAGTAGTTTTCCTTTTCCTTTTGTATTGGTGCACTGTAGTAGATTGTTTTGAAGTTCGGGTTAAAAGACACATACATGCAAACAGCACTATTTGAGCCTTGTCTCAGTTCTCACCCGTCTTTCTCCTCTTTAACTTCCTGTGCACATCATTGTCATTGTCATTGATAAATGTGTGTATGTACATCATGCCCATTGAAGAGCATAGTTACAGGGAGCATACATGGCGGTAAATTTTGCTGGTGTAAAATCCCTAGACTCAGCACGCGCGTGCACACACACACACACACACTCATCTAAATTTGGCAAGTGTACAGCAAGTGCTTGAGTAAGTTTGATTCTTAACAGTATCAAAAGCCTATTGGAGCTGGACATAGTGCTGCACATCTGAAATCCCAAAACTGAGATAGGAAGATCACAGGTTCAAAGTTAGCCTCAGCTATTTAGCAAGACTTTCAGCAACTTAGTGAGACGCTGTTTTCCAAATTAAAAGATCAAATATAGAGCTGAGGTAGAACACCCTTTATTTTAGTCCCTGACACAATACAAACACACACACACACACACACACACACACACACTCACACCAACATACACACACAGCCTATTGTTACTCAAGAGTTCAGTCTAAAGGTTCAGAATATGTTTATTTTATTGCTTCATAGAGAGTGTTGAAATGTCAAAATTTAGTACACAGATTGAATAAAAACCTGCCATTCCCAGAAAACCCTGAAATTATTGGTTGATAGTGGGAATTGTTAAACAAATCATAACTCTTTTTTTGACCTCTGACATTTAAAAAAAAACCTTTTGTTATTGTTATAATGCTGGATATTAAACTCAATGTCTCACACATGTAAGGCAAATATCCTACCATTGAGCTACAGCCCCATTTCCTCTCTGACATTTCTATATAGGGACGCCCAGATAGAGAACATTTTTACATATATATGAGTCTATTTCTTGGACACTTTTTATTCACAATAAAATAGGTAATTGAGAGTGCTAATGCTGTTAGGTATAACTAGGGTTAGTGATCAACACATCATCTACCTTTTGTAATAAAAGTACATGGTTAACTTTAGGTGACTTAAATCTCATAATAGGACTTCCTCACTCAAACTAGAAATATTTTTAAATCCCTGGGCAAACACTTCCCATCAGTACTTCTGCCCTGCCTTTGTATAAGAATCCTGCCACCCATAGGTAAATAAGAGGTAAGATTTTTCTTCCAAGGTTATGGAGAAAAAGACATCTTTTAAATCAATAGTGAGGATCACTTATAGGATTCTAGGACACAAATTGGTGATGAAGGTGCTAGATAGCACCTGATGAATGTGCTGGACAATATAACTTTTAGCCTGCAAGTCTGAACAAATTTGTATTCATCTGAAATGAGTCCTGATTGGAAGCACTGGCATTTTGTAGGCTGGCTGGGACAAATTAAATTGTGTCCTAAAGATCTTCGAAAAAACTAGCTGGATGCCCTTTTGCGCTTTTAGCTTTAGTAAGTATTATCAACATGTGGAGAAGCAGATTAAAGGGGAAATTGCTTTAAGATTTGGGTGACACTGTTGGAATAGGCTTGGAACCGGGATAGGAATGAGGCCGTTGCCGTTCCTCAATGAAGATGTGTCAGCTTCCACCTGATACATCTGCTTTAGCCCTTTAGCTCTTTGGAATGAACTCTCATTGGCGTTTCTCTGGGGAGTTTTCTCTCTTTCCTGGTCGCTTGTATTCTGAGACTCCAGTTCTTAAACTGCTTGACCAGCTTCTGGTTTCTTCAGCTCTCTGCATGCAGGTGGTCACTCAGGACTACACCACTTCTGGATGGAAGCTAATTTGATGTATCCCCATTTTAGAAGTACATATGCTATGAATTTTCTTACTCTAGACAACCTTGACTAATACAGATTTAGGTACTAGGAGTGTTTTTAGAGACATAGAATTGTAAGTATAATTTTTTAGTTGGTTTAGTTTTGGTTTCTGGAGTCGGCTCTCTAATTTAGTTAGACCTAAATTTGCTAAAGACCCTCCTTCTGACAATATGAATAACTGATAATCTATGACCTGAAATATTCAAAGAGATACAAAAAGTAGATGTAGTTGTGGCTATTAATTCAGCCTTTGTGAAGGTGGCGGGGTTTAGTGTTTCTAAATATACTACTTTGAAACATTTCTTAAAAATGGAAATATATTGGGCTGGTTGCTCCTGGAATCAATTGTCAAATTAGAAAAATAAAAAATTAGCTCCCTGATTAAATTTCTAAACCCTAGGAATGCATACCTTACCTTAGGGCATCTAATTGTGCTTTGAAGGAGAATTCTCTCTCTTATACTCACAGAGGTGAAGTTGCCAAAACAAAACACAAGCCCTCATGCTGCTATTGGCTGAATTACAATATAAGGTTCACTTTCAACCTCAAGGTGTGTCTTCAGTTAAAGTATGGAGTCTGCTCTGATAAACATGGGATTCTGTACATTGAAACAGAGAAGTGTAGGGGCATCCTAAAAAGGCTGGGCCATTTAATTATTTCTTTTTTTCCTCCTTTATTGTTTCTTGTTTATTTATTTACTTACTTATTAATTAATTAATTAACTAATTAATTATATTTGTACTGGGAACTGAACTCAGATCATTCTATTTCAAAGCTACACCCCTAGCCTCTTTTTTAAACTGGGTGCTCCCCAGGTTGCTGAAAGCCGCATTACATTGGAGTCTGTCCTTGAACCTGTGGTTCTTCTGTCTAAGCCCCCAAAATGACTGGGGATACTGGTGTATGCCATTGCACCTGACTGAATTTCTTGATTCTGGTGTGTTTGTTTTTCCAGAAGAAGTGGCCTCCCCAAATTCTATAGAATTGGCTTCTCCATCTTTTTGGGGGGATGCCTTGTATTCATACATCTTAATGGGATAAGAGACTTGTGTAGGCAGACATGCATGCACACATCTCCCAATCCCTATCCCATTCCCTCCCCATTCCTCCTTCCCATACTTTTTCACCTTTTCCTGAGGGAAGTAATCCATAATTGCCTGTAAAAACAGAGCAAGACAATGTTGACACTTCCTAAGATTCACCCTCACCACTCACTTTTGCTTCTATACCTATAATTTGAATCAATTCTATGCAGGTCCTTAAAAATAAGGCACACAGTGTGGCCCATGAAAAAATGTGCCAAACTTCAAAGGAATTTCTTGAGTTTTCTAATTCATATGAGAAGAAGTCTGGGGAACATGTATGGAAATGCATTTTAAAAGTGTGGGATAAAGTGGAATGAACATATAATTAGACCCAGATTAATTTGTTGATGGCAACGCCCGGCGTGGTGGCACACACTTGTAATCCCTGCACTTGGGAGGCAGAGGCAGGAAGATGGCGCAGGTTCGAAGCCAGCCAGGCTGGCTTAAGAGACCATGTTTCCAAATAAAAATATAAAATAGGTCTGGGACTGTAGCCCGGAGGTAGAAGGGCTTCCAGGAACCCCAGTACCACAAAAAAAAAAAATATTGATGGCAAATTAGGCAGAGATTCCAGGATTAGTGAAGAAACTCACAATGTTAAAATGTACTTATAGTTTATTTGATTGGTTGGGAGAGATATGAATTAAAAGATAGACCTATTATGAATGAAATTAAATGCATAATATTTCTTGATTTTTCTATGGATGAAAGGATTGAAAGGCTTAGAGCCTGGAGTATTTAAGTAAATTTTTCACGTAAGACCTCTCCTCCACAGAGGGAAGGTCCAGAAGATGTGCCCTTCACTAGTAGTTTCATAAACAGATAGTGTGAGGGGATAACCAGAATCCTTGAAGAGCTCTGTCTCTGTTCTCTGGATGCCAGATCTTTCCATGGGAAAAACAATAACTAAGTTGGGAGACTTAAATGCATAGGGTACAACTGGATACTGGCAAGGCAGGGGCCAAGGGGCACCTTTCAAGCACTAGGTTGAAAAACAAGGTGGCTGTACTTAACTACAATGGGCAGATATGGGGAAACAATAAGCAGAGTATTCTGACTCATAGAGATTTATGATACTGGCTTATTTATGATGGGGTTTCAAGAAGTCAAATAGACAGGAAACCCACCACGTTCTTTCTTTCCATAAGCAGAGAAATTTCAGAGCAAATTTTTCAAATTTGGCCTTCACTCATAATAGTAGGGAATCATGGCTACTCAACCAGTTCCTAAACTTGCGGCAGTTTATGGACCCAGAACTCCTTTATGGAAGGGAAGACCTTTTGGAGGGAGACTCCAGTGCGCAACCAGAAAGTTCTGCTGTTAATCTTTTTCTATTTTTGTGGCAGAAAGTTTATTTAAAAAATAATAACTGAGATGGGCATGGTGGCGCACACTTGTAATCCCAGCATTTGGGAGGCGGAGACTGGAGGATTATGGTTCATGGACAGCCTCAGCTCTTTAGTGAGACCCCTTGAAACTTAGTGACACCCTGTTTCAAAAATAAAGAATAAAAAATTAGGGCTGGGAGTGTCACTCAGAGGTAGAATGCCCCTGGGTTCCATCCCCAGTACAACAACAACAATAACAACAACAAAAAAAGACTGAAAAGAAAAGCTACCAAATCTAGAGGAAAAAAAATCAGAAATAGAGTGTGTGTGTGTCATGCTGGGGGTAGAACCCAGGGGCATTCTACCTCTAAGCTACACCCTCAGCCCTATTTTACTATTTTATTGGTATTTTTTATTTATTTATTTATTTATTTTATTTTATTTATTTTACTATTTTACTATTTTATTGGTACAATAGAGTCTCACATCATAATGTGTACCATGTTAACAGTGAGTGACATAGATGCACACAATATTTTTGTTATTCACACAATCTTATTTTCTAACGCTTACCCTAATGGACCTAGAACCTTTCACGTAGGTAACCATACATTGGAAAAAAAGAAAATAATCAGAACCTTGAAGGACTACTGAACACTGAAAACACTGAATTGGTATTGATTCCAGAAGAACAAAAATGTAATTTTGGGCCGGGCGTGGTGGCGCACACTTGTAATCCTCGCACTTTTTAGGCTGAGACAGGAGGATTGCGCAGGTTCGAAGCCAGCCCCAGCTCCTTAGTGTGTCTCTCAGCAACTTGGTGAGACCCTATTTCCATATAAAATATTTAAAAAATAGGTCTGAGAGTATAGCCTGGAGGTTGAAAGCCTCTGGGTTCCACCCCCAGTACCACAAAAAGAAAATGTAATTTTGGGCCTCCACTAAAAGTAAATGTTTATGGAAGTCAGGTGATCAAAGAAGTTCTAGCCAAGGTCTGACTTATAATGGGTCGAGTGGTCTGTAAACTCATTCTGAGATTATCTCCTTAAATAATATCCAGAATGTATAACTGATACAGACATTCTTAGCACTTGTCAGAGTTCCAACATTTGTTCTTTAGCCTGTGGAATGAGGACCACTGTGTTTGGAAAGGCCAAATGAGAGCTATTAGATCTTCTGCTTTATAAAATAGTAAATAAAAAACAATACTGTGTACTTGGAGAGATTACACAAATTATTGCCAACATCAGGGATTTATAATATTCAGGGATGTTAGTTCCCACCATGACCCTATTTAAATGTCATATTTGTTGTCCCATTAATAAGACGGGTGTATATTAGAGAATTATATTTCATTATCTTAAGCTTAACCAAGTAGTGACTCAAATTATAGCTGCTCTACCAGATGTATTTTACTTGATTGAGTAGATTAACATATCTCCTTTTACCTGGTGTACAGCTATTGATTTTATGAATGCCTTTTCTCCATATGTATTCATAAGGCTCATTAAAAGCAAGTTGCTTCTAGTTGGCAATGCTAAAATAAACCTTCACCATCCTACCTCATGGGTCTATCAAATCTCCAGATATATATATATATATATAGCTTTTCTCTTCCAAAAATTGTTACACTGGTTCATTACATCAATGATACTATGTTGATTGACCCAAGTGAACAAGAGATAAAAACCACTCTGGAGTTTTTAGTGACGCATTTGCCTTCTTTGGCATGGGGTACAGATTCACCTAAAACTGAAGAGTCTTCTATCTCAGTGAAATTTCTAAGAACTGAGTGGTATGGGGCATCCTGAGCTATCTCTTCTAAGGTAAAAAGATAAGTTGTTTCATATAGCTTATTCTAAAACTAAAAAAGGCATAATGCCAGTGAGGCTCTTTGGATTTGGGAAACGACACATTCCTCACTTGAATGTGTTACTACAGTCCATCTACTGGTGGCTCAGAAGGCTGATATTTTTTAGTAGGGCCACAAACTGAGAAATGTATTGCAGCAGGTCTGGGCTGCTCTACAGGCTGCTCTGCCAATTGATACTTAGAGATGCTGTCTGGAGCCTTTGGCAGGGCCCCAGAGGTAAATCACAGCAAGTCCTTTGAGATTCTGGACCAAGGCCCTCCTGTCATCCTCTTCAAATAATCAGTCTCCCTTTGAGAAGCACTATTTGCCTGCTGCTAGGCCTTAATTGAAGCATGTGACCATGGACCAGCAAGTTATCTCTGACCTGAGATGCCCATCATGACCTGGATGTTATTTGGGCCACTATGCTATAAAGGTGGATATGCACAGCAGCAATCCATCACCAAATACAAGACTGAGCCTGAGGGTCTTAAAGGTATAAGTAAGTTTTCATGAAGAATTGGACCAAATGCCCATGGGTCCTACTCCCACGGAGTACACTTGTAGCATTATAGGGTGTAACCTAGGATTAGTTGACACAGGAAGTAAAAGCTACAGCCTGTTTTGTAGGTGGGTCTGCATAATAGGCAAGCACCACCTGAAAATTTACAGCTTATCAATACGACACCTCTCTGGGACTATCCTAAAGGACAGTGCTTAGGGGAAACCTCAGTGATCTTAACTTTTTTTTTTATTTGTTTGTTTGTTTTAAAGTTTATTTATTTTTCATTTTTAAAAATTTTTATTGCCGCATCGTAGTCATACATCTTGATGGGGCACAAGATGATGGAGGCATACGTGCAAACATCACCAAATTAGCCCTTACCCAGTCCTCTCCCCATTTGTCCCCCCTCCCTCCTCATGTTTGGCTTAGTAATTGACATGGATATGTTTGTGAAAGTACATCACGTACATTAGAGGACTTACTTCTTCCTCCCTCCCATTCCCTCAGGTCACCTGAGTTACTCAGATATAGTATCTCCTTCATTTAGAGTTCTTTCTATGATCCATTTTTTCCACAGCTTCCACGTATTAGGGAGAACTTCTGATTTCTTATTTTTTGTGACTGACTAATATCACTTAGCATAATGTTCTCCAGTTCCATCTATTTTCCTGTAAAGGACATAATTGTGTTTTTCTTTAAAATTCCATTGCATACATATCCCATAGTTTTGCAAGCCATTCATCCATTGATGGACATCTTGGCTGGTTCCATAGTTTGGCAGTGTAGAATTGAGCACCTATGAACATAGATATGCATGCATTAGTTTGGTAGATTGGTTTACTTTCTTTTGGGTAGATACCAAGAAGTGGTATTGCTGGATCATATGGTAAGTTCTTTCTCAATCTTCTGAGGATTCTCCATACTGTTTTCCAAAGTGTTCGCACTAATTTGCAATCCCACCAACAATGTCTTTGAGTTCCCACTTCTCCACATCCTCACCAGAATTTGCTGTTGTTTGTCTTTTGAATGATTGCCATTCTAGTTGGAGTTAGGTGAAATCTCAGTGTAGTTTTGATTTGTAGTTAATGATGTTGAGCATTTTTTCATGCATTTATTGGCCATTTGAATTTCTTCTTTCGTGAAGTATCTATTTAGTTCACTTCCCCATTTTTGATTGGATTATTTGTTTCCTTAGTGCTGAGTTTCTTGAGTTCTCTGTATATTTTAGATATCAGTCCTCTATCGGAGGAGTAGTTGGCAACGATCTTCTCCCATTCTGTTGGCTCTCTGTTGATGTTCTTGATAGTTTCCTTTACTGTATAGAAGTTCTTCAGTTTAATGCAATCCCACAAATTGAGTCACCTTTTAGTTTCTTGTGCCTGTGGGGTCTTGTTGAGAAAAGTTTTACCTGTGCCTATGTGTTGCAGTATTAGACCTATGCCCTCTTCATGGAGCCTCAAGGTCTCTGCTGTTGGACATAGCAGAGGCTTAGAGTCAGGCTTTTAATTAGTGAAAAGTGTGTCGGGAGATCTACACTTAATACTAGATCCAACTAGCAGGATCTCTGGGATCACCACAGACCACCCAATTGTGGTGAACAAATAGAAGTCAGACCAGCCCAGCCCTAGCTGTGGAGAGCAGAGACTATTACACTGAGTTGGTCTCAGAGGCATCTGCCACCTGTGGAGGTTGTGAGTGACCAAGTCTTCACATCTGTGAAAAGCATGGAGGACACCTGTGCTTAATACTACATCCAGGCCCATTGATACTGGCCATCTCCATAAACTGAGAAAGATTCAGAACCAGGCTTGCAACAAGAAAGGTGTCGATGGCACTTGGTGTCTGCACACAGAGAGACTGCAGAGGCTCGGTCTGCTGAATATTCATATATTTGTAGGATTGCCTTAATTTGTTTTTGTTTTGTTTTATTGTTCTTTATGTGTGTGTGTGAGTGTATGCATTTTTATTTACCCTCTTCCCACTCCCATTCTAAGCATCTTCTCTTGAACATACCTACTCTCTTCTCTCTACCACTTTTCTTTCTTTTCCTCTTTCTTGCCTTGTGTTAAATCTACTTCACATTACTCTACCAGAAACTTCACATTGGTTACTAGACGACTACTAGGTTAATCATGCCCTCTTCACACTTATGCACATTCAGATGGCCAGAGAGTGCTGCAGTGGGCTCATGCTCATGGGATTCACTGGCCTTACCATGATCCCACAATCCCAAATACTAGGGTTTTTGTTTTTTTCAGGTCTGGGGATAGAACCCAGGGGTATTCAACCTCTGAGATACACCCTGTGTCCTATTTTTTTGTTCTTCTTTATTTTGAAACCGAGTCTCACTGAGTTACAGAGGGCCTCACTAAGTAGCTGAGGCTGTCTGCAAATCATGGTCCTCCGGTCTCAGCCTCACAAATGCTGGGATTACAAGCATGCACCACCATGCCCAGCTTCAAATACCTGGTTTTATAGAACAGCGTGTGGTCTTTTGAAGATACAGTTATAGTGCCAGCTAGGTGGCAATAGCTTACAGGGCTGTGACAAGGTTCTCCTGAAGGCTGTGTATGCTTTGAATCAACATCTACTCTTTGATACTATTTCCTCTATAGCTAGAATTCTGCAGTGGTAAGATATGAAATTCAAAGGTAACTGTCACATTTCAAGCAATGAGGAATGAATTTAGAAAATCAATACTTTTTTTTTAATTTCAAATGAATAAATAACTACAACTTTATAAGTGCTGCCTTGATTAAAGTAGTGAAATACATAGTCTACCTCAACAAAATGTCTCACTCCAAATCTCTTTTCTCACTGATGCTATGAACATGATGTAGAGAATTTAATTATTCATCATGAGTAGTAAAATCATGTTTCACTTTGTGGATGTCCATGCAGTTCATGATGTGGTCCCATGACTCTAGAATGTCCCTGAGTACAACCCCTAACACACACACACACACACACACACACGCATATGCACACGCGCACACACACGCATACGTACATGCCCACACACGCATGCACACGCATACGTACGCACACACATGCACACACACACATGCACACACGCGTGCGTGCACACACACACACATAGTGAAGTTCTCTCTTCCCTATTACTGTTCTTGTGAAGAGGTTGTTCTTGTGAAGAATTGACATTTATTTTTAAAGTTTAAATAGTTCAATAGAATAGTCATCAATACTTGGACAGGGAACTGAATCCCAACAACAGTCACGTCAGCTCAGACTGGGATCTTCCCCCAGCCAAGCCTTCAGTTGAGATGTCAGCAGTGTCCGTGGCCTACATAGGCATTCCTGACCTAAAGAAACTTTGAGTTCTATACATGTTATTTTAAAACTATGAATTGAGTGGTGGGTATTAGTAATGCAGAAATAAATGTTATACCTTGCAGTAAGAGTAATGTGGTGTCCTGGAATGGTTCCTGGAACACCAAGAGAAATAACATTTGTGGAAACATGTTTAAAACTAGTAGTTCAGTCAATAGTCTTTACAATGTCAATTTCTTGGATTTTAGAAATATACTAAGATTATATAAGTTGTTAATACTACATTGAAACTAAAAGGTACTTGAAATTTTCTACACCACACAAGCAACTTTCTGTAAATTTAAAGTTATTCAAAATAACATTCTGTTTTAAAACTTTATTGATACAACATAAGCCAGAAAGCAAAATTATATTTGGGCTCAGTTTCTGAATGCATATAAAAGAAAAATAAACATCTTTCTTATCTCTCCACCATTCTAAACCAGGTGTATCTTCTTCAAAATTATATCAATATAATATATAGTAATATGATCAATATTTTGCATTAATATTATATCAATAATATATATAACTTATTGATATTAATATAAATTTACACTAATTGTAATGACACTGCTTTATGTTATTTATATTATATAAAAATATACTTTCAGGTCTTTGGGAAGTACCTTTTGATAACTAGTTCTCATTCTACAAACCCCATCAATAATTCATTAGGACCATCTATTCTGTTACTTCTTGTCAAATCCAAAAGTCACAACTTAGATATTGTCATGGTGACAGGTGAACAGGACACAAAAATATTTTAAAACTGATTTAAGTGAGCCCTTGCTTTTAAAGACCTGAAAAATGTTTATATATGAAGCTTTTGACAAATTCAGGCTCCTGAGTGATACACATGTGCGATACAAAGGCAGAGAAGTCCAGGTAGAAAGAAATATGAGTAGGCAGGTTGAACACATTCCCACTCTTCCATGCTGTGGTCTAAGAGATGGACACAGGCAGAGAGCAGAATCTGCACGTGTGCTGGTTAAACAAAGCATCCTACAGCACCAAGGGCCGCAAGCTTAAACACAGCTCTCTGTGCACAGTGATGGCTCTCGGCTGGGAAGTGTCAGAGCTGAGCTCAGGAGTCATGTCTGCAAAGACTGTAGGGCGAAGGCATGCACAAACTGCGTGGACATCCACGGAGTCAAGACATGCTCTTACTTTCCATGATGAATAACTATATTTTCTAAATCATATTCATTGCATCACTGAGAAAATAGATTTGGAGTGAGATATTTTGTTGAGCTAGAACACGTTTTTTACTTCTTTAATCAGAACAGCACTTAAAACGTTGCCATTATTTATTCATTTGTAATTTAAGAAACCTTGTTGATTCTTTAAATTTATTCCTCATTGCTTCAATATGACAGCTGCATTTGAATTTCATCTCACCCTGTAGAGTTGTCTTCATTTAATTTTCAGTGGATTTTCTATAACAGTCAAATGACCTTTTGAAATGTAGACTGGCTTTCTTCTTTTTCTGTTACTAATGGGGTAGTGTGATTTACCTTTTTGTACCATACTCAAAGTACTTAACATATCAGATATATTTTTACATATATCAGCCAAATTATATCACTGTAAAGTCTCGTTTGTTTTTACTTTTACCCCTGTCATAAGCGACCCATTTAGCTGAAATTCTCAAAGAGATCCAATAGGAGCCAAAACAGTACTTATATTCCACAAAGGACAAACAGACATAAACAGAGAGATTCAATCTGAGAGGGCCACAGAATGATGAATGTGAATCTTCAGGTAACAGATAAGCCAGCAGACAGAACCCTCATTCACAAATGAGCACAGAGTGCCCCAAATCAGATTTCTTGATTCCCACTCAATCGTGATCTCAGCATGAGAACCACCACAGATATTCCCACCAAGAGAACTGACTGACTGACCCCCCACTAAAAGGGGGCAGACACGAGGGATCAAAGGCTATGAAGTGCTCTCCACGGAAACTTACCCAGGTGGCCAAGTTTGTCTTGACTCACTGCATTCAATATCCTAAATGAATCCAAATCAATCCAAATGCCAGAACAAGCTGTACCAGCTAAGACAGAGTTAGCTTTTAAGAGTTATGTGGGCCTGTCAGAAGAGACAGAATTCATGTCTAAGTCATCCTGGAGTTTGCTATTTCCCAGATTCACAAGTGTCGGGTGTCAGGTCCTCATCTCCTCTGTCAGTAAACTTATAACAGCAGGTTATTTGTTGACAAGAGAGAAAGGCAAAGGAGGGGTGGAGAAAAAATGTCAGCTCTGAAACAAGCCATCACTTAGCTACCAGGGTCTGAATCAAGCCCCATAGTTAGACGTTGGAAGGTCTTTAAATTTTTCAGTTTTCCTCTCTATCATTTCTAAATAGCCACAGCATTTGGATTTGGATTTGTTTTTTGGTGGGTGGGCAGCGCTGTTGTTTAGCATTTTCTTTATTTATGGCACTGCATGGTGCACCATGGTAATTACTTTGATTCTTCATTAAAGCCTTTGACCCAGCATTTTAACGGAACTCCTTGATAGATAAATGTTTTATTATTATTATTGTACTGGGGCTCCTGGAAACCCTTCTACCTCTGGGCTACACTCCCAGACATATTTTTATACATTTTTATTTGGAAACAGAGTCTCTTAAGCCAGGACAGCAGGCTTCAAACCTGTGCAATCCTCCTGTCTCTGCCCCCAAGCTCGGGGATTACAAGGGTGTGCCACCGCACCAGGCTAGATAAATGTTTTTAGAAATAAAGACCTTGCCAGGTGTGGTGACTGGGAGTATAGCCTGAAGGCAAAAGGGTTTCCAGGAACCCCAGTACCACCAAAAAAGAGAAAAAAGAAAAGAAAAGAAAAGAAAAACTTGATTAGATGTATACTGACTTCTTCCAGGAGTTCTATTGATTCTAGGCTTTATTAGCTGACAGAACAAAGGAATTTGTGTGTATACTAATTCACACATATAGACATACGTATACTTGTTTTGAGAAAATTCCATCTATTTTTTTCTTAAGCATGAATTCCTACTAGTGTTGGTAGTTCCACGAGGTCCAGTACCATGACACATGAGTCAGGTTACGCATTCTCCACCTATTCATTCCATTCAGTGAGTTTATTTTATATACTGTTTTTCTGTCTCTGGCATCTGCATCCTCCTAAATAAGATTTTTTAAATTTGAATACATTTATATTCACTGGTTATTATATGAAGTTTTATAAGATATAAAAATGGTGCCTTTAAAACACAATTATGTTATTATAGAAGACAACGTTGCTTCCTGAGAGACTTCTTCTCCTTTTCACCTATTTAATTTCACTATTTTTAAATCACTATTAACCACTAGTATGTATGTAGGAGGAGATACTACTAAAATTTGAACCCAGGAGTGTTCTACCTCTGAACTAAAAACCAGGCCATGTACTATTTATTTATTTGTTTATTTATTTATGTATTTATCAAGACAGGGCCTCACTAAGTTAGTGTTCACCGGCCTCCACCCTGTGATCCTCCTGTCTCAGCTTCTCTAGTACTGGATCACAGGCATGTACCACTGTATGCAGAAAGCCACTCATCTATTTTTTTTTTTTTTTTGGTGCATGGTAGTCATACATCCAAATGGGGTCCAAGATGGTGGAGGTATACACGCACACATCACTCATTTAGCCCTTCCCCAATTCCCGCTCCATTACCTCCCTCACCCTTACTTCTCATGTTTGGCTTACTGGTTGACTTTGACATGTTTATGAATGTATGTCATGTGCATTACTATTTTTATAGTTTTACCTTTTTCAGGATGTCATATAAATGGAGTCCTACACTATAATCTTTCAAACTGATTTTTCTCAAATAATGGGCATCAACATTTGTGAAGTATAATTTATGATGACTTTTATTTTGCCAAGGACTAAAGGTATGGCACATCAATGATATAGGTTCACTGGGAAAGTGTCTACTCATACAATTTGCCCACATTTTTGAATATTCCTGTTGTTTTATACATGTAAGAGTTTTTTATATATTGCATATAAAATACCTCTATCAGTTACATGTTTTGCAGACATATTTGCCCATCCATTGGGTTACTGTGATGGTGCAGTGTTAATTGCAGAAGTTTTTAATTTTAATACATTTCTGCTTAAATGTGTTCTGTCACTTCAATTTTGGCATCATATCATAGAAACTATTGTTTCACTTAAGATTCTTAGAAGTTATCCCTATGCTTTTGGCATGAAATATGTTATCTTCGATGTTACACTTAGGTTTATAATCAACTTCGAGCCAATTATGTTCTTTGTATGAGGGAGGGATTCGGTTTGCATGTGGATATACACGTTACAACAATATTGGTTAAATGCCATTTTCCATATCATATTACCTAGGAGACCTGTTGAAACCAATAAATGTAAATTAAATAAGTGAGTACTGAAATCCATTCTAATGAATTATATTTCTATACTTATAATAGTATCATATGCCTTCAGTACTGTTATTTGTTAATAAGATATGAAATAGAAAGTATGAGTAAAGTGCTCAAACTTTGTTACATAGGATTGTTTATTCTGTACAAAACACTCTCGTTTCCATATGAATTTAAATTAAGTTTTCTAATTACTACAATAAACCTTTCAAGATGACTCTAGTATTTCCATAGACCTTGTATTTAAGCAATAGATCGATTTGGAAAGTGTTGCCATTGAACAAGAGTGTGA
The DNA here is from genome assembly GCF_963383645.1 of Muscardinus avellanarius. Classification (NCBI taxonomy): domain Eukaryota; kingdom Metazoa; phylum Chordata; class Mammalia; order Rodentia; family Gliridae; genus Muscardinus; species Muscardinus avellanarius. The sequence continues at coordinate 163,756,101 of NC_137788.1, forward strand.
TTTAGAGGGGTGCACCTGTATATGCCCCTGACTTCCTCCGGTCTCTTTCTTTCCCTGCAGTCCCCTTTCACTATTTCCTCCCTGTCCCCTCCCCATACATAATACTGATTTTCATGGTGATAAATTCACACACTTAGGTCAGAAGATTACTTGGTAGAGCAAAATGAAGGACCAGGTATTTATAACAATGCTCTGTATCCGGAAGAATCCGGTAACTTCAAGTCACCCCCCATACTACCTCTGGTATAGGGCATTAGTAACTCTATCTTTCCATCTTTGTAATATAAAATTGTTTAAAGCTTATAGCAAGGGTTCAGGCTCTAGTTTTCTAAACATAGCTCAGAACAAGAACCTGCAGGTACACACCTCACTGTAACAATTTCGTGAGCCCAGCAGGGCCCCCGAAGCAGTTCCTCCATTGTAACGTCTATGACAAAAGCCAATGACCCTATTCAACCCACACACACATTAGCGAAAAAGTATTAACCTTTTAATCCTACTTATTCCTTCTTTAGCTATCTATTATGTAGCATATTATAACATAAGTATGTAGGTTTATCCTCATTTGCACAATTTGTAAAAATAAATTATTTTTCATGATTAAAAAAGAAATTATTTTCCGAGTTTTATTCATATATATATTTTTAATTTTTATTGGTGTGTTACATTCTTACATCTGAATGGGGTACAAGATGGTAGAGGCATACGTGCACACATCACTCAATTATCCCTTACCCAGTTCTCACTCCGTTCTCTCCTCCTCCCTCCTTCTCACGTTTGACTTAGAGCCTGACATCGATTTGTTTCTTAATGTACATATGTGCATTAGAGAACTTCCATCTTCACCCTCTCATCCACTCAGATAGATCAACGTATTTGCTCATCTGTGGTTTCTCCTTCTTCATGTACTGTTCCTCCTAAGACCCATTTTCTCCCTAGCTTCTGAACATTAGGGACAGCATCTGATTTCTTATTTTTTGTGACTGACTGATCTCATGAAGCATAATGTTCTCCAGTCCCATCCATTTCTCTGTAAATAATGGAATTGTGTTTTTCTTTATGGCTGAGTAGAATTCCACTGTGTACATATACCTGAGATTGATTTTTAAAATAATCACCACTTTATTAAAACAATGGATTTTATTAATATTTACTGCAACTTTTACTAATTTTTGGTACTAATTATATTTTAATGGATTCCATGGGATTTTACACACACAATATTATTTCATTGGTAGGGAGAGAGTTAGAATTCGTCCTTTCCAGTCTAGATGACTTATATTTTCCTCTACTTACCATAACTACATACTTCAGAAAAAGTTGGGGTAGAAGTTGCAAGAATAAACAATGGTCTCTTAATTCTAATCTTATACAAAATACTGAACCTATGACAAAAATCTATGTTACTATATTATTTGGTTTTGTTGTTCTTTATCATCTTTCATGAATGCCTTCAGTAAAAAAAGTTAATTTATTTAGTGTTTTTTTATCATACTGGGTTTTATATTTGGCAATTGCCTCTTCTGCATTTTTGAGATAAAATGAGGGTTTCCTTCTTTCATTTATTAATTCATTTCAAAACGATAATTCTTTTGTGTAGAGCCACACTTGCATTTCTTGAAAAAATGTCTGTTCACAGCAGGTAATCATTTTTTTCTAAGTTGCTACTTTCTTGGATTGTATTTTTTTGAGGATTTTGATCTGCCTACTAAAAAAGCATATGGCTATTTTCAGCTGTCTTTAAAATTACCCTCCAAGACTCACTTATTCTCATGTAATAGAATGAATTGCAATTATTAAATAATTTAAACCACTGTAGTTATGAGTAAATACTCTAGCCTTTTCTTTAACAACATGGAATTTTTATTTTTGGCCATGATCATCATGATACTTGCTGTGATAGGATTCTGTATCTGGCATTTAATACAGATAATTAGAAGTTTCTCTATATCTGATATAGACCCTTCGTGAAATGTTAATGTCATTGTCTTAAATAAAGCAGAAACTTTAACAGTTTCCATCAGTTTTTTTCTTGCTCTTTGAGATCATAGCTGCAGTAGACTGAGACATGCCTGACTGATGAGCAATAACCATCACAGATTATCCACTTTTATAGATTTTAATCACGCTTGCATTAATTTCCAGGTCAATTACCCAACATGACCACTTACTGGCAAAGTTACCAGTGGATTTTGGGTCCTAGTAAAGCACAAGAGAAATGATGTAATCAGGATAGAAATGCAAGTTGTATGAAGTTGCTGATGGTTTAAAATAGCATACTAGCCGGGTGTGGTGGCGCACGCTTGCAATCCCCGCGCTTGGGAGGCAGAGACAGGAGGATCACACAAGTTCAAAGCCAGCTGCGTTGGCTTAAGAGACCCTGTTTCCAAAATAAAAAAAAAAAGTATAAAATAGGTCTAGGAGTGTAGCCCGGAGGTAAAAAAGCTTCCAGGAGCCCCAGTGCCACCAAAAATAAATAAATAAATAAATAAATAAATAAATAAATAAATAAATAATACTATGGTATAGTAATAATTTTAATAAATGGAAAGAATATATACTAAATAATTATGAAATGTAACATGCATAAGCCAGTAACATAGTTTTTAACATAATGAAGTATAAGGTACTGTATATACCTGTATGTGCTACACTTTTATACAGCTGGAAGTGAGGTTTGTTTACACAAGTTTGGTCCCTGAGATGTGATAATGCATTATACCATGACCTTATATCAGTCATTAGATGATATAAAATTTTCATAATCTATGGAGCCATCATAGAGTTCATTGTCAATTAAAATATTTTATGTGGTACATATCTAATTAGAAAAGGCCATTAGTTATAACAAATACTAAGTCCAGTTTTAAATATGAGCAAATACTCCACAAGACAGAGAGAGTACAATCTTGAGCTTCACTAATTCTCTCTCCAGAGACTTTTGTCACATAGATTGTCAGAAAAAATTTTTGTCTGTGGCAAATACTGTTCAGGTTTAGTTTAAGAAAAATTTTTTAATCACTTGGTGATGAGGTCATTTTGCCAGGATTTTATATTATTTTTCTGCATTGCTTTTGTATATTTGTTATACAAAGTATTTTGTCTATTACATAGACAGTTATTTTTGTGTGGAATGAGAGGTCAAAGGTCCAATTTATTTCCTCTTGGATATTTGTCTAGAATTTTTATTTTATTTATTTATTTTTTTAATTTCAGCCAGGCCGGGCATGGTGGTGCACGCTTGTAATCCCTGCACTTGGGAGGCAGAGACAGGAGGATCCTGCAGGTTAGCCACGCTGGCTTAAGAGACCCTGTTTCCAAATAAAAAATATGAAAAATAGGTCTGGGAGTGTAGCCTGGAGGTAGAAGGACTTCCAGGAACCTCAGTACCACCAAAAAAATAAATAAATTTCGGGTTCATTGTAGTCACACTAATGATATAAAATACTTGTGGAGACATACATGCACACATCATCCAGTTAATCCACACCCGGTCCCTACCCCATTTCCTCCCCATCCCTCCTTCCCATGCTTGGCTTGGTGATTGATATGTTTGTTTCAGAACATCATGTGCTTTAGGGAGTTTCCCTCTTCCCCCTCCCATCCCCTCAGGTCGCCTTCTTGGCTCCTCTACTGGGTCTCCTTTTTCATCTAGAGCTCCTCCTGTCACACATTTTCCCGTAGCTTTCACATAGGAGGGAAAGCATTCGATTTCTTCTTTTTTGTGAATGACTAATCTCACTTAGCATTAAGTCTTTCTAACAAAGACCATGTAATACTGTAGAACAATTAAGAAAAACAAAGACATGAAAAAGGCATATTTACATATAATCAAATTACTCATAAGAAAAATCGTAGGGAAACAGACTTTAAAATAAAAGTTCTCATGTCCTCCAGTTCCATCCATTAGAACTTTGATTTTAAAGTCTGTTTTTCTATGATTTTTCTTATGAGTAATCTGATTATATATACATATTCCTTTTTCATGTCTGATTTTGTTTATTTCTTAATTGTTCTACAATATTACACCGCCTTTTTTAGAAAAACTTCACTAAACACAAGCATTTTTCCTCCAGAGCTCATTCTCTGGACAACTGAGTGATTCTATGAAGAAGAGAGTGAAGAGTAAAAATGAGCATTTCCTGCATTGTACCGATATCCTCAACAGTCATATGAATCAAGAGGTGGATTCAGAAATTTAGAGCATTGTTGTTAAGGCTTATTTTCTAAAATAACTTAGGAATCGTAGTCTATCTACCCAGTGGCCTGCTTTATTTTTTAGTACATTCTCAGTAAATTTTGACATCACACCTCTTTCTTTGTTCGGCCTGTCTTCTGGAGCCTTAGCAATGTGTAGCCCATCAGCATTAGTCAGCAGTGCCAAGAGTCAGGCAGGTCACTGCTCTGAGGACGCAGCGGGTGGGTGGACCCTCACCCAGAACATGCCTACCAGGGGAAGAGCCAGTGTGCACACGGCTGAGTCCAGGTCTCAGTGGGGTCTGTCTACCTGGGCAAGGACAGTTGGAAAATTTCATCCTTGTACAGAAAACAAATTTGTTCAAGAACCATTCTGCTTTCTTACCAAAGATAATTAATGATTCATTTCTTGTCTAGTAGTATTCATTCGAGCATTTGTGTTAACGCTTGTTTATAAATTTTCTTTTGTTTTATAGCCCTAAAACTTCCTCTACAACTAAGTTTGTATTTTTATTTTATATGTAAAGATCTTTCATCCTTATGATTGAATGTATTCATAATCATTTTTCTAGAAATCCTCTCAATTCTTTTCATTATTTTAAATATATCTTTTCTATATCGAATGAAAATATCAATGATATAAGTAATGATATATATTAACAGAGTCTCTGTTAATAATAAATATATTATTTCATACTTTTCCTCCAAAATACCTCTGGATTGAAGAAGAGCTAGATATAAACATTTTTGGAAGATGTAGGACAAAATTTGTTACACTGTCATACTTTAAATATCTCTGAATATTCTCATTATACAGTGCTAAATAAAAAATTCAAAACATTTAATTAGGCCAGGCGTAGTGGCATGGTGGTGCACACTTGTAATCCCCCCCCCCCCCCGCTTGGGAGGCAGAGACAGGAGGATCATGCAGGTTCGAAGCCAGCTGTGCTGGCTTAAGAGACTCTGTTTCCAAATAAAAAAGTATAAAAAATAGGTCTGGGAGTGTAACAGGAGGTAGAAGGGCTTCCAGGAACCTCAGTACTACCAAAAAACAAAACAAAATAAAAAACATTTAAATAGGCCTAAATGACTCAAATTTTTAATTAATAATATATAATCTCATTCTATAAGATAAATGATACCCCACTGTTGTTTACTGTTTAATGTACAGTGTCGTACAAACCATTTTATCATGTATTTGTCCATTTTTTGGCCTTATGTGTGATATTTCTAATCCCTATTAATCTTTCCTGACATGTTTTATTTTCTCCCTATAATTATGCACATCATTATTGTAACCCTGGCTCTATGTTTCTAATTGGCAATATTAAGATAAATAAGGTTCATCATGAATAGAACGCATGTAAAAACCCAGGCAACAGAACCAGCATTTGTAACACTAAAGCTCAGTGTACAATGCACAGTATCAATAGCAACCTCTCTGGAAAGCATCTGCTGTATGTAATTGCATTAGAGACTTTAGAAGGAATTGAAGGAAATAATAGCTCTTATATGCATCCGCCTTATTTTATTTTTCTTTTACTATAAATCAAATGGATTGAACAGATATTTACAGAATTTTTATCCCAACAACAGCTGAATTTACATTCTTCCCAGCTGCTCATGGAACTTTCCCCCAAAATAGACTACATTCTAGGCTACAAAGCAAGTATTGGAAAAATATTTTTAATTATTCCTTAATGTCTTCAAATCATACTGAATAGAAAGTAAAAATCAACAACTGAAAAATCCAGAGGAGTTACCTAAATATCTAGTTTGAACAAAACACTTGGATAAAGACTGAATCATAGATGCAGTATAAAAATATTTTAAAATTTCTATAATCAAATTATAATAGTAATACAACTTACCAACATCTCTGGAACAGTATGCAAATTTATTTGTTTGTTTTTTGGTACTGGGAATTGAACCAAGGGACATTCTAATTCTAGGATACACAGCCCAATTTTTTGTTTGTTTTAAACAGGCATTTGCTAGGTTGTTGAGGGTCTCAAATTATTAAAAGGAAAATTTATAATATTGCCTTCCCACAATTAAAAAATGGCCCTGTAAAAAAAATTCCAATAAACAACCTCATGATGCATCTCAAGGCCCCAGAAAAGCAGGAATAAACTGACCCCAAATCCTCTAGAAAGTAGAACAAAATTAGACTCAAACAGAAATTAATGAATGAGCCTTCTTTAAACATATGAAAAATCTCTTTTAGAGTTACAATGGCACATATTTCTTTCTTTCTTTTTTTTTGGTGGTACTGGGGTTCCTGGAAACCCTTCTACCTCTGGGCTACACTCCCAGACCTATTTTATACTTTTTATGTGGAAACAGGGTCTCTTAAGCCAGCATGGCTGGCTTTGAACCTGCAGGATCCTCCTGTCTCCGCCTCCAAAGCGCTGGGATTACAAGGGCCACCACACCCGGCTACAATGGCACATATTTCATCTAATGAAAATGAAAACAGAATTAAAAGTAATAAACAAGTTTACAAATAAATCAGCATCCTGGTTCTAATTCTTCTACGATATATTTTGGCCTAGAGATTTATAGCTGAGTGTGGTACGGCACACTTGTAATCCCAGTACATGGGAGGCTGAGATAGGAGGATCACAGGTTTTCGGCCAGCCTCAGCAACTTGTGAAGCTCTCCATAGCTTAATGAGACCCTGTTTCAAAATAAAGAATAAAAAATCAAATCTTTCCATTTTCTAAGTTCTTCTCCAGTTTCTTTATTCAATGTTTTATAATATTCTTTGTAGAGGTCGTTTACCTTCTTTGTAAAAATCAGGCTGGGAATCTAGCACAGAGGTAGAATATCCCTGGGTTTAATCTCTAGTACCACATATACACATATACAAACACACACAAGGATTTGTAAAAGTTGATCAAAAAGCCATGTTAATAAAGATGAATATTTGAGAATATAATTCTTAAATTTGTTCTCAGAGATAAAAAAAAAATGGTCCAGAAGAAAGAAGGGAGATTTATGAGTGCGGTGGGAAACGGCAAGTCCATGAGAAGATCCTCACAGTGTCTTGAGGATGTATCTGCGTGAAAGACAGGGTTCATGCCCTATCCTTAAAACAGGAGGGAAGGAAAGAATCATGTTAATCTTTAAGGTCAAAATCTCCTCTGATAAAAAGAGAGTTTATAGGAAAGTGGATAGGAATATAGATGAGAAGTTTGAGAGAATCATTAATAAATATGTGAGGTTCAATTTAAAAGAGATTAGTCTGTATTGTTCATTTAAATTTTTATTGGTACATTGTACTTTTACACTGTAATAAAATTCTAAGTGATACATTTATACATGCACATGACATCTCTTCGCACATCTCGAATCCCACCTCCCACGCCATCCACCCCCCATACTTGTTCATGAATTTGATATGGACACCTGTTTGGTATCTATGGCATATGTGGCACTCACAGGGAAACAGAATAGACAGTTTTTATATATTGTAGTATTACAGTCCTGTGTGCATTTAATAAATGGAGGTGAAAATCAGTTGGAGGAGGAAGAGCTGCAGTTCGAGCACAGAGGTCAGCATTACATCTGGATGGATGGACGAGAAGGCATTGTGGAGAAGGAGCGTTGGAGGATCTTGTCAAGAGTGACAATTAGTGAGTCAAGCAAACCACAGAGGGAAAGAAAGAAAAAAATATGTCCACGGCACAGGTCAGGGCATGAGAGACAGCTAGTGGATTTGAAATACAGCTGAGGATGGTCATATGTGCAGACAGCAGAGGCCCAAAGGGCAGAGAATGATGGGATTGTCAGGTGAGAGAGAACAGATCAGAAAGCCATGCAAGATCAGATCAGAGAGGGATGTGTCCTGTGCCAGGGAATGTTGAATGTCTGGGACTTGTTCCTGGAGACATTGCCCCATCCAACGAGGTCTACTTGTTAGGAATATAAAACAAGTGTGGGGTCCTTCCCCTGGGGAGGTCTTTGAGAATTACTGGGAGCTTTGTTTCTGGGGTGAAGTGAGAGTAGAGAAGGGCAAAAAGGCCCCCCAGACTTTTGGACAGGCTTGGGGACTTTGGGTATTCCTGTTTACCTTTAATATCCATTGCTCACACTCCGTACCCACAAAAAGTACTGGTTCCTGTCCACCAGCAATTTTGCAAGTGTAATGATCCATGAATCAGCAAAAATCCAGTCAATTTTTCTCAGTCACTAATCGCTACTCTTCATTTTTTCAAAAAAAAAAAAAGATAAATCAAGCCGGGTGTGATGGCGCACGCTTGTAATCCCAGCATTTGGGAGGCTGAGACAGGAGAACCATGGTTAGTGGACAGCCTCAGCTTCTTAGTGAGGACCTTTGCAACCCAAACCCTGTTCAAAATAAAGAATAAAAATAGAGTTGGGGGTAGAATGCCCCAGAGTTCCATCCCCAGTACCACAACAAAAAAGATAAATTGTAATTTTTAAAATTTATTTATTGGTTCATTGTCGTCATATATCTTAATGAGGTACAAGATGGTAGAGGCCTACATGCACACATCACTCAGCCCTGCCCCAATGCCCATCTCATCTCTTTCCCCCCCATGTTTTTCTTAGTGAATGAATTTGATGTTTATGAATAGATAGCATATACATTAAGTAATTTCCCTCCCCCCTCACTTTCTCACCACCTAGGTCACTTTATTTGCTCTCTGTGGTTTCTTCTTGTTCATCTAAAGTATTATCACTAAGGTGAATGCATTTTAAATTTATGTTGAGATATCTATTTTGACCCACATGTTGTTTACATGTTATATAGTCCCAATATATTTTAAGAATATGAAGTCACAACTCTGTTATCGATTTCTACTTAAATTCTACTTTTTCTGAGAACAGACATTTCTCAGAATTTATAAGAAGACATTCCATTACTTCTTATAACTTTGTTAAGGTTTTGTTTTATGTGCAAAATGGTTTTTATATCCAGGAGAAATCCATGTGAGCTTTACAAGAATAACCAATCTTGTCTTGTTCCATGAAGTTGTCTGCAGATGTAAATTAGAGCCACTCAATTAATGATGCTGTTCTTATCAAGTCCATTTTTACTAATAATCCACCTTTGGGATCAGTCTATTTTTATTACACGGATGTGAATGTTTCACTCAATAATAGTGTATTAATGTATTTTCATCAGTGAAATCAGATTTTGTATTATAGTTTAACACTCAGGTAAATGTGAATGGTCATATAAATATTGTCAAATAACAACTTTATGTAATTCCCTAATCTGTATGTAACAATTTCCTTGCTTTTAAGTCTGCTCTGACTGAAATCAGTCTTGCTTTTTCATCAGTATTAGGATTCTATAATTTGTTCCATCTTGTTTTATTAAAAGGGTCTCACTGAATTTCAAGGGACCTCACTAAGTAACTGAGGCTGGCCACAAACCACAGTCCTCCTGCCTCAGCCTTCCGAGTGCTGGGATTACACGCGTGTGGCACCATGCCTGGATGTCCCATCTTTTAATCTGCATGGATCATTATGGGTTTTTGTTTTCCATTTGTTTTAGTCAGTGCATTGTAATCATACATCCTGATGAACATAATTATTGATCATCATATGTCCTTGTTGAATTATTTCTTTATCAGTTATAAATGGCTTGCATTTTTTCTTCTGATGAATTTGGACATGAAGTGTACTTTGTTGGAATAAGAGCAGATTCCCTGGCTGTGTTCAGGCTCGAATTGAAGGACTATCTTTTTCTATCCCTTTACCTTTTTTCTGTGAATATCTGCCTGTAAATTGAGTGTCTTGCAAACAGCATATAGATGGATTGTGGTTTTTAATCCATTTTGCCACTTATGTAATTTGACTGAGGAGCTGATACTATTGAATTTTAGTGTAAATATGAGCAATACATTTGATTTCTGTCATTTTAAAATATATTTTCTGCCAGGCGTGGTGGCGCACGCTTGGAATCCCAGCATTTGGGAGGCTGAGACCGGAGGATCGTGGTTCGCGGACAGCCTCAGCTACTTAGTGAGGCCCTTTGCAACTCAGTGAGACCCTGTTTCAAAATAAAGAAAAAAATAGGGCAGGGGGTGTAGCTCGGAGATCAATGCCTCTGGGTTCCATCCCCAGACCTGCAAAATATATACATATTTTTTTTCAGCTTTAGATCGTGTTTCTTATTCTTTTACTTGTTCATTTCTGGAATTCACCCCTTAATCTTGTTCGGGTGTTTATTTTTATTTCTTCTTTGTATTTTTTCTTTGAGTAATTGTTCTAGTGCTGGTTTGTAGACATGTATTCACTGAGCTTTCTTTGACTTGCAAGATTTTCTTTCCTCCATTGGTGTTGAAAGATGCCTTTCCTGGATGAAGTGGTCTTGTCGGGAACTTATTTTCTTTCAGAATTTGAAGTATATCATTTCAGCCCCACGTGGCTTGGCTTTCATGGCTTGGTTTCAGAAGTGTGGAGTGATTTTCTTGTTCTAATTCTGAATGTCATTTATCCATTTGTTCTTGACGCATTTAAGATTCTCTTTATGGACTGGACTTTATCCCAAATCCCTCCGATGTTCTGGTTGTTGTTGAATTGTCCTCTATATATTGTTGAATACACATTCATTTTTGAATGAACTATCTTCTATTTTGAATAAGGTATCTTCTAAAAGTAAAGCTCCTTTTTATGTGGTCTAGTATGTTGTTGATGCTTACTTTTTCTTTTTTTGTGGCACTGGGGATGGAACCCAGGGGGTCTTTTACCTCTTAGCTACAGTCCCAGAACTAATTTTCATATTTTATTTGGAAACAGGGTTACACTAAGCTGTTGAAACCCTCACTAAGTAGATGAGGATGGCTTCGCACCTGTGAAATCCTCCTGTCTCAGCCCCCAACGTATTGGGATTACAAACATGCCACCATGCTCCGTCTGTCATTGCTTCTTTCTATAACATTTCATTTCATTTATTTCAGAGATTATTTTTTATTCTTATTCATAATATTGGACTCTCTATGAATATAATCACTTGTGTCTTTTAGATTTTCTCTCCTCTCATTTCTAAAGTCTTGAATTATATCTATAATTTTATTGTGTTTGTACTCAATCTCTCTCATTCTTATAACTAATCACTTTTCCTTTATAATGTATTCCATTATGGAGGTAAATATTTACCTCATGATATGTTTTAAAGAGCATTAGTGTAGGTAGCCACTGACTAGCCCCAGGCTTTTGTCCTCACAGAGCTCAGACAGAGTCAGATAGAGGTTGTTGAGCATCTGCAGCTTGTTGGGGTGTCTGTCCAGATTGTATTCCTTAGAGAGATTCCACCCCTCCTGTTGCCATGGTTACTGGGGATGCCTTAAACCTGTGCTCTGCTGATGTCACAGGAGATCTTGCACTCCACAAGTCTCCCTGTTCTCCCCAAGTTTTATGCCCACGATACACCCTGTTGTCCTTCTAATTATGATCTCTCAAAGTCCTGCAGGCCACCTGCTTCAGTGGCTCTGACAATGCCTGCTTAAGCCATATTGTTCATGTATCATCCCCAGCTGTTCTGCCTGAACTTTGACAGGGGCAAAGCATTGGAGGGTCTCTGTTGCTTTAGGTGGGAGCCACCTGCTGCATTCTAATTACCGCTGCTCACAGCACTCACCTGATCTTTATCCCCTTGAGAGACCACAGCTGCCTTCCGTGTACTTCCCCTCCCTGCCTCTTCAGTGTGCCAGCTCTGGGATGCAGCTTCTCCAGGACACCGCCTGCCTGTCACAGTGGCAGCAGTAGTAAGTCACAGCTGTTTCCTGGGACCCACCTGACGATCTGACATAGTTTCAGGTACAAGTCATTGTTTCCTGTTGTGTTTGCCTCCCAGGGGACCACAAAGCAGTCTGTGTTTTGTTTGTTTCCAAATTTCGGTCAGGAAATGAGGGGCAGCCTCACCTCACCTTTTGGTTGAGATCACTTTATTGTCCAGAGATCCTCTCCTGTGGCAGGAGTGTTTGTAAATTTAACTGTGTATGTTTTTAACCTGGGATCCACAATTGGAGTCGACAGGCCCCAGTTTGGTCTGGTCTGTGGGGAGGGTAGACTAATGCCTTTGCCTCCCACAGCTGATATTAGGGGCTGTCAGTAAATTCTCATTGCCAAAATGTTTTAAGAAGCCGGGCATGGTGGCGCGCGCTTGTAATCCCAGAATTCGGGAGGCTGAGACCAGAGGATCGCAGTTTGCAGACAGCCTCAAATACTTAGTGAGCTCTTCGCAACTCAGTGAGACCCTGTTTCAAAATAAAAAATGAAAAATATGGCAGGGGTGTAGCTCGGAGGACAAATGTCCCTGGGTTCCATCCCCAACCCCCCCAAAAAAAAATGTTTTCAGGGATTCTCTGCAAACGCCAGAGCCTGCCATTTTAGCAGTTCCATGGAGGACTTTCCCCCTGTCTCCCTCCTGCCTTTTCATCTTCTAAAGCTGTCTGTCAACTCATGATCACCATGAGGTATATTGGAGCCTTTCAGGATTCTTTATGAAGAGTTTGTCTTCACCGAGTTCTAATTCTGATGAGTTCTCTTGTGGCCCTGGTGATATTCAGGAGCAAGTCTTGGCTGGGCAATGTGGACGCTCAGGGGCACGAAGAATTGAATACACTGTTCGTTTCGGTTAGTACTCAATACCTGCTGGAATAATAAGATTTAGTTTCTTCTTTATTTTTTCTGGTTACTCTTTTCCTGGGATTGTGAATCCGTTCTTGAGCCTGACATGCTCATAGCTGGCCAGGCACCTTCCTACGTGAGCCCAAACATTTTCTCTCCTTCAAAGATATATATATATATATATATATATATATATATATATATATATATATATATATATTCAGATTTAACATTTTAGAAGAAAAACATGTCGCATTTTTGTTCTGTTCTGTTTTGTTAAGACAGTCTTCTTTTTTAATAGTTAAATGCTTTATATATTATGAGCAATCTATCAAATATATGATTGCTTAATACATTCATACATGTTTTGTGTTGTCTATAACATACCGCAAATCGAAGCAATTTTCAGTTCTGGTGAGGCTCAATTTATCTATTTCTTCTATTTGACATTTTTATTTTATTATTTTGTCTTTAAGGTTATCATTTCACCTAAGGCCACAAAGACATCTTCTTATATTGTTTTATATATGATTTGTAGTTTTATCTGTTTCAGAAAGTTCTATATACTCTGAGTCAATTATATAATATGGATTGATGGAGACCATAATACATATTTAAATAAATCATTCCAGAAACATTTTTTGAAAACAAATATTTCCCAAAATTTATGCCCGTCAGACACTTGGAATTCACTAACCAGTTTTTCTTCTAAAAAGAAACTTTAAATTCCATATGGATGCACAACTCCATGAAGATTGATCTGATTCTGAGGTTTAGGATTTTCTTCCATTATATATGGATTAAATTAAGTATTATGGATCCAGCTAGACATTTCAGGTGTCTTTATTGCTGTTGGAGTAGAGAAGAGTAAAGCAGTCTCTCTAAGAGAGAATATCTGGAATCCTGGATATCTGCCCTTTCCACTAGTGTCCAGTCCAGGCTCACAGAAAATTTGATGACTTTATTTTCTGCTTTTTGTCCACAGGCATGTATTGCCTGTTGTAATTAACATAGGGAAGTTAAGAATTTGGTTAAATCATTTTGTGTGTGTGTGTGTGTGTGTGTGTGTGTGTGTGTAGGGGGAGTCTTAGGATGGAATCCAGGGAATTTGTCCACCACACTACACCTCCTGCCCTATTTTTATTCTTTATTTTGAAACTGTTTTACTAAGTTGTAGAGGACCTCAATAAGTAGCTAAGGCTGTCAGTGAACCTTGATCCTCTAATCTCAGACTCTGGAACGCTGGGATTACAAGCGTGCAACACCATGCCAGGCTAAACAATTTATTTTTTATGTCAGTATATAGGAATGGCTTGTCATATGTTTTTAAAAAGTTAAACTATTAGAAAATCATGTGGGGCAACTCAGAGTCTGAGAAAACTATAGGGAGAATCTCTAGCTGGAGATTCTTGTTTTTTGACAGAGCTTATCTAAGGTACATTTTAACATGGTTGTCCCTTTCAGCCTTCCCAGACATATGAAGTCTCCAAGAAGAATGAAATATCTAATTCCCAGATTTTTTACACCTCCTGCGGTTTTTTGACATAAATATAGGTTGGTTATTACTCTAGATGGGTGTATGCAATACAAATCAGTGAACAATTCCATGAATATGGCCTTCACCATCTCCTGTGTACACTCTGTCCAGGTGGGAAATGCTTTTATCCAGCCCATGAAGGTATCTACAAAGATATTAAGGAACTTACAACTTCTGAAGGAGGATAACTGGAAAATCTAATTGTTAGTCTCCTCCTAGATAAGAGCTTTATGCCGTATGTCCTGAAGCAGAAATGAAGGCCTGATACCCTAGGTGTTGTTTTAGGGCACAAATATGGCATGCCTGAAATATTGAAGAGTCACTTACCTTTGAATAGTCTTTTACCGTCGCTGGGGAAAAAAAAATAAGTTCCCAGGAGTTGAGGTATGTTCTATCCCAAGAGAGAGTTAGGGCATTTAGATATAAGAGAAAATGGTGACATCCTCACAAACAGTACAAAAAGGTATACAACACCATTTTGATCATCCTTTGTTTGCCCACATTTCCTGCAGTTTATGCAGAGGAAGGAATTCCAGAATAGGAAGTTATTCAGAAAGGGCAGATCCTGAACTTAAAGGAAACTCGGGGTCCTCCTGTCAGGTCTGAGGGTGTCCTCGGTTGGACCCCTTTGGTGGTGACTCTCATGTGGGAGCCGCTGGAGAATGAGGATTCTTAGTCCAGGGCCATATGGGGTCCTTTCGCTCCACAGCGCAGTCTTTCCTCTTATAATGTTGACTTTTGATAGAGGACAGGGAACTCGGGGCCCTTTGTCCCCTCCAGACATTTGCTTACCAGTGTTCAGGATTCCCACGTTGCCTGGCAGTTTCCTTGGGGAAGGATCTGCCTGATGAAAACCTAGAGGCTGTTTTAGTTTCTGCAAAAGTTGGATGTGGGATTTATCAAGTTGAACTAATGTCCTTTTAAGGAAGTTAGGTCTCAGGTTGGTGTGTTTAATAAAAGCTTTTTGAGACTCCTATGAAGGCTGTGGAATTTTCACTGTGGACTCAACTATGGTAGGCAGTTTGTTATAATTACAGGCTTCCTTGACCAATGTGCTGTATCTCTCAAACCATATCAGGTGATTGCGTGCCTCTATTTGCTCAGAGTATTATAATCTAATCTCAGTGGGGATGAGGTAGAGGCACTGCAGTGGTCAAACTTTTAAACTCTTCAATATACTATTTAGGGTTATCTGAGGATTATTTCAGATTCTATTCAACCTAGGATCCTGCATAGAAAAAAAGAATTTCTACTCTAATAGTTTGACCCACTGCATTTGCTATCTACTCTAGAGGATATACTTAGAACTAGAGGAGAGCCCATCACATAGTGAAATAAGATATGTGTTAAAGTTCAGCTCTGGATTCCCGGGTAGAGGGACAAAAAGCTTTGGGATAGGGGTCTTGATGCTAGTAAAGGGATTACTATGGTAATTTCACCAGGTATTTTGTTTTATTTCCTGTATTGGACACAAAAAGAGGAGATGGGAAGTTTAACATTGCCATATGGAGTCAAGTTTACAGATGTTTCAAAGGTCACACATGTTCCTTAGAGTCATAGAGCTTGGATGTATGGAAACCATGCTGATATTTTCTAATCTTATCAGCCAGGATCTAGTTAGCTGAGTGTGGACGTGCAAGCTTGTACTCCTAGTATTTAGGAACCTGAGACAGGAGGAGCAAAGGTTCACAGGCAGCCTGAGATACTTGGTGAGGCTTCTGCACCTTAATGAAATCCTTGCTTCGGAGTAAATAATGAAAAATGGGGCTTGGGGTATAACTCAGAGGTAGAATTGTCTTGGGTTGAATTGCCATTACTGCCAGAGAAAAAGAGAAAGGGAGGGAAGGAGGGAGGGAGGGGGAGAAAGAGGGAGAGGGGGAGGGAGGAAGAGAGAAAGAGAGGGGGAGGGAGAGGGGGGGAGAAAGAGAGAGAGAGAGAATGAATGAATCTAGGTAGAATATGGTGTTAAAATTAAGGTTTTCATGTAAGAGCTTTGTTTCCTGATTACTTAATTGATATTGCGATTAATCTTCATTACACAAGAACATTAACTTTTTTTACCTTTAAAGTTTTATGTTCAACCTGTTCACAATTTCCTAGACTATATCCCAGAGGAAAATCTAGAGGTACTTCCAACTGATTTTCCTCTGACTGAGAAAATATGACAGCTCTAGAGAGGGGGCATCTCTGATTGCTATCAGAATAGCCTTCTCAGCCCCACCCAAGCAATAAAAGGTGAGGAAAAGGCCCTAAATGAGGATGCAGTACACAAGCCAGGTTTGCCAGATCCTGGAAACCTGCCTCAGCTTCTCAAATTCCTATCCTGTGCCACGGAGAATGCATAAATTTGTACAACATTTTACTTTTTACAAAATAATTTGCTAATTTACTTTAAAACACTTATTTATAGATTATCTCTGAAAAACAAGATACAAGATGGGTAATATTAACATTCAATTTATTTTTTTGTTGTTGTTTTAATGGGGATAGAACCCAGGGGCTTTTTACCTCTGGCTACACCCCTGGACCTATTTTATAATTTAGTTATAAACAGGGTCTAAGTAGCTGAGAGCCTCACTAAGCACCTGAGGCTGGCTTTGAACCTATGCCATTGTCCTGTCTCAGCCTCCCAATTACTGGGATTACAAACATACGCCACCACGTCTGGCCCCATTCAACTATTTTTTCTAACAAAGACGTGTCCTCTGAGCAAGAGACATTGTAGTTTAAAGTACCTTACAAAGACAAGCATAATTTTGGATAGACACATAGATGTATAGCTCAATAATTTTATGGACATCTTGACCTTTATCTTTGTGTGTGTGTGTGTGTGTGTGTGTGTGTGTGTGAGAGAGAGAGAGAGAGAGAGAGAGAGAGACAGACAGACAGACAGACAGACAGACAGACAGACGGAGAGGGAGAGAGAGAGTGTGTAAGAGTATTTTACTGGGGTTTGAGTCCAGGGACATTGTATCTCTGAGCAACACACCAGCATTATTTATTTTGAAACAGGGTCTTGCTAGGTTGATGAGAGTCTCACTACGTGCTGAGGCTGTCCTTGAACCTGCTATTCTCTTTGCTCAGCATCCCAAGTACTGGGATATATGTGTGCACCGCCATGCTTGATGAATCTTTATCTTATGAACAAATGTACAAACATTTATTTGTCAAGGATTTAAGTTACATGAACTAAAAGGTATTTTATTTATAAGCTTATCTAGTTTAAACTATAATTCAATTTGCTATCATATAAACAATATACAGACACAAGTGCAAATATAAAACTATTAGCAACAACACACATACACAAATATATGCAAATTAAACCAAAAGAAAATGATGTCCTTCATTTACCAGGATTTTTTCCCCACATGTAGAATGTAAGAGTAACAGATGTTCAGTACAGAGAGTTCCTGTCAGATTTAGAACTTCCAGAAACCAAAACATATCCTGTTACAGATTTTAATTCATGACACCAACATGAAGAAAAGCTTGTGCAGTTGTGTATGTTTACTGCAATCTGTCAGATTCAGGGGACACTGAATCCACTGATTCTGGTGTACACCTTCTCTGCCATGGCAGGCAGATCCACACCAAGCACCCCGGCCATTCACTCACTTTCTATGATACCCAAAAAGAGATGGTTGCTATTACTTAGTTTCCAAGTGAAACTCAGAGTTAACCCTAAAATAGTCACTCAGTGAAGACAGCTGGAGAATAGAAAAACAAGAAGAGGGCCAAAAAGACCTCGAGACAAAAGAAAAATATATTAATTGCACTGAAAAGGTAAATTTTTCAGAAAAAATACTGTGAACTCTAAAAGGCAAAATATTTTTGCCAAAAATAAATAGTCATAGTTACTTTAGTAAAAAGAAAGACTAGAGCTAGTCAGAATAGATTCCCCAAAAGAGTCTAAGAGCTCATGAGACAGGAATGGCCAACCATATCAATTCCAGATATGTTATAAGTTTTTACATCACAAATGACCAGTCAAGCAGACTTTACTGTAATCCCATCCCTTTTGATATAAAGGGATTATGATGCAGAACCCTAGAATCCTAGGGATTGGCTTCCTAATGATTTAAGGGGACAAACAGGATGAAACTACCTTAGAAAACCTCTTCTAGTAGGAAGGAAGCTGCTGAAAGTTCACAGAGTTTGGTCTGGCTAAACTCACCCTTGGAAAGAGTACCCTGGGACAATAAGTGTAAGCACTTCCCTTGTAAAACCTTTCCAAAGGCGTCAGAAGCCCTGCGTTGGGAAGAACTCACAGTGTGTAAGGATGGAAACCCCTTCCAGAGAGTGCATTAACCAGAGACATGGGTATCCATCATCAGCCTAATTTGCTGATAGCAGGTAATCACTGTGGGACTGTGCAGCTTTGGTTATGAGGAAGGATAGGAAAAAGAAAACTAATAGATAAAAAGGAGACAAGCAAGGGAGAAGGTAGATTTTAGCTTTAGATCAAGGAACTCCATGATGGTCCTCATCTTTACCTTGAAGGTCTGTCCAATAAATCTGAAAACATTGTATGTCCAGAATATTGAGCCACTCTTCCTGCACTGGTACACATGCTTTAATTTCCTCTTCAAAGCTACACTTAACTTAGAATTACCCTTTTCATTGCAAAACATCATACTTTATGGTTTTCTCTTAGTTTATCCATCAAAATATTATATAACCGTGTATGTAAAATTGGACATTGACTGGAAACCATCTTTCCAGCAGACTGTGTTACCTTTAGACACCAAAACAAAAAAAATCTCACCTATGTTATCTTAGAAGCCAAGAAAATTTTAAAGTATTTATTATATTTTCTATTTATCCAATTTAATTTTAACAGTCAAAGTTTACCACTGCGATTAAGATATCAGACAAAAAATTCATTAGATCCTAAATCAATTTTTTCTGTCAAAGATGCTCCAAAAATGAGGAAATTTATTTTTTTTTATACCTGGGGGAGGAGCATTGTATTCAGCATGTAAAGAACATATGACATCATGCAAAAAACTGGTCCTGTCTACGTGAGGCCGAGCCATAGGATGTAAGGTGGGAAGGGAGGTTATCCCTCCATTGTGGTAGCTTGCCTGGAAGGCTAACCTAGAGCTGGGCCTCACTCCGTGGGGTCAGCCTGTAATGCCAAAATGTCATTGAGCCAAGACAACATGTTCATATGAAATATGCTTGTGCCACAGAATATAGCAAATTTTCTCAGCACAGAGAACCCTAAACCTGAGATGTTGAATGTTCCTGAGTCTAATTTCATGAGCACTGCTGCTGGTCTGGGTGTGGAGAGCAGTCAGGCCATGGTGGACACACATAAGCCCCAGCTCCCTGTGCCAGGAAAGGACCTTTGGGCAGAGATGCAAATAGGTGCAATTCCCCCATTCATGAATAGGAGCAGGTGTCTGTGTCCAAGCTGGAAATCACTTGCCCCTATTTCCACACAGTCCCTGTGCACAAGCATATGCATCTCAGAGTCACGGCATCCAAAGGCCACCGTGCCATATATGTTATACATGTGTCCAAATCATGGCTCCTTGTAAGGTGAAAGATTCTGACTTTTTTTTTCTGAATCACAACACCATACGATTTACTTTGCACAACCTCAGTCTGTACTTAACTGTACAGAAAACTTTCAAGTAGAAAGCATAAAGGAGAAAGGATAGATTTCTTTTTGTGACTGAGAGATGCTCTCTCTAGTTTGCAGAAGATAGGAAGTAAAAGGATCATAGAAGGAACTTTAGACAAAGAAAGAAACAGTATAGATGAGCAAATACGGCAACCACATTGAGCGGGTATGAAGGGGAAGGCATAATTCCATAATGTACATGACATACGTTCATAAACATCACAAAGTCATCTGATAAGCCAAACATGACGGAAAGGAGAGAATGGGGCGGGAATTGGGGATGGGTTAAGTGAGTAATGTGTGCATGGATGCTTCTACCATGTTGTCTGCCATTAAGATGTATGGCTACAATTCACCAATAAAATAATAATAAGCACAAGGGGGAAATAGAGAAGATTTATTTAGAGAAGTGAAGGTGCTGTATGAGAAAGGCCATGAAAAAAAGGGGAAAGGGTCACACTCCAGGAGAAAGTATATGGAATGGGTCATTCCTGGGAATTGAAAGGTGGCCAAAGACAATGAGGTTATGATCCAGAGACAGGGTCTGGAGCCATCAGTTTCCAAGTATGTAAAGCAGGAATCATGGTAGTATTCTGACTTTTTAATTTTTTTGGAAGAATACTGAGGGTTTCTTTGATTTCTCACAATAAATTTTGCATGCTTAGAGTACATATAATAGTTTGTTACATTTCTTCCTAAATGTATACAATGCACCAAAAATAAAATAAAATGTAAAAAGAAGGTGAGGAGAAAAATGCAAGTAGATAATAACAAAACAAGTTACAATTACTTAGCAAAATATGGCATAGTTATTTCCATTGAAATTAGATAGACTATTGATATGAATAGTCTCATCCTATGCCAGTTATTTTTTCTCCTTGAATTGTGGCCTCCTTTAGTGAGTCGTTACTGTTTCTCCCAAGTCCTGCTACAGACCTTATTCTTCTTCACATACTCAATCTGCTCACATGGATGCAGAAAGGGAGAGCTCAGGTAGGATATACTTCCAGAACTAAGATGTTTCCTCAGAAGTTCACTGATAGGATGGAACGATAAGGCAGGTTGGGAGAGAAGCCCGCCAGACACTCACCCCCTCCTCCGGCCTTCTTCTGGCTCAGGAATATTGTCCCCAAGAAAAGGTTGCCCCAGACCACTACAATTTCTCACTTACATTGTCCTGTGTTAGGCATGGTGAGGGAGGGGAGAGTTTATCAGAGCATAATCTGCTCACAATCATGGAAAGCTTGTCTGGAGCAGTCTGTATTTATAGATATTAGAGTTTTCTTCAATAATTCACTAGTGAAATGGATTGACAAAGTGAGTTGATGTGGAAGCTTTCCACAAAGTCCTGCAGCCTTTTCTGCGCATGAGTGTAACACTCTGAAAGTTCATCCCCCGCACAAGTTCCCGGGGTCCACCTGATATTTTAGCACTGCACTCTCAATTCCATTCAGTATTTCACTTAAGTGTGTAGCAAGCAAGTTTGCTGACTGTAAAGCTCACGCAGATTCCTGCCCAGGCCACTGCCTGTGTGAACATCTCTTGAGACTCCTTCCTTGACTCTGAGCACTCCCATTTAAATTTTCACTCAACTCACCAGGATTTCAAGACATAGGATTAAGAAGTCTGTGGGTGGGCCACATGGCTGCTGCCTTTCTTTGAAGTATTCGAAAGCTCCAGTGAGTGGAAGTGTCTCTGTGTTAGGTACACCTGCTCTCTAGAAGTTGACTCTTAAGGAATTGGGTTGATGCCCTTTCTGGATTTATTGTTATATTTCTTAAAACTCCATAGCTTTTCCTACTTGGATATGGATTGCATGGTTATGTTCAGTTTCATTTTTAGTTTTACTATTTAAAAATATACAGCTGTAGGGCTGGTATAGTAACTCATGCCTATAATCTTCGTACTTGGGATATTGAGATTGGAAAATCATAGGTTGGAAAAAAGCAGAAATTTAGTGAGGTTTTCAGCAACTAAGCAAGACCCTGTTTCCAAATAAAAAATTAAAATAAGGCTTGGAATGCAGCTTGGAGTTGGAATACTGTTGGGTTCAATCTCTAGCACCACACACACACACACACACACACACACACACACACACATAGTTGTGTTCTGCCGGTTCTCTGTATTTTCTGGTTCATCGAGGTTCAGGTTCTTCTTCTCATCAAGATTCATCAATATGTGGGGGAATTTTCTGTTGATTGAGCTCCTGACTATAAAATTTTAAGACCATAGATCCTATCTCAATTTTGAAATTTTCTTCTCCAATACAAGAGATACTTAGCAAAAATTGAAAGTATAATAGTTCAGAAAAACTTCATCCATGATCAGATGATAAACATAATGTTATAGTTACTAATTTATTGATTATGAAATATTTTAATGAAACATAGTAAAATTACTTAATAACTGAACTAGAAAAAAATTAGAAAATACTTTTTATGAAAAGCACATTAATAGAGCAGAACCTAAAAGAGCAATATTTTTTTAGGTTGAAAAAGAAAAACCAAGATAAAAAGGAGCAGGAAGGTGATTGTATAGACCCAGTGAGCTGAGATCCCTAGTCACACAGTGGCAGAGTAATGCCAACCACATGACGTAGAAGTATCGGTGGGGACGGTCAGCTATGGTGTTTGTGAGGCCATACTGAGGCAGGCACCAGGAGTCAGTTGAATGAGAGATATCTGGATATACAATATGGAGGAGCTGGGAGGAAGAACTGGAAGATGTGTCAACATTCACTGAGATCTGCTGTTATGCTGATATTAAACACCATTCAAAATAGATATTGATACAGAGTCATTATAAGATTATGAAACAACAACATATATGTTGGAATTAAATAGCCCACTAGTACTTAAATTATATATAATATTGATATGGAATGTACCTGCAAATATAATCTTCAGAAAAAGGAAAATGGTATGCATACAATTGTTCTGGATTACAGACGTAGATTTGGAATGTAGCTAAGGTGTTATGGTGCATATATGTGTGATTAGGACAAATCTACACTCCCAGCCCAATTTTTTTCAATTTTCATTGTAAAACAGTTTTGCTGGGTTAATGACAGTCTCAGTACTTGCTGGGGCTGTCCTGGAAACTGCGTTTCTCCTGGCTCAGCCTCTTAAGTACTGGGATTACCAACAAGTGCTACCACATCTGGCTTAGAAAGCTACAACTGTATTACACACATTTTTCTAAAATTTGATGCATTATAATTATATACCATAGTGAGGTTCAAAGAACTAGAAACTATATGCACACAGTATTTTTTATGTGTTTCCCACTGGGTCCCTCCTCACTCCTTCTACTCCCTATAGACAATATTTACATTGATACAGGTAACTTCATGCATGAACAAAGTATTATCTGAACTGTTTCCATCATCAGATCTCCCCTTTCCCCTCCCAACCTCCATACCCAAATTCCTTTCCACTCTTCTACTGGTGTCTCCTCTCTTTGTCTGAAGTCTTTTTGTGTCCGGGTTTCTGTCTAGCTTCCATGTATGATTAAAAACATATGGCCCTTCACTTTCTGAAAATCTCACTTAGCATACTATTCATGAGGTTCATCCATTTTCCTGAAAATTACCATATTGTGTTTTTTTTATTGCTGAGAATTCTTTGTCAATTGATTTTCTAAACACATTTTATAAAATTACCTCTCTACATATAAAAGAGGAATTTCTGTTGTCCACTAATGGCTCTAATATTTTTAAGTAAAGTGTATAAAATTATTTTATATAGTTTCCCCAATAAAGACGATATTACATCATGATCCACACCCACCATGATTTCACTTAGAAATGGGAATTCACAAAGAAAAACAGTTTATTCCACTGAGAGGGTACACATTTTTAATTTTTTTCAAATAGAGATGGACTTAAAATTTGTACTACAAGCGGGGTGTGGTGGCACACACTTGTAGCCCCAGTATCTGGGAAGCTTTCACAGGAGGATCCCAGGTTCAAAGCCAGCCTCCGCTATTTTGCAAGGCCCTCTGCAACTTAGACCCTGTTTCTAAATAAATAATAAAAAATAGGGCTGGGGCTGTAGCTCAGAACTAGAATGCCCAGTACTGGTTCCATCTCCAGTACTGCAAAAAATAAAATTGTACTGCCAAATCATTATCACCAAAATGCACTCATAATGCGTATGGCCTTGAGGCCTTGGGTGCGTCCCTGAACAAGTGTGGATGCCTCAGTGGACAATCAGACCTCATTG
Organism: Muscardinus avellanarius; assembly: GCF_963383645.1. Taxonomy (NCBI): domain Eukaryota; kingdom Metazoa; phylum Chordata; class Mammalia; order Rodentia; family Gliridae; genus Muscardinus; species Muscardinus avellanarius. Next base: position 163,780,303 of record NC_137788.1, read on the forward strand.
TGAGTTCAAAATTACATGTTGCATCTAGACCAGATTTCTTCAAAATCATTTTACATACTTTTAATAGTGCATTGTAATTATTCATCACGTGAGGTTAAAAGTGACAGGTAGATCCATGCACACAGCACTTGCGTTTCCTTCAGCATCTCCGTCCTTTCCCCTGTCCATCCTCACACATGTTAATGAGATGGATTGTGATAATTTTGTATATGAACATATGATTATTTGAACAGTTTCTTTTCTCATTCCTATCTTCTTCATCTGGTTCCCTCAACCCCCTACTATTCTCTTGACCTCTTTAATCATCCTTCTAAACTAAGGATCCATTAGCGCTTTAAGCCCAGCATTATAATTGTTATTTATGATTTTGGTTTTATGTGAAAATGTCTTTAAATTCTGTTAGTGTATTTTAGTTTTGTTTTAAAATGTATTAGTACAGCTGGGAATGGTGGTGCACACTTGTAATCCCAGAACCTGTGAGGCTGAGACAAGTAGACTGTGGTTCATGGACAACCACAGCTACTTAATGAGGCCCTTTGAAACCCAGTGAGACCCTGTTTCAAAATAAAGAATAAAAAATAGGGCTGGGGGAGTAGCTCGAAGGTAGAGTACCGCTGGGTTCCAGCCACAGTATGGCAATAAATAAATGCTTAATAAAATACATTAGTAACCATTTTAACAAGTATAATTCTAATTATTTTCATGTTTTTAAGCATCAGTTTTTTCTAAAATTTAATGAAAATAACACCTTTATTAGGAAAGATGTTATAAATTCTGTCTTTATATTTTCCATAAATTTCCTCTAAAATTTCTCTGGTTAGAAAGGAGAACAGACTACCTAGCATTCATATAAAAATTTTCTTAATCAAATACTTAAAATATAGATGTTAACAGTCAAGGTGCCTCACACCCATAATTTGCTCCTTGGTGAACTGAGACAGGAAGGTCACAGCTGTGAGCCTCTGCATGGTCACTTAGTGAGACTGGTTAGAATACCTCTGAGTTCAATCTCTACACCTCTCACATACACACCTGGGGATTATGCAGTATTAGAAGATGAAATTTCAAAACGCGTAATGCGTGCATGTATGTCTCTATCATTTGAACCCCGTTAAGATGTATGACGACAAAGCACCAATAAAACAAACACAGTCACAACACCAAAACAAAAGATGAAATGCAAGCAATTCATTTTTGCATCTGGTTATTTTATTCACCATTAATAATTTGGTCAGCTTTTAATTTTTTTAAATGTTCATTTGTTATTTTCCTTGCATTGAAATAAGTGATATTCAAAGTGGTACAATCACACACGCACACCACTCTTGACATATTTTCTTCTGAATCTTAACCCACTCCTCCCTCCATCCACCCTGTCTGTGTTAGTGAGATTAGCAGAAATACCTACACTTTCATCGCATTATTTTCACTGTTCCATGATTCAACTTGTATCTCTTCTGGTTTATCTGAATTCTCTGATTTTTCTATTCTTCTACCTAGCTTTGACTTATGAAGGAAAGTTGATTTCCTTAAGACAGAGTGATTGATCCACTAAGCAGAGTGTTCTATAATTTCCTTCATTTTCCTGCAAACAAAATAATTTTGCAAACAAAATAATTATTCCTTTTTATATACAAGTAAATTTCCACTTAGTACATTTTAATATGCCTTATTGATACACTATAATCTTGCGTCATAATGAAAATAATGTTAACAGTGACATACATGCCCTCAGTACTTGGTCCCCCCAGTACCCATCCCATTTTCCCCACTTTCCTATACAGAATACTGAGATTGTAATGGATATTTTCACTTATGTGCACAAAGGCCAGTAGTAGTAAGACCTTCGGTGATTGTCACTTCCCCTCCCCTTTCCGTGGATGACCTCCTGGCCTCCAGATAACGGAGGACTCACCCTGGTATCCTGATTACTCTCTAGCTTCTGAATACTTGAGAAAATAGATGACCCTTCACTCTCTGTGACGGGCTAATCCTTCTTAGTACAATGTTCTCCAGGTCCTTCCATTTTCCTGCAAATGATATAATTTGTTCTTTTTTATCGCTGAATAGAATTTCATGGTGTAGATGTCCCATACTTTGGTAATCCTGTCATCTGTTAATGGATATCTAAGTTGGTTACATAATTTGGCTATTGTGAAACTCAAGCATGTATGTATCACCATAGCAGCATAAATTTAATTTTATTGGAGCCCTTGAAAGAACGATTGAGGGACTTCAGGCTAGAAATAAACAAAGCACTCTCTTTGTAAAAGTGCAGAAGAAGCTGGGCGTGGTGGCACACGCTTGTAATCCCCGGGCTTGGGAGGCAGAGACAGGAGGATGGCGCAGGTTCGAAGCCAGCCGCGCGTGCTGGCTTAGGAGACCCTGTTTCCAAATAAAAATGTAAAAATAGGTCTGGGAGTATAGCCTGGAGGTAGAAGGGCTTCCAGGAACCCCAGTACCACCAATAAAAAAAACGTGCAGAAGAAATTCTGTTTCCTCTTCCTGCCATCCATAAATCACAAACAATTAACCAAAAGAAATGTCTTGTTCTTTTTTTTTCGTTTATTTTCTCTCACATTTTCTGGCAACAAACTGAGCACCCGATAGTAACTGGTATTCTGGTATTTGGGTGGGGAAGAAAGTTTAATGGATAATGGATTCTGAATTATCGACTATTATAAAAGGTAGAGGAGATTTGTCTGACAAATTCCATATACCTCCTTCTGTTAGACTGTCAGAAAATACTTGGGTGAGGGACTCAATTCTGTGGTCACTGTGGTCACAAAGTGTGAATACAATTATAGGTAAGTAGGCTGCAATCTCAGCCCAGCACTCTGAACAGCAGAGGGGACCATAGGAAAAAGAAGCAGAGGACACCTTACTTTTTGGCCAAAAAATCCATTTGAATCACTAAAGTTTTCCCAAACTATAGAGTACATAAATATCTACAAAAAGAGAAATATTGATTACATTTATAAAAATAATAAGAATTTTTTTAATATTAATGAAATTCTATTGTCCTCCCACAATTTGTGCTGTTAGGTTTATGTTTAACTTTTTTTAAAAAAATTATCATTCAGTTTGGGAATCCCAAATTTTTGCTTGCTCTCTCTCTCTCTCTCACCTCAATCCCCACTCCCCATCTATTTACTCCCTACATTTATTGTCTTTCCTTACCCATGCTTCATATTTTGTCTTCTTCTTTCATTATATTATATTAATATATACTCATTAATTCTTAATCTACTCAGACTATTTCACATTGTATCCCACTACCATTTCTTCTTGCAAAGTAGGATGGAAGAGATAACATTATTTTACAGAATTCCTTTAGTGCATATAGTCTCCCATCATAATGTGGTTCAGAGTGACAGTGACGTGCATGCACATAGCCCTTGATGATCTTCTCCTGGCCCCCACCTGACTCCCCCTTCCCCATATAGGATATAAGATTGTCCTTGATATTCTCATGTACATACACAATGTCAGATGAAACGTTACCTTTGTTCATTCCTATTCCCCTGGACCACCTCCTTTGCTCCACTGGGGTTTCTTCTCCATTTTTTAAAGTTTGCTTTGTATCCCCATCAATCCCCAACTCCTGTACCTAGGAGCAAACATATGACCCTGCACTGTCTATGACTGGATAATCTCACTTAATATACTCCAGGTCCAACCATTTTTCTGCAAATGACATAACTTTGATACTCATTAGTAATTATTTCCAAAATGCATGTTACAATTTATTTTGCTCTTAAGCTATCATTGTCATTTTAAGATACTATATTTTGCTAAAGAGTATTAGCAAAACACTTAAAATCCTCATTATATGGGACAGATGCTTTGAAGTTAATATTCTAACCTAGTATTCATTATAAAGACATATTATCAGACACAGGAATCTCACATAAAGAGAAAAGGAATACAACAAAGGAAGAAATCTGAAAAATCTCCAAAACACGAGGAAAATGGAGAACAAGACAACAATACATTCTCACAGCCACATAACTTGTCACTGTTAGAGTTTCAGAAAATACTAGAATTCAGAATTATTATTATTAATATGATCAAAGTACGTCGGAACAATAACAGAGAGTATAAAGGAAGTGAAAGAATATTTCAATAATGAAATTAAAATCTACAATGAACTGGTATCCTGGTAAAATAAAAGAAACAATACAATAAAAAAAGTTCAGTAGAAAGTATAACTAACAGACTACATGACATGGATAACAAAGTTCTTTGTACTGTTGATATTGCCATTCTGACTAGGGTTAAATGGAATCTCAGTGTGATTTTTATTTGCACATGCCTGTTTGCTAATGTTGAATATTTTTAATATATTTATTGGGCATTTATATTTCTTCTTTTGAGAAGTGTATCTGGATACTTTTCAGATTGAATTTTTATCAGTGTAAAATATTTCTGATTGAGGTTTTTATGTTCTAAGTATATGATCATTTCATTTGCAAACATATCATTTATTTTCTTATTTATTTCCTATCATTTTCCCTATAACCCTTTTATCTAGCAAGAATTTCCAGCATGCATGCATATTCCCAATTTAGAGAAAATGCTTTCAGCTTTCCCTTATTCAGTGTTGGTTTTATAATATGTTGCCTTTATCATGTTATATTTCTTCCATTCCTAATTTTTCAGTATTTGTCAACATGATTGTTGGATTTTATAAAATATGTTTTCTGTATATACTGAAGTGATAATTTAATTTTGTGCTTTTTCTATGTGTGATATTTCTGACTTGCATACATTAATATATACATATATATATACGTATATACAAATACATACATACACACACACACACACACACACACATATATATATATATATATATATATATATATATATATATATATACATATATAATGTGGTACTGGGACCCTGGAAGACCTTCTACCTCCAGGCTACACTCCCAGACCTATTTTATAATTTTATTTGGAAACAGGGTCTCTTAAGACAGCGCGGCTGGCTTCGAACCTGCGAGATCCTCCTGTCTCCGCCTCCCAAATGCGGGGATTAGTGTGCCACCATGCCCAGCTGCATACATTAATATTATCGTTGCATCCTTAGAATTAAATCAACTTGGGCATCATACACAATCTTCTTATGAGTTTAAATGGAAATTATTAGCATTTTAGTAAGAATTTTTTATCTATGTTAATCAAGGTTTTAATCAATAATACTTTTTCCTTAGGGTATCTTTATTCCATATCTATATCATGGTTTGTCTTTATAGAATGCGGTTTTTTTTTTGTTTTGTTTTTGTTTTGGTTTTTTTTTTTTGGTGGTGCTGGGGATCCTGGAACCCCTTCTAACTCCAGGCTACACTCCCAGACCTATTTTATATTTTTATTTGTAAACAGGGTCTCTTAAGCCGGCGAGGCTGGCTTCGAACCTGTGCGATCCTCTTGTCTCTGCCTCCCAAGCGCGGGGATGACAAGCGTGCACCAACACGCCGGGCTTATAGAATGAATTTTAGGGTAACATTTTCTACTTTTTAAAATATTTGGAGTATGATTAGGCTTAGTTCTTTAAAGGTCTTAAAGAATTTAGCTCAAGTCTGTAAGAAAGAAATACAAGAACCTGAAGCTTGTCTCTTTGGAGTCCTTACTCACATAAACTATATTCCTTGTTGGTGGTGGTTAGGTGGTTAGGCATGGTGATTCATGCCGAGTTTATAGCACAGATGTAGAAGAAAACTCACGCACACATACATGTTGTTAAAATATAAAATGGCAATGTGTGAGTGTGTGTGTGGATGTGTGTATATATGCGTGCTCTCTCATGCATGAATAATATTTTCTAGGTTTGGAATGAAATTAAAAATTCCACATCCCATTTTCAAGAACTTATTTTAGAAAATTACCATCTAAATAGTGTATTCATTATTTCTATATTCATGTCTGTGGTCCACATGGAATTTATTTTGGGTGTAATGTTTTTAAAGGTAGATATGAAGCAAGAGGGATAGCTCAGTGATAGGGATTGCTTGCATGTGTGAAGCCTTGCATGCATCTCCAACATTGAAAAAAGACGGGCTTTATTTATCCCAGTGGATAGTTGACATCCTTTATCCATTTGTCTGCCCTAGGAATTCTTTGAAGAACATATATACAGTAGGGAATTTCCTTCTCCCCCCTCAGTTAGGTGACCTTATTTGCTCATCTATAGTATCTCCTTTTTCATCTAGAGTTTTTCCTATTGTCCATTTTCTCCCAAGCTTCTGCAAATTAGGGAGAACATCACATTTGTTATTTTTGTGACTGACTAATCTCACTTAACATAATGTTCTTCAGTTCCATCCATTTCCCTGTAAATTAAAAATACATCAAAGTCAATCACTATGCCAAACAAAAAAGGAAGGAAGGGGGAGGAAATGGGGTGGCAGTTGGGTAAGGGCTAATTGAGTGATGTGTGCAGGTATGCCTTTACCGAATTGTACTCCACTAAGATGGAGGAAGTGGAGTCAGTATATACAAATCATACACATGGAGACAAATATCTTATAAAATTTTAAACATATTCACGCCCAAAATTATAATAAAAGTAACACAAGAGGGTTAAAATGATGTATGGCTACAATGCAGGAGTAAAAATTTAAAATAGGCGGCGTGGTGGTGAACGCTTGTAATCCCCGCACTTGGGAGGCGGAGACAGGAGGATCGTGCAGGTTCTAAGCCAGACGCGCTGGCTTAAGAGACCCTGTTTCCAAATTTAAAAAGTATAAAAATAGGTCTGGGAGTGTAGCCCAGAGGTAGAGAGGCTTCTAGGAACCCCGTACCACCAAAAAAAAAAAAAAAAAAGAAAGAAAGAAAGAAAGAAAGAAAGAAAAAGAAAAGAATATAAAAAATTAGGTGTGGGAGTGTAGCCCAGAGGTAGAAGGGCTCCCATGAACCCCAGTACCACAAAAAATTAAAATTAAAATATATATAATGTTATTGTATTTTCTTTTCTTTTCTTTCTTTCTTTCTTTCTTCCTTTCTTCTTTCATCTTCATTCAAATATACTAATGTCTTGCTGGGTGTGGTGGAGCACGCTTATAACCCCAGGATTTGGGTGGCTGAGAAAGGAGAATTGTGTTTTGCAGACAGCCTCACCTACTACTTCATGATGCTCTTTGCAACTCAGTGAGACTCTGTTTCAAAATAAAGAATTAAAAGTGGGGCTGGGGTGTGGCTTGGAGTTAGCATGCTGCTGAGTTCTAGTCCCAGCACCACAGAAAAGAAAAAAAAGAAAAAATAGAACAAATATACCAATGTCTTATTATAAAGAGAGTTCTCTTAACACCAGACACTTCCCTGCAGACCTCCACTCTCCTAATTGATATGATATTCTGTAATGCAAAAGGTAAAGTGCAAAAGCCTGCATGCCTTGCATCTACACCAATACCCCCACTCCAGCTTGAACAAATGGGACGGTGTCAAACTTTAGAGCATTTGTTAGATGTTTATGTCTTTAACAACCTGATGAATTACTGGTAATCTCTCTGTACAATTTTCATTTTACGTTTTTCTTTTTGAACATTTTCAATGAATTTCATTGTATTTCACCTCTCTGACTTTTCTTTCCCTGTTTCCTGAAGCCTCCCTGGTACTTGATGGCCAACAAGCAGCAGGTTAGGTGCATACACAGACATTCTCAGTACTTGCTGTACAAAAAGGCCCCAGAGGGCCTGTTATCCTCCTCGAGACCACAGGTGCCAAGGCCAGGGCCACAACAGGCTCAGCTGAGCACAGGTTTGTGTGCGTAAGGACAGCTGTGTCTGTGAGACAGTTTAGGGAATTTATTTCTTTTTATATCAAGTACTTTGTTGAATAGCTAATTGATAAGTTACCACTTGAGACATAAATTTATAACAGTTGTCCTTGAATTCTTTTTTGTAAAGGTCATTAACATTTCTAAATAAATTCAGCTTTAAAACGAAAAGAATGAATTTAGCTTTAAAACCAATTAAAACCAAATTTAAGCCAGGCATAGTGGCACAGCCTGGAATACCAGTACTTGGGAGGCGGAGACGGGAGGATTGCCGATTCAAAGTCAGCCTAAGTAACTTAGTGAAAACCTGATTCCAAATAAGACATAAAACGAGGCTAAGGGTTAAACTCGAAGTAGATGCCTCTGGATTCAACCCCAGTGCCATAAAAATTAAATAAATAATAAAATTTATACTTTGCATTGCAATATATTTTCTTACTCTTAATTGCATTCATAATGATTTTAAAGACTCTTTTAAATTACTTTAATCTTTCCAAGCATCACTTCTTTCTATACTAGGTGAGACTATCACTGTTATTTAGGGAAAGCAAGTGCTGTGCACCTCTGTTTTAGATAACACTTAATGGACTCTCCTTCTAATGATAATTTTTTTTGTTACATAGAGCTGTTTGAAATATTTTCTAATGCATTTAGTTTATCAACCACACATTGCAAGATTGAATAGGAAATCCAGGTAATAAATAAAATGCTCAGTAGCGAGTCCTGGTGGTGTACACCTGTAGTTCCAGTACTTAGGAGGCTGAAAGAAGACTGCAGCTTCATAGCCTACCTCTGCATCTCGGTGAGGCTCTCAGCATTTCAAACATTTCTGTTTCTACATAAAGAATAAAATATGGGTATAGCTCAGATTTAGAATATCCCTAGACCCAGGACTCAGCACTTCACAAAATACTCAGAATCGGCATAGGAGGCATAGGCTTTCTTGAGACATGTTTATCAGGAAGGCCGGACGGGAATAAGCTGCAAAGATAACACCTCCTTCCCTCGCCATTTGCCCAGCAGTGCCTCTGCTCTCTCAGCACCCCTCCTCCACCCGGGGCAGCTGTGTGAACGCCCTACAAGTATTCTTTCCACTGAAAGAGGGTTTTCAATGGCATCACTACTACTCGGTTGCTTAGTTTGCCTGGATGACCAGCGTTCCAAGGGGTAACTGTCTGAGCATGCAAGAAGATGCCCTTCTACAAAGAGCATTGGAGTGCCCTTGACCCTCAGTGCTTGATGGAAATCCAGTGTTGTTCAAAACATATGTCTGTAGTTAACCTGCCCAGGCTTGCTCTCATTTTTCCCTTTACTTAGATAGAGTTTTGGTAATCGAAAGTATACATTAAAGAATGGCATTTAGCCGGGCATGGTGGTGCACACTTGCAATCCCAGAATTTGGGAGGCTGAGACAGGAGGATTAAGATACTAAGAGAGACTCAGATACTACCTAGTGAGGCCCTTTGCAATTAAGCAAAGACCCTGTTTCAACATAATAAAGAATAAAAAATAGTTTTGGGGTCTAGCTAGGAGGTAAAATGCCCCTGGGTTTCTGTCTCCTGTACGGCAAAAATAAAAAAAAAAATGACATTTTACTGCCCCCCCTTTAAGGATGAGACTATGGCTGTGTCATGCAAAGGCCTTTGATTTTTTATAGTTGGGAACAAAAAGGAAATGCAAGTTCATTCAGATAATTTCTTCTTGAGTCCTCAGCTGTTTCTTCTGGCCCTCTTCCGTAACTCCACAAGCTCCATCTCTGTGGAGTCAAGATGGTGATTACTGCCCTGCTCCATGAGGGCTAGCATCTTTATTCCCTCCCACAGTTGACTCAGGACATGGAGGATGGCTCAGTGTACTCCAGCTGTGTGTGTCTAGATCCAGAACTAGTGAACAAGCAACATTATTGTACATAAAATTCACAGAGAAAGGCCATCAATTGCCCTGGAATTTGAGACTTTAAAGGGACAGTCAGAATTGGTCCAGGCACATGCAGTTTTGCAGGAGACAGTGAACAGCATCACTGTATGTCATTAAAAAGAAAGATGGTTTCATTTTGAAGCAGATTCTCTTAAGATACTGAAAACTTTTTCAAATACATTTATTGGTGCACTAATTTCACACCATTATGTAGTACAGAGTGCTAGGGATGTACATGCACATATTACTTGGTGAGTGTGCGGAGCCATTAAGGCTTCCCCTAGATTAGTGTCTCTGACTCAGCTGACTGTCCTTCGCCCAGAGTCAACAAGGTTTGGGGAGAAGATCAGATGGTGATGGCACGAGGGTACTGATTAACCTATCTGTAATGTATGTGTTTTGTATTGGTCTTTATTGTATTCTGGTGGTGGTAGCACGAGAATGTTGACTGACCTGTAGCTGTGTATAAATACCTCTGGAAAAGCAAACCCGGTGTCAGTGCAGTAAAGATGAGATCAACCCAGAAGTAGGCATCGGCCAGGAGCGTCGGTGCAATAGAAAATACTGACCCAGGCGTAGTCGTCGACCCGTAGGGAATATTGACCCAAGAACAGGGGTCGGCCAGTAGAGATATTAGGCTGGCAGCTCCCCCACGTTAGAATTAAAAATTCTTCATCCTCACGCCTCTCTTCAGAACCTGTTCTCTTGTTGGCTGGCTCCGGCAGGTGAGTTTCCCCCTGACTTCTTCCCTACTTTATCCCCTCCCCCATACATGATATTAAGATTAGCATTACTAATTTCACATATTTATATAATTTCAGTGGCAGTGTTTTCTTGCTTGATTCTCCCTCCATCTCTTCCCACATCACTAGACCTCAATTACTGCTCTGGGGTTTCTCCTACATTATCTGGAGTCCCTCTTGTATCCCGATTACTCCTTGGTTTCCAATATTGAGAGAAAAGATATGATCCTTAACTATTTGTTAATAACTAATCTTGTTTAACCTAATCTTCTCCAGTTCCATTCATTTTCCCTTAAATGTCACAATTTCATTCTTCATTGCTGAGAATTCTGTTGTATCTACAACCCACGACTGTGTAAAACATTCACCTTCCGATGCTCTTAAACATGTGATCCTGTTGTTGCAGCCTCCAAAGTACTGGGATTATAATTCTTGCCAGCACACCAGGCTGAATTGATTTGATACAATTTAATACAGGAGTTTTACTAGATATGATACTCCACATTTTTACCCCATTGTAATTTTTTTTCTAGTTGGTCTCAGGGTAAAGTGACCTGAAAAAATATATTGTAAAATGCTATTTTCCTCAGCTGTTCTTAGAAAAATTAATGGAGAATATCATCTATTCTTTAAAGGTTTATCAATTCCTTAAAGGTTTAGAATAACAACCCAGTAAGGTCTTTTGATCAGAACAGGGAATTAACTCCTAACAACAATTACATGAGCTACAAAGGGGACGCTTCCCCAGTTGAGCATGCTGACATCAAACTTGAACATTTTCCATCATGTTCATCTAATTAGTTTTTTGGGGTTTTTTTATGATTTTTTGTGGGTCTGGGGATGGAACCCAAGGGCATTTGACCTCCAAGCTACACCCCCTGCCCTATTTTTTATTCTTTATTTTCAAACAGGGTCTCACTGAGTTGAAGAGGGCCTTACTAAGTAGCTGAGGCTGTCCTCGAACCACGATCCTCCAGTCTCAGCCTCCTGAATGCTGGGATTACAATCATGTGCCACCACACTCGGCTCTAATTTTTATTGAGAGAAAATGGAAGCAATGTCTGTGTGTTGATAAGGCTGTATGCTGTGCTCATGTGTTGGGCACCGATAAGTAAGGAATATGCCTGACTGGAAATGTATTGCAGTTGCTTGGACTGGACCCTATGCATTAAAACTATATTATAGGAAAATTTGGTAGGATATGAAAAAAGGATATAGTGTACTGCAGTATCCTGGACTGAATACTAGGTATTGTATTAAAATTATATTATTGAGAAACCTATTATAATATGACACATGGATGTAGTTCATTTAATAGATTTATACATTATCAATTTCTTAGTTTTTATATTCCATGGTTAGATAAGATGTTATGTAACAGGGAGATAGAGGCCACATAAAATTATCTTTACCATCCTTTCAAATATCTGTAAATCTTGCCAGGCCTAATGGTGCACACTTGTAATCACAGTGCTTAGGTCACTGAGATAGGAGTAAGCCCCTGGGTTCTACCCTAAGTACCAAAAAAAAAAAAAAATATATATATATATATATATACATACATACATATATACACACACATGTATACATATATAATAATAAAAGTGCTGAGATTTCTTATTTTGTTTCATATTTTTATATACAAATATTTGTATAAACATACGTGGTAATATGTTTTTCATATTTTCATATTTTATTTTACTTATATGTGGCACATATTGAAAATGGTGTACGTTTAGATTGTGCTTTTTTAAATAGATGGAGTTCCTTGTTCATTTTTATTTTATTTTATAATAAAAACATTAGTTAATGTAAATCATATTGGTTGAAATATTTTCTTCATTAAATCTTCTCCAGGCCTAACCTTCCCTAAAAATCTCCCTCACTACACTAGATTTTCTCCTTTACATAACTTCACTGAAAGTACTGCCCATGCATTTGACGTTTATCTAGAATACTCCTTTGGCCCCTGTGATTCTTAAATTTGATCCATTGAAGCCGGGCTTAGTGGCACATGCTTGTATTCCCAGTGCTTGGGAGGCTGAGGAAGGAGGATCACACAGGTGGGAAGCAGCCTCAGCTACTGACTGGGGCTCTCAGCAACTTAGTGAGACCCTGTTTCCAAATAAAGTATATTAAAAAAAAAGGTCAGGGAGTATAGCCCAGAGGTAGAACGCCCCTGTGTTCCACCCCCACTACTACATGTATAATTATAATGCACTAATAAATGTACAAAAGAAAAAAATGGGATAGGAAGTCAACAATTATAGAATATGCAAGAGGTGGAAAGAGAAAACAGGAGAAAGGCAGATAGTCAAAGTCATACGTGAGAGAAAATAGATTGAAAGAGAACACGAGGGCCAGAAAGAGAAAGAAAGTGAGAAATTGACTGTTACAGGAAGAAGAAAGGCAGCAAAGTATAAGAAAAGAAAGGAAAACAACAAAAAGTTAAGAAAATATGAAAAAAGATAATAAAAATTAAAGAAATTATTCTTACCATTTGATCCAGCAATACTACTTCTGGGTATCTACCCAAAGGAAAGGAAACCAAACTACCAAACTAATGCACGTGTATCTGTTCATAATGGCACCATTCACCATTGAAAAACTATGGAACCAGCCAAGGTGTCCATCTACAGGCTGAATGAGTTACAAAATTGTGGTATATGTACACGATGGAACTTTACTCACCAAAAAGAAAAGCACAATTACATCATTTACAGGGTAATGGATGGACCTGGAGGACATTATGCTAAGCTAATGTGAAAGCTAGGGAGAAATGGGTAACAGGAGACATTCTAGATGAAGAGATTCTCTAGAGGAGCTAATGAGGTGGCCTAATTGAGAGGCTAGGAGGGGGAAGAAGGAAACTCTAAAGGACATGATATACTTAAACAATAATATTAAGCCAGATATGGTGGCGACGCTTGTAATTCCAGCATTTGGGAGGCTGAGTCAGGAGGATCGAGGTTCCAAGACAGTTTCAGCTACTTAGTGAGGCTTTTTGCAACTCAATGAGACTCTGTTTCAAAATAAAGAATAAAAAATAATGCTGGAAGTGCATCTAGGAGGAAGAATGCCCCTGGGCTCCATCCCAGGTACCTCAAAAAATAAAAATAAAAATAAAAATAAACATATCGAAGTCAATCACTGAGCCAACCATGGAAGGTAGGAAGGGGAAGTAATAGGGCAGAAATTGGGTAATGGCTAATTGGGTGATGTGTGCATGTCTGTCTCCACCATCTTTATCCCATTAAGATGCATGACAATGCCTCAATAATAATTTTTTAAAATTAAATATGCATCACTTTTACTTTATTTACAATTTTTGCATCTATGTTCAAAAATGATATTGGCTGCCGGGCGTGGTGGCGCACGCTTGTAATCCCAGCATTCGGGAGGCTGAGACGGGAGGATCACAGATCATGGACAGCCTCAGCTGCATAGTGAGGCCCTCTGCAACTCAGTGAGACCTGGTTTCAAAATAAAGAATAAAAAATAGGACACAGGGTGTAGCTCAGAGGGCAAATGCCCCTGGGTTCCATCGCCAGACCCGCAAAAAAAAAAATGATACTGGCTAATCTCACCTAGTATAATATTCTTTAGTTCCATCCATTGCTGTGAAAATGAGTAATTTTGTTTGTCTTTATGTAATTTTGCTTTTTTATGGCTGAGTAAAATTCTGCTTTGTACGTATCTCAGTTTTGTAATCCATTCATCTATTGATTGACATTGTAGAAGCTAAGGAGTAAAACAGTCCTAGGAGAAACTCTAGATGAGGAAGAAGATGCTACAGATGAGCAAATAAGGTGACCTAACTGGCGGGTGGATTGGAGGAGAAAAGAAAAATTCCATAATGTACATGATGTATATTCACAAACGTATTAACGTCAGTCACTAAGCCAAAAATGCAAATTTGGAATATATCATTTTAATGGCCCACCTGGGTGGCCTTTGTGGCTTGGTTTTAGAAGTTTGACGTGATTTTATTGTTTTAATTCTGAACGTCACTTTCCGTTTGTTCCTGATGCATTTAAGATTCTCTCTTTGGACGGTACTTTATCCCATTGGATGGTACTTTATCCCATTGGACGGTACTTTATTCCAAATCCCTCGGGGGTTTTGGATATGCTCTGGAATTGTCATCTATATGTTGTTGAATACACATTCATTTTTTAATAAACTATCTTCTTAATAAACTATCTTTTAAAAGTAAAGCTCCTTTTTATGTGGTCTAATATATCATGTTGCTTTCTTTTTCTTTTTCTTTCTTTTTTTTTTTTTGGTACTGAGGATGGAACCCAGGGGTCTTCTTTCTCCAGGCTACAATCCCAGAACTAATTTTTAAATTTTATTTGGAACACGGTCTCTAAGCTGGTGAGAGCCTCACTAAGTAGCTGAGGATGGCTTTGAACTTGTGAAATCCTCCTGTCTCAGCCTCCAAAGTACTGTGATTAGAAGCATGTGCCACCACGCCCAGCCTGTCATTGATGCTTTCTGTGACATTTTAATTTCACTTATTTCAGAGATTCTTTGTGTGTGTGTGTGTGTGTGTGTGTGTGTGTGTGTGTGTGTGTGTGGTACTGGGGTTTCTGAGAGCCCTTCTACCTCCAGGATATAATCCCAGACCTATTTTTATACTTTTTTTATTTGGAAACAGGGTCTCTTAAGCCAGCGCAGCTGGCTTTGAACCTGCGCGATCCCCATGTCTCTGCCTTCCAAGCGCAGGGATTACAAGCGTGTGCCACCACGCCCAGCTCAGAGATTCTTTTTGAGTTTTATTCAGGATATTGGACTCTCTATTAATATAATCATTTGTGTCATTTAGATTTGCTCTCCTCTCATTTCTAAAGTCTTGAATTATATCTATAATTTTTATTGTGTTTGTAGTCAACCTCTCTCATTTTTATAACTAATCACTTTCACTTTATAATGTATTCCATTATGGAGGTAAATATTTACCTCATGATATGTTTTAAAGAGCATTAGTATAAGTAGCCACTGACTAGCCCCAGACTTTTGTCCTCACAGAGCTCAGACAGAGTCAGATAGAGGTTGTTGAGCATCTGCAGCTTGTTGGGGTGTCTGTCCAGATTGTATTCCTTAGAGAGATTCCACCCCTCCTGTTGCCATGGTTACTGGGGATGCCTTAAACCTGTGCTCTGCTGATGTCACAGGAGATCTTGCACTCCACAAGTCTCCCTGTTCTCCCCAAGCTTTATGCCCACGATACACCCTGTTGTCCTTCTAATTATGATCTCTCAAAGTCCTGCAGGCCACCTGCTTCAGTGGCTCTGACAATGCCTGCTTAAGCCATATTGTTCATGTATCATCCCCAGCTGATCTGCCTGAACTTTGAAAGGGGCAAAGCATTGGAGGGTCTCTGTTGCTTTTGGTGGGAGCCACCTGCTGAATTCAGCACTCACCTGATCTTTATCCCCTTGAGAGACCACAGCTGCCTTCCGTGTATTTCCCCTCCCTGTCTCTTCAGTGTGCCAGCTCTGGGTTGCAGCTTCTCCAGGACACCGCCTGCCTGTCACAGTGGCAGCAGTAGTAAGTCACAGCTGTTTCCTGGGACCCACCTGACGATCTGACATAGTTTCAGGTACAAGTCATTGTTTCCTGTTGTGTTTGCCTCCCAGGGGACCACCACAGTTTTTGGGGTGTTTCTTAATTTCTGCGGGGATAGGGGCCTTAGTGGCAGCCTTATATCACCTGTTTCTCAATTTCTGTGGGGATGGGGGAATGAGGGCAGCCACACCTCACCTTTTGGTTGAGATCACTTTATTGTCCAGGGATCCTCTTTTGTGGCAGGAATGTTTGTAACTTTTAACTGTGTGTGTTTTCATCCTAGGATCCAAAACTGGAGTCGACAGGCCCCCGTTTGGGCTGGCCTGTGGGGAGGGCATGCCGTGCCTTTACCTCCCACAGCTCATATTAGGAGTTGTCAGAAAATTCTCATTTCCAATATGTTTTCAGGGATTCTCTGCAAACTCCCAGGCCCTGCCATTTTAGCAGTTTCTGTGGAGGACTTTCCCCTCTCTCCCTCCTGCCTCACGGTCTATTCCTAAAGCTGTCTGTCAACTCATGATTACATTGAGGTATATTGAAGCCTTGCAGGATTCTTTATGAAGAGTTTGTTTTCTCTGATGAGTTCTGTGGTGGCCATGGTGATATTCATGAGCAACCCTTGGCTGGGAAATGTGGAGGTTCAGGGGCACGAGGAATTGATTACACTGTTCATTTCGGTTAGTACTCAATACCTTCTGGGTTAGTAAGATTTAGTTTCTTCTGTATTTGTTGCTGGTTACTCTTTTCCTGGGGTGGGGTGTCCATTCTTGAGCGTGCCATGCTCAGAGCTGGCCAGGCACCTTCCTACTTGAGCCCTACCATTTCTCTCCTTCAAAGAAATCTACATTCACATTTAACATTTTAGTTAAAAGTGTAAAAACCTGAAGAAAAACATGTAGGACTTTTCTTTTAATTTTGTTAGGGCAGTCTTCTATTTTTTTGTGGTTATATAGATGGAACCTAGGGGCATTCAACTTTGGAGCTATACCCTCTGCCCTATTTTGTTTTTTAAACAGAGTCTTACTAAGTTGTGGCGTGCCTCACTATGTAGTGGAGGCTGTCTACGAACCTCAGTCCTCCAGTCTCAGCCTCCCAAATGGCGGGATTACAAGCATGTCCCACCATACAGGCCAGGCTTCTTTTTTAATAGTAAATATGCTTTATAAATTATGGACAATCTATTATAAGCTCTATGATTGGCTAATGCATTCTTACATTGTTTGGGGTTAGGTTGTGTTGATGGCATATTGCAAATCAAAGCAATTTTCTATTCTGGTGAGGCTCAATTTATCTATTCTATTTGGCATTTTTATCTTATTATTTTGTCTTTAAAGGTTATCATTTCACCTAAGGCCACAAAGACATCTTCTTATATTCTCTTGTAGAGGATTTGTAGTTTTATCTGTTTCAGAAAGGTCTATGTACTTTGAGTCAACTATATAATATGGATTGATGGAGACAATATTACATGTAAAATAAAGTCATTCCAGAAACATTTTTGAAAAAATATTTTACCAAATTTTATACTCTTTAGATACTTAAGAATTTATTTGACAATAAATATAAAGGTTTTAGGACACTCAATTTTACTGCATTGACCTATAGATCTGCCCTTTTACCAGTACTACAATGTCTTAATTATTTGGAATTTGTGGTAAGTTTTAAATCAAGAACAATGAGTCTAGTAATTCCTCATTGTATTTATTTTATAACATTGTTTTTCTTGCTCTGCAGCACTTGCCTTTACATCCAAATTTTATACGCACCTTGCCACTTACTAACATTTTTTCAAATGATCCCAGGATTTACACAAAAATAGTATTAAATATATAAATGCATTTGGAAAGAAGTGCCATCCTAACCATATTAACTTCCCAATCTGTGTTTGTGGTATTTTGTTTAATTATTTTGGACAGATTTTTCATATTTTACTGGTCTATTGTAAATTCTACATCATAGTGAGATACAGAGGGAAACAAACATCCATGCCCTCAGCATTTGCTGCTTCTCTTCTTTCTCCAGCGTCTCCCCTTGCTAATCAGTGAGACTGAAAGTAATGGCTTCATTTAGAGATGTAGCAGTACTTTATCTGTTTTCCTTTCCCAGTGCTCTCCCCCAGTACCTTTCCACAATTCACTTGGTCTCTCTTGTCAATTATTTATCCAAAGTCCCTTTTGCTTACAATTTTCTAACATACACATATGAGATAAAACATAAAACTCTTGATTTCTGTGACTGGCTGATTGCACTTAGTATAATATTGTCCAGTTTCATCTATTTGCCTGAAAGTGACATAATTTTGTTCTTTTTAATGGCTTAGTAGAAGTCCATTGTGTTTCTCTACCACATATTTTACCCATTCATCTACTGATGGACACCTGTGTTGGTTCCATAATTTGGCTACTGTAAAGTTTTTTTTGCCATAAACATGAGTATCCATGTATCACTACAGTATTCTATTTTTAGGGGGAGGATACAGGAGGTTCATTTAGAGAAGGGAAGGCACCATCTGAAAAAGGCCATGAAAAGAGAGGGCAAAGTATCTGGAATGGGCTTTTCCTGGAGATGGAAAGGTGGCCTGGTGGTCTTTTACCATGGCTGGGAAAGAAAAAAAATTAAGCTCCCAGGAGTTGAGGTACATTCTATACCCAAAGAAAATTAGGGCATTTAGATATAAGTAAAAATTGTTTTTCTCACAAACTGTACAAAAAGGATTCCCACATTGCCTGGCAGTTTCCTTGGGGCAGGATCTCCTGGGGGTCACCCTGGAGGCTGTTTTAGTGTCTGGAAAAATTGGATGAGTGATTTCTCAATTAGAACTAATGTCCTTTTAGGGAAGTTAGATCTCAGGTCGGTGTGTTTAATCAAAGCCTTTTGAGACTTCTATGAGGGCTACAGAACATTCTCCGTTGACTCAATCTATGGTAGCCAGCCTGTTATAATTACAGGCTTAACTGTGCTATATCTCTCAAACCATAACAGATGATTGCTTGTCTATATTTTCTCAGGGTATAATAGTCTAACCTCAGTGGGGATGAGGTGGAGGCCCTGCAGTAGCCTCCAGAATTCTGGGATCACAAGGGTGCTCTACCACACCCAGCTTTTTCCTGATTATTTAATTGATATTGTAGTTAATTAGCATTACAGAAGAACATTAACATTTTTACCCTTAAAGTTTTATAGTCAAACTGCTCACAGTTAACTAGACTACATCCCAGAGGAAAATCTAGAGGTACTTCCAACTGATTTTCTCTGACTTTGAAAATATGATGGCTTTCGAGAGGAGACATTTCTGCCTGGTGTCAGAATTACCTTCCCCAGCCCCACCTCAAGCAATAAAAGGCGAGGAAATATTCCTAACCAAGTATACCAGTCAGCCTTGCCAGATCCTGGAACCCTGCCTCTTCTCAAGTTCCTATCCTGTGCCAGAGAGGATGCATAAATTTCTAACATTTTAATTTTCCTGAGAAGCACTTATTTGAATATACCTAATTTACTTTAAAACACTTATTTATAAATTATCTCTGAAAACCAAGATATCAGATGGGTAATATTAACATTCAAGTTGCTGAGAGCGTCATTATGTAGCTGAGGCTGGCTTTGAACCTGTGCCATTCTCCTGTCTCAGCCTCCGAATTACTGAGATTACAAACATGTGCCACCACACCTGGCCCCATTTAAGGTATTTTTCCTACCAAAGAAGTGTCCCCTGAGCAATAGACATTGTAGTTTAAAATACCTTACAAAGACAATCATAATCTTGGATAGCCACATAGAAGATGTATATAGCTCAATAATGTTATGGACAGCTTGACCTTTATCTTTGTGTGAGTGTGTGTGTATGTGTCTGGTGTGTGTGTGTGTGTGTGTGTGTGTGTGTGTGTGTGTGTGTGTTTTACTAGGGTTTGAGTCCAAGGATATTGGATCTCTGAGCAATACAGCAGCATTATTTTATTTTATTTTTATTTTGAAACATGGTCTAGCTAGGTTGATGAGATTCTTGCTTCTTGCTGAGGCTGTTCTTGAACCTGTTATTCTGTTGGCTCAGCATCCCAAGTACTGGAATTAGAGGTGTGTGTCGCCATGCCTGATGAACCTTTATTTTATAAACAAATTTATAACCATTTATTTGTCAAGGATTTAAGTTTATTTTTAAGTTTATCTAGTTGAAACTATAAGCCAGTTTGCTATCATATAAACAATATACAGACACAAATGCAAATATAAAAGAATTAGCAACAACACACATACACAAATATGCACAAAAATGAACCAGAAGAAAACTGTCCTTCATTTACCAGGAATTTTGTCCCTACAGGTAGGAGGTAAGAGCAACAGATGTTCAGTACAGAGAGTTCCTGCAAGATTTAGAGCTTCCAGAAACCAAAACATATCCTGTTACAGATTTTAATTCATGACAGCAACATGATGAAAATCTTGTGCAGTTGCATATGCTTGCTGCAGTCTGTCAGCTTGGGGTGACACTAAATCAATCAGTTTGGGTGGCCACCTTGTCTCCTGTGGCAGGCAGATCTACACCAACCACCCCAGCTATCCATTCATTTTCTATGATCCCCCAAAATGGATGGTGTCTATTATTTAGATACCAAGCTAAACTCAGACTTAACTCTAGAGTAGTCACACAATGAAGATATCTGGAGAAATAAAAGTAAGAAGAGGGCCAAAGAGCCTTCTAGACAAAATAAACATATATTAATTGCACTGAACAGTTAAATTTTTAGGAAAAAAATTACTGTGAGCTTAAACGGCAAAATATTTTTGCCAAAAATGAAATAGTCATAGTTACTTAAATAAAAAGAGTGATCAGAGCTAGTCAGACTAGCTCTGAAAAAGTGTAAGAGCTCATGAAGACAGGAATGGCCCAGCATATCAATTCCAGGTATATATTAAGTTTTTACATCACAAATGACAAATCAAGCAGACTTTACTGTAATCCTATCCCTTTTGATAGGAAGGGATTATGATGCAGAACCCTAGAATCCTAGGATTGGCTTCCTAGTCACTCAAGGGGACAAATAGGATAAAATGTCCTTAGAAAACCTCTTCTGGTAGGAGGGGAGCTCCTGAGAGTTCCTAGAGTTTGGCCTGGCTGCACCTGGGCATTTATTCACCCCTTGGTAGAGTACCCTGGGACAGTGAGTCTAAGCACTTCCTTTGAAAACCTTTCCAAAGGTGTCAGAACAATTGAAGTGGGAAGAACTCACGGTGTGCAAGGATTGAACCTCCCTCCCAGGGACAGTACATTAACCAGAGACATAGGTATCCATCATCAGCGTAATTTGCTGATAGCAGGTAACCGCTGTGGGACTATGGTGCCTTGGTTATGAGGAAGGATGGGAAAAATAAAAGTAATAGGTAGAAAGGAGACAAGCAAGGGAGGAAAGGGAAATTTTAGCTTTAGATCAAGGAACTCCATGATGGTCCTCATCTTTACCCTGAAGGTCTGTCCAATAAATCTGAAAACACTGTATTCCAGAATAGTCAGCCACTCTTCCTGCACTGGTGCACATCCTTTAATTTCTTCCTTAAAGCTACACCTAACTCAGACAGAATTACCCCTTTCATCACAAAACATCATACTTTATGATTTTCTCGTGGTTTATCCATTAAAAATTAGACAACTTTGTATGTAAAAATTGGACATTGACTGGAAACCAACTTTCAGCAGACCATGTTGCCTTTAATCCCCAAAAGAACTCTATCTCACCTATGTATCTTAGAAGCAAAGAGCATGTTAAAATATTTATTATATTTTGCATTTATCCAATTTAATTTTAAAAGTTATACTTTACGCCTGAGACAAAGACATCAGACAAAAAAATAATCATTAGTTCTTAAATGACATTTTTCCTGTCAAAGATGCTTCATAAATAAGGAAATTTATTTTCTTCATATCTGGGGGTGAAGCATTATATTCGACATTTAAAAAACATATGACAATCCGGGCATGGTGGCCCACACTTTCCTCCCCACGCTTGGGATGCGGAGACAAGAGGATCGCACAGGTTTGAAGATAGCCGCAGTGGCTTAAGAGACCCTGTTTCCAAATTAAAAAAAAAAATATATATATATATATATATAATAGGTCTGGGAGTGTAGTCCAGAGGTAGAAGGGCTTCCAGGAACTCCAGTACCACACAAAAAAAGTATATGGCATGAAGCAATTAAAACTGGTCCTGTCCATGTGAGGCTGAGCCATAGGGTGTAAGGTGGGAAGGGAGGTTATCCCTCCATTGTGGTAGCTTGCCTGGAAAGCTAACCTAGTACCGGGCCTCACTCCGTGGGGTCAGCCGGTAACGCCAAAATGTCACTGAGTCAAGACAGCATGTTCATATGAAATATGCTTGCGCCACAGAATATAGCCAGTTTTCTCAACACTGAGAACCTTAAACCTGAGATGTTGGATTTTCCTGAGTCTACTTTTGCAAGCATTGCTGCTGGTCTGGGTGTGTAGAGCAGTCATGCCATGGTGGACACACATATGCCTTGGCTCCGAGAGTCAGGCCAGGCCCTTTTTACAGAGATGCAAACAGGTGAACCTCTCCCACTCAAGTACAGGAGCAGGTGTCTATGTCCAAGGTAAAAGTCACTTACCTCAATTTCTTCACAGTCCTATGCATAAGCATATGCATCTCAAAGTCACAGCATCCAAAGCCCACAGTGCCATATACGTTAGAGATGTGTCCAAACCATGGCTCTATTTAATGTTAAAGATTTCTGACCTCTTTTTTCTGAGTCACAACACCATTCTATTTTACTGTTTGGGAAATCTTAAAATTATTTTTCACAACCTCATTCCTTACTTATCTGTACAGAAAACTTTCAAATAAAAAACCCAACTGAGCCGGGCGTGGTGGTGCACACTTGTAATCCCCACGCTTGGGAGGCAGAGTAAGAAGGATTGTGCAGGTTCGAAGCCACGTGCGCGCGCAGGCTTAGGAGACCCTGTTTCCAAATAAAAATGTGAAAAATAGGTCTGGGAGTGTAGCAGAGAGGTAGAAGGGCTTCCAGCAACCCCAGTACCACCAAAAAAAAAAAAAAAAGAAAGAAAGAAAGAAAGAAAGAAAGAAAGAAAGAAAGAAAGAAAGAAAAAGAAAGCACAACTGAAAGCCGGGCACAGTGGCGCACGCTTGTAATCCCCACGCTTGGGAGGTGGAGACAGGAGGATCTCACTGGTTGGAACCCTGTTTCCAATTAAAAATATAAAATAGGTCTGGGAGTGTAGCCCGGAGGTAGAAGGGCTTCCAGGAACCCCAGTACCACCAAAAATTAATGAATAAAGAAAGAAAGAAAATAAAGGAAAATAAAGAAAACACAACTGAGAAAGCATAGATTTCTTAGTTTTTGTGACTGAGAGATGCTCTTTCTAATATGCAGAGGCTAGGAAGTAAAAAGATGACAGAAGGAACTTTAGACAAAGAAAGAGAAACTCTATGAGCAAATAAGGCAACCAAACTGAGGAGGGCGTGAGAGGGAGGACATGAATTCCATAATGTACGTGACATACGTTCACAAACATAAAATGTCATTTGATAAACCAAACATGAGAAGGAGAGAAGAGATAGAGAATGGGGTGGAAGTTTGGGAAGGGTTGAATGAGGAATGTGTGCATAAATCCTTCCGCCATCTTGTCTGCCATTAAGATGTATGACTACAGTGCTCCAATAAAATAATAATAAAATAATCACAAATGGGGAATAGAAGAGATTTGTGTAGGGAAGTGATGTCACCATATGAGAAAGGCCATGAAAAGAGGGGAAAGGGTCACACACCAGGAGAAAGTATCTGGAGTGGGGCATTCCCAGAAATTGAAGGTGGCCAGAGACAATGAGCTTATGATCCAGCGACAGAGTCTAAAGCCATCATTTTCCAGGTATGGAAAGCAGCATCACAATAGTATCCTGCCTTTAATTCTTTTGGAAAAATACTGATGGCTTCTTTGAGTTCTCACAATAAATTTTGCATGCCTAGAGTACATATAATTGTCACGTTTCATTTTAAATGTATTTTCTTTGCTTCTAATTTTATCATTTTTAATTTTTTATTGGTGCATTGTAGTCATACATCTTAATGGAGTACAAGATGATAGAGACAGACATGCTCACATCACTCATTTAGCCTTCCCAATTCCCACCCCATTCCTTCCTCCTTCCTTCCTTCTCACATTTGGCTTATCAAAAGATTTTGATATGTTTGTGAATATACCTCATTGTATATATTAAAGAATTTCCCTCCCCCACATCAACCTCAGTTGGGTTGACTTATCTGCTCTTTTACAGTTTCTTCTTCCTTGTCTAGAGTTCCTCTTGCAACCCATTTTCTCTATAGCTTCTACATATTAGGGAGAGTATCCTATTTTACTTTTCTCTTTGACTAATTTCAGCATAATGGTCTCCAGTTTTATCCATTTCCCCACAAATGAAGTAATGTTGTTCATCTTTATGGCCTAGTAAAATTTCATTGCATACATTCCTCATGGTTTTGTAACACATTCAACTGTTGATGGACATCTTGGCTGGTTCTATAGTTTGACAATTGTGAATTGTGCAGCTATGAACATACATATGTATTAATTTCTTGTTTGGTTTCCATTCTTTTGGGTAGATACCAAGATGTGATGCTGCTGGATCATACGGTAGAATTATTCTCATCATTTTGAGAACATTCCATACTGTTTTTCAAAGTCTTTGCACTATTTGCAATTCCACCAGCAATATATTAGCATTCCTACTTCTCCACCCACATCCTTGCCAGCATTTGTTGTTGTGTCTTTAATGATTGACATTCTAATTGGAGGTGTTTGGTAAATTCTCAGGGTGGTTTTGGTTTTGATTTGTAGCTGTCTGATTGCTAATGATGTTGAACATGTATTCATATATTTATTGGCCATTTGAATTTCTTTTTTGTGAAGTATCTATTTATTTCATTTGCCCATTTTTTGACTGGGCTATTTCTTTATTGTTGATCCTCCTTTTTATTTCTTGTGCCTTTAACCCAGAGGCTTTCTACCTCTGAGCTATACTCCCAGACCTATTATATATTTTATTTGGAAACAGGGTCTCACTAAGTTGCTGAGAGCCTCACTAAGTTGCTGAGGCTGGCTTCGAACCTGTGCTATCCTACTGTCTCAGGCTCCCAAGTGCTGGGAATACAAGCGTGCACTACCACGCCCGGCATTGAGAAAGTCTTTACCAGTGCCTATGTGTTGTAGTGTTGGACCTATGCCATCTTCAAGAAGCTGAAAGTTCTCTGCTTCTAATTTTTAATCAAAATGTCTTTTTAGGTTGATTTTTCTATGGATTGCTAGTACGTAGAAATAAATTTTTACTTAACAGGTATTATGAAATCTTTCTGAACTCAGCTTAGCTTTGTTTTTAGTGAATTCTTTAGTATCCCTATACACAATATAATTTGCAGGGGGAAGAGATTTACTTATTAGTCTAGTGACATATATTTTTATAATCTCATCACCCTCAATGTAACCTTCACAACGGTGTTGCATATGAGTTCGAATAGTGGATATCAATCATTTTTAATTTTGAGGTAGAGTTTACTATGACAGCATATGTTGTGTCCTGGATGCCTTTTGTTGGTGAAGAAATTATTTTTTATGATTAATCTCTTGGCAGTTTTTATCAAGAGTGGTTGGATGGCTAAGTATTTATCCTGCAACTTTTGTGATGACCGTGTGGGTTTTGTCCTTTATTCTATTAAATAATGGCCTCTACAATAATTTTTATGTTGAAGAACACAAATCGTCTTCAAATAAATATCTTTCGTCATAGTATTGATCCTTTGTATATAATGCTGCTTTTTATAGTATTTTCTTCAGGAATTTTGGCTCTGTATAATTAGGATTACTAATCTACAACTTTTCTTTCTTTTAATATCTTTGTCCAAATATTCGACAAAGGTAATTTTCTTTTCTCCACTCCTGTTGTTCTCTAAGATTTGTAAGAAATTGATGCTTATTCTTTGAACATTTTCATAAATCATCAGTGAAATTTTTTAAATCTTTACCAGTAATTAAATCCAAACAACAGTCACATGAGCTTGGAAAAGACCCTTCCCCAGCTAAGCATTCAGTGGAATCCTCAGGATTCTCCACTGCCCACATCCAAATCCCAACTTAAGAAGGTATGAGTAATGTGTCTATGAGGTTTGGAGGCACTTAGCTTCAATTAATGGAATTATATCATCTTTAGGCTCTCAGTTTTATAAACATATTATGGTTATATAATATCACCTGCTAAAAAACTGAAAGGAGCATGAAACTCTGAAATAACTGTGCAACTTAGTATATCTAAAATAATTTCAAATACAAATGTTGCTAACTATTAATTTGGATGATGAAAGAAAAAATTTAAATAATCTCATGTTTATATATGAAGGTACCATTCCCAGCATCATTTGCATGCTTGGGTGGATGGAGCAGAATGGAGTCTAGAGGGGATAAAAGTGTATGGTATGTAAAACTTTGAGCCTAACTAATATTTATAATTTTAATATACTAGCAAATGTAAAAATCCATCAAAATTACAGCAAATTTAAATTTTTGACTCAGTTGCTAAATGTACATTTAGGAGGAGTAATGCAAAGCACCTTCTCTTAAAAATGTACACATCAAATGTGGACACTGCTTCAAGACGATCACCTAATCCCTAAAACTCCCTTTCTATTCTTTCTATTCTTAATTCTTCACCACATTTCTCATTTTTCAGTCACCAGTCTGTGCATCAATAACATCCTCAACAAAATAGATGCCTGCATTTCATAAAACGAAGAAGGTCGGCTGGGAGTCGTGGCGCACGCTTGTAATCCCCACGCTTGGGAGGCGGAGACAGGAGGATTGCACAGGCTCGAAGCCAGACGCGCTGGCTTGAGAGATCCTGTTTCCAAATAAAAATATAAAATAGGTCTGAGAGTGTAGCCCGGAGGTAGAAGGGCTTCCAGGAACCCCAGTACCACCAAAAAAAATAAAAATAAATAAATAAAAATAAAAATAAAACCAAGAAGGTTATATTTCCGAAAGCATCAGGGAATTTATCTGCAGTATTCGACTAAAGACATGAGAGACAAGAATTTTAATATTACAGGCCATGATTAAAAAATGCTACTGAAAGGCTTAAAAACATATTTCTTAATTCACCAAAGTGTCTTTTTTAAAGTTTACAATGAGAATTGCACCTTTATTCAATTAAAAATACTCTGAGATAATAAAATTTATTTCTACAAACTCCACCGTGAATTAATTTGGGCTACATATAACTTGGATATTGCAATAATGACATCCTAAATGTTTTAAGCCCAAAATCCAGAGTAAATATCACAATACTATCACAAAAATATCAAAATAATATGCTAGCTGTTACAAACATAAACAATTTTTAGCATGAAGTTTTAGGCAAGTCACTTCTTACATAAAATTGAAAGTGAAACGCTATATACCAGATATTTGAAATATAAATGCAAATGACTGATTTAGTGCATTGTGCAAAGGTAAAACAAAATCATCATAGAAAAGATGAAGAAAAATTAGTATACAAGACATCAACAACCTTCCCGGTAGTAATTGAAAGATGGGCACTAGCTGAATGCGGGCTCTTCGTGCATTTTAAACGTGATAGCACCACATATCAGAGGAGACTGCTCACTCATGCAACACAGCCCCCTGTGAACAGCCGCAGCTCTCTGCTGAGCAGCACCAGGACCGCATCCAGGAGCTTGGCCTAGATGGCCTGCAAAGCCAAGGTACCGGGAGCTGCACTTTATGGGCTTCCAGAGTCAAAAGTTTTGGTGTTGAAGTTTGTAACAATTAGGCTCATTTATATCATTTTGGCTTGGACAAAAAATACTTATTGTTTCCTAGAGACATGAAATGGGAGAAATAGCTGACCTGGAATTTATTCCTGCTTCTAAGAATAGTAGAAGACATTGATGTTTTTTATTTGTGCATTTGCAATTCAGTAATACATCATGTACATTCACAAGGATATCAGATTCAACCACGAAGCCTAACATAGGAGGGAGGGGGAGGGAATGTGGGTGGGAATTGGATAAGAGTAATTTTTGTGTGTGTGGGGGTCTGGGGTTGGAACCCTGAGGCATTTCACTTCTTTTTTTTTTAATGTTCATAACAGATTTATTTTATATGGTTGGGTAGTAGTTAACCATATAAAGAAATGAACCACTGACATATGATACAGTAAGGATGAACCTAAAAACGTTGAAGTAAGTAAAAGAAGCCAGACAGGAAAAGCCACATACTATATGATTCCATTTATTTGAAACATACAGAATAGGAAAATTCATAGTAACAAAAGGCATTTGCCTGCCAGAGGCTGAGGAGACTGGGAAGTAATTCCTCCTTCCTAGAGAGTTTCTTTCTGAGATGATGAAAATATTTGGGATTTATTTACTTATTTATTTTTGTAGAACTGAGGATTGAACCCAGGAGCATTCTACCTCTGAGCTACACCCCCAGCCCTATTCATATTCTCATATTCTTTCTTTCTTTCTCTCTCTCTCTCTCTCTCTCTCTCTCTCTCTCTCTCTCTCTCTTCTTTTCGGTACTACAGATGGAACCCCAGGGGCATTCTATCTCCAAGTTACACCCCCTGCCCTATATTTTATTCTTTATTTTATTTTTTTATTTTTTATTTTTTTATTTTTTTTATTGGTGCACTGTATTCATACATCATAGTGGGATACAAACTTTTGTAGACATACATGCACACATTGCGCAGTCAGCCCCCACCCGATCCCCACCCCATTCTCTCCCCATCCCTCCCTCCCATGCTTGGCTTAGTGGTTGACATCTAGTATTATAGCAATTTATCCAAACTTAAAAATGATAATCTCACATAACAGTTTCATTTGTCTGATACCAAGCTTTTGATGACTTAAACATAACATTTCAATATTTCTTTTTACTTTCTTTCTTACCAGAGAATATTTTTCTTTTCTATTTTTTAGGTGAAACTATCATATATTTATATATTTATTTTTCAGAAAAAAATCTATCCTAATATGGAATATGGACTCTAGATACCCAAAATGATCTTGAAAAAGAACAAAGCTAGAAGATATATATTTTCTGATTTCAAACCATATAAAGCTACAATAATAGAAACAGTGTAGTACTATTCTAAAGGCAGATATATAAACCATTGGAGTTAAATACAAGCCTAGAGCTAAATTCTTCCCTATATTGTCAAGTTATTTTTGACAAGGTTTCCACGAACATTAGGTGGTAGAAATAATAATCTTTTAACTAAATATTGTTGAAAAATAATAATTACATGGGAAAGAATAAAACTGGACCCTTACCTAATCCCATATACAAGTATTAAGTCAAAATAGATAAAAGACCTAAATATAAATCTTAAGACTATAAACTTTTAGGAGAAAAGCTGGGTCATAAAACCTCACAACATTGAAATTGGCAGTGATTTCTTGGATATGATTTCAATGGCACAGGCAACAGAAGAGTATACAAACTCCCTAAAAAATAAAAAAATATTGTATATCCAAAGACAATGTAAACAGAGTTAAAGTTACTAATAGAATGGGATAAAATATTTCCAAATGCTATATCTGAAGGTATATTAATATTCCAACTAGAAATCCTAAAAATTAACAATAAAGGCAAACAATACCATTTAGAGATAGGTAAAAGACTAACATAAATAATGAATCTCCACAGATAACCAATCTTAGTTGTCTGTTGGATGGAAAATCTTGTTTCTCTGGTTCTGGTGTGTGTTACCTATTTCTTCTTTGTAGTTAATCTCTTTGAGTATTTTCTCTAGTGCTGGTTTTGAAGACATAAATTCCTTCAGTTCCTGTTTGTCATGGAAGCTTCTTATTTCTCCATCTAATTTTATAGAAAGTTTTGCTGGGTAGGAAATTTTTGGCTGGAAGTTGTTTTCTTTCAGAGTTTGGAATATGTTACTCCAAGCCCTTCTGGCTCTCATGACTTGGTTTGGGAAGTCTGGAGTGATTCTAATTGGTTTGCCTCTGAATGTCACTTGGCCCTTTGCTTTTGTTGCCTTTAAGATTCTCTGCTTGGCTTCCACATTGGTCATTTTGACAATTATGTGGCGTGGGGATCCTCTTCTCCGATCCTGTCTAAAGGGAGTTCTATAAGTTTCCTGGACCTGTGTATCGACCTCTTGCTCTATGTTTGGAAAATTTTCTGCTATTACTTCCTTGAAGAGATTGTTGATCCCTTTGGTTTCACCTTCTTTTCCCTCCTCTATTCCAATTATTCTTAGGTTAGCTCTCTTAAAATGGGCCCATATTTCTTCAATGTCAGATTCCAGCTGTCGGATATTTTTTTCTAGATTAGAAACTATGCGTTCATTTTTGGAATGATCATCTTCTAAGAGTGAGATTCTGTTCTCCATGTGGTCTAATCGGTTGTTTGTGCTTTGAATTGAGGCCTTTACTTCATTAATTGCATCCTTTATCTCTTTTTGGCTCTCCCTGAGTTCTTTTAGAAGCACCTCTATTATTTCTACAGTTATTTTCCTGATTTGATCTTCTAGAAATCTCTGATTTTCTGTTTTATTGGGTTCTGATGTTGTGGGGTTGTGGGCATTCATTGCTCCAGTGTTATTCCTCTTTCCCATGATTTCGGAAGTTTGTGCCTTCTCTGGGTTCTTCCCTTGGGTCACTATGACTTCACTTAAGGTGCTCTGGATCTCGAGTCTGTAGTATCTCAGACCCCACTACTCCTTTACTGGGTTGTATCACAGAGTCTCCGACCCAGAGAGTCGATAGAGGCTGCTTTAGACTGTGGGGGGTGCCAGGTTGCATGTTCTCCTATGGTGTGATATCTCTGCCACCGCCCCTCCGCCACTGGGTCAAGTCCCAGGGAGTACAGTACTGGGATTTCTCTTCTGTGGCCCGCAATTTGACTCACTGTTCTTGAGTACACAGATGTAGCTGTACTGGACTCGGTGAATTCGCTGCTGCTGCCACCGGTGGCAATATGGCGCCGTTGCTACGCCCTTGGCCATGAGGCTGGCATATTTCTTCTTGGTTTTGAGTTCCACTCTGAATCCCTGCAGCGTGTACTGAGCTCAGCCACTGGGAGCTTTAGATGCTCCCTGCGCCGAGAAATCCTGCCTGGCTGTTCCGCAGTGGCTCACCTCGGATTGCTGTAGCCGTCCGGTGAACTCGCTGCTGCCGCCGGCAGTATAGCTGCTGCCGTGTCCTCGGGCGTGAGGCCAGTTTATCTCCTCTGTGGCTCTGAGCTCTGTTCTCAGTCCGCTTTCTCTCTGGAGCCTGGCAAATTTTTTGTTTCTCTGGTAATGGTGTTTTCTGGCTATGAAAGGCGCTGATTTTGTGGTAATGGAGATTGGTTGTTAGCAGGGCTCTTAAGCCCCGCTTTTCTCTGGCATTTGACTTCTGAGCTACATCCTCTCCCCAATTTTTTTTTATTCTTTATTTTGAAGCAGGGTCTCACTGAGTTGGAGAGGGCCTCACAAAGTAGCCGAGGCTGTCTGTGAACTGCGATCCTTTAGTCTCAGCCTCCCAAATGCTGGGATTACAAGTATGCGCCACCATGCCGGGCTGGTAAGCGTAATTGAATGATGTGTGCATGTATGTTTCTACCATCTTGTACTCCATTAAGATTGATGATTGCAATGGACCAATTAAAAATGAAAAATATATCCTTCTCCCAGTGGTGCATGGTGATACATTCCTATAATTCAAGTACTTGGGAAGCTGAGACAGGAAAATTGCAGGTTTGAGGCCATCCTCAGCAATTTAGTGAGGCCTACAGCAACTTAACAAAACCTGGTTTCAAAACAAAATTGGGCTGGAGATATAGCACAGAGATATAATGTCCCTAGATCCAGTCCTCTTTAACACAAAAATAAAAGAAGCCGCCCTCCTCCAAGCTCATCTTCCACTCCTTGATATACGGCAGCCTCGTTTAAATTCTACACTTTTAAACCTGATGATCGTTCCTTCCATGTCATTTTACCTGATGGTAATGCTCAAGGACTCGTCACATCCTCCTTGTAATACGCTCTCGCTGGCATATAGTCCTGATAGATCATAGTGAGGTTTACTGTGACCCAGGGATCCGTGCACGCAGCACTGAGTGTGACTCCTTCAGGATTGCCACACCTCCCGATGCGTGTAGTGATTGACGGTGATAACCTCATATAAGGACACAGCACTGAGCTGTTTCTTTCATGAAGCCTCTTGTTCCTTCCGCACCTCCTTCCCTCAGTCCCCTTTTGTAAAGTGTGGCCCAGAGGAGAAGGAAACCTCGCATGTGACCCACACCGCAGCCCACCGAACCCTCACATCGTTCAAGAGGCAGACGCTGCTGCCATTTCTCTCTTATTCCAGTTATGAGTTTGAGCAAAAGCCTTGTAAGATAGGAATAGGGAAGTTGATCTCGATGCATTCTATCTCTAGGACCTTTACTCACATCAGTTGTGGTAGAATAACATTTTGTGTTTTGGAAATACTTTCTAGATTCTACTTAAGAATAGTACCTTGCAAGTTGGCATGGAGAGATTTACCTAAATTGTGTTTATGCAATTTACTTTTTCTGTGTTAACACTATTACATGATCCACCTATAAATTATTTGCATGTTATGGGATGTCACAGGTATAATTTTCACTCCCACTTTTAAATATTTATTTATAGAAAAAGTGAGCCTTTCTCCACTTATAACCTTATAAATTATGTGTTCATTTGCATCTATATATCAGCTCTATTTTTTAATTTTTATTGGTGCATTGTGGTATACATCTTAATGGGGT
Source organism: Muscardinus avellanarius (assembly GCF_963383645.1). Classification (NCBI taxonomy): domain Eukaryota; kingdom Metazoa; phylum Chordata; class Mammalia; order Rodentia; family Gliridae; genus Muscardinus; species Muscardinus avellanarius. Next base: position 163,813,126 of record NC_137788.1, read on the forward strand.
AAAAGATGAAGGACATATACACGCACACATCACCCAATTAGCCCTTACCCAATTCCCACCCTATTCCCTCTCCATCCCTTTTCCCCATGGTTTGCTTAGTGATAGACTCTGATATGTGTAAGTACATCCTGTGCTTTAGAGAGCTTCGCTCTTCCCTCTCCCATCCCTTCAGTCAGGTCGCCTTATTTGCTCCTTTATAGGATCTCCTTCTTCATCTAGAGTTCCTCCTGTTACCCATTTCTCCCTAGCTTTCACATATCAGGGAAAGGATCCGTTTTCTTTTTTCAATAGGTATTAACCTCATTTTCTTATTCTCCTAAGAGAACATCATGTCTTAGAAAAACAAGAACTTAGCCATAAGTTACTAAGACTAGAAAAGAATCATTCCAGAGCTCTTCATTGTAACCACTACATTGTTCAGACACAAGAAAATATAATAGGACTCCATGCGTCATGCCTACACTTTTATGTAGAGACATTTCTCTCATTTTTGCTAACCTTATACAGTCTTCCTCATACTGCTACTCAATTTAAAAACATATTTCTATTGGTATGTTGTCATTATACATCACATTGATATTCAGTCTGATACAAAAATATAGAAAATTTGTTTTCCTTCAAATCTCCTCTCTCCCTCACTGTATAAGTTAATAAGATTGGCTGTGATATCTTCACATATGAACTAAGCATTATTTGTAGTATTTCCTTTTTCAAGTTTTGCTTATTCCCTCCCAAGTCTATCCTATCTACCCCACTATTTTTAACACCTTCTGCAGCAGTAAAGAGTGGAGGGTAAGATGCAGCCTGGCTACCTTCTTCAGGATCTCAGAGGACCCGTGTCTATGGGCAGAACCACACCTTACACCTCGAAATTCAGAGCCTCTAGCCCGGTGTGGTGGGGCAAACATTAGTCCAGCATTTGGGAGGCTGAGACCAGAGGAACGAGGTTCGCCGACAGCCTAAGCTACATAGTGAGTCCCTCTGCAACTTAGTGAGACCCTGTTTCCAAACAAAGAATAAGAAATAGGGCTGGGGTGTAGCTTGGAGTTCGAATGTCCCTTGGTTACATCCCCAGACCCCCCACACACACAAAAAAAATTCAGAGCCTCCAACTGGGTTAGCATCCATCATCACGTTGACACCTCAGTATTTTGATTTCAATACTTCCTGTATTTTTATTTGATTGGTTGTGCAAATGTCTTTAAACCCTGTATATAAATTTTCGCATTCTTATTTGGTCCTATAAACATCATCAACAAACAAATTTATATTTTTGAATTTTATACAAAAGTCTTTTACTCCCAAATTCAAAGTCCCTATCATTTTTAATTAAAGAATTTCAAGTATTTTAAAATTTCAAATATCACCATTTCTTAAATATAATGAGAATCTAATTTATTTGAAAAGATAATTGTATGCTTTATTTAGTGTCTTCCAGAAATTTTCTCTAAACTTACTGTAGTTTAAAGGGACAGGTAAAGAGAGACTTTTGAATAAAAACAATAAACCATTAATTATAAAGTGGCTGCTCCACTGCCTGCCTGATTTCTATCTTTTCTTACTGAAAGCCATTATACACTTGTTGAGAAAATGTATCTTTATTAATCCATGCATTATAATTACACATCATAATGGTATTCATTGTGAGTCTGAGTGTGACAGAAATCTATATTCTATATTCATGCAGGGTGTGTTTGTGTGTGTGGGGGGGGTCTTTCTGGGTCTTACTGTGTTCACTACCCATACGAAATAGTAAATTGGTGTAAAAACTTTGACTATAAGATTATTAAATTTTTCCTTTAATAAGTACCCACTTTCCAAACCCCTAAGCATCCCCTCAGATCCCTTCTATGATTTCCTGGCATCTCCTCTATTTAGCTGACGTGCTTTTGTTACCCAAGTCATTTCCAGTGTCCGCATATGAGTGAAAGCATGTGGCCATCCACTTTCTGGGACTGGAAAATTTCTCATAATATTCTCTAGTTTCATCCATTTTTCTTCAAATAACATCATTTTGATATTTTAATGACTTATGTAAAATTTCATTGTGTGTACACACCACAGTTTGTAAATCATATATCTGTTGATGGATCTTTAGGTTGGTTCTATAGTTTGGCTATTGTTAATTGAGCTGATATGAACAAGGATATGCATAGATCCCTATAATATTTTATCTTAGTTTTTGAGAAAGATCCTCAAGAGTTATAAATGTATGACTACACTGTATCCATAAATAATATTTTTGGTGGTACTGGGGTTCCTGGAAGCCCTTCTCCCTCTGGGCTACACTCCCAGACCTATTTTTATATTTTTATTTGAAAACAGAGTCTCTTAAGCCATCACTGCTGACTTCAAACCAGCTCGATCCTCCTGTCTCTGCCTCCCAAGTGTGGGGATTACAAGCGTGCACCACCATGCCCGGCCATAAAGAATATTTTTTTAAAAATCAGAATAAAAGTTGTATGTATAGCTGTGTCATACTGTGGTTCTATTCCCAGACTACAAAGGATTCACAGTGCTGATCTCCACAGTAGTGACTTTAATTTGTAGTCCCAACAGCCATGTATAATGTATTCTATTTATTCAAAATCTTCATCACATTTAGTATTATTTGTGTTATTGATTATAGCCATTCTAACTAGAATTAGGTGAATCTATATGTCATTTTAATTTCAATTTTCCTGATTCCTAATGATATTGAACACCATTTATTTTTTATTGGTGCATTGTAATCATACATCTCAATGGGGTATAAGATGGTAGAGGCATATATGTACACGTCACTCAGGCATATGTGCACATATCCCTCAGTTAGGCATGTATGCACACATCACTCCCGAGGCATATAGGCACACATCACCCTTTCCCATTTACCGCCCCATTCCCTCCTCCTTCTTCTCTCCTCATGTTTGGCTTAGTTTAACAATTCTAAAATTTATTTATTGCTCATTTGTATTTCTTTCTTGAGAACTATCTATTCAGTTGAATTGCTCATTTTAATTAATTTAATTAATTGTCATATTTCAAGTTCTGTGTATATCCTAGATATTAATCTTTTATTGGATGAATAGCTGGCAAACATTTTCTCCCATTCATAGAATTTTTTTACACTATTGATGATTTCCTTTGCTGCAAAAGGCTTTTAAATTTGATACCAAACCATTTCTGTATTTTTTCTTATTGTTGATTTTAAATTGCGGTGGTTACTGAGGAAGTTTCTATCAGTGCCTATAGGTTGGAGTGTATGGCCTATGTTTTCTCCTAGTAATTGCACAGTTCTTTGTTTACTTTCAAGATCTTTGAAGTACTGTGATAAAATGAGGTCTAATTTTCTCCTTTTACATATGGATAACCAAATTTCCCAGCATAGTTTTTTGAAAAGGCAGTCTTTTTTTCCCCTAATATATGCTTTTGCCAACTTTGTCAAAGATGAACTGGCTATGGGTATAAGAATTTGTTTTTAGCCAGGCGTCGTGGCACACGCTTGTGGAGACAGGAGTATTGCGCAGGTTCAAGCCAGCCGTGCTGGCTTAGGAGACCCTGTTTCCAAATTTTAAAAATGTAAAACATAGGTGTCTGGGTGTGCAGCTCAGAGGCAGAAGGGAAAAAAAAAGAATTTGTTTCTAAATCCCCTGTTATATTTATTTGATCTATGTGTCGTTTGGGGGGCAGTACTATGAGGTTTTTTTTATTACAATAGCTCTGTAGTATAATCAAAGTTGGGTATTGTGATGGACCAGTCTGTTTCTTCTTGTTAAGAATTGCTTTGGCTATTTTGTGGTTTGTGCTTCTGTACGAATTTTAGGATTTTTTTCTAATTTTAGGAAAAATACAATTGAAATTTCAATAGGGATTACATTGCATCTGAATTTTGTTTTTGGTGATAGGACTGTTATGATAATACTTATTTTTCTTATCCAAGAACATGGAGGGCCATATACCATCTTCTAAGATCATTTTCAATTCCTTTCTTCAGAATTTTGTAATTTTTTTTTTTTTTTTGCGGGTCTTGAGATGGAAACCAGAGGCATTTGACCTCCTAGCTATACCCCCTGCCCTATTTTTATTCTTTATTTTGAAACAGGGTCTCACTGAGTTGCAGAGGTCCTCACTAAGTAGCTGAGGCTGTCAGCAAACCGTGATCCTCTGGTCTCAGCCTCCCGAATGCTGGGATGACAAGTGTGCGCCACCACGCATCTATGTCAATCATATATATTGGTCTGTAAGGTGAGTTTCTTGCAAATAGCATAGGGTTGGATTCTGATTTTTAATTCACTTTACCAGCTTATGTCTTTTATGTGGAAAGCTCAGCACTTACCTTTAGTGTTATTAAAGACAGGTGTTTGTCAGTGTTACTATAGACAGGTATTTTTTGTTTCCTATCATTTTGAGCTTTATGTTGGTGTCAATTTAAGTTCTGATTTACTTGGGTTCTCTGTGTTTGGGGCTTATTTTTTTTCTTCTTTGTGTATTATTTCACTGAATAGATTATGTAGTGCCAACTTCATAGTCATGCATTATTTTGGTTTCACTCACCTTGGAAGATTTTTATTTCCTCTTCACATTTAAAAGATAGACTGGCCATCAGTTGTTTTCTTTCAGGACCTGACAAAGGTCATTCCAATCCCTCCTGGCTTTTAAAGTTGAGGTGATAAGTCTGGTGTAATCCATACTGGTTTTGTCCTAAGGGTCACATAATATTTAATTCTTCCTGACTTTATATTTTTCTCTTTGGATTTGTTGTTGATCATTTTAATTATGTGCGCAGATTACTTTCTTTTATGTTTTCTAATTAAAGTTCTAATTGGATATGACCTTTATGTGAATGTCCGTATCATTTTTCAGGTTTTAGAGCATTTTCTATTACTTTAAAGAGGTTTATTATTTCTTTGGTTTGTATCTCTAGATCTTACTCAATTCCAGTTAACTTGATAGTAAATCTCTTTGTGCTATATCAAATTTCTTGAATGTACTGATCATGGTCTCTTATTTTTTCTGTTACTGACAGGGTGTACAAGGTTAACTGCACTGTTTTCTAAGGTTGAGACTCTTGTTTCCACTTTGCCTAGTCAATTACTGAAATATTCTACTAATTTTTTGTGTATGGATCTCGGAATGGTACCCAGAGGCATTCAACCTCTGAGCCACACTCCCTGCCCTATTTTTATTCTTATTTTGAAGCAGGGTCTCACTGAGTCATAAAGGGCCTCATTAAGAAGCTGAAGCTGTGCTCAAACAGTGAGTCTCCAGACTCAGCCTCCCAAATGCCGGGATTACAAGCATGCACCAACGCGCCCGGCATTCCACTAAATTGTAATCATATTTTTGCATTCCTCTTTTCATTCGTTATTCCTTTTTATTTTTCTTTCAGTACTTTGAGCTCTTTATAACATGTGATGTCATTTCCTTTTTATTCTCTCAGGTTTTCTTCCTTAGATCTTCTTTTGCGTCATTTATCAGATTTTCCATCAAACTTATGAGCTCTCCCTCCAAAGTTTTCTGTTTCTCTACTTCAGTATCTTCCATTCTTCTCAGGTTGCTTTTTTTTAGCTTGTTGATCGTTCTTCTCATACTCTCAAGAGTTCTTTGTGTTATAGCTCTTTCTCTGGTATTGTTTCCCTTGATAAATCAGTGATGGTACAGTAACAACACACAGTATTTCTCATGTATAAACTTGATCTCATAAATTTGTAGTGTCATCATAGATTACAGACTGTCCTGTGAATTGGTAAATTAAATAAAAGTTAATATTAGAGAAATCAATAAGCAGTATTAAAGTATGTATCGTGTGCCTATTGTGCTTTCTACTAAGCTTGTATTTACCAAGACCTGGATGATTCAGACAGCAATAAAAACCAGTGACAATATATATTCATAAGCATCATATAGACTTGTATCATGAGTATGCTCAATAGCTTCTATATCTAATAACCACAACATGTATAATAGATGAAGGAGATATAATCTCAATATTCTTTTTTTTTTTTTTTGGTGGTACTGGGGTTCCTGGAAGCCCTTCTACCTCGGGGCTATACTCCCAGACCTATTTTTACATTTTTCATTTTGGAAACAGGGTCTCCTAAGCCAGCGCACGGCTGGCTTCAAACCTGCGCGATCCTCCTGTCTCCGCCTCCCAAGCGTGGGGATTACAAGCGTGCGCCACCACGCCCGGCATAATCTCAATATTCTAAAGGATGGTATCAATATGGTTCATTAGTTTTTAAGAAACTGATAGGAGGATTAGGGTGATGTGGAAAGCTTTCAAGAGGAGAACTGGGAAGAACCAGACAAGTCATACAGAAGGGAAAAAAGGGAAATAAGTACAATAGAGGGAAAATTAGTAATCATAATCAAGGGATTTTAGTTAATAGAGTTATAAGAAGGATGGAATGAGTAAGGTCTGAGTCAGAGAAAAAGCCAAACTATACAATTCAAAACACCCTAATAAGTCCATTAGTCATCAAATACAATACCAAGCTGGATAAGAAAAGAATAATAGAGTTATTATTCTGGATAAGAAGAAAAACACTGGGTATTATGATTAATGTATAGGAATTGGTTGGCATGTACAACGGGCAAACAATCGAACAGACAGAAAGAGCAAATGCCTCTGCCACTCTGAACTTCATTATGATGTATGGTTACAATGCACCAAAATAAAGGAAAATGTAAAAGGAGGGAGAGGATAGAAACGCAAAAGACAAGCAAAACAAATAAAAATTACAATTACTTAGCAAAGTATGGTATAGTTTTTCCATTGAAATTAGAAACACTATTAGTATGAAGGGCATCATCGTACACCAGGTTTGTTCTCCTTGAATTGCGGCCTCCTTTGGAGAATTGTTACTGTTTCTCCAAAATTTTCTTACAGACCTTATTCTTCTTCACCTACTCAATCTACTCACATGGAAGCAGAAATGGAATAGGTTCAGGTAGGATATACTTCCAGAATTAGGATGCTTCCTCAAAATTTACTAATAAAATGCAATGATAAGGCAGGTTGGGAGAGAAGCCCACCAGACTCCTGATCCCTCCTATGTCCATTTTCTTGCTCAGAAATTTTGTCCCCAAGAAAAGGTTCCCTCAGACCACTAGAATTTCTCACTTATGTTGTCCTGTGTTATGGGAGGGGAGAGTTTATCAGAGCATAGTCTGCTCAGGAATCAGGGGAAGCTTGTCTGCAATAGTTTGTATTTATAGATATTAGTTTTCTTCAATAATTCACTAGTGAAATGGATTGACAAAATGAGTTTAGATAGACGCTTTCCACAAAGTCCTGCAGCCTTTTCTGTGTGTGAGAATAACACTCTGAAAGTTCATCCCCCGCACAAGTTCCCGTGTTCCACCTGATATTTTAGCACTGCACTCTCATTTCCATAGTGAAGAGAAAAAGGAGCTGGGCTGACCCCATCTGTATCTCTGAAGTCAAAAGGCTTTTTTCAATATTTCACTTAACTCTGTAGCAAGCACTTTGCTGACTATAAAGCTGACTGAAGATTCCTGCCCAGGCCACTGCCTGTGTGAACATCTCTTGAGACTCTGTCCGTGACTCTGAGCACTCCCATTTAAATTTTCACTCATCTTGCCTGGATTTCAAAAGACATAGGATTAAGAAGACTGTGGGTGGGCCACATGGCTGCTGCCTTTCTTTGACGTATTCAAAAGCTCCAGTGAGTGGAAGTGTCTCTGTGTTAGGAACACCTGCCATCTAGAAGTTGAGTCTTAGGGAATTGGGTTGATGCCCTTTCTGGATTTGTTGTTACATTTCTTAAAACTCCATAGGCTCTACTCCTTGACTATGGATTGCATGGTTATGTTCAGTTTAATTTTTAGTTATGGATTACTGTTTAAAAGATATACAGGTGTAGGGCAGGTATAGGAACTCATGCCTATAATCTTGGTACTTGGAAGAATGAGATTTGAAAATCATAGGTTGGAAACCAGCACCAGAAATTTAGCAAGGTTTTCAGCAACTAAGAAGAACCTGTGTCTGAATAAGAAAAAAAAAAAAGGCTGGGGATGCAGCTTGGAAGTGGAATTCTCTTGGGTTCAATCCCCAGCAACACACACACACACACACACACACACACACACACACACACACACACTATACACATAGTTGTGTCCTGCCGGTTCTCTGTATTTGCTAGTTCATCACAGTTCAGGTTCTTCTCAATGAGATTCATCAATATGTGGAGGAGGTTTTCTGTTGATTGAGCCCTGACTACAAAGTGATACGATCATACATCCTATCTCAACTTTGCATTTCTATTCTCCACTACAGGAGAATCTTCCCAGAAATTGAGAGGATAATAGGTCAGACAAACTTCATCCACGATAGGATGATACAGATAATGTTATGGTTACTAATAAGGTGTTGATTATGAAATATCTACTGAAACATACCAAAATTATTGAAATAATGGGGCTAAAGGATTAGAAAATGTTTATTATTAAAAAGCACATTAATAGAGCAGAACCTAAAAGAGCAATATTTTGTTAGGTTGAAAAAGGAAAACCATCAAGATGGAAAAGGAGCAGGAAGGCGAATGTATAGACCCAGTGAGCTGAGATCCCTAGAGTCACACAGTGGCAGAGTAATGCCAACCACATGACGTAGAAGTATCGGTGGGGACGGTCAGCTATGGTATTTATGGGGCCATAGTGAGGCAGTCACCAGGAGTCAGTTGAATGAGAGATATCTGGATATACAATATGGAGGAGCTGGGAGGAAGAACTGGAAGATGTGTCAACATTCACTGAGTTCTGCATCTGGTGTGTTGATATTCAAAATAGATACAGCATTCAAAACAGATACACCATTCCAAATAGATACAGAGTCACTATAAAATTATGAAACTTAATAGTATATAAGGAATTTAATAGCCCAATAGCATTTAAATTATATATAATTATTTGGAAGACACCTACAACTATAATCTCCATAGAAAGGAAAATGGTATGCATATAATTGTTCTGGATTACAGAATTGGATTTGGAATGAAGCTAAGCTGGTATAATACATATGTCTGAGATTAGGACACAGCTACACTCCCAGCCCTATTTTTTCAATTTTCATTGTGGCCAGGCATGGTGTCACACGCTTGTAATCCCCGCACTTGGGGGACGGAGACAAGAGGATCGCGCAAGTTCAAAGCCAGCCTTGGTGGCTTAAAAGACCATGTTTGCAATTAAAAAGTATAAAATAGTTCTGGGAGTATAGCCTGGAGGTAGAAGGGTTTCCAGGAACCCCACTACCAGCAAAAAAATAAAACAATTTGCATTGTGAAACAAAGTTTTGATAGGTTGATGACAGTCTCGTACTTGCTGAGGCTATCTTTGATACTGCATTTCTCCTGTCTTAGCCTTTCAAGTCCTGGGATTACCAACAAGTGCGAACACATCTGGCTTCAAAAGCTACAACTGTATTACACACATTTTTATAAAAATTGGCACATTGTGATTATATAGCACAGTGAGGTTCAAAGTACTCGAAACATGTCTGTGTACAGTATTCACTGTATGTTTCCTTCTGGGTCTCTCCTCACTCCTTCTACTCCCTATAGACGATATTTACATTGATACAGGTAAATTCATCTATGAACAAAGGATTATTTGAACTGTTTCATCATCATATCTCCCCTTTCTCCTCCAAACCCCCTCCACAAATTCTTTCCACTTTTCTACTAGTGTCTCCTCTCATTCATCTGGTCCTTTTGTGTCCTGATTTCTGTCTACAATCCATGCATGAATAAAAACATATGGCCCTTCACTTTCTGCTAATCTCACTTAGCATAATATTCATGAGTATCATCCATTTTCCTGCAAATTACATAATTGTGTTCTTTTCATGCCTAAGTATACTTTCTCTATTGATTTTCTAAACACATTTTATAAACTTACATCTCTACATATAAGACAAGATTTTCTGTTGTCAATTAGTGACACTAATATTCCTAATAACTAAGTAAAGTATATAAAGTATTAGTTATAGTTTTCCCAATAAAGACAATATTACATCATAATACAGACCCACCACCGTGATTTTACTTAGAAATGGAAATTCGCAGAGGAAAATAGTTTATTCCACTAATGAGAGGGTACACAATTTAATTTTTTTTCAAATAGAGATGAACTTAAAATTTGTACTGCAAGCAGCGTGTGGTGGCACACACTTGTAACCCCAGTATTTGGAAGGCTCTCACAGGAGGTTCACAGGTTCACAGCCAGCCTCAGCTACTTATCAAGGACCTATGTAACTTATTGAGAACCTGTTTCCAAAAAATAATTTAAAAAGGGCTGGGTCTGTAGCTCAGAGCTAGAATACACAGTACTGGTTCCAAGAGATTGTGATAATTTTATTTTATTTTATTTTTGATTTCATGTTCTTTTTAATTTAAAGTAAATGGTATACATTTAAACTGTACTTGGTGCCCTGTCCCCCTCTCCGTTTTTCTTTCCACCCTCCTGACAATTAATACCCAGGGTAACCTTGCTATATTCATACCTTTACACACATTCAGAAGTAGCCCCTCATTAATCAAGTTCAGCCTTCCTCCTCTCCTAGCTTTCCATTCAAACTTTGCTGAGATTTCCCTTCCATTATCTGGAGTCCCTCTGGTATCCCCAATGCTCCCTAGTTTGGGCATATTAGAGGAAACATATGTCCCTTCTGTTTCTGTGTTTGGCTGATCTCACTTAACATAATGCTCTCCACGACTTTCTATCTTCTTACAAATGACATGATTTTTTTTTCATTCTTTATAGCTGAATAGGATCCCATCGTGTGTATTTCCCTTAATTATGTAAACCATTCATCTGTTGATGGGGACCTAGGTTGTTTCCATATTTTGGCTATTAGGAATTGTGCTACTATGCACATAGGTATGCATATGTTGCTGTAGTTCTCTGATTTAAACCCCTTTGGAAAAATACCCAGGAGTGGTAAAGCTGGATCATATGGTGGATCTATTCCAGGTTTTCTAAGGAATCTCCACACAGATTTCCATAGTGGCTGAACTAGTTTGCAATCCACCAACAGTGTATAAGAGTTCCTCTTTCCCCACATCCTCACCAGCATTTGTTCTTATTTGATTTCTTTATGCTTACCACTCTGACTGGGGTTAGATGGAATCTCAGCATCTCTTCGATTTGCATCTCCTTGATGGCCAGTGATGAAGAACATCTTTTCATGAATCTACTGGCCATTTGTATCTCTTCTTTTGTAAAGTGTCTATTCATTTCAGTTGCCCATTTTTTGATTGGGTTGTTTGATTTGCTCTTGTAGAGTCTTTTGAGCTCTTTGTATATTCTGGATATTAGCCTCCTATCGGAGTGGTGACTGGTAAAAATCTTCTCCCATTCTGTAGGCTTCCTCTTTAGGTTATTGATAGTTTCCTTTAATGAGAAAAAACTTTTTAGTTTGATGCCATCCCACTTGTTGACTCTTGCTTTAATTTCCTGAGCTTTGGAGGTTTTGTTGAGAAAGTTACTGCCTGTGCCTATATGTTGGAGTGTTGAGCCTATGTTCTCCTCTAATAACTTCACAGTCTCTGGTCTGATTTCTAAGTCTTTGATCCATCTCAAGTTGATTCTTGTGCATGGTGAGAGATAAGGATTTAGTTCTATCTTTCTAAAAATGGATAGCCAATTTTCCCAGCACCATTTGTTGATTATCAAAGATTAATTGACTATAGGTGTGTGAATATGTTTCTGTATCTTCTATTCTGTTCCACTTGTCAGTATACCATGCTATTGTGCCAGTACCATGCTGTTTTTACTACTATTGATCTATAGTACCCTTAGAAGTCTGGGATTGTGATGCCTCCTACATGATTCTTATTGCTGAGAATTTCTTTGGCTATTCTGGGTCTTTTCTTTCTCCATATAAAGTTCATGATTGATTTTTCTAGGTCCGTGAAGAATGTTGTTCATATTTTAATGGGAATTTCAGTGAATCTATAAATCACTTTTGGCAGAATGGCCATTTTGATGATATTTATTCTGCCTATCCACGAGCATGGGAGGTCTTTCCATCTTCCACGCTCTTCTTTAATTTCTTATAGTTTTTGTTGTAGAGATCTTTTACATCTTTGGTTAGGTTTATTCCTAGAGATTTTATTGGTTTTGAGGTTATAGTGAATGGAATTGTTTTCTTTGTTTCTTTCATTGTAGATTCATTGTTGGTGTAAAGAAAAGCCACTGATTTCTTTAGGTTGATTTTGTATCTTTGATAATCAGCTCCAGAAGTCTTTTCTTTGAGTTCTTAGGGTCTTCCAGATAAAGGATCATGCCATCTGTGAATAAGGATAATTTTAATTCTTCTCTTCCTATGTGAGTTACTTTGATTTCCTTCTCTTGTCTGATTTCCTTCTCTTGTCTGATTGCTGCAGCAAGAGTCTCAAGGACTATATTGAAAAGGAGTGGGGATAGTTGACATTCTTGTCTTGTTCCTGATTGTAGAGAAAATCCTTGCAGTTTTTCCCTATTCAATATAATGTTGGCTTTGCGTTTTTTGTATATTGTCTTAATGATGTTATGGTATGTTCCTTCTATCCCAATTTTCTGCAGTGTTTTTAACATAAATGGGTGTTGGATTTTGTCGAATGCTTTTTCAGCATCTATTGCTATGATGATGTGGTTTTTGTTCTTTGTTCTATTTATGTGGTGAATGACATGTATTGATTTGCATATGTTGAACCAGCGTTGTTTTTCTGGGATGAAACCAACTTGGTTGTGGTGTATTATTCTCTTGATATTGTTTTGAATATGTATGGCTAGTATTTTGTTTAGAATTTTTGCATCTATGTTCATTAAGGATATTGGTCTGTAGTTTTCTTTTCTTGAGGTACCTTTATTTGGTTTGGGGATTAATGTGATACTGGTGTCATAGAAATAATTTAGGAGTGTTCCATATCTTTAAATTTCCTGGAACAATCAGCATGCATTTAATTAGTAATGCATGCTGATTTTATTAAAGTGTATTGTAGTTTTAAAATTTTCAAAGCAGGTAGACTTTTAACATGTTACTGCTTTAATTGTATATAAAACACTAAGTGTACATTTTAGTATAAATCTACTTTAATACATATATGATAATAAGATTCTACATTTATCTTCCAGTGTCGATGAGGGCTTGAAGAATCTTGGAGAATTACATTCAATGTGAAATATAATGCTTTTTTAAAAAATTTATTGGTGCATTGTATTCATACATAATAATTGGGTAAAAAACTTGTGTAGACATAAATGCACACATCACCCAGCCAGCCCCCACACAGTCTCCACCCCACCCCACTCCCTCCCCATCCCTCCCGCCCATGCTTGGCTTAGTGGTTAACTACGATATGAATAAGTACGTCCTGTGCTTTAGAGTTTCCTTCTTCCTCCCTCCCATCCCCACTTAGGTTGTCTTATTTGCTCCTCTCTAGGATTTTCTTTTTCATCTAGAGTTCATCCTATGACTCATTTCTCCTTAGTGTTCACATATTGGGGAAAGCATCCAATTTCTTATCTTTGTGATTGACTAACCTCACTTAGCATAATGTCCTACAGTTCCAAGACTGTGATAATTTTACATGAGGACTTATGCTTATTTGAATTGTTTCTTTTCTCAATCCTTTCTCCATCTGGTTTCTTCAACCCCCTACGATCCTACTGGTCTCTACAATCATCCTTCTAAACTAAGAATCCATTATTGCTTTCCACCCTACATTTTGATTGTTATTTATGATTTTGGTTTTATATGCAAATATCTTTTTTTTATTGGTGCACTGTATTCATACATCATAGTGGGATACAAACTTTTGTAGACATACATGCACACATCGCCAGTCAACCCCCACCCAATCCCCACCCCATTCCCTCCCCACCCCTCCTTCCCATGCTTGGCTTAGTGGTTGACATCAAGTATTATAGCATTTATCCAAAATTAAAAATGATAATCTCACATAACAGTTTCATTTGTCTGGTACCAAGCTTTTGATGACTTAAAGATAACATTTCAATATTTCTTTTTGCTTTCTTTCTTACCAGAGAATATTTTTTTCTATTTTTAGGTGAAACTATCATAAATTTATATATTTATTTTCAGAAAAAAATCTATCCTAATATGGAATATGGATTCTAGATACCCAAAACGATCTTGAAAAAGAACAAAGCTAGAAGATAAATATTTTCTGATTTCAAACCATATAAAGCTACAATAATTGAAACAGTATAGTACTGTTCTAAAGGCAGATATATAAACCATTGGAGTTAAATACAAGCCTAGAGCTAAATTCTTCCCTATATTGTCAGGTTATTTTTGACAAGGTTTCCACGAACATTTGGTGGTGGAAATAATAATCTTTTAACTAAATATTGTTGAAAAATAATAATTACATGGAAAAGAATAAAATTGGACCCTTACCTAATCCCATATACAAGTATTAAGTCAAAATAGATAAAAGACGTAAATATAAATCTTAAGACTATAAACTTTAAGGAGAAAATCTGGGTCATAAAACATCACAACATTGAAATTGGCAGAGATTTCTTGGATATGATTTCAATGGCACAGGCAACAGAAGAGTATACAAATTCCCTAAAAAAATAAAAAAAATATTGTATATCCAAAGACAATGTAAGCAGAGTTAAAAGTTACTGATAGAATTGGATTAAATATTTCCAAATGCTATATCTGAAGGTATATTAATATTCCAACTAGAAATCCTAAAAATTAACAACAATAAAGGCAAACAATACAATTTAGAGATAGGTAAAAGACTAACATAAATAAGGAATCTCCACAGATAACCAATCTTCGTTGTCTGTTGGATGGAAAATCTTGTTTCTCTGGTTCAGGTGTGTGTTACCTATTTCTTCTTCGTAGTTAATCTCTTTGAGTATTTTCTCTAGCGCTGGTTTTGAAGACATAAATTCCTTCAGTTTCTGTTTGTCATGGAAGCTTCTTATTTTTCCATATAATTTGATAGAAAGTTTTGCTGGGTAGGACATTTTTGGCTGGAAGTTGTTTTCTTTCAGGGTTTGGAATATGTTACTCCAAGCCCTTCTGGCTCTCATGACTTGGTCTGGGAACTCTGGAGTGATTCTAATTGGTTTGCCTCTGAATGTTACTTGGCCCTTTGTTTTTGTTGCCTTTAAGATTCTCTGCTTGGCTTCCACATTGGTCATTTTGACAATTATGTGGCGTGGGGATCCTCTTCTCCGATTCTGTCTAAAGGGAGTTCTATAAGTTTCCTGGATCTGTGTATCAACCTCTTGCTCTATGTTTGGAAAATTTTCTACTATTACTTCCTTGAAGAAATTGTTGATCCCTTTGGTTTCACTTTCTTTTCCCTCCTCTATTCCAATTATTCTTAGGTTAGCTCTCTTAAAATGGGCCCATATTTCTTCAATGTCAGATTCCTGCTGTTGGATATTTTTTTCTAGATTAGAAACTATGCGTTCATTTTTGGAATGATCATCTTCTAAGAGCGAGATTCTGTTCTCCATGTAGTCTAATCGGTTGTTTGTGCTTTGAATTGAGGCCTTTACTTCATTAATTGCATCCTTTATCTCTTTTTGGCTCTCTCTGAGTTCTTTTCGAAGCACCTCTATTATTTCTACAGTTATTTTCCTGATTTGATCTTCTAGAAATCTCTGATTTTCTGTTTTATTGGGTTCTGATGTTGTGGGGTTGTGGGCATTCATTGCTCTACTATTATTCCTCTTTCACATGATTTCAGAAGTTTGGGCCTTCTCTGGGTTCTTCCCTGGGTCACTACGGCTTCACTTAAGGTGCTCTGGATCTCAAGTCTGTAGTATCTCAGACCCCACTCCTCCTTTACTGGGTTGTATCACAGAGTCTCCAACCCAGGGAGTCGATAGAGGCTGCTTTAAACTATGGGGGGTGCCAGGTTGCACGTTCTCCTATGGTGTGATATCTCTGCCACCACCACTCCCCCACTGGGTCAAGTCCCAGGGAGTACAGTACTGGGATTTCTCTTCTGGGGCCCGCAATTTGACTCACTGTTCTTGAGTTCGCAGATGTAGCTGTACTGGACTCGGTGAATTCACTGCTGCTACGCCCTTGGCTGTGCGGCTGGCTTATTTCTTCTTGGTTTTGAGTTCCACTCTGAATCCCTGCAGCGTGTGCTGAGTTCAGCCACTGGGAGCTTTAGATGCTCCTTGCGCTGAAAAATCCCGCCTGGCTGTTCCGCAGCGGCTCACCTTGGCTTGCTGTAGCTGTCCGGTGAACTCGCCGCTGCCTCTGGCAGTATGGCGCTGCTGCCGCGTCCTCAGGCGTGAGGCCAGTGTATCTCCTCTGTGGCTCTGAGCTCTGTTCTCAGTCTGCTTTCTCTCTGGAGCCTGGTGATTTTTTTGTTTCTCTGGTGATGGTGTTTTCTGGCTATGAAAGGCGCTGATTTTGTGGTAATGGAGATTGGTTGTTAGCAGGGCTCTTAAGCCAAGCTTTTCTCAGTCGCCATCTTCCCAGAAGTCCCCCGCAAATATCTTTAAATTCTGTATTAGTGTATTTTATTTTTGTTTGAAAATGCATTTGAACTGCCGTGCATGATGGTACACCGTTTAATCCCAGCTCAGAAAAGAGGATTGCAGTTCATGGACAGCCTTAACTACTTAATGAAGCCCTTTGCAACTCAGTGAGACCCTGTTACAAAATAAAGAATAACAAATAGGGCTGGGGATGTAGCTTGAAGGTAGAGTACCCCTAGGTTCCAGCCACACTATGGCAAAAAATAAATAATAAATAAATAAGTAAGTAAGTAAATAAAATGCATTAATAACCATTTTACCATGTATCTGTTTAATCATTTTCAAGTTTTTCTTTTGTGTGTGTGTGATACTGGGGTTCTTGGAAACCTTCTCCTCCAGGCTACACAGCCAGACCTATTTTAAATTTTTATTTGGAAACAGAATCTCTTAAGCCAGCAGTGCTGGCTTCGAACCTTTGTGATCTTCCTGTCTCTGCCTCCCAAGTGCAGGGATTACAAGCGTGCGCCACCATGCCTGGCTATTTTCATGTTTTTAAGCATTACTTTTTTCTAAAATTTAATGAAAATAACACTTTTATTAGGAAAGATGTTATAAATTCTCCGTTCATATTTTCCATAAATTTTCTGTAATTTTTCTTGTTGGAAAGGAGAGGAACAGAGACTATCTGGCATTCATATAAAAATTTTCTTAATCAAATACTTAAAAATGTAGATGTTGACAGTCGTGGTGCCTCATGCCCATAATTTCCTGCTTGGTAACCTGAAACAGGAAGGTCACAGGTTTGAGCCCCTGTGTGGTCACTTAGTGAGACCAGGGGGTGTAGCTCAAGGTAGAATACCTCTGAGTTCAATCCCTAGCACCTCTCACATACACACCTGGCGATTATGCAGTATTAGAAGATGAAATTTCAAAATGTGTAATGTGTGCATGTATGTTTCTATCATCTTGAACCCCGTTAAGATGACGACAAAGCACCAATAAAACAAACACAGTGACAACACCAAAAAGAAGATGAAATGCAAGCAATGTTTGCATCTGATTATTTTGTTCACCATTAACAATTTCATCATCATTTAATTTTTTGAAAATGTCCATTTGTTATTTTTACTTGCATTGGACATAATGCTGTTCAAAGCGATGCACACATACACACCACACTTGGTGTATTTTATTCTGCATCCTACCCCACTCCTTCCTGATCCCCCCTGTGTTAGTGAGATTTGCAGCAATATCTATATTTTCACAGCATTATTTCACTGCCCCATGATTCAAATTGTATCACTTCTAGTTTTTCTGAATTCTCTGATTTTTCTATTTTCTACCTAGCTTCGATATATGAAGGAAAGATTATTTTCTTAAGACTGAGTCTGATTGATCCACTAAGCAGAGTATTCTCTAATTCCATTCATGTTCCTACAAACAAATAATTTTGTTCTTTATGATATACAAGTAAATTTCCATTAGTATATATTTTCTTTTTTAATATGCTTTATTGGTACATTATAGTATGGCTTCATAATTAAATCAGGTTAACAATGACATACATTCACATAGTACTTGGACCCACAGGAGCCCTCCCATTTTCCTCTTCCTCATATACAATATCGAGATTGAAATGGATATATTCACTTATGTACACAAAGGCCGATGACAGTAACCCCTTCAATGACTCTCCCCTTCCCCTCCCCTTCCCCTAGATGACCTCCCTGGCTCCCCTGAGGTTTCTCCTTCATTATCTGGAGTCACTCTGGTATCCTAATTACTCTCTACCTTCTGAATACTTGAGAAAATAGATGACCCTTCTGTGACTAGCTAATATTACTTAATACATTGTTCTCCAGGTCCTTCCATTTTCCTACAAATGATGTCATTTTGTTCTTTTTTATTGCTGAATAGCATTTCATTGTGTAGCTGTCCCATAATTTTTAATCCTGCCATCTATTGATGGCTATCTAAGTTGGTCCCATCAATTGGCAATTGTGAATTGTACGGCTATAAACACGGGCATGTATGTATCACCACAGCACCATAACTTTAACTTAATTACAATGGAGTCCTTGAAGAAAACATTGAGGGACTTGCAGCCACCAATGAACAAAATGTTCTCCTTGTAAAAGTCCAGAAGAGATTATGCTTGAACTTCCTGACATCCATAAATTATTAAAAAATTAATCAAAATAAATATCGTTTTCATTTTTTAATTTAATTTTCTTTCTTTCATATTTTCTGGCAACAAACTGGGCACCCACTTGTGACTAATATTCTGGCATTTGGGTGGGGAAGAAAGTTTAGTCGAGACTGGATTCTGGATGATAGCCGACTAGAAAAGGGCAGAGGAAAGTTGTCTGACAAATTTCACATACCTTCTGTCAGACTGTCAGAAAATACTTGGGTGAGGGACTCAGTTATGTGGTCACTGAGGTTACAAAGTTTGAATACAATTTATAACTAAGTAGGCAGCAATCCCAGGCCATTACTCTGCCCAGCAGAAGGGACCAAGGGAAAAAGAGGCTGAAGATACCTTACTTTGTGGGCAAAAATTGCCATTCGAATCACTAATGTTTTCTAAAATATAGAGTACATAAGTCTCTCCAAAAAGAATATTTATTACCTTTATAAAAATAAGAATCCTTTAATATTAATGAAATTTTATTGTCCTCCCACAGTTTGTGTTGTTAGGGTTATTTATAACTTTTTAAAAAATTTATCATTCATTTTGGGAATCCCAAATTTTTTGCTCTCTCTCTCTCTCTCACCTCAATCCCCACTCCCCATCTATTTACTCCCTACATTTATTGTCTTTCCTTACCCATGCTTCATTACTTTTGTCTTCTTCTTTCATTATATTATATTAATATATAGTCTTAATTCTTAATCTACTCAGACTATTTCACATTGT